>NC_049246.1:46667572-47987572 GCF_011100685.1 Canis lupus familiaris | reverse complement strand
AAGTGTGTCATAAGGAAGATTTTTAGAGGAAGAGACAGTAAGAGCATTCAACAAATAATTTACATGTTTGTTAAGATTAAGTCAGTGCACGGGACATGGGGAAAACCTTGATGTCACCCACGTGAGAGATTACGGTAGCAGGTGTTTCAGAAACTGCTTTGGTTCCTCATCTATTTCCAGGGCCTTTGGCCACTTGTTCTGCACCAGCCACCACTCTGACCAGCTCCATGTGGATTCCAAGAAATCAGGCCGGCACAATCCTGTGGTGCCTCCATGCCTACCTCTCCTCCCACTCTAGTCCATACATGTGCAACCTGCAGATCATGGGGAATTACGGTCCCGTAAACTTTAGACCAGTGGAAGATGGAAGCAGATGGAGAAGTGACTTCTCTTTTCTTCCTCAGAATGAATTGTTCTCAGACTAAAGCATTCTTAGGACCTTCAGAAAATGGTACCATAAGGACTAGCCAGCAAGGACACTTGTGACCAAGTGGAGGTCATCTTGTGACACCTGCACCCTTAGATTGGCTCTCACTCTTCCCCCTACTCACTGCTCTTCATGCTCAAGACTGTTTTCCAGGGAACTCACTCCTTGGGATAGTACTAGCATGCATGATTCTGCCTCGGACCCTGCTAGCTGGGTCACCCAGGCCAAGACGCCAGGACTGGGGTGATGGGCATCAAAGATGGAAGGTATATGTCATCCAGTCACACTTAAAAAAAGGCAAGGACTTGACCGGAGGTGAGTGTAAAGAAAGGATCAAGGATGACTTCCAAGCTAAATTTCAGTTACGTGATGCCTTCTTTAAAAAAAAAAAAAAAAAAAGGTCCCCATTGGTGGGCTACTTTACTAGTAATCTGCTTCCATTTATTCAGCAATCTCCAGCACCAAACATCGTAGATCTTCTGCGGAGGACCAGGGGCCATCTCTTCCATGATAGAAATCTTATGAAATGACTGTGTAATAGGAATAGGAGTGACTTCTAATATCTGAATAGAATCCTGTAGTTTGGAAGGAATTTCATTTAATTTCTTCAGATGCCCCATGAAGCAGCAAGATGAGATCGTTCCTATTTATACCCAATAACCCAGAGACGCAGAAATAATACTCCTCCTGACTGTGAGTTTGAACTCCTGACACCAGGTTCATTAGACCTATAAGCCTTGGTGCCCGTCGTACCCTCGCTGACACCACTCCGTCTTTAGAGTCCTGTGGTTCCTCCTGAGTATGGGTGGGCTTGTGATTTCCTTCTTCAGTATAACCTCTCAAAGATTCCCAACAGGACAGGGGGTCAAATCTTCACTTAAAATGCCTTTCCTGGACATAAAAAGAGAGAATATACCATGTTCCTTGATTGAAAATCCAATATTGTAAAAATTTCAGCCCTACTTAAAGGAAGCCATTGATTCAATAAAATCCCAATCAAACCCCAACAGGGTCTGCTTTGTGATATTTGACAAGTTGGCACTTGAAATGTGGGAATTCAAAGGGCCAAGATAACTAAGGCAATCTTAAAGAAGAACAAAAGGACTCCCTTTCTTCTCTGCAAATTCATGCACTTCCTTCTTTTTAAATTCTGCTCAAAATTTACCTTTTCCAGGAAGCCAACTTGGTATTGCCTACCTGAGTCATATTAACCCACGTAGTCCGCACGGTTCCACTAGAAAGTTTCAGTTTGCGTTCTGTGGCTTTGCACTCTTGTAACTAGTAAGCTACTTCATGCACTCTGGTCCGGGCTTCACTACGATGCTATGATTTCCCTGGATCACCCTGTGGAGGGCAGGGCCAAGATCCAGAGCTGACCTCTTCCCCTTCCCCTTCCCTGGCTGCCTGGGGTCCTAAGGGAAGAGCTAGTGCTCCACCTACTTGGCATCTCCCCTCTGCCCTTTCCTCTCCCTGCACCCAAGACACCCCACAGAACTCTGTGCAGTAGTGGGCCCAGGACTTGGCTCAGCAAGTCCTAGCTCTTACTAATTATGACATCCTATACTCGAAGGTCATCAAAAACTGACAGGACACTCCTCTGAGAGTTGGAGGGAACGGCTGTCTCCACATTGCTTAATGTGTGGGTGTTATTCATTTGTGCACAGTCTCATTCCGTAGGCATTTACAGAATTCCACCCACTATTGTTCCTGCTCCTGGCTACCACTTACTGGACACGAGTCCTGCAGCACTGTGGTGCAGAGATAAGGCATCCTTCCTCCACTGAGGTCTCTCAGTGCTCCGGGGATTAACAGATTAACAACCAAATAATGTGGGATCCAAGCTGTTGATAGACACACACAGATGGGTCATTAAAGCTTCCCCAAGGACAAGTTGGGCCAATGGAATGATTACAGTCACCTCCCTTCATCTTCTGAGGAGATCCACAAGTAGGAAACATAGATATGTAACAAAATCTGTAAGTTCTCTGCCAAAACTCTCTTTCCTCTGCTTTTCCGTTCCCACTGAGGTGGTGGTCCAGGTCTATGACTCAACCCCTACCCTCCTCTCCCCTTTGTATCCTGCACAGGCTTCCAGATGGACCTTGAAAACACAGCCTTGTTCCTCCACAGTCTGTCTTGACTCCCTACTGCCTTCAGCAGCATCGACTTACTTTCTGCTCCCTACAAAAACTACCTTTGGCACCACAGCATCTTGGTCACCCAAGACTCCCACAGGGAAACTAAAGTAGCTTCTATATATTTATTTATTCAATGAGGTCAAATGTGCCTTCTTCAGGAGCACCTCCCTGGAATCACAGACTGAATGCTCACCGTCACTGCACTCCCTTCTTCTGTGACATGATGTACATAACATGATGTATATAAGCAGATGCCAACAGTTGTACATAAGCATGTGCCAACTTTCCAGGGTCTGTTTCCTGTGCAAGACTGGGAACTCTATGAAGACAGTGACAGCATCTGTCCTGATCATCACCACGGCTGCAGTTGGCAGAGCGTGGACGCACAAATGGTGTTTCACAACATGGTAACTGCCTGGGTCCTGGTTCCAAGACCATTCTCAGCATTTACAGGCTTCCAAACAGGATGTACTCAGACTTCTCTGGATCAGGTTTTATGGTAGAAGCTAAAAGAAATACAAATAGCTTGAAACTCAGCCCAAGACCCAGGGGCTTACAGGTTATTGGAGGAGACAGATGTGAACACGGGCTCCGAGTCTGGGCTCCTGTGTGCCACCTCCCATTGAACCCCGTAGAGCATGAGGCCATCATCTCACATCAGGATGTGTCTCCAGTGGCCTCCCCATTCAGCTACTCCTCCCATTGTGCTTTCACTAAAGCTTCCGAGTTGAGGTTGTAGAGGTCAATGTCGAACATTCACTCAGGGTTGGGCACTGGTCAGAGCATTTTGCATGCAGTTTTATCATCCATCTGAGCAAGAACTCTGTTTCAGAGAAAAGACGTCAAGGTTCAGAGACATGACCTAACTTATCCCCGGTCACACAGCTAGGGAGTGGGGGACGCTGACGTGGATCGAGGGCTCTGTGACACTGGGATCAAGTCTCAGTGACAGAAGAGTTAGTCTGGCCAGTTTAGAAAGGGCTTTCCTTCTGTTCTCGAATGGACAACACACTCTGGGGGTTCTGGAGAATATGATTCCAGGTGAGTTTCTGGGGACAACTCTTATGCTGGAGCAGCTGCCCAGCAAGCTTCCTGCCAAGTGGGGAGCCCCCGATCCAGTGCAGCCTGGGGAGCCTCAGGACCTGCCTCTCTCCCACTCAACTCCCTTCCAAACGCACTCTTCGAAGGAGAGCTTCTTTCTTATTTTTTGAGTTATGATTGACATGTAACATGGTATTAGTTTCAGACATTCAGCAATAATGCGATACTTGTGTTGGAGTGCTTCTGATGGGCACAGACTAAGTCACAACAGAATCCCTGCTGCAAGGGAGTCTGGGAAGTTAAGTTTTTAGCTTTTAGCCTCTGTGGAGCAAAAAGGCACATTAGTTGGAACTGGAGAAGATGTGGAGCAAGGCGAGTCAGCATCAAGCTCAAACACCAAAGTCCAAATATTAAATGGTGATTTAGTGTATATACATATGTGCATATCTTATATATCATATTTTATATGTATATTCTAGTGTGTGTAGGTAATATATATAGATAGTGTTGGAAATATACTACACATGTAGTATATAGTATACTTATATATATAGGTATAATCTTCTCCTTCTAGATGGAAGCACATGTCAACTCCCATCCGGCATATGCCATCATTTCTCACCTTGCCCAAAGATCTTTTCAGTCCACTAACCTTCTGACTGCTACAGATGCCACAGATTGACTCCCCATTATATGTACCCACCTTCTTCCTTACTTCTAACACCAGCTACAGGCTCTTGTCCTTTCCCTGACCAAGAGAAGCTGGTTTACATCAGAGTGTGCACACGACCTCCTGCTAATAAAGACAGATTCCTCACCTTGTTCTGGCCCCGAGGACTTCAGCAGCAACATGACAGGTGAAGCTTCTAGCAAAGTGGGTGCTTTCCTGGTGAAAAGGGAATTTCCAGACCGAACTGGAATTTCCTTTTAAGAGTTGTCCTTTCCCTCTCTTCCTTCCTGCCTGGAAGTGTGAGCAAATTACCTAGGTGGTGGATGCATCCAGGGAGCCTGTGGGCCAGTGCCACATCTAAGAATCAGAGGAAGGAGGCGTCAGGGTGGATGAGGTGCTTGGGCATCTGACTCTCAGTTTCTGCTTAGGTCATGATTGAGGGGTCATAGGATCGAGCCCTGCATCGAGTTCCACACTCATGGAGGAGTCTGCTTGGGATTCTCTATTTCTCTCCCCTGCTTAAATAATAAACAAACAAACAAACAAACAAACAAATAAATAAATCTATCTGTCTGTCGGTCTATCTATCTTTAAAAATAAAAAAGAATCAGAACCGTACTGGTGTCTTGCCAGCCCTCATTTGCCTGCCTATGGACTTATCGCTATGCCAGAGAAATAAAGCCCAGTTTAGATAAACTTGTGTCTGTCCAGTTTTCTGGATTCTGACATCCACAGAGGCCAAAGAGTCTTCCTTAGGGTCAGTCCTTGGACACCCCACCCATGGCTGCTGGAACGTTAGGTCTGGCTGAGAAGTGACCTGGCCTCAGTCTCATACCACCTGTATGAGACTTCAACTAATCATCACTTTATTGGTTCTTGACTGGGTGGGTCAGGAATTCTGGCCAGGTGGTTAGTCTGTGTCATGTGATACTGGTGGTGATTACCAGCTAGGCTGGATTCAGGTGGTACCTGGGATGGGCTGAAAGAGGGCTTTGTTCCCAGGCCTGGCACCTGGTGCTCCTTCATGTGGCCCCTCTTTCCCACTGGCTAGCTTGGGCTTCCTCACAGCATGGTCGTCTCAGGAAAGTCAGTTTTCTCAGAGACAAGAGCGGAAGCCGTAGACATCTTAAGGTTCAGGCTTGGAAGTTACATGACATTATTTCTGCCACATTCTCTTGGTCGAGAAAGCTCACAGGGCCCGCCCAGCTTCAAGGGAAGGAAAAGGGGACTCTCTCCTACCAGGGGAATAGCAGGGTCATATTGCAAAGGGGCATGGGGCATGGCAGATAGTACCGCCGCCGTTTTGGGAAACAGATCTACCACACAACCTTTCACTTCCCTCCTGGTCCACGTTACCGCCACACATTGCCTTTTAATAATTTTTATATGACAGAAAAAAATTAATATTATAGGATTCCTATCGCACAGTTGAGTGCTGTGCTAACCACTTGCACATAGAATTTCTCACTGTGACTTGTGTTTTCAAAATGATTTTCCGTAGCCCTAATCTCTGGGTTCCTCTGAACCACCTGCTGATGGAAAGTAAGCTGCTGGTCAGTCCGTAAAGCAGGGTGAGTGACGATTCCCTGACAGATGGGACTTGTCGAGGAGTCTTCCATAGGCTGGGATAATCCTCAACTTTTTCCCTTTATCCCTGGGGAATCACAGTACACTGACTTCCATTGCTAAAAGAGTTCTTCACACTCTTGTTCATACAGTTCCCCCGGGGGGGATGGAGTCCTGTCTCTTTAGAGGTTCTTTCATTACTGAAAAGAAATCATTTCTGTGCCTCTGGGTACCCAATTAAAACTTGTACAGACAGAAGGTATTGGAGGGGCAGCTCGGTAGTAACTCCCTCCTATTCAGCTGTAAAACACCCTCCCGGAGTGAGTCAGAGAGTACAGACTGCGCTGGTAGCCCATGATGTCAGCAGGAGAACCGACGACAGACACACCCAGAGGCTTAAGGGTGTTTGTGCTGAACAACAGCTCCCTTGGGACCGTCTTATTTTATCCCTTTTGAAACCCTTGACTGGGATTCAAGAGTGAAGAATAAAACAATGCGCTGTTTGTGCACACAGAGCAACTCTGCGGCAGTAAAACAGCAGATGCGGCGACATTCCATTTCCAAAGAATAACCCGAAGTCAGAGGGACGCCGTGACCTCAGTGGAGTCAAGTGCTCCAAGTCAAAGGGGAAAGTTCTAGAACCTTCTAGCATCTCCGTAAGACTTCAGGGAGGTCATGGAGAAGTCAGGAGTGGTTTCCAGCAGGCACAACTGGCTCAGAAACACCTTTTAAATACTGAAGATACTTTAGGAGCAATCCAGTTATTTCAAGCTATTATTAGCTGAACGAGGAAACAGAGGCCCCACAGAGCGAGGCGACTGAGACGGGGGTTGGTGCGGTGCCCCGGTCCTGGCTTTCCTAATCTCCAGCTCAGCCCGCTTTCCAAATACACCCTTCTTCGCGACTTCTCTGTCTTATCAGAAAAGTCCTATCAAGTGGCCCTGACATGGGGAGAAGCAGTGAGGGGGGCGGTGACAGGTGCCTGAAGGGATGGCTCAGGATCAGGGGCTTCTGGAAGGGTTCTGAGGCAGCCTCAGACTGAAAGCTGTGCACGTCGGGGGGTCCCTAACATGGTCCTCACTGAAGCACAGAGGAAAGAAGGAAGATGCTCTGAACAGTTGGTGCTCGAACGGAAACACCTGTGCACAGCCTTCGCTCCACGCTCCCAGCTCCATGCCCCGTGCTTGGGTGGAGACGGTGACAGTAGCGGTCACGGACCCACAGACACCTGGGGCCCCATGGTCTCAGCATCTGCTACCCCAGCAAGTGTAGACAGGAAGCTGAAAAGACTCACGGACTCTGAGGTCCCGGTCGGATTCACGTGCATGACGCATGGAGCAGCACAGGAAAGACAGGGTGAGGGCCAGTCCTTGCGCAAGTAGGGGAGGCAGGGTAGTCGTGGATCTGAACCCCCCTGGTGCCTCGTGTGGGTGCTGGGGCACCTGCGAGCAAGCGGATCTGGGTATTTTAAAGGGCGCAGCTGCAAGCAGAATTCCTCCTCTTAGCCTTGTCTTTGGGGTTTGGGTCCGCAGAAGATGAAGAGAAAACAAGAGCTCGATCCCCTACATTCAAGGGAGCAGGCCTGTCAGGGTCACAGTCAGGGGAGAGAGGAGAGAGGAGGAATCCGAGGCGCGGCCTGAAGCAGGAGCTTTGGAACTTTCCAGAGGGTGTCCTAAGGGAAGAAGGTCCAGTATTTTAAGATGCTTGGGAAGCTGCAGCAGGATCCCCCTCCAGCTCCTAGATGCTTACTCAGATCTGTGCTCTACCTGCCAGCCTCAAGGTTTGGGGGATTAGGAGTGGGGGGCATAGAGAAGAAGAGAGGCAGCCCCGCTCCAGCTGGCCCAGGGGAGAAGCAGAGAGCCCGCCGGGCTGCGGGATAGCCCCTAGACCCACGGATTCAGCGGAGCCCCTGGGGTTGCCTGGCCCTGGGGGAGCCCCCCCCCCCCCCCGCTGGCTGGGGCAGGAGGCCCATGTTGTCTCCACCCTAAGGGCCCAGCGCCCCAGAGATATAGTCTTATTGTTTAGAAGCCTGGAACAGTTTATTGGTCATGAAGGTTCGGGAGCTTTCATGAGAGTCCTGATGTCCACACTTGTCCTTCCCCAGCCTGGGGCTTTCACCCGGGTGAGTCCCGGCTGGATAGATTCCGGGAGGCAGGAATTCAGTTATCACCTCTGTTCTGAACAGAGCCGCACGTGGGCAAACCTGTCCCACTCTTCCCTCTGTCTCCGTCTCGCCCTCCCTCTCACCTCGCTCTCTCTCCTGCCTTCTCCCCTGTTATATGATTCTTCCTGCAAATCATCTCTGAAATCCTACCCATCTTTTAAAAAACAAATTTTTATTGGAGTTCAATTTGCCAACACATAGCATAACACCCAGTGCTCATCCCGCCAATTGCCCCCCTCAGTGCCCGTCACCCAGTCACCCCCACCCCCCGCCCTCCTCCCCTTCCACTGCCCCTCGTTCGTTTCCCAGAGTTAGGAGGCTCTCATGGTTTGTCACCCTCACTGATATTTTCACTCATTTTCTCTCCTTTCCCCTTTATTCCCTTTCACTAATTTTTATATCCTCCAAATGAATGAGACCATATAATGTTGGTCCTTCTCCGATTGACTTATCTCACTCAGCCTATCCATCTTTCTTCCACCTGTTTTCTGATTTTGGAAAAAAGCCATCACTTCTCAACCTTGAGGTTTTCCAGCCCATAATCCAGATAGAAGAGTTCTGCTACAATAGTGTCAGGCAGGCGTGTGCGGTGGGCATGAGGAGCCCGACCTAGAATCGTCTGCTGTTTGAGGAACGGCCCCCCAAGTCCGGAATGAGGAGAGAAGGTGTTAATGGGATAACAGCCACGTTGTCAGGACGCAAGGCTGGAGGCCAGCCCTGGCCCAAGGTCGTGAGGGAGAGAAATGGGTAGTTCACGGCCTCTGCAAAGCTGGTGACGTAGACTGGGAGGACCTCTGGGGGTTAAGCAAGACCTAGATTAGATTAATGTGGGGCAGGGCTCCAGGGACCTGACCCGGGAAAGGTGGCGCTTGCTTGTGGGTCTGTGGGCAGAACCGGGGGCTGCTGGCTACGATGCTGGTGGGTATGTGACCCACATTCTTACCAGGAGGGGTTGACCTAGGCCAATGCAGAGCCGTCACTTCCTCAGTGGCCCAGGTCTTCTGTGGAGGTTGGAGTGAAGCTCAACCAGGAGAAGGCTAGTGTGGGGAGTGAACTTTGAAGGCCATGCCTGACCCCAAGGATATAACGCCCCCAAAGCACAGAGACTTTGCCCCATGGGTCCCTTGTCCTGAGTGAAGCACTTTGTACCCTTCAAAGCCACTGGCTGAGGGGGTTTTAAAGGTAGGGGGGCAGGAGCAGGAGAAAGGGAAAGGTAGAGGAAAGATGGGGTCCAACAGGACACATCCCCTTGACCTTGGGCAAATTCCTTCTCCTTTGGAAGACAAAAGGATCACATTTTGGAAGCAACAATGGACCCCGCTCAGCCACCCCTCACTCAGGACCCCAGAGTGAGCTTGAATAAGAAGCGAAGTGGGGCATGTTCCTGACTCTACCTCTCCTGCTCCAACCCCAGGGACACGACTGACCCTATACCTGCGCAGTCCCACACGGTCCCCTGTGGCTTTGAGGAAGACAAAGGGCAAGAGGCAGATGTTTCCAACGCAGGCCTGGGCTTCGTCAAGCTCGGAGCAAGCTCCTCCTGGGCTGGTGGGCTGGCAAGAGGGAGCGGAGAATTTTAAGCCGGAGCCAAATCACAGCCTCTTATGTGGGAAACCAGAAGTACCTTCCTGTCTGATAATCCCCTCCGCCTACATTCTGTTCTAAAAACTCACATTTCAGGAAAAAAAAGAAAAAAAACCTGGGGACAATATTGGGGGAGGAAAGAGATCAGAGGAATGTGAACGTGAGCCTCCACCACGTTTGCAGGATTCATAGGCTCGGAGGAAGGAGGGCCCACTCCGCACCCCCTCGGCTCCCCTCTGCCCCCCGTCCTGGCTGTGCGAGCACTCGGGGCTCTATCAGGAACCTGACACATAATAACGGGGCTCTTGAAATTGCCTTACCCGTGTTTTTACAAGGTATTTTCTGGGCAACTCTTGGCCATCCCACTTTTCTATCAAGCTGAGCTCCTCCTTCCTTCACTGCAGGCCAGCGACGTGAAATCACTGCGCTCCTTCCTCGTGGAATATTCCTTTTGGGGAGCGAGGAGGATTTTGTTACCTCTGCCCAAATGAAAACGTTCATCATCACCCAACGCTGGGCCTCATCTGCCGGATGCGCTAATCTGTCTTGTACGTCATCCATCTCTTGAGTTGTCGAAGGCAGCCCTCACTCGCCCGGGAGAGCAGGGTTTCGTGCAGCAAGTAATCAGGAGTGGGCGTGGAGGTGAGTCTGAAGATCATCACACACACCACCGCGTTTCCAGTCTGGGGATTATCAGTCCTGGAGCTCGGGGAAGAAGATGCTTGTAGGTTTAAAAACTTCTGACGGCAACCCCAGAGTGATGGAGAAGTCGTTGACGGCCAACTGAGCCCCATGTCTGGCGGTCCATTCCATGAGGTCCCAGGAGCCGACGCCCAGGTGGTTTGCAAGGTCTTTCCCCACACTTCCTTCTTTCCGGAAAGGGAGATGTGGAAACACACCTGCCAAAACCCTCCCTTGGCTAATCCCAAGTTTGAATTCTACTTAGACCACCTGGGCGCCAAAATGATGGTACATCTTCATGAGATTCCAGAACCTCATGGGTTGTGGAAGATGCTAATGGGTTTTTCTTCCAAGTGCCCAGGAACCCGCTGTGGGTCAGTAGATACGCGCTATGGTAGGCATGCGCATTCACGATTGGGTTTTCTCTCAAGCTAGCGTGCTTGCCCCAGCCCCACACCCCAGCCTCACTCATTCCTTTACTAGAGCCTGGGAATATCCAGAAAAAAAAGGAAGGACTTGTCCTCCAAGAACATCATTTGGAGCAGTGCTTTGCAAACTTTAATGTACACCCAAATCCTCTGGTATCTTGTTGAAATGCAGATTCTGGTTCAGTCCTTCTGGGATAGGGCCCAACACTGCATTTCTTTCTTTTTCTTTCTTTCTTTCTTTCTTTCTTTCTTTCTTTCTTTCTTTCTTTCTTTCTTTCTTTCTTTCTTTCTTTCTTTCTTTCTTTTTCTTTCTTTCTTCTTTCTTTTTTTTATTTTTTTCCAACACTGCATTTCTAACAAGCTCCCAGGTGATGCTGATGCTGGCCCATGGACCACATTTGAGTAGTGACGGCTGCCACAGTGGTTCTAAAGGGTGGTCCCCGAGAACCAGCTACAGAGAAGACCCGCGTGTCAGAAATGCAAGCTCTCAGGCCTCACCCTGGACCCACTAACTCCAAAGCTCTGGGGGCGTAGCTCAGCTGTCCGTGCTGTAACAAGTCCCCAGCACCACCACCTGGAGACTCAGATGCAAGCCTGCACACTGAATAATTTGGGGAGCTTCTGGGTTAGAGCTCACCATCAGTGTTGCACTTGGCTGGGCCAAGAAGTGGCCCAAAGTCCCAGGGGTGCAGGCTCTCTGCAGGACGCTCAAGGCCACCGCACGGAGTGGAGGGCGGTACAGCGGCCCCAGAGGGAAGAGGAGCAGACCTTTCCTGGCGATGGGGTGGGGAAGAAGGCCGAGGAACAGTCTTGCAGGCCAGCTCATGCAGAGGTTCAGAGGCTGCCTCAGCCATCAGCCTTCCCTGGTTGAGCATCGCCACCCCACCCGGCCCAGCCGGTATTCACAAAAAGACAGAGTTAGGATTTTGCTGAAAGGATGTGTCAGCCTGGCCCAGCCAATTTTGAGCTCATTCGCCTTCCTGGAGAGAAACACTTCTGATACAGAAAAAAGTTTTCAGTCCGATAAAGTCAAGGCAGCGTCCGGAGCTTTGTTTGCCCTCCAGGAAGGTGAAGGCCGCGAAGGCTTAGCTCTTTCCTGAGGGAACCAAGGCAGAAAAGAAGGAGAAGGGTGTGAGGGGGAAGCCGGGAGAGGAGGGCGAGGCCAGCGGCAGGAGCCCCAACTGTGGTCGGCTCAATAAAGGTGGTCTTAAAGGGCGGAGGATGGTTCCTGCATGTATTTTGATCCCTGTAGGCTCACAGCTCTGACATTTCCACCCCGATTATTCCATCTGCAAAGCATGAGAGTGGTTCCAGGGGCCATGGGAATAACCGGTGGCAGGCTACTAGGGGCTGAAATTGCCTCGATTTTATCTTTAAAATGTGTGCACTTTTGTCCTATTAAGTAATAGATGTTTGTTTTAATATAATAAATGGCTCAACACTGAGTAAAATAAATAATCTTTTTATCCACAGTTACATCCTGGGGAGTCTGCAGAGAATAGGCAAGCACAGACTTTGAGAACACATTGTGTTCTGAATAGGTGGGGTTTTCACAGAGGGGACTGTTACAGGAAGAGCTAGATTTACCTTCTCTGCAGGGACAGGGAGCACACAAGGGTTGGGGTCAGGCCAGGGCGCCTGGGGACTTCCTGTGATGCGAGGCTGTGGCTGGCACCTCCCTTCGGCTGGAGGCCCCAATAAGCCAGGGTCCCAGTGTCCCACTGGTGAAGGGAAGCAGGCCCAGCAGGTAGGCTGCAGCCTCAGAGAGGCCACCTGTGGGGACTGGGGCCCACACTCAAATCCTGAGGCCTGGGTGCTAGCAGGTGCTAGCAAGTTTCTTGGGACTTGGGCAGCATGATAAACTCTTTGACAATCTGGAAGCTTCATATGTCTCCTGTACCTAGTCTTGGAGCCAAAGTCAATGGGCCTAAGCTTGTTAGGGGAGGCTGGGGAGGGCGGTGGGCTGCTGGGGAGGTAGCTTGGTCAACTCCTCCCCTAGAGGATGCATGTGACTCCAGCTGAGTATCATACAACACTGCACACCTGCTCAGAGGGCCTGGAGAGGAAGCGTGGGTAGATTGGCTTCAATCTGTAAGAAAACCACACTGATAGGGTGGTTTCTTTTGCAAAGCAAATCTTGGGTCTTGTGGTGCCAGGTTCCCAGCCTCCTCAAATTCTCCCCAGGTCAGGATCTGAAGGGACACAGCACAGCCAGATGCACCTACTTCTGGACAGATCATCCGTTTCCTAAATCCTCATAAATACCTAACGCTTATATAGAAGCTGACTTGCAAAACTTTGTGGGTTGTTTGTTTGTTTGTTTGCAAAAGGAATTAGAGCTAAAGCTCCTCTTGAAGGAGCTGGGAGGAATCCCTGATGGTGCCGAGCTGGGGAGCATCCCTCATCTCAGACAGTCAAGGACAGCTACAGCCCCACTGTCCCTGCCAGGACAAATGGGCACAGAGGCCTGCCCTCCTCTCCAGTGGAGGGGCCGAGGAGGCCCACGGGGTGGGAACCCAGTTCAGGGCACCGAGCAGGGACAGGTAAGTGGGCTCCTCGGTGGGCTCCCAGCCTGGAGACAAAGGGGCAGGAACCGGACTGAACCTGCTCTGAAAACCCAGGCTAGGAGCTGGCCTTGGCTGGGGTGGAGACCAGCCTTCAGGAACTGCCCCAAAATGCTGACAGCGTGCTTTGGAAAGACACAAATTTCAACAACCAACTCTCCTCTCTCTGACCTTCTCACCCTCCGGCTCAAGGAGAGGCTTTCTGTCATGAAAAAGGCATGTTCATTTATAACACATGGGGCGTTTGGACTTTCTGGAAAGGGATTTATAGATTCCATCCCAGCCCCACCTCTCTGGACGCCTGGCCTCTGTAGGGTCACTCACCTCCCTTCCTGGGCTGGGCCTGACACCTCCCCTCCACCCTCCTCTCCCCGGGCCGCAGGTCTGGACCAACAGTAGGCGAGTGTTTAATGCCACAGTTCCTGACCCCGGTGACATTCAGCAGAGCGTGAGGAGCAGAAAAGCGTTTGATCAAAACTTGTCCCCTTGCTGTGTGGTTCTCCAAGTCGATGAAACACAGGTTCTGAACCTAAAAACAAAAATCAAAGAGACAAAGTAACTGACCACAGGTTCCTACTTTCCCCGCTCATTACTACCCAGGAAGGCGGGTTTGCCTCATTGGCCCCCCTGCGGAGTGCAGCAGAGTCCCCTGCAGGACCGCCTCACACCCCCGCGCTCACAGCCTCCTGACTCCGACTCGGCACTGACCCGCCGCGTGATGCTGATGCTACTGCCTCAGGGACCACACTTTGAGAACCGCTGCTCTCCGGCAAGAACACCGCTGGCCCCTGGGTCCTTGGTCTTGCGGGATGGTCTCTTCGTTCAGCCTGTCCAAGGCCACATTTCCCCCACGCACCTGGGGCACCCCAGGACTGGCCTCTGTTGCTGCACCCCGGTTGTTCTCTAGCCAAAGTCCGAAAATGGGAACCGGGGTCTTGGAGCTTCCCGGGCACCTGCTGAGGTCGCCAGCAGGCATCGTGAGAGCGCGGCCGGACCCTGGCGGGCCGCACTGCCCTTCACACCTGCATGGTGAGCTGGAAATGCCAGCGAGGCCAGCAGCAGCCAGGGACCGAGGTCATCGTCTGCCAGAAAGTTCCACATGCAGGTACCTTAACGGTTCACTCCCAGCACGAGCTCGCAGGCCGCCCTGCTCCCCTGCCCAGGGAGGGACGTCACAGAGGGGAAGGCGGAGAGGGAGCTGCCGAGAAACACAGGCTCTTGTGTTTGCTCCACGGCAGACAAGGCAAGTTTTGAAGTTATCGGATGGGAGTGAGCACTAAAAGAGAATGACCGTTTAGCTCTTTTTCCCCCAAATCCAGCGAATGGTGCCTTCAGGGGTGGATTAGTAATCAAGAAATGTCACCTCTCTAAATCCAAATCTCAGTGTGTGTTGGATTTGTTGTGTTGCTGCCCTTGCTCAGGTTCATGGCTGTTTATCCAGGAGCCTGGGCCAGCCGTTGGCCAGAACTCCTCGTATTGACAGCAAGTGTCATTGGAAATTTAGAAGAGGGTGAACCCTATTTTGCTGTCATGCTTCCAGCAGTTTGGGAGAGTCGTGTATCCCAGAAAATGGGGAGCAGGTGTCGCTCATGATCAGTCTCAGCTCTAAAGAGGCCCCCTCGCAGGAAAAAAAAGACCCTCTGCCTCTCTGCTCCTGCCCCCCCCCGGGATGGGGGGCGTCTGCTGGGATCTGCCGGGGGGGTGGTGGTTAGTGATGAAAAGTATTCCCAGGAACTGAGCAACGTCACTGTCGATAACAGTTATTTAGTCTTTAGCGTTCAGGTTTGGGGAGACGTCTGCCAAACACAGCAATTTTCTTTTTTGCAGAATTAATACTGAGACATCCCTGCCAGCAAAAATGGATTGCAGGAGAGATTGCTTCTCGAAGGTCCCCACCCCGCTGATAAGTGGCGTCATCCGCAGGGGCAGGGCGCTTGCTTCCCACTTGACTGGAAGTGCTTTTTGCTGAAAAGCACTGTTGGATCCCAGAGGCCCAAGTTATAGGGAAACAGGAAAGATCCAGACATCACAGAGCTGTGAAAAGATCTTTCTAGCCTAGTCCTGAGTGTGCAGTGCTGTGGGCCGCCTGTTATTCATTCATTCATTCTCATTGATTGATTCATCCATTCAAACCCAGTGGTTCCAGAGCACGATTGTCCTTGCTGGGTGTCCCCCGAACTGGAACAACACTTGCCACATCCCAAGATCTCACCTCAAATCTGGAAGCTTGAGGAAACACTGCTATTACAGATCATACAGTTATGGGGGGTCATTTCCCCTCTTTAAAAGAATCGAGGTCTTGGTATCTGTGTCTCTTGTGTCTCTTGGCTGCATCCCAAACCTCTAAGGTATGAGGGTGAGGGTCACTGGGGCAGCACCATCTCCTCCCCTGGCCGTGCGACCCCATCAGCAGGTTAGTGTGGGACGGGAGGAGGCATGGGGTGGCTTTAGGGGCAATGCAGCCTCCGTCCAACTGGTGAGCCAGCGACACGGGCTGCAGAGAGGCCTGGCCTCTGTCGCGGTCCCAGGACCCTCTCCTCCCAAGGCGGTAGGGACTTAAGGATGGTTCAGGTGTGGTGTGCTGGGCAAAGAGGACACGGGAACTACACACCTGCTGCCTGTTCTGAAGCTAAGCTTTTATTTTTATTTACTTATTTTTTAAAAGATTTTATTTATTCCTGAGAGACACAGGCAGAGACACAGGCAGAGGGAGAAGCAGGCTCCCCGGGACTCGATCCCAGGACCCCAGGATCATGCCCTGGGCCGAAGATGGACACTCAACCATGGAGCCACCCAGGTGCCCCTGAAACTAAGCTTTCAATTTTGAGATAATTGCAGATTCACATGCAGTTGTAAAAGATCCCACAGACAGATCACACGTACCCCTCACCCTGTTTCCTCGGGGGTATCGCCTTCCCTAACTTGTGCGCTATCACCACCGGGCAGTTCCCTGCTGGAGTCAGATCCAGGGGAAGTGACGAGCTTCCTGAGGCCCGTCCCCCTGCCACACTTCTTTTGGTTCCCATGGGTCTCACCTCTTCCCTCTCTGAGGTCCCCCTGCCAAGCGGAGGATCTTTAATTCTTTCCATTGCCCTGTTTCTCCGGGACTGGTTCGCGTTCGAAGCAATAATGCTTAGTGACCAAACAGACGAACAAAACAAAACCCAGCTAAGCCAGGGATCCAGAAAACCCTCATACTCCCAGATGGAAGGCATATGTCTGAAATTTTACTGGCCGTTGGCTAGCCGTCCTGTTTGGCACCGGAATGACGGGCAATCCCCCGGGTCACTGCAGAGCCTTTATTCCAACACAGATGAGCGAAGCATTTCCGGGTGTTCTGAATCAGTGGTTAAGTGACAGGCAGGCCAGAGAATGAAGGTGATGGTGCCACAGTTAGTGCTCCAGGGCTGCCCGAGGAAAAGCCACATAACATCCCACTGAACTGTCGGAATTTCCTTCGGTCTTGCTCAACGGTGCTAACGACAGGCCTGTCTTCAGTTGATGTCACGCGGGTGCTCTCCAGGGCTGCAGACCCTTCATCATGCGCCGCGATGCTCAAAGGCCGGCCGGCCTGTGCTGCTTCCCGGGGGTTAGGAATCCCTTCCCCAGCTGCAGATATTGCATAAGATCTGTTGACCTCTTTGCAGAATGAGCTCCAGCCACGGAGGAGTTGGCTGTGCACCCTTTGCAGGAGGCAGCTGCCCCAGGGAGTAATCCCCCATCCGCACTAGACCACTTACTCCCCGTGTTGTCGGAGACACATTAAGGCCCGATAGCACAGGTAGGCAGATACCTTCACTGCAGGTGTGCCAGCCTCGTGTCCTGATGGGGGGGAGGGGAGCTAGGTACACCTAGATGACTTGCACGTTGGCTATCAAATGCATGTCTCTTCCTATTTGTTCCAGAAAGAGCTGAGTGGATTTCTCTTGCCACCCCTGCACTTCAAATTCATGGCTATAAGAAAAGTATGTGAAAGGAGAGGAAGCCAATGAATCCTGACCTTCAACTTGCTGTTAAAAATGATGTCACTGTAGCCTAACAGCCTATCAGGGGCCCCCAGAGGTGGGTGCAGGCTCTAGCAGTGCTCAGAGCCTCCCGTGTACCCAGGAGGCAGGGACGAGTCTGAGCAGGAGGCCAGGGGTGCCAATCAGAGCCAGGCTGTGTGCTGGGGCAGCCTGGCCTTCGCCAGCAATGCTAAGGTCCACGGTGGCAAAACAAGGAAATGTGGATGAGGACCTAGACTGGGGATCATGCAGCTTCACAGCCCTCTCCGAAGGTCAGAGATTGGTGGCATCAGGCCACGAATGAGGCCTGGCTGAAGGACACTTAAAGCCCAAGAGACTAGGGGTGCCCAAGCAGGGAGACTTCACCCAGCCCTCATGGACTAACAGCCTCATGGAGGAGACCCGCTCCTTACTGGCACCTGGGACGGGACTCACCCGGAGACCTGTGTTCACGAAGTTCCCCTCCTCAGGGGCATTTGGAAGATTGAGACAGGAATCTCAGGGATGCCAAGAGGAAAGTGTGTGGTGCCCTCACGCCGTGCACCACAGCCAGGCTAGTCAGGCTCTTTGGGCACATTTGTCTTAGTGGTCAGCTTAGGACAGATGGCTCCCCTCCTCCTCTGGGATGCCTAGGAGCCCTAGGAAATGTGGAATTCTACCCAGATTTGGAGCCAACAAGAAAGAGGGTCCCTACTGACCTCACCAGTTGGTCTGGGCTGAGCTGGACACTCTGCAACCAATTCATAGGTGGAAGGGCCTGACCCTCAGGACCTCAGATTGTGACTGTACGTGTGCACGGGGTCTTTAAAGAGGTGATTAAGCTGAAATGAGGCCATTAGGATAAGCCCTAACCCAAGATGAGCAATTTCTTTATAGGGAGAGATTAAGACTCAGACATGCACAGAGGTGACCATGTGAGGACATGGGGAGAGGACGGCCCTCTGTAAGCCAAGGGGAGAGGCTCAGAGGGAACCCATCCTGACGACCCCTAGAGATCAGACTTCAGGTCCTCCAGAGCTGTGTGAGACCATAAATTTCTGTAGTTTAAGCCTCCCCGCCCCCGAGTCTGGGCCTTCGTTATGGCAGCCTGGATAGACTAACATGCCAGTGGTGTGTTGTTGGCTAACTTGCAGTGAGAAAAGCTTTGTGCATCTCAGGAGAGTCCAGCACTTTTTGACGTTAACATGAATTCTTTGCTTTCTTAGGAACTTCCCCAAACAGTAATACTATCCAGTTAAGTGACCCGTGACGAAGTGTCTATCCCCTGCTAGCTCCATTGACCACCCACCCCAGGACTAAGGCACAGACGCTCTGGGCATAAGCCAGCACACCACTTTGCCTTGTCCTAGATGTTGGAAAACAGGGCGATGACAAGATTTATTACCACAGACCCTACAAAGACTGTCAGGTCAATAACATATTTGGAGTTTGGCCTTTGGTTGGGAGAAGACAGTGCGAACACCGACGAAGGACATTACTATTCCAGTGAACACATGGACGGCATCGCAATGACCACCTCATTCAAACCCACGAGAACATGTGTTTGTTGAGAATGAACTATTGTCCACTGAAACTTTGGCCCAAGGAAAATTTTTAGAGCTTTTGAGTAGTTGTTTCAAAGACTCGGATGGCCAGCAACAGCCCTGCAGAAGCCGATGACAAGTATAGGAAATCCCCTGCGTGGGTCCAGACAGGGTCCCCACGCCTCACACAGCTCCCGTGGGGCACACCTTCGCCCCTCGATCTTTGTGAGCAAAACCAGAAATGCTTCTCACATTAAAACGTGTCATTATAAAAGAAAAATATGCTCATGACCCAAGAGGAAATTTTAAAGATAAAGCTATACTCACATCAAATGCTTTTATTTTTCCATGTTTCCTTCCCATCATTGTTCAAGCATATTTATAATTTTATGGTCATGATAATGAAATACCATCTTTTATCATTGTTTCCTTCTTTATTTTAAATGATTACCCCTGGGATAAAATCAGGAATGGTTTCATTGGGGCAGCCAGTGTGAGCATGTTTCCAAACTGTCTCTGCCTCATCAGCTGCCCCCGGTCTCAACCTCACCTGAGTATTTTGGTTGTTTTTTTAAGTTCCTATTTAAAAAGATGCGAATCGAGCTTTAATTTTTAATTTTTTATTATTTATCTATATTTTTTAAAAAGATTTTATTTATTGGAGAGTGGAGGAGAAGCAGAGGGAGAGGGACACGCAGACTCTGCATTGAGCGTAGCGCCTGATGCAGAGCTCGATCTCATGACCCGGAGATCATGATCTGAGCCAAAATCAGGAGTCAGACACTTAACCAACTGAGCCACCCGGGCACCCCAATCATTATTATTTTTTTTAATTTGGATGTAGAAACTATTAAAAAAGACAAGACTTCTACAAATTTGTTTGAAAACTGTAGATCTTTTTGTATAAATTGTTTGATCACGTCCTTGACCTGTTTGTCGACTGAGGTGCTGACATTTTTCTTACAAACTGGAATGAGTATTCATTTCCATACCAACTCTCTCATGTTGTAGTAATGGCTTTTCTGATCTACTATTTTTCCTTATCTCTTTTCTTTTTAGTTATGAATCGTCGATGTAGTTAAACCTGTTGGGCATTACATCCCAATTCCATCCGTGGCTTCAATCTTTGGAAACTCCCGGCCCTGGGTTCATCCTAGTGAGCGCTCCATCCTGATGGGCCTGCTTCACTTCAGGTCCTCCCACCTTGTCTTCCTCTGCAGTTCTTGGTGGACGTGCTGGCCTTCTTTATACTTGAATGAGGCTGTCTGATTTAGTGGTTAAAACAGAATATGGCTAGATAAATTTGTATTTCAGATAAACAATAGACAGTTATTTTTTGGGAATAAGCAGGCCCCATGTGATACTTAAGATATACCTTAAAAATTTTGTTGCTTATTTGAAGTTCAAATTTAACGAGGTGTCCTGTATTTCATCTGGCAACCCTAGCTTCGGGTCCTATCTTGTGTCCTATGCCAAGTCTTCTCAACCAGGTTAAATATTTATTCTCAGTCCTCAGGAGGAGGTATTACTTGCCCAAGACACACAGGTGAGGATCCTGTGGGCTGACACCACAGATACTCCTTTACTGCTCACCAGGCCTTGGGCTCGGGGCTCTCACTTGGTACAGTCCTCAGTTTCCGCCTCTATCCCAGGCTGCTAGGGCTGCCATAGCAAAGTGCCACAGACTGGGTGGTTTAAACAACAGAAATTTACTTTCTCACTATTCTGGAGCCTGGAAGTCTAAGGTCAAGGCGTCACCTTGGCTGGTGTCTTCTGAGGCCTCTGTCCTTGCCTCGTGGATGGCCATCTTCTCCCTGTGTCTTCACATGGCTGAGTCTGTTCTGTGTCCTAACTGCCTTTCCTTATAATACGCCCTATTGGATTAGAGCCCATTCTAATGACTTGATTTTAACTTAATTACATTTTTAAAGACCCTGTCTCCAAATGTAGTCATATTCCGAGGTACTGACAATAAGAATTTCAGCACATAAATTTGGGAAACACAGTTCAGCCCACTATGGCATTCGCCACTCCATGGCTGTCTGTCTAAGGCATTCACCTTCCGCCTTGTTCTCCCACTCAATAGTGTCTATGCTCTTGAGGGTGTCCTACTATCCCTCTAGGATTGAAGTCGTACAAAACTCTGATAGTTCTTGGGGCATGCTAACTCCACAAGCTTTCTCCCCAGGACAAGCTCCAGTCTTTTTGGTGGGGCCTCCACGGGTGGGGTCCTGTCCACTGTGGACAGATTAGCCAAAACTGGCCAACAAACACCCTTCTGGACTTCAAATTGGTCCTGGGCCCGGAAACTTCTGCTACACAGCCTCGCCCCACTAGGCCTGCTGGGTCCTGAAAACTGTCTGAATCACTCTGGAAACCGCCTCTCTGCCTTTTGGTTGTTGGACTCCTGGCCTTCCTCCCCAAGGGAGAAAGTGAGCAGGTCATCTTTCCCATTGCATAGGTCACCTCCTCCCTTCTTTCTTCTCTTCCTCCTCAGGCCATTTTGTCCTGGAACCAGCAGACCTCCCTCCCATCCAGGTCCACCCAAGTCATGACATACTGTTCAACTCACAGCTGGCTTTTGATTTTAAAAATAATTGATAATCTACTTCTTCTAAAATTTATTGCATTAAATGGCCTATGGTCTAGTTTCATGTTTAGGTTATTTCTAAATTTTTACAAACCATAATCAGGACATTAGACTCTTATTAAATATCTATTTTCTCTCTCCATTGTTTTCCTGATGCTTGTCTATAATATTTAAAATCCCTTCCCCCACAATTTATGCTGTATTGATGGGATAGAGAGCCAGTAGCTACATGCGGCTGTCGAACACTGGCAACATGGATAGTCCGAATTACCAAGACTTAGTACAAAAGAAAATGTAAAGAATCTTGTTAATAATATTTCTTTAGATAGATCTCATGTTGAAATATTTTTGATATATAGGGTTAAATAAAATACATTTTAAAAATTACTTTTACCTATTTCCTTTCACTTTATTAAATGTGGCTACTAGGTCATCTAAAATTCCATATACAACTGACTATATATCTATATATGATTGCCTTGAACTCAAAGCGTATGTATTCTATTCCTTTCATCTCTCTCTTGGCTTTTAAGCCAACGTTCTAATGTCTTAATTAATGTTTCTCTTAAAATATATTTTAGTATCTGCTGGAACTATAAACATTTCCCCCATTAGTCTTATTTTTCAGACTATCTTTTGAAAGTTTAAGCTAATTGTTTTTTCAGATGAATTTCAAAATTATTTTTGCCAAATTCATAAAAACTCCCCTTGAATTATTCATCGTCTAGAAATACTTTTCTCCAACCGATTGTCTTTTATGACTCTCGATAAAACTTTGAGGTTTTCTTTATATGTTACATATTTTCTCAAAATCATCTCTTTATATATAGTATTTTTAATATTATTATGAATCAGATCTCTACTAAGATGCTATTGGTCTTTACATACTTGTCTTTTAAATTTACTTAACCAAACTGTTTTAAAATGATAATATATTCCTAACTGATTTTATTTGTGAAGAGGATTTTTCTCCTCTTACCATATGCATTCATTCTGTTCTGTTTCCTATGCTATTATACTGTTACAATGACCAATACTTCCAAACCTTAATAAATAATTATGGTGGTAATGGGCATTGTTCCTGAAAATAATTTGCTAAATATTACTTTTTGGAATATTTGCCCTTTGAAACTTGGCAATGCTTTTTCTTGGCTTTGATTGCCTTCAAGGACACCCTTTAGAGAGGCATTTTCCCTGTCCAAGTAAAATAAGCAGTCTAGAAAACAGAATTTCCTCCTGGATTTCTATAACCCACCCACTGTAAAAATAAAACAAAACCATTATATTTTTGGTTTTGAGACATATTTTTATAGAGTAACATGCCAGACTATGGACAGCCCCTGATGCCCTACAAAAATGTCAATGGATGGAGAGACAGTTACATGTTCTCTGCCTTGGGCTCAAGCTCAAGAAATGTGGTTTTGGGTTAGGTGTGGCGTTAGTGCTGGATTTTGGAGTTGGGTTAAGGTCAGGGAAACCTGGTTTGAATGCACTTATGTACTTGGGTGCCATGTGCCTCCTCCGGTACAGTGCCGGGGACAGCTGGATGCTGACTCTGGGGCCTCAAGAGAGGGCATTTTGGTTAATTTGGGGTCAGATCCGACAAAACTGTGTGGTGAGAAGTATATTCTTCATCCCTTTGAAGTGTTATCTGGTGAGGACCCAGTCTAGAGTCTGGCTTACTCTGGCATTCCTGGGCTGTGAAAACCTTGGACGTGTGTCCACCCGAGGAGTGTGCTCAGCACAGCTTGTCACTGACATTGGCTCTGAATCTGATGAGAGCCCTCCCTTAGGGGAGCTTCCCTGGGAAGGTGCTCTGTGCAAAAAAGTGATGTCCCCGATGCCAAACTTGGGTAGTGAATTCAGAGGGTGGAAGAGAATCTGGGTAGGGCCAGATTCTAAGAAATTCTTTTCTCAACTGTCCAAATCATTCCTGCCATTCTTTAAAAGGCCCCTGATGCGCGACCCCACAGTGGACCTCCTTCCTCCAGTGGTAGCTCCTGCAGGGAGGGGTCACAAGATAGCCCCTCATGGACAAGTGAATAGATGCAGGGGATGCGTCAGTAGGATCCTCTGGGAAGCAAGTGTTGAGATCCAGTGAGGAGAGGAAGTGGCTTTGAGAGGAAAAGGGAAGAAGCAGGATGGGACGGGGGCCATCAGACTGTTAATGTGGGCTTCACATCTTCCCTGCCCACCAGAGAGTGAGATCTGGAACAGGCTTGCTCACTCAAGGAGTTCTGTGTCAGGTGGAAATGGCCAGACCCTAGCACCTGCTTAGTCCCTGACTGGGACCACTCCAAGATCAGTGTGGTCCTGGCTCAAAGGCAAGGGGGGGGTCTGTAAGCTGTCACCCACATCTTTCAGCCAACCCCTCTGAGCCTGAAGGGGAATCTGAGCTCACTCACAATAGGGACTGTTGATAACCTCTGTGTAGGCTTGTCAGACAAGGGTGTCTGGCCCTCCATGGACTTCAGCTCCAGCAAGAGGATTCCCATCCCCTTATCACGTTATCCACACTGGGGTCCAGTTCCTTTTAGAAACAAGAATCCCTTGTGCTCACCCCTTCTGCTGACACTTCTGGTGGTGATGCTGTGGGACCCCCATTTGACCTTCCCCAGGACACCTAGCTGTGCTGGGCCATGAAAGTCTGGGTTTCCTCACTCTTTGGGAGTTAAGACTTGATAATCTTTAGAGTAAACCTCCCTCCCCTCAGAGGGTGGGAGGGGTGATAATGTGCTATCTCTTCTGCTGAGCCCTTTGTAAACACTTGCGTCATTCAGCCGATACAAAACCAGATAAGGGAGGGACCCCGGGTCCCCCTTTGAAATCAGTCATGAATCCAAACAAGTTTTCATGGATGGATCATTCTGCTCTGGTTCATATTAACTCTGCAATTAAGAGGCTTACACAATGCAGCCCTCAAAGGGGGCTTCTTTACCACATGAAAGGGAGGAAAGGTTTGGCCCTAAAAGAAGGCGGTGCTGAGCTTTTCTTGGCTATTTTTCCCAGACCTTGGAAAAGGCCAGTGCTTTTAAAAGAAGAGGTCACTTGGAGGGAAGGCAATCAGAAGTAGGCTGCATAAAGTGGTCCTTCCCAAAGCAGAGCATTTCCTTCCTTTCCCAGGCCACTCTGGCTCAAACCTGCCTTTCACAGACTGAGATAAAGGAAAGTGGGACCATAATTCTGGGAGGATGTACAGTGGGTGGAGAGGAGCTTTGTGGCTCCTGAGGCCTCCCCATCCTCTGGATCGGGTGACACGGCCAAGCCAGATCATGCTGGAGGCACCAGTGTCCTCTAGACCTTGGAAGGAGGCAAGGCAAGGTGTCCTCCCCCCTAGCCCAACCAGAGGCACCAAGGCACCTCCTCAGCAGCCCGCCCCTGCCTCTAAGACCCTGCACCTGCTGCTTCCGCCTCTATGGTTTTCCTGCATGTCCTGGAAGCTAGACCCAGGAGGGGAGGGTCCCTAGAGTGCCTTAATGTCATGGGGTCTATCCTTTTTCTTAAAGACTTATTTATTTATTTGAGAGAGAGAGAGAGACAGAGACAGAAACAGAGAGAGAGAGAGAGAGAGAGAGAGAGAGAGAATGAGCTGAAGGGGCAGAGGCAGAGGGAGAGGGAGAGTGAATCTCAAGCAGATTCTGTGCAGAGCATGGAGCCCATCTCAGAACTCGACCTCATGACAATGACACCACAACCCGAGCTGAAACCAGGTCAGACACTCAGTGGACTGTGCCATCAGGGAGCCCATAGTCTATCCTTTTTGTGTTTCTATTAAAGGACCTCAGTCAGGGCCTGGCACCAAGTAGGTGGACACCTATCTACTTGATATATATGTATATATATACACATATACATATGTATATACCATATATAGATAGATTTGTTTATTTATTTATTTTAGGGGGCAGAGGAGCAAAGAGAAAGGGCCAGAACCTCAAGCAGACTCTGTGTTGAGTGCAAAGCCTAACAAAGGGCTTGATCTCACAACCCAAGATCATGACCTAAGCAGAAATCAAGAGTCGAACACTCAACCCACTGAGCCACTCAGGTGCCCCGAGTATATATTTTTTATAGGGAGACTTTGGCATTTTTCAAAAAAGAAAAAGATCCTATCATGGTCTTCCTCTCCATTTTTCTAAAGCAATGAACTCCAAATTTGCCCTGTAAAAATCTAAGGTCAGACAATCATTTATCCCTGTTCCCTTGGACATGCAGGGGGTGGGATGGAATTCAGGATGCCTCCCCAACACCTCCTCCACCCCTCCTTCCCTGAGTAGCCGTGTGGGCGGTAGGGACTCCACCCTCAGTTCCAGGATTCCAAGAGCCCCTGGGACAGTGGGCACGTCAGGTAAATCACGACCTCGGAGCGGGCCATTCTCCTGGTCACTGGGGTTGGCCCAGCGGTGTTCCATCCGCTCAAATCTCAGGCCTTGGTCCGATGTGGATGAGGAAGCAGGGGGATTTGGTGGCTGCTGTCATCTTGCAATCGTGGGGTAGCAAACAGAGAGAGATGGGCAAGTCTGAAAAAATGGTGGAGACACAGGGTGAGAGGCCAGATCAAAGCAGGCCTGGATACCAAGCCCAGCTCTAAAATTTGCTGTCAGGTGCCTTTGCCGTTTAAGCTAGCATGAGCCAGGTGGTCTGATATTTGAAACCAAAAGGATGTGGGGGACAGGGTGTGTTAGGTGAGATGTGCCATCGGCTGGAGCATAAAGAAGATGCAGAACTGAAATGCCTGTGTCAGCATCGGCTCCTCGGATACTGGTTCCCTCTCCCTTTGAAATGCCGCTGTATGGGGTGGGGCACAACCTGTTTCTTCTCACTCACCTTGACATTCTCTGGTCCGTGAAGGACAGTCGGGGTTCCCTCTTCAAGAGCAGAAGCGGACAAAGGAGACTCCATCCTTCCTTTCCAGACGTGGCGGGACTTGGGATGCTCCCCGCATGGCCAGAGCCCAGACGCCCAGGATGGTGAGTGAGGAGAAGTGGTCCCAGCCAGAGGGCAGGAGCAGCCCTGCGAGCTTCTGAGCATATGCCTGCGTGGGAGCCCTGGTGTCAGCATTGCGAGGAGCTGTGTTGGGAGGGGGATCTTGTCTGGGAGCAGGAACCTCTTCCGGGGCCTTCCATGCCCCCCCTCCCCAACCAGACCACACTTGCCCAGCAGGTGTGACACATCACAAGACTTGTTCTGATGAAGGCAGGCAGGCAGGCTGACCTCAAAACAAGCAAAACCCAAGCCAGAACAGTTGTTTTACAATAGAAATAAATATAAGAAATAGTGAAAGGGATTATAAGGGAAAAGAGGGGAACTGAGTGGGAAAAATCAGAGAGGGAGACGAACCATGAGAAACCCCTAACTCTCGGAAACACACAAAGGGTTGCAGAAGGGGAGGTGGGCGGGGGGATGGGGTGACTGGGTGACGGGCACTGAGGGGGCACGTGATGGGATGAGCACTGGGTGTTACACTATATGTTGGCAAGTCGAACTTAAATAAATACAAATGTAAAAAAATAATCCTACAGAATTCCTTTGCAAAGAATAAAATATCCATATATATCCATGGATATATATAGGATATGGATATATATATATATATAGAAATTATATATGCTTATTTTAGAAAACAAGCCTCAAAAAGAAAGCAGGAAGCCCTTGTAATCCGGAGACGGTAACTCCGTCCATCCCTCCCGGGGATTATTTCTCATGCTTCTAAACAAACATTTAAGAATAATAGAGACACAAAAAGTATGCAAGTCCCAATAGTGCAGCTAGACACATTTTCACGGATTGTACCCGTCCTCGGGACCAGCACCAAAATCACGAGACAGCTCCAGCGGCATGGAAAAGCCCTGCCCCTGCCCCTTCTGGTCACCTCTATGCAGCTCCAGGGTGGCAGCGAGCTCCAGGGTCACAGAGAGCACCACGGGCCGGGGTTCCCGTTTAGGAACCTCAGGTAAACGGGATCGCACGGTGAGCTGTCTTTCGGAGCCGGATTTTCGTGTTTTAGGGACCCACCCCTCATCCCGTTGCGTGCAGTGCCTTCTCGCTGCCCTCTCTCTCTGTTCTCTCCTCCTGTGGATGCAACCCCTGGGGTCAGTTAATCCGCATCTGTGTCCAACCTTAGCGGATCCCGTTTCCCCAAGAGGTTGTCCCGGGTTAGAGTCCCACCGGCTGCGTGCGAGTCAGCGGGGGGCTCTGTCCACTGTCTGGCTGACACTTTGTTTCTCCACAGTGTTTCCATATGCTTGTTGGCTGCCGGGACAGCTTCATTCGAGAAGCGCCCATTCGCTCTTTTACCTCCTTCTCTACCAGGATATTCAGGTTCCTTTTCTCACAGATTTGTAGGAGCTCTTTATAACCCTGGTTATAAATCCTTTTTAAAACACATGTGTAGCGAATCTGTCCTGTTCTGTGGCTTGCCTTTCCCCTCCTCACTATATTAAAACATTATGTTAATCTTCTTTTTCTTTATGGTTCAGCACTTTTAGGTCCTGCTTAAGAATTCTGACTACTTCAGGTTCACGAGGATGCTCGTTTTTTTTTTCTTTTTCCCCTACGTACTTCACTGTTTTTCCTTCACCGTTTAAATCTACAATAAATCTGGAAGTGATTGTTTGACGGCGTGTGTTTTCCCAAGAGGCTATCCAGTTGACTCAGCACATTTCCAGTCTTTTACCAAGAATATTATGAACATATATGCACATTTATTTACAATACGGATCACGATGCATGTAGAATGTTTTTGACGTTGCTTTTTAAATTAATGTTGACTAATTCTCACTTGCATCTACCAAAACATAATCCTTCGTGTCTGCATGATGCTTCGTGATATGGATATATCAGCTCGTGGAGCCATCCCAGCGCTGTTAGCCACATGATTGCCAGATTTTCATACTTGCAAATGAGACCGATAAAAAGCGAGGTACGTAGTGCAGTATTGCATCGTGTGTACCTAGGATAGAGTCCTAGGAGGATGGACCCAAATGAACATTTTAAGGCTGCTCATCACGATTGCCGCATCGCTTTTCAGAAGATTTGTTGCGACGTAAAATTCCATACAAAGTGAAATGGTTTTATTCTCCCCATGTCCCTGCCATTTGTCAGCCTTGAGGATTGTCATTAAAATCTTTTGACAATTGTATAGACAATAAATCCCACTTGACGTCGAATTGGGTATTCTTTACAAGTGAATGGAACACTTTGTGTTAGCCATTTTATTTCGTGCACAGAGAATAACGTTGGCAGACAATCACTGCTTTCTTTTATATTAAAGGCCTTACTGTTCTTTTTATTGGTTTGTGTGAGCTATGTATAGAAAAGGTGGAAACCAGCTGTATTTGACATAGATTTGTTCCAAGGCCTTTACACTTTGCTTACTTGTTTAGGAATTGCGTATTTTCATGCAGCTAAGCCTCTCGATTCCCATTTTATTATTTCTGCCATTACTCTCAACCTCAATAGTTGAGGTTAAATGTTGCCTTCTGTGGATTACTGTTGTTTCTAACTCGGTCCGAAGCTTATTCTGCTGCTTCGATGTAAGACTTGGAGCCAAATGTGTGTCTTCTCCCCTAACCCTACAGAGTTAGCTAGATTTCCCAGCAGCCCTGCAACAGCCTGGATAGCTGTTATCTTAGTCGCTGCCGTGAGAATTCCACGTAGGTGGAGAACCGACATCTGCTGGAAGATCGCCTTGATGGGCTGGCGCAAAGACGAACCAGTGGAGCCCCGCGTGCCCCGGTGCTGAAGGCCCACAGAGGGAAGAAGGTGCCCCGAGACGTCCATGAAGGCACTGACTCTGGGAGGCTGGGGAAGGCAGGGAAGGAAGGAGGTGGAAGAGAAGGGAAGGGAGGCTGGAAAGCATCGATGCGAGTGAAGCGCGGTCCTGGGGCAGCCCACGTGGACAGCACGCATGGGCCTTAGCAGGCGATGCCTACGGTGTCCCTGCAGTTCATGGCATTTGGGCTGTGGAAACCCCTCCCGTCACCTCTCTGCTCCCCAGACCCCAGACTGCTCAAGAGATCTTTATCTGAGTTTGCTGTGTTGTGTGAAGCTCAGAGAGATGCACAGTTCACATCTGTGCTGCTCACGCAGGAGCCAGGCGCCCGGAGGTGGAGGCTGTGGGGATGCCCTCAGAGGCGCGGGGGCCTTGAGTCAGGCCTTGGGGCTGCCCTGCACTGGGGCTTTGGCAGGAGGGGAGCTAATTGTGCCCGGCTCCTGAGGGGCAGGGAGGCCCCTAGCTCACATCTACGGATCTATGGGCTCATTTTGCCTGGTTTGTTGCTTTGCCATTCATTTTGGTTTCCTGCTTTCTCACCAGAGCTGACATTTGGGTTCCACGTTGCTTCTACTTGAAATCTGAATCTCTGAGCTCCTCACGTTAGTGAGGCAGTCAGAGCTAGCTCTTGCTTTCTCTCTCTCTCTCTCTCTCTTTATATCATCTTAACCATTCTTAAGTATGCAACTCGGTAGTGTTAAGTGCATTCAGATTGGTGTGCAACCAGTCTCTAGAAGTTTCTCTCAAGGCTCATCCATGTAGTAGCAGGTGTCAGTATTTCCTTCTTCTTCAAGCTGAATAACATCCGGTGTGTGGCTAGACCACATTTTGTTTATCCATACATCCTTCGATGATTACCTGGGTTGCTTCTACCTTTTTGCTATTGTGAAAACTGCAGCCCATATTTGGGAGGTGACCGGGAGAAAACCACATAGCACTTCAGAACTCGGAGCCTGTCTGTAACTCTCCAGCCCTTGCCTGTCCTTTGAAAAGAAAGACCTTGTCCTGCCTCACGGTTATTGCATGGTTATCATGACACTGGATGATGCTCTGACTCCAAACCCTTCTTGACCCAGCCCTTATGCCACCAGGGGACATGTAAGGAGCATGGTCCAGTTTTGCCCCGCCATGAGGGTTTTTCACCAAGCCCCGAGTGAGGCTTATTCTAATCTAAATCTCCTATGCAGTTACTTTCAGAAATTTGAGTCCCTCCACTGACCCAATTTCTCCTCCATAAATATTGTGGGTTTTTTTTTCCTTTTTGTTGTTGTTTTATTTTGTTTTCAATAAGCTCTAAAGAGAGGGACGTTTTCTGAGACACAGAACAGGTGGCACTAGGGATGTCACGCTGGCACACCTGAGGTAGGTGTTTCCTTCCTTTGGGCGTTCTAAGTGGAAAAGGGTCTACTGCATGCTTCATGATCATGGCATCTTCTAAGGCAGCGGTAGCTTCTGAGTTCCTCCCTCCCTCCCTCCCTCCCTCCCTCCCTTCCTTCCTTCCTTCCTTCCTTCCTTCCTTCCTTCCTTCCTTCCTTCCACAAATATCCAATAGGAGCTGATTACACAACTGGATTATCCAGCTGATTATCCAGCTGATTACACTGTGCTGGATATATTGGGTATAGATAGGAGTAAGAATTCCAGCCATGGAAGAAATGGCTACGTACCGTGGGACACACACACACACACACACACACACACACACACACAGAACTAGTCACGCACGGTGACAGAAGTCCTGGGACTGGGATGGAGTTATGGACAGCGCTGTTCATTGTCCAGCCTTGGCCTTTTGGCTGTAGATTCAGAGAGGGTTATTGTGACGATTGCTACCTTAACATTTTAAAGATGAAAACACCGAAGTTCACGAAGGTGAGCGGACTGTCTAAGGACACCTGCTAGTTAGCGGCAGTTCTTTCCTGACCCAGGGTGCCCACTTCTGCATTCCAGTTCAAAGCTGGCCTCGGTCTTTGTCTTGATGGGCTTTGAAGGGGTGCTGAGCTCCAGACTTTCGGTTAGAAATTGTGTCTTGCCCTATCGAATTCCTTGCTGAAATGACATTCTGCTTTAGACTCGCCCTTCCTGAGGCATGCAAGTCTTATCTCATATCCTGTGGGACAATGGCTGGAGTGTGGCTGCAAGATTACCGAATGATCCGTTTGCATAAACAAAATCCATCAGCCTTGCTCTGTCCTGCCAGGAGAGGTGAGCACAGGCCGGCTCCAGGGAACTTTTGTTATCGGTCTGGGCCTGTGATGTTCAGCAGAGAGGATCATGGCTGCACTCAGAAGTGCCCTTGCCCAGTGGGTGTGGACTTTGCTTTTCCCTGTGTCTGCGTCCTGTCTGAGACATTCTGATGGGCATGGGGGTTGCTACCTGCCTACCATCCTTTCTCCTGCATCCTGGTAACAGGACCCTGACCTTCCTTTGAGGATGCACCGTGTTGTGTTGCCACCACCACTCCAAGGGCATCCCACACCACCATTGTGGGAAGATGGTCAGAGCCAAACACATTAGATTCTCCCTGACATTTAAACATCCAGCCGAGTGGGTCGGGGTCAGGAACTTGCTCAGCCTTGTCAGTCATGAAGGCTGAGTCCTGAGGAACCTGCCTATTGGTTCTTGCCACGTAGAGCCCCCACCACCCCCTGCAACTGACGGCTCTTAGCTGTCTTTCTATTTTGTGAGACATTCCATATTTTTCCTGTATGATGCTATTTTGCTCTAGCTAGCCATAGTCTACCCCTGTTATTTGCCATCACAGAATCCTGGCTGACAATCGTTGAGACTTAGTAGGCAGATGAGGGTCAATAAACCCGGAACAAAGAGGGAAGTTTAAGGATGAAGGGCCCAAAATGAAGATAAAGAGTAGGTTCAATGTCTGAGGGACCACATCCAAAATGAGTTTAGAATAAATGGAAAAAGAAACTATGACACAGGGACTGAAGTTACCCAGAAAATGGAAGTATGTGAGTTTACCCAGCGTGAACCCGTGGAGTCCTCATATGAACAGTTAGCACAGAGGGACTGCATTAGGAAATCTCTGAATTCTACAGGACCCAGTTCACTCTCCTGCACTTTGGTCCACGTGAGCTGGATCGTCCAGCTCGTGTGTCCATCTGGGACTTGACACAGCCCTGAGTGCCAAAGGACAAACGCATGGTCCAACCATGAGGATATGTTTGGCTCAGAGCTCCTTATGACCTCCTATACCCTTCCCAAGGGTGAGGCAGATGCGGTAGGCACATGCCAAGTCTTGACAGAGGAGCTTTCCTTCTGCGGCTCAGCAATAGTTGTTTACAAGGCAGTTTGACTTAAAATGAATGAAGTTCATATCCCAAGTGACCAGGGCTTTTATTTTTTAAGTTTTTTTTTTTTAATTTTAATTCCAGTTAGTCAACCCTGTATGCTAACAAGTGTGATATTAGTTTCAGGTGTGCAATATAGTGATACAGCACCCTGCGCTCATCACGACAGGTGCACTCCTTAATCCCCATCACCTATTTCACCCGTTACCCTCCCCATTTCTGCTCTGGTAACCATCAATTTCTCTACAGTTAAGAGTCTGTTTCTCGCTTTGTGTGTGTGTGTGTGTGTGTGTGTGTGTGTGCATCTCTCTCATTTTTTTTTCTTTTGCTTGTTTTTGTGTGTGTGTCTTAAATTCCACACATGAGTGAAATCATATGGTATTTGTCTTTCTCTTACTGACTTATTTCCCTTGGCATTATATTCTCTAGCTCCATCCACATTGTGGCAAATGGCAAGATTTTATTCTCTTTTACAGCTGAATAATATTCCGTCATATATATATATATATCTTCTTTATCAATCCATCAATCAATGGACAATTGGACTGCTCCCATATCTTGGCTCTTGTAAATAATGCTGCAATAAACATAGGGGTGCATATATCCTTTTGGATTAGCATTTTTGTATTCTTGGGTAAACACGTACTAATGCAATTAGTACTAATGCTGGATCATAAGATAGTCCTATTTTTAACCTTTTGAGGATTCTCCATACTATTTTCCACAGTGACTATACCAGTTTGCATTTATACTAACAGTACACGATGGCTCCTTTTTCTCCCCATTTTTGGCAACACCTGTTGTTTCTTGTGTTGTTGATTTTAGCCATTTTGGCAGGTGTGAGGTGACATCTCATCACAGTTTTGATTTGTATTTCCCTGATGATGAGCATCTGTTCATGTGTCTGTTGGCCATCTGGATGTCTTCTTTGGAGAAATGTTTTTTCATGCTTTCTGCCTATTTTTTTATATTGGGTTATTTGTTTTTTGGATGTTGAGTTTCATACATTCTTTATTATTTTGGATACTAACCCTGTATCTATCTGATATGTCATTTGTAAATTTTTCTACCATTTTGTAGATCCCTTTTAATTTTGTTGATTGTTTCCTTTGCTGCGCAGAAACTTTTTTTTGGAGAAGTCCCAATAGTTCATTTTTGCTTTTGTGCCCTTGCCTCAGGGGACAGACATATCCAGAAAGAAGTCGCTACAGCCAGTCTCTAAGAGGTTACTTCCTGTGTTTTCCTCTAGCATTTTTATGGTTTCAGGTTTCACATTTAGGTCTTTAATCCATTTTGAATTTATTTTTGTGTATGGTGTAAGAAAGTGGTCTAATTTCATTCTTTTGCATCTGGCTGTCCGGTTTTCCCAACACCATTTGTTGGAGAGACATTCTTTTTCCCATTGGATATTCTTTCCTGCTTTATTGAAGATTAATTGGTAATATAATTATGAGTTTATTTCTGGATTTTCTATTCTGTTCCATTGATCTATGTGTCTCTTTTTGTGCCAGTCCCATGTTGTTTTGATTACTACAACTTTGTAAAATAACTTGAATAATGATGCCTCCAACTTTTTCTTTTTCAAGATTGCTTTGGCTATTTGGGATCTTTCATTGTTCCATACAAATTTTAGGATTGTTTGTTCTAGTTCTGTGAAAAATGCTGTTAGTATTGGGATAGAGATTGCATTAAAAATGTAGATTGCTTTGAATAGTATAGACATATTAACAATATTTGTTCTCCCAGTCCATAGGTATGGGATGTCTTTCCATTTCTTTGTGTCATCTTCAGTTTTTTTCATCGATGTTTTGTGATTTTTCAGAGTATAGTCTTGCACCTCTTTGAATAGATTTATTCCTAGGTATTTTATTACTTTGGGTACAATTATAGGTAGGATTATTTTCTTAATTTCTCTTTCTGCTGCTTCATTATTGGTGTATAGAAATGCAACAGATTTCTGAATATTGATTTTGTATCGTGTTACTTTAGTGAATTCATTTATCCATTTTAGCAGTTTTTTTGGTGGAGTCCTTAGAATTTTCTCTTTTGTTTTATTTTGTCTTAAGGACTTTTTTAAAAAAGAATTTATTTATTTATTCATGAGAGACATAGAGAGAGAGAGAGGCAGAGACACAGGCAGAGGGAGAAGCAGGCTCCTCGCAGGGAGCCTGATGTGGGACTTGGTCGCAGGACTCCGGGATCACAGCCTGAGCTGAAGGCAGACACCCAACCACTGAGCCACTCAGGTGTCCTTGTCTTTAGGATTTTCTATACGCAGTATCATGTCTTCTGCATAGAGTGTAAGTTTTACTTCTTCTTTACCAATGTGGTTGCCTTTTCTTTCTTTCTTTTTTTTTTTAAGATTTACTTATATATTTTAGAGAGAGTGTGAGCAGGAGTAGGGCAGGGTGCAAAGGAAGAGAAACTCAAGCAGATTCCCTGTTGAGCCAGGGCAGAACACGGGCTTGATTTCACAACCTGAGATCATGACCAAGGCCCAAATCAAGTCAGATCTTACCCACTGAACCACCCAGGTGCTCTGACTTTTATTTCTTTTTGTTGTCTGATTGCTGTGGCTAGCACTTCTAGTTCTATGTCAAATAAAAGTAGCGAGAGTGAACATCCTTGTCTTCTTCCTGACCTTAGGGGAAAAGCTCTCAGTTTTCCCCCATTAAGGATGATGCTAGCCATTGGTTTTTCATAGAGGGACTTTTTTATGTTGAGGTATGTTCCCTCTAAATCTACTTTGTTGAGGGTTTTTATCATGAATGGATGTTGTACTTTGTCAAATGCCTTTTCTGTATCTATTGACAGGATCATATGGTTCTTATACTTTCTTTTTTTTTTTTTGTTCTTATACTTTCTTTTATTGATGTGATGTATCACGTTGATGGGTTTGTGAATATTGAACCACTCTGGCAACCCAGGAATAAATCCAACATGATTATAGTGAATGATTTTTTAAAATATTGTTGCTTTTCATTTGCTAGTATTTTACTGAGGATTTTTATATCCATGTTCATCAGGAATATTGGCCTGTAGTTTTCTTTTTTAGTGATGTCTTTATTTGGTTTTAGTTTTAGGATAATTCTGGCATTATAGGATGAATTTGGAAGTTTACCTTCCTTTTCTATTTTTTTTTAAATAATTTGAGGAGAAAAGGTATTAACTCTTCTATAAATGTTTGGTAGAGTTCACCTGTAAAGCCATCTGGTCCTGGACTTTTGTTTGTTGGGGATTATTATTATTATTTTTTTGATTACTGACTCAATTTCTTTGCTGGTTATTATTGGTCTTTTCAAATTTTCTATTTCTTCCTATTTCAATTTTGCCATGAGACCAGGACCATTTTCATCCTTGCCTTCTGGGAAAGTGTCCAAAGTTCTGAATCAAACACCATTCTTCCTTTGCCCTGTTCTTGGCTATGTGTACTCTTCCTATAACTAGGTCAGAAGCAGTTCAGGGACCCTTGAACACTCTGGGCAGGCTCTGCTTGCCCTGCCTAATCCCCTTCTAGCAACTGACCCATGGTCTGTCCTTCAGCCTGGAGCTCTGCCCCTGCATTGCTTTATCTTGGATTGCTACCAGCTGCAGAGTGGGGAATAAGATTTTCCTACCATTACATTAAGAGCAGTTCCGGATTAATGCTGGTGACTCAGAGATTTGGTTAAACTCTCAAGAAGTGGGCTTCTAACCATTTCTGGATTACTGGCCCCTTTGAAAATAAGATGAAGGGGCATCTGGGTGGCTCAGTCAGTTGAGCACCTGCCTTGAGCTCAGGTCATGATCCTGAGGTCCTGGGATGAAGCCCCAAGGGTTCCCTGCTCAACAGGGAGTCTGATTCTTCCTCTGCCTCTCACCCTGCTCTCTCTGTTTCTCTTTTTCACTCTCTCTCTCTCAAAGAAATGAAATCTTTTTTTAAAAAAGAAAGTCAGATGAAAGCTATGAGCACTCTTAAAAACACACCACACAAAATTCTGCCCACAGTTTTTGGATGTTTGTGAGGCCTCTTAAATGTATCTATTGAAAAAAAAAATAAATGTATCTATTGAACTGCATCTAGGGTACAGAGAGCTATCTTCATGCCCATGGACTTCTCATACCCCATCCCCACATTTACTCAGACTGTCTTGCAGGAAACAGCCACTGTGTTGATCCACATGCTAGACTCCAGAGGCTACCCCTGCATCTGTGAATCAATGAAGGAGCATAGGATCAAGAGGAAATCCCTATATGTCACTTAGATAATCATTGGAGAGGACTAGGGGGTCACTACCCCTAAGCCTCTCATCTACAAGAAGAACCTCACATCCAACCCATGTCAGTCTCAGCCCATGATGACCAGAGGAGGAGGAGCCTTACAAGCCTGCTCTGGGTACATAGCCCAGATGCGGGCTGGGACAGGGGCTCATATTAATCTCAGAATGAGAAACACCCATGCACACACAAACACAGTAGAGATGCACTGAATACATATATTGGCCAAATGCTAAGTAACCAAATATTAAAATCAATAGTTGACTTACACTAAGGTCAAAGCATCTTGAGTTTAATAATAAAAAGAATAAAATTCAAATTTATTTCAGCTTCTATCTAAAAGTCTATTTATTATTATACTTTTATTAAAATTTAGAGGGCAGCCCGGGTGGCTCAGCAATTTAGCACTGCCTTCAGCCCAGGATGTGATCCTGGAGTCCCGGGATCGAGTGTCGCATCAGGCTCCCTGCATGGAGCCTGCTTCTCCCTCTGCCTGTGTTTGGCCTCTCTCTCTCCCTCTCTCTCTCTGTCTCTGTCTCTCATGAATAAATAAATAAATAAAATCTTAAAAAAAATAAAATAAAATTTAGAGACCAAAATGTTGAAGTTTGGCAGTGTGGTGCAAGAGCTATGGTTTCTTTGGTACTGGCAGGTCCTATTCCTGCCACCATACTGCACATTTGCACTATGAAACAGAGAAAGTTTTGGGGGTGGTCCCCAACTACTTTGTTTCTCTTCTGACATCAAGTGGGTGTCTAAGACTTATTTCCTTTATATTCTTTTTTTTGAAGATTTTATTTATTCATTCATTATGAGAGACAGAGACAGAGAGACAGAGACACAGGCAGAGGGAGAAGCAGGCTCTATGCAAGGAGCCTGATGTGGGACTCAATCCTTGGACTCCAGGATCACTCCCTGGGCCAAAAACAGGTGCTAAACCATGGAGCCACTCGGGGATCCCTGATTTCCTTTATATTCTTATACTGTTTATTGTGTGTTTTATTATATTTGCTGAAGACCATGATTTTGGATTTTTGCCTTTTTATAATATTTCAAAATGACAAATGTTGACATTCTGCTTTTAATTCTTCCACATAAGGTGTGAAAGATGCTCAAGTGTAATTTTTTTCTTGAAGGATTTATGGACTAAATAAAATTAAATAACAAAAACAAAAATATGGTTATTTATTGTGTTTACTGTTATAAATACTGGCACCCAAATAATCCTACAAAGATTACAACTAATCTCTGTTCTGCCCGCAGTACTATTTAAATTTTTATGGATATTTTTGGCCCAAAGGAAATCAATGCTATTCCTAACACTAACACGTATCCACTTTCTAACCAGTATCCAACCTATGTTCTTATTTAACTATGTGAGAAATGTTAATGATGTTTGATATAAAATTAGTAGATTTCACATTATTATTTATTGTAGCTTTCTGCTCATGAATATTCCCATGGACTCATAGGACTTTAAAACATGAAGTAGACAAAGCGATCTTTATTCCTGGTTATATCTAGAATGGTTACCTAGGTTTAGAAGTGAATATTCATATATTAATAATGAATCTGAAGGTCATCTCTTTGTCCATGTTATTATTTTGTTAAACGGATTAGATAGCATAATAACCTATAGGATCATCCAGTCCTTGATCCACACAAGTTGGGGGAAGCCCTAACTGATGTGAAATAGGCACAACAGCTAACTGGACTTCAGAAGGAGTCTGGTTGAAACTAGAGTGAAGCCACAATTGAAACTAGATTCTGCACTAAAGATGAACTTCAGGGCGTTCCTGCCTGTATGTGGCTATGTGGTTAATACTATAACTGAAATGGAAGTTGTGTGGAACAATGCTTATCCTTACCATATGTACATTATTTTCCTTACCATTGTACTTTATCCTATACTGGGTTCCATTCCATTCCATTCAGCAAATGCTGGCCACCCCCTTCTAAATTGATTTCACAATCCACAGTTCGAAAAACATTGGAAAGTACTTCCTAAATCCTGGTTCCCTTCCTTTGTGCTTTAAAGTATCCCCAGGAAAGAATCATTTCATAATTGATCCTAATTCTTCATTAGCTATGGGGTGGGAGTCTTTCCACCCAGAAGAAAAAAAAGGCTTTATGGCTAATCGGCATCCCACAGGAGTGGTCAGGCTCATTCCTTCATCATAGCTTCCATTCGTAGGCACTTGTTAAGTATGTATTTTTTGGAGGCTCCAGGGATGTGAAGACCTCAATTGTGACTTATGAATCTCACACTCTAGAGAATGAGGACATCACTAAAAATGCCACTCCTGTGACAATATGGTAATCCTGTGTTTAGGACAAGCACAGAACATTATAGGAACTGAGGGAAGGGTATCTCTGCTAACTAGGAGGTCAGCATATCTTCCTGAAGAAGGTAACATCTGAGCTGAGACCTGCAGAATGCGTAGGGGCACCAGGCAGAGGAAAGGGAAGAGCCAGGTAGAAATGGGAGCAGAGATGGGATTGGAGAAAGCACACTCCGGAGTGGGCATCAAAAAGCTGTTTGGGTCTCTGGTACCTTCAAATGTTCCTCCTTTCAGAAGGGAGGGGGCTCCCTCTCTCTCAGGCTTGGAAATCTGCTTTAGATGTGGGGCTGTGAGGTGGCCCTTGAGACTCTGCAGACCCCAAAGTTATGAAACCTGAGTTGAGTGGGACCCCAACCTGGCTCACTGAGTCTTTGTCCTGGAGAGCGAGCCCTGGTGGATCACTCTGAGCCAGAAGCCCCACATGACAGAGGCCTCTTTGGAGATTGTCCAGATAGGATACTGGCCCTCACAATGAGCACTCTAAAGGAATCCTTCTGGGGGGGGGGGTTGAGTGACAAGTATACTCTGGGTTGTCAGTTCCCTGTCTTGTCCCAAGTCCTAGGACAAAGTCCCCTGCATTACAGGGGACTCATCACAGCCCTGGTAAAGCCAGTGAGCAGGTGAGTCATGAGATATGCTATCACAAATCAGAGGAATAGTGACTCATCCTCCAGGGAGGAACTCAAGCTTGCAGGGACCATCAAGAGGAATGATATTGGAAGGATTGGGAGGGAACCTTGCATCCTGCAGCCTGGGTGCCCCACTCTGCCCCTCTGTGCTGGGTCCTGCACCATGCTTACCTCCTCCATCAGCTTGCAAAGGAAGGTATTTCCCTAGGACTGTCCATCTGAGGTCATGACCTCCTCCCAGACACCAGCCTCTCCTGGCCTGTCCCCTCCAGCTGTATCCTGAGATATGGTCAAGGCAAGGTTTTGCCAAGGCTGCCCTGGAATCATTTATTTATTACTAGGGACACGTGTGGTGTATCAGTAAGGAAATGGCTCATTAATCATTAGAACATTTTCCCCAAACAAATCTATCAAAGGAGTAGAAAATGTATATACTGTTCCCTTTGCCAGACCCAGTTCAGCTGTTCCTGGTGCTGAGCAGATGGTCGAGGTGAGTGACATCTCCCTCACACTCATAACTCTTTAAAACAGCCCAGCAACTATGTTTATTATCAGCACCCAGGATGATTAGACTGCATGACTCAACAGCATTGAAAGATGTTACCCACATGAATAATAAAGTGCTTTTGCTAGTGAGCAGGATTCTCTGGGATATGGTGATGTCACACTCAAAGCTTCCTCGGCCACTTTCAGAACAAAATGGAATGAGGAGATAAATTCCCTCTTGGACATCTTTATACTTGCTGCAAAAATTTAACTCAAAGCCGTACACCTATGTCCACAATTGATTTCATTTACACGTTTTCATCTCCATGGAAGTCACCCAAGTCCACACCCTGTCCTCCTTCACCTGCGTGCTGTGTTATCCCCTGTCTGTCCTCCCCAACTCAACTCCCTGCAGCCCAGTCCCACGCAGAAGCCAGAAGGGGCTTGAGAGAGGTAAATAAGACAGAAACCTTGAAGGAGGCCAGGGGATTCCAGAAGGCAATGCAGACTGTGACCAAAGAATATAACTCCAGTACAAGTGCATGAAAGAAACTCACTGAGGGTGGAGGGGAAAAAGAGGAGCTGACCTGAGAAACTTTGGAAATGAATGGCTTCCGTAAGGCTAAAGGCAAAAAGAACTGCATATGGGCACTGTGCTCTGGTCGGTGAAGTTGTTCCTCAGGGAGGGATGAGCTAACAACTCTGAAACCACTCTAAATGTCCCTAGATGGGACAGTTACATAAATGGGAAGCAAATGGTTGTAACTGGGTTTCTCTCTATTGAGTGAGAGGTTAGAGGTAAGCAATGCTAGGGGAATAGAATGACTCGCACAATACGAGTCAGGGTTGGAAGCCAGCATTTGCTTCTATCTGTCCTAACACAGCTGCATATGGAAAAATACAAAAGCCATTGCAGATATGTGTATACATGTGGGTTAGCACACACACCGACATTTCAAACCCCTTTCTGCTGAGAGTCCAGAGCAGTGGCACCCCAGCCGCAATGAGCACACCTGGCACCCAGATCTTGGTTTCTACCATAATTCTCCAATAAAAGGAGTGCGGATCCTTAGAGAAATGACTGGTTGTAGGGCTGGGGCAGGAAACATATCAGGTGGATCTGGAGCAACTTATAGTGCTAGAAAGAATAGAAGTGCTCAAAAGACCAATTGTGAATGATGAATAGTAATATATTGTTATTGGTTAATTAGTTGTGACAAATCCATCTTACTAATGTAGGAGATTAACAACAGAAGAAAATGGGTTCAGAATATATGAGAAATTTCTTACTATCTTTGAAACTTGTCTGCAAATCTAAAATCATTATAAAATTTAAAAAATATTTTAAAAATCATTTAAGGATACCCCAATGTTCTTAACTCTTTGCTCTATACCCCTTCCACATCTTCATTCCGTTGATCATTTTGCTCCAGTCACATTGGCCTCTTTTCTGTTCCACCCATCTTTATCACACCTGTACTTCCAGGACTTTCTGTGTCCATCACCTCTACCTGAAATGCTCTTCACATGCCTAGTTCTCTTTCCCACATCAGGCCTCAGCTGAAATCTCAACTCTTCAGAGACATATTCCCCAAAGACCCCCTAGCTAAAGTGGTGTCCTCACAACACTTGACATCCTACCATACACACACATACACATATGCACACATGCACATACTCTCGTATTCTTCTCTACCAGCACCTCATCTATATGTTTCATTGCACTTGCTATTGTGTTTAATAATTGGGCTTATTATCTGTCTTTCCAGTAAGATGTTAAGACCCCTGAAGAAGGTGTGTGCTACTCATCATTAACCACTCAACATGTTGCTCAAGTACACATAGTAGCTACTCAAGGCAAATTTGCTGATCTAAAAGGATAAGGGTATTAATTAGTCAACCTTACACTTGACAGCCATCAACTTTTGTATATTATGTGTGAGTCACATACCACAGGCTCCCCTCATATGGCCAGTGAGGACAATACTCACTCTCCATGCTGCTTTGTACCACTCTAGATCAGAATGCTCAGCACTTGTCTGCCCCTGTGCAGGAGGTGGTCACTGACTATTAGGAGTTATCAAACTTGAAATCATCATGTGATCAAAATTCACACTGGTGGCACATGGAGAAATAGGGAGAATAGAAAGAATTAGGAGAATTCTATTCTATAGGAGAATAGAATTAGAATCCTATTCTAATAGGAGTATAGACATTGCTTTTCATTCATTGCAAGCAACCCTCATATTTGTTATCCAAAAGTCTAAAATCAAATAAAAACTCCATATACTACAAACATGGGGTAGACTAGCTGCCAGGCTACTGTTACGTGGTTGTCATAATGAAAGAGATATAATACAATGTGAAAAAATTAAAGGCAACAAGTGAGAATAATTTGAAGGAGATAATATGATCAAAACATTTTTAAAGAACAGGTTTTAAGCATCAGATCTATAAATGTCAGCAAAAAATTATTTGAGTCTGTTCTGATTCTACATGACAATCAGTTTTAAAGAATCCTCATGTGCCATTATGGTTCAAAATGAACTCTATTGTCCCATTATGCAGTCTATAGTGTCACTTTGGAAACAGTGACATCAACTATGACATAGAAACCCCCCACCTGGTTAGCTAGACCAGTTTTAGGTAGGCAAGATTTTAGCTCTAAAATACATTAAGATGTTGAGAAATACAGGCTTTTTATTGGGGCGGGGGTGTTAGGGAGCTAATAGCTTGGATTCTGATTCTGTGGATTGTTGGGAGAGTACAGGAAGGAGCCTTCCTAGAAAAGCATCATCTCTCACCAGACAAGAAAGTATTCTGGGATCCATCCTGGGAGGAGGACAAGCCACACATCCCGGGGTGGCTAGCAGCTCTGTCCTGCACTGGCTGGCTGTTTGGTGGATGCTCCAGTGGCCCAAAGGGAAGAAGTGCAGGTGTTTCCCTAAGTGCCCTTGAGAGGAGGTCAAGGTGTATCAGGCAGTTAAATATGTTGTCCTCCATCTTTCTAGAATTATTTCCAAAAACTCATGGAGAGGAGGAACTAGGCTCAAGGGCTGGGAAGCCTCTCCCTGCCCTTCCTGTATAGGCCAGGGCATCACTATGAAAAGGGCATCTTTCTTTGCCCCATGCTTCCACCCACCAACCTATGTGCAAAACAACTTTTCTCTTCATCCCTAGCCACCTCCCAAGACCCCTTTTCCAGCAGATTTATTGCATCTTTCTTGGTCACTACAGGATCTGTCTGCCCCAATTGTATGTCCTCCTGGTCACATGATGATGAATGACTGCAGGTCCAAGTTGCAATCGTGCTGCCATATTTTGTTGCACAAGACCCTCTGTGCTCCACTTGGCTGGATTCTATGATGCCCCCCTAATGCTAACTCAGTTCTGGCTCAGAGAAGAATCCTAATAAGTCTCTACTTAGGGCACATCTCACTGAACATGCCCCCTCTGGACCTGGTATCTTCTCCTCCAATCCACTTCTCTTCTGTTTGCTGGTTCAGACAAGGCACCACTACCCACTAAGTTGTCCAAACCAGAGATCCTCATCCTAGATCTCTTATTCACTGCATCTGTTTTCAATTTTTGTCTCACCTCCTGGACTGTGGGGTTTGCAAAAGTAAGGACTGTTTTTTTTTTTTTCTCTGTATCTCCAGTACATCTCTACATCTGGCTCCTGTTTTGTGCTCTCTGTGACTGGGAAGTTGAACCAAAGTGAAAATGTTGTCATTTCAGCAATCAAGTTCTGTACTAGAGAGTATGTATCATTCAATTGACTCTGTTCCATTCCACTGACCCTCAGAAGACTCTACCCTGTGTCTCTACCCAGATTTTAAGTTATTTCAAGCCAGGAACTCATTCTCATGCCCCATGAAATCCCTTTGTCACCACTAGCCACACCTACAGCTCTGTGCCCACTGAAGAAAGAAGATGGCAGGGGACGTGGAGCCCTGAGTGGGCTGAGATGGAAGGAGAGAGCTACTGCGGGGAGCGTCATTGTTTATCAAGCCTGAGTCCATGTGGTGCTGGGACACAGGGGCCCCAAAGGTCCACTTTTCACAACTGAAGGCCATGATATGATGTTAACCACCACTACTTGCAAAATGTTAATGGTTTTATACATTTTTTTCAAAATATATCTAATAATTATTTGATTTCTTAGTACCAGGGAATAACGAGAATGGATCATGTCAGAAGACTCACCAGGAATTATCTGGGTCAGTAAATGACTCTTTCACTGTAGGAGGCAGTCCAGAGATCTATTGATCTGCCACTACAGAGGAATTTTTAGAAGAATGGGCTGTGAGAAAGGCCACCCAAGGGAAGAGCCAAGGGGAGAGGCATGGTGGAAGGTACAAATGTGGAAATGCCCCAGGGCCTCAGCTTTATTTCAGGATTCTGTGCTCCAGCTGGGAATCTGTCCCTCCATCCTAGATATCCAAAGCATCTGATAGAAATAAAACACTCTGACTTTCAGGGGACAGCTGAGACCACTGGCTTTGGGGAAAGGGCTGTGAGAGCTGGGCTGAGGTCTGAGCTCATCCTGAACAGATCATTCATTTACCCAACAAATATTTATTGACTGGAACATGACTGCTTGGAGACCTTCTTGTTCTTTGAAACTTTCCCATATATTTATTTTGTCACCCTCCCTCTCTTTTTTTCTGGCTCTAAACCCTGGTACAGAACTCTTAAAGAGAAAAGGGACTCTGAGTTTGCAGTGGGCTCAGGAGATGGGAAGACTGCAAGGTGGCAGCTGTGATGTGATGGCCCAGCTCCTGGACCTCAGGGAACGGATCCAGGAGGTGCTCAAGGAAGCTGACAGCCAAGGAGGGAGGAGTGGGCCATATCTTGGAGGCCCCAAATTCAGGTGAAGTAGACTGTTTATTATAACAGAGTTTTATAGTAATAACAGAGTCATGGCCACAAACCACATGTTGCTTCATTTCCTAGCTTTTCCTGTGTCTTTCCTCAGCTGTTCCTGATGGCCCCAGAATGTGGCAGCCTCTCATGTTTCTTCTGCTTGGCCTCTCTGAGAGCTGATCTCTTTGATTTATTATTCCCTCTCCTCTCTTAGTGTTTAGCAGCAGAACCTACAATGCTGCTCTGGGTTAGAGACCCAGAAGACTGTTCTTCATTAAAGTTTTGCCTTAAAACCCAATGGCCTGTGACTGATGCTCAATGGCTTTGTGACATCTGTTTTGGCTGCTCTGAAGCCTATTGTGTCCCTTCTGTTTTCTTTTCCAACATTCACGTAATTGAGGTTATATGATGGTTGACTCCGGATAACAGAGGCCAAAAGTTGGTATTTCCAGACCGTAAGGAGAATGGAGACTCTGGCACTTCCAGGAAGGGCAGGCACATAAGGCAATGCACAGCTGGAACATCTGGCCTTATAAAACTAAAAATAACACCCCATAAAATGCATTTTATTCACTTACTTTGACAACTGAAACACACTTTCCATTACTCACGACTCTAAGCCTCACTGGTACAAAAGTCCCCACTTTAAATGCCTCAGGCTTGACTACACCTTGGTCACATGGACTCATGGCTCTCCATTCTTCTCTTGTTCCCCACGATATAGGAACTCTGACTCCACTCATGGTACACCCTTTCCTTAACAGGCCCTTCTCCCTTCCTTTGTTTATGGCAGTCCTATTTCTCCCCTTACACTCCCTTCCCAAGCCAGGTGCTCTTGTGTAGATGAAGACTCTGCCCTCTTGTCTACCACTTTCTGGCTTTCCTTTTCTTGGTCAGTTATCCAGTTTGAGTCCATGGCTCATGTTCATAGAAAATGTTCCCACGGGATGCTTGTCTCCTTTTGTACTCCAAGACTCATCTCTATTCTGCATGACTTAAACATCCATTGGGTTTGACCAGATGGTCATCATTCTTTCAGGTTCTCAACCCAATGTCATCTCCTTCAGGCACTCAATCTCAGGGCCATATCTTAGACTTGTCCCAAGAATTTATTGACTTCTGAAATCTTAAATTCCTCTACCCCAAGAACTCCCTGACCACAGTTTCCCATCACTACTGCTCTGTCTTATGCTAACACGCTTTTCACCCATGTGAAATGGAGTGAAACCCAGAGCAGTTGATCCTTTGGATTCACCCAATCTACCGGCTCCCCCAGGCCTGATCTCCACTGTGCTGATATCCAGCCCTGATCTTGGGCTGTGACAACATTCATTTTCTTGCCAGACCCTCAGGTGGTTCCTTTAATATCCTTGTCCTTCTATTCCTTTCTTCTAGCAAAGCCCAATTGTAATTTCCCCTTTCTCTATCTGGCATCATGAGGCCTCCAGGATCCAGCAGCATTTCAGAGCTGACCTGGTCAGCCCTCTGGGTGGCCCTCACCAGTCCCTTCTCATATTCTGTAGTAACTAGGCTCCTACAGAGCTTTGCCATCTACCCACACTGTAATCCCACCTCCTTTGCCTCTTCCACTTTGAAAAGACCATCCTGACTCAAACTAGAGGCCCTGTTGGAGCCTGAGAATACTCTCAACTGTCTTTCTGCTTCTACAGATCAAGTCTACCTCAGCTTGCAATCTTGTGTCCTTACCTCCTTCTTTCTATGCACAAAGGACGAGGTGGCTCTGGAGACAGTGGCCCTCTGCCTGTGCTCCATATCTGAGTCCCTCAACTCCCTGGAGGTCTGCGTCCCTCAGTCACTCCTTCCTTCTTAGGCTTAGGATCTCAACTACTGACTCTTTATTCTACACATAAATATTCTCAAGACCTTTTCATGAAAAAAAAAAAAAAATGAACACCTGACTTTCCATCTCACTTGTCAGTAGATATACTTGGAATGTTTTCTTATTCAAATCTTTACATTTCAGTGCTTAATATTCACACGTTGATCCTTCTCTTTGTTCATCCTTTCACCTATCTCTCCACTCGAGCAAATATGTTTTAAGTATCTACTATTTTTGGAATAAGCAGAGATGCATTTATACAATAATGTTCTTTGCAGATTTATTATAGTGAAAATAAACAAACTGGCAAAATGTCCTTAAAGGAAATGGATAAATAGCACAAAAATCTAATTTTCTCTCCTTCTCCCTTTGGTCCTCCCCACTCACACTTTCTCTCTCTCTCTCTCTCTCTGAAAGAAAATAATAATAATAATAATAATAATAAATAGAAGAATGATGCATAGCAGGAGGAAGTCACTTAAAATCATAATCTTATGGAGTAAGAATTATTAATGTCTTCATTTTAGAGATGAAGACACTGAGGTCTTGTCTTCACTGTTCACAGTGACAATGGAATTTGCCCCAAGTTGTTCTGAGATGCAAGAGTTGGGCTCCGGTCACTATTCTGTATATCTCATTCTCTGATGTCATATTTGTTCAAAAATATTATATAGAGATATATGTATTTTCTTACTGTTAATTAGAGGTTTTTGTTATGGAGACATTTAAAACTTTCATGTACTCACACTTACTGCTGTGGTCCTTTGTAGTTTGTTTAGTAATTGTAGCTCTTAGAATAAAGGGTTAAAGAAAATGTGGTACATATACACAACAGAATATTTTAAAGTCATAAAAAAGAATAGAATGTTGACATATGTAACAATATCAGTGAAACTTGAGTGCATTATTCTAAGTGAAGTAAGTCAGACAAAGACAAATGCTATTTGATCTCTCTATGTGAGGTCTAAAAAAAAAAAGAAAAAATGGAGCTGATAGGTATAGAGGTCAGATTGGTGGTTGCCAGGGTATACAAACTTCCAGTTATAAAATAAATAAATCCTAGGATGTAGTGCACAGCATGGTGACTACAGTTAATAGTACTGTATTACATATTTGAGAGCTGCTAAGAGATCTTAAAAAGACCTTAAAAGTTCTCATCACAAGAAAAAGAAATTGTAGTCACATATAGTGATGGTCATTACCTAGACTTATTGCAGTGCTTGTTTTGTAAAATATACACAAATTGAATCATTACATTGTTACACTTGAAACAAATATAATGTTATATGTCAGCTATCCCTCAAAAAAAATAATTAATTAATTAAATTTTAGAAAGGAAAATCTGGCTGTCCAAAGATCAGATGTCAAAATTATCATCTATCTCTGTACATGGAAGTCCTTGAGATTGTTATTTTTTTCTAGTCTTTTGGAAATAATATACTAGATAAGGGATGATCAATTCGTTTCAATTAAATGCTAACTCCAGTTCATTGATAGTGGGCCCCTGGGATGCAACATCGAGAGGATTCTGAATTCATGAATTTTTTCAGCTTTCTCCTACATAACTAGCCAATGGTCCACGCATCATTCACTTAGTTAACAAATAGATATTTAATAAATCTGGTTTGCTCTTCCATTTTTAGTGGCATCTCTCCTCCAGTATACTTTTGTTTTTATTTTTGATGTGAGAGAACTTTTGCATCCATCCTGCTTTATTTAGATTATATTTTCTCTGTAACCCATTCTTTATTTTTATTTTTATCTTTGTAGCAGATAAGGTTTGAGGGGCCACTTTAAAAACCCTCCCTAGCAGCCTGCTCAAAGAGTATTCACTTGTTTACTCATTCAGAGAACAATGAAAACAAGATGACCAGACCTGCCTGGCTCCTCTCCATGCAGAGCTGGACCAGGAATGGAACAGTTGGATGGACTACATTTAATTCTCATTCTTGCTGTGCAAGTGTTATGGGATTCCTGTCTGTAGTAAGGCTGGGCAGACCAGCAACCACCTTTTGGACTCAGAGCAATCACACCTCCACGTGTTATGGATCAAATATGCCTTAAAATCCCATCTGGAGCTGTAAAATAAATGACTGTTGCTTTGCTCTTATAGGTATGGTTTCTAAAATTTCCTTGGTTATTGGAGTAGAAATGGACTCGACACACAAAACTTGCAATAAATGATTAACACACACACACACACACACACACACAGTGAGAAAACCAATGCATTACTGACAAACTGATTAACAAAACTAAACTCATAGATGAGTTAGATGTTAGGAATATGTAATAGGGACTTTTGAATAATTGGTTAATGTGTTTGATAATCTAAGCAGAAAGAGCAGACAATGTGCATGAACAAACAAGGAATTGTATCAGAGAGATGGAAACTATAAGAAAGGTGTCATGGAGATGCTGCAGATTAAAACAACAGCACAATGTTAGACATGTCTAAGACATTTCAAAGACAAAGAATCTCTTTGACAGGCTCATCAGGAGATTTGAAACAACTAAGGAAAGAATCAGTGGACTTGAATATCGGTCCATAGAAATTACCCAAATTAACATGCAAAGTGAGAAAAACAGATAATGGGGGGAAAAGAGCACTCAAGATCTCAGGGACAGAATAACATTAAAAAAAAAAAAGTTAAGTATAGCTGGATTCTCAGAAAGAAATGAGATAAAGAGAGAAGTATTTGAAAAGATAATCATCAAGATTTTCCAAAACTAATATAATACTTCAAAACACAACTAGGAGAATCTCAGGGAGTCCCAAGCATGATAATTTTTTGTTTTGTTTTGTTTAATATTTTATTTGTTTTTTTAAACGGTTTTTAAATTATTTTTTATTGGTGTTCAATTTGCCAACATATAGAATAACACCCAGTGCTCATCCCATCAAGATAATTTTTAATTATTTAATTAATACACCTATATACATATCACAATCATACTTCTGAAAAACAAATAAGAAATCTTGGAGGCATTCAGAGAAAAAGGACATAACACACAGAAAAGTAAAGATAGTGATTATAAAAGACTTGTCAGTAAAAACCATGCAAGCCAGAAGCCAGTGTGGTGATGCCCTTAACGTACTAAAAGAAAGAAAAATGTGAACTCAGAGTTCTATATCCAGTGAAAATACTTTTTCAAAAGTAAAGGTGAAATGAGGACTTTTTCAGGAAAGCCAAAGCTTGAAAATTTATTGCCAGCATATTTGCCCGATGCAGAATGCTAAAGAAATTTCTTCAAGCACAAGGCAGGTGATACCCAATAGAAACTTGGATCTACATAAAATAAAAATAAGTTCCAGGAATGGTAAAAAAGGAAGAAAAGAGCCAAGAATGCCTGAAAAACAAGTCCTCAAGGTTGATATATGTTCTTTATAAATCTCACCAAATATCCACCCAAGACAAATAATGTAAAAGAAGTATGGACAGTCCCAAGAATACATTAAGCAGCCATAGGTTTTAAATCTTCTGGCTTTTTCTTGGATTATTTAAGACCACAGAAAATCTGTGTCATGTGTATCAGACTGGACCTGTGTGGATTTTTTTTTTTTTTCTATCAAGAATGTTCTATCTCACCCTCAAAAATGTTTGCCTTTTGTTTAAGAGATGACTCTTTAGTGTTCAGACTCGGGGCCATAATAATTGTCTCTCCTTTGCAGTCAGGTATTATCATGATCAGAAGGACCTTGTTTTCATTTTCACCTGAGAACACTGAGGCCCCTCGGATGTAAAGAAGCGTGGACTTGCGCGGCTAGAGATGTCCAAACTTGGTTTTGAATAACTTGCCTAAGGTCTTTAATCTTCCTTGTCTTAGTTACTACTACTGACTGTACAAGCATGCTGAGTGGCATGCTTCATACGTTTTTTTAAATTTATTTATTTATTTATGTATGTATGTATTTATTTATTTATTTATTTATTTATTTATTTAGGGAGCGGTAGGGCAGAGAGAAGCAGAGAATCCCAAGCAGACTCCCTGCTGAACATGACCAGGGCTTGATCCCAAGAACCTGAGATCATGACCTGAGCTGAAATCAAGAGTCAACCACTTAACCAACTGAGCCATCTAGGTGCCCCTATTTCAAACATTTCTTTGTTTGTTTGTTTGTTTTAACAACATGGATGGATCTCATATCTCTTATTCTTTAAAAAAAAAAAACATTTTGTTTAAATTCAATTTAGTTAACATTTACCGTATTATTAGTTTTAGGGGTAGAGTTCTGTGATTCAGCAGTTGCACATAACACCCAGTGCTCATCACATCCTGTGCCCTCCTTAATGCCCATCACCCAGTTATCCCTTCCACCCACTCTCCCCCCTTCCAGCGACCCTCAGTTTGTTTCTTATACTTAAGCGTGTTTTATGGTTTGCCTCCCTCTTGTTTCTATCTTATTTTATTTTCCCTTCCTTTCCCCCATGTTCATCTATTTTGTTTCTTAAATTCCACATAGGAGTGAAACCAGGACAGTTGGGATAGTCGTAGAAGGTACTCACTCAACAAAGAGCGTTATGATCAAAATGATGATGATAAAACATATTTTATCACTGTGTGATATCTCATTATCAGCAGTGCAACCGAGCAAGCCACTTAACCCCTCTCACCTTCTGGACATAGCCATTGCTTGCGGCAGGTTGTGAGGTTAAACGAGTTAATAGTTGTTATATGCTTAGAACAGTACTTGACATAGTAAGGGACTCCTGTAGTTCCTGTTATTTCAAGAATATAAATTTGAGAGGCAGTCTGAATCAGACATGCTATGGGCTAGAGATCTGCAAATGGGAAATACATGTGTGCAAATATGTTCCTGGCTTAAAAACAATAGACAATCTTTGGAAAATTCCTTTCATAGCTCTAATATCTTTTAAACTATTCTCAGTAAGGTACATTTTATGATAAACCATATAACTCATACTTTAAAGTGTGACAAAGAATTTTGGACTGAGAATTGTTTGCCTTTAAAGACCAAAGGAATAGGATATGACTGGAAGATCAGAATGATGTGAGCATCAGAGCATATTCTCTCTTTTTTAAAAATTATTTATTTTTGTTTATTTTTATTGGAGTTCGATTTGCCAACATGTAGTGTAACACCCAGTGCTCATCCCATCAAATGCCCCCCTCAGTGCCCGTCACCCAGTCACCCCAACCCCCTGCCCACCTCCCCTTCCACTACCCCTTGTTCATTTTCCTAGCGTTAGGAGTGTCTCATTTTCTGTCTCCCTCTCTGATATTTCCCACTCATTTTCTCTCCTTTTCCCTTTAATCCCTTTCACTATTTTTTTATATTCCCCAAATGAATGAAACCATATAACAATTATCTTTCTTGGATTGACTTACTTCACTCAGCATAATACCCGCCAGTTCCATCCACGTCAAAGCAAATGGTGGGTATTTGTCATTTCTAATGGCTGAGGAATATTCCATTGTATACATAGGCCACATCTTCTTCATCCATTCATCTTCTGATGGACACTGAGGCTCCTTCCACAGTTTGGCTATTGTGGACATTGCTGCTATAAACATTGGAGTGCAGGTGTCCTGGCGTTTCACTGCAATCTATCTTTGGGGTAAATCCCCAGTAGTGCAGTGGCTGGATGGTAGGGCAGGTCTATTTTTAACTCTTTGAGGAGCCTCCACACAGTTTTCCAGATTGGTTGTACCAGTTCACATTCCCACCAACAGCGCATTCCCACCACATCTTCTCCAACATCTGTTGTTTCCTGTCTTGTTAATTTTCACCATTCTCACTGGGGTAAGGTGGAATCTCATTGTGGTTTTGATTTGTATTGCCCTGATGGCAAGTGATGTACCTTGCAAGAAGTTGCTGTGGTCAAGTTCAAAAAGGGTGTTGCCTGTGTTCTCCTCTAGGATTTTGATGGATTCTTGTCTCACATTTAGATCTTTCATCCATTTTGAGTTTATCTTTGTGTATGGTCTTTCCTGCTTTGTTGAATATTAGTTGACCATAGAGTTGAAGGCCCATTTCTGGGTTCCCTATTCTGTTTCACTGATCTATGTGTCTGTTTTTGTGCCAGTACCACACTGTCTTGATGATCACAGCTTTGTAATACAACTTGAAATCAAGCATTGTGATGTCCCTGGCTCTGGCTTTCTTTTTCAGTATTCCCCTGGCTATTTGGGGTCTTTTCTGATTCAACATGAATCTTAAGATGATTTGTTCCAGCTCTCTGAAGAAAGTCCATGGTATTTTGATAGGGATTGCATTTACATGTTCAATGAAATCCCTATTCTCTCTCTCTCTCTCTCTTTTTAAAATATTTTATTTATTTATTCATGAGAGACACAGAGAGAGAAAGGCAGTGACATAGGTAGAGAGAGAAGCAGGCTCCATGCAGGGAGCCCGATGTGGGACTCGATCCTGGGATTCCAGGATCACATCCTGGGCCAAAGGCAGGCACTCAACCTCTGAGCCATACAGATGTCCCAGAGAATATTCTCTTAAATAAAAACAAGAATAAGTGAATACATAATATAATGTTTAGCTAAATGAAAATAAATTACTAATGTAATTAAACAAGCCAGAAAGAAAGAAGAAAGAAAGAAAGAAAGAAAGAAAGAAAGAAAGAAAGAAAGAAAGAAAGAAAGAAAGATGAAGGAGGAAGGGAGGGAGGAAGGAAGGATAGGGGAGAAAACAAAAGAAAAAGAAGTGATATTTAGAGAGAAATGATACTTTGGTCTGTCATTCACTTTTCTGTGTTCCTGTCCTAAAATAAACTAAAAACAAATGAGAAGAAAAAAATACTTTTGAAATACTTGTGGCCAATCCAACTCTAGTCTCCATTTTTAGTAGGTTTAATTTAAAACTCAACTGTACAGTAGAGTATGGTCTCAGCTACACGAAACCCTGTAATTTGAAAATAAAAATGGAAACAAACACTCACCAGTGAGCGAGTGTCTCATTTGACAGAAAGCCGTTAGGACAGACGACCCTAAATAATCATCTAACATTTTGGGGCAAAGTTAAATTTAAAAAAAAAAACTCAAATGCCTCTTTGTATGATTGATGGTGTTGTCTTTCTTAGGACATAAAATGCTCGAGGCCATCACCATGGTGTCTACACACAGCACTGTTAAGTGTGCAGCAACACTGGAGACCTACTGGGAAGTGAAGATGCTCACACCAGTGTGCTCCACCCACAAAAGGTTGAGCACAGCAGCCATGAAGAGGGCCTGGCTTTATGTCAAGCTCCTTCATGCATGGTGGCCAATCTTGAGCAGACAATTCACGTCCCATAAGCATGAGTCTCCTTGCCTGTAACATAATGAAGATGAAGACAATGACCATGATGGTGATGGTGACGATACCTACTTTGTCAAGTTGATGGGAGCATCACACAAGGTAATACAGGTCTACTCAACATAGAGCTCGATGCACATTCTATATAAGTCCCTGTGGTTCTTAGTATCAGAATATGTCCAGATATTAATATGGGTTTAAAGTGTGTTATTTTTTTAAGTGGAAATCACCTGTCAGCACAGATGGTCAAGAGTTACTCCCTTCCTTACACTGATTAGGAAGCATCTTTGCACTGCCCTACCTTCTATCTAATTTACACAAGCACCATTAAAATGAAAACTTGTGAATTATCCAAATCCTAAGTCCATGTAAATCCATGTCTTTCACACCTCAAAACCAAGTATAACAAAATCATTGTGTTGAAACTATTTTATACATAATTTACGTTTTACTACAGTAAGTAAGTACAAAACTGTGGTTCAGTTTATGCCCTTTTATCCCAAATCCAAACTTATGGTTCAAATCTAGTGTATATTTTACAAAAGAAGTGGTTATTGATCTTGGAATAATTGATCTGTCTTTCTACCGTGTGAGAGCTTAACACAAATTTTAAAATTTTAGAAATGAAAGCAATCTCTGCTCTTGTTAATCTTATTTATTAACTATCAAAATGTCTCCAGGCAATATCGCCATATATTACCAATTAACAACATATGACTGCTAAATATATTATTTTTAGAATTTGAACATTTCCCCCTAATTTTCTAACATTTCTCTAAAATGCATTTCTTAAACAGTTTCTCAACAAAATATCCAAATGTGTTCATAGGGATAGGCCGTAAATGTCCTGAAAGCATCTTATGCCAGCATTCGTATATATAACTGTTCTTTCCAAGATGTGAGAGTTAAGTTCCTCTAAGTGCTGCTCATTGGAGAATCACTGATGGTGAAGTAGTAGAGTCTTGCAGAAAATTAAAAGAACCATATTACCACTGAATCACTAGAAATCTCTATAAATATGATTTTTAAAAATTATGATCACTAGGATATCCAGCCTGCTCAGCTGGTAAAGCGTGTAACTCTTAATCTCAGCGCTGTGAGTTTGAGCCTCATATTGGGTTACTAAAAATAAGTAAACTTAAAAAAATCAGCACTAAAATGAAAGAAAAAATATAGTACAGTAAATAGTAATAATAGTAAATACATATTAAATCAGGAACCATTGATAAAGTTATGTTGGTTTCCATTTAATTTGGATCCTAAATTGTCTTCCCAGTAGGATGGTGGTGATGATGTGATGATGATGATGGTGGTGGTGCTGCTGAGAATATACTTTGAAAAGAAAAGGAAGAGAAGAAGACAGTTATATTGGAAAAAGAAAACTGCCCTTGGACTTTTCCTCAGAAGTTCATAAACCTTTCTTTAATTTTATCCCAAATGTTCACACTGAAGTTAAATCTCTAGTGACCTTATGGCTGTTTTGTAAGTTTGAATGAACTAAGCTTTTCTGAAGGTTTTTTCTCCACACTTTTGAGGAAAGTGCAAAGTGAGTGCTCTCTTTTTGATGGGATTTTGCCCTCTTTGCAGGGAGGCAGCCAACCATTGTGGTTTTATCTGAAGTTCAAGCTTTATTCATGAAAGACGTTGCTTTTCTTTGCCTCTTCAGTAAGTTCTGAATAATGACATTTTTTCCCAAAATTAGACCCATTGGTGAATCACTGAGTTCTCCAGGGTCCTCTTCAGACAGCCCCAGTTCCAGGCAGTTCCCTGTGGGCGGAGGGACAGTTGAGCTGCTGGAAGAATCAAAGCTGAAGAAAGAGTTTCAATGCCTGATACCGTTCAAATGTTCTGTGACCAAGTTTCTTTACCTAGGGACTCCCATAACACGAAGATTTGGGCAGCAGGTAATGCCAGTAGAGGGAGAACATCTCTCCAAACTCCCTCCCCATCCCACAGGCAAAGAGTGGCCTTAGGGACGTAGAATGCCAAAACTGCCCTTGAGGGCCACCAATGGGGCCAAGGTGACGGCAGTGCTGGTGGCAAGGGCTTGGAGACATTAACTGTTGGAGAGAAAAGAGGGAGAACCTCCAAAGGAAGGCCCCTTGAGGGAAGTGGCACGATGGGGCATGGGAGATATGGGATCCAAGGCCAGCGGGGCAACTTCTGGACCCTAGCAGGTCTCCTGAGGCATCAAAAGACCCTGGGAAAATGAAGGTGCTGCTGGCACCTGAGGAAGTGAGGGCTGTGCTAGCAATTTGTGTGAAATACACACTTGCTGCTTCTCTTATCCACTCTATAAAAATCTTAAACAAAGGCCAACTACGTGAGGATTTAAATAAATACAATTATGATCTGTGATTCTATTGAATGCTCATCTTTACACACTCTTATAAAGTTTCATGTCATCTGGGGAGAATTTTGCTCAAGCAGAAGCAAAAAGACAATCTATCCAATTTATCAACAGGAGGGTCTATTGTCAACCTGGCATTGGAGAAACATTTTCCCTCCTCTGCTGCACCAGTTCATTCAACCAAGTGTCCAGATTCCATGTTTCAAGCTTTTCCTTAGGAAGATGTTACCTGACTTGCCCAGGAACCTCTTAGGAGCTATGACCCTAAACTGCATGGGGCCATCAGCTTGATGGAACATCTCATGGATTTTTGTCCACATTCCAGATAATTAGTACCTTCCAAGGGTCGTTCAGCATCCAGCAACCAGGGTTATGGTTGAGGGCACAAAATATAGTGTTGAAGGTTGGAGCAAACATTTCCTGCGCCTCTGCTCTGGGCACCTGACTTGTATGCGGAGCCTAGCATTGTCCAGCGTCAATGGTAAGAACGAACGTACTCTTCCCAGTGCAAGCATCATGTAGTCTAAGTTTCTTTGTATACGAACCCTAATAACACAAGACTCCAGCCCACCCGAAATGCCAGGTTGCATCTCCCAAGAAATTGAATGTTTCCTCAATAGGTTACCTCGATGGAATGCCTATTGCCAACATTTCCTGAGCACCTGTCACAAGCCAAGGCACATGCATAAGGGATATTGTCCCCTATTTGGCAGGTGAAGAAACGGACTCAGGAAGTCTGGCAAATTATCTGTGGTCACAGAGTGATGAAGAGGTTGAAACTGGGCTTTTGACTTCACAGTCCCCCACATGGGCTTCAGAGAGAGGAAGTATGTCTGTGTGACCCAGCAGAGATTACAGAAGTAACAAAATTTTGTGTGAGATATGAGGTCTTTGGTACAACTGGGAAACAGACGCTCTCTTCCCTCTTTGGCTCCCGTTGTCCCTCCAGCCCTCGCTCGGCTTCTCACACCCCCTACTCCGCCTGAAAACAAAACAGAAGAAGACACCCCCCCACACCCGGGCAGCCCTTCCCCACATGGAGCTCTCTTGAACTCCCTGCCCACCTCTGCCTCTCACCTCTGTGCCCTTTTTCCTGATCAGAAATTCCTAAGACCTAGTTAGCTAATAAGCTATTCTTCCCAAATAGCATTTTCTACTTTAAGAGGGCTTTTTTTTTTTTTTTTTCTGGAGACATATGCCTTACTCCAAAGATGTAACTTGACTCACAGATGCTTCCTGAAGGGTGGCACTTCAGTTTGAGGGACATTTCGGTCAGTCTGATCATTCAGGCTTTGCAATTCACTGTCGAATTGCTGTCCGGGCCACTGTCCTGCGCATCTCCAGAAACAGGCTAGCTCACCACCCTTCTTACTGCCTTACAGGAGAATTCAGAAGGGAAAAATATATCTTCTCTATCACATGACCCCCAAACTTGTAAGTAACCAAACTTCGTATAGAAAACTTCCAGGAACTCTCCAGATGAACGTTAGGAAGTTAGCGTTTGGGAGGGTCCGCTTGATCCATGAGCACTGGTGAGACTTTGACTTTCTCTGACCCTATAAATAATACAGCTGCAGCAGATAAGCAAAATAGCCCTGGGAAAGCAGTCAAGGTCTTCATCTGAAGCCTGGAAAGGACACGGAGCAGCTGAATTTCTTTTCCTAAAGCAATTACACTCCCGGAGCTCATCTGTTGATATTTGCCTCTACAAACAAGTTGAGTTTTCTTGGAAAAAAAATGTTGAATGTTCCATATAGAAAAGATCTGATGTAGAGTTTCTTACTGTGTTATCTTCTTTTTTTTTTTTTTCTGTTCACTTTTTCTTCTTAGAATAACATGACTTTGTGAGGGAAGGACAGTGAAAACCATGACTAAAATAATTACTCCATGAACAATGAAAAAAGACCAGCTATGATTCCACTCTCATACAAAGAAGTGGAAATAATATCTCTTTCAGCTGCTACCTATAAAATATTTTTTGATGAGTAGATAACATTTATGCTGTCATGGATGCTCTACCATGAGGAGATTTCTCCCAAGTCGATGGTGGCTTTTCACAACTCCCTCAGGCAATTTTTCTGCATTTTGGCCTTTATTTAGGCATACATGTGAAATGAAAGCTCCTCCTCTCGTTAGGCTCTGTTGCTGTAAATCTAGCATAAAGACCATCAGTGTTTTCTAGAAACTTAACCATAGAGTCAGAGTAGTATTTCCCGAAGTTCGTAAAACATAGCTCATACAAACACACAGTGAGCATGTTTTGAAGATTCACTTCACTCATTAATGAGGGAACCCGAAGGATAAAAGCTAGTTCAAAAGAAGATACGAGCGTTTGTGATCGACAGGGAAAGAATGTTGAATAAGCTCGCAAAGCAGAAACAAAATTGGGGGCTTCCAGGGAAAGCAAAGCAAAAAGCAAAACAAAACAGGAAAACAAACCACCACCACCACCAAAACATTTGGGCTTGATCCTCTTTTCTATGACATAAAAATTTGCTCCTTACCACACATCAGTGATAAGTATTACATTTTTTAAAAAAGCGTTTTTCTAGAGCTTCAGATGCTCCTCGAATGGGCTTGTTCAATTGTTAGATGTTGTTCTACGATGACATCGAAGGGGCACGCAGTGATTTTTCTTCCCCCTGATTTCTTATTTTTCTTAGCAATTCTCTTCTGTGATATCTATGCAAGGAAATCATTGAGATGAGATTTGTTAGATGGTAAATCCCAGTATTTCCCTGAAACCTCTTTTTTGAAAAAATATTTATTTTTTTAATTTTTTTAATTTTTATTTTATTTATTTATTTTTTTTTACAGCTCCTGGTCTTCCAAATGGAATTCTGTTAGGTGACTCAGGACAACTCAGGGCCTGTGGGGACTTAGGTCAATGGCCCTCCCTGTGGAGGACGCGCTATCACTACCTAACATCAACCTATAGCCTTTGTACAACATCCTATGGTTTACAGAGGCTTGGACGTGCCTTGGTTTATCTGTCTGCCTAGGAGATATCTACAGTTACTCTTATTCCAGTCATTTATATAAAGAGGAGAGTAGTTTGGAATTCTATTTCTCTATTTGCATGGGTGAAATAAGAGACAAAATTCGTTGGAACGACAAGGAGACGTTTACATACCAAGAGAAACTGAAAGAAGAGCATTGAGCCGCCCCATGTCCCCCAGAACACCTGCCAACAATAGGCAGAGTGTCCAGCTGCCCAGACACTGTGTCCAGGGGCGGTGCCTGTCCTGTTCACAATGGCCTCGCCTGAAAACCGCAGTTAAAATGCAAATGGGGGGACAGACCCGAGCCTCAAAGCCTCACATCTCTGAGTCTAAAAGACATCCTGTCAGAGGCTTCTGTTCCCATTGCAAATGCCCCCCTTTTGTTCCTCAAGGCCCGGGAGACAGCTGTAAGTAATTCCTCCCCGGACAAATTGGCTTTCCTCTTCCCACCACAAAAGCCCACGTCGGGTTTAAAGAGCAAAGCTCAGGTTTTGTTCAAGGCCCTTAACGAAGGTTAAGGTTAACCAGCGGCACAAGGGGTGTCCCAGGGAGCCCCACCCACCCCACGGGCCTTAGGAGAGGCTGCAGCTGCGGTTTTAGCTCACACTCTCCCCGACTCAGAGGTTCCCGTTAATCTCTTTGTTTCAGCTTTGTGAGTCCGGTGACCAGTGTTCCAAGAATTTGGATATTTCCAAGACACCACTCAATAGGTCAGAGGAATGGTGTCAACTGTTGGCTGACCATTTAAGAACCCCAGCTTTGCTGGTATCTGCTAATTTCCGAGCATGCGACTTCTACTCTGAGGGGTCTAAGAACTTCACTCCAGGGGGTGTAATGTCCGTGGTCCTCGCCCCAAGGGCCGAGTCCAGGAGTCAAGCCCCAAGGCCCTCCTATTTCTGTGAGGCTGGATAGTCTGGGGCTGGCCAAGCCTGGCATGTCAGGTCACCGTGACACTCTAGAGCAGGAGCTGGGACTGCTGGCCAGGGCCAGGGGGCTGCTGTGCCGGGTGGGGACCTTCTTCAGGGACTGTGGGGGCCCTGCACGAATCTTTGACCCCCTGCTCTGGGGTCACCTTCTGCACTACATACTGTTCACCTTCACGGCCAAGACCCTTCCAGGAAATTTGGAAGGAAATTGGCTTCAGTGGAACAGCAGCCTGTGACCTAAAAGCCATTGACTCCACAAGATACAAGCCGAAAACACAATTCTTTTCTCTGGAAGCAGGAAGTAAATTCTCAAGAGACCCTATTATTTTCTGATGACTGCCTCTTTGGAAACAGTACAACTTGGGGTTTTTCGTGTAAGAAACATGAATAGTGTCTTTGGTTTGCTGAACTTCCATTAAAACTCAATAAAACACCACGATGGGAAACTGCCTATGGCTTTCAGGTGGTCGTGAAAGGAAATGATTGGAAAGAAAATGCTTTTTTGATTTTTAATGATCCAAGAGACCCCAAATGTCCTGCCCCTCCCCAGTGGGGGCAGGCCAGAAATCTCACTACTACTTGTGTCTTCACCCAGGACCCATGAGGGGGGCCGTCCTGGGACCAGGGGCAAGTCCCTCGCGACTGCCTCTCTGTGCCGCGGTGGGAAACCACTTTCCCCAACACTGTGGTCCTCTCTTGGATAAAAGGAGTCAGGCAGGATCTTTCTTTCCAGTTCTGTGTTAGGCCCACACCTGGCCAAGGAGGTGGTCTGTTCTTTGCCCAGGGTCTCAGAGAGTGCGCCCACCTTTAACACCTGCCCATCAACTCCTGCCCACAGGGATTAAACAGGCCCCCTCCACCCACCCAGACTGGCAGAGACTGGGGCGCTGACCTCATGCCACCCTCTTATTTTCCACATCGCACGGCAGCCGAGAGTTTTCATCCGCACGCTCAGGCACGCAAGAAATGGCTCGTCTTCATTTCTTCAAATTAATCTGCATCTGACACCATGTGTCTGACCCACCAGCCTGGAGAGAACCGAGTCTCTTGTAACTGTTGCTTCTCCCTCAGACCATGTTCCTAGGCTCCCGTGTCGCCCACGAGCTGTGTGCCAGCTCCCGTGACCTAGACCCCTGGGATTCTAACTTCCATCCTGCGACGTTCCTGCATTAACTTCTCCCTGTTGTGCAGTTTAGGGGAGCTGCTGTCCTGCTGCTGGGATCCCGACTCGGCCACTTGCCACCGTGTGACCTCAGGCAAGCTGTACAGCAAGTGTGTCCTGCTGTGCCTCAGTCTTCTCATCTGGAAAAAGGGTGATAGTAGCACCAGGTTCACAGAGGCTTGGATGAGATGATACTTAGGACCTGCTACCTGAAAATCGTACAACCAATGGTAATTACTAGAACCTGAGAGTGATGCACTTGGATTCAGCAATTGTGATACAACAAGTCTGAGTCCGTCTTCCTCACATCCCCAGCCCTTGAGAGAGTGCAGGTCTCAGACGTGGTGGGTGGACGCTGATGGCGCTTCTCTGCACACAGGGAATCTGTTTTACAGCCAGCTTCTGAGGATGGCTGAAACCAGTTTTCCATTTCCCGAGGTGATAGAAAGTCCCTTTAACCAGGAAGCCATCTAAGTTTAAAGAAATGACTGGTTTGGAAAAACATAGAAATGAAAGCGTGTGCAAGCCTGATGGAGCTCAGATGAGCTCAGTTTGGAAGCCCCCTTCTGCAAATCTGTTCTCTGGGTCTACACCACAGAACGAGGACAGTTTCCACCCTCAAGGGGTGCGCAGATCACAGCCAAGATCAACACGGGTAACGGGACAGAATGGAATTAAATAGCAAGTAATGTGTTACAGATCCCAATTCTGTAAAAGTTCAAAGACAGCGGGGTGTGGGGGGAGGAGGGGAAGGGTGTCAGGAGAGAGGGGTTGGAGGAGGGACCAGTGGGGTTTCCCATAGGGGCATCAGGTGCACAGGACAAGCACAGGCTCAACCTCGGGGGACAGAGGAGAGGAAGCTTGATGGCAGAGGTGGATTTTGAGGCTCTGGGGTAGAGCCCAGGTCAGTGTCAGCGGGGTTCAGGGGCTATTAAGGAGCACGGTGACAAATCAAGGGTAGGAAGTGGGGAGTTCTGCATCATTAAGCACCAGCTTCGCAGGATAAAGCAGTCCTTACAGGATTGTGTTTGGCAGCAGCACACAGGCCATGTCTGAGGCTGAGGCCCAGCAGAGGAGGACGGGCCGGCTGGGGGGCAGATGCCTCATCCCAGTGTGCACCAGGGAAGGGGTCAGGTGGGCAAGGGGGAGGAGGGGAGGGGGGAGAGAGGGGAGAGAAGGGCCAGGAGGAGGAGGAGGATGAGGAGGATGAGAAGGATGAGGAGAAGGAAGAAGAGGAAGAGGAGAATGAGGAGGTGGATGAGGAAGAGGAGAATGAGGAGGAAGAGAAGGAGGGGGAAGAGGAGAAGGAAGAGGAGGATGAAGGAAGGAGAAGGAGAAGGAAGAAGAGGAAGAGGAAAATGAGGAGGTGGATGAGGAGGAGGAGTAGGGAGAGGAGAGGAGAAGGATGAGGAGGAGGAAGAAGAGGAGAGAGAGGAAGAGGGAGAGGAGGAGGGAGGGGCGGAGGGAGAGGAGGAGGAGTGCTCTGGGCTTAAAAGCTCAGCAGGACAGGGCTGGCCTGGGCCACTGGGAACAGTGCTACAAAAAATCACAGCAGGGCAGTATCACTTTGAGATCCTGACTGCGGTCCTTTTGGGTAAATCCCAGGAGGTGCACTCCCCAGATCACAGGGCTGTTGTATTTTAACTTAGGTCCAGGCACCTCGGTGCCCTTTGGGCAGAGACTCCCGGGTCTGCGACCCCTGGGTCAGTGCTTTGGCTCCACATCCACATCCTTGGGCACCTGCCGGGTGTGCTGCTGGTGCCCTGGGCGGGGAGGGGGGGTGCACTGCGCTTCCTGGTGATTAGTGACACGGTGCATCTTTTATATACCTCTTTGCCATCCCTTGACGAATGAATGAATTTTTTGATGTGTTATATATGCACAAGGGACCATTATTCAGCTTTACAAAGGAAGGAAATCGTGTCATATGCCAGAATGTGGATGGCCCTCGAGGACGTCAGGCAGAGCGAGAGAAGCCAGTCACAGAAGGACGAATCCTGCATGATTCCACTTACTGGGGAATCAGAGATGGTCAAACTCGCGGAGGGAAAGGATGGGCCGGTGGTTGCCAGGGGCTGAGTGGGGATCCGCTGCACTCAGCACTTCGGTTATGCAAGACCAGTACGCTCGGAGACTGGCTGTCGAGAGCGTTGCACCTATGGAGACACACGCTGTGTTGACCCTGAAATAGCTATTTCAGTAGATCTCAGGTTAAAAGGGCTCTCACCAAAAAAAAAAAAAAAAAAAAAAACCAAAACAAAACAAAACAAAACAAAAAAAACATTAAAAAATTTTTTAAAAAAGGGCTCTCACCACGGTGAAATAAAATACAATAAATACAATAAAAGTTCTCATCAAGACACAGGGTGAGAACGGACCCTGGAAAGGAAGGATTCAAATGTTCAGATCAGACCCGAAAAAAAAAAAAAAGAGCAAGTCCATCTCCTTCTGCAGCTCCTCCTAGGAACGGAAATCAGGGCCCGGGGAGGAAAGTGGAAAGGAGTGTTTTTCCTCGCAGAGAACATTCGTGTGCAGGGCCTCTCCCGGGGCGGGGGGGGGGGGGGGGGGAGGGGGCACGTATCGAGCTGAGCTTGTGTCTGGGGGGTTCTCAGATCTATCGGACCTTGTTTCTGCAGCTTCTCTGGCTGTCAGGGGACACATTTGCATCTGGAGGGAAATGGAAAATAAAAGCTTCAGTACAAAATGAACAGGTCAGGGGGCTCCTAGGTGGCTCAGCGGTTGAGCATCTGCCTTCAGCTCAGGGCATCATCCCGGGGTCCTGGGATCGAGTTCCGCATCGGGGTCCCTGCAGGGAGCCTGCTTCTCCCTCTGCCTGTGTCTCTGCCTCTCTCTCTCTCTCTGCGTCTCTCATGAATGGATAAATAAAATCATCAAAAAAAAAAAATGCACAGGTTGGTTCCAAAAGGAACAAGCAGGAAACCAGGGGCTCAGGCCCCAGCCCCCAGAGTGACGGTGCCTCGCAGACTCCTCGAGCAGGAGAACTGGGTAAAGGGGAACATTCCTATTTCCATTCCTCTTTCAGCAGCTAACAAGGCCTCCATCTCCATGAATCCGGTGTCTCTTTTAGGTTTTAAATTGGGTGATCAGCTATTTATAGCTTACAGAAAGTCACGTGGGAAAGTTGAAAGAACAAGGTTAGACCCCTGCCTGTCCCTGGCCGGACCTCCGGTGTCCAGCCTTAGAGACGCCCCCTTTCAAGGGTGGCCGTGATGAAGGGTCCCACGCCCTTTGACAGCGTGGCCCATCTGCAATTCAATGGCCTTGAGCAATGTCAATAAGCCGTGTTTACAGGACGCATTTTCTCCCAACGTGAGGGCCCAGGAAATCCATGGTTAGCCTGGTCACCGGCCGCTGTGCAGACGCCCATCAAGCCTCCCAACTCGGGGTGTGCAGGGACCCCCGGGCGGGGGGCCACCTGGCGGGGGGAGCCTACGCTGCGGACTCACGCGGGGACAGGGCTCCAGAGCTGGCTCCCACCGGGGAACCGAAACACGACACCTGCCGCCTGTTCCATAAGGCAGCACCCCGCAGCAACTGGGAACACTATCCCCCCACCCGGCCCTTTAAAATCACTGCTTGTGCCCGAGCATGAAACGACTTCTCCAGCTGTCCTGTGAAAACAGGAGACAAATAAATGTTTGTTCAACCTCATCCCCGTCAGAGCCGTTCTTTAGGAAAAATGATACAAACTGTCTCCACTGTGGGTTCAACAAAACGATCCGTATGGTGCGGGAGAGGATCGGCCTTCGCCAGAGCTCACGGGGGACAGGAGGTCAGACCTGCGGGGCTCGCACACCCTGCTCCTTCTATGGGGGCGGCGGGGGACAGAGACCGGCAGGGGCTGCAAACGGTGGCCCTGTCTGCTGATCCGCTCGCGGGCCGTTGGGCCAGGTGTCACGGAGCCAGGGCTGGGCAGGAGGGCTCGCCCGGTCTCCAAAGGTCCCCTTTGCTCTAGCTTGCCAGGTCCTCAGCACTGGGGGCCTCGCTACCTGCTGCAGGGCCCCCTTGCCCTCACCTCAGTCCACCCCATAGACTGGGACCGACCACAGACCAGCCTGGGGCCACCACAGGCCACTGTCTCCAACCTCAAGACGGTCCTCACCGCGGCGCAGGGACCATCTCACTCCCCACGTCGTACCCGCTGTCCATGGTCGATGTGCAGATGCAGTGGAGTGTGGAAAACTGGGAAACTCAGAAAGCAAAGACATGACAAGTGGCAGGTGCCCCAAAGACAGGGGACGGGCCAGGACAGGATGAGAAGCAACAGGGACACGCCGGTAATTACTCTGAGGTTACGGGTATGAATGGGATGGTCTTGAGCAAACAGGACATGGGTCACTCTGGCCCTAAGCATTAAGTGTTATCACCACGGGGATTCTCATCCTCCTCACCGTCTCCTCAAACCTCCCGGCCACTTCCATCCCTCCACACGCTGAGCAACATCGGCTCTGACTTCACAGGGCGAAGAGAAGCCACCGCCCCGGAGGCCATCCTCTCCTCTCCCGGTCTGCGTGTGGCCGGCCTGCCTTCCCTGCGGCCCCATGGCAGGGGTTTCTCCCCCTCCCAAGACCCTGCTCTGCTCCCTCCCACCACACTCACCCTGTCGGGTCACTGGGTCACCCCCAGGACGTGGGAGGCAGGAGGTCACGGGGCCCAGAGAAGGGTTCACCACTTCCAAGACCGTGACTTAACCTCTGTGCCTGCTTCCCAAACTGTAAAGTGGGGTCATAGGGGAACCTCCTCCTGGAGCGAGTGATGTGATTGTTGAATAAGACACAGCATGCCGAGTATCTGGAAGGGCGCCTGGCTGTGGTAAATACACAATGAGCCCCGGCGACCATCAGCACGGTGTCCTCCCAACAAGCCTCTTGGGGTTCTGCTTTGCTCCCCTAAGTCTCTCTGATTATTTTATTTTATTTTATTTTATTTTATTTTATTTTATTTTATTTTATTATTTTATTTTATTTATGAGAGACCCAGAGAGAGAGAGAGAGAGAGAGAGGCAGAGACACAGGCAGAGGGAGAAGCAGGCTCCATGCAGGGAACCTGACTTGGGACTCGATTCCAGGACCCTGGGATCATGCCCTGGGCTGAAGGCAGATGCTCAACCGCTGAGCCACCCAGGCATCCCTCTCTGATTGTTTTTTATTTAATGTTCTTTATAACCCTATGGAGTAGGTTCCACTGATTCTCTGACTTAATACCACGGGGTAATGGCTATCTGCTTGATTCTGGACTAAGTTCTAGGGATATTCTTGAATGATCCAGGGGACTGAATCATAACCGTTCTAGCCTTTGGAGGTCCACCAGGCAAAGGAGGCAGAGATGAAGTGAATGGATCTGCACTCTAATGAGGGAGACAGAGGGAAGCACAGGGCACCATCAATTCAGGGAGGTGAGTCCAGAGAGAGCTTCTGAGGGGGTAGTGATCCACTGAGACTTAAAGCACGAGTGAGCATTGGCCAGGCCAAGACAAGACCTTTCTAGGAGGAGGAGCAGAGGACCTGGAGCAGAAGATAGATCAGGAGAGTCCATCCTCAAGGGACTACAAAGGCAGAGTAGAAAAGCTGATGAGCAAGAAGACTGGGAAGGAGAGGACACCTCTGTGTCTAGAGGCCCTTTGGCAGCTCCAGCATGTCTGGAGGGTGGAAAGAGCACGACCCTGAGGCCCATGGAGGCAGACTAACCCACGTCATGCCCGAGAGGGGAACCTGGGCAGGGCCTGAAAGGAGAGTGAGTGGCCACTATTCTTACCTGGGCCACCAAGACATAGGCACAGGGGCCCCCAAGGATGGTGAGCCAGCCCTAGCGATGGGGAGCAGCATAAGGATAAATGACCAAATTTTAAATTGTGGCCACTCCCAGGGCTCTGAAATTTATCTAAGTTATAAAAATAATGAAATGTGACATTCCTTACTCCCATGTCATGGATCAGATTCTGACTTGGCTCTACTCCTCTTAACAAAATGTCTGTGGTCACCTGCTCCCCGAGCTGTCTGACCCCATCTCTGCGTCCTTGCACCTGCCCCTGCCTCCCATCTAGCGGACACTCTCCTTCATCCCTGTGGCTTCCCCAATCCTGCCAATCCTTTGAGATTCACCCTAAGGCTGCCTCTTTTATAAAATCTCTGCACCTTCCAGCCCACACTGACTGCCCTCGTGCCTAACGGCTTTGCCGTTCATGTCACTTTAATATTAATCCTACAACACACCACATCTCCATCCCCAGGTATCCTGCATATGTGTTCTTATTTCCTCGGAGGAAGGAGCCACAGACAGGGCCTCAGACCGTGTAGAAGTTCAAAAAATGTGGGTCCAATTTCCAGAGGCCGCTGTGTAATGACCGGCCATATCACTTTCATGGATGGGAGGGAACAATACGCAAAACGTCAATGGGTCTTTCTAACTGTGTTCCTTCCCATACTCCTTCACTTCTTCATTCCATATGCAAGATATTTTCGATAAGAGAATTTTCAACTGAACAGAAATACTAAGATAGTTGTTTTGATGTTTTGCTTTGTTTTTTAAGTAGTTGGATATTTTCAACCACTTTTCTCTGTTTCTTGATTTCTCAGTAACCTCTGGCTATTCTCTTGGGTTGGCCAAAGGGCTGTGACCAGTGGGCGAGGTCTACCCGGTAGCATAGAACATGGTACTATGTAGGCTTCACCTTTCCCAGTTTGCCATGAAGTAACTCCCTCCTCCTGCTCATTTCAGATCTTGGCGGATATTGAGAAGGAAATCAGGGAGGTATGGCCATGGACATCTCCGTTCTAAGGAGGCAACAGTAGGGTTCTGGTAAGCCTTGGGCATCCTCACAGTAAACCGGCTCCATTCCACATCTTCAAATACAACCCCCTTCTCAAGTATTTCTTCCTCTTCACCCCCCCTGACTTCCTAACTAATTTCCTTCGACCACATTCTGTGTAAACATAACGTTCCTCTGATGACCTCTTCCTGTGTGTGCTTTCCCCACTGGCCTCTGCATCATGTAAATATTTAATATTCCTGAGTTAGAATCTACCCCTGTGTACTCCGCAGCCTCTCGTTGTGTTGTTGATAAGGCATAATTTGTCAATAATGCCTGTGCCAAAGGCCAATTTTGGGTCTTGGAAGATCTGGTTCCTTTTATGCACTAATTTTTATTTTGCCCATAATAGCTGTTTATTGTAGAAAATACAAGAACTAGATAGACAGAAAAAAAAAAATCATCTACCCACGATCTCACCAGCTTAGTGTGAACCACTGTTACAAGAACTCTGGAAACTAGTCAACAGAAGACAATGGGTCCGGAATTCAGTTTTCACCAATGATAAAATACGTGTAACATTTAGTAAATAGATTCCTCACTTGACCGCAAATCACAATCCTCTTTTCATGAACATTTCTGCGCATATTTGTGGATTCCTGGGAATAATGTCTAAAAACAGAAGTTCAGGGTGAAAATGTATACAACTTTACCACAAATTCTCAAATCACCTCGCAGAATCTTACACCACTTCACACCCCTATCAGCCGCAAGTGTCCTGGTTTTCTTGCACCTTGACTAACACTCAGGAGTGTCTTCCTTCACAGACTTTGCCAGACAGATACAACAACTAATTAGCTCACTGTTCCATTTTCTTAATTTTTTTTTTGTCAACTTCCAGCTTATGTCCAGAGAATATTTTCCTGAGATGGATCTGGGTGAAGAAGGGGTTTGATTGGAACGCCTGGGTGGGGTGGCTCAGTGGTGCCTTTGGCTCAGGGCGTGATCCCAGAGCCTCAGGATCAAGTCCTGCATCGGACTTCTTGCATGGAGCCTGCTTCTCCCTCTGTGTCTCTGCCTGTCCCATGAATAGATGGCTTAAATCTTAAAAAAAAGAAAAGAAAAGAAAAGAAAAGAAAAGAAAAGAAAAGAAAAGAAAAGAAAAGAAGAAGAAAGGTTCTGAATAACAATGCAAGTAAAAGTGGCAGCTATTCTTTCATTAAGTTAGGAGCCCACATTATGGGTCCTGTGCTGTATTCCCCAAACTTAAACCAGCAATGAGCTTAGATGAACAAGCCAACAGTGGAAGCAGTTTTCATGGAGCATTTGCAAAGGCACTTGTCTGCTTCTACAATTACGGATTGAAAACGAAAGACGTTGCCAGCTAATCGAGTAGTATTTGTTGGGTGCCTATCATGTTCTCCACACTTTTCCAGTTGGGGAGAAAGCAGGAAAACACACATAAACCAGGAAGAAACACCTGATAGTGGTAAGCCTGGGATAAGTGAACCTGGGGATGCTTATTTCCTGCCAAGCAAATGATTATTTTCAATGAGTTGACAGAGATTATGACTAAGTTCAGCAAATGTACTCAGAATATCTATTATATTCCAGGGAAAAAGATGAACAGGACTCAGCCTCTTAGCTAAGTGAGTTCTAATCCATGTAAGGTATAGAGTATGGGGAGGAAATAGAAATTCAAGAATTATTTTTCAATGTCGTATGGATAGTGATTTAGGCTCCTCTGGTTGCTGCACACTCACGCACTCTGATTCTTGGGCCAACTCTGTGCAGTCATCAGAGTAGTCACGGTCTCCACTTTGCAGAGGAAGGTCAGGCGTTACCTGGGGTCATGCCCATGGTAAATGGCCCAGCTGGTATCACACAAGGCCTTCTGACGCAACGCTCGTGTTCTGGCCGTGACACCCCTCCCACACTGAATGGGGTGAAGAATTGGGAGAAGGAGGGCATTGTGGACGTGGAAGGAGAGGTAGAATGGTCATCTGCTTGATTACACAAACTGAATCTGATATTCAAGGCCGTCTGTATAACGGCAACACAGCCAGTCAATTTATCCGAGTCCAACAGTCCGCCACGTCCTGGGAAAAAATTCATTAAACCCATTCTCTGGTGTTGAGTGCTCAAATCTGGCTCTGCGCTTGCACTATTGTTTCTGCTTTTCGTTTCCATCTAGACTCTTCATTCTCAGAGTCACGGGGTGGCTTCGAGTCCGAATATCTGGGGCAGACTTACTACTATGGCCTGTCTTCTGCACAAAGGACTTGATTTCTGCTTATGATGCTCTTTCCTGTGGGAATGAAGACAAGTGCACTTTATGAGCAGGGAACAGTCATCCCGCTACAATGACGCAGCGTGTGGAGAAAATGCGGAGAGTGGGAGGGTGGAAGCAGGCAGTTTCGAGATCCCCAAACCAACAGTCCTCACTCCCTGCGAGTGCTCCGGATAGATGCCAAGCGGATTTCCCTTTAGACGTTGCTCACGTCAATGTCCACTACCTTTTCAGCTGCCCTCTTGAATATGTCAGGGCTTTGTTTTTCTTTTGTTTCCAAGTTTATTGGGGAGACCACACACGCTTCACAAGGGCCCCTTGAGTGGCTCCCCAGGGTTTCCAGGTCAGTCCAAGGTCACTGATGACAGATGACAGATAAATGCTACACTGCACCTCTCACTAACATCTCTCTGTGTCTGGTGTGAAGTGCTGAGAGAGGCAGAGCGGCCCCAAGGAATGCTGGCTTAAGAATAGGGCCTGCTTACCTTTAAAACGAGGATCATAACTCCAGGTTCTAAACAGAAGATCCAAAAGTTCACATTTTCCAAGACTCTAGACACTTGAAGAAGCCTTATTTTCTGCACCACCACCTCCAGGAGGAAGCCCACCCTGAAATGCAGGATCGCCCAACGGGTGTGAAACGGCCAGTTTTGGTGTGGGAGGGGGTAGGTCCAGTTAACGATTCGTTATCATTTTCAACCTGAAACAGTACTGCGGCTTTTTCTTTGCGTGCATAATATTAAGTGAACTCAGTTCCGCCGCAGACACGGTGCCAGTAGCCTCAGAGGTGCCTGCGAAAGCAGCTCAGCCTCCCAGGACCCCACTGGCGGGCAGAGCAGGTGCAGAGTGTGCTGCGCGGACGGTCTGCTCTGGGCGCGTGTGCAACCCTCCCCACTTCCCATCCGCGGCCGCCGCCGCCCTGCTCACAGCGGGCCTTGCGATTGTGCAAGAGCCGTACCTCAGGAAACGTTCCGGCCGTCGGTGGGGCAAAGTCTAGATGGTAATCTGGGTATGTTCATGGGTGTTTTCACTTTAAAAAGATCTTTTAACATAAAATGATGAATACACACTAATTGCAGGTTTGTAAAAGTTATATAGGCATATAAACCAAGATCAGAGGGAAACACATACACAAAATATAAATATTCTCATGTTGGGGCAGCAAGCTGAGTCTGCCATCAGCAAACTTGTCCTGACTTCCAGAATCCGGCAAGGTGTGGGGACGAGAGTGGAGTGGTTTACCAGCAACGAGGAGAGACAGTATTACGGTGATAACCCCATAGACAATGATGCAAATCCTTGCTGTGATATATAGTAAGGTCCAGGCTCCCAACAGGCCACAGGGGACTGGTGGTCCCCAACTTTGCCTGGGTGGGGGTCAACGATGCCCCCTTAGGGAAGGGAGATAGGAGCTGAGAGCCCACGGGGTCCTGGCCGACGCAGAGGGATGGACTCCAGGTGGGAATGTGGCTGGAGCCTCAACCGGGCCTTGAGGCCTGGTCTTGTTCCAGAGCAAAGCGAAGCCACCGAAGGATTTTTAGGTTGACGGGTAAGATGCTCCAACATGGCTTTGGGTGAATTATGTGTGATCTTAAAACATTTCTTCAAAATGTTTGCAAAGCTGTCCTCTCAATGCAATTAGAATAATTATGAATTCCACGTGACCATGATGGAATGATATATGATACAGTGTTGTATGTGAAAAGCCAGACATGGAATCCCGTGAGCGAGATGGTCACTAGCGTGAAATCTGCACAAGGGTGGAAAAGCCCGGAGGCCGCATGACAACACATACGTAGGAGTTCGTGAGGCTGTGGGAACGCAGGGCTCACACTGGCCTTTCAGAGAAATTTGTTCTCACATTTTTCTTTCCGTACAGCTTGGAAAGGGTCTAAGTAAATAAGGAGAATCCACAGGTCAGTCGGTTGGCGGATACATCTGCAAGAGCTCTATCCCAGCGCCATGTACCAAGCACTCGCCTCATTCTCTTTCCCTAAAAAAGTCCAAGAATTCTATCCAGTACATTCGGGAAATAGAAACAGCACCCAGATTTGGTACAACTGGCAGAAAGTCGGTGATGGGATAAAGTAAATGTCGCCGTAGCAACCAGCGCAGCCCCCGCCCCCCATGCCGCACCCACCTCCTTCACCTCCTTCCAGGGCTCCAGCCTGGCTCATCAGGTGGACTGTGTTCAGGCCTGGAAATACTCTTGTTAAAGAAAAGAGGCAGATGTCAAAAGGTCAGACGCCATCGAAGGAGCAAAGGCAGAGATCACAAGCGAGACCTGTCCGTGGAGCCTGTTTGTGAACACGCCCCGCTGTGCAGATGTGTGCGCAGGTGTCCGACTCAGCCTGTGCATGGTAACTCAGGTTTGTAGAGGACACCGGGCTTCAGAAACACTGAGAGGGGAGCTGGGGCTGCGAACCCTGGCTTCTGGGTCCCAGTGGCTGCCCCTTCTTGCACGCCCGGCTGAAGAAGCATCTCTGCTGGGGCACAGCAAGGGACGCAGCTCCAGCGGCCATGCCTCAGTGTCCAGACGCCGCATCCCTGTTGAGGGGACCCCCACTGGAGGGGGCAAAATTCATACAGCTAATGAAAAGTAAAAGATAATCTACAGCTAAAGAAAAGCTTAAGAGTAGGGACACCTGGGTGGCTCAGCCTTAAGCATCTGCCTTGGCTCAGGTCATGATCCCCGGGTCCTGGGATGGAGCCCCGCAACCCAGCTCCCCTGCTCAGTGGGGAGCCTGCTTCTCCCTCTCGCTCTGCCTACTGCTCCCCCTGCTTGCGCTCTCTCTCTGTCAAATAAATAAATAAATTCTAAATCTAAAAAAAAAAAAGGGAAAAGCTTAATAGTTTTAGATCATGTTTAATTGCAATAAATTTCTTGTTACAAGTTGAAGATCCTTTTAAGAGATTACTCTCAATAAACTTCTTAATTGCAATAAGTATTTATCTGGAAGAGCAACAAACTGGAACGTACAACTCGAATTTTTGCAAAGTGAACACACACTTTACCCACACCCAGCCCCACTCCCAAACCAAGAAATAGAACAAAGCAGCCTCACAAACGCCCCTCTCCCTCTCTCTACTCCCTTCCTCCCCAGAGGAGGCCACTCTCCAGGATTCCTACAGCACTGGTGTTTTGTTTTGTTCGCCTTTTGTAAACTTTATGTAAATGGAACCTGCAGTATTCTTTTTGCGCCTGACTTCTTTCACTCAGTTTGTGGTATCTTTTCCACCGCTCTCTGGTATCCCATGGCGTGTGTGAGTATTGAAATAAATTTATCCGTGCCTCTGATGGTGGGCATTTGGGTTTCTAGTCTTTGACTCCTATGGGATCACTTGTGTGTGTTGGAGCACACGGGTTCACATTTCATTGAGCGTATAAGGAGGAGTGGAAATCCACGTTGGAGCATACAGAGCATCTATGCTCCGCATTTGTAGAAACTGCCGGTTTTCCAAAATAATTGTGTCAACTTTTACTCCCTCTGGAAGCATGTGCCCGTGCAAGCAGCAATGCGTGCTTGCCCACACTCGGTTCTTCCCATCTGTTCATTTCAGCTGTCCTCCTGCTGAGGAAGCCTTTGCGCACCTGAAGGACGTGGAGATATCGCTCCATGTTGGTCCCTGGAGCTCCATGGCCCGTAGGAGAGCAGTGACCACCCAAGTCCAACGTTCCCCACGTGCCCTCCAGAACCACACAGATCAACAAAGACAGCAGACAACAGCCTATGCAACCCATGCTCGCAGTGTAACCTGGAGACCGGAGAATCTTGCAGACTTGAATTTATAAGTAAGTAGAAAGATAAAGTTCCTAATGAATGAGGCCAGTTCTGGAAGCTTCTGCTAGAGCAGGCCGTCACGGACTGGTGATGACTGACCACAGATGGCATTTCCCAGAAGGAGTCTCCCATCCCTGGTGGAGGAGGTTCTAAGGCAAGTCTGGGACCTCATGGGTGGGAGCCCCGGCTACTGGAGAATCTAAAGCAAGCAGCTTGAAGGGGGCTCAGGGCAGCCTCAGGCAGGGACTATTTTGGGGGGAAGGGGAAGTAGCTCCAAGGGAGAAGCATCCCCCAGAGGCTTAGTGGTGAAGAGAAAGAAAAAAGGCAAATGGGTCAAAACCTACAGAAACAAACAACCCCTAGTAGAAAAACTTACCATTCTACCTATGGTTCTGGAATGTTCAAATATAAAATAAACAACAAAGGACAACCAGCATCCATGTGACTCTTCCCTAATCTACCGTAAGCTAGAAGCAAAACTGTTCAGTTAATGGAAATATCACCTTCCCCTCCCCCCCCGTCCCATAACAGCAAAAGCATACTGTTTAGATTGAAGGAGGTAACCACTGGAAGAAATAGTCAAAGGGGTTTGAAAGCCTGACCGAGGAGGAGAGAAGGTACATTTTTGTAAGGTAACAGGCACAATCTTATGGAGAAATGGGTAGTAAAGTCCAAATAAACTTTTCCCCCTTTTGATCCAGCTGAGAAGTTGCTCCAATGAAACCTTATCTTGTTGGATAAGGTTCGTGCATGAAGAACTCATTCATGCGTGAGTCCTGCAAGTGAGGAAGCCGCACACAACACTCCACCACCATGAGTGGGAAGGTGGCATTGTTACTGCGGGACAGACCGGTCCTCACACCTGCTCCGGAGTGGCCCGTCCTCCCCAGGGAGAGGGTCCAGGGCAACCACTCACTGCACCGCGTTGTCCCACCTTCTTAGTCTCCTTGATCTGACGGGCTCCGTCCCTGACCTTTATGATCAGTTTTTTAAAGACCTGTTATTTACAGACCTGTTATTTTGTAGAATATCATCCTTTTCCCATTGGTCTCGTGTTTCAGATTCTGCATCTTCGGTAGGACTGTCCTAGACCAGATGCCCCATTCTTCTTACTGAGTCCGATCATGGCTTCCTTCTGTCCCATTCCGCATGATGGTCACCAGGAGCCTTTGGTGAAGACGGTGTTGGCCTCTTGTCCACTGTCATCCTTTCTCCTGGGAATCTGTGTTTGTAATTATGTAAATATCTCCTTTCTAATTAAAATGCCAATTTTTAAATTATTTTATTTATATCAGCATGGACCCATGGATTTACTATTTAATTTATTCACTCAACGGGTTATAATCCATTGCTGTTATCATTTATATTGATGCTCAAATTGGCCGGTAGGAGACCAGGCAAGTTGGTTTCTGTACAGCTTTGACATGTCCTTTTCGTTCTTTGCTTTCTAGCATAAGTTGCTCTAGGCTCATGTTGCCCATTCCCTTCCCCAGTCCTGGAATTAGCCATTTCTCCTGGTTCTTTAGTGAAAAAATGATATTTAGAAACCAAGATCCTGGTGGTAGACATCACTGTGCTCAGACCTTCCTAGTGGATAGAGTCACAAATTGGTCTATCGATCGCTCTCTCTCCACCCATTGCTCTGTCTATGCATCCACTCATTCCTCTCTCTCTCTCTCTCTCTCCATACCTCTCTCCCTCTCTCCTTCTCTCTACCTGCCCATCTATCTCCATCATCTAACATCTATTTTTCTGTAGGTTGAAGGCTGTAAATTCACATAATACCTCTAATTCCAAACCAATAGCCAGAGTTCGTTGTAGTGTCTTCTTTTCCTCTATTGTAACTCCTTTCTCTGACAGTCAGGACCTGACTCCCATTATCCTTGATACATGTATATGTTTTTTTTTCAATTGACTCCTCCTGATGTAACCAATCTCCCAACTCCACCAGCACCTCATACGCCTCCTCACTGATGGCCTCCTTTCCCTGCTTGGGCCTGACTCCCCATTTTGGCACTCCCCCTCCCAGATACCTTCTTTACCACACTTGAGCTCTGACACCCCCAGCCAGGCTGCCCCTTTGCGTGGCTGCCCTCTTCATCCTAATGGGCCCTGATGGGTCTCCCTAGGCCATTTTGTCATCCTGCTTCCTTGGTAATTGCACTGCCCAATCTGTTCCATCTCAGACTCCCATTAGTAAGATGTTGAAATTCCTGAGTTAGTCCTCAAAGCCTTATTTTTTTCCTAACATTTTCTACCTCCCAGTCTTCATTCTCTATCAGAGTCCTCAATGTATTAAATTTTGGCTCAAGTGTTCAATTTCTTAGAGCTCTTCCATTTCTCTAAGTTTTCATCATTTTAAAAAACTTTATGTATTGGAGAGAGAGAGAGAGCACACGTGAGAGAGAGTACAAGTTGGGGGGGGTGCAGAGGGAGAGGGAGAAGCAGGCTCCCTGCTGAGCAGGGAACCTGATGCTGGCGGGGAGGGGCTGCATCCCAGGACCCTGAGATCATGACCTGAGCCGAGGGCAGATGCTTAACTGACTGAGCCACCCAGGTACTCCTCTGATTTTTCGTCTTATAAAAACATTCAGTTCTTGTGTTATGGATGCAATATTTTCTTTATTTCTCAAAAATACTTTCCATTTGTTTGTTTAGATTTTTTTTTTTTTCTGGTCCCTGCACCATCTGTTTCCTCCAGCCCCCTTCCATTCATGCCTTTGTTAGATTGACTTTCATGCTTCCATGTTGGAATCACTCAAATGTTGGTGGTCTTTTTGTCATTCATATTTAATGTGGGACACTGACAAACTAATTGAAGGTTCTAAATGCATGAGTGGAGCTCACTGACTGGTAGGATTCCCTGTGGGCAGAAAGAAGCAAACTGATTGCTTTTATTGAAGGGTTCCTCAGTGTCAGTATCTAGAGATCTTCATTTGGGGAGCATACACATGGCTGCCAACTTTCTGGAAGCCATACTAAGTAAGAGAAGTAGGGGTTTCAGTGTTAAGAAATAAAAGTTGTGTTTAAATTTCAATTCTCACCTAAGACTTCCTGTGTGTTTGGTACACCCAAGACCAGGCATCTCCATCTTCCTCTGGAGGAAGTAAGTATGGGTCTGGACTCAGTAGGTAAAAGGGTTTGGAGACCTGCCCATCCATTCACCTAGTCTTTCTACACCCCCTGATGTCATTCCTGCAACTCCATGGTACCACTTCCGGGGGCTGAGCTGGGTTGCTATCAAGTGTTGTCCCCTCTGAGTTCCTTCAGATGGTGTCTCCTCCATCTGCTTCCAGAATTGTGTTGATATCTGTTCTCTGTTGAGGTTGCTTGTCCTCTGCTGTTTTTATTGGAGAGTCACACCTTTATTATTCCTTTGCTGACAGGTGTAGTTTGGGCAGAAAAGGAGACAGAGGGCTGTGGTCAATACCCCATGTTTGGCCAGCAGTCTGGAAAGAGATGAGGGGAAATTCACCTAGTAAACAAGGACATGAGGGAGAACGGTCAAGACAAGGACAATGGCTTTGTGTCTGTGGGCCTTGCTGTCTCTATTTCAATTTTCTTTGATCTTCTGTACGTGGGCACCCTCCAAATCCTACCCACACACCATGTTTGTATTAGTCAGCAGGGCTGAGATGTGCTGCAGAAACGAATAGCACCCAAATCAGGGGCTTAACACAACAAAGGCTTGTTTCTCATTCATGCCATGGGTCTAGTGTGGTCAATAATGAGATTCCTATCTTAACCACAGAGGAATCTAGCTGAAGTTCTAGCTTCCATGATTATCAGGGTAAAGTAAAGCACATGCCCACACCCAGCGAAATGAGAGTAGCAAGTATAATCCTACTATGTGTTTGGGAGAATGAGAACATCCATGAATAGCACTGAAGGCTGTCTTGTCCCCACCATCTTAGGGCAGAATTAGATGCTATAAGAGTACTTTGTGCCATCACCGCTGTACACACGTGTTGTATTGAATTGTACTTTTGGAGGTCCCCCTAGATGCTGAACTCCTTAAGGGCTGGGATGGAACATTAACCATGTCTCTAACTGTAGATTCCAGAACATAGGTCAGAACAGAGCAGGTGCTCAATGCATTGGAAAATTAAAGGTTTTTTTTCTAAACCATTAAAATTTTTCCTTATCTGATGTTTTTACAATATACGCCATGGCCTCAAATAAATTAGTCCTTTTCCTGAATCTCCAGAAGGAATAGGCATCATTTCTCAAATCATTAGGACTCCTGGAACCCAGAATAGCTAAGGAAATGATCACATGTGCCTGGATAGATGATCAAAAGAGTAGGACAATGAAATATTAGCATCAGCAAACATGCTGTCAGCTTTCTAATTGCAGGAGAGTGAGAATACACTCAACAGGTGAACAAGAACGCTACTGCCCCATGGGTGGATTAGATGTCACTTACACTGGGCTCACTTCATTTCCCAAAACATTTTGTGTGCGCTCTCTTTGGTTATTGGGTTAGACACCTGCATAAATATTTATGCAAATATACACTGAATTTTATATTTTCATAAATCTTTACCCTTTGCCAAATATAAAAGCTGAATGTCCAATTCCTTAAAAAGTCTAAGAACATTCCAGAGGTGTAAGATGTCCATAATTTTCCTCCTTGGTTTGCTATTTTTATAACCAGACATAGCAGATGGGAGTGATTAATGAATTCCATTAGCAATGGTAAATTTTTAACAAGGAAACCTCCCTTCCCTGAAGTCCACTCCCTTAATCTTCTCATCAAATTAGTACCTTTATTTTCACAACAAAAATGGTATTCCTCCCCAGTAGTTCACTTTCAGTTCAAGCCCTGGTGGGATTCTAATTCACTCCTTACAATTAGAACTTGAGTACCACGTGATGCATTTGTCCTTATTTATCTGCGCCACATGCCGTTCATGGAGATGAAGAATTTCACATTTGTGTTACCAAATGTTTCCGATTGCTTGACTTGCTTGCATGTACCCTACAATAACATTTCCCTTCCCTCTGTACTTCTAAATTGCTTTGCAGTACAAAGGCTGGATTCAGGAGTGAATTCTAAATTACGTTTGCCACTGGACCAGAAGGCATCTGATTCCACCAGCCACAGGTCATGTGAGCAAGGCGCTGGGCTGCTCTGACTCCACAAGCTGGAAGTATTTTCTCCTGCAGCTTATTGATTGATTGATTGATTCATTCATTCATTCATTCATTTTAGGGAGAAAGAGAGCACCACCTGGGGTGGCGGTGGGAGGGGAGGAGGAGAGGGAGAGAGAGAATTTCAAGCCTGCTGGGCATGGAGCCAGACTCAGGGCTGGATCTCACAACTCTGAGATCATGACCTGAGCCGAAATCAAGTCAGACGCTCAACCAACTGAAACACCCCGGTGCCCCTCTCTTGTATTTTAAAATTGCACAAAGATGGACAAATACAGAAACTATGTTAAATCTGCCAGAAACTAGCCCATTTAAGTTTTTCGTCTATTTCTTTCTATTCATTTATTCTCTCTCTCTCTCTCTCTCTCTCTCTTCCTCCTCTCCTTTCTTTCCCTCTATATGTATTTTTATTTTGGACACACAAATGAGGAGTCAAACTGTAACAATGTTTTGAAATTCACTCTTTAAGCTCACCAATATATCACAAACATTTTCCCATAGAATTGAATATGTTTTTGAAAAATTTACTTTAATGATTGGGTAGTATTCTATCATTTAGTTGTAGCATATTTTGTTTAAATAAATTTGTCTATTGTTGGGCATACAGAGGTCTCCTATATTTTACCTTTATCGCTTAAGAAACAACATACTCCCTTTTATGTAAATATTTTTGCACATCTCTGACCTTGGCTAAGGTTAATTTACTTAAAGTGGAATTACAATTTAAAGGGTCTGAATGTTTTCCAGGGTTTAGATGCCCTCCAGATAATCTATACTAATTTACGTTCTGCTGGCAGTAAGGAGAGTGTCTGTTTCCTGAACTCTTGCCAATAGGGGGTCACGTCATTTTAATTACATTTTTGACAATTTGGTCTGTGTGAAATGGTATTTCCTTGTTGTAATTTGCATTTCTTTAATTCCTTGTATAGTTGGAGCTTCTTAACTGTTTTTCTCAAATACAAAAGTAATAAGTGATACTGTAAAACATGCAAACATTAAGACCTTTGAACTAAAACACTTTTTAAAAAAACTACATCACCAGTTTGGTTTGGGGTATTTAAAAATAGACTTTATGTTTTAGAGTAATAGACTTTATTTTTTAAGTTCACAACAAAATTGAGTGGAAGGTGCAGAGATTTCCCATATGCTTCCTGCCCCGCCCCCTCCACGCACAGCCTCCCCTGTGATCAACATCCCCCATCAGTGGGTACATTTGTTACAATGAATGAGCCTGCATGGACACGTCATCATCACCCAGTCTCCACAGTCTACCTTGGGGTTCATTCTTGGTGTTCACTGGGTTCGGATAAATGCATAATGACATGTATTCACCATTCTAGCAACACAGAATAGAATACTCAACTTTTAAGTAAACATTTTCTGTGATCTCACACTCCTAAATTAATCATGGTTTAATAGCAAGGCATACCATCTTTCAGACCTCTTTTTGTCCCAAAATCTACTGTCTGAGTTTTCCCTTTTGGACCTAAAGGAGTGTATTAAGACCATTTTCCCTAAACAGACAAATTTCTCCCCAGGAGGAATGCTGGTGCCAGTTGTCAACATAGTAATTCATATATTCAACTGCATTTTCTATTTTTGCTTCAGATGTTATTTCTCTTCAAAGATGTGATGTTATTCACACCGTTGACACGTCTGTTTCCATCCTGTTCTACTCCATATGGGCATGTTCAGATCTGTGTAGGATTCTATCATAGGACTAGGGCATAATTTATCAATTTTCCTGTGTATGGGCCCTTAGGGGTCTTCCAGTCTTCCCTTCTACATGGTAGTGCTATGTGCTATACGAACATCTTCATATGCGAGGCTTTCTGAGTGAGGGAAATGCAGGCATATAGCACATACCCATCAACTATCTTCCAGAGAAATCGCCCTATTCACATTCCCACCCCCCACCCCAAACATCCACAAAACAGAAATGTCTCTTCTCTACCTCTACATCTTCACTGGCTGTGGTCTTGTTTTTTACTCATCAAACTTATCTCTTCAGCTTACCTGGAATTTGTCATGAGCTCTGGTGTCAGGTGGTACCTTCCACTCCGTTTTCCCTGTGTGTTGTAAGGGTTGTAAGGGTAGCACACTACACCAGCTGGTTTTTCTGTCAATGTTTTGTCCCAGAATTTGGTAGAATCCAGTTAGAGAAAAATACACATGGGATTGCCTTCTGAGTCCTTTGCTCTGTTTTCTTGGTCTCTTTGCTCATCCCTGTGAGCACACCACCCTGTCCTAATTACTATAATGTAATGGGGTTGGGAGAAAGGGTCTCTCTCCTTGGCCCACCCTACTCCTTATGGTTATCCCTCTTCAGAATGCCTTTTCTATTCTTCTCTATTCGGAGCCCATATGGAGCTTATGATAACGCTAATGTCAAGTTTCATCGACAACCCCATGGGATTTTGACTGAAACTGTATGGAATTCAAAAGTTAATTTACAGGGAACTGATATAACCATAAAGTTATCATCCCACTTGTGAACACAGAATGCATTTCCACTAATTTAATTATTTGTAATCTGTGTTATAATTTTCTCAATAAAAGTCATTCTCATCTCGTTAGATTTATTTCCAGATTCTTATGATCTTTGCTGTGTTGTTGGCAGAAACTTTTATAATTACATTTTCTAATTCATGGTTGCTGGAAACAATAACTGTGTTTGTTTCTTTCTTTCCAATCTCTTCATACTTTATTTAGCTTGGGGACTTTTGTGGAGGCAGGGGAGGGAGTCTTTGTCCCTTATCTTATTATACTTGCCAGGGCTCCAGTACAATATTAATCAGAAACAATGATCATAGACAATACTTTCTTGCTCTTCACTTCAAAATAAATGTTTCTAATGTTTCACCACTCAAATAGGATGATTTCTGTGTCATTGATGTCTTTTATTAAATTCAGAACATTTCCATTTCTTATTAGTTTGCTAGGAGTTGTCATTTGATCATGTATGAGTGTTAAATTTAATTAAATGTTTTTTTCTCTGCATCTACTGAGATGACCATATGGTTTCTCCATAAATCTGGCAACATAAGGAATTATGCTAATAGGTTTTCACATATTAAGTTATCCGTGCTCCCCACGCTTTTCAGGCAGAATGAAATCCTCTCTCTTCTTTTTGTATGTCTCATTTTATGATCAATATGTTTTTCATCTTGTGATAATTTAAGAGCCATATAATTTGTCCTGAGTTCTTCCAGTGATTAACTTTATAGCTTTAAATAATACGGGCAGATAGCACTAAATATTTGTTCCTCAACCCCAGAAAGGAAATTTTAGGTCTTTCCTATGACCATCAGTTATGTGGACGGTTCAGTCCACTCTGACCTCTTCTTTTTATTAACTAGCACAGGAAATATAGCCTGTCTTTCATAGATTATTTTAAAATTTTACTCTGGAGTCTCTTTCCTCAAAATGTTGATTGTTACAGAGTTTCATAAACGTAATCACTAAACGTGTTTACCGTTGGTCCTGTATTTAAATGGTCACTACCTTCCAGGTTACCTCCCCCTTGCATGAACTCTTTGTTTTTAATCATTCTAAAGTATGGATTGCTGTTTTTTTTTTGTTTTGTTTTTTTGTTTTTTTCAGGAAGAGTTCACTGCATTTTTGAAAATGACCTTTTGCTGACCTTCTACATGAAGAACAACCTCACTGAGGTCTCATGGTTTCCCCTCTGAACGCCATGAAGTCTGCTTCTGTGACAGTCGTGTGGAGTCTGGAGACAGGAGTGCTGCATCTTTCTTCTCCCCGAGGCTGACTGTATTTCTTCTGCCTGAAAGCTTGTGGGATTTCACAAGCTTTCCCCATCCTTAGAGTGAAATCCTTTTGCCGGGATACATTTCAGGATGAATTTTCTCTATTCACATTTTCCAGGAATGTTGATGTGGGCTTGCAAGCAGTAGATCAAGTGCCTCCTTCCATGTGGGGAATGGTTCCTGCTTGGACATCTCTGAACATGCTTCGCTGCTTTGTTCGGTCATGCTCTACATCAGAGATGCCCACTGACGACGTTTGGACCTCCACTGCCTGTCTCTTTCTTTGATGATATTATTTTCAATTTCATTCATCTCTTTTATGTGTCTTTATTCTGTGTGGGTATCAGCTTCCCAGTAAAAAATGAGAAGTGTGGGGTTTTTTGACAGCAAATAAACTAGGGCTCAATTGTGGTTATGCACTTACTTTCTCTTTGACCTTGGACAGGTGTTTGCCCTCACAGAGATAGGAGCCCATCTGTATGCTGACAAGGATCTTGTCAGGAATTGCAGATGTTTAGCATGACGTCTGGCCTCCACTCACTAGATGCCAGTAGAACCCCATTCCCTAGTTATGTCAAGTCTCCACAGACATTGCCAAGTGTCCCCACTACTATAGCATATGGCATTTTAAGCAGCAATTCCACATGCAGAATTTTATCCTACATATGCTTGCACATGTGTGTTAAGAAGTTTGAATATACAGCATTTTTAAAGTAAAACATACAAACTGGAAAGGCAGAAAAACGTAAATATTCAGAAATAATGTGTGGTGTTTGTAGCGAAAGGAATATTATGCAGTCATGGATAATTAGGAAGTACATTTATATGTGCTGACATGACATGATTTAAAAAAAATTATACTATGCTACTCCTTCTGTAGATTATGTTGCCATTTGTGAAGAAATTTCTGGAAAGATACACAAAAATCCGGAAATGACAGACTGAGGGTCTGGATAGTTAACACTAAGAGAGAAACACGACTTTTTCTGTATACACTTGGGCATTAATTGAGTTTGTTTTATTTTGCACATTTATAATGCACATAATTTCTTGAAATTAAAAAAAGTAAAACTAACAAAAAGTCACACTAGAAGAGATATAAAAGTCAATCCTGAAGATATCGTTGAGAACATGAAGTAGAAAATAAAATAGAAGAGAACAGGGACCGGAACGTCTGGGTAGCTCAGTGTTTGAGGTCTGCCTTTGGCTCAGGTCATGATCCCGGGGTCTGGGATCGAGTCCCCCATCAGGCTCCCTGCATGGAGCCTGCTTCTCCCTCTGCCTGTGTCTCTGCCTCTCTCTCTGGGTATCTCATGAATAAATAAATAAAATCTTTAAAAAAAAGAAAAATAAAATGGAGACCATTATGAAAAAAGATGCTCAAAAAACTTACTTGAGGTGCAAATACTCCCGAATCCGTGAATCAGACAGGTGTGTGGTGTTTCAGCCTGTTTCCATCCATCGGCCCAGTGCGACGACTTGGTCTGTCTGTGGTCCAGTGCAGGGTGTTCTGATTTTTCTGGCAAAACTCAACATTGTAGATTCTGGAAAACAGAACCCTCATCACTTTCCTCCTCACAAATCCCCAGATGATTGGAAACTATTTTCTCGCGTGCGATTTCCCACGTGCCCAGCTGTGAAACCCCAAAGTATCCCGCTGTGGCTTACCTACTGTCACACGGGGTAGGGTGTTTAATTTAGGGCTATTAATTCCTTCACATCATCCAGTCTCTCATTCCGAAGATACGCTATGTTATCCATTTATGCACAGCAGAGTCTGTCTCCGCAGAAGAATCTACTTTCCTCATAGAGGTCCTGCAGTCCTCGTAAAATCCCTTCCTCGCTCCTCCAGCATTATTGCTCTTGTACAGACAGTGCTCCTCCTGTTGCATTTTCTAAATGCTTGCTTTTCAGGTAAGGGGAAGTGAGTGAGTTCTGGTCATTAATTTTTTTTTTTTTTTTTTTTAAAAGCAGCTCCCTCAATTCTATCAGTCCTAATAATTTCTTTACTCGATTATTCTGTGTTTCAGGTGTGCGACTGTAGTAGCATGAAATGACGTCTTATCCAGTTCCACTGGTTGATGCTTGCAAACCAACATGAAATATGAATGATGGACATGGGCATCCTTGTCCCTGCCCCAGCTCTAATCCGAATGGTTTTACATGGCACCATCCTGCACGACCATGATTTTTCTTGGGAGATTTTAAAGCCCACGTTCAAGAACCACAGTACATTCCTCCACGTAAGGGCTGTGGTTTAGCATGTGCGCGTGCAAAATTCATTAAGATAGATTCGATTTTATCAGGCAAGTTGGACTGATCGTGTAGTGTTCTTCTTTTGACTGTTGAATGTTGAATTAATTAATGGATTTTCATGCCTGGTTAGCTGTGGTTCATGTGCTGTTAGTTCTCAAATCCTTGCAGAGGGAAGTGTGTGCCCGCCCAGCATCGCGGTGCACACGGATGCTGAAGTGAGCATTTACGTCCCAGATCAGCCCTTTCAAGGTAGAGGAAAGGGAGAAATTTTTAACTTGCAGCTTTTCTCTGCCAGGGAGTGGGGAGCTGAGGCCCACAGAGCTGGAACCAAGGAATCCAGAGCTCCTGTGTGCCTTGGGTGTTCCCGCCTTCCTTCTCTGTGCGTTGTAAAAGGTGTGCACCTGTACACACGTGCACCTGTACACTGGACGTGTATACGCCATGCCTCCTCGGCCAAAGTTTGAAATTCAGATAAGTTAACAGAGAGACAGAGAAGGAGTCAAAGGTCACCGACGTGAGGCGCAGGCCACCTGTGGGCATGGAGAGCTGGACTCGGCCACTACTTTTGCGACAAGGCTGGTCCCCGGGGAGTTGTGGGGGGCCCTTCCCCGCAGCCCCAGAGCCCGCTCCGGGAGCTCTGCACCTGACGCGTCCCCCAGAGCGGGGCACACACGACCTGTCCTGCTCAGAAATAGGGGCCCTCGTTTTTCCTGCACTTAGCTGTCTCAGCAGCAGAGGCAGGGTCTCCCGGGCTGACAGGGCACCTCATAAATGCATCTTCACCGACACGACAGGGTCCGGCCAATGCAGCTTCAATTCTCCGTCTCCACGACCCAGTGCAGGACGCAACCCCGACCAGGCCTTGGTTCCCCGTGCAATCACTGTGGTCGTCGGGAAGCACCCCCACATGCATTACGGGGGTTTATCTTCACGTGTGCACCTGGTTTTCAGGTAGAGTTATGGGGTGCAAAGTGCTCAGAGGCTGGCCGTGACCTCCTAACGTGGGGCTCGGGGCCGAGGCCACGGCAACCACCTGCTTTCCACCCGCCGGCCCGAGAGGAGAGGGAGGCGCACACGTTAAAATGTGGACGGTCTAAGCTCCACCTTCAACTGACCCTTGTTCCACCAGGTGGAAATGAGTAACAGACATCTTTCCACGGAACTGAGCTCCCTCTCTGCAGCGTGACTCTCAGGAAACAGGAGGGTTTCAGGGAAACCAGATCTAAAGGAGCGCCGAGAGTCCATAAAGAATAATTATAACCATGAGCCACAGGGAAGAGGAAATGGACTCAGGAGTCTGATAAATAGGATTTTATTAACTTGTTAACCTCACTGGCCGATCGAGGAAGCTAAAAGCCAGACCTCTCGGGTCAGCAGTGACCGGCACACGCTGCGTCCCAGCGATCAGAGGCAGCCCAGAGGAGCGTGTTTACCACAAAGGAAGAAAATGCACTCACAGCAGTGTGCGCCTGCCACGTCTTTGTTCCTGGGGGGACGCTGGCTGGAAGCGGAATGATCTCGAAATTTGAAGCTAGTGGTATTTCATCTCTAGTCACACTGGAGATAAAAGACCTGATTTTATTTTACTTTTTTAAGCATAAAGCAATATGAAGCAAAAGGTATTTCTTCCTTTCATGGGAAGCTTAATTTATGTTTTGGGAACATAATGTGGAGCCTGGACATTGCCCACGTCTGGCTACCCCCACCCCCAGCCCTTGCCAAGGCTCAGAGGGAGGCAAGGACCACACGGTGCGTCTCTAGACAAGTGACCAAGTGGCGTGGTCCCCATCCCCATAAGCCCCCTGCACATGGCCATCACAGGTGGGGATGGAGCAAGCTCAGCCCCGGGGAAACGGCCCTCAGCTTCTCTCTGGGTGGCTTAATGAGGCTGCCAGTCCGGGCCCCCCCTGACTCCAGAGAGCAGAATTCCAGCAACGGGTGGACAGGGGCATCTGAGAGCCCACACGGGGACTGGGGCAGCAGTGACCCTGGTCATGGCCTGGTGGGTCTTCAAGCTCCCAAACCTCCCAGTGGCCATTCATTTCTCAGAGCAAACTCCCATCCTTCCACATAGTGACTCCGTGCCCATCCCCTCTCACCTGTGGCCGGCCACGGGCCCACCCTCTCTCCCCCCTTGAGGGCCTGTGTCAGAACCTTTGTGCAAAATCCTCTTCTCCAGGGGAAGCTGCAGGGGCTTCCCTCTCCCCTTCAGGGTTTTGTCCTTTACCTTGTCATGCAGGCCACCAGCAGCTGTGCTTTGACTCCTCCTCCTCACTTGACTATTTTTCCAGAGCACATATCACCTTGCGGCTTATGAGAACTGATTTACCCTCCATTCATTTACTAACATGTTTATTATTTCCTCCCCCGTAGGACGTCAGCACCACGAGGCCAGCGGGCTTCATTCCCTCACTCGTGTGTTCCAAGCACCTAGAATCACAAAGGGGCAGAGAGAGCAAACCTTCAGGCACCGTCGGAGCCATAGGTACCGTGTTCCCATCGAGTGCGGCCTCTCGGGGTGTGGTGTTTTTCCAACGACTCCCTCGCCAAGACACAAACACGGGGGCTGGCGGTACAAGTGGGGGAAGAATGTCTTTAAAGAAGGCTTGACGGCCCCATCCCTGAAGGGATCCTCTGCTCCGACAGGGGCAGTGCTGTAGTCTCTGTGCTGAGTGTGCTGTTGGGGCCCCCAACAGGAGGTGGGCAGCCGTGAGTCACGCATCAACGGCGCCAGGCCCAACAGCAGGGCCGATTGCAGTGCTCCTGCTGCCTAAAGTCCAAATTTCCTGGCTCCCATCAGGTTGTGCAGACCGTGGCTATCATTCTAACATAGTTACCAGAATATAAACATTTGTCAAGTGTTTCAGTCAAATCCTCCTTCCAAAGAAAGGAGGTGGAGGGGCCAACCTGCGCGCCCCCAGATCTTAAGGACACGGTTGTTCTTGACTTCTGGTCCTCCATCAAAGGCTCTCTTGGAGTGCATGGACGTCATTTTCTCTGCTTGTCTTTCTTTCTTTCCTCGCTGGGGGAATGCATTTATTTATTTTTGTCGTAGTTAGCAGGGAAGTGACCTAAGGGCGTAGGAATTTCAAGACTGAAAGGGAAACCCTATTCCAGAGAAGCTAACAAGCTCACTGCTGATGGTGAGGCCTGATTTCTCGGGAAGACCCCGACCAAAGGGAAAAAGTCAGGGACAGCCTGGGATTGACATGACACAAACCACACAGGCTGTTTCACTGACTGCAATCGCCATTAACCCTTCTGTGCCCAATGCCCGCAACCCAAGCCAACGCTGATTCCCAGCAAAGGCTTACCAGGAGCTGTGTGCTGCCTGGAGGGCTCCTGTTGCTGAACCCTCAGAAGAGACCGGCCTGTGTTCTCACAAGTGGGGGCTCTTTCCAACCCCCTTTATGCAGGGGACATAGCGCCAGGCAGTGCAGCAGATTAAAAAGCGTCGTTTCGTAAGATGGAAATGTGAGAACAAGTGAGTCTTTTCCATGTCTGAGGCAAAACTCTCCAGTTCATGTCTATTTTAAGACATTTGGTTGAAAGTTCCAAAGACAAATAAATCAAACAACCAGAGTCCGGAGGCCTTCACAGTAAGGCCCATTGTTTTTCTTGGTAAATTAACACGTTGGTAGGGTGCCGTGTGGACCTCTTTTTCGCATGATGTATCCAGATTCCCGAAAGAGAATTTTTTGATTCCTGGTCTCACCTATAGAAATGTGCCCTGAAAAAAAACAATTTTTAAAAAGTGGCCTGAGGTTTGTGTACAGGGATGTTCAGTGCCTTCTTCTTTATAACAATGAAGAATATAAGAACAGTTTAAATAATGGTAGAAGAATGGCCAAATGGGGCACCTGGCTGGCTCGGTGGTTGAGTGTCTGCCTTTGGCTCAGGGTGTGATTTCGGGGTCCTGGGATTGAGTCCCATGTGGGGTTCCCCATAGGGACCTGCTTATCCCCCTGCCTGTGTCTCTGCTCCTCTCTCTGTGTCCCTCATGAATAAATTCATAAAATCTTAAAAAAAAAGAACCACCAAATAATTGATAGTACACCCATAAAATGGATTATTACAAATCCATAAAAATCATATTCCCCTGGAATAGTAAAGTTTATGCCTTTTTTTGTCTTAAAAAAGACAATAACAAAATGCCAAAATGTTGCCAGAAGTGATATCTGAACTGTATGCTTATAGACAATTTTTCCATTTTTATATTTTATTTATTTCCCTTAAAAAAAAAACAACCAGGATTCGTTTATTACTTTTGTTTTTATACCATCTTAAAGTAGGACACAGCCTTGAGTAATAGGCTGAGGTGGATTAGCCACACGATTTTGTTAAATGTGGTTTTGGGAGCAATGTAAACAATGAACGACCAGAGCCCTATGAACCTGGTGTCCGTATGCCCTTCGGCTGAGTAAAAATGCTTTGAGCTTTGGTGGGGCAATGAGGCAAGACAAACCTGCCCTTCTGGGAGAAGGTAGGTGCCCTAGTGCCTGGATAGGGCCACCCAGGAACAGTTCCCTGGTTTGCTCCTTACACCTTAGAGATCTGGCCCCTTCCCTCTTCCTCCTCCTGTCCTGGCAGTCCCTCTGGTCTCTTTCCTCCTACTCTGTCATAGGACCAACTATAAATCCAGAAGGGGCAAGAATTTGTCCTCAGGGCTTTGTGATGAAATAAAACCAATGGCATTTTACTTTCTGGCCCAGAGTTTACTTTCTGCAAATAAAAATAATGCCTACAGATCCCTTTCTGGCTCCAGCAAACATAAACGATGTCTCTGAGAAACAACTGTTTGATTAATGCAGCCAATTCCAGCAAGCAACTTAAAAATTCCACGGAGAAAATAAAAGCCAGTAAAAATGCCTGTCTGACTACAGAGGCCAAGCCAGTGCTGGGGTTGGGCAGGCAACCGTGTTTTCACCACTAGTGCTCTGCTCCGCAAATGTCTGGACACCGCCAGGCGCGGTCCCTGCAAGAAGGAGGCTGTTCATCACGCTAGGTAGAGTCCATTTCCTCATATAGTTTTCCTCATTGATTTTGACAATGCTTATTGGCTAAGAAAATGAACATGCATAGTAAAGAGCTTAAGCCCTGTAGCATAAAATACAACCCATGTGTCTTACATATTTATTACAGATCTCTTAAAATGCAGCTCCGAGTACATGGTGTCCATCGGGACAGCTCAACCATGCAGCTGCCATGGGCCTCCTCAGTTCTGTGTCTCCTCACCAAATGCCCAGATTTTCCTCCATAGCATCGCTACCATTCAGGGCATGGGGAGAGTGTGTGAGGATGGGGCTCGTCTCCACAGAGCACCCCCATCACCCAATGCAGGAGAGACACTATGCCATAGGCCACTTCATCTCCAGTTAATTGTAATCAATTGACTTCTGAGCTGCTGACCGGGTGTTGGTTTGTTCATCGCTTTATTCATTGAACAAATATTTATTACGTGCTTTCTGTATTAGGCTTATCTACACAAGCAGCTGTGGGACAGGACATACTGGTGAGGGTGGTGAAAGGGAGAAAAAAACGGGTTCCTGCAAGGGGAGGTCATATCATTAGTGGAAATCCAGGGCTACATCCCAGATGGCCAACGCAGAGAGGGCAGCTGTTCATTGCCAGGTACATTCCATTTACTCATTTGGTTTTATGCACGGATTTGGAAAATGTTCATTGGGCAAGAAATGGAAGTGCCGGGTGAGGTTTCAGCCTCAGGGAAGCCATGGTGGCAGAGGAGGAGGTCGAAGGCGGGCGGCATGCCAAGCACGCAGAATGGCAGCAGGCGAGGCGGGAAGTCAGTAGAGCACAGAGCTTCGGATGATCCATGAGGAGAGGCTAAGCATAGGGGCCTGGCGGGGAACAGAACCATCAGCAGGGCAGGATGTGGTGCTGAGTTTCTATCAAAAAGTCTCAAATTGTTTGCTTTCTTTCCATCTGCACTGACTTAGTTCTGGTCATCATCAAATCTCTTCGGGACAATTGTGACTGCCTAGCTCATATCCCTGCCCTGTTCTCTCCATCCTCTAAATATACTCTGTATAGGACAAGAGTAGCTCCCTATGGGCCTAATGTCGAGGGCGGCCCTAGGATGGGACAGTGACCCCAGCTGTCCCAGCAAACCAGAACAAGCAGATCCTGCATATGGCCGTGGTAGATGTGATTCCTCCTCACCAGACACACATTTACACTTTACAAGCAGATGCAAAATCCCATGAGGCAACTCTGTCTTTGAGGTAAGTCAATCTTTATGCTACCCACCCAGCCCTATAATGGGCCAGAAACTATGAGATAAGTAGTGAATGAATGATGTCTCCACAGTGAACCATTAGAACCACCGGATCTCTACACAGTCGTCTTCTTTAGGAGCACCTCATAGCACACAACACCCAGGAGAAGAACTACACTTCCCCATGATGGAATATGCTACCTGCCATTGTACCCACAGCCAAGACTGGGTGGGCCTTCCCCTCACCACTCTGCCCACCTGCTGGCTTATCCCTTCGAGTGGAGACACAAAGGCATCTAGAACACCAGGACAACCACAGAGGGGACCCAGAGGGCAGAGTCTGCAGCCTACAAGCCTGTATTCCACAATTCTAGTGAGTCCGGGCCTCAAACCTCATGATCCCCAGATCCTATCATCACCTGTCCTACGGCCTGTGGGATGCAAAGACTTTGAAGGTCTCAAGGCATTGCAGTTTCTAGCAAACCTATTTCTCCAAGCCCTTGGAGTTTCCAAGGAGGCAATATGGCTGTGGATCTCCAACCCTGCTTCCTTTCCTCAGGAGCTCACCAGTTCCTATGCCCCAGGGAGTCTGAGTCCCTGCCCAGAGAGTGGGAGTCTGATCACCTCCAGGCCTCTAGGATATGGGGACTTGAGGAATGTGCAACAACTGCCAGGAGTCATCTGCTGGAATTCAGATCCCCAGCTTAGGCCTCAGTGGAAGAGCAGGCCTGAGGCCTGGCAGGATATATGCTTCCAAGACCCTACTGTTGTTGTTGTTGTTGTTGTTGTTGTTGTTGTTGTTTAATTTCTTTTAATTTCATTTCATTTCATTTCATTTCATTTCATTAATTATTAACTTATTTAAAGTGTGAATGGGATGAGGGACAGAGGGAGAGGGAAAAAGAGAATCTCAAGCAGACTGCACTGAGCACAGAGTCCAAAGTGGTACTTGATCCCATGACCTGAGGATTATGATCTGACCTGAAATCAAGTCAGTCACTTAATCAACCAAGCCACCCGGGCACCCCCAAGGCCCTATTGTTTGAAACAGAAACTAGTCCTGTTTTGGGTGTTGTTTAACAACATAACAGTAAAGATCATATAAAACCTCCCAAACAATTAAGATAGCAACAAAAAAAGATAAATATGGTTTCTTTGTGCAAAATTTCTCAAGCCTATAACAAGCCAAGATGTATCATGACTCACCAAGAAGAGGGTCTAGCACCCAGTATTTCCCAAACTTACTCAATCATGTGCCTCTTCCTCATGGGCTATCTGAATAGAGTTTTGCAGAATTCATGTTGGGAAAAGATAAAGTAAATAATTAGATAAATCGGGGACAAGATATCAGGAGGATAGCTGAGCCGAAAAATGTTATCATAATTCTGGAAAAATTGGTAATAATCTTAATGTCCTCTGGACAAATATGACCTAATCTATTATGATGCCAGTCAAGATGCAGTCATGTAACCCATATAGCATATAAACAATATAAAGAAGTTAGATAAATTTTAAAAACAAAGCATAAAACTATGTGAACGATGATTATAATTATATATTAAAAATAAAATATGGCTTCTGGTAATAGGGAGTAAAAACACTGAGACTCACTCTTCTACTTTGACCAAATAAAACACTTGACAAGCTATATGAAACAATCATTTCAGAAACTGGAAAAGAGGAAGTGCAAGACTATGATTCTTGAGAAAAAGGAAACAAATAAGGTAGATACAATATTTCCTCAGATTACCTCCAGGAAGCAAATTCCAGACTGTGGAGCAGGGAGGAGAATCACCAAATCAAGGGGATAGAAATCAAAGTTTGGCGAAACTGAGGACCTTACATGGCACTTGCAGAGAGGAGGAAACTGTGAAAATAATGAGCTTCAGAAATCTTCATAAATATCCCCTTGAGCCTCTAAATGAGGACGATTCTGTACCTGCATAATGCAACTCTATGAAGCTGGAAGAAGAAGAGCTTCCAGGTGTGCAAAAAAAGCTACCAGGAAGCTATAGTACAAACAATCCCCAGAATTATTTAGACTGAGCCAGAAAGCTTTTGACTTGCTATATCCAAAGAGGAGAGACCTTGTGGAACACACATGTCTTCAATAGTGACCATAGAAGGTCATGCTGCAGTAGTGGACAAAACTAGCCCTAGAGGAAAACTATGAAAAGGATTAAAAATACACCTAAAAATAGTAAATTAATCCACAAATAATTATCTGTCCCAACAAAGTCTAACAGTCTTATATATAATACTATATTATATATATATAATATACAGAAAGAGGAAGTATATAAGTATATATATAATATATATATACATTTAATATGATCAAGGGTTGAAGGAAAACATGAATATGATAAGAAAAGATACCAAAAAAGTGGAATTTCTAAAGATGAATCTCCTAAAAATAGAGATTTTCACTGGATTGGATTAAGATAATATTAAAGGGCACCTGGGTAGCTCAGTTGGTGAAGTGTCTGCTTTTATTTCATGTCATGATCTCAGAGTCCTGGTATCTAGCCCCACATCAGGCTCCCTGCTTAGTGGGGAGTCTGCTTCTCCCTCTCCCTCTACCCCTCCCCACTTCTCATGTGCTCGCTCGCCCTCTCAAATAAATACATTCTTAAAAAATAAGAATATTAAGCACTGCAAAAAGTTGGTGCACATTAAGACATGAAAACAGAAAGTATCCAAAACAAAGCCTATGGAGGAAAAAGCATGAAAAAGAATGACCAGACTTTGAATGACCTTTTAGAGATAAAGCCACCTAACAAATGTGTGATTAGAATCAGAAAAAAAGAGAGAAGAGTGGTCACAAATAATATTTGAGGAAATGACGGGGGAATATTGCAAATTTGATGAAGACTATAATGCACAGATCCAAGTCATCCAACAAACACAAAGAAAACCACGCCAAAACATATCTTGCTAAAATCGCTGAAAACCAGTGATAAAGAGAAAATCTTCAATGTCTCTAAAAGAAAAAAGGCACATTACAAAAAAAGGAACAAAGACATTTCGTCAGTGGTATTATAACCCAGAAGAAAATTGGATTACATGCTTAAAGGGCTGAGAGAGAAGAACAAATTAGAATTTTATAGACTTTATCTTAAAACTTTATCAGATAAACAAAAACAGAGAATCTATCATCAGCAGATCTTCACCAAAGAAGGGGTGGGGGGCTTGAGAAATTCATTCAAGAAATGTTAAAGGAAATTCTCTAGGCAAAAGGAAAATAATTTCAGATAGAAACTTGAATCTATAGAAGATATGAAGAGTACGAGAAATTATAAATATGCATAAAAATATGAAACTTTTTTTTTAGTTTTTAAATTCCTTTCACCAACAATTGACCATTTAAAGCAAAAACTAATGACATTGATTCGTGTAGTTTACAACATATGTAGATACCAAATACGTGACAACAGCAAAAAGATTATGGGGTACCGGGGTTGCTCAGTTGGTTAAGTGTCTGTATTCAGCTCAGGTCATGATCTCAGAGTCCTAGGATCAAGCCCCCATTGGGCTCTCTGCTCAGTGGGGAGTCTGCTTCTCCGTTTCCCCCAGCTAATGAGCTCTCTTTCTCAAATAAATAAATAAAAATCTTTTTTTAAAAAGATTATATTTTAGCAATATATTATTTGAAAATTAAGTATGAAATACTAAAAATATATATTTTAAATCCTAGATCAACCCTCCCCCAAGAAAAGAAAGTGATAAAACTAATAAATAATTGTAGATATAAAATGGAATCACAAAAAATACAAAATTAATTTTCAAAAGAGAGATGGAGGGAAAAAAAGGAATATATCAGATTATTAAATAGAAAACAAATCAAAATCTATCACACCTAAACCCACACAGCTATAAGTGCATTGAATGTAAATTATCTAAATCTGCGTTCTTTCATATGGTAGTCACTAGTCTCTTGTGGCTATTTGAACTCAAATTTAATTAATTAACAACAAAATAAACAAAAATGTCAATCCTCATTCAATCTAGAAACATGTCCAGGGGTCAGTAGCCACACAGGTGACTAGTAGCCACCATTTTGGGCAGTCTAGATAGAGAGTATTTTCATCACCATTGATAGTCCTATTTGACAATGCTCATCTAAACATATGGACTGGGACACAGATTTTCAAATGGGGTGAAACTACGTGGTCCACCTGTATGCTCTCTCCAAAATCTCAAACACAAAACAACAATGCAACACCATAAACATAAAAACATAGGTAGGTTGAAGTAAAAGAAAGAAGATAGAAATGCCATTCATTGGCCACAAATCACAAAAGAGCTAGAAATGGCAACCTGACAGCAGGGGATTCTGCCAGGACTGAAGGGGGTCATTTCATATGACAAAGGACTTGCTTCATCATGATGACATGATGACATGATGACGTGATACCAACAGACACGTACCTAATAACAGAACTTCAAAACACATAAGGCAAAACTTATGGAGAAATGGACATACTCACAATTACATTTGGAGATTTAATAACTTTTCCCTCGATAAGTGGTAGAATAAATAGAAAATCAATCGGGATGCCCTACACTTGGAGAACACTATTCCCCAAGTTGACCTGAATGAGCTTTCTAAAACACTAAACACCAAAACTGTAGAAAACATATACTATTCAGATGCACATGGAACATTCACCAAAATAGACAAAATACTTGGTTATAAAATAAATCTCAATAAATTTTAAAGGATCGAATTCATAGTGGGGTTGTGTGCTTTATTTTCCTTTTACCACGATTGAAGTTAAATGATAAATCAGTAACAGAGACGTATCTGGAGAATCTCCAGACTATTGACAATGAAACAAAACACTTCTAAAGAACACATAGGTCAAAGAAGAACTTATACTTCAAACGAAATTAAAATGAAAATGAGACACAGCAAAATTTTTAGCATACAGCTAAAGTACTTACAGAGGAAACTCTTTACCCTTAAATGCTTATGGAAAGGATTAAAATCCATGACCCAATATTCCAATGTAGAAGCTGGAAAAAGAACAATCTGAACTTAAAGTAAGTGGAAGGGAAGAAACCTAAGAATGGATATCCATGAAATAGAAAACAGATGAACAATAGAGACAATTAATAACACTAAGATCTGGCTTATTGAAAAGATTCGATAATCCCTGGTATGACTGATCAAGTAAAAAAAAAGAAAAAAAAAATAAAGTGTCAATGTCAGGAAGCAAAGAGAGGACATCATCTTAGATCCAGCAGACATTAAAAGACCAATAAGGGATAATTTGATCATTTTATGACAACAAACACAGTAACTTCAATGAAAAAGGAAAAATTCTATGAAAGGTAGAAATTAACAAAATCCACAAAATGGATGCAAGGAGAAATAGAAAAATCTCAGGAACCCTAAATCCAATAAAGGAACCAAATTCATAAGTTCATAATTTCTCCCAAAGGAAACACCAGGCCCATGTGATCCTGCTCATGCATTCTATGAAATATTTAAGGAAGAAAGAATACCAATCCTACACAAACTATTTCAGAAAATAAAGAAGGTAGGGAAAACTTCCAGGCTCATTTTATTAGGCCAGCATCAACCTAATGCCAAAACCCAACAAAAGTCTTATAAGAAAAGACAACTATAGACACACCCCTCATGATTATACACGCAAAAGCCTTCAGAGCATATTAGGAAATAATATCCAGCAACACATACAAAAAATATCATTTCCAAGTGGGGTTTATTCCAGGAATACAAGAAAATCAATCAACCATACTTTGTATATTAACAGAACAAAAGAGAAGGACCACATAATAATCTCAGTAACTGTAGAAAAAGCATTTGGCATTACTTAAATCCCATTTGTCCTTTAAAACTGTCAGCATACTAGAGATAAAATGAAATACCTGCACCTTGAGGAAGAGTATCTATAATCCATCTCTAGCCCACTTCATAGAGAATGGTGAATTTGAATGCATTTTTTCTCAGGTGGGAAATGATACAAAATACCCCCTCGCCGCTTCCAGGGAACATTGTACCGGAAGCCCCAGCCAGTGTGATATAGCAAGATAAAAAAAAAAAAAAAAAAAAAAAAAACTGAAAATAAAATAGAAGAAGAAAATGTCTGTAGAAAATTATTTTCAGGGATCTATCAGAAAAAAAAAAAAATAACAAAGCTGACAGACCTAAGGAATGACTTCAGCCCGATGGAACAGTCACAGATCGCCATACAACGTCAACGGTATTTCTGCACACCAGCAACAAAACAACTAAAGATTGGAAACTTAAAAAATAATGATTATGATACAGCATCCAAATTCAAACACTTAGGAATAAATTTAACAAGATGCATGTTAAGGGTTGTACCACGAAAATTATAAAATGGAGAAGATAATGTGTTCCTAAGACTCTCTAAGGTTAAGATGTCTGTTCTCTTGGACAGAGCTGGCCTTAAGACAGTTCAAATCAAATTATCAGGAGACTTGGTTTTGTACAAATCGATGGCTTATCTTGAAGTTTCTTCAGAATTTCAGATGTCTCCTAGTAGGCAAAAGAGCTTAGAAAAGGAGGAAGTTTGGGGATATAGATACTTCTAAGAGAAGGTCGGATCAGCCAGGGTTTCTACACCTGCTGTTCTGGACATAAATGACTTTCCTGCTTTCTTACTGTAAAATTGTTGCTGGAACAAATCCATGGCATAATAACTCTTCTGGTTCATAGAATCAAATGGAATAGTTCCCAAATCATTTTATGAAGCTTGTATAATCTAGATTCTAAAATCTGTGCACAAAAACGGGATAAGGTCAATGTACACACCACCGACTGAGCTCACTTAGGTGAAACATTAAATGAAAAATAATATCACTGAGGGTAAGCAGTGTGTTTGAAGGATGGTACTACATTATATAAGAGGGATTAGTTTAATAATTCAGGAAGATTAAATATCAATATTAAACGCATTTCTCCTACCTAAAAAAAAAAAAAGAAAGAAAATTAACCCTTGTTGGTAGTGAATGGGTATTTAAAAAAATCTGCGAGTGAATTCTCATGTCATCTTCAATGTCAATCAACTCACACTCCAGCCCCGACGCAGCTGGTTAATAGCTTGTGTCCAAACTAGCTCTTCTGTTCTTACCTGAAGGGTCTGTTTATTTAAGCGGACTTCGTGGTTCTTAACCCATCAGAAGTGTTAGTTTAACAAAGAATACCAAACAATTAACCTCTGGTGGAAAAAAAGGAAAGGATTAAAATAAGCAAAATTTATCACTTTGTCAGCTTCTGCAAACACCACCTTGATGATCTCAAAGCCCCTCATGGAAAAACAGATAGACTCTGCCTATGAAACATGTATTGCGATGACTGTGCCTGCGAATTTCTACCAACATAGAGGGTGAGTAGGGTGGTCGGTCTCCATGAAGCAAAATGGCAGAGTTGATGGATGTCTCCTCCACTGAACTAGCTGGGTGTCTGGTTTTGCTATCTCGAGAGACCAGCAGAGAACCCTCTGCACTCTTCACCCTGTAGAGCTGGGGGCCTGCAGGGGGAGGTGCCAGGGGTCTGTGGGTCCCAGCAAGTCAGCTGGCCCTGAGAGCCCCCCAACCCCTTGCTGGCCAGGGGCTCCTGGGGGAGGGACAGGAAACTCGGGGGCTGTGTCCAAGGCCCCCTCATGCAGCTCCGACCACCCGGTGACCTCACCGGGTTCTGCTCCTCGCTGACACATCGAAGAAGCCAGACAGGGAGCCGCCTTCTTCCAGCCGGAGACTGCAAACCTGTGGACAGCAGGTCCAGGCCCCAGTTCAAGACACATCATTACTCTGTCCACCGTTGACATCTTCCCCACCAGGTGACTGGAAGACAAGATGAGATAGGGCTGGCGGACTCGGTTTCCTCTTGGGCACCCCTGGCCTCCTTGATGGAGTGCAGGTGTCTGTCCAGCTGCTCCCCACAGGCTGTCTGGACCCACTGCCTGCAGCCCTTTGGGGCCACTGGGCAGGAGATTACTCACTTATTCTGTATCTGGAAGCATTTTAGCCGGGTAGGGAAAACACCGCTTTGTGCTCTGAAATAGCCACGGAATGTTCCTTCTACCCTGTGAGCTTTCAGGGACAAATAGGAATGTTATGCCTTTTTATAGATCCTGCCGATATTCCTTTCTCAAAATAATTCCTAAAATACAATAGTAGGAAGAAGCTTTATGTAACCTTCAGCGGGGCCTGGAGCCTGCGATGACGTGTAGAGAATCTCCACGACCAGATGGAATGTCTCACTTGTAATGGATCACGTACACACCTTCTGAGTTTTCTCGTGGGGTCTTCTGACAGGTGAGTCCTGGGGCTCCCTCCCTGGCCTTGTTCCTCTTCTCCTTCCCTAGGATTCCGGGGGTCTTTCTCTTGCCTCTCCACCTGGCTCTGTCTCAGAGGGTGATGGAAGATACTTGAAGCCTTAACAATCCCAGCTTTTTCGTGGGATGGCAACTCTAAGACAACACGATCTCTTATTAGACCTTTTCCATAGCTTATATTTTATAAAATATATATTATTATTCAATATTGGACTAGTCATACATCCTGAGATTAGTCAAGACACATGGGACCTTTCACCTCCTGCTAATGTTGGGTGGTGGCATCTCACTATCCTAATGAATCTCTGATTTATACAGTATTGCCAAAAAGCTTCTCCTTTCAAATGATTAGGAAAGGAAAGGAAACAGCAGCGGTGGGCACAGCCCATCCTGCCTGGTCTCCCCCTTAAAAGCACATACACATGAAGTCCACGAGGAAATCCACTGCCGCCAAAGCCAGCAGGCATCCATGTGGCCTTGGGGCCCATCTTGAAAAATGCCCTCAACTCAAGAACAGTCAGCTCTGTGGTTCTCTTGCCTTTCTCACAAAGAGTTGTGATATTTGATTTTTTTTTCATCATAAAAGAAAAAGCCTTCGCATACCAGGGAAATCTGAAACCTGGCCTGACATCCTCTGGGGCAAGAGTGCATGGTAACCAGTTCAAAGGACAGAATGGGAGGTGAGGGTTGGTCACAGGGGAGGACTTGTTTGTTTGAAGAGGCAGGAGACTTGTGGGAAGGGTCACCTTTTATTGGCTGTAAATACATTCCTGAGGCAACTCCTCCAGGTATCCAGTAAATTCTCCAAAAATGGGGGCGGGATTGAACTTCACTAATTAAAGGGTCCATCGCCAGGGGCGGTCACCAATCTCCGCTCAGCTTGTTTGTATAACCGGCCCTTCAATTGCCAACTGGCCACATGTGGCCCCAGTGGCTGAGCGTGGAGATGTGGAGCTTAGATCCCTTAGCTGGGGCTCGGCAGAGCAATGCAGCCAGTCCCAGCTCCATTTGACAGATTTCAGAGGCAAGTACAGTTGTCATGAAAAATACAGAGAGACCATGACCTGAGGTTGGGAGAGAAGAGGAAAAAAATGCCTGAAAGCATTCCTTCTTTGTTGCAAATTGGTCCTTGATGTAGAACAGCGCATGTGACTCCCTAGATTTGCAATAAAGCCTCAACATCTTGGTCAAGACTTTCCAGAGCATTCACAGGAAATACTGAATGCCTTGAAGTTATTCGTAAGGTCTGCTTTCAACCCTCTGTCACAGTGACAGGCATGCGTACGAAAAGCAGGGAACAGGGCTCAAATTATTTGAAAACTTTACATAGGCATCTACCTATGAATAAATATTAGACAGAAAATTCCTGACCCTACAGGTAAACCTATGATGCAAAAATAAATAGCCAAGAATAAAAATCAGTGCTCTGTATAATATTTCACTTTACAAAGAATGCAGAAATTAGCCTGTAGTCGAGGAGTTTCCCTTTCGTGTTGACTTTAACAGCATATTGCCAGCCTCAAGGCTTGAGACCTTTTATCCTTGCTTGGGACCAAGCTGAAGATGTCTTTTCCTTTCCAGTATCTTACTCCAACTAGTTAATTTCTAATTTCCTGCTCGTTGTGTGTACGTGTGCACATCTACACACACCCACACCCACGCGCGTGCGCACGGCTTTTCTGGAGTCCTGTAATATGCTCCCCAATTCTAGCCAGAGGGAATATATAAAATTTCCCTTCATGTCCCAACAAGTAGAGTAGGTGCTTAAAGATTAGTGACCACATGCATTAATGAATTGATTGCAGAGGGCCCCGGAGCAATTTCATCCTGCAGACCACCTAGTCACTGGGATTACTCGTCCCTCACAAAATGTAGCTAACACGTGTGGTGTGGGCACCTGTTTACCCTAGAACTGCCCTGGGCCTTGGATCTGATTTCACCACGGTCCACCACAGCTGCCAAGTGCCAAATGCTCACGGCCACCTCTGGCCACGGCCAGCCACCCAACATTAACAGGAGGTGAAAGGTCCCATGTGTCTTGACTAATCTCAGGATGCGTGACTAGTCCAATGTTTTCTTTTTTATGCCCAGATCCCTATTTTGGAAAAAAAAAAAAAAAAAGTTTCACAACTGTGTCCACATACTCCTTTCTCATGATTCCCCTTCCTGCATGTGGCTTTCAGCATAACTTTATGAGCATTGAGCAAGGCCTGCTAACTTGGAAATGTCATTTCAGGAGGAAATTGTCTACATTCTGGTGATCCTTGATAATCCCGATGCACTTAGGTCATCAGGTCTTTTACTTTTAAGAGCCAAAATAATATCAGCAACAGCACAAGAACACAAACCCTCTACCTGATTAATCTGGATTCAACAAGCTGCGGAAAACGCTGGAGTCCTTGTGTTTTCCGAAAGGCCCCCTCACCCCCACCCCATGCTCCCTCGACAGCTCGAATCCGTGGGCCAACACTGGCCCACCTGCACACATAACCTGAATTATAGCTGTCTAGCTACCAAGTTCTTATCCTGAGCTTCACCCAATAATCATAGCAACTGATTGCAAAGTATCCCTCTGTGCACAGCATTGAATCCAGATTAAATAGATTTATTTTTGTTTCATTTGGTTTTCCGTAATAAGAGATAGAGGTAAGCGATGTAGGGTGAAGAGGAAAGGTTATAAAACCTCAAGTAAGTCTCCCTGCGTCTGGATGTGCTAAGTTCTTCACAGAGAATAGTGATGTGTTCTAACAACCCTATGGGAGGGGGTTCTAGCTTTAGGAATGTTTTAGAGATTAGAAAGTTGTCCAAATTGACCTCGTCAGTAAGTGGCAGAGTTAAATACCTGATGGCTCCTATGTTCATGCTTGATCTGCTATAACCTGCTGCCTTCTTACAAGCAACCTATATTTCCCTCTAGGCAGCATGGCACCAGATATTGGATTCCAAGGGACAGTCTGCTCAAGGTACACTTTCCTCCCCTGCTAGGGGGCATGGAAGGGCCTGACAAAGAGTTTTCTGGGGAACCCACTGACCATGAGCTCCTCAAGGTGGGGCTGTTTGCATTCCTAGAGCCTTGCATAGCACTTGACACTTAGTAGGAGCTCCAAAATGTGTCAGAGGAGTGAACGCATGAATGCATACATGAGCAAATATGGGGAAGCATAACACGAACGGGAGTGATTCTATTCCGGCCAGATAGGCTTGTTTGTTCCCACCACCCAAGGTACATGACATTCAATTTGCCAGCTCACAATTACAGTAAGTTGAGAGCAATCAGAAGGAAGAAATGTTTGCTGACTTCACCGTGTACATGTCTAGGAGAGCAAAATTTACACAGAGCTGCTTGGAAGTTCCTATGGTAACAGGAAGTAACCTGAGAAAGAAGACAAACTACAGAGAGGATGAGTCAGTGACGTGATCAGAGCTGCACCACTTCCCTTTTACCCGCTCTGCCGCTGAGGCCAGCACCAGGGTATTTTCCTAAACCCTCCTGACAACTGATCTCAGTTTCCCCAGGACGCCAGGCTCACCACACTGGCCACAGTAACTCATTACACATAGTGCTTGGAGCAGCATATAAGTAAATACCAAGAGACAAAGGACATGGTTTTGTCCTGGGTGTCCTGTAGTTGTTCTACTGTGAACAGGAAGCAATGCAATAGGGGAATGGACATAGTGAGAATCACTGAAGAGTAATTAAGGATCAAGGGGTGACCACATCCAATATCATATCCTGAGAAGGTTTTAGAGTTAGTTCCTGGACAGTAATAAAGAGCAAGTCAATAATGGAAGAGGGTTAGGGAAAGAGGCAGTAAAGTGTCCCTATGTATGACCATGAAGACAATTTAAAATGATATGTGGCATGTATTAAGCCATCATTTAAAAACCATGCCCAGTTATAGTCTTCAAAATGGAAGGCCACCGCTGTACAAGTAGCTCACAGAGGGGCTAACCAAATAGTCAAATGTTGGGGAAACAAGAAAAATGGGGTAATTGTGTTTGTCCTTATTGAAAGAGTTGAAGACTTAGAGCTTCTCAGTTTGGAAAAAAAAAGAATGCAATTTGACAATAATCAATTCAGCATTTCCTCATCCTTTAGGGAACAGAAATTTTTTTAAATGTTCTTAGATGTCAAGGACTTAGGTTGTGCTGGACAGTAATTGTAACAGCCAGGCTTCAGGGTGCTTGTATTTTTTTACTCAAGGTAGGCCTGAGGATCCACGGGCATCTTTCTGACAATTGTTTGTCATGGTAAAAGCAGGGAGATTTTGGAAGTTCAGAATCCTCTCTTTTGATTCCTCCAACATTGGGAGTCTCCAGTGCTTGGGATATTTAACAAGACTCTGGTTTTCTTATGTAGAGGATCATTGTCTTCTTACACTTCTACACAATCCTTAATGACACTCAACTAAGCGTCTTCAGCACTCAGCCAGGCTCTGGGAGGCCTTCAAAGGTATGACTGCACTCCAATCAAAATCTCTGCTCAACCCAAAGAATGTCCAGACTCTTCAGAATTAATACCATTTTAGATACAACTGTTTGAGCCTGAAACACGGCATCAAAGATTACAAAGGGAGCGGAAGAAGGGGAGACCTGTGCTACCATGAATGTTATAATCGAGAAGTTACTTGGATTGCAGAGGGCAGTTAGGAAATGCGACGTTCATGCTTAAACTATCAGTCCAAACACTGGTGCAAAAACAGATCATATCACCTATCTTTAAATTTGAAGTCATTTCTAGAGGGGAAACATCTCACTGTTGACATTACTTCCACAAATCAAATCGTCATTAAGTGGAAATGGAATGAGCTTGGAATGAGTTGGAAAGCAGTACGTTTTGATTTGCCAGAGAGCCTTTTTCCATCATTTATCCTGGAGAAAGCATGACGGTTGTTTTCTTTGGCCACGGCTGTTCTGATAACTCAGCTCTCATGCGTAAATCTGTGCCAGGGCTCGCGTGTAAGAGCTCGCTCTTTATGCCAAGGAGATGGCGGACAAGTTCAATAGGTAGCACAAAGTTAAATGTCACACAAGAGGGTACGTGTCTCATAACAACTCAGAACCAGAGACAATTAAAAATGACAGATGAGGGAGTCCCTGGATTTCAGGGTGGCTGTTTCTGCAGAAGAGGGAGGGTCCCCTCTGGTGGAGCTGGCACTGAGTGCAGAGAACAGGGAGCTGCACCCAGGAGAGAGTCAATGCAAATGGAACTGCAGCGTGCTCACGTCACAGGGAGCACATCTCCAAGGCTGCTTACTGAGGAAGAGCAGTAGCAGTTCTAACAGCATCTCACACCTCTAAGCCAAAACAACAACAACAACAACAACAACAACAACAACAATAACAACAAAAAAAGAAGATAGATCCCAAGGCATAAGCCTCCCTTGGCCATTCTAAGAAAGGTCTCTTTGATGAGGGCTTAATGAGGGCACCTGTGTGGCTCAGTCGGTTAAGTGTCTGACTTCAGCTCAGGTCAGGATCTTGGGTTTCTGGGATTGAGTCCCGGGTCAGGCTCCCTGCTCAGTGGGGTGTTTCCCTTTCCTTCTGCTCCTCCCTCTGCTCATGCTCTTTCTCTCTCACTCTCTCTCATTCAAATAAATAAATAAAATCTAAAAAAAAAAAAAGAAAGAAAAGAAAAAGCTTAATGGGGCCCCAGTAAAGGTCCATGACACACAGGGTGCCCACAGAGGAGAGCACAGATTTTTCTTGGAGCCCCTCAGAGTAAAACTTGTCAAGCTGTACCTTGCCACCGCAGGTTATGACTCTCTGTTGCCAGGTGCCCAGAACACCTGAGTTGAGATGTGGACACTCAACAGTGCGCTTCTGAACCACAGCTCTCGCTCCGCAGAACGGCTTTCTCCTTCTTCACTAACAAAGCCTTTTCCTGTCTGTGACAAAGACCCCCGGGAATTTCTCAACACTGGGTCTACAGTTTGGAAGGAGAGGAAAGAGAAGGCACAGCAACTAGCCAGTTTTCCCCTGACTCTGATCATAAAATAGAGTTCAAGAGCGGTGTCATTTCACACTAATCGGAATAATGAGGTAAGAAAATGAAAAGGAAGTCGTCTCCTTCAAGTGCCCATTATCTGATGCGACTCACAAAGAAATGCTGAGGAAATTGGAAGTGTATGGACCCGTCACATGATGGGAGGACTGGAGTCAATATGGCCATTGTTAGGCGTTTCCGGGTCAACCTTTCATGAGTATGGGGGATTTTAAAAGACACAAATTACTGTTCCTATTAGTGAGTGTTGAAATGAGGCCAGCTATCAAGTCTGTATCCAGTGCTTCCTTAAGGTGCACAGATCTGTGTTTTCATACTATTTACCACAATATTGAAAATTAAGACCAAATGCCAGCAAACAATGCACATTCTTCACCATGCGAACTCTTTCTAATAATTCAGTCAGTATGAGGTTGGATTTCAAGTCTACCTAGAGAGCTATATGAAAAATGAACAATGTGATCTTTGAAGGATTTAGTTTCACCCAAGACACTCTAATGTTTTCTTTGTCTACAGGCAGTATCTCTGTCAGTGTAATATGGGCAGTGGTCAGGGAATGTCAGAAGCCACAAGGTGCTTGAAGGCACATTTTCACTTCATCTGCCTTTCTGACACGTTAGTTTAACTTCATCAGGGGGTTGGAGCCGATTTCCTGAAGCAATTTCCAGGGTCCTTGTGCAAAAAGTGAAAACCATTCCCATTCTTCTAAGACATGTGGTTGTTATTATGTAAAAATTCTCTTGTGCCATTCGGGACGAGCCCCACCATCACCACCTCCACGGATTGGGCTTAACCACTGTGTTTTGAATCCACTCATTTTCCAAGGCTTTCTGGAACAAGCAACAGCCTAGCATGTCCCAAAAAGTGGGGAGCTTATCTACTTTCAAGTTCCATATTCCAGCCTTCACGCAGCTTTCCACCATGTGAGGGGGCTCAGAAGGGGTTACTGCATTGCCACCAGGTGTCCTAACAGTCCAGGAGATTGAGCTCCTTCTTGAAAGAGGACCCCAGGGTCATCTCAGAGAGGAGAGTGGAGCAGGACCAGAGATTGGCCTGGGGATCTAGGGTGCCTTTAGCAGAAAGCAGTCCACCTGGGTTTTGGGGTGCCTGTGGTGGGGGCTTGGAGCCAGTTGCCTGGGGTTGAATCCTCTACCTCTAATTTTGATACAATATGTGTGTGGCGTCAATCAGGTTATTTATCGTCTTCTGAGCTTTCAGTGTTCCCATTATGAAAGAAGCACCCATCTCACCAAGCTGACATGAGGGTACAGTGAGCTGGAGTATGTAATGCACTAGGTAAAGTAGCTGGCAGAGCGGAGGTGAGTAATAAGTACTAGCTCTCACCATCCCTTCCCTGTCAAATGCAAACAAACTTAAGGCTTACCTCAAAGGCATTTGTGAGGTTAAAGGAGTTGAGGGGTGCAAAGTCATGGTGCATCTTGGGATGCTAAATCCTACAGGGAACGTTAACAATGGCAGTTCCTGCTGGGATTGGTATCTGTGGTATAGATACAGTGGCCCCGGCCCTAGCAGGCCAGGTAGCTCATCTCATAGGAAGATCCAAGCATGATCCCATGGAGAGGACAGGAGGTGTCCCAGCCTTCTGATGTGGACAGAGCCCCAGGAGAGATGTCAGTCTAGCCCCACAGCCCAGATGCAGCACACAGGGCCAGCGTTGTCATGGAAACTGCTGACAGGCCCAGGGAAGTCAAAGATACATGTCCAATTACCCTCAACTTGCTGCAAGTGTCCTCTTTCTAGCTGGAGAAATCAGATATCCTCTTTAATTTTCCCTAGCATTCTGTCAGAGTCTGGTCAAATTGAGTAAGCGGTGGTAGGCACTTAAAAGAGAAGAGGGCAGGGTCTGATGGGGAACGGTGACAGTTGAAGAAAGTAGGACCGACTGCCCATCCGTCATCTTCTTCTATGATGAATGTGGCTGGACCAGATGCAGGGCTCAGGGCACATCTCAGTCATGGTTTGACCAAGGCCCTGTGCGTCTGCCAAGTTTTAGTCCAAGGAGAGATCAAAGAGAAGCTAAGCACGGCCTCAGGGCTCATGTGAAGAGCAGGGGCATAATGTGTCCCATGTGACACTCTGCCTATGACTGGGACCCTGTCTCTTTCTGGAACCCCTCTGGGTCCATGTTTGTGCACCATGGTGGGGCCTCCTCCTTGACTACTATAGCAGACCCTCTCCTCAGGATTGCCTGGGGAAACTTTTAAGGGACTTCATTGCTTTATTTGTTAAAGGAACAACCTCTGATTGACGCTGGAACTTAAACTTTGGGGTGGGGCCAAGTCCTCTTGGCCAGTAGCAAGTTATTGCTAACAGTAAATTTAGAAACAAAACAGCTCAACCTTAAACTTTGAACATATTTAGCATGACCCTCATTTTACCTTTTTTTTTTTTTGCCCCCACTAAGAACTCTTGACTTTAATAAATTGCTCTACATAAAGGGGATCCTAGAAAAGAAAGGAACCTGTATTTCTGGTATCCAATGGTCTTTTTCTTAGTATATGCTGGAGTTATTAAATGAGAGAATGATTTCATAACAGTTCAAGTCAGGCTAAAGAAAGGTGGGAAAATATACTAATGTCATTACAATGAGGCAATTAAGTAAAAAAATAGACTTTTATATAAAAATATGTGATATATATATGATAATTATATAAACCAAATTTTAATAATTTCTAGAACTGAAGCTAGTTCATCCTCTTATTTAAAAAAAGACAAAAATCCTCTTAAAATGTTTTTTTTTTTTTTTAATGGCTAAAATACAACAACCATAATGCAAAAGAGTGAGACAGTTCTGGATTAAACCAGAAAGGGTATCACAAACCTCTTCAGTTGTTCAGCAATGAGTCCTCTCCAGACACCTAGTGCTGCACGGTTGCTTCCTTTTATTGTCATTTTATCTGTTTTTCAAGGTGAGATAATCCCACCAGTTCCTCAAGGAACTTCTCAAATGCAGGCAGATTCCTGCCCAAGTGCAGATTCCTTTCTGCAAAACCCAAGGATACAGGAGGAAACAGTCATGAGATCAGGCCAAGGCATCATATATGATGCCCAAGATCCTGGGGCAGGTCTGAGGAGCCTGGGAACTGGAAGGATACAGTGATTGGCACTATTAAGGTGTCCACAGTCTCCTCCATGTAGCAGAGTCCAGCCACCAGCTTCACAGACATAAAGAACCAAACAGGAAATGAGAGAGAGGGCCCAGAGGCCAGGAAACAGGCACCCAGGGAAGCAGAAACTGAGATAAACCTGGCTCAGAGTTGCCAGATGCTGAGAGGTACCAACTGTCGACTCGCCTTCTGCCGGGGAGGAGGGTGTTAGCTGTTCATACTTGCACTGTAGCTCACAGCCATGCCATGTGCTTAGTTAGTACCTGAGGCTCTGGGATTCCCTTCCCCACTCCCTGCGATAACTCAGAAAATACTGCTGTTCGGGGGCCGCCATTGCTACCACATCAGATGATGATTTGTTTCAGCATGAGTCTGAAAAAAAAATGGAAATAGTCTGCTGGCTTTAATAATTCTCCAAAGAATGCGTGACTACAGGAAGCTCTTTGTGGATTGGAAACTTGGGGTTCTGAATATTTGGACAAAGTCCTTGCCAACCCACAATACCCCTGGGACAATTTTTGGTGAACCAATGCTTGAGTGGATCCAACCTGAGGATGGATGGGGCGCCAGACCTCGGAGATCTCCCAGAGAGGGGCCCTGGACCGCTGATGGCATCATCCTCCAAAGCAGCCTGCAGATGTTGGGATAACTGGCTGGCTAACGGACCGAAGGCTGAATGAAGAAGAGCAGGGATAGAGAATAACTGGCTGTGCCTGAAAAGGGTAGTTAAACATCCCTCAGCTGTGTCCTGGCTGTCAGTCTACACCAGCTCCTGAGATTGGAGGTGAGGAAGAATGTATTGGACAGGGAGGGAGCTCGGTCACCTGAGAGCTTCTTTCAAACCCTAAGAATCTATGACATGACAGCTGACGTGACAGTTGAAAAAGGTCTTCAAAACCCACTCACATTGACATTTCTCTGAGTGTAGCCCCTGGGACTCTGCTCTCTTCTTTTACAGACTCTTGGACTGAGTACTCCTGCCATGTTCCTGCTCTGCTCCCTGTCTGTGTCCTACATTGGGACTCACATTCTAGCTTCATTTCTGTTTACTGAGTGGTCAGAAATTTGGCCTTATGTTCAAGACTCCTAGAAAGAGCTATCTTTTTATATGGACTTGTTTCTCAGGTTTAATACCTAACCTGAGTACCACTTATCCGTTTATATGTTTTATATGGACTTGCTTCTCAGGTTTAATACCTAATCTGAGTTTTATATGGACTTGCTTCTCAGGTTTAATACCTAATCTGAGTACCGCTTATCCGTCCACCTGTGCATACCATGCTGACACACTTTCTTGGAGTCAGAGATGTGGTGTGACTAGATGCCCACAGCCAGAGGGTTTCTCCAGAGCCACACTACAGAACATCAAATACATTCTGGATACATCAAGAGAATATGCAGCCTCTATTATTATCTTAGGATGGTCAGAAGAGAGATACTGTAGCTCATAACTGTGGGATATACATTGGCCTCAAGAATTCAGACTAGGGTTGGGAAACAGAGCAAACTGGTCACCACCACCTCCTCCTTTGCTCATGAAAAACATTTCTAATTGATCCCAGAACTCTTTCTCACTGAGCATAAATGTGCTCTCACATTGCCATTAGGTTGGAGCTGACAATAGAGTACATTTTCTGCTGTCCTGGCTTTGTCCAGCCAGTTATGATAGTTATGATAGGTGTTTTCAACAAAACTAAAGGTTAATACAGAGTAAGGGGCTATGAGGCTTTTTGTGGGCTATGAGGCTATGCAGCAAGAACTGAGAGTATCCAATACATGCAGATTGTCTCACTCTTGCCTTGGCTTGAAGCTTACTTGGGTGTGGAAGGGGATTTATTCCTCTATACACCCCCTTGCCATGTTTTCAGAAGGTCCCAGCCAGATTGCCCAGGTCCAGCGAGGGAGGGACTTATCATCCAGCCACACTTCTACCTCTCAGGGCTGTGTGTACTTGAGTCATTGCCCCTAACTAAGATCCCTAGAGGGATCTGTGCTCCCGATTAGGGTCCTGGTTGAGGGGTGCCACAGAGAAGAGCACTGGATCTTAAGGGTTGGTACTTTAATGAAAAGGGAAAGTCGTTCTAATATTCTGGCAGCTGGCAAAACACTAGCCCTCCAATCTTCCTGAAGCAGCCTCCACATCTTCATCCACCCACAAAGGGCCTCCGCACATAGGCTCCAAATGGCATTCAGGCCTGTCCCGTTTGATGGGCCTGGGGATGAAGAGTGTTCATCATGCAGGACTTTGGCTGTAATGGCAGCTGTGTAATGATGCAATGATTGGATTTCCCTTGGCTCTGACCGATCTCTAAAGAAATAAGAATAAATTGGGTAGGACACACGGCTAAGATCCCATGCAGAGCACACAAATCCCTTGGTTTATAGGTCCTACGGTCACAGTCAAGGGCACACCACATTGTAATGGCAGTGTTGCTGATGCTCAGATGACCTTCATCATCCTCCCCATGAGGAAGGGGGCAACCTCCAGAGGCAGAAGCCCACCAGCCTCTGTGCTTATCCACAGGCCCTGTGGCCATGTGAGTCCCCGCTTATTTATATAAACAGGTGGGGTGCTCTACCAGGACAGAGGCACCTAGAGGAAGCTTTCTGAAAGAGATGCTCCCTTGTGGTACAACTACTGGTAGATGGTCACCACTAGAAACCGTGAGAAAGCAGGAATTAGTAAGAAAATTACCAAGTATGTATATACATACAAATATGTATGTGCGCAAAAATATGTATTCCTTACAATGAAACGTGCGTTGAAACTATAATAGAAATCCTGTTATAACCAAATAAAAGAAATTATCCAAATTAAAAAGTCCCTAATGCCTGACCCTATACTGTTAGTCTGGGTTGGAAAGGCTTAATGGAAATGTTTAAATCATATTGAAATTATAAGGCTGTGAGATAGGGTGTGTTGAAAGTGAGGGTTCTCATATTTGTTTCTCTGTTGGACACCTTAAAGATAAATCTCTGTGACATTGTGATTCATGATAAGTAATATATATATATATTTGGTCTTCATCCTGAATCTGAGCTCAGAGCTCCTAAAATCCATGGAATTTCCCAAGTGAATAGGGTGATGAAGGTGTCTTTGTCATGTTAATGAGATGACTTTTGGAAAGCACCTAGATCACCTAAGGATGGGAGGGGAGAGGCTTTGGGATTGAGTTCAATAGCCAATGACCAGTTATAGAATCAGTCATGCTTATGTAATGAAATCTCCACAAAACCTGGAAGGACAGGGTTCAGAGAGCTTCCAGGTTGGTGAACTCATGGAGGCGTGGGGGAAGTGGTCCACCCAGAGAGCATGGGCGCTCCACATCCCTTCCCCATGCTTTGTTCTATGTATCCCCTCTGTCTGGCTATTCCAGAGTCCATCCTCCTATAATAAACCAGTGATCTACTAACTAAAATTTTCTCTGAGTTCTGTGAGCCGTTCTAGCCAATTCATTGAACCTGAGGAGGGGTCCTGGGAACCCCTGACCTATAGCCAGTTGGTCTGAAGCACAGGAGACAACAGGGGCTCAGCTACTGGCTTCTGAAGTAGGCTAGAAGGGGCAGTCTTGTGGGATTGAGCACTTAGCTGAGGGATCTGATGCTGTCTCCAGGTAGACAGTGTCAGAGCTGTGCTGAATTGCAGGACACCCAGATGGTGTCACAGAATTGCTTGGTGGCATTGGAAAACCCCACACCGGAGCTGGTGTCAGAATCGCTGCCTCCCAGCCCCTCTGTTCTTTGTTATAAAAGGAGCTCGGTAGACTTGCATTTATAAGCATCAGTACCCTTTTCTCTTTCTTTCCCCTGTGGCTCAGGAGCCAGCAGGTTTTACCGGGAGGATTTCCTTACGCACCTTTATACTTGTTTGGCCTCAGAGACAGAAAACAAGACACAGCATCTTTTGCAGATTTGCCATGAGTTCATAGATCTGATCCTCAAAACAATCCCTTTCCAGATGAGGAACTAAGGGAGCATCAGCGGCGGCTCAGCATCTCAGAGCTGGGAAGCCCCTCGTCCGGAGCTGGCACGTGGGCCCGGTGCCAACATTTCTCCATTGAAAACTATCTCTGCGGGGCACTGACAACAGGATGTTTCCTCTCATCTGTTTTGGTTTTCTGTGCTTGCGCTATTGAAAATATAAGCTCTTTTGGTGTTTAAAGTCTTCTGCAAGAGTATACAGAGTAGCAATCTTGATTAACAGCAGTAAGAATGATTATAAAAGTGGCAGGCCCTGCAGGCGGAAGAAGCACTGTGTGTGTAGAGCCCAGGTCTGGGGACGCACAGGGGAGGCAAGACAATGAACCATTCAGGGAGGCTGGAATCCAAGGTGCCCCGGGAGTGGGAGGGAGGAGAGCCTGGCGGGGACCCCGTCTGCCCTGCACAATAACAGTGAGACGCATTTTAGTAAGCATCTAGCCCACGCATCATTCCATTTAATCTCTTGGACATTGCTAGGAATTGGGTATCCTCATTCTCTTTTTACAGATAAAATGTGAAGTTCAGAAAGATGATAGTCTTGTTTAAGGTCCTATAATTAGTACAAGGGGGAACTTGGGATCTAAAGCAGGTCTGTCTAGCTTCTCAGCCCATGAGCTGTCATATATAGATATGCATGTTGAAAAATTAATGCATGCATATGTGGTGGCTTTAAAGTATATCTGTGAATTCTTTGACACACCTTCCTTTAAGAGGTAGAGCTTAGCTCTCTGTCCCTTCAACATGGGCAGGGCTTTGTCATGTCCTTCTATGGAATAGAATATGACAGAGGTGACAATGTGTGACCTCCAAGGCTTGGTCATAAAAGACAGTGCAGCTTTCTCAGGTCATCCACTCTGGGAGAAGCCAGCTGCCATGTCATGAAGATAGATAAGCAACCTGTGGAAATACCTGCGTGCAAAGGAGTTGAGGCACTAGCCATGTTAGTAAGCTTGGAAGTGAGTCATCTAGCCCCGTTTGAGTCTTCAGATGACTGCGTCCCCAGCCAACATCTTGATGACAAACTCAAGCAACAACATCCCTGCTCAGTTGCTCTGGGATTCCTGATGCACAGAAACTGCAAGATAATAAGTGTGTTAAGCAATTCAGTTTCAGGACAATTGGTACAGAGCCATTGGAAGCTAATACAGCATGATTTACAAACTCAGGAAATACAGATCCATAGGAAGTAAGAAATGTAACCTCCCCTCCTTTGTCTTCGCCTGCATCCTCCCCCCCCAGACAGCCAGTTGGTGGCCTGGTATACACCCTTCCAGTGCATTTTGCCTCCAGTAAAGGGCTTATGAGCTAAACAAGACTGTGGAAGTTCGCAGAAGCCACTGAGTACCTGAGACAGAGGGGAGATCATGATTAGGCTTTGCACTGTAGAAAGATCATCCGGTATTTGCAGAAGCAGAGAGTAAAGTGGGTCAGACAGGAGGCAGCCCGGGTCAACAGGAGGAGAAAGGGAATGAGATGAGAAGATGCGGGACCGTGAGGGCAGAGTCTAGAAATGCTCAGACGTAGAGATCACAGGACCTACCCTCTTCCTCCAACCTCTTCATGCACCAGGGTCATGTATGGGGAGTGTTAAGGAATCATGTGCTCACGTGAATGAGTCTGACTTCAGTGTAGATCAACACTAATCCATGTAACCATTGAATGTCAGAGACGTGCAGCCCAGAGAAGTCAGAGGAGAGTCCCAAGATGTACAGAAGAATAATGCAGACGCCAGCCCTGAAGCCCACACCACTCTTCCAGAAGCACAGAGCTAATCATAGGCATTCATCAGCACTTAGTGCCTGCCAGGTCCTGTGCTAAGAGCCCTATGGACATTGCACATTTTCTCAACATTCCTGTGTAATAAATACTTTCATGATCCTCATTTTACAAATTACAACAGGGGTCAGAAAACCATAGGCCAAATCTGGAGGTTGCCTGTTTTGGTAAATAATGTTTTTTGGTAATGTGTCCACACTCTCTGTTTTATATACTGCCTATGGCTGCTTTTGCATTGCAGTGGCCAAGTTGAGTAGTTGCTATCAAGACCTGATGGCCAAAAACCTTTGCTCTCTGGTCCTTAACAAGGAAAGTGTGTTGACCGTTGATGTAGACCCCATATTGGGAGGCTGAGCAGTGCTTGTTCGGAGCCAACAAGAAGAGTAGTGCAGCCAATTGCAACTGGGGTTGGATCTGCCTTTAGAGCCCTTTAAAGTCTAACTCTAGTGCTGCTGAACGGGCTCAGATGGGGTGACCGCTGGTCCAGCACAGAGCAGCTCAGAGAAGTTGCAATTCGAGGTCTGTAGAAGTGCCCAGTGTATCTGAAGAAGGCCAGAGGGAAGAGGGAGGCACACACCAATGCCCCCGGTAGCCTGGCAGGAGGCCCTTGGGAGACTTGGTGTGCTCATGCTCTGCATACGGCCTGTGCTGGAGAAGTGGGCTCTGCATCTCCAGGTAGGAGACATCACTGGGGTAGACCCTCAAGGAGAGAGAATGCACCTGAGCTGCTGGCTGTGCCTTGGGGAAAAGGTTCTTGGCAGATCGGGCTGCCCAGACACCAGCACAGACTGTCTCCTAGGCATCTGCACTCTCTTCCCTTAAGCAGTGTCCATAGCTATGTCTAAACTCTCGCTTTCTTGGAGCATGTTTTTAAAGCCTGCCTTTGATGGGGTTCAGGCTGGCTGGCCCAAGCCCAGAGGCGGACCAAAGGGAGCACAGCAGAGAGGAACAGAGTGCAAGGAGACGATACAGCCACGCTCACCCTGCACATGCGGAGGCAGAAAAGTGAGGCAGGTAGGATACAAGGCACATGCTGGAGTAGTACCAAGAGGCCAGAGCCATGAAGGATCCAACAGCAGATACCAGTTTAGGGGAGGGCGCTTCCAGCAAGAGCAGGTTTGTATGGACACCCTGGATCTGTCCTCAGAGCCCCACGCTCTGCTTTATCCTGGTATGGTTTGGTCTGTCTATTGCATGGACCATCAGGCAACTGGGCAACAGCATAAATACTAGAAAATAGCATTGTCGGTCGGTTCTTCTCAGGAGAGGAGGCTAGCCCAGTCCCTGCACGGCTCTGCTCGTGGGTGGCTGGAATGTGCCTGAGAATTGCAGTCTCACAGCCTCCTCTCCCCCCCTTTAGATTCTTCTTCCTCTGAGCTGAAAGGGTCTGGTCTCCAGGAGCTCCTGGTTCAAGAGTACATGATCCCGGGGCAGGATGAACTGTTAAGAGTTCGTACTTCAGCAGGCATGGCAGGATGTGATTCAGGGGGTGGGGAGACATGGGAACTCACGTTTAGGAAGCCCCCACGATTCAAGGTGCCAGATCTAGTGGTAGAGGACAGAAATGTGAGATGAGCAGGACAGGGACTCTGCCCCAAGGAGCTTGCGTTCTGGAAAGCGCTCTGCACAGGGACAAGGAGATCCAGATTCGTAGGACGTCGTAGAATGCCTCCTCCCAAAGATGTCCGTGTCTCAGTCCCCCCCACCTGTGACTATGTCACCCTACATGGCTGAGAGCAAAGGCGATGAACTTAAGGGCCTGGGGTTGAGGAGATTATCCTGGATTATGCAGCTGAAGCCAATATGCCCACAGGAGTCCTCCTAGGAGGGAGGCAGGAAGGTCAGAGTCTGAGGACATGCTTGGAAGCCGAGGGGTGTCGATTCTCTCCTAGAGCCTCCAGAAAGGGATGCGATCCTGGTTGCATTGGTTTTAGCCCACAGGAGACTCATTTTGGATCTCTGGCTTCCAGAACTGCAAAATCACAAACTTGTGCTGTACCACTGACCTGCTAGTAATTTGTTAGAGCAGCAGTTGGAAACTCACATGAACGGCACAGGTGGACACGGCCGTGTGCCTGGCGCGAGGAGCACCGAGGTGCACCGTTAGCTCAGGTTTCAGGGAATCTTCCTGGGAAAGATGCCCATGTTGAGTTTTGAAGGGTGAATAGGAGTTGGAGAGGCCCAGAGCGAGACCATTCCAAGCAGACAGAAGACAGGCGGAGAAGCACAGTGGTATCCAATGAAGGCCGTGAGGCAAATGAGGTCCCCTGCCCGCCTCCCCCCCAAAAAATTCTGCGTCGACAAAGCACAGGGATGGAGGGAGGGAGGAGGAGGGGTGAAGCTGAGGAAGTGAGTGGGGAGCCTGTCCACACACGCCTTTCAGGAACCCACAGGTGAGGCAGCTGGTTGCATTGACACAGATGGTGTTTCCTTTCAATAGCACAGTCTAGAAATAAATACTTTGATCATATCCATCAACCATGGGCTTAACTATCATCGCTGACTATTAAAGAGTTCTTAAACCCATCACTTCCTTGAAAGAAAACAAATCCACTGGCTGCCCAGTCAACCCGTGACCTGTACATCTCAAATTATCCTTCTGACATTTTAAAATACCTTTAATAGTGACGTGGATAGAATCAAGTCATTGTGTTATCTCGTAAGCATGTTGCCCCAATCTTCTGGACCACATCAGAAATACCCAAAGTCCTGGGAAAGCCTGAATGAGAGGCCGCTGCCCCTCTGAGGAGCCACCTGCTACTTTTTGAAAGAATAGGAGTATTCTTATAAATTATTTATCTTAAATAATAAATAAATAATAAATAATAAAGAAAGAAAGAAGAGTGACACCTGCCTGGATACAGCAGAGGCTTTTTTTTTTTTTTTGAGATTTTATTTATTCATGTGAGATGCAGAGAGAGAGGCAGAGACACAGGCAGAGGGAGAAGCAGGCTCCATGCGGGGAGCCCGATGTGGGACTCAATCCCAGGACTCTGGGGTCATACCCTGAGCCAAAGACAGATGCTCAACCACTGAGCCACCCAGGCTCCCACAGCAGAGGCTTTGCCTTTGACCCTGCCTCTGCCATGTACAGCCTGGGGGACTTTGGGCAAGTCACTTAACTATCCGACCTCAGTTTCCCCATCTAATAAGTCACGTTGACAACACCACAGCCACTGCATTATGAATATTAAATAAAATAACACAGGTGAGTAAAGAGTGCCTCCCAGAGCGTAAGCGCTCAGCACTCTGCTCCTCACGGTGTAGTCGACAGGCAGGGAGGCCCAACTGTGGGCCCCACGCATGACAAACACAGCAGTGGACTTGACAGGAGCAGATGCCACGAGATCCTGGGGTCGCCGCCAGCTGGAACTGCCAGGCCCCTTCCAAACAGAGCATCGTGGAGATGCGCCTCGTCTGCATCTGCCTGGCAGGCAGGCCTGAGCTAAGAGAGACGAGGAAGCAAATTCCCAAACAAACCCAGATTCCCATGGAAAAGAATGGAAAAAGGTCAGGGGGCTTGGGCTTCTCTGGCTGCAGCTCCCTCCCTGGGCCGTGCCCGGGTTGGTTGTCCTGCGCCCTTGGCTCCCGTCGACCCCCTCCCAGCGCCCTTGGCAGGCCCGCGGTGCTGGGCTTAAGTGGATCTTCCCTGACGCCAGGGTCATTTGAGATGTCACCGCAGAGACCTCCCCGGAGACGAACTTTCCTGTTCTGATTTCCGGGCCATTCGCATCTGCCCCAGACACACGCACACTCCCACGAGCGCCCCTCATTTAGATTTGTTTAGGACACATTTAGCAGATGCATTGTATTTCACGGCTGAGGATTTTTGAGCAGAGCTGACCCGCAATGCTGGAAGGGTAAAAATGATTCACGCTTACTACTTAGCGCCAGCTGCAGCCGACTTCCAGGTAGAGCCGAAGGTCATCGAGGCCACCTGCCAATTGCCGGATGCTGGGGAGCGGCGGGCCCGGGCGGCTGCGCCACTGCCTCTCCGCGACCGCGTGTCCTTGCCACTCTGCACAGGGTCACGCTCGCCAACCCCCCCGGCTGGTCTAGCCCACCCCTCCAGTGAACATCCTGTCTCTCTTTGCCCACTCACTGCAAAGCCTCATGTTCTTATATTCATGTGTCCATCATTTTGGTGTTTTTTTTTAAGATTTTATTTATTTATTTATTTATTTATTTATTTATTTATTTATTTATTTATGAGAGACACAGAGAGAGAGAGAGAGGCAGAGACACAGGCAGAGGGAGATGCAGGCTCCATGCAGGGAGCCCGATGTGGGACTCGATCCCAGGACCCCAGGGGGCCTGACCTGAGCCAAAGGCAGGTGCTCAACCGCTGAGCCACCCAGGCCATCATTTTTTTGAGCATCTGGACTGCGCACGGGGTGGAGTGCTGGGTGTGGGAGCACATAGTGGCAGGAACAAAGCTCTTGCCCTGGGGATGCTCACGGCTGGGTAGGGGAGACAGGTCCCTGGCAAGTAGGTGGTCAGGTAGTGTGGGGGGTGCCGCATAAGGGAAGAACCAATAGCTCTACAGAGCAGGAGGGCCCACGGGTGGCTCCCAGAGGAGGTGAGTCTGTGTCATCTTGACCGTGCAGACTCTGAAGCTCCTGCAAAATGCTCGGGTGTCCAAGGGGCAGGTCCACGTAGCTGGAGGTCCAGGAACGGGCTCTGAGGGCGGTGACCCCCCTGGCATGCTGTGAGCCCCCTGAAACCCCAGATGGAGCCCTCACTCTGTTGCCATCTCCCTCTCCGTGGGCCCGCGTGATCTCCTGTCTCCTGAATCCCTGGGCCTTCCTCCATCCCCTCGGCCACCTGAAGCACCTGACGTTACCGCCGCTGGACCCTGGGTCCTGTCCCCTCCCCGGCCGTACACCTGCCGCCCTCTGGGCCTGGTGTTCCTCCCTCCATCTCCAAGCACCTCCTCTCTGCGCATCCCTTCCCCCATTTCCTCTTCCCTTTGTCCGCTCCGTTTATCAATAAAATAGACCAAGTCGCCTAAGCTTCCATACAGGAGACCCTCCGGCTGGTGCGGGCCACAGGCCCAGGTGGCGGGAGCAGAGGGAGAATCGGGGCAGCGCGACACGGCCAAGCCCGGCCGGGGACTCGGGGCTTCTCGTGTGCCTGGCGAGGTGGGCGAGCACCAGTGAAAGGAAGCAAGGAGCAGAAGGCAGCGCACAAAACACACGGGGAAGGTGACGTGTGACGTCCAAGGGGGTAGCAGCTAGGAGACTTTCGTCTCTGGGGACTGTGGGCACCACACTCCCTTCTGTCCCTTGTGGGCTTGGATTAACGGCACTCGTCACTAGGGCTGGCACCCGCCCCTGTCTGCCTCCTGCCCCAGCCCATAAGCGCCAGGAGGTCAGAAGCCACATCGTGGTCGCCGCTATTCCCGGCACCACCTGGTCTCAGTGGATGCGCAGTAAAAGCAGGTGGAGGTGAGTCATTGTCACCTCCCTGACCTCGTGTCCTGGCATTCTGTCCCCTGCCCCCCTTTAGGCTCTCGGTTAGGAAACGCACCTGTTGCCGGAGCGGCTCTCGGTTCTGGCTGTGGCCTCTCGCCCACGTTCCCCACTGCGCGCGGCCACCGCCTGCCCAGCCCCCGCACAGGCGCCCATGTCCCGGGCCAGCCGCGTGACCTCTCACGGGAGGGACCTGCCTTGGTGTTACACCTTTGCCTGCAAAACTATAGCGTCAGAGGAGGCTTGTGAACAGTAGAGTATGTTGGGGAGTCAACCCGGCGGAGGAGCTTGGCTCTGGGAAGAGCAGAGGGGGAGGGAGGAAAAGCCAACGCCGTGGACCTGCTGTACTCTGGCCCGTGAGTACAGAGTGGGAGTGGCCTGGCCTACCCCCAAGGGACACGGTGCAGAGAGCAGCTTAGAATCGGCCACCACGGGATGAAATGGAGACGCACGACCCACCAGTGCCCACCTCCCTGTGGCTGAGGGTCGGCTCACGAGATGCCAGCCCCCCTGAACTTCAGAGGTGTCCACGCACGAATGCCAGCCAGGTTTCCCCCGTGAGAAGTAGGAGATGAGCGGCTGGCTCTCAAGGTGAGCTGCTGTCAGCGCAAGGCCCAACGAAGTCTGCACACGGCTCTACATCAAGGCTGGGATCGGGGGCGGGACCCCCAGGAGGGCAGAGCCGGGCACAGGTGGCACCTACCGCACACCCTTCCCTACGGCTCCGTGTCCACCTGCCGCGCTGCCGTCCTCTTAGGCAGTCAGGCCCATTGGCTGAGTTGTCTGTAGCTCTTGCTCATTGCCGCCCTCCTCTCTCGCTCCTTCCAGGGAAGCTTCCTTCTTCTTCCCTGCTGTCTCTCCTGGGCACCCCCTTTCTCACCTGCCCTACAGCAACTGTAAGTCTAGATACTCAACTCTGCCCATTTGGATTAGCTTAGCCACCTCCCGAGGGACTCGACCACCCCATATAATCCCCCCTACCCCGTCCGTCCTCACGTTGCTGCCATACTGATTGCCCAAGTTACTTCCACCGGGTCACTCCACGATCAGAACCGTGGCTGCCCACACCCAGCAACGCTGGACCAATATGTCAAGAGCCTTTGGAAGGCTTTGGAGGGTCTGCAAGCCAGGACGGGGCCTCCCCAGAAACCGACCCTGTCGGCACCGTGACCCTGGTCTTCCAGCCTCCAGAACCGGGGAAAAAATTAATTTTTGTTGTTTTAAGCTGCCCCGCCTGTGGTATCCTGCCATGGCAGCCTGAGCACACTAACTAATCAAGTAACAGAGCGGGGTGCTGGGGAGATGCTGGGAGAAGCAAGGACTTGGCTTCAGCCATGTGGGGAGGAGGGCGCCCTCGGAAAGGTGTGGCAGGCCGAGTCCCACGAGGCAACAGGAAACAGATGGCACACCCCAGCTAGGATAATCAGGCCGCTATGATTAAACAGCTTTTTTTTTTAAACAGAAGGACTATTCACATTGACGAGTAGGGTTCAGGGAAACCGTAGAGACCTGCCTAAATGTCCATGTTCCGCACCCATGACTCCCCTTCCCATCGCCCTTACATTATCTATACCCCGTTGATTGAGCTTCTCATTGGTACTTCACCTCGCAACCCATCTATAGAACTGGCGCCTAGACTAGGACCTCCCTCATGTCCACCCTGAGACCGCAGAAGAGGATTCTGGAAGGCTGGCTCTGCACACACGTTCTTAATTGCATATTCATGGCGCTAATTTCTTTTTTTTCTCGCATGCTCCCTGGGTGGTAAGACGAAGCCAGATCACTCCACAATCTTTATAATCATTATTGTTGCCATAGTGACTAAGTGCCACAGCCACTTGATCTACTAATGCTCGCCTTCCACCTGCACTTCATCCCAGGCTACCACTGATGATAATATGATGATAATATGATCGTCGTGAGCCCTCCACGTGCCATGCATTAATCATGCTGCCAGCAGGGAGGCTACTCCTGTGGTCATTGAATATATAAGCAACCCCAATCCCAGAATCTAGTATGAGGGCCAGAGGGTTGCTTGTGGGTGCGGTTCCGGTATTAGCAAGCATCCCAACAGGAAACAGAGGGCACACTCCAATCACGATAGCTGAAAGAGATTCTTAAAAATATTTGTCCCCCCGCAGGTTTGAGAAGGGTTTAGAGGTTCACAAGGAATGATGCAGTAGCTCAGGGGAAAGAAGGGTGGGGTGGTGAACAGATGACAAGGGGAAAGTCCTGCAGAGGAGGACTCCCTGGATGAAGCAGCGTGACATCAGGCAGGTGACAGCCTGCCAGGGAGGGGACGGGTGAGTGAATACCCTTATTGTGCTCTCTCCCTCTGCCCCCTGTAATGCTCCTCCCACTAGTGCTCCTCAGCAAAAGACAGAGGGCACAGAGCCCATGCTTGCACCCTCTATTCAACATGCTTTGTATCTTCTCTATTTAATGGAATTTTAACATCTTGAGGCTTTGTAGACCCGGGAACAGAATGCCTCTCTCAGGATTAGCTAATTCCTAGAGGCAATATAGGACTCCCCTGGGAGCACATCTTCCCTGTGCAAATCAACCAGTCCTTAGTCCAGACCCGCCATCACCTCCTTTGTCCAACTGTCACACCAAGCCAACCCTCCTGCTGCCCCAAATCACCCCTATAGCCCGGAGCCTGCTGAAATTATTCAAAAGATCCAACCCTAAACCACTCAGCTTGTCTGCCCTCCCTGCCCCATTCCTTCCCACAAAAACCACATCCAAGTTCTGTCGCCTGCTTTCCACCCACTCCCTGTTCTTCTGGGGCAACCCCGTCACTTCCCGCTTTGGCCCCTTGTCTTGCAACTGTGAGTAAAACACTTCTCTCTCAAGGCACTTGTCTCCATGTCAGTCATTTTACCGGACCTGATCAATTAAATCCTGGATATGGCTTTAGACACAGCCAAGCAGGGACAGGGAGCAGGGGGCCCAGTAGACAGCTGACTGAAGGTACCCTTGGGAGTCCCTGCACAGGTGACTTGGAGTTGTTCTCTGAAAAGCAAAGGTTGTCAGCAGAGAGCTGAGTCAAGAGCATCCCAGGCCCAGGAGATAGCCATTGTAGAGGCCCAGCCTTTGGAAGGAGACCAGCCCTCAGGGGTGCTGTTGCTACCAAGATGGCACTCCCATGTCCTAAGACTGCTTCTCCCTCACCTGTCCTCTGCTTCTTTCCCAACTGCAATCATCTTACCCAGCAGGCATTAGGCCTATGGTCCACAGGCTTTCTGCCCACCTCACCCGTCCACAGAGAGTGAGCTTTGTCTCTTTGGGTTCTGTTGTACATTTGCCAAATGCGTACAGGGCTGAGCATTTGACACAGATGATCTTGTTCAAGCCTGAAGCAAACCCAAGAGGAAGGAGTTATAGCCCCACTTTCAGATGGTTGAGATGGGGATCCCTCTGCGCTGAGTACAATGCTGGGATTGCATCCAGCATCACCCACCGGCCTGCACTGTCTCGCCAATGGCTCCAGGGCCATGTGGCTCTGAAGGTGTGAGACAAAAACAGTGTGGCTCTGATGAACTGAGAATTATTTCTGAATCTAGTTTCCTATTTCAGAGAAGGACTGTTCCTGACTCTTGATTAAGGAGTGGAAGGGGAGGCTGATGCTCTCAGACAGCTGCCCCAACCCCCTGTGGAAATCCCCCTTTGGTGCACCTCCGCCTGAGGTCACAGAGCTGGGTGAGATGGAGGTGATGTCCCTTGGAGACCTGCCTCCTTTAAGCCTTGGGTTTCTGTGGTAGGTCACAGTGCAACGAGCACCAGGAAAATTCCGTCCCTCTCTACCGCCATTGGTGTCTTGGCCTTTTGATGGGCTCTTGATGAATTTACACACGCCTTAGAACACTCCGAAGTCCCGGGGGCAGTACCGAGGTAGACTCTACTGCCCTAGAAGGCAGGGCCTGTGCCTGTGACATTCTGTAGGACAGTCCCTTCAGGGTGAAGGCAGCATGGCCTGCCCCACTACTCCAGCTCAACCACCCCCTGGCCCAACAGGCAGGTCTACCTCTAAGCACAAAAGTGCTTTTTCTAGCTTTGGTTTTTCCTACAAAAACTGAGATATTAACCTGAAGGATGAAGACCTCATTTATCTTAATCGATAGGACCTTGCCTCCTCCCTTCCTCCGTTTTTTAAACAATCCTTGGGAACCACGTGCTAAGACAGCATCAATCCGAAGCCATCACCTCCGAACAAACACAAACGTCCTCAAATCTACTTTTCTTGCCTCCAGGGGGAATAAATCCACTTGTTATTAGTCCCATGGTGGTGGGGTGTGTGAGCATACCCTCTGCGGATATCAAGAAAATTAATGTGACTCTGATATACCCAGTCCTCCCCCCATCTTGCCTGCTTGCCTGTCTGGCCTCAGATCTGCATTTCCTCCACCAGTCCAAACATAAATTATGAAATTATGCCGGTGAAACGTGCATCCATAAAGCCCTCTCGCCAGGCTAATTCTGAGCCCGTCAGAACAGGTGTCGCTGAGCTGATGCGTCCACCCCCCATTTGTGACTTGTGTTATTCACGACGTCTCTTGGGCTCCCTCCTGCTAACCGGCACCTCGGCCCCGGGGGTGGACGTGCAGCAGCAGTGTCTGCTCGGCCTCCAGTCCCTTCATTGCTCTATGACTAATTTGTGGTCCCAAAGAGAAGGCCTCTCCCCGAGCCAATGCTTTTTCTTGCCTATTCTCTCTACTTTTGTTGGACTTCGCAGGTTCTGGGGGTCAAGCGGCTCCACAGGTTGGTTTTCCTCTTCTGTGGGCTGGATTCCTACCTCGCACAGCGCTGCAGGGATATCCTGCATCTTGTGCAGAACTGCTGTCTGTGAGATGAAAACCTGGCCTATATTTGAAAAAGAAAAATCCGGAAAGCCTCAGCTCTTAAGGAGGACATTGGGAATTGTGGGCCGTGCAGACACCTCAAGCTCATCTGTTGGCCTGAAACCTCACACATTTGTAATAAAAAATGTGTCAGCTACCTGGACAAGAGCCACGGCTGATTTTATGCTGAGTTGGAAGTTGAACACCCCGGGGAACAGTCAGCGTTCATTAGAAACGAAGCTGTTCTCCCTTCCACCAGGTAGGGGGAGGCAGGCCTACACAGGGCCAGGTCAGGCCTTTCTCTGGACAGAGGAATGGAACAAAGGGGCCGTGGGGCCCAGGCGGGGGGACACCCAGCCCTCGGCACTCAGTAGCTAGGGGCTTTGTCCTGGAGCTTGGCTAGGGCTAGTGTATTCTCCAAATTAGCCCAACACAAGAAAGGAGCTACCAGATCGAGCAAATAAAAATGGAGCATGCCAGCTAAAATTGAATTTTGGCTAATTCCAGTAACTTCGTAGTGTAAGGGTCTGAAATTCACATTTTACTGGGTTTATGTGGTCATGAGCGGGTCAGGAGTGGACCCACACACCCAAGTTCAGAGAGCGCCAAATGGGATAAGGAGGCAGAGATGGAAGGGGAATTGGATCCAAATGGGAACGTGTCTGCAACAACAGAGCTGAGGCCGGGACAAACTGTCTGGAACAACACGCTGAACAGGGCAGCCGGCTACAGGCCACTGAGGCAGGCTCTTGTGTGTCTGACACACGCCTTTCTCTCCTTTCTTTCTCCCTCCCTTCCTTCTTCTTTTCCTTCATCTCTCTTTGTCTCTCTTCTTTTATTTTAAATTTTATTTATTTATTCCTGAGAGACCCAGAGAGAGGCAGAGACACAGGCAGAGGGAGAAGCAGGCTCCCTGGGGGGACCCCAATGTAGGACTTGATCCCAGGACCCCGGGATCACAACCAGAGCCGAAGTCAGATGCTCAACCGCTGCGCCGCCCCGGTGTCCATCTTCCTTCCTTCCTTCCTTCCTTCCTTCCTTCCTTCCTTCCTTCTTCTTTCTTTCTTTCTTTCTTTCTTTCTTTCTTTCTTTCTTTCTTTCTTTCTTTCTTTCTTTCGTTATACGAATTGAAACCTGATTTCTGGAGTCACTGGGAATCTATCTCAGGAAGTCTGGAAGGCGATAAATAAAGGCAAGTCTGCTTCTCCTCCCTGGGCAGGTAGCATATCTTATCCCTTCTAGATGGAAGTGCTCTGGTTAAGGACCAAACACATGTCAGGTTCCCGAGAGCAGGGTCAAGGCCTTCTCTCCTCGTCCAGCACCTGGTATGTAACTGAGAAAAAACACTAACAGAAGCACACACGCACGTGCACACACACACACATGCATGGGAGTGTGGTGAGAGAAATGAGTCACTTACTCCCTCCAGCTCTGAGACCCGTGCTAGTATCCCATTTCACAGATGAGGGAATTGGAGGTGGAGGCCCAGAGAGGCTACGCTGCCTGCCCAAGCCGCACACCCGGGGTGTGAGTGCTGGAGCCAGGATTCAGACTCACCCTCCCCAGCCCGTGTTCTTAACTGGGATGTTCTGGGGCCACATCCGGAGACGGATCATAAGGAATATTTATCTTGATGGATGACAATGCAACAAGGGACACAATGTTAGGACAGACCCCTAGGGTGGGTCCCTGTCTCCTACACCCCCTTCCTGCCTTACATGTGGCCATGGACCCCCGGCCCATGTGAACTGCGTGAATTAGGCTGTGCTGAGTAGCAAGACTCACCATAGCATTCCAGGCTGTTGTTCTCCTGCTTTCATTCTGGACACAGACATGGCTCAACAGGGCACAGGCCATTGGAAGGCTGAGAGCACCCTGTGATCTCACTCTCCTCCGGACGGAGGCCCATGAGCCATGCCCTTACAAGGGGACATAAGGACAGCCCTGGGCTGGGGCTGCTTTCCTTTCTCAGAGAAATATTGGCCAGACCCACTTGGTTTTTGCTGAGAACACCAACTAAGGACATTTTGCCTCATCTTTTGAACTTTTGGGATCAAGTGCCATGCCCTTTAAATAGATGGGATAATTTGACCAGATTGCGTTAATGTAGCAAATGCCGGGGTCCCAGAAATAACCCCAAAGAGGAAACTCTGTGTTGTTCTTTTGCTGTGGGATCCTGGGGGCATGACTTCCTACACTCTCTACCAGGTGGGAAAATAACTGTCATAGTTTTCATTGGAATAATGATATATTTAGCATGTGTTAAATTTAGACTTTCTAATCTTTCTCTGTCGCTAAACAACTACATACAAATAAGATGCAATGTTTCTAGCCCAAAATAAACAGAGCAAATAGTTTCCCAGACACCGCAGTCCCTTACCACGACACAGAGTGCATGCCTGCCATTGGTCTGTGCCACATTCTCACACTGGCCCAAGTTGGGTCGGCCACGCCCATGGCGAACCGGATGCACAGACCACCAGGGTGGTGAAGTCCCTGCCCCTGGGGGAGCCTGTCACCAAGGTCCACTTATTCTGATTCATTGAAGCCATCATCAGCCCTGGGTTTCTCTGTATCCCATGCCAAGTTATCGAAAGGGGGTGTTCTGAGGCCTGGGTTTGCCCCAAATCCATAGAATCAGGACTAGAAGGGAAATCAGAACGTGTTGATAGCACTGTCATCCCCACATGGCCAGGGGAGCTGCCTAGGTCAGTTCTGGAATGGGGGTGACTCTTGCCAAGGTGACCCCTGGGATCCCAAGCAATTCCTTGCTGCATAGTGGCAAGTGAGCCGCTCTTCTCCTTCCACCCACCCCTCCCGCCTCTGCTCTCTGGCCGCCTGTAATGGCTAGCGCTTCCCCCACATCACGGACAGCACGATATCTGAAGATAGTTATCAGATAGCCATGTAACAAAGTGCTAATTTCTCCTCTTACCTGGATGGCATTTCAAAGAATTGCAGAAAGGATGAATTATCCAACATAGTGATGAGTGTTTAGATCCTTATCTCCACTGATGAGCCAAATAGATATCAGCAGGACTGGAGATAGAAAGATTCTTTTTATTTTTTTTAATTTTTATTTTCTTAAATTTTTATGAATTTATGATAGTCACACAGAAAGATTCTTTTTAAATGAAACCATAAAATAATGGAAAAAAATCTTAAATAGCTAGAAGAAAACGTTAGTGATACAACAAACGAGCAAAACCCTAGAGTTGAGCTTGGCCTCTCTAAGCATAATTCCAAAATCAGAATGCACAAAGAAGATGCTCATTGGATTTTTTTCAGACCTAAAATGATAAGTATTCACATGTTAAAAATAAAACAACATATTGGAATAACTGCAGGATATACAATGAGTAATTAGAATCCTTCATGTGATAGGAATCTGCTCAGTTTTTAAAAGGGGGCACAGAAAATTTACTCATAAAATAATACATTTTCATGAAAAAATACAGGAACTAAGAACTGAAAATATTTACTTCTGTCATTCAACAGAGAAATTTAAACTTAAAAAATGGTATTTCCCACCTATTAGATTGGAAATGGTGAAAGAAAGACACGTGGCGTGCCTTGTCTCGATGCAGGTCCTGCTGATGGGAGCTGGGGAAATGATGTGATTGTTCTGGGGGGACCCGTGTCCAGGTGCATCCAAAGTAGGTTCACGCAGGAGTCTCAACACAGCAGCTTATGCACAGGAAAGTACTAACAGAGTCTGCAAAAAAGGCTTAGGTACAAAGCTGAATAATTCAGGTTTTAAAACAAGAGCTGAGACTGTTAAGCTGAATGTCTTGAAATATGGAATTACAAGAAAAACAGTTTCTGCTGTTTTGAAGACAAATGCTTATTCATGAAATGAAGTCTGGTATCCAGTGCAAATCCTTGCAGAGTCATTCAGATAAGTACGATGTGTTATATCCTCTCTAGGTGCATAGAAAGAATTCTTGAAAGACTGTATCATGGGCTATCTCTAGAAGATAAAATTACAAATGAAAAGCTTTCATTTTGTTCTCCTTGCATATCTGCATTTTATAATTATTCTAAAATGAGGTTGTATTTATTATGCTCTTAAAAAAACTGAGTTAGTACTTAGGATATGTTTTATCAGGGATGCCCGGTGGCTCAGTCGGTTAAGCATCTGCCTTCAGCTCAGGTCATAAACTCGGGATCCTGGGATCGAGTCCTGCATCGGGCTCCCTATTCAGCGGGGAGTCTGCTTCTCCTTCTCTGTCGTGCTCTCTCTTATTCTCTCTCTCTCTCTCAAATAAATAATTTCTTTTTTTTTTTTAAAGTGTGTTTTATCAATAAAATAATGGAAAATTCACACACCCACTGCTGGCATGGCTGTGCTGAAACAAGCACACTCCTATATTGTTTGTAAAAATGTTCAAGGTGCTGGGGATGTTTTTGGAGGTCAACATGGCATGACTTTTTGAGAACCACACAATGGTTCACTTCTTTTGACTGAGCAAAATCCCTCTAGAGGAAATTGTAAAGAACAAAACTGCTGTAGGTATGGATTCAGCTTGATACATTCATGTGGGAATGAGTCCTTTTATGGTAAGGAGCTGGGTACATGATACAAAAATGAAGGGGACTATCCTGCCATCATTAATGTTTTTAATTTAATGTTTTTAATTTAATAACATAGTTTTCTATTTGTCTTGAAAAATTATTGTGAGCCCATGGGGGGGGGGGGGGGGCTCAGCGGTTTAGCGCCACCTTCGGCCCAGAGCGTGATCCTGGAGGCCCAGGATCAAGTCCCATGTCAGGCTCCCTGCACGGAGTCTGCTTCTCCCTCTGCCTGGGTCTCTGCCTCTCTCTCTCTCTCTGTCTCTCATGAATAAATAAATAAAATCTTTAAAAAAAAAAAAGAAAAATTATTGTGAAGTCACAAGAATACCCATTATTTCAGAACTGTGTGTTTGTATGCATGCAATAAAGGAAAAGAAGGGAACTCAGACTTGGGAAGATGAGAGCGATTTTATTTGATGGGCTTGAGGAGCTGTAGACGAGGGTTCTGGGTGTCCAGTACCAGCCAAAGGAGCTTCCTACGGCTTCAGTAGAAGAGCGACAGAGGGGATACACCGAAGCTGTTAGGATTTGCTCTTTGTGGAAACAGGTGGAAGATGGCAGAGCAGGAGTTGGCCTGGGTCCCTGCATGGTTAGACCTCACCCACCAAGCAGGGTCAGCTGCCACTTACGTGAGGGCTCACACATTGTGTTAAGCCTGAGATATGATAAAGATTTTATCCTTCCCTATCTTCATTTCTGATCTGAGTACAATGACAAGAGCGATGTGCCCTCAGCTGTCAAAGCTGTACAGCGTTCCAGGGCCCAGTGCCCACCTGAGAAGGGCTTTAGGGGGCCAGAGGCACACTGGCACCTGCAGTCAGCTCAGGATGGGAGGTACATTACTCCTCCCCATCCCAAGCACCCTCCTGCCTCTACTTGCCCATTATAGTGAACACCCCGCTGGCCCCACCGTCACCCTGCAGGCAACCTCAAGGCCCCTCACTCTCTGCCCCAAAATGCAATCCCCTTCCAAGGCCCCCAGTCCCTATCCAGGTCTCCTGTCAGTGCAGTCCTCTTACATCCCCACCACGAGGGCCACCTGCTGCAGACTCTCGGCATCTCCACCTGTCTCCACCTGGAGCCTCTGAAGTGCTTCCCTCCTCCCCTCTTCCCCGCCAGGCGGGCAGGGCTCCTCAAGTGCAGCTCTGGCCCAGTGGTCCCTCCTCACCAGTTATTCGTGCTGCTTGCTGCCTTCACAGACACAAACCTCTCTCCTGGGTATTACAGAACCTTGGCAACATCCCTTCTGGAACTTACTTCCCAGTAAATTAGGTGGCTGCTCACTTCTCTACCTCCAGGAAATTGCTTGCACTTTCCCCTCAACTTATAATTCCCTCCACTCTGCCCCAACTCAGGCGTTCCTACTCCCCCCACAGAGAAACCCTACAAATCCTATAAGTCTTCAGCTTGGCAATTCTAAACGCCCCCCCAAGCCAAAAAAAAAAAAAAAAAAAGCTCTCTAGCATCTCCCCAGATCTGGGAAATCTGACAAGCCTTTCATTCTTTTGAAATCCTCAACCCCTCAATCCATTTATGGGCCTGTCCAGGGTCTGCACGCATGTCCCTCTCTGTCTGTCTGTTGTCCGTGTGGCTTTGCTTCCCTGGAGCATTTAGCACAGCACCTGCAGGTTCTCACAGGTTCTCAAGAAATGTTTGAGTAGCAACGTGCCATCTGTCATTAGTGTTCCAAGGGTGAAGCCCCCTTATTCCCCCTCCAAATCCTTAGCTTCTTCATGATCCAGTTGTCATGGGTCTTTTGAAAGTAGGATATACTAAGAAGTTAAAATACCATCATTTTAAGTGCTAGAAAAACACCATGGAAACCCAAACATTGCTTCTTTCTAGTCCAAGAGACTGAGCTGAGCTGCCCTCCCCTTACCACGCTTGGATGGCAGGCTGGCACATGCCGGTCTCAGCTCTGGATACAGCCAATTGGGCAAGCGGGAGAAATCAGTGCAATCTGACGCAGAGACGGTGGCTCTCCCAGTGCCTCTCACGCCCTCAAATCTCCTGGCCCGCTCCACAAGGCTGCATTTGGCCCGGGAGCCAAGCAGAGACCCCCCATGGAGAGTGCTGGGCTGCAGAGAGGACCTCACCCCAACAGCCAAGAGCCTGGCTGGGCCTGAGAAGTTGGCTGTAAGAGCTGGAACAGTGCGCATACCTCCAGTCCCAGACATTTCAGGAGCCTGGAGAAATTTCGAATCCCTTTGGAATTTCCTGAGCATCGGCCTTTCGAAATGCCACCAATGTGTACTGAGCCAGAAACATGTGCGAACCCGGAGCGGCTGGAACTCTAATACACTGCTGGTGGGAACAGACACGGCTCAAACCCTTTGGAAAACACTTTTGTTACCTGAGCCAGGTTCTTGGGCCCCACGACCACAGAAACGAGGCTGGGGCCAAAAGTCAAAGGCACAGACAAGGCCTGAAGGGGGGTCCCGCTCCGGCTGAAGGAGACACAGCACCTGCAGAGAGCACGGAGGAGGGAGGGGTGGCCCTCCTTATGCACAGAAGCTCCCTCTGCTTCCACTCAGGTCCAATACGCTAATGAAGGAAGGGGTGGGGATGCTTGTCTTGATCGGTTGGAAGGGCTTGTTCTGATTGGTCAGAATCAGATGGTCCTACTGGCCAACCACTGGGGCTACTCCCAGTGCTTTTCAGAGCCAGGGTTCTGTTTGAAGGCCAGCTTGAATATGGGACCCTGTCTGGGCACATCCCGGCTCTGCTCCTTAAGACATGTAGTTTGACTAACAATCAACAGAAAGCGCCCCAGGTACACACTGTTTTTCACCTGGGGCTGCTTCCCATGGTCCCCAACTGTCCCAGCTTGATAGTTTCCTTAAAAGCTAAACACACATCTGTCGTATGATTCAGCCATTCCACTCCTAGGCATTGACTCAAGAAAGAAAAAAAGGCACTATCCATGTGCAGACGTGGACACACATGCCCACAGCAGGTTATATGCGTGGCCAAAAGGTAGAAGCAACCCAGTGTTCATCCTCAAGTGAAGGGATGAAAAAGAAGAGTGATGCATCCAGGCGATGGGATGCTCCTCAGCGACGCAGAGGAAAGAGCCACCCATGCATGCAAGAACATAGATGAGCCCCAAAATAACGAGGCTGGTGAATGATGCAGGGTAAAAACGAGCACATGCTATGTGTTGTATTTACCGAAAGTTCTAGAAACTGCAAAGTCACCTTAGTGACAGAAAGGAGATTTGTGGCTGCCTGGGGATGGGAGAGGGCCAAGCAAAGATGCAAGGGAGGGATGACTAGGGACTGCGAAGAAGCCTTGGTGGTGATGGGCAGGTTCTCCAAGTGGATTGTGGTGATGGTTTCATCATAAAAATGTCAACTTTGATCAAATTGTACGCTTCCAATCTGTGCAGTTGTTGCGTGGCAATGATAGCGCAATAATGCTGCTCAAAGTCTCCAAATTAATTAAAAGTATAATGAAAAGGGATCCTTATTGTCTAAAGTCTTCCCTGTAGCTCGTAATGAATTCATCCTGACAAGGGAAAGTTAGTTCATGTCGAGAATTCAGGGCAGCAGACTTGTCCTGTGTCTTCCGGGGGGAAAGTCAAACTGAGCTCCTCACCAGACAGAATGTGAGCCAGGTCTGGTGATGGGGTGACGGGGGGCTCTGGAGGCAGAGGCCTGAGCCTGGGTGGGGAGGGAGTCAGCCGGGACAGAAGAGCCCTAGAGCCCCAGGGAAATGGTCCAGACGCTCAAGCACAGCCGGGAGCTTCAACGTCAGGCAGCAAGCAGGGGAGGAATGGGCTATAAAATGGGATCTTTGTGGAAGCTCTGCCCAGGGGACCAGTACAAGAGTGGGGCTCAGTGTCCAGGGCCGCGGGCCGCTTAGGGCAGAGCCTGAAGTCTGAGACCGAGCCCGCTGGCGAGAGCTCTGGAGAGGTCTGTAGATGGGGTGTTCAGAGGGAGCCTCCAACCCGGAGGTACCCTCTCCGCCCTCCCTGGGATGCACTGCAAAAGGGCCTGCTTCAGAATCCAAGCTCTCAGAAGGTATCCTGGCCAGTCGTCCTGCCCCAGGGTGGGACATGGGATGGAGCTGGGACAGGACCCCAGGTGGATGTCATGAGGACATCATTCATACATTCATTCAAGAAGCATTTGCCTATCCTCGGGCTGTGAATGTAGTGCTCAGGGCTAGTGTATGCAGGTGGATGTGGCTCAGATGCTGGCAGGAGACCAAATTCAGGCCAGAGACAATGAGGGGAGGAGACAAACATGGCAAATACAGGGTCTGGCACATGGCATGTAAATGTATGCTGCTGGAAAGAGGGAAGGAAGGAAGGAAGGAAGGAAGGAAGGAAGGAAGGAAGGAAGGAAGGAAGGAAGGAAGAAGGAAGGAAGGAAGGAAGGAAGGAAGGAAGGAAGGAAGGAAGGAAGGAAAGTCCTACTTTCTCAGGCCGCTCAAGCCCTATCACCAGCCAGAAGAGAGGTAGACTGCTGCCATCCCTCTTACCCTCTTTGATTCGAAGGGAAGAAGAAAAGGTCTACAAAAATGCTCAATAAATGTTTTTTTTTAAGATTTTATTTATTTATTCATGAGACACACACACAGAGAGAGAGAGAGAGAGAGAGAGAGGGGGGCAGAGACACAGGCAGAGGGAGAAGCAGGCTCCATGCAGGGAATTTGATGCGGGACTTGATCTCCAGACCTTGGGATCATGCCCTGAGCCGAAGGCAGACGCTCAACCACGGAGCCACCCAGGCGCCCCTTCAATAAACTTTTTGTTAAAATAAAATGCGTGCAACAGTTAAACCAGGTGCTCTGTTGTGTAGTTGTTACCTATGTACACAGCAAAAGTCATAGGTTTCATGCTTGGCCAGAAATCCTGGTCTGCTGAGAATTGCTCACATTGACAAAAGCAAAACAAAACAAAACAACAACAACAAAAAAAACAAAGAAAAACACACACACACACACAAAACACACACACACACACAAAAAAAAAAAAAAAAAAAAAAACACGAAAAAGAAACCTACCACCACCACCAAAAAACAACTGGGTGACCTACAAGAAAAAAGAGAGAGAGAGAAGCAGCTGGCCCGTCTTAACTTTTAAAATGATCGTCATGGAACATTTGAGCGCCTGCCCCTTGCCAAGCTTTCCTCCTCCCCAAAGGAAATCTGGTGGCACAGAGTGAACTCCAGATCCTGGCATCTCCTAACGTTTGGATTCCACTGAGTTCTGAGCCCTCTTAATTGTTTCCAGGGCCTCTCTGCGGAGGGGCGTGGGGTCTGCGAGGTAGACGGGGCTGGTGCTGTTGCCTTCAGGTGCGGCTCCGAGAAGGCAGCGGGACTTCCCTGCAGTGGGACCCCCACAGCACTTCACAGCCAGAGGATCAGAAAGGGCGACATCATTTCCTGGAAGAGATTCGGGGCTGGAAGCTTGTCTCTAAGCCCAGCGATTTCCCCCGGAGCCGGGCAGGATGTGCGTTGCCGCCGAGTCTATGCACTTTTTACCTGGTGCACGGCGATGGGAAGGCTTCATTCACGCTCAACTGTCCTTGGCCAATATTCCTGTTAGATGAGAACGGGGCGGCAAGCCTGGTTCCGACCGTGGGCTTGACGTCTCTGGGAAATGCCTGCGCCTGCCGGGGTGCTGGCCAGGGGGAGCTGCAGGACCTCACCCTAGAAGCACAGGGCCCTTGGGTGTGGGGCGCTGTGTCTGGAGGGAAGCACACACGTGCTGGGGAGGAGGGGGCATGTGCCAAGCCCCTGGCTCATGGGCCCACAATGCTGGCCGATGGGGAGAGAAGATTTTATTTAGGAAGGGATGCTCCCCCCTGCCCCACCCCAGAGGTTCCTGCTGGGGGATTGGCAGGGTTCTCACCCATCAGCTGGCCCGGAGCCGGGAATAGGCTGCCCGCTGATGCACAGCCTAGTCGTGGCAATAAAATCATAAATGGAAGTCCCAGGGCAATTATAGGCCACACACGTACGGGTAAGGAGCCCTGGCGTGCAGGCGCCCATAGCCTCTGTCCCCTGTGTGTGCCTGGCTGGCTACCTTTATCCCTGAAATCCCAGGACGTCTTGCACAGAATGTAGCTCCCTGCTCTTCTGACTTCATCTCAGGTTCCCAACAGGAGAGATGAAATTCAAGCCTACGATCGAAAGACTAGAAGTTTCTTTTTGAGGCTTCTCCCCCAGGGGCCCAGCCCTCCTCTGTATCTCGGGAGCCTATCCAGAGGCAGGCATGCCAAAAACTAAAGTAGAAACAATACCAGTAACAGCCATAGTCACTAATAATGATGATGAAAATAATGGCTCATGATAATAATGGCACCGCAGGCCTCACCGCCTCAGTGGCGACTGGGACAGGGACCCACTCTGACACTGGTGATTCTTTCGCTGGTTTTCACAGATGCAGACACTGATGCTCAGAGCGATGGGTAGGCAGCCCCAAGTCCCACTGCTGTGGCCGAGAAGATTCTAGCTCAGGTGTGACTGATAGAGGACGGGCATTCTCTTACGTGCTTTGACATGGCGCATCAGGCCAGAGCACAACTGGAGATTTCAGGACTCCAGACCCCTTGGCAGAGCGGGTGGAAGGTGGTCCCCCCGCAGCCATCTCCTCCCTGACTACATGCCCTTCCTCTCCCTCAAGGAAGGGTCTTTAAAACTCCCTGAGATGCTACTTGCCCTTCCACCTGCTGACACCCCCCACCAGTGGGGCAGCCTTGGGAGACCCCCCACCAGGAAGCTTCTGGACCTGCCTGGCTGGGCTAGGCCCCCGTCCAGCCTCTCTAGACCCAGCACACATCCCCTCGTGCCATATCTGCAGCCAATCCCAGCCTATCCCAGCCTGATGGGGCCTCCTCAAGAGCAGGGGCCGTGACTCACTCACCTCCGTGTCCCCAGCCCCAGCGGTGGCTGGAATAACAGGGGCTCTGTGGATACCAGAATGAGCAGATGAAGACAGGAGCCTGGCTTGGGTGATGCTTCTCAGCCTTTTATAATCCGTGTTCTTCCAACAAGCATCGCATGCCACCTCCTTGCCAGGGCCCAAAACCCCGGGACACCATCAGCTCTCCTGCCTGCACCTATTCAAGTCACTGTGGCTCTCCATCAGCCAGGGAGTTTTCTCAGGCTTGGCTCCTACAATCTGTGTTACCCGAATGATTTGCAATTTTTTTCATTATCCAAACATTCAGCACGGACACTTTCTTTCAAAATACACCTGCTTCCCAGCTTTGGGAGTCTAATTCCTTGCCTGGGGTGAGGAGGGAGGGGACTCCTCTACACCCAGGCTCTGAAAACTCATGGGGTGTTGGGCTCAGGGTACCCCAACAGGAAGCAATGACCTGACTTCAGTCACCAGAGGTATAACTAGAGGTGAGGAAGCAGATTTTATGACCAAATCAGAGGAAGAGCAAATACAGCTCCGTGTGTTTTTATGGGACTGTACACCTGTTGATATGGGAAGACCCTGAGAGTGAAGGCGGAGGCCCTGCCCTGGTGGGCGGCGGGGTTGTCAGCTGCCAGCAATGGCAGGGCAGAGGAGGGGGTGCCACTTGCTGGGGGCAGCAGCTCCTGGAGTCCACGGGGGATGCCAACCTTTGAGGGGTTCCCCATGAAACAGCTGGGCAAACTCTGGGACAGATATGGGAATCTCACTGTAGTTCAGGTCTTACAGGGGACAGAAAATGGAAAATTTGCACCTGTTCTCTGTCTAGGAAGGCTTGGGAATCCCAGAGTCAAAGGGAAAGAAAGAGTCGGTGCAAGAGCCTGGGACAGGGCTGGGGGACAGGGTGAAAAGGATGTGAGACATTGAAAAAGAAGCACTGTGCTCCCGTAGTTCTAGAGGCTCATCCGAAAGTCCAGTGTGGGGCTCCGTGCTCTTGGAAGTGTGTTTTTCTCTCCAACATCCTATGCAGCCCGATGAAATCCTAAGGATTCTCCAGGACCTCACCATGTTCTTCCATTTGTGGCAAAAGAGAGCTTCTAAAAATATTTACCCATTTCACATAAGCAATGTAAAAATAACAACTTAAAAAACAAGTCATGCCAATGCACTGAGATTTTCCTGGGAAAAAAGTCTCCTGTGCCAAAATATAAATAAATGAATAAATATGATTAATTGTAGGAAGGCATGAAGATCTAAGATTGAGATGGCTCTTCAGGATCCGGGAAGCTCTGCCTTTTGGGATAACTGCCTCACAGGCCCACCTACCTCCTACATTCATGAACTTTTTAACATTCACTCAAAAACGCTCCTGGAAAGCCTGCGTAGAATGCTTTATTCGGGCATCGCGGAGCTGAGCATGACCGAGATCTATCTTTGGGTCATGATGATGTAACCAAATAGTTGTCCTGCAAAGTGACCAGGACCATAAAAGCAATTTTGCCCCAGAACATCAGAGAAGAAGGGAAAGATGCTTCAACACATGATTTTAGATCAATAACATTTAGACTGATGATTTATTTAGGGACACCTGAGTGGCTCAGTCAGTTAGGCGTCTGACTCTTAATTTCAGCTCAAGTCATGATTTCAGGGTCCTGGGAGCATGACCTGTGTTGGGCTCTGTGGTCAGTGGGGAGTCTGCTAGAGGATTCTCTTTCCCTCTTCCTTTGGCCTTCCCCTCATTCCTGCATGCTCTCTCTCTCTCTCTCTCTCAAATAAATAAATCTTAAAAAAAAAGAAAAATAATTTATTGAGATTACTTCATAACATACACCAAAATACATCCTAGAGAGATTCAAGGACATATTTAGTCACTTATTTTATTAAAATGGCAAAACTACAAGAAAATAAACATCAATCATCAAATCTCAGGAGGATGAGCTTTTTAAAGCAACAGAAGAAATTGCCAAGGAGAAACAGGTTGCATTATCTCTAGATAAAAAATCTAAATGCCGAGACATTGAACCACTAACCAAGATTTCAGGCTGAACGGATGACGACGTCATAATTGTAGTAAATATGAAGACAGAGGGTTAATTTCACAGCAAAACACCAGTGGAAAAATAGAGTTGGGGTCATGAACCAGGATCCACCAAAGGAAATGCAATTAGTAAACAAACACTTGGGAAAATTTCCTGCAGTATTAAGGATGGAATAAATATAATTAAAATAATTACATACCATTTGACCTACCAGGTTAACAAAGCTTATAAAAATAAACATCACTGCCAGAGAATGTATAGAGACACAGTCTCTTCGGTTGCCAGTGGACAATACTTAGCCAGAGCTCCAAAACCATCTGCGGCGAGGGACCAAATAATCTAACTTCTAGGAATCCCGAGGTAATGAAAACAAGTACTCTGAAAGCTTCGGAAAGAAAAAAATGTCATCACAACATAATTCATAATCATGACAAACTGATAATATCATAAATGTCCCCCAAAGAGACACGATGGTTAAGGAAACACTCTTTTGCAAAAGCAATTACTGCGCTTGTATTTTAAAAGACTATGTCATAACAAGAAAAATATGTCTGATCGAATGTTAAATGGAAAAAGCAGAACATAAACCTGAACCTACAGCATGATCAGACCACAATAAAAAGGATTTACATGGAAAGTCAAAAGAGATATACCGCGACGTTTTCATGCTGGGATTAGACATGATCTGTGCCTCGTTTCGTTCTGCTTGTTTATGTTTTACAAATGTGCTTTCGTGCCTATGTCGGTGGCTCTCTAATTCTGGACACGTAAAGTATCCCTCAGGTACTCCTTAAAAATGAGGACTCCCTGGCCCAGGTGACCTGATCTATAGGATCTGGAATCTATATTGTTATGAGCATATCAGGGAAATGTACAGTCTGCCGTTCTGAAATCCATTCTCGGACACCAATGGGGGGTGGGGTGGGGGGTGGGGTCCTATGATTCTATATTCAGTTCTGACACTACCCAGAGTTAGCATCTGACCTCGCAAGTTAAAGGCAAGGTCCCCTCAAGACGGCCCTTCTTCAGATGCCAGACACGGATGGGATCTCCGCGCGACCTGGACTGCTACCCGACTAGGCTACCAATCTGGGGGTTCCTACCACCTCCCACCTCACAATTGTCGATTTGCTAGAAGGACTCACAGAACTCATACAAGTGCTATACCTACAGTGACAGTTCTATTTTAAAGGGTACGGCCTAGTGTCGGATGAAGAGATGCCTAGGGCAAAGTCTTGGGGAGGACAGCACGGAGCTGCCGTGGCCTTTCCTGGAATCCAGGCACACCACCCTCCCAGGACCAACCAGGAAGCTCCCTCACACTTCAGTGTTTAGAACTTTTATCAGATGCTTTATTACCTGGGCACGATTGATTAAACCATTGGCCTTATGATTGAACTCAATCTCCAGCCATCCGCCTCCCCAGAGGTCTGGGAGTGCGGCTCAAAATTTCCAACCCTCAATCCCATACTTGATCTTCCCAGCATGGCCAGCTCCTCCCTGGGGCCTCACTACCTAAGGTCCCACCTCATTAGCATCAATTTGGATGTGGTCAAAATGTGTTCTTTCTACATAGACACTTCTATTAGAGAATTCCAGTGGCTTTGGAGCTCTGTGCCAGGGATGGGGACAAAGATCAGATGTTTATTTTTTGTTACATCACAGTGGCCCCTGTCCAAGAGTCATGCCTTGAAAAATATTAGAATATGAATCATTTTAATTTTTAGAAGTAATTAATGGGGAAGGTATTTGGGGTCACTGGAGGACAGTGAAGTAGGGATGAGTTAACATGGAGAGCTTCAAGCCAGGTCTGCAATGGTAATCCAGGTTTTCAGGAGGAACCTGAAAGGGAGGAGGGTGGATGGGAGGGTGGATGGGAGGTGGATGGGAGGTGAAAGTATACGTTGAGGATAGACATTTGAAAGTATATTGCGTTTCTGGAAGAAGTGGTGTCTTCCTTGGTAGCTGGAGTTTAAGTCTGTATGGGGAAGAGGTGGTTCTAAAGGGCAGGTCACTTGGCACCAGGTTAGGATAATCCCCATTTGCCAAACCAGGGGGTCTAATTTTAGGTGAGTGTTTGATAAACTGTGTAAGGTATGGCTGATTCATAGAATAGAAATACCAGAGCTCATTACATGCATCAAGGGGTAATTGTCTGATAAAGCTTGTTTCAGTTTAATGTGTAGGTTTATGGGACATGTGCATGTGTGTGTGTGTGTGTGTGTGTGTGTGTGTGTGCATTTGTACAACATCTGTGCTCCACAAATACATGGATCAAAAGTCACAAATGCCCACTGCTGGGGCTCTGAGCTGCATCTGGTGACTGTCAGCATGCATAAAGGGGACAGTAAGGTGAGAAACAAGAAGAGGTGACCCGTCAGGAAACAACCACTATAACCGATGACCAGCTAGGGCACAGCAGGAGACTGTGAAGAAAAGGCCAGAATAGAGCTATGTCTGGGAATTATATTGACAGATATAGGTACCTGCCTGAACACGAGGCTGGGCATGAGCTGGAAAATCCATAGAAGAAATAACAGGAAGGCAAAGGGGCAGGATGGGGAGGGGAAATGTGCATCATGAGTGACACATTGACTTAGCCCACAGGATATGGTATCAAGTGTAGGCAGATATACTGGTGCCTACCAGAGCCTTGGGGCAGGGTGAAACCAAGCCAGGAGAGCCAAATAAAATGAAGAATGGGATACAGAGAGCTGCAGCCCAACAGGGTGTCAAGGAAGGGGAGGAAGCCATGGGGGTTGGGGCAGGAGAGGAAAGCCAGCCAGAGGGCCCAGGAGGGAGGTTTCCAGGAGGAAGCACCTCTGCTCTCCCCTCAGAGCCCATCCGAATACACACAGAATCTCATTCCCAAAGCTGCAAAATTAGCTAAGCTTGAGAACTGGGATTTAGAAGCTTTCCACACTCTGGAAGGATGTCCTACCAAACACTCTGTATCGAGCCCGCTGGATCCCAAGTGATTACACTCCTGTAGAACTGGGTCAAGTAGAGAGAGCCAATGGTGGCACAAGAGGAGATTACAGAGAGATCATTTACCAAAAAGTATGGGGGAAAATCGGCTCTGTGGTTAAAAAAAAAAAAAAAATTCAGGGTTGATCTTCACCTTAAATTAAACCCAAATAAATGTTAAGCCGATCAACGAGTGTATACACAAAACAAAATGTATGAATGTTGATACATTATGTGTAAAGAAAGGCCTCCAAACAAATAAGTCACTTATGCCAAGTATTTTAAAGGTCAACAAAAATGGGAACAAAAGCATAAGAATGCATTACAGAGACCTCATGGGGGCGTTTCAGAAAGGAGTGGCCGACAGCATCTACCTGCTGTGTAAACTAAACCACATCTGACTGTGGAGGTAAAATCGGAAGCGGGTCTTGAACCCTGGAGATTTAGACAGGTGTGGCTTGGGGAGGAAGGTCCAGGTGGCCAGGACGGCATGAGGCTGGGCCAGGGGACAGCCAAGCCTTGGGGTGGCCTGGCTTCCTTATCAGGTTACAAAAGTCCTGCGTAAACAAAGGCCACCTGGCAAGGGACACCACCTGCGTGACTCCATTTCCTTATGACTGTCAACATTGACATTTGCAGACTCTTTGAAAACACATTTAATTAGTCGAGCAAATGATACCCTCTCCACAGGCAAGTGGGTCTAATCTAAACACCTGATCTAGGATATTGACTCTGTTAGGGAGAATCACCACCTCCACCTCGGGAAAAACGAGCCCAGCTATGTCTAAGTGCTTACGTGCAGAGTTGGTTTTCTAATTATTTTCTCTTTCATCAAGCACATCTGAAGAGCAGCTCTTTGCATATTGTAACCCGGAGAGGCAGGAGATCTTCAAAAATAGATCTCTCCCATCAGGGGAAGGAAAAAACGTAACGATTAATACCCACGGAGGCAGCTGATTCACACCAGGCTCCCTGATACCCTCCCGGGACGGTGTTTCAAAGAAATTATTAAATTTATCATTAAAGGCGAACTGGTATGTTTCTTCTTCACCTACTTTCAACAGGAAACAAACGCATCCGGAAAATGGCCTGCAACCAGAAGAGAGCGCCTAATTTACCAGCCCGTGCTAGGTCCACTTTTTTAAAAGCATTTGCTTCCTGATCTTTGAGAAAGAAACTAGAAATTTCAGAAACATATTACACAGAAAGATCAGAAAATATGTCCTTTTTAGCAATTATGACCTGGTTTTGCTCTTGAGTCTTCTTGGATAAGATGGGTGCAGGTAGCTGGGGACGTGGCGTTCCTCCCCAGTGTAGACACACTCCGTACTCTCCCATTAAAAAAGAGCAGAAGCGTTTTTTGGTTTTTGGTTTTTGGTATTTTTTCCCAATGATGATTCCTGGCTTCAAGATGAAGCCATTGACGTCCGTTGATGGTGAAATTCAAGACCACAGTCCCAGGCAAGCAACGGGGATCCCTACAGGATCTGCATTTCCTGGAGCCCTGATCTGAAAGATCACAGGCCTGAACTCTATCTCATTTACAGACTTCGTAACAGGTTCTCACTTTTAATCTAACTTTAAGTCACAACAGTCTGTTTGCAGAGCTGATGGAAGGGGCTCCTTGCCAATGAGATCTGGTGTAGGCTGGGGACAAATTCCACCGGAAGGGAGTATTTGGTGAGAAGGGACCCTCTTTAGGGAGAGAAGGATTTTGTAATGATCTAAGAAATGAGCTGGGTACAGACCCTTGCGACAAAGCCGAGAATTCACCCCCATTTGAAAGAAGCCCACAACTTGATGGGATGAGCACTGGGTGTTACACTACATGTTGGCAAATAGAACTTGAAAAAAAAATATATATATATATATTTTTTTTTTTAAAGAAAGCAAGAAGCCCACAAATGCTAATAGCACACAGAGATTGTGCTTCATGCCTTTGTTCCATGGAAGTTTAATAAAAGGTATTTTCTGTACTTTCTAGGAGGAGAAAAGGGAGACACAAATCTCTTTTATGACACGCAGTGGGTAACTGGGGTCTGTGGTTATTGACAGTGAAAATCTGAGTCTCGGGGGCAGAAAAAGTAAGGTTAGTGGCCAGGACTCCTGTGCTGATCCTGGCTCTGCACCCGGCTCATCCCTGTGGCTCTCCTCACAGATTGCAAGGATGTGTTTTCATAAACCTTTGGCCATTGCCCTTGCTAGGCCCAGGATTAGAGCTGAGATGCTATGTGGGTCACCTGAGTGGCCTCAGCTGAGTGAAGTCTCCATGCATCAAGGTCCTTGTCTGCACAATGGAGAGCATGGGGTTGGGGGAGTAAATGCACTAATTCATGCCCATGACAAATGTTCAACACGTGGTACTGATGTTCTTGGGGGAACCTCGTTCACTGGGTTCATCAGTTACTTGCAGCAGATTCTAATTTCATAAGGCACTAACTTTGGTGCAAAACATTCCCCATATCTGGACTTTGTACATTGAGCCTCTGTTTCTACCTGAAACTTAATCTAGTCACTTCTGAGTAAACTTGGCCAGATTTGGTGGTTTCTTGGTAATTTCAGGATTAAACTCACCCAAATTCAGGTCCTTTCTCCCCTTCTTCCAGGGTCATACTTGGGCTCAGTGGACACCTGCCCATCATCACAGTGTCAAGGACTAACTTTTGATTCTAGGCCAATATCTATCCATGTGGCTTCCCCTCATCCCATTATCTTCAGCCATGATCACCTGCGGTCACCCACTGAAATATGGCCTTCCAGGCTGGTCTTGGGCCATCACCACCCTTCAAAGTAAGCATCAGCTACAGAGTTACCTACAAGGTAACCACGTGCCAATCCAGCTCTTAGGGAGGCACCCTCATCCTTCATCCCAGACAACAAAATTTAACCACTGGCTCTTTCTCAGATGATCTCCATGCCCTTTCAGACCACTGGAGGACCCACCCACAACCCCATAGTGTCCATGGACCTCTGGGAGATCCCAAAGACTCGGCTGCTGTTCTGGGGCTATGCCTCATACCTGGCTTCTCTCCAAGGCCTAATGTCTACCTGGCATCCCTCGGGAAGAGAGGCATAGGATTCTTCTAGCTCAAGATCCACTGATGTGGCCAAAACTAGGTCATTCCTGCAGGAACTCATCCAGAAGCTGTCCAGTGGAATCTGGGCCCCTAAAATGGGCCTTTGACTCTTTGTGCCTCCTCCAGCTCACTTCCACATCACCGTGGGAGGCCCTTACTCAGATACTGTGAGGAGGAGGGGAAAAGGCAACTGCAATCCTTGACAAATAATTGGGCCACAATCAAACCGTTCCCTCTATTTTTTTTTAACTTGATGTCAAAATTTGATCAATTCAACCTGTGGCTTCTCTATTCATAATCCTTTTCATACTTGGGGCAATACCACATGAATACTTCCAGCCTGAATTGGGGGGAAATCTCAGATTTAAGTTTGTATGTGACAAGCCCAGGTAATCGCATGCTATCCCGCCATGTATGTGTGTGTTGATAACTCCCAAGCCCCTTCGCTGCCCATGGCTGCCTGGACATCCCCCTGCAGGGCCGCCGCACTGAAGGCTCACATTCACTCATCACTCTGTCTCTGTTTCATTCTTAATGTTCAGCCAATTCTGACACCACAACTTCCTGCCCCTAAACCACAGACATCTTCCTACAAGAGTTGGGGCAGGTCTCCGAGTCCCCGCTCCCTTGGAATCTAAACCTCGGGGCCCCATATGGTAGATAGAGTTCTTTGGATGAGAAAAGACTAGGTTCTAGTCCAGATGCAGCTGTTTAATTACTTTAGAAAGACTTTTCCAAGACGGCATCATTTCCTAGACCTAAAATTCTTCAGTTTCTCTCTCATATCTACAATTATTGCAATAATTTATAAGCTTAATGAGGTATTTAAATTAGGTCATGCCTTTCCCAAAAGTCTTCTGGGCATTGACCTCCCTGAGGGGTTCTGCACACAGGCCCCAAGAGAAGCACGACATCATCTGAGCAGCGGCTGGTGCTGGGACGCTGCTCAGACGTCCACCATGCATGAGTCCTGATTTCTGCTGCCCAAGCCTCCATCCTTCCAGGGTGAGCAGACACTGCCCTCCAGAGTGGCCAGGGCAGTGAGAGCCTTAGGTTCTGGGCTGTGGGTTGTGCTAGGTTTGGGTTCCAGCTCTGCTTACGTCTAGAATCTGGCATTCTTGGGGGAGCCGATTTTCACTAAAAGTCATTTCTTGCCTTATTGGTGTCAAGGATGTCAACTTATTTGACTTGTGGTGTCCCTCTTCCTCCCATTGCCACTTCCTCCTTGTAAATGCTATGATCAGACACTCTCTGATCAGCCAATGGGAAGAGCCAGCAGGAGAGAGAAGTGGAGGAGAAGGAGCTGGTGCCAGAAGACTGAGCCATCACCTGCAGACACCAGCAGAGCTGCCTTCCACCCACAGTCAGAGCAACATCACTAAACACTGCGCCCACTTGTGCACGCCTCTGGGGAGGCACTGAGACAGGGTCTGTCAACTCCGAGTCAGGGCCACCTTGGAGCCAGCAGCTCTCATGGACTGGAGCTGTTGTCCTCCTTAATACACACCTCCAGTGACACACATGGCCATTAAAAGCTGAGGGCCGCTGCCTGGAGCCTCCCAAGATGCCTGGTTCCCCTCTCAGGGGCATCTGAGAAGAAAACTTCTCTGTCCTACTAGCCACACCCAGGCATGACCTGGAAGACACCGTCAGGAGATGAGGTCAGCTGTTCCCAAGGCACTTTCTTGTCCCATCTACCGGGACCTGATTTTCCACGCTTGGCTTCTGCCCCGGACACAGCGTTTGGGTCTTGCTCGGGGTTCCTCAGGAGTTCCCATTATCAACCTCTGAGATAATGCCAGATCAAGCAAGTGGGGGGCTGCTGTGTGGTCTGTGGCCCCACTGCCCTGCGGCCCTTCCCATGCAAGGGAGAAGTTCCTCCTCACATGTCATCTCTGGCAGCAAAGTCAAGGTAACAGGGGTCTTCAGGGCCTAGAAGGCCTTTCTGCCCATTGAGGAAGTGAAGCTGGGAGCCTGTACTGAAGACGGTGCTTGGTTGTTTCCACAGTGGAAAATACTGGAAAGTCACTGATGGGGAGGCCCAAGGGTGGCAGAGGCCATCATCGATTAGGCTTTGTCAGACATGACAGATAAAAATGAAACAAAGAAGGGAGGGAGGAGGAGATGAAAGAAGGAGGGAGGAAGGAAAGTAGAAGGGAGGAGGAGTGAGAGAAAGAGAAATGTTGGACCACAGTCTAAATCGTTTTCTCAAATAAGTATTTATTTAGTAAAACAAACCCTAAACTAGTTCAATGAACTTTTTATGTATAAATGTTGGGCACTAGACCCAAATGGTGATTCGAATGTGCGCAAAGCCTTCTCCACCACTGACTCCCACTAAATTTGCCAAAGAGAAGCGGGAAGGCTGTGATTCTGTGCCCATGGCTGAAGAGCATTGTCTGCAGCCAAGGACCCTGAAGAGTCTCTGAGACCCAGAGCGGGCCTGACTGGGTAGGGATGAGGGTCATCTCTACCACCAAGGAGGCGGGGAGAGCAAATCACAGGATGTCATGTGCAGGCGTCCAGGGGACACAGGACAAAGCAGCAAAAGCAATGAATACAACTCAGGATCTTCGAAAGCAGATATTGTCCAGGGCAAAGCTTCAGATTCCACCTTCATAAAATCAAAGACTGAGGACCAAGTGGAACAATCCACTCATGCTGAGGAATCCTGAGCACGAAAGGAAGACTGTGGGCAGGCGCTTGTGTGCGTGTCTGGGCTGCTCAAGCAGCAGGCACTGATGGTGAGGTGCTGACCCATCGGCAGGGATGAGGGGACCGAGGAAGGGGCAGGGCCCTGAGAAGACTACTGCAGATTTTGGTACTGAGAAGGGGCTGTGCTGCAGCAGGTGCCCGAAGTGTGGGAGCAGCCGTGTGGATGTAGGTCACGGGCAGGGGCTGAGGGAGCGCCGGGGTGCATGCTCAGCAAAGCCTGGGTCACCATGAGGGACTGTGGGCAGGAATGGGGATGTGAAAGGCTTTCTGCGGGGATCTCAGAGGAATGAGGAACACGTCTTTGTAACCAGCAGAAATGCTGACCCTTTGTGCCGAGTGGCCAAGAACCTGGGCGAACTGTGTTCCAGAGGTTTGTGGAAGGTATCAGCTGCGGGCACTGAACGTGGATACTCAGGTGAGATTTCCAAGCTGAGTGTTGGAGGAGCAGCTTGGTTCCTCCTGACGGTGAACAGTAAATCACGAGAAGGGAGGTGATTTGGGTGGAGGAATTAATCCTGAAGCAAAAAAGCACCAGAATTGGAAGATTTGGAAAATCCTGTCTGTCCCAGTTGCAGACAACGAGAAGACTAAGGGTGTGGCTGAACAAGCAGGTGACAGGAGGTGAGTGTGGGTGTGAGCCAGGCTTCTAACCTGCCACCTCCGATGTGAGCTCACCAGCAGATAAGACCTTGCTGGGTTGTGGGCTTGCCTGGGACCTGTCACTCCCTTCCTTCCTTCCTTTCTTCCTTCCTTCCTTCCTTCCTTCCTTCCTTCCTTCCTTCCTTCCTTCCTTCCTTCCTTCCTTCCTTCCTTCTTTCCTCTTTCTGCTCTTCAGAATGAGACCATCTGTCCATAGCCCATCCCATCCTTGTGTTTGGAAGCACACAACTTGTCTGCTTTCACTGGTTCCCATCTGGAGTCTCTCCCGCCCCTGACTTAGACCAGATTCGGAGGAGACTTTGGATAAGTTACTAGTTTTGAGACTGTTCAGATGGAACTAGTATATGCAAATACTTGCATATGAGAAGGACATGAACTTCGGGACGACAGGGGCATGTGATGGACTGGATATGATATCTGCCCCCCAACTCTTATGTTGGAGTCCTAAAGCCCACCACGACTTTATTTGGAGACAGGGCCTGGGAGGAGCTGGTAAAGGTGAAATGAGGTTGTCGAGGTGGGCCCTAATAAGAACAGGAAGGGACGCCAGAGCTCCCTCTCTCCTCCATGTTAGGACGCAGCAAGAAGGCAGGTGTCTATGTGACAGCCAGGAAGGACGAATCACCAGGAACAGAATTGGTGGTGCCTTGATCTCAGACTTCCAGCCTCTGGGACTGTGAGAAGTAGACGTCTGTTGTTTCGACCTGGTGGCCTGAGCGCAGCACTACAGTGTCACCGTGGCTTACGGCCTGAGCCCCAGGCACTCGTGTTGGAGACCCATGGGAAGGCGAGGACAGGGACAAAAGCCGAAAGAGCCACTGAACACTTGCCCTGCTTACCATGACACATTGGAAGGGGCATTTCCTGCAGTTTGTTGAAAGCATCATTGCCCAGTGCCTTGGCAGAGGTGGGCTGCTCCAGGAAGAGAGGGCAGGAGCAGCAGCAGTGTCCCCGCACACCCTGGAGCCCACAGTCCCAGGCCCAGGAGACCTTGCAGTGCTTGACTGGGAAGGGCAGCCCTAAGCGGGCACTGCAACCACACACACACACACACACACACACACACACACACACACACACACATCCAGCAAGATCTGATGCACTGAGGCATCGCCCAAGAGACAGTAGCATGGCCCAGAGAAGGTTCACATCAGGCAGCCAGTTGGACATGGAGGAGGTCTGGGGGGAGCTGTCGTGGGAAGATCCCCAGTTGTGACAGGGGCAGGGGACTCCCCCTACATTGGCAGGGGTCCAAGGAGCAGGGCCGATGAGGAGTATGCTCCACAAAGTGCCCCCATGTGTAACCACAGTCGTGGTGGGACCCAAGTCAACCCCAGAACTGTCATCCCTTCATCCATTTACTTAGTCAACAAGTACATATTGATTCCCTGCTGGGTGCCGGGCATTGTTCTGTGTTGTCTTAGTTGGTTCTGGGGCTGCTCTAACAGAAGTGCTATCAACCGGTGGCTCGTAGACAATAGAAATTTATTTCTCATGGTTCAGGAGGCTGGAAGTCCGAGATCAAGGCACCAGTTGATCAGGTGTGTGGTGAGGTTCTACTGCCTGGTTCACAGACAGCTGCCTTCTCCCTGTGTCCTCACACGGGAGGAAGGGCAAGGGAGCTTTCTGGGGTCCCTTTTATGAGGGCCTCTGGTCCCATTCTTGAGGGCTCTGACCTCCTGACCAAATCGTCTCCTGAAGTTCCCAACTTCAAATACCAGATTTCCAGGTGTGAATTTTGGAGGGACACAAATATTCGGTTTATAGCGTATGCCCTGGAGCTTCAGTAGTGAACACAATACACAAGGTCTCTTCTAGAAATAGCAATTATATCCTGAAGGTGGAAGCAGACAACAGGCAAGTGAACAACAATGGGAAGTCCAGTCTGAGAGAACAAGAGGCGAGTGTATATAGTACGTATAACACATAAGCAAATACATATATATGTATATAAGCAAAAATGTGTGTGTGTGTGTGTGTGTGTGTGTGTGTGTAGTCCCTTTCTTAGTGAATCAGTCACCATGAAATTGTTTTGGTGTCTTTGTAAAACTTGGAATTAAAAGGAGAGGGACATGGGGGTAGACATGTTAGCCCTGTTCTAGAATTGGGTGGAACCTCCTTCTAGAACAGGTGAGCCTCCCCTTACACCAACCAACTCCCAACCCTTTTGCATGGGGCAGTGGCTCTGCAGTGCCTGGTCCTCCGGGCAAGGTCTCACCACATGGGCAACCTGCTTAGCGTTTGCTTAGGACGACTTGGCTCTTCTTGGCTCAGCGGAAAAGTGAAGGGTGATCATCTGTCCACCTCCTCGCGCATGTGAACTCGCCCAGTTCCATTTCCAGCGCGCATCAGTGTGTCACATCCACTCACCTTGTTATCCCTGGAACCCATTTTCCTGCTGGCAACCCCTAACGCGGCCTTCGATCTGCACTGGTGTCTACGAGAGCCGAAGGAATCACACATTAAGGCTGTTTTAATAGGCACAGAAATGCAGTTGCTGAATCTCTTCTGAGGCTTTTCTTATAATGTTTTTCCTTATATATTACAATCATTCGTGTGTGCCAATGTCAACTGTTAAAGGGAATAACACTGCAATCACTATTAAAAAGCAATAACGAGCCTGGGAGACTGGCTCCCGGCTTCCCTGCACAGAATCCTACTTGCCGACAAGGAGCCTCGCAGGGACGTGATGCCTTTTTGTTCTCAGAGCATCTTCTTGACCTTTTCTTGCTTGATCGCAGGGTCTCTGTCACCTGGACCTTCCCATAAGGAACAGTGTTCTCGCGCTCCCTCAACTGGTCCTGCGGAGAATCCCCACCACGTCCCTGCTGTCCCCTCGGGAGCAGATAACCTGGTGAAACCTGTTCTTTCTCTCATCACCCAACCTGCCCAACTACAGTGGCCTCTCCTCTTGTGACGACCAGTGCAGGATCTGCAAGAGCCATTCTGCTCACAACTGTTGTTACCTTCCTCTCTCCACCTGGGGTGTGGCTGACGACTCCCCATTTTGTCAGCCCTTCCTAAATGCAGACAACGCAAGCACCCCGGGGGAGGAAGGCTGAAGAGGGGAAGGCTGTGCTCGCTGATGGGTACCCCGGCCCAACCCCAGTCCCACCCAGGCCCGGGCCCAGTGCCACGGGGAGCAGTGCTTTCCCTTACAAGGAGGGGATGACTACAGAGCAGAGGGTGGGCTGGAGGTATCCCCGGTCCCTGCCTCCCGGGCAGTGGTGGAGGTTTCCAGAGGGCCACACAAGAGAGGTACCAAGTCGGGGACCTCTGCCAAGACAGAGGGTGTGTTCCGCAACAGCTTGAGCCTGCGGCCCTGGAGTCACCACGAGAGCCTCACTGAGCTAATGTTTATTGATGTTGCTTTCTATTAATTCAATTAAATCTCTTTCTGAAGCAGCGCTGGCAGGCAGGGCTGCCTGGTGGGGTGGAGGGGGTCTATTTTCCCAGGTGCTGGGTGGGGCTCCAGCCAAGGGAAGTGAAATAGGATCCCTCCCAAGTGTGGAACTCCCCAAAGCAACCCTGCCCTTCTTGCCAGAGGCCCCCCTCTGTCACCAGGGCCGCACATGGATTTCAGCACATCTTGCTTCGATTCGTTGCTTTATGCATAAAATTCCACGCAGGAAAATAAAACCTAGACATAATGATTTTGATTGCAAATTACTGCTCTCTAACATAAAACATATTAAATGTCATTAAATTTTATGGGTTATGATTCCCTAGTGGACGGCAGGCTAGCCCTGTGTTCAGAAAACGGGAATTTAGCGAATTCAGATCCACATGATTTATCTGGAAGACCTGAAATGTCATCGGAATGACTTCACTTGATTACAATGATGAGTTGTTAGCTTTTAATTCTGTTGAACCTCTTCACTCGCTGATTTCCTGTTTGCAAAGTCACTTTCTCAATAGAATTTATTTGTAACTCCAAAATCAATATGCACGGTGTTCTGCGGTCATTTGTGGACGTGCACGGAGCGGCAGAAACTTAGAACTGCAGAAAGCCCCAGTTCCCAGCTGAGGAGGACCCAGGGATGCTCCACCCCAGGTCCCAGCCCTCAGCTGTGGGCAAGTGTCCCTCTCGTGGTCTATCGAGTGCCACGTTTTTGCTTTTTCGTGCTCTCGTTGGTGATTTCACTGTTGAAAACAGTCCCCATGCGTAGCTCCGAAGTGCTGTCCGTGTTCCTAACACGCCAGGAAGCTGTGATGTGTTCAGGGGGAAATGCATGTGGAAGGTGGAAGAGCCGCGAAAGGTGGAAGAGCTGCGAGACTTTCGGATGTGGGAGATGCTGACTGAGCTGAGAAAATGTGGTTGCGAGAGCGTTGTGTGAGGCAGCCAGCCAGAGAAATTTATGGTTGCGTTACCCACGGTAGTGAAGAGCTTAAACCCTCTTGGTCAGTGTTTTATTACCAATAAGGACTGCATGTAATTATTATGGATAAGAGATATAAATTAAAATGTCTTTGTCCAGAAACGGCACATAAAACGAGGTTACATATTGACCAGCTGGTACCAGTGCTGTGATGGAGCCTCCCGGGAGCCCAGCCCTGTGTGTCCTCTGGGATCATGGGCTCCGGATCCTCTGATTCGGCGTTTGTGATGCTTTGTAGGACGTAGCTACTGTGAGCCATGAGAACGAGCCTACTTTTGTTTTAATTACAAAGTTATACATGCAGAAACTTTAAGATATGAGATTGCTAGGGAAAAATTCATCTCCTAGGATTACAATTTTAGTTTATGCCTTTTTCTGTCTTTCTCCAAGGTGGTGGTGGTGTTTCTAATTACATTTTACACTCTTCGTGGTCTGCTGCTTTATTTTGCAGTGTTGACCTTAAAAGCATTGTTTTTCTCAATAAACATCCACCTATGACCTGATTCTTCATAGCTATGTAATATTCTGCCCCAGGAATTTACCCTAATACTTGTGTCTCTATTGTTGGACAGGATTTCCAGGCGCAGTTATACAGGTTGTTCACTACACGACAGCACCCAGTGAAGGTGCACACGAGAGAGGAATTCTGCTTCCCTGGAACTTGCCAAGCCAGGCGTCCCGACTGGGGCTGTGTCTTTGTGGAAGAAGGGGTGCTTGTCAGGCCATGAGACTGGACACTGGCTGCCGGGAGGCCACACCTTTTTCCCATATCTTCCTGGATACACCACACAAGCCAGGAGAGTCCCCGGTTGGACATCCAGGTTGTTTCCAGCTGATGGTTTATAGAAATTGTGAGGCTGCGAACTGCTTCACTCGCAGCACCTCCTGACTCAAATCACAGATTGCTAATTATTGATCAACTCCAAGAAGCAGGGCTACTAGGTAAAAAATAAAAAAAATAAAAAAATCTTTATTAATTTATTTGCAAACGTTTCAGGACAGATGAATTCAGGTGAGCATAGGCTGATATAAACTCTACTTTTAAGGAAAAGTTCTTACAAAGCACAATGAGCAGATGCCAATCCTGGCGGACGCCCCAGGAGGACAAATCCATCCTCCTGGCTAAGGGAGCAGCGCTTGCAGGTGCAGAAGCTCAGTGCGAACATTCTCACGTCTCCCTGAACGCTGCAGGTAGCCGGGTCTTCCTGGCTCTACCCTGAGCTGAAAGAGGATTTGAAGCAGGGCAAGAGGGGCTGGCACGCATGTAAGGCCCTCTCTAGGCTACGAATTCGGCCTCGACTCACATTCTCTTGCGACCTTCCCTGCACAGCCGCTTCTTCTGAAAAATCAGATGAGGAAGGTAAGCATCCTCCAGGATCGTTTACTTTTTGAGAAAAATGATCCTTACACTGCGTTGCGAACCATAGACTTCTACTGGGGGCTGTATTTGGCATCGGCACTTGAAACGGGAACATTCCTGTATTAGAATGTTCTAACCTGGTCTTTCCCAGGCCCGAGACTCTCTGCCTCAGTCACCGCCATGAGCTGTTACTGTCAGGGGGTTGATCTGTTGAGCCCCTCTGCATAGCACCGGGGAGACCCCGGCCCGAGGCCTGCATTGCTCTGCTCTTGCTCTGCTTTCCTCTGCAGAACGACGCCACGGCCATTTCAAACGAATGCATTTTCCCTGTTTGTCCTTTGGGGCAGATGTTTTTAGTTTGCTGCCAGTGCAGTGATCCTGGTCCCCACCCCAACCCTCTGCAGCCCCACATGTGGAGCAGGTGCCATCACGCAGCCAGGCCCGTTGACCTGCAGCCAGCTCTGAAGTGTGACCCCTCCAAGGGATACCTCCCCCCAGTGACCCCTCCGAGGGACACCTCCACCCAATGACCCCTCCGAGGGTCACCTCCCCCCAGTGACCCCTCCAAGGGATACCTCCACCCAGTGACCCCTCCGAGGGACACCTCCACCCAGGGACCCCTCCGAGGTATACCACCACCCAGGGATTAACTGCTTCTCCTCCTTGAACCCCTGAGTGATCACCTAAGAAGACACACGGTTTCCAGGGAAAGTGTTAATAGAGTAGAATGGCCAACTAAGCAGTTACCCATGGGACCTTAGGTTCAAGGAGAAAGCATGGGTGGTGTTTCCCCTTCCTGGAAGAGGCTGACCGCTGCTATGCCTCCCAGAGCTCGGGGCTCCCCTGATGTGCTGTGGTGAACTCAAATCCCCAGATCTCCACATGAGGGTGGTGGGATGGGTGACCGTGCTGCTGCAGGTGGTAGGATGGATTTTCAAATCAAATAGAAGGGACAAGGCTTCAGGGGGGAAGGAAGTGCCACCCCCAGGCAGCTGCTCCCAGCCTGAGAGCAGGTGGGAGGGTGATCCCAGCCCTACTAGCAGGTGCTGCCCCCGGGCCGGCAGTCCCTTCGTGGGGGGCCGCAGAGCCCCCTGTGGGGCCTGAGACCACGGCGAGTGTCCCTCCCCCATGCTGAAGCCCTGCAGAGTGCGGAGACCACAAGGTCATCTCTCTCTGGGGCTCCTAGAGCAGCTGCAGCAGCTGAGGGAGCTGCAGGGCTCAGGGGTCACTGCAGAGAGGAGCTCCCCTGGGCCTGCGAGGTCCTGCTCTTCAGCTGTCCCATGACCTCCAGTCGCTATGCAGGCTCCTGGCACCCCCCAGGACCCGTCAGTTACTGCAGCCTAGTGCTGCACCCCATACCTGCAGGGCTCCCCACGTCCGTCCTTCCTAGCCTCCACCCCCGACTCTGGAACCCACCCTCCTCATCTTTTCAGCGACTGTGTCCCAAAGTTCATACTTTTGATTCTTTGCATCTCCCTTAGCAATCTGAAGATTCCTGCTTTGGAGGCCCCAAGTCAGGGGTCTGGAACCTTCACCTCAGCTTTGCTCTTCATTAGCTGGGTAATCCTGGGGAACAGATTCGGGGTTTTTTTGGCCTCAGCTTCCCAAGTACTAGGGTTTCTCACTCAGGCGCATAGATTGGCGCCAGTCTGCAAAAGGGATGCTGTTGAGTGCACAGCTGAATGAAAACACGAGGGACCGGAGTATGTGTGAGCGCGGGATTGGGAACTGTCTCTGCTTTATGCCCCTATGAGTCTCCCAGTCAAATTTATAAGGGAGGAGTGATCAAACGGTCTCAGTATTGAAATTATTATTACGGTAAGTGATGACTATTTCTATTATTTTATCTTATTTACTGTCTTTACACGAGAAGACTAAAAGTTGATGGTTTTATTGTTGCCAGTACCCTTTATTTTGCTTGCTGTATTCAAATGGTCTCCAGATCCCCAATCCCAGGAGGCAATGGGCTCAATGCTTTTAGTAACTCTTTTCATATGTACAACCACAGAATTACTTGACGATAACTGCGAGGGTCTAATAGCTTCTTCCGAAGACATTTTCAAAACCTCCTAACACATTCCTGTGATAAACTCCTTTAGTTTTTTTTTTTTTTTCCTTTAGGTTTAAATAGGATAATTCACTTGCTCTGTTTGAAGGACTGCTATGTTTTTCCAGGAAAATGTTGCTAATCCCTGTCTACATTGTCCATCAGGAAGGCCAGGTCTAAATGCTCCATTATAGTCAACATTTTAGGTATATTATGCCTATTTGCTTTTTTGGTTTTTCTCTCCTTTTACGTGATGCTTGGTCTTATTTTTATTTTGTGAATTTATTTTTATTTTTTAAACTTTAAAAAAATAAGCCATGTCAGAAACTCTTTAAGATAGAGTTCGAAAAAAAAATAAAATAAGATGGAGTACAAACCATAAACGGCAAATTTTTAAAAAGTTAAACATATGAACACACTAACTGAAAAATTGTTAAACTCTTGAGGAGGAAATTCATATAAAATCAGCGCAAAAGAATAACGGTCACATGAAAAAAATTTTTAACTTCCCAGTAAGGAGGGAACCATGTGAATTTGCACAGTAGGAAGATACCCGCTCCTCCCTGACCCCAATACAAAAGTATAAATTGGTGCAACTTTTATGGCAGACAAATTAGCAATAAATATCCAGAGTTTTAAAATGTGCATGTCTTTCGCCCTAGACTTTTGCTCCTTGGCATTCCTTGTTAAAGAACATGATTAAGGATGTGTTTATTAGTTATTAATCATTGAGATCATTTTAATCAATTTTGACGGTTTTTCCCTTTGCTCTTTAAAATGGGCACACATTTAAAATATAGCAAATACTTTGTATATGATTGATACCAAATGCTCTAATAGGTTCGATGTGATTGTGAAGTGGGATGCCTTAGGTTAATCTCAAAATTGTTACTAATTTTTCCCAGCATTTTACATGAACATGAATCTCTAGCCTTTGATGGGGGAAGTAAACTTGGGAGACCAGAGCCCGGGACAGCTCCACCACTTCCACTGGCACTTGCCCCAGCCACCCGACAGCAGCACATGATCCCGTCGTTCCTGAGGGCCATCCGCACAGCCTGTGCACTTGGTGAAGTGTCAGATATATTGGGCATTGTCTCTGTCCTGAGAACTTTTCAATTCAGCAACATACTCACATGGGCACAGAAGTGTAATCCAAACACGATGCCATGAGATCCAGGAATAATGGATGACGTCCAATGCCATGGTCTGTGGAAGTTCAAAGTCCTCCTCAAAACTGCACAGTTCTTCCTTTATAATACATAATATAATCAGCTCTTCCTTTATAAATACGTACCCCGATTCCTACATCACTGAACAGGTGACACAAATCAAGAAAACCATTCACCCAAAGTATCTGGAGGCCTAGCCTGGTTTTTACCAATGTTCACAACAATTGGGTGGAAAATGAGAAACAGGGGACAGAATTTAATGATTTCAACACACCGAAGTCCAGATGAACTGCTTACGCCGGTTTTCTAGAATGTTGCTGGGTTACCCCAAACCCATGACGTCCTCTTGCCTCCCTTCCAGACCTGCCTTCCCCCCCTCACTCATTCTCTTCCTCTTGCTCACGTCCCCCCTCCTCTTCTGGCTATGTGGGGCAAGCTCCCCAAACAACAGCCCACACCAAATACAGACTGGCCATATGGGCATTATTTCACATCCTCTATTCGTTTAATCCTCATATAACCCTTCAAGGAAAGTAGTTCCTTAAGAGGAATCCTGGGCCCAGCTGGGGTTTTGTGTGTTTATATGTTTTTACCTCATTACTTAAATAATTGTATTAGCTATTCCGAAATCTGGAATTCAGTTTTTAGAGCTAGAAGGAACAAATGAACAACAGTGGGTTTATTCTCTGTGTAGCTGTTACGAGGTAGGACAGAGTCATATAAGGATTCTATTTCCTCAGATGCTCTTTTAATTTAGGAAGATGAGTCCCAACAACTACTACATCTGGCTTAACCTCAGAAGGAACCCAAAAAAACAATTACACAATTCTGTTTCAATTTACCTCAATACGGTGTTTTTAAGGGAGTTAGAGGAAGAGAGAGGGAGGTGTGGGGTGGAGACAGAGATGAAACCAATCAGCTGCAACTCTACTGAAGTCATGTCTGGAATCCTGATCCCCCTGCACTTGCCCTCTTGTTTCCTCTCACCTTCATAGATGGCCCAGGAGCCCAGGATGGCCATGCAGGTGCGGATGGACGTGCAGGGGTGGAAGGAGGGGTCCAGCTCCACAGGGCCCGGAGTAGGGGACACCCACACCAGCACACGCAGACACACTCGGTCTCACTCTCACACGTACTGTCTTGTTATGATTTATAATAAATACATATCTTGGTCTTCCCGCAGATTCCTGGCTCACAGCTCCCCAAACCCTTGGAATTTCCTGGACAATGAGAGCAATGGGAACATATTTTGCTATAATATTTGGTCTTGTGTCCCCACTTCCTGAAATCCATTCAGAGCCGTAAGGTGAATGGGTGTCTCATTATTCATAACAAGTCCCTTTCCACCAGGAATGAATTTATTTTAATGAGGTGACTTTTGGAAATCCTGTAACTATGGGGGAGAATGTTTGCCAGGGGAACTAACCAGGGATGGAGAGCTAGAACTTTCAGGTCCCCTTCTCACCCCTGATTTCCCTGGGAGGGGTGAGGATCTGGAGGTTGAATTCATGACCAATGGTCAATGATTTACTCAATCATCCGCATGTAATAAGGCTTCCATAAAATCCCAAAAGGTCAAGATGGGGAGAGCTTCCAGGCTGGGGAACCAGATGCTTCCACATACCCCTGAGCTGGGCCCCAAACTCCACAGAGACATAAAGTTCTTTGTCTGGGGTCTCATCCTGGGTTTCTCTTCATCTTGATGATCTGTTTCCTTTAATATCCTTTATAATAACCTGACAATCTAGTGAATAAATAGGCTTCTTGACTCCTGTGAGCTGTTCTAGCAAATTAATTGAACCCAAGGAGAGGGTTGTAGGAAGTTCTGACCTATAGTGAGTAGGTCAGAGGCGCAGGTGACCTGGACCTGCAATGAGTATCTGATGCAAATGGCAGTTTGTAGGACTGAGCCCTATCCTCTGGGATCTGATGCTGTCTCTGAGTAGATCGTATCAGATTGAGTTGAATCACAGTACACCCAGCTGGCATCAGAGACCTTTTTGGTGCCCTGGGAAGCCCCTATCCCCACCTTGGAATTGGGTGATAGGACATAGACACACACACAGCTCACACATACACCTGTCGTCTTTGCTGAGAGCACATGCCCTTACCTGCCCACAAGTGTTAGGCATCTACCCAGACGTCTTCCCAGAAAGCCATCAGCAGCTTCCCTCTACCTAGAGTGACTTCTACATTCATCTGGATAGTTCTGGCCACATTCTTGGCTTTCTTAACTCTAGACTGAGAGCTCCTTGAAGTCTGGAGTTGAGTCTTGTTGCTATATCCTGGGTAGCTCACAAGGGAGCCTTTTATTCAGTGCTGTTGGGAAGACAAATCACAGAATAAAATGCACTATGACAACACTTTGGGAGTTTTTAACACACAAATATTTTTCTTTTTATGTTTCATTCATTTTTTTTTATCCCTCCCACCACAGACAGGTTATAGAGAGCAAAATATGACTTGGGTTCATCATGACCTAGAGCAAAGGTTTAGATTCTCCTGCCCTATCAGGCTGTAGCACAGGGGCCTGTGTTCAGTGATCGTACTTCCCCACATTTCCCAGGCCCTGGGGCTAAGTGGCCAGAAGAGCCATGTGTCACGTCCAGGGGACATGTGAGCATGACTTGTCTACGTGCTGTCCTTGCCACGGCCACACGGGGACTCACGTTCCCTAAGGTGCAGACACCACTCTGGAAGACTCCATCAGCCAGGGTCTCAAGTGACCTCCCATTAACCCTCACTGACCAGGTGACATAAGGAGAAAGCAACCTCCGATCTGTTAAGCCCCTGAAACAGAAAATTTCAATCTGCTACCAGAGACTTGCTTCACTCAACTAATTGCAAAATGCACAGTCTTCTAGAAAAGAGTAGCTGCCTAGTTTTGTCTGCAAGGTCCTCTGAAACTGTTATGAGCTGAACTGTGTCCCCCTCAAATCCCTGGATAGAAGCTCTAACGCTCAGGACGTCAGAATGCACTGCTCTTTGGAGACAGGGCCTTCAAAGAGATAATTAAGGTCACATGAAGTCATAATGCTGGGGCCCGGATGCAATGGGCCTGGCATCCTTTATAAGGAGGAAGAGACATTCGTGGACGCACGCACGCAGCAAAGAGCACGCGAGGGTGCAACGAGAAGACCACCAAGGGGAAAGGCCACAGAAGAAATCCATCCTCCCAGCCTGACCTTGCGCACTTCCAGCCCCCAGAAGTGCCACAAATACATTTCTGTGGTGTCACCCCCCACGTCTGTGGCACCTTGTGACAACAGGCTGAGCAGACAAATACAATGACCCTGATATTCTAGAAGTTTCATCTTATATTCGCATGATTGGAGGTGAAATCTATGAACAAGACTCACAAAATTAAGGGACAAGTGACATAACATTTCTTCCTTTGTCAGGGCTTCTTATTAACCATGGAGCATAAGGTAATGTGTAAGAGTAAAGGAAAGACAATTCTGTTTTCCCTTCCCTGAAACTTTTAAATTTCTTAGCATCCCGGTCAAGGATTTATGATGTGATTTCAGAAAGCACACATCTTGTTTTGAAAATTGCTCTTTCTATGGATGCCTCTCCATGGCCCTACGAATCCCGGGGGCACTGGCTAGGTGAGTCATCGTTTGCACAACATCACGACTCTTTGTTGGGAGCTGGGGTAAAATCAGATTTAAGTCAAGAGCTTGGCTTGGAATATGGGGATTGAGATCCTGGTTCACTTCATGAATACGGTGTGTAACACTCGTAAGTGAATAGCTTAGCCAAGAAACAATGCACCAGGTTGGCAGGTCAGCTGCACACAGGCTGCCATCCCCTCTCCCATGTCCACAGCACGTCTGGACACACTGCTAACCGGTCAGGACACCTGTCCCCCACCATGTCTGCGCATGGCTCACGACCCCACGTGAGAGCAAAGCGGCGGCCCCCTCAGTGAATCAGGAAGGGCCACGAGCTGAAGCCCCAGCTGCTACGGAGGCTCCCAATCTGTCCACCTTTTAATTCTATGCTTGTCCTTTTGCTGTGGGTGGTTGAACTGTATCCCCCAGAAAGGTCTGTTCAGGCGCTAACCCCTGGGTACTTATGAGTGTGACCTTATTTGGCAATCGAGTCTCTGTCAACACAATCAAGTTCAGATGAAGTTATCCTGGATCAGGGTGGGCCCCTAGCGACTGGTGTCCTTATGGGAAGGGAAATTTTGGACGGAGACACAGAGGAGCCCAGCTCGCAGAGAAGGAGGCCACGTGACGATGCAGGCAGACGTGGCGCGGGGGCCGCATCTACGAGCCCAGGGACCCCAGGGATCACCAGGAATGGCCCGAAGCTGGGAGAGACAGCGAAGGAGGCTTCCCTGAGCCTTCGGACGGGACATGGCCTTTCGACACCTAGATTTCTGACCTCCAGCTTCCAGAACTATGAGAGAATACATGTATTTTATTTTATATCACCCTCTTGGTGATGGCCTATTTGTGGTCATCGGTTTCCACAACCACAGGAAAGTATACACTTTTGTTCCTGCCAATTCCTTCCTACAGCGTGGAGAAATTTAGAGTCAGAGGTGGCAAGTGGTATAGGTAAAAAAGACACACACGCACGCGCACGCACACGCACAAATACACACTCAATAGTAAGGGATTATTAGGGCTGTGAACTACAACATGCCATAAATACTCACTTTTTTACTGACTAAAGGAACCTAATAACACACAGTTCATCTCCAATGGAACGATTCTGACACAAATAACTTTCTTTTGATAGACTACCTTCTGTGCTGGAAAGAGAAATGAGCTTTTTGTTTGCCCTTGGCCAAAATCAACTCTGAAAAAGTTCCTCTCATACCAGCTTTCCTGTCTGAGCCCTCAGAAGTGGGCAGCGACACTTCGGTGGCACTTCTGGGGATCAACGTGTAGCCTCACGGACGTCCCCCCTGCCTGCTAGGATGACAGAACAAGCTGCAGCCATGAGTCTTTTCCCCATAGTTACCTCTCTGACTTCGAGGGGGATTGAGACTCAAAGATATGATAGGGAGGGTCCGGTCATAGTATCCCTGCCTGGAAAGGAGATAAAATGCCATAAAATAGGGTCACTTGTCAGAAAGCAAAACAAGACTTTTTTTCTCGACTTCACAACCGATGTGTGGTGGTTAAGACACGAGGAAAAGCGGACTTTTGTATTTTCCTTCCTGCTTCATGTGCTTTAAATTTTTCATAAGTTGTAAGCTTCACAATGGGCTGCGGGTCACCGGCCTCAACAGTTGAGACTGTTGCGGAAAGAGAAGGAGTTTGACGTATCAGGACATGTGTTTCTGAAATCACTCTGGAAAATCTATGCCCTTCCAGTCATGAAATCCTTTGATTGCCTTGATGAGATCATTTTAATCTTCTGCAATGCTTCATGGTATAATTATCAAATTGTGCAAATTAATGCTATTTTTAGGGTGGTTTTTTTTTTCTATAGAGATTTTAGCACCTAGCGCATTCTTTTACCAGATTCATAAATCTTAAGCAATTTCAGCCTGAGTAGGCAAAAGTTGAAACAAAGATGCAAGGCGGTGTTGAAATATTTAGAAGCTTGCTCTGAACCATTCTAAATCCATTATTTTTAGAGTGAAGTTTTGAAAATACCACTTCATAATAATTCATAATCAGAAAAGTTCTCCACAACTATGGGAACCAAAGACCATCCACTGAGTTGAAAATTATGGCATAAACACCGATCCCAGGGAGCATAGTTCTGGATACTAATCATTCTGTGACAGTCACCCTGGCCCGGACCCATCAAACTACGCATGTGCGGCTGGCAGGCCTGGCTTCTTCAAGTCACCAGCCTCCTGGAGGGACGGCGCCAGCCCCGCGCCCCACCCCGCGGCGCACCACCATCTCCTGCCTGCGGAGGCCGCTGCTTTCTGGAAGTGAGACCCTATCTTGAAGAACCCTTGGGGCTTATCAGGTCTCAAGCAGAAAGAGATCTGTGGCTTTCGGACAAGGTCAGCGTGGAAAAGTCCCTCACAAGGAAGCTCCAGCAAGAATAAAAGTAGTAAGTAGGGTCAGGAGATCCCCTGGCCAGAGTCTGGTTCCAGATGTGGGTGTCTTAACTTCCTGAATGTGATCCTCCATCTGTGAACGTCTGCTTCTCATCAATTAATATGGCGGCCAACAAAGCAGGATTTCATCAAGGTTCAGAGGAAGTGGTTGCTGACATAGAGAAGTGCCACTAGGACGAAACTTCTAGAAAGGATTCGCTGCCAGGCTGGGGGGTGGGGGCATGTGTTTGTCTGAGACTTCCAGCTGTGAGCTCCTTTGGGGTCTACCTCACCTTTAAGGCAAGCTCATGTTACTCTTTAGGTGGCCTCCAGCCAAAGACCAGCAAGGCCATGCAAGGGCTTGGTTTTTCCACCCAACACAGGGCTCCTCTCTTAGGTGTTTGCTCCAGCACTTCATCCTGAGTGGGGAGCAGAGACAGTCAGGTCTGCGCCACAGCCTGGTGTGCCCACCCTCTCACCCCTGACTGCTCCATCCTGCTCTCTCCCCTTAGCTGTCACAGCCATTGCCCCCAACAAACTCTTCAGCCTTACCTCCATCTCCAACACAACTTGCTCCAGCTCCTTGCACAGCTTAGGACTTGTCAAGCCCTTAGACACAGACATGCTGAATCAGAATCTAAAGAAAACAAATTTGGCCAAATCTCTAGGAAAAGCAACTTCAGGGAAACAGGAATTGAGACCACCAACCGGCATATATTTAGAGAACAAAAAAATAGGATTTCATGAGATTGAAAGGCTACAAATGTTGTGTGGCATTCATAGCAACTAAATATCTCTTCTCAGCTTCCTAATGACTTGATCAGCATTGATTTCCCATGACAGGTGTATGTGCTGTATTCACATCGTGTTTTCCAGGCCTCAGTAATGAAACATACGGCCAGTCTGCAGCTCAAGCTCTGTAACTGCCGAGTGCTTGCACTGAGCTCTGTAAGACCTTTGAGGGCTCAGGACACTTATACTGTGATGGTCCCTCCATAGCACATCATTAAAAAGTTTAAATATGTTACCAAAATTCTATGAGTTGAGCTGATTAGTCATGACCAGGCATTTTTATAGATTTGTAAACATTTATTAATCTCAATTTTTTTTCAGTTTTCCTGTCATATCTCAGAGCCCACATATCTTTTATCCAAATTGCCTTTTTTTTTTTTTTTTTTTTTTTTTTTGGTGAGGGATGGTGTGGAGGGCTACTTAGAAAGTCATAGGTCCTCAGTATTTTGTGCACAGTAAGCAATCAGTAAGGAGCCCTGCACTGGGAGGGCCACTTGGTGTGTCTGTCAGGGAATTCTCTCGCCCATTTTCACAGTCAACATTGCTACCAGTGAATGCAGAGACACTGCCCACATATGGCAAGGCCACAGCAAGCTTGTGTGAACAAAAGGATAGACACTTTCTCCCATGAGCCTAGTGCCCTTGGAGGCAGAGCTCTGGGAGGATTCAGAAACAGGCAGCGAGTCTTCAGCTTCTGAATCAGCTCCCAGATCTGGGCTCACATCTAGGCAGGTCTCTGGGAGAATTGCACTGGCCCCGGAGAAGTTTGAAACAAGCTGCTCAGTGATGCTGCCAAGAGGATGCAGGTAGCACAAGCAGGCTGGCCTCTGGGGCAGGAGCAGAGCTGATGCCAGCTGGGTTTTCAGAGAAGAAAACACCAGCTGTACTTAGGGGACCATCTTGAGCTTTGTGACTGGGTCCAAGGTGTTTTCTTCCCTCGTGGTTCCTGGGATACACACCAGCTGGACGCCCACGTGTGAGCTCTGCTTGGATTTGGCCAAAGTTGGACATCAGAGAGAGGGAGGAAAGGAGGAAGGGAAGTTAAGCATTATCCCCTTGGCTCCCTCCTCGTCCTCAGTGAGGTCACCACCCACAAGCCATCCCTGTTCCTCAAGCAAAGGTCCCTACCATCTCCAGACAGCTGAGTCTTCACCCTGGCTGCTCAAAGCACTTCCAGTCTGAAGGTCCTGGAGACATGTGTGGAATGTGGCTCCCGCCCTTCCAGTGGAGCATCTATCCAGCTCCAAGGGGGACCTCTCAGAGACTCCACACCTGTGCTCCCTCCAAGCTGTGGTTACTCTCCACCCCTCCTCCCCTCAGGCCAATGAAGGCACCAGGTCAGCTGCCACTAGCTCTGATGACTCTCGGCTGCCCCTTGCAAATGAGCCTCTTCTGGGACTCATCTCACTGCAAGAGCACTTCTGTTTTCTGTGGAACTCTGACCAGCTTCCCTCCTCCACATCCGCCTCGGCCTCCTCACCCTTTCCAACTAGCTAGCTCTGACAATGGTGCACGCCCTGGTGCTTGCTTCACCAGCAGGATTGGAACACACTGGACTTAGAGGTGACACGTGATGGTTGGTATCAGAGACTGGACAGGGAACATGACTCAGAGCCCGGCCCCCAAGGGCTGGGCTTGAACCTGTGGAAGGAAGAGCCCTTGGAGAGCCCCTGAGTTGTGAGAAGGCAGGAGGATGAGGAGGATGGGAGAGGGATGAGACAAGCGGGGAGAAGAGACAGGGACTCAGAGTCATGGAGGCAAATGGAGAAAAGTATGAAAGCTGAAGGCAGGAAGTCCTTGAAGTGTTTCCCCGACAGTGATCCCTGCACCCAGCGCTCTGCTGACCCTTCCCCTTCACCCCATGCACCCCTGCCAGATGCCTCTCTTCCTCTGTATTCATGTCCCAAATCCTAACGAGGGTTCCTCACCCCCAGCATGTGCTCCATCGGATCCCCAGGCCCCAGCTCAGGCACCCCCACCCTGACACCTCCCCAGCAGCCTCTCCCTGGTCCTCTGCTCCCCACCCCAGGCCTCCCAGGCTGCACAGGGAAGGAGCCAGATCTCTTCTTGCAGTGAAAAATGAAGCCCCAGGCAGGCACTTTCTCCATTTAAGTATAAACCAAATTAATTTGGGGAATGGCATTTGCGGTTTAATTCCTAATGACTGTACATGAGTGGATACGTCCTATTTCCTGATGAAATATTCCACCGTCTGTCCCGCAAAAATGGCAAAATGAATGAGCGTGGAAGTGATGGATGTGGAGAAGCCAACTGTAAACAGAAGTAAATGCATTTTCCCAGTCCAAACCCTCTTGTAATCTGAAGGACGCTGCTTAATATCCTTGTGCAGCCTCATTTGTAACATGAAGTGGTTGAAATGGATAATCTCACACTCCGTGGCTTGGTGAGTTTCTACGATTTTGTAAGGCGAGAATGGGACAGAACAGCTACTTACAGAAGGAAGGGTCTTTTGATCCGACCACTTGTTCCCAGCATCTGCGTGAAAGCGAAGGTGTCGGAGGCAAGACTCAAAAGTGGAGACTTTCAGACGAGGACACACACTCACGGGACTGGCCTCCCCACTCTTCCAAGGAGAATTCTTCCAAGCACAGTGCCCGCCAGCAGCCCACCACTGAGGGAATTCCTCTCGACGTACCCATCTGCCCAGGGAGGCCATGGCCTGACCTCCCAGTGATGTTCATGATCGCTGGTTTGGTTTAGCTTGGTTTTAATAGTGATTTATTTTTTCACTATAAAAGCAGAACAAATCCTTTGTGTGTGGAAATTTTCAACAAACCAAAACCAAAGGGAAAAAAAAAAAGGGAAGGAAAGGAAAGGAAAGGAAAGGAAAGGAAAGGAAAGGAAAGGAAAGGAAAGGAAAGGAAAGGAAAGGAAAGAAGGAAAGGAAAGGAAATCACCTACGAGGTCTGGCACCGACCACTAACTGTTGGCATTCGTCTACATTTCCTACCAGCTTGTTTAGATGTGTAATTTTTGAAATCGTGCTCTCTCTGTGCGGAGGATTCCACATCTTGGTTTTGTCCTGTCACATGGGAACAGAAGCATTTAGACCAGATGATGGAGTGGATGAGAGTGTTGTTCAACACCACTGTCAGTCTGCTAAGAAGATGTTCTTCTGCAAGAACTTCCTTAAAAAAAAAAAAAAAAAAAAAGGAATAAAGAAGAGAATCAGTAGCTTAGACCATGGGAATGGGTCCGAGTTAAATGTCTGTATCAAAGCACTTGACAATCTCTCACTGCGTCTTTTTCTACAAAAATACAGAACAGGGGAGTAGGAGACACGAGAGTGAAGTGGAGTTAAATGCTCTCACCCGGGAGGAGGTCTCCACCTTGAGCCTATGGCGGCTACCTCTTTGCACACGTGTCTGTGACCTGGCCTCCCGCCCTGTGACCTGGCCGAGCGCTCAGGCTCAGATCCAGAGACAGGTCTTGGCTTCCCAGTGGATGCCAGACCCTGCTTCTTGCCTGCAGTCCTCGGCTGGCCCCCGAGCCATGGCCACCCCTGCCCCCAGGACCCGTCCCAGCCCAGATGACAGATGTGGGCAATCCAGAACACCCGAGCTTCCATGAGGGCTCAGTCTTGGGATTTGTCCACACATCTTGACACTCACTCAACCCGAAGGAGGGCCCTTTGCCACAGTGCCCTGCAGGCACCATGCCCCTGCCCTCCCCAAGCCCCGCATCTGCTGCACCTACTTCCCTGCACCTCTGACTCGTTTCTGGCGCAACCCCTTCTGTGCGCACCTCTGCCCAGACCGCACATTCTAATTATGCCACATCACATTCCTGAGATGCAACAGGATCCGTCATAACTTGAAGGTCATGGTTATATCATAGAAAAAGGGCAGAGCCGGGTAGCTATTCTTGGAGAGGGCATCTCCGAACGTCCTCGACACACAGTTTGCTACAGCGCCATTGTCAAATCAGGTGCCTCAAAAGCCACCGATTTCATTACACATTTCCCTCACCTCCTGGCATGTTCCTGAGGAAGAAGATCAGATGATTTCATCAGAGAGAGCTGATTCATTTTGTGGTTTTGGCACAATTTCCCAAACCCCGTATATTCAAACTATCCTTAGGAGCAAAGCACCTGTGTGCCAAGTTGAATCTGCTTCAGATGCTCCGTGCACGCGCCCCTGACAGGTGCCAACAAGGCCAGACTTTCATCTGCAGCAGAGCCTCAGGTCCTGGGGTGGGGGGGGCATTCTGGGGAGGCAATCCCCTTCCCCATGAAAGTAGGCTTCCTGAGAACCCCAGCCTCGGGGAGGCCATTCCACGGTGAGGACCAGGAGGACTTTGCGCTCGCGGAGACCAAGTGGGTGGACAGTAAAGCCTCGCCGGGCTCCAGAGAGATGACAGGAGTCTGTCCGAGCACAGATGGGCTGGATGGTTCTATCAGAGATGCCGTCGGCACTTCATGCGTCCCAGGGGGGCTTCACGACCCTGGTTGGATGGAATCCGAGGAGAGGGGGAAAGGCAGAGAACCTGAGAGCTCCTCTTACGCCCTCAGTTACCCATGAGCGTGGAGATGGGAAGCCAAGGTGCTGGAATTAAGAAAATGGAACTCTTCCTTGAATCTGGTGTCAGCCCATTGGCAGGCGGCTGGGAAGGCGGCCAGAGGCACCACGTGAGGCCAGAGCAGGGGCCACCCCGTGCAGCTTTGCTCGCCTGGAGACGATTCCCTGACACCCTTGACCTTTCTGCACAAACGACTTGTCTGGCTTGTGTGTGCTTGCTGTTAAGGAACAATCCAGAAGACTCTCCCCAGGGCTTTATGATAATGCATTAGACGGCTCTCGAAGGAGCGGCCTCCCCTCCAGGAGCTCGTAATTCTGTTTCATCACACAGTCATCTGCAAATATCCTTTCCCCACATTGCCAACAAAACATTTGAAGGGCTCCTATTTCTAAAATTCACCCTTCCACAAATCTTAATTACTGCGAAGAATCCCAAATGGAATATGCCTCATACTTAAAAAAAAAATCCAAAAGAATCGTCTAAATATATGTATTTTCTCATGTGGGCATGTGCGACTTCTCAAAGGCACCAGCCTTGGGGGTTCGAAGTTGGGTCCCAGCCTAGCAATTTGGACTGAATGATGATTGTATCACTCCTCTGCTCATTTGAGAAACTCATTAAAAATCTGGTTCATCTAAATTTTAGTTGTCACTTGAGCCAGTTGTTTCTTTTAGTTTAATTTACTTAGGTGGGAATTGGGAGGGAATAAGAGGTAATTTTATGATTAATTGCTTGAGATGGTTAAACGTTTATTTCCCTGCTCCTAAATTTTTCTTTCCCACTGGAAGATCGACTCCTAACTAGCACTTCAGGGGGAGAAAGAGGTCTGTTCCTCTGCTTGGCAGAAATGGCCTGCATGGGCCCGAGCTGGCCGGCTTTGCGGGGAGGGTGGTGGCCCAGGGCTTGCCCACTCGGGGGGCTGACCGAGCGTCGGGGGTGGCCGTGGGCTGGGGGCGGCGATTTAAACCCTGGCAGAGGGAAACCAGAGATGGGCCCCCCTCGTGGCCATGGCCTCGGAAGAGGATCTACAGGTAAAATGAGGAGCCGGCCGCCTCCCGGGTTTGCTTTCCCCTGGAGGTCCTTCTGCACCTTTGCTCTGCGTTCTCAGACCTCCTTCCTCGGATGCACCTCGGGCAGATTCTCAGGAGCATCTCAGGCTTCTACACCTCGTGGCCCCCCTCCACCCCCTTCCCGGCCCCATTCTGGGTTATGGCTGATAGAAGACGATCCCACCTGCCAGCTTTCTAGAAAATCTCAGATGAGAGATCCCAGGCAGGCACGCTTTTTGCGACAGGCTGGGCAGGGGGCAAAGGCTCTGCAGCCTGTCGATGGCCCAAGAGCAAGGCGGTGGGGGACGGCGGGGAAGGGGGGACCATGGCACCCCCCGGGGGCAGAGTGGAGGCTGAGGGAGAGGCTCCGGGCGCCCAGCACAATTCTACCGCAGCGTGTCCCATTTCTCCAGAAGCGCTACTGCTTTTCCACAAACACCCGAGGGAGAGGGGACACGGGCCTCTGCAGCTCTGGCTCTCTGCGTCCTTCAACTCTTGGTGTTTGGAAGAAAATCTCAAATCCTCTCTCCTTCCCGCCCCATGGCGCCACCACCTGCCAAGGCTCCTCTTGCCCCCTGCTTGACGTCTTGCTTCTCGGCCTCCATGCCAGGTCTACCCGGGCCTCACTCAAGGTTCTGGATCCTGTCTCTCAAGCACGTGCCCACGTACAGCCAACCAAACCCACCCCTAGAGCCCAGACCTGCTCTCCAGGCGCTCATGGAACGTCCTTGGAGTCCCCGCTGTGCCCAGAGACCCCAGGCCAGCACATCCCAGGCCCCAACAGCAGCCGCCTCCCCTGCGACGAGCAGGCCTTGTGAGGGCAGCAGGCCCTGCCCGGGCTACGCCAGGCTCCCGGCGCCCCTCACTCCCCATGCGCAGGGCCTGGCAGGCCAGCTTGACACCCTCACCCCCGCCCCCGAGGCTGTTTGCCCAAGCTGAGAACAAGACATCGCCTGGTGCCTCCAGACTCAAGGTTATCTGAATTCAGCGTGTTCCCAGAGTTGGAATGTTGGCATCGCCAGCTCATCACTGTGCATTCGTGCGTGAGGGAACGGAACATAACCTCTCAGAGTCATATCCTGTGACCCCCAGTCATTAGCAAAATCAACCACAGGTACGGTCTTAGTCTGCTGATTGCACCAGGACTCGGGAGGCACCCCCATCCCACTGAGTGGTTTGGAATCATAGTTCTTCGGAGAAGCAAAGCAAACAGACAAAAAGCACGTCTGGTCCCGCTGCAGAGGTTCCCTTCGGAAGCAACCTGTGCAGAAAGCCTAGTCTGTATCAACTTATTTTTCGCATTTTAAAGTTTCTTCCTATACCTACTAATAATGTGGGATTTAATATTTCTTTTTAGAAGTTCTGTTATTTACGGCTAGACCTCTGCTGTGATGTTTATGCCAGTAAATCTCCCAGGCTTCTCATATATGTTGCCAAATCCCTCCACCCCCAAATAATCCAAACCAAAAAGCTGCATCAGAAATTAATAACCATGATCATAAATCAAAGTGAAGGTTTTATCCTTTCATTTTGCATAGGACACCATGACTAAATGAGTACCCCAACGCACACAGGACTTATCAAAAAGGGAAAAAAACCTTCCCTAATCAAAGGCATATTTCATCTCTGAAAAACTCATCAGAAACTGTTACAGAGTGACTGTACGACTTGAAAATCTCTCTCTAGCACATCTGGAAACTCACTTTTTTTCCCCCCGTCATTATATTCAGGAATACAAGCGGTTTTGATTTGCATGCATAAAGCGGTTCCTTCATCTCTTATCTCATGTGCCATGTGAATGAATTTCTGTGATCTATGGTTACAATTACTGAAATATGGATTAAGAGGGCCTGCATTATGCAGATGGTTGCCGTGATCAAGAAGCTGCCGGAAATACGATAGTGCTGGAGCGTGCTCCGCCGCTTCATACAACGCTGATCTCCTGCGAGGAGCCCTGCCCCACCGCCTGGAATCAGGTTCCTTGAGCACCTGAACTCGGCCTATTCTGGGCTGTAATCAGGAGAGATGCTGACAAGTTACCTTGCTCTCGCAATCTTTTACTCAAAGCTAAATGTCGAGATGCCACCCTCGGATTCCTGAGCCCCTCGGGCTGAGTTATCCCCTCGGCTCTGCAAGGGGGCTCTTCCTCTCATCTCTAAAGTGAAGCACCTGCTGGCTCTGGCCACATCCTCCAAAGGCGGGGGCTAAGTACATCCTTTTAATTGCTATATATATAGGCAGAAATCGGAGGCCAAAGTCTCCAGGAAAGGCTTTCATCATTTATAGTCGTGCCCATTCTGATGGTTCATAACGTCTGAGTCTGTGCACAGAATAAATGGTGAAGCACAAAGAAAGTAGATTTTGTGCAGCAATGCAAGGCACGTGGGCTGCTGTGTTTGCATCTCTGCCCTCCCAAAGCGGGGCTGTGGGTACCCTCAGCGGCTGTCGTCAGGAGGCCACATCCCCGTGCAGGGGATGGGAGGCAGCGAGAAACTAAGAAACTCTAAGGAAACATCATCCTCAAGCCCATTCCATACCACCCAGCGACGTGAGCTCGGAGATGATCCTTACTCTCAGCTTCCTCCTCCAGCAACATGAGGATGATGTTATTGCTTAGTGTATCTGTTTCCTACGGCTGCCAAAACAAAATATCACAACTGTAAGCCTCAGAGCGACAGAAAGTTATCCTGTCACGGTTCAGGGAGGGCCCTGCTGCCTGTGGGATCTGGAGGGGAAAGAACCCTCCTGCCCCTGGCGGCCCCAGGCATTCCTGGCCTGTGGCAGCCTCATTGCAATCTCCACGTGGCCTTCTCCCTGTGGCTCTTCACACAGTCCTGTCTCTGTGTCCAAATGTCCCTTTTTAATGAGGACACCAGTTAGATCAGATCAGAGCCCAGCCTAAAGACCTCATTGGAAATCGATAGCCTCTGTAAAGACCCGATTTCCAAATAAGATCACATCCTCAGGTCCTGGGGTTGAGACTCTGACATACCCTTTCGAGGCATCACAATTGGCTCGTAACCTAGCACGAGGGTCATGGCCAGCATGAGGGATGGTGCATGCAGGCAGGGTGAGCCCCGTGCTCCACAGGTGAATAACCTGGGCCCCGGGGCCCTAAGCACAGGCACGTCAGGGGTGGCTTCTTTGCCAAGGTCTCACCTAATGTAGTTGAGGGGGGTTGGATAGGACTCAACCTTGGTAACAGGTAGGAACACTATTGAAAGTGAGCTGCAGGCATCACCGTGGGCCCAGCTTCTGGATAAGCCTGGTAGTGTACGCAGCTGCCCTGCACAAGGCAGTCATGTGAGCTTCTAAATTTGGCACAAAACCTGCTTTCTTCCAAAATCATGGGCAATTATTCTCTCTGAAAAGACCGAGATTGTTCGCTGTTTTTCAAGGCGATGTGAAAGGGAGAAGACGAAGGAATGAGGCATAACTACTAAAATTTGCTCTGGGGTGAGTGCTACACAAGGCAATGAGCTCTTTGGCACAGATTGGCTGCAAGCTCGTTCATCGCAAAGACACGGGGACGAAGAAGCTCACGTTCAGACGGTTGGTCAAGATGGCAAGGTTTTCAGCAAAGTTCCCGCGGTTCTGAGCCTGGCTGCACTCCTGAACACCTTTTGAAAAATTATTTTATGCTTTAAAGATTTTTGTTATTTTCTTGAAAGAGAGAGAGAGAGAGAACGAGCAGGTGGGAGGGCCAGAGGGAGGGGGAGAAGCAAGCTCCCCATTGAGTGGGGGCCCAATGTGGGGCTCGCTCCCAGGATCCTGAGATCAACCTGAGCCGAAGGCAGGTGCTTAACCAACTGAGCCACCCAGGCACCCCTGAAGAATTCTTAATCAACGAAACAATGCTGATGGCTCCCATCGACCTGCCCTGGCCTCCGACGGAGGACCCAGCCAGGCCGCAGGATAGGCAGCGTAGATTCCAGGGTTCATGTTTATGTGGGATCTACATCTAAACACCACTGCTGGCGCCGAGTCTCTTGGCAAATCAAACCGTAATTCCAAATGGCATAGAGCAATACCATTGGACCCACCCACCCCCTTTCTAATTGGGATGCTTCTGGCGGCACCGGTTGCCCATCCTCCTGCCCGGAAACTCAGGGCAAGAGCTGGGAGTAATCTTGGTCATGAAACCAGTCCTGCTGGGTAATTATTGCCAGAGATTACAGTGTGATATCAGCTTGTCTCAAACTAAAATCCTCGTTCCGGCAGATGTTCTGTAAAAATTGCCATCACGTGTGGCTCTCTCAGGGTACAAATTGCAAATAATTTCTTCTTGTTGGTTTCACTGAGAAATCAGATGGAATCAAAACTGATGTTCTACGGGAATACAATGGAGGATTTTTTTGCCCCTTGGTCACGGTGAGGAGTCTACCTCAAAAAATTTCCGGCTAAAGTTACTTCTCCAATGTTCTGTATGGGATAAACTTTGGGAAACCCACTGGTTCCTTAAGTATTCCTAATCTCCCATAGGAGAGAATTTAGGTTTGGGTTCTCAGAGCCAAAAATTTACGTGCAATGTGACCATCTAATAAGCTCTCTGAGGTAACTGGGTCCAACCTCAGTCAATAACACAAAGAACTTAGGTGCCTTTTTCAAAGGCAACCATCCATCCCCGGAGCAACTCTTACCCAAGCTTCCACTGAAAAATGTTGGAGAGGCACAGTCCTCCACAGGTTCTAGAATGTTCCACATGAAGTACAGCCTGCATTACCTTGCTTCCTTCTCCGTCAGGGCGGCACTTTGCTAGACTCTTCACATGCATGTATTGATGACCCAAGAAAGAGCCTTGAGTGACTGAAGACATCGTGCACCATATGACTTACAAAGTCCATATTAAAGATGGTGTCACACACATGCACGCATGCACATATGTGCACTCACACATGCACGCCACAGCACACATACGCACACACCCATGCACACATACACGTGCACATATCTCACACGCACACACCCATATGCATGCACAGGTCACACATGCATGCACATGTATGTCCACATCACACACACGCACCCATGCATGCACACACACATACACACGTGCACATATCTCACATGCACACACCCGTGCATGCATAGGTTGCACATGCCCATGCACATATGCATGCCCACATCTCACACACACATGCCATGCATGCACACACATGCACACATGTGCACATATCTCACACACACATCCATGCATGCACAGGTCACACATGTGTGCACATGCATACCCACATCTCACACACATACACACCCACCCGTGCATGCACACACACATGCCCATTCATGCACACACATGCATACACACGTATACATACCTCACATGCACACACCCATGCATGCACAGGTCACACATGCCCATGCACATATGCATGCCCATATCTCACACACACATGTCCATGCACACACACACACGTGCACATATCTCACACGCACACACCCATTCATGCACGGGTCACACATGTGTGCACATGCATGCCCACATCGCACACATACACACACACGTGCCCATGCATGCACACACATGCACACACATGCACATATCTCACATGCATACATCCATGCATGCAAGGTCACACATGCATGCCCATGCCCATGCACACATGCATGCCCACAGCTCACACACACATATGCCCATGCATGCGCACACATGCCCACATGGCACACATATGCAGATACCCATGCACATGTGTGCACACACTCTCACAAACACCAGGAGAAATTTGCTTCCCTGGAGGAAGGACTCGTGTGTTTTCTCTTCGTGAACACTGGAATCTGATAACAGATAGACGTTTCTGTTTGTGCTCTGGCCATCAGGACCGTGAGAGCCAAATTTGCATCTCAGCTTTGGTGTGGGGAATACCGGGGGTCCCATGTCAGTTGTCTGTCTTCCTACACGCTGCCTTCGACCCCCACACTTCTGCCATCCTGAGCTCCGCTCCCAAGCTTGGTGCCCCCGTCCTAACGCATTATTATTTTTTTCCTGGTTCGCACAGCCATGTTGTGAAAAATCACCTAAAACCATTTGTGGAAAGAATTAGATCTATTCGTCAATCAATCAAACTGATGAATGATGGATTCAGAGTTAAAATATCTTTCATCAGGGTTGCAGCTACACTGTTAACCACACACTTCCATGTGTAAATCTGAGAAATAAGGCATTGTTCCGACAAAGGTCTCGTTCTTCTGAATGTCAGCATTAGAACAAAACAAGGAAGCCTGACAGCCTCTGAGCAAGAAGCTTGTGCCTGGAGCTCTGTGCCCTCCTCCCGTGTTCCTGCATCTTCCACTTTCCCTCTCTCCATGCTCTTCACTCTCAGCAGGCAAATATGCTCGACTTTGCAGCAGATTAAAAAAGTAAAAATAAGCAATGTCCTTCCACCCTCTGTTCCTCTCTATTTCCCGCAGAGCGAGCCTTCTTGAAGAGCTGTCACTATCATACGGATGACAATCCGAGACTTTCACGGTCACCTGGAGCTGGATCGAGCACTCCTGGGTCCATGGAAACAAAACAGTGTCCAAATCTTGTATTGATCCCTTTCCGACCGACATACGGGTCGTGATACTATGAATAATGGTTTCAAAGATGTGAAACGCATACCCAGTCAAGGACTGGATTTGATTTGTACCGCATGACACACGAGGCAAGCAAATGGGTTTTGCATGACATCTTGTACATTAGGTGGTAGCAGAGAACCTAGGTGTGAGCGAAGCCAATGCTGCCCACCCAGGGTCCCATCCAGCCACGCCTGCCTGCATCCCGCCCCAGCCCTGCCAGCCCTGTGCAGCCACTTGGATGAGCGCCCTGCCTGGGCACTGTGCCAACAGCTCCCCCGGCCCATCGGCAAGAAGGATTGATGTGATGAAGACAGAATGTTGTTTTCAGGGCCCTGGGGGCCTAGCAATGTGTTCCCACAGGCATTCGTTTTATATCATTTGCAAAGTAATGTATTTGCAGCATCGGTTTCCAATCCCTCCTCCCCACCAGATTGCTGCTGGTGTCAGAGGCCAGGGCATCTGGAGGATCCATTTAGGGTCGATGCTGAGTTGGGAAAATGATTTGGGTGTTCACGGGCTATCTTTCTGTGGTTTGTGTCCACTTCTGTGGACAGTTATTCATTGCTCACCATCCTGGTGGAGGAAGAGCTTCTGGGAATCCTCCTACTGCCCCTCTGCTGCCCATCCAGCCTACTCATGCTTGGACTTTGACCAACTGGCTAACAGCGTCACAGACATCAAGAGTACTGAGGGACAGCCCTCTGCTGCACACATGCAAACGTCCTGAATTCATACAGGAAAGAATTGTACAGCCACTTTTCCAAATTTGATGAGCATCCTAAAAGTTCACCTGAGGCTTCAGGATTTGCCCCTAACACTACCCATGACCACTGATGGGTCATGAAGCCGAAGGAAAGATTTCTAGATCATCAAAAACACAAAACTATTTGACCAACCCTGCCAAGGGAAGATCTAAGCTGATCGTCTAGTCTCTCTACCGAAAGTAATAATTGAAAACTATTGTCAAATACAGACCCAACTAAAGGCTATGCAGCCAAGTGGAAGGGAAAAGTAGTATAGACAGTGGTTGGGCAGTTGGTACAAATAGTAACTAATTCCAAACAACATAAAACAGGATCATTTTCTCTGATTTTGAAACTTATGTGCTATGTATCAGCTTTTGAAAATGTGTAGTTTGTTGTGATTTCTTTTCAGCTACAAACGAATCCTCATTTACCTAATTTAGTACAGGCAGTTATTTCCTCTTTCTTAAAGAGAACTCTGTACAGCGAACACTGAAACAAAAATTGCATCACCCCCTGCCATCAGGGCATGGGGTCGGGAACTACTCTGGCTGCCCAAACCCAGCATCCTCCGGGATCCTCCAGTGATGGGAGTCCCAGGTGCCCACTCTCCACTTGAGGGTCTCTCCTGCTGCCCCCATGAATGCTCAGCCTGCACCAATACCCTTGCTGCCCTGAGGCTCACCATCTGTAACAGGCCCTAACACCTGCCCATCACTTGCCAAACGTTCTCCTCAGTCCTTCGTTGCCACTTTCCCCTTAACCAGTGGTTAGAGGTCTTCCTAAACCCAGGAGGACTTTCCTCAGGATCAAGACGATCATCCCCAAGAGAAGGTTGCTGAGAGCAGGGCTCCTACAGTGATACTCCAGCTGCTGAGCCCTTGGATGCGACCCCCTTGGAAATGAAACAAGATCAACCATCCTCCCCACTCCTTAATCCCTCTTGTCTTGGGCTAAATTGTCTTTTCCCAAATTATCTCCTTCCCAGTGCCAGCCTTTGCTTCCTCAGTAAGATGGTGAAGTCATAGTTGCTACCTTACTGGATTATGGGGCTTTAATAATATAATCCTTGCAATGTGCTGGGCACCTTGCCTGGACCACAGAGAGCACTCAGTAACTGTTAGCGGCAGTTCTGTCACCATTGTCACTGTCTTCATTACTTAGAAATATCAATATTAGTAATAATAACACCCAGTGTGCCATCAATGTCATCGAAATTATAGACAGAAATATTTCACAATAGAGGATAGGTAGCAGAGCCCCGTGGAAAGCTGGAGACTGCCTACTAATTAGCACTCCATGTTGGTATAGCCATTAATCCCTCACCAATCCAGTGTGATCCCCCCGCTTAGACGTCCAAAGGATGTCATGAGAAACTTCCAAAAATGCTGTTTCAATCCAGATATATTATGTCTACAGAAGGCCTCAGCTCTGTGAGTCCAATTTCCTTGTCAAAACAAGGAAATGAAACTAATCTTGCATGATTGGCCCTCACTGAACTCCCACTGACTTCAAATGATCACCTTCCCTCTCCAGAGGCTTATAAACCATGTACTTGAAAGTCATTTCTAAATTCTTGCCACGGATCCAGCTCATAGGTCAGTGGCTAGGAGAGACACTTCATCTTCCTCTTTTTATAGAAAGTGTTATGTCAGACTTTTCACATGGCCCACAAGCCTTACAGAAATAGCCACCACGTAGGTGTAACTGGCTAAAACTGGGCCAGCATTACCTCTCCATCCTGATTATCTGGATACCTTTGGCTCAAAGTATAATCCTATCTTTACCCACAATGCTAGAAGAGAGGGGCCATGAGTTTTTCAGAAGACTGATTTTTTAAAAATCTTCTTGGACTTGGTTTCCTGGAAGACTCAGGGCTCATATATGAATCTTGCTGTTGATGGCCTCAGAAAGGGCAATGTCTGGACCTAAATAAGGAAAGACCACCATCAGGTTCTTGGCTACCCCCCCCCCAACCTCCACCCGACTGTCCAGGACATGATGCATTGGGGCCACTTTGCTTCTGTGACTACCACCAAGGGCAACACAGAGCCAATCAGAGCTGGCTTCTGGGAGCAGGGAAGCCACAGCAATAAGGGTTGGTGGGAGAGGTGAGGCCATGTGAGTTATCTGTAGCTTGAGAAATAAAATAAATGCATGAGCATTATCTGTGGAGAATGTCTGATATTTTCATCTGCCCCATACTCATTTCCCTCTCTTCAGGTTGTAGAACATTGACTTCTTTTCTGGAACCACTCTACCCCTACCCTTACACTAGTTCATGCAAGGCTGACCCACCCTTGACACTTGGACAAAGGCCATAAAATAGGCCTGGCCACTGAGATGTCACACCTACTCAGCCAGTTAATTAATTTGAGATGTGCAGTCTATGATTCAAACCAGCCAACCAACTTGAGCCCCAGCCCTGGGACTTTGTGGAGCTTGCTGGGAAAGTGTCTCTGCCTGCTTTAAGCCCAGAGCTCCCACCTTCGGAAGACTCTGTCCAAGAATAAGACTAGTCCAGACGAAAACAGAACCAAGGGATGGAGACCACCTTCTGTCAACATTGCCTGAGTATCTGGAATTGGTTTCCCCTAAAGATAGAATTAGCAAGCACTGGAATTTTCAGCCATATAAGCCAATAAACTCATTTCTTCTTAGGCCTACTTGAGTTATAGTTCTGTCTGTTGCAATGAAAAGAATCGTATCTGATTGTCTGCAGAACTAGAGAACTTAGAAATAGACCAGGCAGGCCAAGGACCAAAGCAGGCATCCCTGACACTCACCAAATGTCCACAGTTCTCAATTTTCCAGGATTGTATCAGGATTGCACTCTTCCACCCTTTCTGAACTTAGCTGGGGCCATATGACTTACTCTGGCAAATGCAATATGTTCAGGGAGACACATATCACTTCCAGGGAGAAGCTTTAAGAACAAACGTGTTATTTCAATATATTTCCTTTTTCCTGCCTTGCCAATAAGGGGAGAATATAGACACGAAACATCTCTCAGCCTGAATCCATGACATATAGATAAGGCTGTGTCCCCAGCCAAGTAGTGGTGAACATGCAGCAGGAATGGGGACAGGAGACAAACAAACAGAAACAGCTCTTTAATCCACTGATATTTTGGGCTTCTTTGCTACAGCAGCAGAGTTTATCTGATCCTGACTGATGCAAACATCTAGGGGACGGCAGAGAGAGCCCAGACAGGAACCAGACAAGGTGGGTTTCTCAGGTGGTCAGCTATGTTGTCTAGAAGGATCTTGAAGATTGGCAGGAACCAGAGAACCATTAGGCATGTGGATGTTGCTAAAACAAAGAGAAAAAAGAAACAATAGGAGGGAATAGAGGTTGGTCGGTAGCCAGGAAACATCAGATAATGCTTGTGAGTAACAGCAGCCGCAGGAGACAGGAGAAAGGGAATCTGCAAGAAGGTATGGCAATGATCACATCAAGAAGAACTGGATTGACAAATGGAGCTAACCTGGACGTGTCCTTGCCTGGATTGTTCTGAGTCAGAGTCTCAGCTGACTTATGTGTGCTGTGCTGAAGATGACCCCAACGAAACCACCATCATCCCGAGAGTCATAGAACCAGACTCTATTCATCCTATCCCTCAGGGTGGTGTGGGGATAAGAGAGTTCCAGACACTGTTGAAGCACAAAATTATGGGTTTCTTTTGCTGGGGGGATTCTGATATAGTTTATCGTTTCTGTTATCTTGCTGTATAGCAAATTACCCTAGAACTTTGTAGCTTAAAACAATAAGGATCATCGTTACCTTATTACCTGAAACCTACAAATGTGTGACCTTATTTGGCAAAAGAGATTTGCAGGTGTGATGAAGTGAAGGACCTTGAGGTAGAGATTATTTTGATGGGCTCAGTATAACCACAAAGGTTAGGGGGCAGGAGTGCGAGGGATCAGAGAGGTGAGGACAGAAGCAGAGGTAGAAGTGATATGAGGAAGAGGCCACAAGCTGTGGAATGGAGGCAAAGACAGGGAATAACAGCCTCTGGGGAAAAAGTAGCCTTGCTGGCATTTGACCTTAGGACCCCTGACTTCCAGAACTGTGAGAGAACACACATGTGTGTTACTGTGAGCCACTAAGTTTGTGGTCATTTGTTACAGCAGCAATTGCTAGCTAATACATTTTGCAAGTATTGGTTTAACACACACCATGGGATGGGAAGACATAGTGGTAGGGGGTATAGAAGTGAATGGGAGAAAGAAATAACGGCTGGAAAACAAATACCTGAACAAAATGAATCCATCAGTGATAATTACTACAAAGGCAGTGACACCAGGTGATATGATTCAGCCACTGTGGGGCTGCTGGTGGGGGGGGGGGAATATTTGAGGCTGGATGGTCAGGGAAGGCCATTTGGAGGAGGTAGGCTGAGACACCCATGAGAAGCAGCAGTGGGCCTTGTAAGCATTTGGGAGAGGAGCAGAAAAACATCCAGAAAGAGGAAACAGCAAGTGCAAAATTCCAAGAGGCACAAATAATCTTGGCGTATTCCAAGAAGAGAAAGCAGAGCGAGCAAGGGAGAGAGATGGGTGGACCCAGGTCACATAGGGCCGAGTGAAGTGAGCGCCTGAGCCAGATTCTGCTTGGGGAAGTGCTGTGACCTGGGTTACAGTGGAAATACTCCCACTCCCTCAGGGCTGCTGTGGGATCATGACTGGAAGGGGACACAGTGGCCCTTGGGCAGGGGATTAGGAAACTGCTGTAATAGCACCGACATTGATGGGAGGGGTGCTTAGGGAAGGGGGGCTGGATCGGAGTGCGCTTCACACGTGGAGATAACAGGACCTGCTCCCTTGGATGGGGAGTGGGAGGGGAGCCAAAGAGCAGAACCAAGGGAATATGCTGAGCACCTGAGAAGGGACCTTTGTAATTTTGGCTTCCCTGGAGAAGTGGTCAGTGGTGAGGTGTCCATGCTCCCCACCTTGACAGCTGTGACGTTGGGTTAAGAGGCCGGTGCCCCCTCATTGGCTGTGAGACCTCAAGCAAGGGCCTAGACAGTCCTCATAACCCTGTCCAGTGCCCCAGATTCTTTGGGTTACTGGTGGCTTTTCTCCCAACAGCTCCCCGGACCTGGGGTACAGGCCGCATGAAGCCATCAGCAGAGAAAGCAGGGAGTAGCCAACACCCCGACATGCTAACACTGGAGGCACCCGATGATCCAGGCAGCTCCACAGAAGGGGGGTGCACAGAAGGCAGCCAGGAGATCAGATGCATCCAGTTTACACTGGTTTCCAAATCGCTTGAGGACACCTCAGCATCAGCTCTACAGGCCATATGTCCCCACGATTACTGTGTGTCCACCCTGGACTTGGGATGCCTTCGGGGTCCGGATCCTGGCTCCAGCTCATCAAACTCCACCAACAAACACTGTCTGAATTAATATGTCAGCTGCTGTGTCCACTTTGCATCTGCTCCCCTTCAGGAAACCCTCACCGATAAGATGCATAAGCAGCCGCTGACTCTGGATGGGACTCAGACCCCTCTGACTCCATGTCGTAAAGAACCAGTCTCCCGTGCACAGGTGGACAGCTCGACTGTCAAGCCCCACAAGGGAGTCTCTCCCACTCTCTGCAGGGCGTGCACAGGGACGGCCACCCTCTACCCCCACCCAGGCCTCTGCAAGCCCCTTGCATACGATCTGTTTCTTCAGAGCATGCCAATGATTTTTGCCTAGCAGTTGCCTTTGTTTTGACATTTGACTTAATTACCACACGGTCCTATAAAAAATACATTTTTTCATGCTCAGTCTGTAATAAGAGTTCAGGATATATTTGTTGAGTGAATGTGTAGATGGATGAACGGACGAAGTAGACATTATCTGGAAGATCTGGGTCCCATTGGCCAGACTTCTCAGTGGAAACTGGCTCCGGCAGCGTGGGTCTCAGGGATGACAGGGTCAAGAGATTTGTCAACAGTACCTAAGGCCAGATAGTCATGGGCACCAATGATGAGGCTTAAGGCACAGGTCGCTGCAAAACGGATATATTTTTCAATTGCGTTACTTTAAAAATCAATTACATCAGAGACAAAGGGCCTGTGCAGAGTATTTCTGCTTCTCTTGGGATTTGCTCTTACTGGCAGTGATTTCAACTCCTGACCAGTGGCTGGGGAGGGTTGCATGAGCTCATTCCCTATCAAATAAAGCATATTTGTACCCAGAATCTCAGCGCTGTGTGGATTCCAGGAAAGGATTTATTTGGAGCTCCTGGAAAATGAAGAAATAAGTAATGTAGGAGACGCGGGAAGGGAGAGAAATGTTACTGCCCCAGAAACATTTACCTGTACTCAGTATTTCTACGGCGGCTCGTGCACATCTTGTTTGCTTTTGCTCGCAAGAGCCAATAAAGGCCGCCGTCCTTGGTGAGCGTGCGAGTGGCTCGGCTCTCCTACAACTCACTTTCACGCAGTCCATGTGCAAACGGATCAAATGGGAAGAGCAAAGGCAAGGAATAGGGTTAAGCTGTGAAAGCACCGCACCGTCTCCTCCTCCCCGCAGACCCACGGGCCAGCAGCGCTCCCTTTCCTGCCCCCTTTTGCTAAATAGACAAAACTGGTCCCTCTGCTCTACAGAGAGTAACTCCTCGGCGCCGGGCTTCCGGACGCATTATTTGAAAGGACGAAGGTAGAGTGAGACCTCGACCCCTGCGGGCTGCTGCCCAGCTGTGGTCCGGCCACTGGACCTGCTGGCTACCTTAGAACTTGGCCGTGTCCCCTCTCTCCGTCACACCGTCCTGCACGTGAACTCGAACTCGCAGAGACCAGCTGGGGCCACCTCCCCCGCAGGCCCACAGCCTGGAGATTTGTCTTCCAACCTGTTGGAACACTGGCTGCGCAGTGTCTGGTGTGACCCAAAGGGAAGTGAGTGGCGTGGTGAGCGGGGAGGCCACACCGGCCTCTCGGGGGCTGCACGTCTGATTCGGGCTTGACTCACCCATGCACCATCCTGGCAGTTCTCACCCCAGGCTGCAGGGCGGGGGGTGGGGGGACGAGGATGTTTGTCATCCTCATCTTTCAGAGGAGGAGGGTGGGGACTGCAGGCTGAGGGGGCTGCAGCTTTCTGGGGAAGGGATGGCCACGTGCAGGACCTCAGGGAGCTGTGGCCAGGGTGGCAGCTGAGGAGGTGGAAGAGGCGGGAAACAAGCAGGCTATCTGCTAGGGAAGAGGCCAGAACCTGGAGCAAGGGCAGTGGGAATGGCGATCTAAGGGGAAGAGAGGCAGGGAACATTCTAGAAAGGCGCTTACTTTCCAGAAGTGGCAGCTTCCAGGATGGGGCCGGGGACTGTGGAGAACAGTCAGGTCCCCCAGAGGTGATGACTGACCACAGCAGAGCTCTGAGGACGGGCAGGGATGCTGCTCTCATTCTGACGTGCTGAGCTCAGGGGTCCGTGGACCAGTCAGGTTCTCGGCCTTGAATTCAGGCTGCAGCTCCAGAGAAGTCCTAGATGGAGCGTCAGGTCTGAGGCAGGACCAGGAGAAGAAGTGAGAGGGGCCCGGACAGAAGCAAGGTTTCCAGTGACTTTTGGAGGATTCCTTCCCTATGGTGCAAAAAGAGAAATAGTTAGGTCTCAAATGCTTGCTAAAGTTTATTTGGGAATTAGGGCCCCAGACCTGGGTAGAATTTCTGTTTTGATAGAAAACACAATATATACAATGTACAACATATAACTTTCAAAAATTTAATGATGATTAAAGCCGGGGATACCTGGTCATGTTTACATCAGAGGAACAAAGGATTAGGAGATAATCTACACGTGAACATGTGTATATATGTGTGTGTGCTGTGTGTGGTATATAATATATGTGCTTGCAGTGTTCGTAGGGTGTGTGGGGTGTGTGTGGATATGTGGTGTGTGTGTAGAGTGTGTATGTATGTGTGTGTGGTGCATGTGAAGTATAGGTGTGGTTTGTGGTGTGTATGTACATATGTGTGTGATGTGTGTGGTATATATGTGGTTTGTAATATTTATAGGGTGTGTGGGGTGTGTATGTAGCTGTGTGTGGTTTGTGTATATGTGTGTGTGATGTACGTGTGGTGTACATGTGCACAGATGTATGGAAATGACACATAACAAGCCAGGCTGTGTTGTCCCATGGGCCAGGAAGTCTGTGGTTCTGAAATGGGAGAGCCTTTGCTCCTATAAGTCTCTGTAGCCAAGTTCAGGGCCGTTGTGGTTGCTGACCCCCAAAGATTTTGTGGTACAAAGGAAATGTTAGCTGAAGACTGTTCATCCCTTGGAGAGTCAGACAGCCACAGGCTTCCCCTCCTACACTACACAATTTCTCAGTTACCATGGCAACCTCCAGAAGTCACAGGAAATCTGTTGTCATGAGGTGCTTCCTCATTTCTGCCTGGCCCTTTGATGTTTCAACCAAAAAGAAGTTTTTATCCTAAAAATTGTATGATAGGCAATGCAAGAGAAAACAGATAATAAATTGAACTACATCAAAATTAAAAAAAAAAACCTTCTGTACAACGAAGCATAAAATCAACACAGTGAAAAGGCAACTTAGAGAATGGGAGACGGTATTTGCAAATTATAAATCCCACAGGGGTTAGTATGCAGAATATATAAAGAATTCCTACAGCTCAACAACAACACAAAAGCAAGCTGATTAAAAATGGGCGAAGGACTTGAATAGACAGTTGTCCAAAGAAGATATAAATGACCAATAAGCGCATGAAACGATGCTGAATGGCATTAATCATTAGGGAAGCACAAAGGAAGGCCACAGTGAGATACATCCCCTTGCAGCCATTTGGGTGGCTCCTATCGGAAAGTAGAAAGCAAGTATTGCTAAGGACACAGAGAAACTGGGACCTTTGTGCATTGTTGGTGGGAGCATAGAATGGTGCAGCCACTTTGGAAACCACTATGGAGTTTCCCTTAAAAAATTAAAAATTGAAGACGGGCACTGAGATGGGCACTTGACGGGATGAGCACTGGGTGTTATTCTATATGTTGACAAATTGAACAGCAATAAAAAATAAATTTATTAAAATAATAAAAAAATTGAACTATCATATGATGCAGGCAATTCCACTTCTGGGTGCGTGCCCCAAACAATTAGAAGCAAGGTCTCTGAGAGGTACATTTGCACACCCATGTCCATAGCAGTGTTGTTCACAATAGCCGGAGAGTGGGAGCAGCCTGAGTACCCACCGACGGAGGAATAGACGAGCAGACTGTGGTCCATCCACACGACAAAATACGATTCAATCTCAGAAAGGAAGGAAATTCTGACATATGCGTCAACGGGGATGAATCTTGAAGTCATTACGCCGAGTGAAATAAGCCAGCTGCAAAATGACTAGCAGTTCATACCACTGACATGAGGCACACAGAGGAATCAAATTCACAGGGACCAAAAAAAAAAAAAAGAATGGTGTCAGTAGGACTCGGGGGATGAGACATGGGAGTTGTTTAGTGGGTCCTGTGCCTCAGTTTGAGAAAATGAGGAAGTTCTAGAGAGAGTGGTAATGGCTCTACAGCCCTGCGAATGTACTTAACACTACCACAATCAATATATACTTAAGAAAGGTTAATATGGTAAATTTTGTTACCTGTATTTTATTTTAACACAACTAAAATTTTGAAAGATTTTTTAAAAATGTATGTTACAGTTTCAGGTCTTCCCTTTGCCCTTTAGTGTCCTTTCCATACTTAGACCTCTGGGTAAACAAGAAAAGGCCTTTTCAGGGGACAGGAGCTTTGGGGTTCATTTCCATGACAGAGCAGTTCCTCAAAAGGAAGATTGTGTAGAAGGCCACAGACCAACATCTTCCAGGGAGGGAGGCAAAGATCAACATTTTCTTTCGGTGTGACATGGCTCACATTGATAATTTTTAAAGGTGCTCCTGACCCAAGCCTCATAAAACCATCTTCAGCAGGTCAAGTGGACCAGTTCCTGGAAAGACACATTTCTGGAGTCAGGCTGAGGTAAGCACGGGTCCTTCTGTGACTGCGGGGACAGCCAACAGCCCAAGAGCAAAATGTCCCTGCATGTTTGTGACCTGGTTCCTTCCTACCTGTGACTCACCCCGTGGATGTCTCAGGGCCCACCATGGGGACAAGTGCCGTCCTTTCTCACAGAGCTGAGATTTGAAGATGGTCACGTGACATTGGGTAGTAAGGAAATGGAACAAGGGTCCATTCTTGTCCAGGTCACAGGACCAGGTCACGATGCCTATAAATCACCCTCCTTGCCCAGGACACATGGTGGCCTATGTGACATGACCACTGCCACTCACTCCACCTTCCAATGGCCCTTTTGTTGGGGGAGTGTGCTCTCAGGCATGCAGTCCACCCTTCTCCCAGCCTTCAAAGGACCTGCCCGGGGTGCCCCTGAGAGGGACCCTGGTGTCTGACACCAACTTCCCCTGGCTCGGCCTGCTCACCCCTCCCAAACAGGAAAGCATGGCTGTGGTTTGTTGGTTATCACGTCCACCAAAGAGACACGCTCTGCTTCTAAGAGAACAAGGATGTCAAATTTCCACAATCCTGGCAAGCTGCCACCATCTGGGAAGGCCAGAAACCCTTCCAGAACACCTCACCTGGTGGGCCCTGCAGAGGGGAGGTGCAGAGAGGAAGAGCAGAGAACCTTCCCTCTGTGACTGTATTTTGGCATCACTTACGCGTGTTAAAGCAGGCACGCATCGCTTCAGAAAACAACGAAATGCACGCATACCACAAAGGTGCAAAACAACTTCTGCTGGTTGTAGACACGGGGGTGGCCGTCCTGGGGGCACATGAACACATACTGGCTGTCGGAGAACAGGACACGGTGAATTTGAATATCAGATTTCATGTGAACAGATGTTAAAATCAACAAAATAATATTTTTCCTGGCAATGTTGCCCGGGATAAACATGACCACCGATTAAAAAAAATAAATAAATAAATAACATCAGGTAGATGAAGATGTCATAGGTCTATGGGAGGTAAAAAGCTGAAAAACAACTTATTCCTGAGGACCACCCTGAGTGGGAAAGCCTCACTTCTCCTGAATGTCAATAAGAGAGGAGAAAAGTCAAATACGTCTTGAGTCCTTGCAGGAGTCGGGACAGACGTGCACACTGGTGTGCCTAGACCCCCGGGCACGTTGGAACCCACCATGGCTCAGACTGTGACATATCCTGCTGGAAGGCAACCCCAGCAGACCGGTTCCACCAGCGTAGATTTAGGATTTAACAGGAAGGTCTGGCATTCAGAGCGCTCACCAGATTCCCGCGGATGTTGGATGATGGAGTGGACAGCAAAGGATGGATGTTCATGCTAAGGTGTGGTTTGCATCCCTGAGTGGGGAGGGCACTAGGAGCCAGAGAAGGATGGAATGTGGTGGGATGACAGCTCCTCCCCATAGGGCTTTTCTGAATGAATAATTCACATCTGCCAGGCATGAGTCTCCACAGAAAGATGATTGTCAAGGGTCCCAGCTGCAGCTGCCCTCGCCGTCCAGAGGGAAGATAAATGGAGGCCACAAGCCACCTTCCCACTCCCTGGCTCAGAGTCCACAAAAGTCACGAGGTTTCGAAATCCTCATTAAAGACACTAAGACAATCAACATTTATCAGCTACAATCGAAAGCTACAATGGAAAGCTGCCATCAGTGGAAGCTTCCCAGGTCATACGGAAACTATTCCCACCATAGGTGAGGGTCTCCCTGGCAGCCACGCCAGCAGCTGGCCTGGCTGGGACATCCGCTGGACGGTGTCCCTTTGAAGGGACATCACATGTACACTCCCTTCAAAGCCAGCTTCCATGAGTCCATGAAGAGGGGAGCCCCCGAGGGACCCAGGTGGCTCAGTCGGTTGGGCATCTGACTTCAGCCCAGGTCATGATCTCGGGGTCCTGGGATCAAGCCCTGTTGTCAGGCTCCCTGCTCAGTAGGGGAGCCTGCTTCTCCTTCTCCCTCTGCTCATGCTGTCTCTCAAATAAATAAATAAATAAATAAATAAATAAATAAATAAATAATCTTTTTTTAAAAAAAGTGGAAGCCCCATAACATGCCTAAGATGGATTCCAAATAGATGTCACTCCAGGCTTGATGACATGTCCCATGAAGTGTCTTTGCAAATGGATTATTGCCTCCGAAACTGACAACTCCCCCCCAGCACCACCAACAACAAAAATACCTCCAAGTACAAAAGGAGCCTAAAATGTTTGAAATTCTTCCTTAAAATATTTTTCCCAAGATTTTTCCCAAGCTCATTCACTTTCTTCTTAACAGTTACTTTCTGCATCCCTAGAAGCAAAGACATGAAATATCCTTTTTGTCTGAAAATCCCTAATTTTACCTAGGGTAGTTAGGTCTGCAAAGTCTGGCTTTTGATTTTGGGTTTTATTTTTTTTTTTTTTTTTTTTCTGGTAACATCACTGTTTTCCTATCATTGTCCGTCAAGAGCCCATAGGATGCAAAGAACCCTCAACTTAAAAACAAAAAACGAAAAACAGCTCACCTGAGGTCTGTAAATTGCTTCCACCAGTGTCTCAAAATGCCTCATGACCCTTGTTTTCCAGGGGAGGAAAGCAAAACACACGTTTAAAGAAAAAAATCCAGAACACTCCTCTCCTATAAAATAGCTACCATATTAATAGGATTTCACTGGATTATAAGATATATGCAAGTAAACAATGATTTCCACATCTTAAATGCTCACATAAATTATGGCCCATCAACACAGTGGGAGTCATTAAAACACAGCTATTAAAAATGATGTTTTCAGAGAACTTTTAATATTGGAACAATGTTCACCATATGATGTCAAGTGAAAGCAAGCAGGATATTAAGCCACATGTACAAACTACACTGTTCTAGGAGATAATTCGTTTATTTTTAATTTATTTATGATGTATTGAGCACTTGCTCTCTGCCAGGCAACAGCTGAACCTCGGCATACTCCATCTCATTTATTCTTTACACAATCTCTACGTGGTAGTGCGATCCCCCTTTTACAGATGAGAACACTGAGGCTCAGGGTGGTCAGCTGACCCGCTCCCTAGCGCTGTTCACCTGGGGAAGGCAGCATGTGCACCGCCCCCCACCCCCTAGCTCTAACCCCCAGGCAGTCTGCAGGGCTGTGGGTCCTCGGACCAGCAGCATCAGCTCGGCCCGCATCTCAGACAGGTGGGGTCCAGCCTCACCCTAAATCTGAATCAGAATCTGAATTATCACGGGATCTCCAGGCAATTCCTACGCACATCCCAGGGCAACACAGACTGCTCTAAACCGCCACACGGAGCATAAAAATGTGCAGGAATGCATCAAAATGTCAACAGTGATTGTGATTTTACAAGTGATTTTAATTTTCTTATTTACACTTTTCTGTGTTTTCCAAAGAGCCTCACTGAGCATATAGCTCATCTGTAATAAGAAAAATATTGGAGTCTTCCATTTCTCAACTTGTGGATAGAACAGAACGGAGATCTATCACGACCTGAGCTGCAAAAAACATAAATTAGAACCAACTCTCTCCACTCCGTCACTACCAAACTCCAGATTTATGAAGCGTAGCCATGGATTTCGATGTAAACAGGGATGGGCACTCTAAATTTGGGGACAGTGCCATCCAGCGGGATGTCATCAGCCACAGCTGTCTCAAGAAGGATGGTGTCGTCTCGGCCTGGTCAGCCTGGTGGTCTGCAGAGGTCTGCGAGGAGCCGGATAGGAAAAGAGCAAGCTAGGGCTGGGGCGTGCTCCCCCGGGAGGCTGGCCCCTCCTGGATGGCTGCAAAATGTTGCAGCCACAGGCTGGGGTGACAAGGGGAAATCTGTTCAGGGGACAAGCTAGTGAGTGGAGTGTAAGACGGGCGAAGGCGTGAGGCCACAGGGAAGAATTCTTTGGAGGTGAAGGCACAGTCATGGCCATCGATCTGCAGCTGGGACCCGGTGCCCCACCGCGTGCCTCGAGCCCCTGGGTGGAACCACCCTGCCACTGCACGGCGCTCAGAGGGCTAAGCCAGCTCAACAGGCCCCGTCCAGTTACAGGCAGCCGTGGTCCTGCTGCTTCTCTGCAGCCCCCACCGCATCACCAAAGGTGTTCTAGAAAGCACCAGGGTCTCTTTTTTAAAAACTTTTTAAATAAAGATTTTATTTATTTATTCATGAGAGACACAGAGAGAGGGGCAGAGAAGCAGACTCCAGGCAGGGAGCCCAGTGTGGGACTCGACCCCGGGGTCATGCCCTGGGCCAAAGGCCACCCGGGTGTCCCAGCACCAGGGTCTCTTAAGTGCTTTCTAGAGGCTGTTGTTCAGGTGGCCGCCCCACCTCCGACTTTCTCCCCTGGGAGCAGCTGGTCCTTTCTGATCCCTGTCAAACCTGGCCTTGGAGAGCCAGCAAGGCTTCCCTGGGCCCAGAAGAGGGGCTCTGCCCAAACCCCTCACGCCACCAGCCACCTCCAGGGGCCCCTAGTCATCACCCCAACCAGTGACACCCCTGTCCCCCATCCCTCCCATCCACATAGGTAGTGAGGGAAGGGGCACCGGCCCCCCAGCCATAGCTGATCCACCAGGGCCCGGGACTTAACCCAGGCTCTGCCCGAGGACTTCTCAGGAATATTCACTGGGATCCAAGGGATCCTGTGCCTCTTCTGCGGAGAAAGCATTTAAGATAAAAATGCAGCAGGCAGGGATCCCTGGGTGGCGCAGTGGTTTGGCGCCTGCCTTTGGCCCAGGGCGCGATCCTGGAGACCCGGGATCGAATCCCACATCAGGCTCCCGGTGCATGGAGCCTGCTTCTCCCTCTGCCTATGTCTCTGCCTCTCTCTCTCTCTCTCTTTCTCTCTCTGTGACTATCATAAATAAATAAAAATTAAAAAAAAAAATGCAGCAGGCACCAGTGGCCTCGTTGCCCTCCTCCTGTAGAGCATTCACAGGTGTTCAAACCCCCGGCTCCCTGATTTCCGGGGCTCCTGCCTATTGGTGGACACGGAGGATCTGCAGGGGGCTGCGTTGTGTCCCCAAAAGATATGACCGCCTGGAGCCTCAGAATGTGGCCTTATTTGGAATAAGGATCTTCGCTGATGTAAGTAACTTACTTTGACTCCCTAAGGTCATCCTGTACTAGGGCCCCAAATCCAGGGAAGAGACGGAGAAGCAGAGGGAGTCTAAACACAGCACAGAGGGCCCAGACATATGAAGCTGCCACGGAGGCTGGAGGGACGCAGCCACGGCCCCGCAGATGCCGGGAGCCCCCAGGACGTGGAAGAGGCAGGGAGGCTCCCCCCGAGGGCCCTCAGAGGGAGCCCGGCCCTGCCATGGCCTTGATTTGGGACGTGTGGCCTGCAGAGCTGTGAAGGCTGTTTCTGATGTCTTAGAGCACTTTGTTACAGCAGCGCTGGGACACGGCGCAGGAGCTCGGGGTGCCGGGCGGAAGTGTCATCAGACACTGGACAGTCCTGGACAGACAGACAGGATCAGCAGCAGGACGGAGCCTCCAGGAAGGAACAGCCACCCGAAAGAAGTCTTAAAGATACATGGGAGGTGGCCATTCTGGCAAAACCTGAGCAGAAACGCCGTCCAGAGCGAGCGCAGTTGAAAAGGCCACACGTGGGGGCAGCTCGAGGACACGGGCTCCACAATCACCAACCAAACGGCACCGGATCTGTGCACCCACGCGTGGGGTTTGGGTGGGGAAAAGAGAAAAGATAAATGGGTAACCTGTGGCCAGATCAGCCCCTGACTCTTAGCAGCATGCTCGCAGAACCTCTAATCCAGGAAATGAATATACTGTATAGGAAGTCACGGGGATGGTGACGATAACGGGGACGATAACCCGGGGAAGTGACCAGAGTGATGTCCCTGACACGGAGCTGAGCGGCCTGACACACGAGTTAGGGGCAAATCCCCTTTGATGCAGCAAGGCACAGATGCTGGGCTCAGGGGCTCCCCACCTTTCTCCGGGAAGATGTTTGGTTCACCCAGAGCAAAGCCCGCGAGTGCACGGATGCTGAGAGAGACGCGCAGAGCAGAGCGTCCGACATAAAGTGCAGCAAGGACGCTCCGCTGGCTTCGTCGGGCACCCGGCTGCTGGGGAGCAACATCGATGGAAGGGCCTCCCTTCTTGTTTCTCTCCTACACGTACATTATGGGTTCCGTCTACCTTGTTCTTCCAAGCACGGGGGTTAGGGTCGGCCTGGGAGCAGGGAGCCGTCCCGCCCCGGGGGGAGCAGAGGCCGCTGGCTTGCCCCTGCCACAGGCCTCCCGGCAGCCCCCAGCCAGGCGGGGCACTTCTGGACAAGGACAGGAATTCTTTCCAAACCAGGTGCAGCAAGCATTTCCTGCATTCTTCCTCTTTGCACAGACCTGCCCCAGTGCAGACTCATCCTGTCACACCCGATCCAGCTCAGCATGCCCGGGCCACACCTGGGGGTCAGATGCCCAGGAGCACAGGGTTTGTCTCCTCCAACCAAGGGGCATCTGTCTTGCTCCACCTTTTCAGCTCCTACTTGTCCAGGGCCCAGAGCACAAGCCGGTAAGGGGAGGATAGCTTCTCCTCACCCCTACTTAAGGGCCGCAGCTGCCCAAAGGGAAGATGCTTTGTACCCCACAAGAATCCCCAGTTAGCTCAATGCAGACACCTGACGGTAATCATTAATCCACCTTAGATGCAGCTGACCCCTGAGTGTCCCCTGAGGGAATTTCCATCCTAAAGCACCTGGTACCTCCCTGTCTGCTTTCAGTTCTCCCAGGAGTGAGTGTCAGGGAGGTCAGAACCCATCTGCCTGGGCTCACCTCTGCCCATTCCTGCTCTCAAATCAGCCCAAAGATTCTTCCCCTGCTGCTCCCCCCATGCCCTGTCCCCCCCACCCCAACCTGGGTCTAGGCCCTTATCATGGGCTCAGTGTGGATGACACCAGGACAAGTAGGACCCCCACTCTTATGGTGCCCTGGACCCCTGGAAAGGACATCGTCAAGTCACACAGACACAAATGCTTCCTGAACCGCCTAAGCCCTCAGGCTGGACTTCTGGGCGGCCAGCTGCCACCTCTTTCTGATCTCCTGCTCCTCAGCCTTTCGTGGTTCAAGCACCCACCCCCTAAGTCACTCCTGCAGGAATGTTTCTTTAGCCACAGGACAAATTCTAAATTTCAGACTCCTCCCTAATATCCCCATTTTGTGCTCCTCCCGCCTTAGCTCTCATGACCCCCCCCCAGTGCAGCCCCTTCCCCCTTTTGCCCCCCCGAACACACTATTTGCTGACCACACCCTCCTTTTGGCCCTGCCTGATCCTCTGAACCCAGGCCAAAGCACTTCCCCCCCAGAAAACTGCTCCTCTGCCTCTTTCCTTTACAGCACAGCCAGAATCTGCTCATCTGGGATGAAAAATGACTGTAAAACCACAATCATTTCTCACGCTACAGAGTAGCGGGAGAACACTCTTTGTGGGGGGGGGGGGCGGTGTTTTGTAGAGGAGGCCCTTGGGTGGTGCAGGGAGAAGGCCCAGGGCCCCATCCAGATGGGAGGACAGACATGATCATGGGGGGTGGCCTGCAGGGCCTGGGTGCAGAGCTGGGACTTTCGCTTCCACCAGGGAGACACCCTCTGGCAGAGGGCTGGGCTCCCTCCCTTCCTGGGGGTTGGTGGCCTAGCTCTGGTCATTTGCCTCTAAAGGCAGGCACAAGTCATTTCCGAAGCGCTCTGGGGAAAGGGGCGACGATCACACCCCATGCATGAGCCCTGCGTGTTTGGGATCGTGTGTCTGTTCCTATGTCAGCCAGAGAGATACGGGACAAACCCACTCTTCCCCGACATGGTGCAGCACGGAGGGAAAAGCTTCTGCATTAACATAGAAGAATCTCAGCGTTTCTGTATTGTCAGCAGAACCCAGCCCCGGCGGAGGCAAAGGAGGAGTGGTACGTTCTGGATTCAAGACGCTCATGTCAGACACGCCAGCTCTGAGCCTGTCCAGGGAGCACCATCCAAAGGGGAGAGAGAAGGTGCCCTGAATCTCAGAGGAGGGCGGCAGGGCAGACGGGACAGCCAGGGCTCAACTTTGTGTCCACTGCCGCAGAGGATTCAGGCCCAGGGCCGGGATGGGGTGGGCCGTAGGTTAACCTCAAGCGTTGAGGTCTAAAATTCTGGGAGGCACAGGGGGCAGGAGATGTCTGGAAGGCATTACTTAATGAAACGATTCAGGTTTCCCCCGCAGATAGGGATGCTTTCATGTGTAACCCGTGACCTTCATGGTTTCTAATTTCTGTGTGAGTACCGACTAGCGTCAGAGGGCCGGCTGCAGCCAGGACGTGGGGTTAATGGCTGGCTCAGGCCCCGCACAAGGTCACAGATCGACAAGCCCGCAGACGGCCTCTGCTGTGCTCGTTAGGTCACGTGACACTGTGCCTCACAGGTTTGTTCCCTGGGCAGAGCTGGGAGAGGCACCCGCGGTGGGCACCAGGCTTCCAAGATGCCGAGGGTGGGCCCCTGCCTCCCCAGCTACCGAGGGGGGAAGCCCACGAACGCATGATTATTAAAAATAATGTCAGAATTTGTCTACCAGCTTCCCTTTATGTCCTGAGAGGCCTTATCCTGAAATCTGTGAGCCTCCCCACCCCACAATGGCCAGGGAGCCAGGCCACTGATCCCTTCTATCCCATCCCCTTGTGTCCCACACAGCGATGGGCGGGGTGCTGCCAATGTCAGCTAGCACTTGGCAGGTTCATCCTAGAAGGGTAGTAGGAATGGAGAGAAAAGCAACCAACAGAATGGGAAGAAATATTTGCAAACCACCTATCTGATAAGGGATGGACATCCAGAACACACAGAGACCTCCCACAGTCATCAGCCACCACACACAACACCCCAATTCAGAAACACACAGAGAGAGGACTTACACACACTCACACACAGGCACACACGACACGCAAAGGCCAACAAGCATGTAAAAAGATGCTCAAAATCACTAATTAGGGAAAGAAAGATCAAAACCACAGTGAGATACCACCTCACGCCCACTAGGATAGCTATTATTTTTAAAAAGCACACACACAGAACTAGCAAGTGTAGGCAAGGATGTGCAAGAACTGGAGTATTTACGTACTGTTGGGAGGAATGTAAAACGATGCAGCCAGCATGGCAGTCCCTCCAAAATTTTAGCATAGAATTACCATATGATCCAGCAATTCCACTTCGGGGTGTATCCTCAAAGGAATGCAAGCAAGAACTCAAACGGATGTTTGCACACCCGTGTTCACCGCCGCATTGTTCACGACAGCCGATGGTGGAAACGACCCTAATGTCCGTTCGTGGATGAACGGATAAATGAGATGTGGTGCGTCCATACAGTGGAGTATTATCCAGCCTTTACAAAGGTGGGAACTTCTGACACCTGCAACTACGTGTGTGCACCTTGAACACATCATGCCGGGTGAAGTAAGCCCGTCGCAAAGGACAAATACGGTGTGACTCCCTTTATATGAGGTCCCTAGAGCAGTCACATCCCTGAGACAGAGAGGAACGGTGGGCGCCGGGGCAGGAGGCGGGGGAGTGGAGGGGGTATAGGTAGGGCTGAATGGGTGCAAAGTTTCATTTGGGGACCATGTCCCTGGAGACATCGGTGCTGATGGCCGCACGACCCCAGGATGCACTGAACTGAGCTGTACACGTAGAACGGTGACGCTGGTAAAACATCAAGTATATTTTACCACAATTTTTTTTTTTTTACCACCATTTTTAAAAAAACCTTGTTGGGTTGAGTTCAACTCAAGTCCCCCACGTAAAAACAGCTTTGCTTTTGGACCAACAAACAAGAAGTTCCTTGTCCTCTGCCAGAATCACCCCAGGCTCCTCGACGGTGTTTGTGGACTGCCTTCTCTGGGGGCCCCCGGCCCCTCTACGCGGCCCCAAGCACACACAGCCCCCGCTGTCCCCAAGCCGGGACAGAGTCTCAAGAGCAGGAAGTCTGAATATTAATCTGGGAGCCATCGGGATCAAATTTCTCTTGCTTTCTTAAGTACGAGACCATTATAAAACTGGTCTGGGTCTTTTCCTAGAAAACGCCTCCCTTTCCATTTGGAAACGTGGTTTCTGCTGTACCGGGGTGGTCCCCTATCTCTCCCGCCTCTGATGCCCTTTCTAGATTGTTTATGGGGAAAAGTTTAAAGCTTTGAAACGGTCTGTTCTTTCAAGAGATAGACACATTTAAAACCCCCGTCCTGGGCCTAACTGATGTGTGTCCCTCCCATGGTGGGACCCAGAGTGGGGGCATTTGTCCAGCTAAACGCTAAGTAAGACAGAGATTAAACTCCCTGTAAACCAGAGGGATTAGGGGCGCAAAGCTGGGCCTGGCGGCATCAAATGACACCGGGTCACCGGGGAATAAAGGCTTCTCAGGAAGTTTGAAAAGTGGTTTAGCAGAGACCAGGGCTGGTGTCTGCAGTCACACTCGCAAAATCAGCAATTGTGTACTTACTGGCACAATCAAGCTGTGGTAAAGGCTCGGGCAGCAGCATCTGTACCTCCCAAGCCAGGAAGAGCAAACATTTAGCGCCAGCAGGGCCATCGTCGCCTCTAGGTGCTCTCAGCTGGACATGCAACCAACCGCATGTTACTCCCCCGCAGTAAGTCCCCAGGAGGCCGGCGGGGTGGGGGCGGTGAGGGTCTGCAGTTTTGCTGTTTGTCCTGCAGCCGGCTCCCAAATACCTGGAAGTATCAGGTGTTTTCCTGGAGAGAAAACAGTAGGAGGAGGGTCTTTCCCACCTGGTCTTCTCAACTTGAGGCTTCAACCACACGTCAGCAGGTACAGGTGTGCACATCCACAAGCACACTTCTCCAGCAGGAAGCTTTTCAGGGTGCCTTTGGGAGGCTGCAGACGCAGAGAGGGTCCACACATGGGGTTGGCCCTTGATTAGCCCTCGTAGGGCCTGGTATCTAGAACCCACGGCCAGGTGCAAGCAAGGAGCTCATCCCAGGCCAAGCTGGCCAGGAAGCCCGAGCTCTCATCTCTTAAAAATAACAAACAAAAAGCAGGGACTGGCAATTTTAGAAGAGTGAAGAGGGAGAGCAAGAGAGAATAAGAAGCAAGCATAAACCCATCACCCTGAGGCATCTCCACTAATACCTGGGTGCATGAACTCGCTTGATATGGGTGACAAGTCCGTGAGGACTTGAAGGGCATGGGATGCAGCCAGCCTCCACTCCCCGGGGGCTCTCTTGGCAGGGGTGGCACAAAGGTGCCAGTGGGGAGTGGGGAGTGGGAGGGGTGGGCAACAGTGGGCCACACCACACAAAATTTGCTCAAGGTGACTCTGGGAACAGAGACACCGACCCAACCCCATCAGTGGGAACAGACATTTTCTCATGCCTTTCTAAGCCTCATTGTGGAGGGAACTGGAGAAGCAGAGAATGAAACAGAGGCCAAAGGGCTGGCTGGGAGTGCACCTGGGATGGGAGGGACACCTGGAGGCACACTGACACAGGTCTGAGACAGATTGAGGGTTGTGTGGGCAAGGGGGGCTGCTCTGACCCATGCTAACCATCACCCACACCAGTCACCGCCACCACCCCCAGCGGATGTGTAGACACGCCACAGCTCCAGTTCCTCGGCTGCTACATCGCAACCACGAAGGCCAGGTCTCTGATTTGGACAGGACGGTCGCCACACGCAGCTGACCGTCTGACATCCAGGGACACAGAAATCGTACTGGGAGGGGCACCTGGGTGGCTCAGTCCGTTAAGCATCTGATTTGATTTCAGCTCAGGTCATGACCTTGGGGTCCTGGGATCGAGCCCTGGGTCAGGCTCTGCACTCAGCAGGGGGAGTCTGCTGGAGCTTCTCTCTCTCCCTCTTCTCTACCCGTTGCTCGTTTGCATTCTCATTCTCTCTCTCTCTCTCTCAAAAAAAACAAAACAAAACAAAAACAAAAAACAATTTTTTAAAGTTAAAAGAAGAAATGAAAAGGAATTGTACTGGGGAAGGCAGGTCCAGGTAACAGCCTACTGTGCCCCAAATCTGCTGCTTCAGGTCAGAGAAGGCAAATGGGAAGCTTATGTGGTTAAGGAAAAAACTCGCCCCAAACCATATCAAAGTGCTGACTGCTGTCATCGTGCCCCTGAGAAGGTGAACACTACACATGGATACCATATGTGGCCTGCAAAGGGTCCGCCCACGTTATTCACTGTACATGACAGCACAGATAATACAATCCCACATCTGGAATTTATGGAGAAACACCAATGGTCACGTAGCTCAGTACATATGTCCTAAAGAGGGATGCAACGTGCACACGCGTTTTCCAATAACATGAGAAGCTCTGGGGCTACCATTAGTCTAGTAATTTGTGCAGACTGCCTGCACTGTCATCTCGCTCAGTAAGTGATGAGATCTTAATTCCTCCAACAGGATGGATAGGCAGAGTAAGACCAAAAAAAAAAAAAAAAAACCCAAAACAAAAAACTATGCAAAATCATTAAAAACCAGAAATTCTTAAAATTTCATATTCATAATATCTATATAAACAAACACATTACTCTAAAGCTTCATCGATTTGCAAAAGCCAATTTAGAAAAATTGATGGAGTTTTAGATTTTTTGATGCAACAAAGATCGACGGTCACAGAGTGTCTAGTGAATGGGATTCAATCATGTGCTGCTTTTCATTTCTCTTACTCGGTGGTAAACACGCACAGTAATTTTATATCACCTACTCCCCATGAAAGTGAAGGCTTTTATCTTAAAAATGTGTCCGGGAACGTGGGAATGCCGTTTCTGCCTCACCGTGTGTGCACACGACCACATCTGGAAGGGACAAACTCCTTTGTGGAATTTCTTTAAAACACCCAGATAGTTATACTATTTTCATTATTTTTCTCACTGTTTTCAAGTATTCTTGAATACTTGGATATTTGAATATTTGGATACTAATGACATCTAAAATACATGTAAAACAAGGAAAAGGGCAGCCCAGGTGGCTCAGCGATTTAGCGTCGCCTTCAGCCCAGGGCGTGATCCTGGAGACCCAGGATCGAGTCCCACATCAGGCTCCCTGCATGGAGCCTGCTTCTCCCTCTGCCTGGGTCTCTGCCGCTCTCTCTTTCTCTGTCTGTCATGAATAAATAAATAAAATCTTTTTTTAAAAAAAAAGGAAGAAAATGCTCTGGAGGTGAAAAAATAAAATGTCATATTGAATAAGCCTTTATTTTCTCATTCCCAATTGAAACCATAGTTCCGTTTAGAAGCATGAGAAAAAAGTGACTAGCCATTTCCCCAGTACTTCCTGTTCCCATGTCTCACAATAGCGACCAGGGCTGGGTCTTGGGTGCAGTGAGTGAAGCACTCAAGAGCACAATGTAAGGAGACATCACTCCTGAGTTCTTGCAAGGTGCTGTACACCTGCCGGGGAACCAGGGACATGATGTCAACAGAGACACAGGACAGAGGTAAGATGCCAGGGTGCCAGGGATACTTGGCAACACCCCAGTGACGGCACCTGTCATTTGGGAACTAGAAGGTAGTGGAGATCTTTAGGGGACAAATAGGGCTTACCCTCCCAATCCTATACCTGAGCCCTTCTTTTAAGAAAATCACAATTGCTTTTCCCACAGGCCTCCGGGGCTTCAAGGGACTTCAGTACGTTTCACACAGTGATGGTAGGGGGATGGTCTTGAAGATTCACGGGCTAATGTCTTACTGTCTTTAGCATTAGCTTCTGAAATAATTAGGCCAAGGGCCTGGACATCATGGAATTCAGCCATCTCGTCAACCTTATTTATTTCTATGGCCCAGGGTGTCACTCGTCACTCACTCTCTCCATGACATTGACCGCCCAACCTGCACCAGCCTCTTCTCCATTAGTCATCGATCCATGCCCCCCATCAATGAATGAAAAGAGCTGAGAGCACCACACCCCACTATACCCAGAGCCTTTACCCCATCTTCCCACACAAGGCACAGCCCTCCCCTAAACACAACACACATCCATCCTCCCTGCTCAGTAAAACTGAGCCCCTCTGGACTCTACCCACCCCTGGCATTTCTGGTAGAACCTTATTCCTACCAATATCACCCCCCCACACACACATACTGTCAATATGCCTTCTAACACCCACTTCACACCAGCAATTGACTCTTTAACTAAACTCGTATCTTAAAATATTATTATAAAAACAACACATCAACATGGTAGAAAGTATTTCACATAGTAGAGAAAGATGTTAAATGAAAAGTAGAAATCTCTTCCTGTATCCCCCCTCCTCCTCATCCCATATTTCATAGGCAGCCTCTGTAAGAACTTCTGGTTTGGGTTATTCCCACAGCTGCCATTGCAACATTAAACAATGTACTTAGACATCTGTCTCCAAGCCCACGCCCGCATGTGGCACGCACTTCTTCTCCCCTGCAAAAGGTGATGGGGCAGCACAGGTGCACTCTGGCCCTCTACCCTTCCTACACTTCCTTTTGCTGTACCACCCTGTTTCATCTGCAATTTTAAATGATATATTTCAGACAGGAGTTCCCAGGCTTGACTGATACCCTGAATGACACATGAAGCATTTTCAAATACAGATGAAAGATCCTTTCCTCCTAAGGCCAACTAAATGACCCTGGCATCTGTAATCTAGTTTTTACATTGTAGATGTGACTCTGATGAGTAACCAGAGTTGAAGACTACGGAGAGAGACGGGTTTATTCAATGTCAGGAGACCAATGGGAAGGAAAAACAAGGGTAAATAAAATCACTATGAAGAGCTAATCAAGGTGAGGAAAATAACATGGGGCCAAGAACAAGAAAACAAATGCTATTTTTAATGAAGTTAAGCACATATTCATCATATAACCTAAGCAATCCCACTGCTCAATAGTCACTTAAAAGAAATGAAAACACATGTTCACATAAAAACCTACACGAATGCTGCAACAGCTTTACAGGGTTGTCAAAAAAAAACTGGAAATAATCCAAATGTCCCTGAGCTGAGGTGCAGGTAAACCATGGTTACAGCCACGTGACGGAATGCTACTCAGCAGTAAAAAGGAATGAGCTGCTGATATCTACAAAACATGAGGGAATCTCAAAAGCACGATGCTGAGTAAGAGCAGCAAAGTGAAAAGGTTACATACCGCATAATTCAATGTATATGAGGTTCTGGAAAAGGCAACGCTGCCGGGACAGAAATCAAATCAGTGGTTGCCAGAGGCTGGGAAGAAGGAAAAGGATTGGATGCCAAGGAGCATAAGGGACATTTTTAGCATGGATGCCCGTGTTCTACACATTGGTTGTGGTGGCAGTTACACAGCTACAGGCAAATTTTAGGGCCTCAAGATTATTCTACAACAAGCCTGATTTTAAAATACAATGCAGAGCATTCTCTGACATGTAAATAGGTGAATACTGAGCAAGTAAAAGATCAATGCTCAAAAAGAATTACAGCCGCAAAAACTTTGACTGAAAAATTTTAAAGAATGTTGATGACGCTGTTGAAACCGCTCATTTCTTCTTATCCATGGTGATCGTTGTCATTGCAGTTAATTTTCTAGTTTTCCTGTAATGTGCCAGTGTTGTTTGGAAGACGATTTCTAAGTTATCATAAGTGTTTGTTGTTATAGAGCTTTTTCTCATGTTTCCTAACTAGAGTAGAGATGTTAAATTTTATAGGTATACTGAGTTAATGCACCACAACTAGACACTATGCCATATAGATGAACTGTTCCCCTGCTTTCTGTGTTTATCTCATTTATTTCACACTTTTTAGTACAATTTCTCAAGTTTCCAAAACAAAATTGGGCTACCTCTGTAATACCTGACATGTGGGTGTGTTCCTGATTTTGGAGATGAAATACCGTATGTTTCCTCATTAGTGCTGGCTATGGGTTTTGGATAGACATTATTACTTAAGGTGTATTTGTCTATTCACAATTTACCATACAAATTAGAAATGATTCTATTTTTTTACCTTTACCAAAATTCTTTTTGCCATTAACTAGGATCATCGCATGGCTTTTCTCCTTAGCCTCTAAACTTGATGAATGATAGGAATAGAGCATTTGATGTTGAATCCCCTGTATCTTCTCAGGGTAAAACTACCATTTTTAAAGTGTTACAACTAAAATATATTAATTATATTTTGTTCCTTTTTACTGCTGAGTGTTCTGTATTTGTTTTCTAACACTTTATTTTGTGTTTTCCAGTCCTTTCATAGATGAGATGTCAGAAGTTTTTTCTGGGCTCCTTTCTTAGGTGTGGTTATCAGAACTGAGCTTGTAGTCCCACTTTGTACAGGCCCATTAGGTGGGGCCTGGTCAAGTAGAAGCTCATGAGAGGAAAGAAGAGTGACAGCTGTCCCAGCCTGAGGTTAGAGTCCCAGTAGGGTAAGGCTAATATGTGTAGGAAGAAGTGACCAACGTGGTGGCATCATCCTCATCCTGGTGAAGAAAGAAACCTCACAGTAGAGAATCCCTATAGCAGAGGCACCACCTTAACCAACAATCAATGTCAGTGTTGCCAGTTATAGGATAGAACAGAATCATTTGGCACCTGATGGGATGCAATGAGATGAGCACATCATCATAGTCGTTGACAAATATGAATGATCTGAATCTAATTGTGAGGAAGCATCAGATAAACGAAAATTGAGGGGTATCACATAATAACTAGCTTATAATCTATAAAAGCATTAAGATCATAAAAGTCAAGGAAAAATTAATTGTTCCAGATATGAAGAAGAATGAAAGAGGCAGGACAACTAAAGGCACCGCATGGCCTGGGTTGAATCACTTTGCTCCAAAGGACATTATTAGAACAACTGGTGAAAGGACTCTGGGAATCAGGGAACAGCACTATATGAACTTTAATTGCCTAACTTCACTGGCTGTGCTGTGGTCATGGGGGAGATTCACCTTATTTGGACAACATACACAGTCGGGCACTTGCAGGTCATGGGGCACATGCCTAAGACAGTCTCTAAAATGATTCAGGGAAAAAGTTCCTTGTGCTATTCTTGCAAGGTTTTTTTGTTTGTTTGTTTCTTTAAAGTTATTTCAAAATAGGGATGCCTGGGTAGCTCAGTGATTGAGTGTCTGCCTCTGGCTTAGGGCGTGATCCCAGGTCCAGGGATCGAGTCTCACATTGGGCTCCCTGTGAAAGCCTGCTTCTCCCTCTGCCTACATCTCTGCCTCTCTGTGTTTCTCATAAATGTAAATAAATAAATAAATAAATAAATAAATAAATAAATAAATAAATAAAATTTTAAAAGTAAAATTATTTCAAAATAAAACATTAAAAAATAAGATTAAATTATTGTGAAGATTCAACACTAGCACTATGTATCAAGAACCTTAAAACCCATATACCTTTTGACCCAGAAATGCTCATAGAAAGGATAGATTCTGAGGCTATAATTATAGATTTCTGCAAAGATTTATCTCTAAAGCTGTTCATCCAGGGCTATTTGTGGGTTAGAAAAATGAGACCCAACCTAAAATATTATAATAGGACCTAGGGACGTAAATTATTGTATTATCATGGTACAGAATATTAATGCAACTATTAAGGAATGTGTTTGAGAAAAAAATATTTAATGGCTTAGAAAAATGTTTATGATACAATATTGAGAAAGTAGGTTTGAAACAATATATTCAGTTCACCCATTACTGCAGTATCAGAAAAACAAGCACTATGTGTGTGTGTGTGTGTGTGTGTGTGTGTGTGTGTGTGAATATGAGTGTGAGTGACATGGAGAGCAAGCTAATTGGATTCTTTAGCACAAGGAAACCCAGATCCCTTAAGGTTCTGAAGTGCATGTTAAGTCCTCCCTAAAGCTGGGATAAAACAAGCAGTTTCCCAAACATATGTGATCTCAGAACCCCTGTGTTTTCAGAACTTTTGAGCCCAATCTGGGCTCATCTCTAAAAGTGCCTGGAATGTTGGGGGCTCACCTTACTCTCCGCTCATGTCCACTTCCTTTTTATCCTTTATCTTGTCGTATTCCATAATGTGTTGTTGTAAGTTGCCTCATATCATTTTTTAAGCAAAATGTCTAGTGTTATAAATCAATAACAACAAAAATTAGACCTTCCTGAAGGAGATCCAGGGGCCCTTGGGAAAGATCTAAGGGAAGAGTGGCCCCTTAGGGTCATCTCTTTATTCCACCCAGGCACCATCTTTCAGGCTGAGAGTTCCCTCTGAGCTACTGCAAGAGGTGAGGGCTTAGGATCAGCTTCTCCCTCCTATCCCCCCACTCCCAGCCAAAGCTTCTAGGTCTTGATTGGAAAGGTTTCTAAACCTATCCAAATCGAAGTGGTTTGGAAACCACTGACTAGGGGGTCTAGACTGATCCCTTTGCCCTGCATGGCCAGTAAGAGGAATTTGCTGACTCAGAGTGAGTGCAACGATGGGTCAGCCAGGCAGACAGCGGCTGGCACCAGGGGCACCGAAGCATCTCCAAAGTGCAGGGGGAGGGTGAACACTTTGTTGCCTTTGCCTCAGAGATCAGCCACATGTGAAAAGAAGTGACCTTTGTATACCCCTTGGGATTGGGCCAGTGCTCAGCAGAGACCTGCTCCAGTGACAACAGGTGACCTTTAAATGGCCTTCTAAAAATGCCACTCTCATGGGATTGTTGGAAGATGAAATAAGGAATGATGTGCATACAGTACTTAGCACAATGCCTGGCACAAAATAAACACACCATAAATACTAGTAGTTGTTGGCATCATCAAGAGCTAAGGAGATAAGGATCGGATAGCCATAGGCCTTCTACTTTGCTGAGTGGGCTATGCCTCAGGACCTCTCTCACCTTTGCTAAGAAGTGGTCCGTGGGGAAGGAACCACCAGGAGAACAGGGATCAAGAAAATTGTGCCTATTTATCCTCCTCACTTGACTAATTAAGACTGAAAGGATGTCTGTAATTTTAAGAGGATTTTATTTTCCCTGTTAATTACTGGTTCTAGAACAGGAAATGTAGTAGACAGAATTTGGGCCCCATGACCGTTGCTCCCTGGTGTTACTCCACGAATATATCAAATGACAGGGCAAAAAGGACTTTGCAGATGTTGTTAAGGTTTCTCATCAGCTGACCTTAAAATAGGGAGATTATCCTGATTTATCCGGGTGAGCCCAAACCTAATCATGCGAGTCCTCTCTCTGGCTGGCAGCAAAAGAAGAAATCAGAGAGATTCAGTAGTTGATTTAGGTGGAAATTTAGTTGCAGCTTTGATTAGTCCACCTCTACCTTTGAAGGGTTTGAGGGAGAGTAAAGACCTCTCAGTCAGAGAGACCCTGAGCTTAAATACCTGGGGACTGGACAACCTCACAACAGTAAGGCCTCAGGCTGGGACATCTCAAAGCTGCGAGGCTGGGGGGAATGGCCCATCACGTGAGTCAATGCCCTCAGCCCTGGATTACCCCTCGGGTCCCTTGAAGTTACTCCCACTCCCACATGGAAAATTACTGGACAGAGTTATCTTTTCTTTAATTTTCTTTTCTTTTCTTTTATTTATTTTTTTTGAGAGTTTTCTTTATGTTAGACTTCCAACAGACGAGCCCACTGGGCTGATACAATTTCCCATTTCCAAAAAAGATTATCCTTCTCGAGCAGGATCCCTCCTCTGCTTGCCTGCCCTGACCTCAGCAATGGCCTTTGATCACCTAGAAAGGACCAGTCCTTCAGGGACTTAGACTTTCCAGAATTTTTTTTAACTGTTATTATTGAAGAATCATTCACATACGGTGTTATGTTAGTTTTAGGTGTACAACAGTGCTTGGACAAGTCTGTACATTGCTCAGTGCTCCCAGGATAAGCGTGGTCCCCATCTGCCCCCATACAGTGTGACTAGGACTTTGTTGACTATACTCTCTAACATGTGCCTTATATCTCCGTGATTTGTTTATTTTATAACTAAAAATTTGCACCTCTTTGTCCCTTTCACCTGCTTCACACCCCACCCCCAGCAACCACCAGTGTGTTCCCTGTATTTATGAGTCTGTTTCTGGTTTTGTGTGTGCATTTGTTTTATTTTTCAGATTTCACACATTAGTGAAATTATAAGTGGTATTTATCTTTCTCTGTCTGACTTATTTCACTGAGCTTGATACCCTCTACAATTCCATGACTGTTTTGGTTTATGCAGTAATTTCTTATTATTGCAGAAGGGAAGCCCTTCTACTTCTTCCATAGCTTAATTGTACAACTTTCAGGACACGGATTTTTGCCTAACATTTGTTAAGCACCACCATGTGCCAGGATTGAGCTACACACATTTTTTTTATATTAACTTAATCCTGACAACAACGCTATAAGAAAGATATTACTGTACTTACTCTAAATAGGAGCAAACAGAAGCTCAGAGCTTCAGATGACTCTCAAATTATACAGGTAGCACGTGGAGAGTTGGTTCTCAAGTTCACATCTCTTGGCTACAAGCTCAAGGCTCTTTCTGTCCTGCCTCAGTTTCCCTCCAGTGAGAATTCAACGCAGAAGCATACAGAAGCTTGGTTTCACAGAGTCAGTCGGGAAGACTGAATGAGGACAAGCCAGTTCCAGGAAAATGGAATAAGATGAAAACCCAAGGCCCCCAGGTCAAATGGGTAGCAGAGGACACTGTTTTACAGGGAGAGCAAAGGGATAATGAAAAGGGCCTAGGTGGGGGACAGGGACCAGATGGGACAACCAGGGAGGCTAAGGTGCACTCACTCTTGGGTTTGCAAGTGTGAGATCTGCCCTGTTCCAAGTCTGTCCCAAAGTCAAGGTCATGAGAGAATGACCAACCCCCGAGTAAGGGTAAGAGCCACACAAGTGCCTCTGAAGACAAGAGTGTGTGATATGCCCTCCCAAGACACAGCCGTGTTTAAGCAGATAAACAGGGAGCAGCGTGCCACTTAATGACACTGGATTCATCCCTGCCTCCCAGAGACTTTCACCCCAAATACATGCCTCCCTTGTCAATTAAGGGAAACTCAGCCCAGACACTTATTTAATGCCTGTGACCCCCTCGATATATGGCAGCCGAGACATTTCGTAAGAAACAAGAACACTTGATTTCGACGACGGGTGTACTCAATATTAGTGGTTACGGTACCTGTGCATTTTCAAAGAGGAACGAATTACAGTGGATATTCGACCTCAAAACCTGACCCTTCAAACGTGAAAACAAGGGTGAAAAAGTGTTATTCTCACCCGCTAGTGCACTAAAAGGAGAGGGCATTGAGTCATTGTTGGCAAATGTTTTAAAGAGCCTAATTAATCCAAACCCTTCTCCCCCCGCCTGAGGGATTAGGGGAAGTGACAGATGTCATCTGTGTTGACTTCAGCAGAGCTTTTGATTTTGTTCCACATGATTTACTCATCAAACCCAAAATAAACAGGCCTCCGCCCCACAGCTTGGAGGTGGCACGGAGGGGCCAGCATGGCTGCTTCTGAAGTCTGATCGGTGGCCTGGCCCCAGCTGGGGGGTCCCCAGGAAAGAATGGAATTCCCGTCCCCCCGGGGACTAGGACCCTTCTCTCCCTCCGGCCCTGCAGGAGGCATCTAAGGGAAGTCGTGAAGGATGGGCAGGAAGAGAAAAACTCAGGCTCCCCAGACAAGGGCTGCCTCAGGGCATCGTTCCCCAGAAACCGTGTAGGCACAGACCCCGCTTCAGTCTGAGCACAGAAACCACTGTGGGGTGGAGCTCAAGCCCGACCCCAAGCCTGAGTCCGAAGGGAAATGACTGCAGGGAACTGGGGAGACCCCAGAAGCAGGGAGCCTCAGGTGCTCTTATTATTCTTTTTATGAGGTAGATGCAGAATTATAGGTTTAGTGGAAAGGGAGGGAGATGTACCCACTGCTTTCTGGATGACTAATTTTTGTCAGAAATTTCTCCTTCCCAAGTTTAGCTGGGCAGGACCTGACACAGATCCAGGAATCAATGTGGGGTCCTGGAGCAGGGCAAGGAACCAGAAATCACATCCCAATTCTGCCCTCGACACAGAGCTCGTGACTCTAGGACCGTGGGACAGGGTGGGGCAGGCTGTCAAAGGGGATCTGCTTGGTCATTCATTAATCAGTTCATCCTCTTGTTCATTGCACCTGTACCTCCTGCCCTGAGGTCTGTGGTTGGTTTGCTGAGTTTTCTTTCAGGATCTCAAACTCATCTACCCAGAGAGTGTAGGTAAGTAGGGAAGTTGGTAAAACAAGCCAAGTGGAAGACCGTGGGGCTGGGGATAGGGGCTGTGATTAACTGGAGAAAGAGCCCCCCAAAGGGCTGCTATCTAACTGCAGTTCACTGTGGCCATGTGGGACGATCTCAGTGCTCCCCATCATCACCTGTCAGGAAAGACCCCACATTCAAATTTGCATGTGAAATCCACTGAATGTTAGACACTGACAACTCCTTCCAGCTAGGTGAGCCCGGTTGTGCCTCGGGGTGGTCAGTCTGGGGCTCCTGCCTAGTGGATCCTGGGGTCACCTGATCCACCTGCGACACAGGTCCTGTCTCCCAGGCCACAGGTGTCGATCCTGGACCCAGAACTCTGAAGGCTTCTGCACCGCCTGCCTGGGAAGCAGAATGAATGGGGGAACCGCATAAAGGAAAGGGAAGGACATTCCGAAAACTGTCCACAAAGAGCACAATGTCCACCCAGAATGAGGAAAGAATCATCCAAGGACAAAAATCAACCATAAATAGAAGTTTCCTTGGACAGAAATATCCCTTACTCTCAGCCCATGTGGCTTAGGACACTCCACCCCTCTGGCCACCCCTATTTCTCCACATCCTGTGACAGCCCCTAGCCCTCTCCTGATCTTCACCTTAAAGACTTAAAACTGAAGATTCCTCCCCCAGTTTCTTTGACTCCAACAGTGCTTTTGAAAAATTGTGAGGGGATTGGTAATATTTAAAAAGAGGAGACTACATAAAAATCCAGACCTCAAAAACTCAAAATGTCTTGTTGACCTATATCCGCCCCCCCCCCCCCAATGGCAACAACTGGCTGAGCTGAGTAGCTGCCACCACCGGCCTCTTGGGGGGGTGGGGAGGAGCTTGGGCAGAGTGAAGAGCTCAGACTCCCTGAGCTGGGTGGACTCATATCCACGTGCCTCAGTTTCTCTATATGTACGATGGGAGTGGAGGCAGAGCTACCTCATATGGCTGTACGGTGAGGAGACCCCAATGAATCACTGAAAGCAGGACCAGGACACAGGAGCATACAGGGAGGGGGCTCCGGCATCCTTATGCATAGACCCCATGAGCATCTAACTTGAAGCCCCACTTCAAGATAGGGCTGGCCTTTCTCCCCTCCCTTTGTGAGCTCCTCTCTTTGTCTCAGCCAAAACTTAACTCGCTCAAGGCCACATCAGCAGACTGGCAAGAGTCCCGTGGCATCTCCCATGAGCACCGAAGCCTCCCACTAAAGCCTCACCTATGCTCACCTGGATGAGGGCTTCAACCTCCTGTTGGCTCTTCCCTCCCACTCGGGACCACACGACATCCCTGGTGACCCTAGAGAAAGGCCCCCCTGATTCCGAGTGTGCCTGCACCAAAAGCCTGGAGAGAGTTCCCACTGCTTCAGGGCAAAGGCACACATCCCCACGTGCTCCCAGGCCCGGTGCTCCGGCTCCCTCGGGCCGGTGGGCCCCGTCTCTCCTGGGCTCGTCCTATGGGCCAGGCTCTTCCACAGCTTTCCTCTCTCCGGGGACTCCTTTTCCTTCCTGGCTGACAGCAGTAACCCTGGAGGGCTCCATGGGAACATCCCTTCCTCGGAAAGCCTTTCCTGCTCCATTGTGACTTTCCAGGCATGCCTTCCTTCCCTCAAGCCACTTCCCACAATTGTACCCAAACACCGATGTGCGTGGTTGGGACCATTCGCCTCCCTGCAGGGCTGTGAAGGCCATGTGGGCACGGAACACGTCGACCTGCCCCCACTGAACCACCAGTCTTATCCATAAATACCCGCGGATTAAAATCTTCAATGCAAATATCGAATAAGGGAGTGTTGGGCAGAAAAATACCGGTGATCCCCATTGACCCCAGGCTAAAAAGTCAGATCTCCATGTAGTCAGAGTAGGAAATGCAACATCAAGGTCTGACACCATCACACTGCCCCCCGGCACCAGCCAGATCAGAGCTGGAATATTCCAGAAAATGCATCTGTAGGCGCTGTGCGAAATATGGGTAGACCGGGGCAAGCTCTACTTGAGCAGCGTTAGGCCATTCACAGCTTGCTTAATGCGAGGCGCTGCTCTATTTCCACTGACGTTCCGGGGAGCCTGGTCCTCTTCACCTTCCGTGGGTCCCCCGCGATGGAGGGGCGGGGGCGGGGGGCGGGCCAGCTTCAGGGGAGCGGCTGCAGGGCGAGCCCGGGGCTGCTGGTGAAGGGGCTGCGTCCAGAGCCAGCGAGCCAGGGAGCAACCACTCCGCCAAGGGAGAAAAGGCATTTAACTTTGGCCGCGGGGACCCGTCAAAATGCTTTCCAGCCTCAAGCTTCTGTGATTTTAAAAAATCTCAGCTCACTGGCCAGGACTCCTAGGAGGCCGGGGGCGGGGATGCTCACCACCAGGATCAAGTCGGGCCCTGGAACTGGATCTAAAGCAGCCGAGTAAGGGGAAAGGCTTGGGGGCCTCGAGGCCCTGCTGGGATTCCATTGCGAGAGGAAATGAAGCCCAGAGAATTATTTAAGGCCGGCATTTCCTAATCATGACGTTTTGCTTCTTTGCACGGCCCCCTGGGCTAACATCCTTGCATCGTTCTGAATTTAAAAGGGAAAACAGTGGAGCAGATTTGGTGGCTGGCTCCCCGGACGGCCCTTCTGGGGCCTGCCCCACCAAGCTCCGTCTCTGGAGCTGGGCAGCGGAGCGTCCAAAAGCAGATCTCGGTGTCGAGAGACTAACCCCCCCGGTGCAGGGATGACTCCCCCAGAGCTCGACATCCCAGCCAGGCAGCCCCTGGGGTGGCCTGAAAGATGGAACCGAGAAGTGAGGGAATCTGATGCCTCTTCTGCGATGGCCCTGGAGGCGGTGACTGCACCTCGGAGAGGGGACCTTGTGCCCAAACTCCACCCACACAGGCCGCCAAAGCAGTGACACAAGAGAGGTGGTGTGTCCCCAGCCGGGTGACCTGCACTTCTCACCGCAGCTGCAGTGCTGGGACCTGGGATGAGACCCCAGGCTCTGAGCAGGTGCCCCGGACCCAGACCGCAGTGCAGGTGACCCCTGGGCCCTGCCCTAGACGGCCAGGCCAGAAGTCAGGGGATTGAGTGTGGACCCACCAGCCACTCCCCTGGGAGCAGCCAGCAGGAGGGGCGTGATCCCTGCTGAGCTCCAAGGGAGGGGTCCCTCCATGCAGAGACCACGGCCTGAGGAGGGGGGCAAGCAAACAGCTGTCCTTCCAGTCCAGAGTCCTCCCCTCTCGCCAGGGGACTTCGACACAAACGGGACTTCTCGGTGGCTCTGTTTGCCAGAGGGGACCGAGGATCACTTGGCAGCATAACCAAAGAGATGAAAGACAATTTGGGGATAACATCAAAAGCTCCGAGAGGGATATTCTTTTAAAAACAGAAAAGTCCCGTCTTTTGCCTTTATCATTACGGCACATGAGTGTGAAAAGCTACATTTTTATTTACATGTCATGGGGTAGAAAATCCCTTCCAGATTTCCCCTACCCCGACTCCCCTGTCACCTCCCTCGCAGAGCACTCAGGGCTCAGGACCACCCTCACTGGCTTCTCGTGTGCTCCCCTGTCTGACCCTGTGAGGGGCATCCTATCACCCAGGGCAAGGCCCAGCCCTCCCCCTGCCGGGGACACCTGTCCCCAACAGCCCTCCACACAATTTCCTTTGCTCTTGGGCACACACATCTGCACCCCACACTCAATTATATGTCCACTTATTGGTTTGCTACCCAACCTCCTCATTTTAGAGATAAACACACCAAGTATCAAGGTAAATCCTGCTCAGGGTCAATGCAGAAATTACTAGAAGAATAAAAATAGACCCCGCTCTCCTGTTGCTTCCTACCATACCATGGTGCCACTTGACTGGCTCGTGCTGACCGGTAATTTATTTGGTAAGGGGCTTCGGCAAGTATTTTTTAAAATCGGAAAAACAAGGAAACAATTCCACATAAACGAGTTACATTCTGGATTCCAGAGAAATGGTTGAATGTGGGCAAGAGTGGCCTGAGAAGCCTTTTGCAGCCCCGTCCACTTCCCAGCCCCCTTCTGGCCCCACTGCCCAGGTGGCGGCTCCCCATGGAGGTCCTGCTGGGAGAACTGAGTGATTCACCAGCGTTCACTCACCGTCACTCCCTTGTGGGGCCCAGGGAGCTAAAGGGAAGTGCAGGGCCCCAGAATGCCCGGCTCTACCCATACCCACTGGTGTGACCCTGTAGGTCGCCTCCCTCTGAGTGGCACCCAAGTGCTCTGAAGAATCCCTGAGATCCAGGACACTGACGGTAACTGCGAAAAGCACAAAGTTTCCCCCTTATCAGGCAAGATGAGGCAATATAACAGCACGAATCCATCCCAATCCCAGAAGGAAATAATACCCTCACCTCTTGAGGTAGTGGCGCTCCATGGTTTGATCCTAGAAATGTGTCAGCAGACTTGATTTCAAGACCGCAAAACAGTAAGAGAAAAACAATCTGTGGTTTTTCATTTTTGTAACACGTTGTTTTTAAGTGAGTTAACTGATTTTTCTTTTTATTTGAGATTTGAAAAAAAATGAAAGGGAATTTTAGCATTGGGCTATAATAATGTTGACACCCAGAGAAGAGATGAGCCAGAAAATGCAAAAAAAAAAAAAAAAAAAATACAACAGCAGCGAAAGAAAAGCAAATCCAAATCCAGCTCGGACAGACAGGCCAGTCCCAAGGAGCTGGTGAGTCCACAGGACAGCCAGGGGCTCACTCATCACCAGCCCGGTAAAGGGTGTCTGTGGGGTAACAAGGTCCCAACCTGAAGGTCAATGCAGAAGGCCCTTAGGGTCAACAGCAAACTTGAGTTTACCTTGGGACATGAGTTGCTTTTGTGAATTCCATGGAAATAGTAAGATTACGGGACTCCAAACAAGGAGCATCTGAACCCAATTATGGACACTTTGCCAATTTTTTAGGACTTCTGGTGTTTCAGCCAGCACATTCTGGAGGTACCAGGCCCCGGTGTGAGACAGTGTGCCTTGTTTCAGCTGATCGCACAGCAACACATCCTATAGCAGATAAAGTAAGAGCACCAAGGATGAAGGCACGCAACAGTCAAGCTAGATTTGTAGTGACAACCGTCCGCCCCAGGGGGAAGCAGCTGCTTTGGCCTTTCAGCACACAGAGATGTCATCTGCTGCAATGACAATTGGAGCACATGGAGATGTGCCAGGGCACGTCTCAGAATAGGGGAACTGTGTGCGAACAGTTGGGTCTTCCGTGTTTCAGCGAAATTTTTACTTCACTGGGAAACCTCATGTTTTGGTGCAAGAATCTATATAAATTAAGATTCAGACCTAGAAATCCTAGGATCAGTCCTGGCCCCATGCTCTCTCGTCACTCTTCTGCATCTAGAAAACCAAGGTCTTCAGACGGATGCTGGCCCACTCTCCCCGGGCATCCCTCCTCCCGCAGTGCTCCGTCAGTTCTGGTTGAAGCTTGTCCTCTGTCTTCTAAACTGATTTGCTCTTTCCATTGTGTCTTTAGAGAGACAGGTTTCGGCCTGGTCCCATCATTCCATCTTCATGAGAAATGACATTGGGACCTGCCTCTCCATTTTATAATTCAAGTGACACTTTCACTATTTGACATTCTTCGGTTTGTTGAACCAAGAATAATTTAGGGGAGCCCAACACAGCTGATTTTAATAAAAGAATCATGGAAACAATCTTCCAAACAAACACAAAACATCGGTCGTCTCCAGCAAAGGAGCAGACATGCTGGTCTCGAGATCCTCCAGGCATGGCCACCCCTCACGCAGGCCTGGGGGGCTGGCAGGATCCAGCATGCAGCGCTCAGTCTTGATGGTGAGAACTATCATCAAGTATAAGGCAGAGGCCCTGCGAGCCGAGACCTGCCTGGATTTCGGAGCTCTGTGTGTGAGTCAGGCCACTCACGCATTGCTAGCCAAGGCCCAGCCTTCCTTACCTGAAATTCTGTGCAGCTCCCTCGCCAGACAAATACGTACTGGTGCAAATCAAAAAAAAAACAACCACAGCTAGAAAAATACAGCTTTCACTGTTTCCATTGAGAGCTTGCAGGCGAGGGGTTGCGGACCTACATACCCTTGCCTTAAGATATCCAGAGATGCCACCCACTGTGCATAATCCTTTCCAGCAGACGTGGGTTTGGAGGAGTTATCCAATTTAAATTAAATTATAAGACACAAACACCTGATATAAATTTTGTGGACTTTGTACTTCATTTTTAGATCTAATATAATCTTGGATTGTCTTTCCAACGGTCAGCTTCCAACAGTTCTGCATTCCAGTGACATTTCATCCCGAGCAGGAATGCCATCCCACAGGTTCAGGGGTTCTTGCTCCTCCTTGGCAGGGCCTCTTTGACGTCACTTTCACTGCAAGTAGCCTTTCTTGTTAGTTGGCACTTAGCAATTCCTTGTTAGTTAACCCCGCGAGGATACCTTAGACGTCCTCTGAATGCCAAGAAATTCTAACCCTTGGCTTGTTTTTTTAAGTCACATTGCCATCCTAGAAGAGATATGACTGTCCAAAATCCACCAGTGCTAACCTAGGCAATCCCCAATGGCCAGAAACCACTGGGTTAGCCCTTCTGATCAGTGACTACGATGGTGTATCAACATATGCATGTAAATCTGTTATCCAGACTTACTTTTTAGGAGGCCTACTCAGGACTTTTTATAAAGCTGTCCTAGGGACAAGAAGAGGGAAAGTCATAAGTTGCTGATAGAAACAGAAATCTGCTTTAATATATTCCCTTAAATTATTTACAACTTTTGAAGATGTTATCCGGCCACCTAAGAAATAATGGTACTTAAGGATAATCTTTTAACAACAAACATCTATGCCCTGAATTGAAACACACGTTGGTTTACCCCTTTGGTGATAAGGTCTATGAATTCTGTAAATCACTCACATTCTTATAGCTATTACATTGTAATAGACCACCCAGCTTGATGAATACAAGGTTTTAGCTGGAGGAAAAATAACAATTGTGGTTCGAGGATTAAATTCCATTCCAGAAGCTCACCGCTGATGAAGGAACATCCTCCCTGAGAAGTGTGGGTACCTGAGGGTGGGGAGGGGAGAGGTCTTGTGCACGCAAGAACCCTTGGCAATGGCCTCTAGTGGCTGCCCCAGCCCCCAGCTTGTGTGAATGCTCCATTCATTCTTATTCTTCAAGGCAATTAGCCAAAGTTCAGTGACAAGTAGGAATCTGGGGCAAACACCAGAGGAATATATTTAAAGCAAATAATCTCAGAAAAACTCAGCAAACTGCATCTCTCTGTACCTCTTTCTACTATCATACTTTATTTTTTTCTGAATGGAGGGATTTCCCCACTTTCGCATCTTTGACTGTGTTGTATTTTGTTCTAGTATTTTTGGCACAGAAGTAAGAATCTGCAGGCCTCATTAAAGCCCTGATAAATGCATGTGGCTGCTGTCTTTTGTCTCCTAGCCAAGGGGTCTGTTCCGAGGGCCTATGTGCTGACTCAAGCATCTGTGCATAGCAATTCTTTGCAAGAGAACAGTCGATGGTCAGCAACTTCATACTTGTGGTCAAAATGAAGCGCCTAAGAAATTTCTATAGCTAATGAAGTGCAGCTGACACATAGAAACATTTGTGAATGAGATGTATTGGTGATTTTTCTGAAGCAGTTTTGTGTTTGTGAAACGCATTCCAATTATTTTCCTTAGGTATTCTTTGGGACAGCCCTGGGAGTGAATTTGGTAGCATGATACTCTTTCACGTAGCTAAGGAAGTCAAGGAGTTGTAATTTACTAGTCAAAAGCTAATTAAAAACCAAGGCTGTAGAGTGTGTTAAAAAGGAGACGATAGGCCCAAAATGGAGTCACTAGTGCTAAGCCCCAGGGGGAAAACCAAGACTTAATAGCTAACCTAATTGTAGTTTCAGTCTCACTGGGAATTTAACCTTTATCCCATCAACCTGGAATTACCTGGTTAGCCTAGTGAGGTCATCTACCCCATAGGCTCTTCCACTCCCTTTAGGAGAGTAAGCTTGCCTCAAACAATGCATTCCTTACTAATCATTTCCTTTTTCTGACCCTTTTCTGCTTTTAAGGGCCTTTCCTTTCCTACAGCTTGGCTACCTAGGACGCTGCCTGATTCATAAATTATTGAATAAAGCCAATTTGATCCTTAAACTTAGTTGAATTTCTGTTGTTTCACAGATTTGGTGACAATGGGAGAATCCGAAGTGAGATTCTGATGGCATTCAAGAACAACAAGAAACACAAGCAGACTCCTTTTTGAGTTCGCTGTCTTTCTTCCCACTTCCCTGGGCTGTGGGTAAGTTACTCTTCATTCTGAGTTATGCTCTCTTCACACTGATCTTAAAATCTAATCACTTTCCAGTCCAGAGCTTAGAAGGTCAACTTGAGCTGGTGGTACGTTCCATCTGGAACCCATATCCCTAGCCCTTGGTTCAGTTTTGGAATCCCTTCCCAGTTCCACTCTGCAGGCTGCATACTGGAATCTGCTGGTTTAATCCACACTGGGAATTGCTGGTGGTGTGCACAGTCTTCTCTCAGCCAGTCCTCAGTAACATCTCTTGGCTTACTACTAATATGTTAAGTGCATATATCTGTTTTCCTATGTAGATAAAGGCTATTTCCTCTGGGGATCTCAAAAGCCAAAAAGCTGCAAAAATTGGTGAGCACAGGTCAAGTATTTACAACCTGTTTGAGCACTCTCCACCTCAAGAAGACTCCTATGATAAGACAAATTGGTCTCAGAACTGGTTAGATTGACACTAGGTCACCCAACAGTCTCAAGAAACTTCCCATGCAGCAAGGCACACTGTAAAACACTACACAATCTCCAACCCAGGGCACATCTCCTTTGGGTATTAGATTGGCTCTGAGAAACCCAAAGCATTAGCTAATGGAATCCTTAAACCCCAAGAGTGAAGGCACCACCTTCTGACACATTTGCTTGTTCGTGCTTCAAAACTATGACCTGCAGGTTATAAATACCTACAGAAATGGAAAAAATGGAAAAATATTCTTAAAAACAACCTAGAATTACAATGGGCCTTTGGGGAATGTTCCAGTTATACAAGATCAGTCATTTAAGAAATGCACTTGAAAGTAAGAGTTCCTGAATTAAAGGAAGGAAATGTGATACCTACTTTAATTGGCATGCAAAAGTGTCTAAAAATCTTCAAGATTCAAAAGTAGTCTCATTGAAAGGTTCACCGGAAAAGGCCAATGAAACATTGAAGACATAAGAGCAACCTAAAACAAAAGATGACAGGACTGATGTGACCCCTGCTGCTCCCCTCGCCCTCCTTTACCTGAATCCTTCCGGTCTGCTAGTTCTGTGTCTGACCTGCCTTTCACTCTGGAGAGATGATTAAAGAGATACCTCCTAAAATAAAACTTCCCAAAGTTTTGGGTGATCCTCCTCATATACTTTCACTCCTTGATCACAATAGTTGAAGAATTTCCCAAACCCAGCAAGAAGCTCCAAACATTTTTTGAAGAGTTTAGAATCCTTACCAGGGCTTACGACCCCAAGGTGCCAGCTTCATCCATTTGTGCACTTGAGTGGGACCTGGTAAAGCCCAAAAATGGATGTTGGAAGCAGAATGGCATAATGCCAAGGTGATATTCGAGATCCTCTCTTTCCTTTTTTCTTTTTTTTTTTTTTTTTTTTGAGATCCTCTCTTTCTAACACAAGTCCTCTTTTGGACCAGGAAAAGCTAGCAATATACAAATAGGTTTTTTAAAAGCCATTCCTGGAGCCTTCCCTGCCCCCGTGGACTAGCTTAGGATTCAACATGCAAATCAGAGAAAGAAGAACCAGGGCACACTTAAAAGTCCTTTTGGAAGTGCTTTTCCTACACATTCTGGATTCCATACATAAATGAGGCCACCCCACCTGCACTAGCTGCCCTGTTTGTAAATGAATTATCTCCTAAGATTCATAGGTTAATAAAAAGACAGAAAACAGGATGGGAGGCCATGGGCCTGACTGAACTCGTGACCATAGTAGAGCATTTTGAAAGGACTTTGGACCAAGATTATAACCGGAAGTCTACCAAACTAATAGCCACACCAGCTACGACAGTTCAGGGCTAGAGATCAAAGTAACACCTAGGCCTCCCACATCACATCCTCTAGGGCCCCATCATCAAAAGTCTATCCCAGAGGCCGAAGTCTCTTTTGTAATCAACTGGGACACCGGAGAAAAGGTTGTCCTCAAAGATCCTGTGCAAACTCCTCAGTGCCCCCCAAGGAAGGGCTCCCAGATGGACTCCTCCCCAAATCGATGGGGTTCTGAGGCACCTTCTGGTAAACCACTAATTAGAAATACCCTTACACAGCCAAGGCAAAACTACAATGAACTTGCCAAATTCTGGTAGATACTGGAGCTACTTTAAACCCGTCTCATAGAACAACAAATCCCTGTGAGTGAAGAAAAAGTTTCCATAGTGGAGGTATCAGGTAAAGTCCAGAGGGTTTTCTTCCTCAACCAGTACAAATGATTCTGGGACCTTGCACTGAACAGCATCCTTTTCTGCTGTGTGATACGGCCCCTCCCAATCTATTGGGCAAAGACTGCCTTTCTAAACTAAGAGTGGGATACCTGGGTGGCCCAGCAGTGGAGCATCTGTCTTCAGCTCAGGTCATGATCCCAGGTCCTGGGATCAAGTCCTACATCAGGATACCCGCAGGGAGCCTGCTTCTCCCTCTGCCTGTGTCTCTGCCTCTCTCTGTGTGTCTCTCATGAATAAATAAATAAAATCTTTAAAAAATAAACGAAAAGAGCTAATACACTTTATTTACAAGGGAAACGTCACCTTAGAATTTCCTGCCAACCTGACTCTGATCTTTTATGTTCTTTACAATCTGTCTGTGATATAGAAGGGAAAGGATTCCAACCAAAAAAATCCCCTAATTTAATTAAGGTGCCCAAAACTCTGTGGGCTGATTCTAATATTGACACTGGGAAAATAGCAAGTTTAGAGACTATAAAGATTCAGGCGGATATGACTACCCCTCTTGCAAAATTGTCTAAATATCCATTACAGCCTGAGGCCACACCAGCCCTCACACCAACAGCAGAAGCCCAGGGTTGACCACTTCCTGTATCAACCCCTGTAACACACCAATTTTGCCAGTCAGAAAACCTAATGGTCAGGGTGGCCATTTGTCCAGGACTTGAGAGCCACTAAAAAGAGACTTGGTTCTCATTTCCCAGTTGTCCCAAACCCAGACACCCTCCTGTCACCAATTCCACCAGACTCAGAATGGTTCACCATGGTGGACCCTTGTTCAGCCTTTTTCAGCATTTCTGTGGACCCTAACAGCTAATATCTGTTTGCCTTGACTTGGAACAATCAACACTATACCTCAGGAGCTCCAGGAGGCCCCTTCTTATTTCTCCTGAGTGCCATTGAGAATGAAGCATCCCCAGTTCCCCAGGAAATCCACCCTCTACAGTACAGGGACAGCTTCCTGCTGTGCTTGGCTTCCCCAAAACATCATCTGTGAAGGATTCCACGTACTTGTTGCAACGCTCAGCTAAAAATGGACATCAAGTGTCTAAAGAGCAATTGCAATGGTCTCTAGACACTGTTAATTACCTAGGTCATTATCTAAGTGATGAAGATATCCAGCTGTCCCCAGAAAGGATTCAGCTAATCCAAGAAAGTCCAAGGCCTATGACTAAGTGACAGCTCCATGAATTTCTAGGCCTGGCTGGCTATCATAGATTATGGGCTCCTGATTTTCCTTGATTAGCTTCCCCACTCTTTGAATTTACTAAAATTCTAGTCCCTGGAGCCCTTCCATGGGAAGATAAGGAGGAATAGGCCTTTTTAAGAGTCAGCTAGAGCTATAAGAGCAGTCTACCCTAGGGCCACCTAACTCTTCAAACCTTTCACCTTATTTGTGTGTGAAAGAGAGAACCTTCTCCTGGGGATGCCCACATAAGAATGTGGCAGTGAACACCAGTCTATTACCTATTATAGCACACAACTGGGCTCAGTTGCTCATGCTTATCCCAACTACCTTCAGGCTACAGCCACAACCACAAAGTGGTAGGAGCCTCAGTGGATCTAACCTCAGGAAATGACTTTATTCACAGTTTGAAGGCTTCTTAATTCTGAACTGAAACCAGTGCATCTCTGCCAGGACACTAACCCTCTAGGAAATCCATCTGCTCTCACCACCTAAGCTGCATCCTACATGGTGCAATGTTTAAATCTTGCCCATTACTACCCCTGCCTGATAAAGGCGAGCCCCATGACTACCGGCTAATGACGTCCTGTTTTGTGACACGACAGCTTGATTTACCAGACACTCCTTTGACTAATCCTGATCTATTTGGTTTGTTGACGGGGTTTATTGTAAAAAATAAGAAAGGGAATTTCCAAGCTGGTTATACTGTTACCACCCAATATAAGCTGCTTGAGAGAGGAAGTCTCCCACGGACTGAATCAGCCCAATATGCAAGCTCTGTGCCCTTCCTGGAGGGTGCCAAGGATCAGAAGAACAAATTGTTAGTACTTATGCTGATTACACAGTATGTCTTTGGGGCCACTCATAATTTAGGGATGTTATGGAAACAAAGGGACTTCTGTCCACTGGGATCCCAATAAAAAATGGATATCAAGGAAAGAAACTTCCTACTGCCATTCTTTTACCTTCTGAAATTGACGTCATAAAAATTGAGGCTCACACTAAAAAGACTGAACCTGAGCATCACGGAAAAACCCTAGTGGATGGTCATGCAAAGGCAGCAGTGACAGACTCTGTGAAGGTTGTATCATAAGTGGATGAAGTCCACTCTGCTTCTTCAAAAATGGCCTCTCATTGCCAGACCGTTGCCAAATGGATATCCTTGCAGCATGTCAACAATCTGCTCCCAAGTCAGAGAAGTCACAATAGACACACAAGATTTGCCAACTTCATAAACAGCCAGGGTTATGGGAAAATCAAGACAGCTGCTTGGTTCTTTCTGGCTCCCTGGCAAATGCTACTTTTCGGTTTTTGCATTCCTTCACCCATCATGATGCATTTAAGACAACTCAAACTATAAACATTGGTGGAGAGACTTCTATAAAATTGCAAAAACAGTTTACCATCCATGTCTGACCTATCAGTTTCATAATCCTATAAACATTATTTTTGTCCCCAGAGGCCTCAATCCCCTTCCCTCTGGACCCTGGCCATCTGCAACTATACCTCATCCAGTTGCCCCCTCCTGTGAATTATCAGTAGCTCTTGTTACTGTAGGAATGTCTTCTGGAGGGGTTGGAACCTTCCCTGCCACAAGGCCGGTGCTCTCTCAGTGGTAAAGAAATTGTTAGAAAGTACATTTCCCACACCTGGTATACCTTCCTCAATCTCCAGCCATGGAGGCACCAACTTACCTGGGCAAATCATACAATCCTTAATAAAAACCTTGCAAACTCCTTAGAATTATTACTGCCCCTACCACCCTCCATCATCAGGCAAGGTTATGAGAACTAATGGGATCCTTTAACTTAAAATCTCTAAGCTTGCAGGAAATACTAGTCTCTGGACTCCTCTGGCCTAACACATCATCTGTAACCTTGTGGACTACTCACAGTACCTGCCTTGGGGAAACATAAACTCACTCCACACTAGATAGTCAGACCACTATCATCAGTATACAACCTTCTGTGGATCCCTGTTGTGTCATCCTAGTGTGAGACACTGCTGTAAGTCTTTAACATATTATGCTAAAGCCTATCATCAACAGGTTAAAGAAGTCTCCCCAGATCCCAATCAAGGATCCTTTGGGTCACAGTCAAGAGCATGATGAGTGTGGTGAGTGGGTATTCTGGAAACATCATCAAAGGAAAGAGGAGACATCATCAGAGGAAAGCAGCTCTTGAACCCTGGTGGAAGGGACCTTACCAAGGGCTCCAGAACACTGACACTGCTGCAGAGCCAAAGGACATTGAGCCCGGGTACACATCTCATGGCCAAAGAAGGATTTCCCTGACTCCTGGTCCAGAGCAGACCCTGGAGGCCTTGAGGCAAAATTGACAAGGTAGAGAAGTAGCTGACATCGAAGTCCACAGCTTCTACCAAAGAGACCAGTTCAAGATCTCATACTGGAATTGAACATGAAACCATATTGTCCTCTTTCTCTTTTCCTCTGGCATGGACTTGGAGAGATAACATCTTCATGCACATCTCTCAGAGCATTTTAAGGGGAGTAGCTCTCAGACTGCTGGATTTGCCATCAAAGTTTCCGATGTATCCATGGTCCTGGAGACCCCTGGTTTTCCCTGGAATCAATTTCTCTTCCATCCCCAATGTCACTGTGAACCATAATTCACACCCCTTGGAAGTTCCTTACCAAGTTCAACTCTTAGAGCCAGAACATCCTGTGACTTATTTTTACCATTCTCCAATTATATCTCTATGTGCCTAATCAGACACAGACACCTATGTAAACCATAGCATGCTTGCTCCTCGCATTGTTCTGATTACCTAGTATGGATGAGTTCCTTTGCACTAAATGATCTCACCAGAAGCACTCACCTCTGCATGGTATTTAGAATGACTCTTTATTTCAAGCTCGGGGATTTTCTTCTCATATGTGCTGCAAACCTATCTGACCCCTGGCTTGAGCAATAAATGCAGTAATCCTTAATGGCAGTACCTTAGCTGAGGTGGCTTGTGACCTGATTGGGTTTATCTTTGTCCATGGTAGTTACCATGGGCCTGTGAATATCTGGATAGTGGGCTCTTCCTACCCGTGCCCCCAACTTTGCACAATGATCTGAGTCATCTCAGTAGCCAACTCCCCTGGATTTTACATCATTAAGTTAAAAGGGAATTCCCAGGAGGCATTCATGACTCAGGACTCACTCCCTTTGGCAGGGCCATACTCCTCTGGTTAGGACTAAATGTAAAGGAGAACATGATCAGAAATGTCTCATAAGTCCGGAAAATATTGCAGAATTTGTTGCTAAGACGATAGCTGCCCAACAAAGATCCTTAGACTCTCTGGCTCAAGTTGTTCTTGACCATAGGATAGCCCTCAATTATCTTTCAGCTGAGCAAGGATGTGTCTGTCCATGGCCAACACCACCTGCTGCACCTGAATTAACACTTTTGGGGAAGTTGGCACTCAATGACAGAAAAATACTTAGCTGCTCCAAGTTATTTGGTTTTTAAAAAGTGAATCCATCAGAAAGGTCTTTCTTTGACTTATTTTAAGAGTTTGATTGGCTTGAGTCTTGGGGACTTTGGCTCTGCAGTATACTCCAAACATTGGGAATTATCTTGACTGTAATAACCATGGTCATCTCCCTGGTGTGTTGTATTCTCTCAAAAGGTTTAAATGTGTGTTCATACCAATAATCATCAAGCAAATATCTCCTTGAGGACTGAAACACCCAAAAAAATAAATAAATAGAGGAACAAAGAGAATGGCCAAGTTAAAAACTATGACCTTAAAAAAAAAAAATCTATGACCTTGACATTGTGATCTGTGACTATCACAAAAATCAGGCAAAATGTGCCAGGACCTGTGGTCACCATACAGAGGATGGACAGAAGTTGTGAGTACCACAGAGCATAGCTGAGAGTGGCACTAATGCCTTCAAAGTTGATCATATCTCTTAGTTAAGCTGAGAGTCTGATCAAAAGAGGGGAATTGTTAAAAAGGAGACAATAAGCCCAAAATGGAGTCACTTGTGCTAAGTCAGCAACCAAGACTTAATACCTATCCTAACTGCAGTTTCAGCCTCACCAGGAATGTGACCTTTAGCCCATAGACCTAGAATTACCTGGTCAGCACCAGTGAGGTAATCTACCCTGTAAGCCCTTCCGCTCCCCTCAGTAGGGTGACCTTGCCTGAAACAACACATTCTTTGCTAATAATTTCCTTTTTCCTCCCCTGTTCCACCTCTAAAAACCTTCCTTTCCTACAGCTTGGCAGGGCTCCCTTCTACTACAAGATGGGATAGTGTCTGATTCATAAATCACTGAAGAAAGCCAATTTGATCTTTAGGGATACTCAGCTGAAATTCTGTTGTTTAACAGGTGCAACAAAACAATTATAGAATTCATCAGCCCTGGGGCATTTGGCAAGCTCTGCTTTTAAGAACCATGACACAGATAAGGAAAAGCAGGAATGGTGACTCAACCGAGAGGGTCAGTGTTGCAAGCAGTGTGAGATCAGGCTTGGTTGTTTTTTCCTTCAATCTTCACCCATGAACTTGTGTCTTGTTAGTCTAACATAGCTTCTAAAGAACTGGATGTATGTCCCCAGCATAATATGGAAGAAGATAAATCTCCTCCTTTCTGCTGATGACACAGTTTAACTGCCATGAACCAAGAATGACCTCTAGGATTTAACCACAACCAGGAAGAATGACTCCAGTTGAATTACCCCAGACCTACAGTCATTGTCTTAGTAGACACTCTCCAAAACTCAATGGGATGCTGCTCTGTAAGTTCATGAGCAAGTCAACTTATAAAACTCAGCCATCCTGGCTGGTTCCTCAGGGTCCTTAGCTTCTCCAACCACATAAAAGGAGGGGTCTTCAAGGTCTTCTTGGACCTCCCCAGTGACAGCAAGCAGTAAGACTTTCTCTGAAGACATTTCAGACCTAGACTGTCTGGCAGACTCAATAGAGCATAAAACTTGGGCTCTCATCAAAGACCACATTTAAAGTTATTCCAGTTTCAAAGATACTTCCTAAGAGAAATCTTAGATTTTTTTCTTCAAAGGCCTCCCCATGTTGAGGACACCAGCCTCCCCCTCCTTGGCATTGAGAGGCAGGATTGGTCCTGCTGCCCTAATCTCTGGACTCCCAAGTGCATGGACTTGTTCCCTGTCAGATACATGGAGTTAATTATTAATTAAATGCAGAGCCCAAGTCCTTCTCAGGAGCACAGACAAACCTCCACCACTGAGAGAACTAAGGACTCGTTTTAGACACAGGCTGCCCCTTCTTCCTCGTGCTCCTTTTTTTTTTTTTTTAAGATTTATTTATTTATTTATTTATTTATTTATTTATTTATTTATTTATTTATTATGATAGAGAGAGGCAGAGACACAGGAGGAGGGAGAAGCAGGCTCCATGCTGGGAGCCAGACGCGGGACTCGATCCCGGGACCCCAGGATCGCACCCTGGGCCAAAGGCAGGTGCTAAACCTGCTGAACCACCCAGGGATCCCCCCTCGTGCTCCTCTTATATTTAATATTTGTGTCAAGTTAGAATATCAGGCTACATACCTGAATCACGTAAGTTTAACTTCATCCAGAGGCCTCACTCCTCAGTTACGCTTTCATGCCATGCCTAGTCCTTTCATAAAGGTCTACTATAAGAAATAGTCATAAGAACCCACAAAACAAATAACCCAATTAAAAAATGGGCAGAAGACATGAACAGACATTTCCCCAAAGAAGACATCCAGATGGCCAACAGACACATGAAAAGATGCTCACCATCCTCATTATCAGGGAAATGCAAAGCAAAGCTACAATGAGTTATTGCCTCACACCTGTCAGAATGGCTAAAATCAATAACACAAGACGCAACAGGTGTTGGAGAGGATGTGGAGAAAAAGGAGCCCTCGAGCACTGCTGGCGGGAATGCAAACTGGTGCCGCCACTGTGGAAAACAATATGGAGAGTCCTTAAAAAGTTAAAAACAGTTATTGCATCCAATAACTGCACTACTGGGTATTTATCCAAAATACACAGAAACACTAATTCAAAAGGATATATGCACCCCAGTTTTACTGCAGCATCATTTATAACAGCCAAGCTATAGAAACAGCCAAGTTTCCATTGACTAATGAGTGGATAAAGAAGATGTGGTATATGTAATATATAATATAAAATGGAATATTGGGCAGCCTGGGTGGCTCAGTGGTTTAGCACTACCTTCAGCCCAGGGCGTGATCCTGGAGACCTGGGATTGAGTCCCACATCGGGCTTCCAGTATGGAGCCTGCTTCTCCCTCTGCCTGTGTCTCTGCCTTTCTCTCTCTGTGTGTCTTGTGAATAAATAAAAAAATAAATCTTAAAAAAATAAAATGGAATATTATCCATAAAGAATAATGAAATGTTACCCATTTGCAACGACATGGATGGAGCTAGAGAGTATAATGTCAAGCAAAAGAAGTCAAAAACAAATACTATGATTTCACTCATATGTGAAATTTAAGAAACAAAACACATGAGCAAAGGGAAAAGAGAGAGAGAGCGAGAAAGGCAAACCAAGAAACTTTTAACTGTAGAGAACACACTGATGAGGGGCCGGGGGGGAGTGCACCTGTCATGATGAGCACCAGGTGCTGAATCACTATATTGTACATCTGAAACTAATATTACATTGCAGGTTAACGATACTGGAATTAAAATTTAAAAAATTTAATAATAAAAAAAGGGAACAGTCATAAGAAAACAGCCCTGGAGTTTCTTATAAAAACACTGTTGAGACTTCATCTCATGTTACAAACATTCTCCCACACTTGAAGTCCAAGACAATTTTATTTTAATAATTAACTGCCAGAAAGCATTTGGTCAATCCCAAGGAATTGAAATAGTTCCTATTTTCTGATAATGGAGACCATGACATAATGTTCCCCCATTTTTTTCCTCCATCTTCTGGAATGCTCAGAACCAAATTTAAGACTCATTCCACAAGTGTTGCCTATTCTCCTGCACATGTTTTCTTCTTCCTCTTTCTAATTTATTTTGCTATGTGGTTAACTTTGGGGCATAGAGGCCCTACATCACAGACCATCTGTTTTGAAAATAGATACTGTATTTTCAAAAGTAGTCATTAACAGATGCCCGGGTGGTGCAGTTGGTTGAGCGTCCGACTCTTGGTTTTGGCTCAGGCCATGATCTCAGAGTCATGAGATTGAGCCCCGTGTCGTGTTGGGCTCTGCGGGGAATCTGCTTGAGATTCTTTCTCTCCCTCTGCCCCTCCCCACATTCAATCGCACATGTACCTATCTCTCTAGAAAGAAAGAAAGAGTCATTAACAGTAACTTTGATGTACCCAGTGGGAAGAAAGAGGCAAATGAGATAGAGGAACCCCCTGCTTCCTGCAGTACATTTGTCCTCTGCCCACAAGAGATGGCTCTGCCGCTGTCAGGTCCTCCTGCCTCTGCTTCTCTCCCCTCACCTCCTCTTGCCCTATCAGTCCACCTTTTTATCACTGAGGCCCAAAGCAGAGCCAAGGTCATTTTCGTTCCCTGATCTAAATTCACACTGGAGAACATGAGTGCACGTTTGCTTCCAGAGCGTCCCAAGCCAGTGGCCCAGGATGCTCACTCCATCAGTGGCTCCCGTGGATCTCCCCAGGGCTAGTTGTGCCTCGTCTCCCAGGGGTGTGCAGACAGTCAAATGGAAGAGTGGGCTTTTGTCGGGGCTTCCTGGCCAAAGCCCTTACTCAGGTGCAGCAGCCCATCCTTGCCCAGTGTGAGACCAGTCTGTGGGACACACTGACGTTCCTCCGTAAGATACTGAAATGTCTTACCCCTAAAAGGTGACCATTAGCAAAGGGCATCATGATAGATGGTGGAACATCTCGGAGCTAACTGTGTAATTACAAAGTCCTTTCCAAAAAAAATAAAAAATAAAATAAAATAAAAAAAAAAAAAAAAAACAAAGTCCTTTCCAAGAAAATAGAGCGAGTCTCTAATACAACCTCTACGAACATTCCAGGAAATATGTTGGAAGGTTCTAGGCAAGGGGGCGGGGAGGTAAAAAGCAAACATATCATTACCAGAAAAACAAAACAACCCACTAAAGGATCATAAACGCACTCGGTGGCTCAGGCTTGCCTCGCCTCCAAGAGAGCTGGTGCGTCTGGAGGAAGAGGTCACAGAGCCTGGTTTTGGTTGTTCCACAAACCCAACCCCATGCCGCCCCCAGGACTCAGTAAACAGCATGACTTGGAGAAGGAGAAAAGCAAAAGTGGGCGTCAGTCGTTTAAGCAGAGGGGAAGGAAGGGCAAGGTCACTGCTTCGCCGTCCGGCACTGAGCGCAACGGAGTTGACGCCGGAGATGCCTAACGCTCGGTCTCCACTGCTGAAAGGCAAGAGAAATGCAGTGTAAAATCACTCGGAGGGGGAAGCCCCCTCTCGCTGGCAAGAGGCTTGAGGGGGCCTTAGGGGGCCCAGCTCCAGCAGCTTCACCCCGTCAGAGGCTGTGCAGGTCGGTACACGGTCTGTACTGAGGGGTGGGCAGCTTTGCAAATGGAACTGCAGTTCTGCAGGAGAAGAGCCAGAGCCCTGGAAGGAAGACCCCCTGGGGCCTAAGGGATGAGGAAGTCCCTGAGGGGTGAGGCCCTGAGGGCTCACCCCTAGGCCCAGCCATGCTCCCAGCTGCATCCACCTCTCTGGCCCCTTACCCACCTGTCCAGGTGATCACTGAACTGCAGCCTCAGGGGGAGCTCCCAGGCCAGGCGGGGAGGGAAGTGGGGCCTCTGGGAACACCTCCCTCCGCCTAGCAGGCCGGGCTGGGCTGAGCTGGGTGGGCTGGGTGGGCTGGGTGCTCTGGCTCGGGATCCAGACCCAGGCTGATTCCAGTCACAATCAAACCGAATGGATTTGACATCTTTCCTGCAGGCCAGCGTGACCTGGACCAAGTCTCTTTTAATGGTCTTTGGTTTCCAAACACCTGCCTTTCCTCAAAGTGACTTCATAAGGAAAAGAGAGAGGAAAGAACAGTAACACACAACAAGAGATTACTTCATAATAGCAATAATAACAGAGGTCGGGGCTCCTGCTAAAACCTACATCCCTCCAATGGCTCCCCTACCTCACTCAGAGAAAAAGCCAGACCTTTCCAAAATCAGCTCCTCTGTCAGCCCCTCACCCTTTCCTATTGCTCTCCTCCCACTTTTCTCCAGCCACACTGATTTCTGCTGTCAACCTCACTTCATTTTTTAGAAAAAGATTTTATTTATTTATTTGAGAGAGAGAGAGAGAGCACGAGAGGGGGAGGGACACAGGGAGAAGCAGACTGACCGCCGAGCAGGAAGCCAGACGCAGGACTCAATCCCAGGGACTCCAGGATCATGACCTGAGCTGAAGGCAGATGCTTCTCCCACTGAGCCACCCAGGCACCCCTCAACCCCACTTTCTAGGCACTTGAATTTGCTCTTCCTTCTCCCTGGAATGCTCTTCCTATAATCTTCTCATGGGTCCCTCCATCACTTCCCCTCCCATGGCCGCTATGTCTAAAATTGCACACACACCGAGATCCTTCCTTCTTACCTGTTTTTCTCCTCAGCCCTCAGCACGATTCAACACTTTACCTCTTACTTGTTTATTTTATATCCCCAACCCCACCAGAGCACAAGCTCCGTGAAGAAAGGGATTTTGTCTAGCCTTATGTTCATTTCTTTCCCGTTGTTGAATTCCTGGCACCTGCAACAATGCTCAGAACATGGTAGCACTCAGGAAATATTTGTTAAGCAAATGAAGACAATTATTATAGACCTTAAATATGAGGGCACATTCTTATCATCGTGGTATCTGGCCACTTGGAGCTGTTTGTTTTCTTTGGTTCTAGGCCATTGAATATTGTTGCCCAGAGAGCCACCATTGTAGATTGGAAAGTCACCGCCTGAGAATCAGAGAGAGCTTGTTTCTCACGATCTCATTGACTCTGTGAGACTCAGGTAATCCCCTCAAACTTCCCTGGACAAATCCTCACTCAACTGTAAATAACAATTATAGAAACAGTAACAGCTATCACTTTTGAGCACTTGCTAATGTCTCAGACACTGCGCTGATTACCTCCTGAGGTTCCTGTGGGAAGCACAGGAGGCAAATACTGCTATTATGTCGAACTTGCAGATAAGATAAATGAATTCTCAGAGGCAGTAAGTCCTTTACCAAAGAGTGATAGCAAGGCCGCCAGAAAGCTGGGGTTTAAAGCAAGATAGTCATACTCCACAGTCCACACAGTTGTTACTAGATAACATGATTTCCCTCGGAAAGAGGCATTTGAGCTAATAACCCCTGTTGCTGTAAGACTTTCTCTCTACCCACCCATCTATCTACCAATTCATCTATCCATCCACCCACCCTCATATCCATCCAATCATCTATCCGTCCACCCACCTACCTGTCCATGCATCAGTCTATCTGTTCATCCATCCATCCATCCATTCATCCAATATCCACCCATCCATCTGTCCATCCATTCATTCTTTCACCTGCTGACCTGAGGGCCATGAGTTATTGATGATTTAGTAAAATACATCCTTCCAGTCAGAGAAGCCACTCATAGTGCATGCTCTACTGGCAGTCAGTTCCTGGTGACATTTTCGTACTCAAAGAACAGTACTCGATGACTCCATTAGCTATACCAATAACTTGGAATTTAAGATGACAGAAAACTGGACAGAAAAACAAACAAACATAAAATCCAACCAGACAAGAAACACAAGAGCTAACATTTGGTGGAGGGGAAGCAGAGAGGAACTGTCACATTTTCAAGCACAGAGAGTTTGGGAATTGGCCATGCCTTCCGATATATTCCATGTCTGAATTTCTTTTTAAGTAAAGATTAGTAAAAACACAAAATGTAGTTTGAAAGGACAAATAAAAACCATTAGCATCCTCTGCAGATGTTTATTACAGGCAGTTACAAGCACATACTCTTCTACGTCATACTGCATGCTCGGGGGAACCCCAGGAAAGTAAAAGCCGTACCCTGGAAGAGCTTTCATATCTTGAAAGGAGATAAAACATATTCTTTGGCATAAAAAGTTGGTGGGGAAGGGTACCAAGGAGTGGTACAGACATCAAGGGTGGAGAAGTTTACATGTCAGGAAGATTGCACGTGGCAGTGATAGGTCTATACGGAAGGGAGAAATCATCTGACTTGGTCCCTCAGAAAGGAAAGCCTGGCTCCCCAGGGGCTGATGGTCAAGTCCTGCCTGGATGGCATCCCTGCCAGCCTCATCCTTTCCTATAGTAGCAGGCTCAGCAGCCCGGAGAACTGTCCCCTGGAAAGCTCCCTGTCACCACACATTCAACCCTTAAGGCCAGGGGCATGAAAGCAGGGTGCCTACTGCATCTGCATCCCATGAAGCTGAGCCCTGGCCTGAGGGTGCCCCAGGAGCTGCCCTGAACCAGGAGTCCTGGTGCTCACACCAGAGTCCAGGGCCCACTCCGAACCCTGTGCTTTGCGTACATTAGCTGGGATTCTATTTCACTTGTTTTCCAACCCCTCACCAAGTTCCCATTATATCCTGCCAAAAGAACACAGTGGAGTTCAAAATAACACCCTCACCTACTTCCATGAAGACATTTTTTTATTATTTCAGAGTAAATGAAGCTATTAAAGGATGTGGTAAGATGTTTTTCCTACCAGACTTAGATTCCTTTAAGGGCTGGTATCTTCATGTCTTCTTGCAGCCCCTAGGCCTGATATATTCTGGCCATTTGAGGGCATACTGCAGACATGCGTATTTTTGTTTGTTTAGTAAAACAGCTTTACTGAGATTCACATACCATATGATTCACCCATTTAAAGTGTACACTTCAGTGTTTTTTTTTTTCTTAGTGTATTCATGGGTAAATGCAAACATCACCATAGTGAATTTTAGAACATTTCCTCCACCTCAAGGAGAAATCCTGTATCCTTTAGCTATCGACACCCTATCCTCTTATGCCTTCAGCCCAAAACAACCACCAATCTACTTTCTTTCTCTATAGATTTGCCTATTCTGGACATTTTGTACAAATGGAACCATGCAATATGTGGGGTTTTATCATTGACTTCTTGCAATTAGCATGTTTTCAGGGCTCATCCATGTGGTAGCAAGTATCAGTGTTTTATCCTTTTTATGGCTGAATATATGCCATTGTACAGATGGACCACATTGTGTTCATCCATTTAGCAACTGATGGAACGTTGGTTTTTTTGCTACCTTTTGACAATCGTGGGTAATCTTGCTATAGAACTAACACACAATGGGGATCCCTGGGTGGCGCAGCGCTTTGGCCCAGGGCGCGATCTGGAGACCCGGGATCTAATCCCACATTGGGCTCCCAGTGCATGGAGTCTGCTTCTCCCTCTGCCTGTGTCTCTGCCTCTCTCTCTCTCTCTGTGACTATCATAAATAAATAAAAATTAAAAAAAAGAACTAACACACAAGTATCTATAAGGACATTTGTTTTCATTTCCCTTGGGTATTTACCCAAGGGTGGAATTGCTGGGTTGGTATGGTAACTCTGAGTTAAGAATTTGAGGAACTGCCAGACTGTTTTTTGAACCGGCCGCACCATTTTACATCCCCACCAACCGTACATGGAAGTTCTGATTTCCCTACATCCTCACCAACACTGGTTACTGTCTGACACATAGATATGTCTTGAGTGATGTCCCAGGGATGACTAAGGTTGAGAGACTCCCACAGGATATATGAAGAAGTGGGTTCAGACTCAAGGTGGGCATCATTCCCACAGTCCTCAGCCTTCCCTGTGTCTCCAGTGTGGCTGCGTGAGAGTGACAGCCCACCTGACTTCTACTGTGTATTGGTCCCCATCTTGAGATCTTATCAGGCTTTGCTTACTTTCACCATTCCCAATTTCTGGACCCCCTCCTCCTCGTCTGTCCTCAGACCTCAGTTCACACCTCAAGGCTTCCTGCTTTTGAAACCCCCTTTTGTGCATTCAAGCCTGGGGCAGCCCTGACATTCCCCTGATTGACACACTGAGGACACAGACAAAGACACGCACAGTTCTACCTGATAAATCAGCAAGGTGGGTCTCCCCATTTGACTCCTACCACCCCAACCCCCCTGCCACACACACCCTCTAGTGGAGACAGAATGAGCAATATGGGAAAATCAGCACATGTTTCCATCTGAACAGGAGATGGCTAACAGCTCTGTAGCAGGATGAGATCTGAGCAGATCCAGGAAGAATGAGAAGTAGAGGTTACAGGGACTCACAGCCAAGTGCACTCAGTGTCTCCATCTGCCCATGAAATCAGCGTGTGGCAGAGGACTTCAGGGTAGGTGAGCACTCTCAGAATCACGTACTCCACTGTAGCCCACCAGGAGGAGAGTCAGCAGAGATTGCTGAATGTATTATTTTGCAAAAGGAATTCAAACTTTCGGGATTTTAATATCAACTCATGTTTCCCTTTTTAAAAACCATTAAGGCTGATAAATTTTTTTAATAATAGTTTTGTAATTGATCTCTGGTTCTATTAATCTCTCTGTACTAACAAAAGTTACAAAGAAAAGTTGGCTGGCACTCTCATGCACCGTCCCACAGTGACCAAGGCCGCCTGCAACCTTAGCTGCCCTATGGAAAGTGAGCAATCTGGAAACAAAGAAGACGGTCTTAATCCATGAGAAAATTTTGCCACCAAATTTCCCATGAAATATCCCTTAGAGTGGTAATTCTATAGGACGGTAATAGGTATGAAATAACAAAAGAGCCCTCTGCGCAAACAAGCTTATAAATCACAGATTAAAAAGTTTGAATAGGCTTATTTACTGCAGCATTTTTTGTAACTTTTAATACTGCAATGTGAATTATGAATCTCCAGAAGGAGAATATAATATGTGATAGTTCCCAAACTCACAGAAACCATATTTTATTTTATTTTTATTTTTTTAGAAACCATATTTTAAAGCACATCTAGAGGTACATTTCACAGAGCACACCTTCAGTCTATGGCATACAGCGGTGCACAGAAAGCACACATGGTTCAAGTTCATGACGCCTCCCAAGTGAAAGGATGGAGGATGGGTACTCCCTGTGTGTGGGGCTCAGCTCGCCCGTCCACTCTGCCTCTATAATATGATTGCAGAATACATATTCTGTAATTCTATTGTTTGGAGGGTACTGATTCACTGATTTTGTTAACTTCACGTGGCACGATTTATACTCATGTATTGCCTTTTGCTGTTGTGTTTCAAACACCCGTTGTAAAGAAACTTGGATTTGTTTTTGCTTTCCTTCCACAAAGCATTTGAGAGTAATCTCCCCACCCCTGGGATCTCTACAGGGCCATTCAGAGTTGGAACACTGGACGGTGACATTGAACTCTGTGCCCAGTCACTTGGCCGCCGTGACCTTTACATGTCATTCCCAGAAAGGCATGATGGGGAACTGTCAACACCCAGGAGAAGCTTCGTTTTTCTTAGTAAAGAACAGAAGGCAGAGTGGTGGCTCTAAATGCTAATTGCCATTATGGTAGCATACTACCAACTCCACTGGGCCCCAGCCTATGAGGAAGAGCTTCCATTTTGATGAACCCAGAGAAATCCGTGTGAAGAAACATGGAACTCGTGAAACTGGTAGAGGGCACAAGCCTGGGGAGAGAGTTCAGTACAGTAAAGGACTGTCTTACTGTCTTACTTTCCTGGGGCTGCCCTGACAGAGTGCCAGGAACTGGGTGGCTTACAACAGGAACATATTCTCTCGCAGTTCTGAAGGCCAGAAATCCAAAACCAAGCAGTTGGCAGGACCACCCTCATTCTGAAGGCTGACAGGACGATCTTTCCTTGCCTCTGCTTAGCTTCTGATGATTGTCATCAGCCTTGGCTTGCAATTATATCACATCTATCTCTGCCTCCATCAACATATCACATTTTCCCTGTGTCTGCGTCTGTGTCAAATTTTCCTCTTCTCTAATCACTGGTAGGATTACCAGTGATTAGATTGAGGCTTACAATATTCCAGTGTCACCTCATATTAATTTGATTGTATCTTCTAAGATTCGATTTCTGAATGAAGTCCCAGTCACCAGCACAAAAGGTTAGGACTTGAAACTATCATTTGGGAGGATATAATCCAACTCTGTGCAATGGCCAAGACAAGGTCTATAAAGAAATGATAACTAGAGAAAGCGTCAATACACAGAAATAAATTTAATAGTGATCATTTAAAAGTAATTACTTGGAAAAAAAATAAAAGTAATTACTTGGGTTCAGAAATGCATCTAAATATGTAGATAATAAGAAAGATATAACCTGAAGAAACATGTATGTGAACATTCTTAGATCTTCCTGAGATTTTGGAGGACTGCAAAGTTCCTATGAATTAAGTCTACAATGTACTTGCTAAAAGTGCCAGCTTGACATGAGCACAGCATCTAGATTAAAGGGCATGGTCCCTTCAGTTCACCCTCAGAAAGTGCAAATTCTAAGTGCCAGCAATGTCTAAGAACACCAAGCCTTAAGAAAGACACTGGCAGGCTGGAGGGTGTTCAAAGGGCATCTCTAGGAAAGCCCCCAAACCCATGATTCATGAGAAACAATAGAAAGAACAGGTGAAAATATGGGAGGGAAATACTTCAGGAGAACAAGAGAGCCAACTTCAAATATTGGTGGGCAAACATGCGGGGCGGACTTTGGACTAAGTTCTTATGCCTATAGAATAATATATAATAATAATAATATAGGCTCAGTGGCAGCAGGGAGGTGGGTGTGGGTTCAATATATTACCCAGTTTGGAAGCTGTTGGCATAGATAAGCATTCAGGTGGAAGGTGGGTGAGCCTTCATGTGAGATTCATGTGAAAGAGAGCCTTCGTCTCTAAGATCCTGTCATCATTCTTGGTTTCAGGAGAGAATAAAACATTGCTGGAGCTGGGATGTCTACCAACTTGGCCCATTGGGGCTCCTGGTACTTGTCGCTCACACTCTGGGCTCTCTCCCCAGAGAACCGCTTTGGATGACAGCCTGTTGGTCCAAGGGGCCCAGAGGAGCCAGTGTAATTTAGCAAGACAGCCAAGTCTCCTACTTATTTGAGTCTTTTATCAACAAAAATGAAGGTGAGGGAGCAGATCGATAACCCAAAAGTTCACGTTTAATACTGTGGATGTTGGGAAATTCAACTGAATTTTGTTAAAACCAATCAAGTGCCCCTTAAGGACTGTATCTCCAGGCTTGGGGCTAAACATTCTGCTAAAATAATCAGGATAAGCTCCCCCCAACCCTGACTGATGAGGAAGGGATGAGGATGGGGGCTCAAGGGAGGGATGTCGGAGGTAGGGCGATTTCCAGCAATGCCCTCACAGACGGCCAGGAGCTCAAGAGATCTGGAAGCTACGAAGATTCCCAAAGACAGACTGACGACATAAATGCATAAATAATAAGCTGGATCCACCTGAATGTTATCACCTAGCTCTTATCTGTTCAACATACTGGGACTTAAGAAGGTTTTATTTTTTTTAATTTTTTAATTTTATTTATTTTTTCCTTTTTCTTTTTAATTAGTTCATTTATTTATTCATGAGAGACAGAGAGAGAGAAAGAGAGAGAGAGAGAGAGAGAGAGGCAGAGACACAGGCAGAGGGAGAAGCAGGCTCCATGCAGGGAGCCCGATGTGGGACTCGATCCCGGGACTCCAGGATCACGCGCTGGGCTGAAGACGGCGCTCAGCCACTGAACCACTGGGGCTTCCCTCTGAGAAGGTTTTAAAAAGTCATTCCATCCTAGAGAAAGGGACTAATCCCAACAGTCTGAGACATCATAGGGGCATAAATACATGATCAAAGGAAATGAAGGAACGAGAGTGAGTGCGTGAATCCCTCCCTCCATGGGCTAGAAATGGTGGAGGTGGGAGCATTGAACTGAAGAGAAGAGGAGGCTGAGTCTCTGGGCTCACATAGGACCTGCCGGTGGCTGCCTGGAGCTAACACGTCCCCTCGGTGACCTCTGGCTCGGACACCAGACGTGCAGAAGGGCAGACAGGTGACGGACAGGAAGTCGGCAGCCACTTGTAGTTACTCCCTCTCAAACAAGACGTCATGGGTGGGCTTTGGTGTATTTAAGACAGGGAATCTACACTCGTGGGCTCCCCTACTTCTCATTGTCATTTGCTTGTTCTTGTCTCTGCCTTTTTTAAACTGTCTGCCCCCTTGCCCTCCATGCGCTTCTTTGGGCCAAAGCAACAGAGCTTCTCTCTCTTCCAGGTGGACAGTGAACCCACTGAGGAAAGGCTGCTGAAGGCCTCCCCAGGGCACAGGGCGGGTAGGTCCACTGTGCTTCCCCCAGCTCATAGTTATATTGCCTTTCAGTCAGAGAAGGAGGAATGATAATATTCATGACCTGTAGGGTAAAGAGAAACAGACCCTGGCCTTGCTGGGGGTGGTGCCCTAGAGGGACACAGGTCTCTGGGCAGACAACGCACCAGACGCCCATTGTCCCAGTGATCTGGCTCCTGTGCACCGACCTCAAGGAGCCTCCTGGGACGTGGGCACTTGGGGATGGTCTGTCTTCTGTGACTGTGACTGTGTCTCCGGAGCTGGATTCAGAGGCTGGATTGCCAAGACCCTGTCTTACATCTAGGTTTTCTTCCGCGAAATGTTCACCCCAGTGGCTGTTCATTATTTAGCCCTCACCTTGGGGCGGAGGTAGATGCCTGGGATCTGGAACCTGAGAACAGTCCAGATCACTCACAGGCCGCATGACCACCCTGGACAGTGAACCAGTCTGCCCACCGCACTCACCCCACTTGCCGGTATCAGCGGTCCTGCCCGAGGCCGCTGGCCTGGGCGTCCCAGAAGCCTACTTTAGATTCTCCTTCTCTCCTAGGGTCCGTGCACAGGACAGACAACGAGGAGAAGAATGTCACACTGGGCCTGAATGTCCTACTCTTGGGCTGAGGCTGCCATTGGAGGTCACGAGCGATCTGGGAAGGAGCTTCAGAGAATGGAGCCTGGGCTGGTGGCGGCAGAGACCTGAGACCGTGCTGTCCAGAGGCAGAGGGAGGATGTCCTGATGTCCTCAGCTTATATCCGCAAGTTGGGTCTCTGAGATTTTGCCCTTAGAATTGCCCTGTGTCTTGAGCTAGGACACCGACCTCCCTACACCTCGGCCCTTCTGTTTTGGAAAGGATGAGCCTGAGAGGTAGTGGGGGTGGGAGGGGTGGTCATTGCAGCCCTGACTCAGTGTCTGGAACAGAGCCGGGTCCCTGTGGCTGCCCTTACCTCCTCCCGTTGATGCTCTAAATGTGGGGTCAGCACACATTTTCCGTTAAGGGCAGACGGCACATATTTCTGGCTTCCGGGGCCCTCTAGCCTCTGAAGCAATTAATCATCCCTGTCATTGCAGCGTGAAAACAGCCATAGACAACCTGTAAACAGCTGAGTGTGGCTGCATTCCAATAAAACTTTATTTATAAAAACAAAGGATGGGCTGGATTTGGCCCACAGGCTATAATTTGCTGACTCTTGCCTTAAATGAACTCTACCTCTCCCCGGAGTGGGTATTTTTTCCCCTTCGCCTTCTAACCACATGCCCTGCGGTGCTATCTAAATGCATCTCAAGCAGGTGTACTGGGGCTACCAGGTCAAGTACAGGGCACCCAGTTAAAATTGGATTTCAGAGAAGCAACCAGTAATTTGTCTAGTAGCCCCATAACCCACATCTCGCGTGGGCCACGCTCAGACATTCGGTGTTACCTGGGCACCCTCTATTTTTATTTGCTAAATCAACCATCCCCTAGGTGCATGGGACGTTGGTGTGGGAAGCAGCACGCAGTGTGAGCATGGCTGCAGAGGAGCTTTCTACCAACACCCCAGGGGGTGCTCTCTCCCTCGGAGCCTCGTCGTGGGTTTAGTGGGGCTGGAGATGGGGGGAAGGAAGTGTCAGCTGGGGAGGGCAGGGCTTGGCCTCCAGCCCCTGTGACTTCACAGGTCATCAGCCTGGGGACGTGAGCCAGGCCGGCCAGCCCAGCTCGCAGCCTCGAATGACCCCGACCCCCCCACGGGCCTGCTGAGCCACCGTCCTCGCTGCCCAGACGGGCAGGGCCCATTCCCTGGCCAGGTTCACAGTCCAGCAGTAGCTTCCGACTTACAGATCCTCGTGTGTGTAACAGCCGTACCCATGTGCTCTGTTTCTGAGCCACGGAAGGGTCACAAACCCTCTTACCACCTCTGCTTATTCTTCTCCATTAGTGTTGACCTAATGATTTCAACGTGCCATGCGACTGGTTGAAAACTGTGATGTTTAAAAAATAACGAATTATAAATACGCTAGACTGGAAGCCTAACGACACATTTCAGTGATGCCACAACTCACCTCTTCACTGGTACAGCAAGGTTGCCGGGGAGATGCTATTATGATTTCCACGTTTCAGTTGGGGAAACTGAGGCACGTGTCCATACACAGGTGCACACAGTCAGCAGGGGAGGCAGGCCTGGAACTCACCGGGTTCGCCACACTACGCCCTCAGAAAGTTGCCTGAGCACACTCACGGTATTTTTCTATACAGTATCCTGCTCCTGATAGTTTAACTGTGGCATTCGCTTCTTTGTATTATTATACAAAATGCTTAAAACGTAAAAGGAAAAGGTTACCACCAAATATAATTTTTAACTTCATGGTTTATTACCTCATTGCTGTTCTTACATTCTGGAGAGACTTCTGTGCCCATATGTGTCTATATACGTAGGTAAACCCTTGGCAAATATATGTATTTAACAAAATTGAGGGCAGCCCGGGTGGCTCAGAGGTGTAGCGCCGCCTTCAGCCCAGGGTGTGATCCTGGAAACCCGGGATCGAGTCCCACGTCGGGCTCCCTGCGTGCAGCCTGCTTCTCCCTCTGCCTGTGTCTCTGCCTCTCTCTGCATCTCTCTGTGTCTCTCATGGATAAATGAATAAAATCTTTAAAAAATTTAATAAAATCGAGACATGCCCCCTTAACTTTCTGATTTGCAATCCGAAGGCCTCCTGCTCGTTAGCGGCCCAGCCCCCGGTGTACGCACAGCTCCACGAGGCTGGGGTGCGGCCTGTCCGGTGCGGAGCCGCATTTACACCTGCAACAGAGTCCGCGGGGTGGAAGTGGGTCCTCCCTCCTCTTCCCACGGTCCGCAGTGCGCCGGCCCCGAGGAGCTGCAGGCAGGCCGGGCCCCGAGACGGTGCGGCCCAGGGCCCACTGCGGTCATGCCGCCACCAGGTCCTTCTGCGATCGGTGCTCTGGGCCCACGCGGGCAGTGGGACCCACTGCCGCCCCGGCTTCCTCGGCCCACTCCCACTCCCACTCCCACCCGCTGGCTGCTCCCTTCAGGCCTCTTTCCTCTGTCCCCAGGGTCGGTGTCCCCTCACCGCACAGGCCTTCTCTGACCTGGACCACAAGAAGCGGGTGCCACCTGTGTCGGCCTCGCCACCACCTGCCGGTCACCCCCGGCCTGGCCGCCCAGTCCCCAGAGCTCCCGACCTCCCCTTCTGCCTCTTCCTCCACACGCCATCTCTGCACAGGAAGGTCAAGGTCCCAGACGCTGCACCGGGGCTGCGGCCCGTCCTGCACTCATGGGCCGCAGGTCACAGTGACAGCAGCGGCCGGCGGATGACAGGAGCCCGGGGAAGCACCAGTTCCCAGGCCTGCTGTTCGGGTGCTGTTCGGGGTCCTCAATCACAGGGGCCCCGCTCACTCGCCAGAGTAGATCCCCCGACAAAGGGACTGGGGGTGCGAGTGGGAGAGGAGAGCCAGGCAAGAGGGAAGGGAGTGCTCAGCCCATCCGGGGGCTGGGGGGTGGGGGGTGGGGGGAAGCTGCTCCCTGTGAAGGGCTCGCAGGACAGAAGCACAGGAAGGGCTGCTGGGCCCTGGGCCCAACCCGTCCGCACCCGCCCGCTCGGCCCTCGTCCAGGGCTCTGAGCTCCGGCGACAGCGGCACAGGCAAGAGCAGGGCGCCCGGGGCCCACTCTGTACCCGGAGTGTCCGCGACGCCCCAGCGCCCGGGTCTGAGTCCCACCCAAGAGTCGCCGCGGGGGAGCAAGAGCAAGCTCCGTAGGCCCTCAGGTCGCTGCCCCCGCGCAGCAGGCGGGAGCACGAACCTCTCCAGGTGCATTAGGTCACGACATAATTGACAAGGCCTGTCGGTTTGCATCGTGTGTTCGCACCTACTCCCCCAGCCCCGTCTCCATCCACTTCTCTGCACTGGCGACTTCTTCTTGTTTATGCCTAAATCCTAGTTCAGGGCTGGGAAAACAGCTCAGTTTTGCTGAACCCCCGGCCACATGGGCGACAACAATCTCGTGCCTCCATCCAGGCCAGAAACCCACACTCCCACAGCACCCCCACCCCCGCCTGCCTCCATCCCACCCTGTGCTCCGCAGACCCCGCTGGGGGGCTGCACGAAGCAGGTGACACTGTCACCAGGCCACCCCAGTAGGGCCCGTCCTAATGGCGGGTTGGAATTCGCGGTTTAGACAAAGCTTCTCCTTCTCCAGGAAGGTGCCTTCAATCACAGGGGCCCGCTCACTCGCTGAGAGTAGATCCCACGACAAAGGGGGTGGGGGTGCGGCATTCTCAGGGGTCCCCCGCACCCCCCAGCCCAAATCAGGGGAAAGTGCCTTCCTCGGCAGACCTCGCCCCGAGCTGCCTTCGTCGTCACAGAGCACAGGGGCGCCTTTCCTGGAGCTGTTTGTTTTCTCCAGCGCGATGCTTATTGAAACCAGCATTTATTTTTCTGACGGGAGCCTGAAAGACGGGAGGGGACCGTGGAGACCACGAAACATGTCGCAGTCACAAAAGCTGCAGGGCCGCCTGACGCGCTGACTATACAATCAATCTCTACGTGGTTTACTCCATACACAGAGTCTGGAACAAATCGCAATATTTAATGCACAATTATGGTTTTCAATAAATTGCTCCCAGATGGCTCAGGAAAACAGCATTAAGCAGAAAACAAGAAATGATCAGATTTTAATGAATGTTTGTTTCCTTTGCCTTGTTTCCTTCATAAACCCTAGTTGAATCTGTGGTTCAAGAGTGAATCAGCTGCAGCGACGTGTGTGCGTGTATCTATGCAGAAGGCGTCAGACACACGTGTGTGTCTAGTCCCCACGAATGCAAATGCAACGAGCGTACATGGGTATCGTGCAGCTACATGTATAAATTTCATTTATTTGGCACATTTTATGTACGAGGCATTGCGCTTGATCATGTGAACCACATTCCGCCGCACGGGGCAAGAAAGAGGAGAGTGTTCCCATTTTAGAGACGAGACCGTTGAGGCTCTAAGAAGTTGACCTGTCCAAGGTCACCACAAAGCTGATGCTAGAAGTAATACGTGACCCACGGCCTGTGCCCTCTCCACGGTGTCACATCGCCCCTGAATAACAGTCAGTAGATCGGAGGGACAGAAGGTGTGGCATTAGACTCCAGGGCAACACGCCGCGCTGGTGCACGCTCTTACGCCTTTGAACTCTGTCCCTGGGGCATCTTGTGCTCCCACACCTCTGCACGCTGCACCTCTGCACGGCCAGCTGCCTCTCATCGCACTGAGTTTAGATAAGTTTAAATGTCACATCCTGAGCACCAGCCTCCTCCATCATGTCAGCCTGTTTATTCCCTCGTCACAACTGTATTCCTACTTAATGATCATCCCGCCCACCTTAAAACATAAACTCCATGAGGTCCGGGTCTTTTCTCTGCGGCTCATTGTTAAACCCCTGGCACCTAAATGTTTACTCAATAAATAAGCTGGAGTCGCATTGGTCTCTCCCGGGCCGTACACTCCACGTGCGAGGCTTCTGGGGACGCATACAGACACCCCTCCCGGCGGCCTCTGGGCCCCTCTGGTTGAGGCAAGGCTGATGTGAGCCATGCCTCCCTCTCCACGTGGGTCTTGCGTCCAGCATTCTGGGCCCTCTGTGTTTTTCTTGCCCTGAGAAGTGGGCACATGTGGGGTGAAATGCTGGCAGTGAACACCTGTGCCAGGATGTGAGCAAAACCCTGCTTCTAATCATGTCAGATTGAATCAGAGGGAGAGGCTGCTCCCGTGCAGACTCGTGCCTCCTCCTAGCTGAGAACAATGCCTTAGCCCCCCCATCAGCAGCACACGTGTTTGTAATTAAGCACCACATGCATGCAGGCAACGTGTGCCAAGCAGCCTGGATGGGGTGATTCCTACCACACAAAACACCCGAGCTCAGGTGAGTGCTTGTGGGCATCCTGAGGGCAGGTTTTCCGGGGTCACATGGACATCTCTGGGGGTGTTTTGCACTAACTGTGCCAGGTCCACGTCTGTCCCCATGGTGTCTTCTGGCACCCGGAGGACAGGTACAGATGTGACCCAGCAGCTTCATATGACAGCTGGTGTGGCAGAAAGAGCAAGCTCTGGGGGCCTGATGAAACCAGGTGTATCTTGACCCTGCCACTCACAGGACGTGTGACTTCGGACACTCTCTTCACCTTCTGAGAGAAGAACTTGCTCCTCTGCTGAGTGGGTGACACAATTACGCCCTCAGAGATGTGCGGTGAAGATCATACCACCCAGGGCCTGGTACCCATGACAGGCCGACTCAACCCTAATCCGCTCCCCCAGGTATAAAGCACCTGTGGAAATGCCAGGTATGAGCAGGTCCACAAACAACCACATTTCCTCTCTGTTCTTCGGAGTTAGAAACTTGTGCTCTGTCACAGAGAAGGAGCCCAAAGGCCCACACAGCGTGACAGTCAAGTGACTGCCCATTCCCTGCTGAGTCCCCAGCAGAGAGGACGACCACCCCCTCACACAGCCAAGGAGCCCAGTGCCTCGAAAAGAAACAGAGAATCAGGCTGCTTTGCAAGGTCAGGGGTCTCCAGACTGTCCCTCGAGCCACCAAGGAGGGAAGTAAACACAAGTGTGTTTGCTTTCTATGCTGACTTCCACCCCAGGTCCCTCCTGGGAGTCTGGACTCTGACTCACCTCTGCAGCCTGTCACCTCTGCTCAATGATACAGATGGATGGCTCCAAGCGTGCTCACCTAGCAGGCTCTCTGCCCATCAGCTGCTTCCAGGACTCAGTGGTGAGCCCCCGGATTCCAGAACCATGAGAAATCTGAAGGCAGGAGAGGGCAAAAGGCTAATGAGGGCCGCTGTTTTAGAAAAGTAAGCAATAGGAGCGAACCTGGGTGGCTCAGTGGTTGAGCATCTGACTTCGGCTCAGGCCATGATCCCGGGGTCCTGGGACCAAGTCCTCCATCAGGCTCCCAGCAGAAAGCCTGCTTCTCCTTCAGCCTATGTCTCTGCCTCTCTCTGTATCTCTCATGAATAAATAAATTAAATTAAAAAAAAAAAAGAAAAGTAAGCAATAACAGGAATAACTATTGTTTATTATAGCCATGAGAAGGTATCAACATATGATTATGGATCAACTCTTACTATGTGCAGGAACGTTCACCATCATTCTTAATCCTTGCCATGGTCTTCTGAGGGAGGTGCTATCATGGTTATTCTCACTTGATAATGAAACCAAGGTCAAAAGAGGTCAAACAATCCACATGATGTTGTCTATGTAGCAGGCAGTAGACGTGGTAAGATTTGATCTTGGGCACCTTACCTCTCCAAGCCCAGTCTTCAACCAACAGAAGCCATGTTTTGTGGAAATTTGTTGGAAACACAGAGTCTTGGGGCCCACTAAGACCCACTGAATCAGAATCTGCCTTTTGATACGATGCTAGGTGATTTGTGTGCACACCGTGGAGGAAGAAGCTGCCCCAAGAGTCAGACTCCAGAATCCACCCTCTGAGCCACTCCCATGCTGGGCTCCCTCTTGTACACACTCATCCACGTACCAAGTCCCTCAGTCATTCCTTCTTCGGTACATGGTATTGAATGCCCACCACGTGTGAGATGTTCCGCTGGATTCTGGGAACACGTATAATGTGAAAAAAAAAAAAAAAAGCCTTTAGCCTAGAATCCATTTCACTCCAAGTGAGGCAACAACAGAAAATCCTCTCATCTGTGAAAAAGTAATTACCTAAGAAAGTATAATGACATTCTACTCGGAGACATTGTTACCTAACTTAGTTTAAATGCTATGAAAAATGCCATATTGTCTCATCTTAATTTATTTTCAACCTATGGTAGCACCAGCCACAGATCTTGAAATTATAAAATACATTTCACATGAGTGCTAAAAAGAATGATAAGAGTTTCATGGGAAAAAAAAAGAGTTTCATGGAAAAAAAACAAACACAGGAAAACAGGGCCACCATCTTGAAGACACTTCCAACAGCCAGATCTGGAACAGTGTGAGCAAAAAAATTAATGATATCGATGACTCATAACCCACAGAATAAAACAAATATCTGTTGGCTCATACTGATTTAAAGAAATAATTACAAACATAATTAAGTGGGAGAAGACCAACTCTTCCTTACTCTACAGTTTGAATTAATGAATGCAGAAGGAATAGAAGATAGAAACAGGAAATCGCCATTTTGCAACAACACAGGAATAATTGTCACACACACAAATCGTTGATGGTTATGAATACTAGCGGGCAAAAGGATAATGAGAAACAGGATATTGAGTAGTCTCGAGTTATCCCACACAAAATACCTACTAAATGCACGCATACCAATTAGTAACTTGACGGTGGAGAAACTTGGCAGATACCACCTTAGCCAAGTGATCCAGATTAATCCCACCAGCAATGAGACGTATCGACGCTGTGTGCCTCCTGCTATGATTCACTGCAAAGGACCATTAGCGTTCTTGCAGTATTCTTGCCAAAAGTGCGTAACCTCAATCTAATAACGAGGAAACAGAAAAACCCAAACCGAGGAACACTCTACAGAGAACAAACAAAACGAATAGGCCAATACTCTTAGAAATAATATTGACATAAAAATGTCATAAGAGACAACGAAAGGCTGAAAGAAATGTCCCAGATTGGAAATGGCTAAGGAACATGGTGATAAATCCTAGATTGGAAAACGGATCTCTGGGGACAGTTAGTAAAATTTGAATAAGCTTTGCATATTAGTTAATAGAGTTATATCAACAGTAAGTTCCTGGTTTTGATAACTGCAATATGATTTTGTAAGACCTTCACATTGGGGAAGTGGGGAAGAGTATTCAGGAACTCTGTGTACTATTTTTTACCATTTTGTCGTCCTAAAACTTTTTAAAAAATAAAAAAAAATAGTTTTGAATATGTGCTTCATGTGAGTAGACTCAAGAGCTGCCAGACTGAGCGGCCTGACAGGAGCCTCGTTCATGGCAATTGGGAAGACGCCAGGCAGAAACGCAGAACGGCTCCAGGAGCTTTTACAGAATCGTTGGATATTAATTTGAATTATGCCATTAAACAGATGTGCTCTGTGGGGCATGGACAACTTTTTATTTCGTAAATGTCTAACCTGCTGCTGCATCAGATGGCATCAAATTAATTATACAGAGTTATCAAGGGACGTGACATAACAAGCCATGGCACAGCCATACATCATCACGAGTCACGGCAGAGGTGCTGCCAGAGTGGGGATGCTTTCTGCTGCTCTGGGACCAGACCCAACCTGACGGGGCGTCCGATGACTCTCCACGCAAGCCCAGAGCACATTCCTATGCATCTGAGAACTTAAATGCGAGCTAAAAGTAAAAGCACCCCAACAGAAGACTTTTATCTAAAGTCACCAGAACTGGATCTTTGATAAAGTTCAATATTCACTCTTAAAAATGCAAAGTACATATGTGGTATGCTTTATACATACATATTATATATTTAAATACAGTATTGTGTATTTAGAGAACAATTATGTGTGTGTTTTAATATTTTATGCAGCATATGAAGGAATAAGACCTGTGTGTCCATAAATGTGGGAAGCAGCAGTCTGGCTGGATGGAGGGAGGGAGGGAGAGGGAGGGAGGGATGGGTGGATGGATGGATGGATGGATGGATGGATGGATGGATGGATAAATGAGTGGATGGATGGATAGATGGGTGAATGGATGGAAAGATGAGTGGATGAAGAGACGGGTGAATGGATAGATAGATGGATAGAAGGGTAGATGGATGGATATATGGGTAGATGGATAGATATATGGATATATGGATAGATGCGTAGATGGATGGATAGATGGATAGATGGGTGAATGGATGGATAGATGGGTAGATGGATGGATAGAAGGGTGGATGAATGAATAGACAGATACAAACAAATAGAAAAAATAAACTACAAAGAGAAAGTACATTATGCTTTCTAAAAAAGTTAAAACAATGAAATGTGTTCTATTATCTACCTTGTTCTATTAGGGTGACAGTCACTCTCTTTCAAAAAACATTGCTTTATTGAAAATCTCTAAGATGCCATGAGTCCCTCCTATCCTGAATGTTAGCCCCTTAGAGAAAGTGTAACACAAAATTAAATTCAGACCATTAAGCTTCCTTAATGGTTCATGCTCAGGTGCCTCAGTCAAACAATAGAAGCACTAGACATACGTCTCAGCAAATATTTGCTGAATGAAGGCATGAATGGATGATTCAGAAAAATAGTATCCATCCTCATATTTGAAATGAGGGTTAATACAGAAGGAACTCACATAAAACATAATAAAAAAAAATAACCTTTCATGCAAAGCGGACCATGAGTTCTCACATCAACAAATAGGCTGAATGTTTTCTAATCCAATTTCTATTTACACGTGGTCATCCCCCGTCCCTCCGTCGGTTCATCTAATATCCACCCATTCTTTCAGTGAACGCTGAGAGACCGCAGGCCGGTGGCCCAAGTGCTGTCTGGACTAAGGCAAACAGGGCATAAGCCCTTTCCAAGGAGTTCAATGACTTTTGGGAAGACAAATCTGTGCATCCACAGCCCTGGCCATCAACCACTGTAGGGACCGTAAGGGGGCGGAGCAAGCCAGACACAGGCCTAAGGACCCGGCTGCACAGATGCTTCCTGCCTGCTTCTGGCTCAGGGCTGCAGAATCTTGAGTCTCATCCGTTCATTCACCCCACAACTATTTCGGGGGGTACCTGCTACTATCAGGTGCCCAGCAGGGGCCTGCAAATCTGCTACGGTTGGTTCTGTATGGGAGAGGCAGCAATCACAGTAGGATGAGTGCTACGGGGCACGTAGGGGCCACTCGTCCAGGTGGACAGACTCACCAAGGGAGCTTTGCCTGGATGCCTCTTGGGATCTTTAATTACCAGAATGAGGCTGATTTCAGAGCTGCTAGTGACCAAGGACTGCAGGACTGTTGCGTCGTCTCTGGGAGATACACCCTCTCTCTGTGCCGCGAAGAAGGCCACAGCGCACTACAGCTCTCTGGGGGTGGGATAAAGCGTCCGGTGTCCTTTCCCCTCCCACCCCCACCCCCCACCCTGCATAGTGCCCTGCAACTTCCTGAGAGATATTCCTCACGGGAACAAGGGCTGATGAGCTGGGCTGCATTATCTCTTCCTGCCAGGGGGCCACTCCAGCCTCTCTTGGCAGTAGACACCTTGGGGAGGAGGTCTCTGCCCAGCTCCCAGCCGCCCCCCTCCTTTGGGGTCCTTCAGTGATCGGCGTGAAAACCCGGCCAGGCTAGACGTGCCGAAGATCAGGCCGGTCCTCAGACTGTGCTGTGCAGGCCAAAGGAGCTGACGGAGCCCGGGGAGCACAGGGCCGGGAGCAGGGTGGTGGTGGTAGGGAAGACAGGACACGGAGGTAGAGGTGGACAGACAGACGGAGACACACAGACACGCAGAAACAACAGCAAGGAGAGCCTTCCCGCTCCTGGCCGTCGCCCTCCCCCCAAGACCTGGCTGCAGCGTGCCTGGGGTGCTCCCGACACCCCCACCATCTAATGTGAATGTGGGTTCTTCACTCATAGCCCAGGTGGGCTTTCCTTCCCGCCAGCCAAGAGCCCATGGTCGCGCAGGCCTGGCACAGCTCCCGGCGGACTTGCCCTCACCCAGCTCCACGCTCTACCCTCTGGGACCAGGGTAGCAGGCCCTGGGCTGAGCTTGACCCCGACTTGACCCTGACGTGACCCCGCTGCTGGGCTGAAGTCTGGCCCGAGGTTCCTCCTTCTCTGGCCCCCACCCTTTACCTCGTGGGCTGTAAATCGGGCCCCGATGGCCTTGACTCTGACCTGCCCCTGACCCACTGACCGGAACCTTTGTTGTCAAGTGAGACATGCGCCTCCCCCTGTAGCCCAAACTTTTGGGTTTGTTGGGACCTGGGGCACAAGAGGGCCTGGTAAATGCGTGGTTCCTTTTGCAAACCCAGGCAGCCTGGCTGATTAATGCCAATAACCGAGGCCGTTTTAATGAAACCTTTACCTCCCAGGAATATTTGCACAAGCTCCGCTTCACAGCTGAGCAACAGCAGACACACATGCTGGCCTGGCGCGCGCAGCCCCAGCCCTCTTGGAACCCGGGCCAGGGTTTGAAAACCAGCAGAGGCTGCAAGGGGGTGAGCGCCAGCTACCACGGTGCATCCCGGCTCCGCGGGCCCTGCTGAGTCCCAGGGGCTGAAGTCACAGGGGAGGCAGGAGCTCACGGAGGGGAAGCCCGGGGAGGCTGGAGTCACCGCAGCGCCCTACCGGCTGCGGGAGCGACACAGAAGCCCACAGTGCTCCGCCCTGGCCTCCCGCAGCCGAGACCCTCCACTTGGGCACGTTCAAGGCAACACAGCTTCCTGCACCCACGTTGCTCCGGCTGTCCTGTGTGTGCAGAGGACCCCTGGGAGCCTAAGGAAAATGGGGATTCCCAGCCCCGCTACCCCCACCCAAGGATTCTAGTCCTCGGTGCAATTCCCCCGGGATTTGTCACAATCACAGTCAGATGATTAGGCTGGTGCTCGGGCTAAACTTGCAGAAACACTGCCCTGAAACACTGCCCTGTCAACACAGCCTGGAACGTAAAGGCAGAGTCCCAGTGTCCCGGGGACGCCTGGCAGGAATCCCGCTTCCTTAGGTTGTGCGTATCTCAGTGACTCCAGCATGCAGAAATTCCTAGTTCCAGCCTGCTGATGGCAACATTTCTATTTTCCAGGGAAGACACAGGGTTTCTCCTTTTTCTGTATTGCTCTGACATGTTTCTGGGGGACGAGGGTGAGCAGGGCGGAGCCAGGTGCTCCTGGAGCCACATCCCACCTTGCAGCGGAAGCCCAGCCCCGGATTTGAGACGCCCTAATGAAGGCGTGTCAGGATCAGCCAAATTTGGGGCCTCCTGGTCTTAATTCTCAAATAAGACAGTCAGGGCAGCTCGCAAGATGATAAATGGTCTTATCAGCATCACCAAATTGTACAGAAAGAATGCAGGAGGGCCCTTAACAGGCTGCCTTAGGAGGAAGCGCACATCCTGCAGGGAGTCCGGGATCTCTGGGTTTGAATCCATTTTTAATTATCCTAAAAAATTACCAGACTAAGCGGGGGCACCGAGCAGGCCATTGCTTCCTCCATATTAATGTAGATCCACCCCATGTATCCTGGCTTTCTGTCCTCGCTGCCTCCGGGCCGAAGTCGGATTGCAGAGTCTCTGAAACTCATACAGCGTTTCAGCAAAGCACACTCCTAGATTCAAGGAGCACAAGGCAAATCCATTTATTTTTAAAAATTAATTGTGGAGGCAGGATTTTGCAGAGCAAAACCAGACCCCGAGTGCTTGGATTAAAATCCCAGGCCGGGTGGTGTTATTTGGCTGGGCAGGCTCTTTGACCTTGGGACTCAGGCTCCTCATCTATGACATGGGGATCAACACAGCCCCCACCCACCGAAGCATGGGAGGAATTGCAGCAAGCGGTGCTTCCAAAGCACCCCGCACGGTGCCCTGGGCGTGCGCAGTGCCCAGGAGCGGTGGCCCCGTGCCGTGACCTGGGTGCGAGCCGGGACTTGGGGTGCCCCCCATTGTTTTACTTCCTCCAAAAGTACCCCTGGGCAGCAAGACTATCACAGGCATGATGGGAAGGGCTGGAATGAGGCCAGGGAGGACGAGATGCTGCAGGGAAGCCGCATAAGCTGTGTTGCTAAGGTGTCCGCTCGGGACGGAAACTGTGGCCTCGGTCGTGCATGGGAGCCTCTGAGAAGAGTATGGAGTGTTTCAGGAATTGTCCCCCAGGGATTCAGGCAAAGGATTCGTCCACTGGCTCTTTCCCTCCCCGCACTGTCCGGTTGAGAGTCAGGGCCTAGGACCCTAACTCCTAGGTTACTAGCCTGGCCAGTCAGGTCCTGGCAGAGTCTGCCCACTGGGGAAGCCTCAGACAAGAAATGAAAGATGCTCCATAAACATCGGGGTGCAGGTGTCCCGGCGTTTCATTGCATCTGTATCTTTTTGAAAACTGTGTGGAGGTTCCTCAAAGAGTTAAAAATAGATCTGCCCTATGACCCAGCAATTGCACTGCTGGGGATTTACCCCAAAGATGCAGATGCAATGAAACGCCGGGACCCCTGCACCCCGATGTTTCTAGCAGCAATGTCCACAATAGCCAAACTGTGGAAGGAGCCTCGGTGTCCATCGAAAGATGAATGGATAAAGAATATGTGGTTTATGTACACAGTGGAATATTCCTCAGCCATTAGAAACGACAAATACCCACCATTTGCTTTGACGTGGATGGAACTGGAGGGTGTGATGCTGAGTGAAATAAGTCAATCGGAGAAGGACAGACATTATATGGTCTCATTCATTTGGGTAATATAAATAATAGTGAAAGGGAATAGAAGGGAAGGGAGAAGAAATGTGTGGGAAATATCAGAAAGGGAGACAGAACATAAAGACTCCTAACTCTGGGAAAGGAACTAGGGGTGGTGGAAGGGGAGGAGGGACGGGGGTGGGGGTGACTGGGTGGCGGGCACTGAGGTTGGCACTTGACGGGATGAGCACTGGGTGTTATGTATGTTGGCAAATTGAACACCAATAAAAAATAAATTTATTATTAAAAAGAAAGAAAGAAGAAAGAAGAAAAAAGAAAGAAGAAGAAAGAAAGAAAGAAAGAAAGAAAGAAAGAAAGAAAGAAAGAAAGAAAGAAGAAAGAAGAAAGAAAGAAAGAAAGAAAGAAAGAAAGAAAGAAAGAAAGAAAGAAAGAAAAAGAAAGAAAGAAAGAAAAGAAAGAAAGAAAGAAAGAAGAAAAAGAAAGAAGAAAGAAAGAAAGAAAGAAAGAAAGAAAGAAAGAAAGAAAGAAAGAAAGAAAGAAAGAAAGAAAGAAAGAAAGGAGCTCCATGTGCCGGAGGCTGTCAGATAAGGTCACCTGCAGGTGAACATCCCACAGGGGGTCACGGGGATGTGAGTCACACAGTGCACACTCAGGAAGCCCGGGCCCAGGCTTCCTAGACTTCCGAGACTGTGAGAATAAAATGATCAGAGCTTGCAGTGGATGCCCTGAGTCAAGGTGCCAAAGATGTAGCCGAGGGGAAGAAGGCAAATACCGGGAACGCACATCATGCACAAGACAAGGGCGCTGATGGCCATCAGGGCACCTCAGGGTCATGACCACGCGGTTTCCTTCCCCAGGCTGGACGCTCACAGCCGGACTCCGAAAAGCAGCCGCACCTCGTAGCTGGTCTGAGGTGCTTAACCATCCCTGAGCGATTTAGATAACGCGGCCCCTGGTCCCTGGGCGGCGGCTCGCCACTGAGGACTCATCTTACGACTTGAGGTACCGTCCACAGCAAAACGTCGATGGTACTGGACCAACAAAGGAAAATGCTGGAAAAAGAGAAGGATGCTGCGACACGCCCACCGGCTGTGTTGCTCCCTCCGCCCTCGCTGAACACGCGTCCCGACAGGTCCGTGTGGGTTCGTGGTGCACGTTCAATCACAGCAACGTTACTGAGAGTCCAAGATCGCGGCCGTGATTCGCTCGCAAGACCCCAGGGGCCTGGTGACGATCGTTTCCCGGGTGTCACTTCCATCTGTGCTGCCATTCGTCTTCGTCTGGGTCCAGATCCGATCCTCTCGAGCTCTGGGCGCCAGCTAATTTGAATAAATGAGACCAGTGCCGGGGACAGGTGGGCGTCCCCGTCATGCTGCCCGCGTCCCCCGGGCATGGATGCCACCGCGGCCCCGGCAGGCCACCCTCGCTCCCGCGCGGCCACCGGACGGGTGCAGATGCCCGGGCCCCCGACGGCCAATCACCCAACAATTAAGGGTCGGGTCCGGCCTCGGCGGCGCCTGATTCCCTCGAAGTCTCTGTGACGGATTAAGTGTTTATGGCTCCCCACGGCCGTCGCGGCCTCTTCTTCCTCGGGCCTGCTGTTAAGCTGTCAGGATGAACAATGGGCCCGCCTCGGGTCGCCCTCAATGTCCGTCAGGCTCAGAAAAGCAGACGGCTATTGTCCCTCTTGGCTCGGCGCCCATCCGAGGGCAATGCTCCTTTTTCCCCTGTGTGGTCCTCATCTGGCTGAAAACAACTTTCCAAAAAAAGCAATTAACTCTCCATTGAGATCCGTAAACCAACCTCTCCTCCCGTCCTCTCTCTAAAGACGCTTCCAGTCCGGCCCATCCAGTGCGTTCATGAACCGATCCACAGGAGCGGATTTGGTTCTAGAAGATCTCACGGTCGGAGAACCCAGGACCTCAAGCACGCGGGGTCCCGTAGCGCCAAGGACCCCACGCGGCTGGTGGAAAGATGCGCGGGTCTCTGGATCGCTGCCGCCCTGTCACTCCAATGTCTCTGCTTTGCTCGCCCGGTCGGGCTGTTACTTCTCAAGAGCATCTTTGTTTGCTTTTTGCAGGGCCCCCGCCCCGAGCCACAGCCACACAGGGGGGCTTCCTTGGAAATACTTGCCAGCGATCGCCGTCAGGGGCCGCGTCGATCAAATAGCAGAGCTGAGGGATCCAGAGTGATCAAATCAGCCCCGGGGGGGCCACCGTGCCGTGGCCGCCTGGGCCCTAACCTTGGACCGGGCAGCATGGAAGTCTCTCATCCTGTGGTCACCAAGCACCTGCGAGGTGTTGGGTGCAAATCGAGACGAGCTCTAAGTGCAAGATGTACGCTGAATTCAAACACATAATACTAGGAATAATAATATAAAGAAGAATGTAAAATATTTCGCTGGTAATTTTTATACAAAGGATGTGTTGAAATGATCATATTTTGGATCTACTGAGTTAAATAAAATATATTATTAATTGCACCTTCCAAAAAAGTATCTTAGAGATTCCAGAAAGCTTAAGGTTACATAGGTGGCTCACATTGTATTTCTTTTTTTTTTTTTAAGATTTTATTTATTTATTCATGAGAGACACAGAGAGAGAGAGGCAGAGACACAGGCAGAGGGAGAAGCAGGCTCTGTGCAGGGAGCCTGATGTGGGTCTTGATCCCGGGTCTCCAGGATCAGGTCCTGGGCTGAAGGCAGGTGCTCAACCGCTGAGCCGCCCGGGCCACCCTCACATTGTATTTCTATTGGGAGGTGCTGCTCTGGACCTTTCCTGAGAGCCCATCTTCTGCCCCAAATGCCTCTCAGAGTCAAGTAAGAAAGGTGCCCACAGGTTTGTGCATCCTCTGGGGCAGAAGAGAGTGGTCCATGGCTGACTGGCCATGGACGAGCCAAAGGGCAACCAAAGGGTATTTAGCTCAGCCAAACCTGCCCAGGTAAGAGCATAGAACGGCCACACCTGTGTAGCAAAGGCCTGTGCATGTGTGTGTGTCTATGTGTGAGCAACAAAGTAATTCAGTCTGACTATCCTCCCAGGGAACCAAGAGCTTTGCCTTGTTTCTAGAAAATCGTATCCACAGCCCCTTGGGTGTCATTTCTGGATCCAGCTCTGGGTTGTGTATTAGTTTTCTGAAGCTACTGCAATCAGTTACCACAAACTTGGGCTTCAAACAATACAAATTTATTCTTTCACAGTTCTGGAACCCAGAAGCCCCAAATCAAGGCATTGTCAAGGCCACACTGCCTATGAGAAGACCAGGAGACAACCCTTCCTTGCCCCTTCTAGACTCAGGGGGTTGCAGGTATCCACTGGCCCTGGCCCTGGCCCTGGCCCTGGCCTCCACCTGCGCCTGGCCCCCTCCTCTTCTGTCCCTGTTGTCTCCCTCTGCTTCACCGTCCTAACGACACTTGGCATTGGACTCCAGCTCCTCCTCTCAGGATCCTTGACTTAATCACATCTTTTGCCATATAAGGTAATACTCACAGGTTCCCGGAATGAGGGCATGGACATACCTTCCCTGGGCCACCATTAAGCCCATTACAGGGAGTGAAAATGGACCATTGGTAGGGATCCCCGTGGAGAAGAGAATTGCTGACTCCTCATTGCCTGAGTCTATTTGGGATCCCAGAAGTCAGATAGCATATTGCCCCTCTTACCTTCAGGCGCTTTTTAATGCATTCTGCATTTTACTTAGCTCCTATCCACTTTAAGTAAAAGATCTAACAATTTCTCATTCCAGGAATTCAGCAATAAAGTGCTTCAAGCCAAACTCATTCTTATAAATAGATGGAATTATGTGCACATTTAAAACGTACAGATTACTTTTCCAAACCATCCCTGCAAGAATGAAGCCAAAATGCTCCCTCAGGTTGGTTGGGAGCTACTTAGGTTGTTTGGCTGGAGGCTCTTCCTCTGGGACTGTGCTCTTCCCAGACCCTTCATGGATCAGGCCTCAGCCATGCTCCTCAGAGAAGCTGCCGCCACGTGCACGAGAAAGCCCCAGCACCTGGGAACTGGGTCAGCTCCCGACCTGCCGGCAGATCAGAAGCCCTGGAGATGGGAGTCCCAAGAACTGCACTTCTAATAAACTCCTCTGGTGGTTTCTATTAAAAGAATGTTTTAAAAACCACTACCTGGGGCGGAGGCCTGGGGGGCTCAATTCATTGAGTATCCGGCCCTTGATTTTGGCTCAGGTCATGATCTCAGGGTCATGAGATCCAGCCCTTCATGGGGCTGCAAGCTCAGTGTGGAGTATGCTTCAGATTCTCCCTCTCCTCCTGCCTCTGCCCTTCCCCTTGCTCTTTCTCTCTAAAATCTATAAATAAATAAATTGTAAAAAAAAAAAAAAAAAAAAAAAAAAGAAAAGAAAGAAAGAAAGAAAGAAAGAAAGGAAGAAAGAAAGAACCATTGCCTGGGCTTTTCCTGACCTCCACCTTTGAGGGAAGCCTGAAGCTATAGGGCCGGGATCAGTCACAGCTTCTGCCAACGCAGGAGAAGCATAGGCATGAAATCATAAATCACATGGTGAGAACTTTACTGGTGCAGCATCTCTCTTTGTTGCTAGTCTGTCTTTCACACCCAACATGTGCTAATCTCCCTACTTAACAGAGAAAGAGAGCAGGCCTCTGAAGCTGAGCCCACACCAGCCGTAGTGACAACCCACAGGGCACAACATTCTTTGGCGTCTCCTCATGGTAAGTGCAGAGCAGATGGTCAGCTTTTCAATTTCAAGCACAGATACCGAGTTCCCTTTATAACCTATTACAAACATAAGCAAGTCAATTTAAAGGAAAACATTAAGAAGACAATAAAGAAAGGTAAGATGAGGAAGGTGGCAACTGAGGAAAATACTTATTAACCAAGAATGTCCAGAGAAACAGAATCAAATACACACACACACACACACACACACACACACATCTACGTCTATGCACATATAAACACACAGAGGGATGTATGTATAAATAAGTTATTATAAGGAATCAGCTCATGTGATTACAGAGACTGCGAAGTCCCAAGATCTACAGTTGACAAGCTGGAGCCCAGGATGGCCAGTCGGTAGTTCCAGTCCAAAAACCAGCAGACTCAACACCTAAGAAGAGCTAAATTTTTCACTTTGGGTTGAAAATCAGGAGAAGACTGATGTTTGATTCTAGGCAGTCAGGGAGCAGGAGTTCCCTGTTATGGAGCCTGTTTGTTTCCTTTGGGTCTTCAGCTGATTGGCCGAGGCCCACCCACATTGTGGAGGGCAATCTGTTTTCCTCAGTCTCCTATTCAAATGTTAATCTTATCCAGAAACACTCTCACCAACACATCAAGAAAAATGTTTGACCAAATGTCTGGGCGCCCTGTGGCCCAGTCGAGTTGATCCATAAAACTAACTAACACATAGACCAATGCAGCACAAGCAATCTGCTGTGTCAGAAGAGTGTGTGTGTGTGTGTGTGTGTGTGTGTGTGTGTGTGTGTGCATGTGAGCATTTAGGGATCAGCAGCTTGGCCCTTGGGGCTCACTCTGGCAGAAGTAGTTAATTTTCAGGTTGACCAGATGGTCAGACTGAGATGTTCATAAACGTCTCTCCAGGACAACCTGGTTCAAGAAAGTAATGGACACTTTGGTTCTGACCCATAAATATCACCTTAGTCCCACTAGGCTGGTGGATCCATTAGACCAAACTTCCTCCCAAAGCTCTACCTTTCTGACTTGCACCCAATTCAGCTGTGTAACTGGGCTGAGCATTGGGGACTGTTAGGCGAAGAGTGTAATCTTTTAAAACCACAAATCCACTCCTTTCACTGCTCTGCTAAAACCTTCAATGTCTCCCTCTTGTTGCTCAGGGAAGGATCCAACTTCCGCCTGTGGCCTCCTGCACCTGTAAGGACTATTGGCTCACTCTTGCTCTGTTGCTGGGCTAGTGGCTCCTCACTCCCTGTGCCCCACAGACACTATCCCATTTCTCCAAAGGTCAAATTGTCAGGCCTTTTCTATAAAGGGCCAGATAGTAAATATTTTAGGATCAGTGGCCCATGGAGTCTTGTAGTAGCAGACAAACAGCCACAGACAATACATAGGCATATGGGCCTGGCTGCATTCCAATAAAACTTTATTGACAAAAGAGGCAGTGGGCCAGATGTGGTCCACCAGCTGATGTAGTCTGCTGATCCTGCTCTTCTGACTCTGGGCATGTGTGTACTCCTGCTGCTGCTGGTGTGGCCTCTTTCTTCTTGCCTGGCTAATTCTTGATCTTCCCTAGGTTTCAATAAATATTCCTTCCCCAGGGAACTCTTTCCTGACTCTTCAGAAAAATCTCTTTTAGGGCAGTTATCACAGTTGTAGTCGAAGTGTGGGTGTGCATGCACATATGTGTGCAATGATCCAGTGTCTGCCTCTCCAGGAGTCTCCAGGGACAACCTACTTTGCTCACTATTACGTTCCCAGCCTGGCACCTGGTGAAGGCTCAATTAATATCTGTCAATCAAATTAATAGCTAAATGAGTCGTTGACCAGAACAATGAGTATATACATGAAAGCTAGGAAGATTTGCATTCTTGATCACCAAGCTTCACAAATGAAAAATGGATACATCCTTACTTTTCTCTAGTCAGCTCCCTCCTCAGGCAAGGCTATTGGGTCAATGCAATTGGCTTTGCTTTCTTTCCTTTGGATGCGATTTCCCCCAGGGAGCGTGTGCATGGCTCTTACCAAGTTTACCTTCCACTCATCAGCTCCAAGGCCTGGAGTGAGTTATTGAGAGTCTCTGACCTTCCATTTGCTCATCTGTAAAAGCCATCATCACACTCACCTCACGGGGCTACAGTGAGGATTAAGGCGGTTGACCTTCAGTGCCTGGTCATTGTTGTTGTTGTAAGTGCACTGCTTCCCATGATTTAGAACTTCGGCATTTCCCCTCTGCGTGGAAAACCTACAGCAGTCACTGGAGAGCCCAGGAAGCTGCCGACACCGTCAGATGACAAAGGCAGACATGTGAACAAGTATTTTCTCTGGGAAGAATGTAAACATCCCATCTCTCCCTTCTTATGAGCAGCATCAGACCTAAGTAAGATGTTTTTCAGGGAACATGTTGGGAGAATTTGATATCAATCACACCAGAGAAAATTCTGGAACAATCTGCGTCCAACATTATGGGGCTGGGTGGATAGATCATTGACCCATATAGCTAATGCTGTGCAATGCAGATTTGTTTACCAAGTGTCTTTAAGACCAGAAAATATTTAAATTGTAATGTTAGACAACAACAACCCAAAAAGATTTTAAATTACCTATATTGGGGGATCCCTGGGTGGCGCAGCGGTTTGGCACCTGCCTTTGGCCCAGGGCACGATCCTGGAGACCCGGGATCGAATCCCACGTCGGGGTCCCAGTGCATGGAGCCTGCTTCTCCCTCTGCCTGTCTCTGCCTCTCTCTCTCTCTCTCTCTCTCTCTCTGTGACTATCATAAATAAATAAAAAATTAAAAAAAATAAAATAAAATTACCTATATTGGGACCTCGTTTAATGTATTCAAGAAGACATTGCAGCAGAGCAAGATATTTATTAACCAAGTCTCTGCTCTGGTTAGCGACACTGCAATTGGTGTGTGTGTGTGGCTGTATGTATTCATTTTTCTGTATTTTCCAAATTTTCAAAGCAAGTATGACATGAGTGATCAAGAGAGAAAAAGTTTGACTGATTTTCATTTATGGTTCCCTGGACAAAATCATATGAAGATGCACATCTTCCCAGTCTTTGAAGCCTACCTTAGGCTTTAAAAGGTTAAAATTTCTGGCATCAGAACCCCACCTTGACTTCAGCCTGTGAAAGGTCCAGCCACAGCCACTGGCAGATTTCAGACCTGGCTGCCAGGCACAGGTGAAGGCGTCAGTCCACAGTCCATAGCCTGATCTCCGAGAGCCACTCTGCAGGGAAGGGCAGGCCACCAACAGGGACCTTTGAACTGCTCTGTTCCCAGCTGCCTGTAAAGGGTGTGGGAGATCGGCTGCCCTATTCCAAGTTGCAAAACTACCCCTTCATAGTCGTCATTATTCAGGTCTTACACTCACCACCTCGCTAAACTCTCAAAACCCACCAAGGTCTGTGCTGTATTGTCCCCATTTTATAGATGAGGGAATTAAAGATCAGAAACCTTCAGCAAATTAACCAGGAGTTGGATCTAGGCTCCATTCCCATTAAAACACTCAGCCGCTAGGCAGAGACAAACGGACCCTCTCCCCTTGACCTAAAGCCTCCATCCCTCTGCTGGACTCCATATCAATTTCCTTAATTACCACCTGGATTCTCTTGATTGGATTTGTCCTAATGTGGGGTCTTCAGCCCATCAACAAATATGTGTTGCAAGCCTGTGTTCCTTGTGACACTTGGCTAGGCCGGGGGTTCTAGAAGGTGTTCAGTATGCATTATAGCTCCTAGTCCTTGCACAGTGGCTAGTGGACCAGATGTAAAGAGCTGTGTCCAGAGGTGGTAATTAAGTCATGATTCCTGCATGAGCTCAAGAGGGGCTGGCAGCCCGCAGGTCAGATGCAAGTTCAGCCTCTTTTAACCACAACTGGCCACAATCTATGCCAGGCAGACAGGCTCCACCTTGACTTGGGAAGAGCCACCACATTCCAGCTGGTGGGAAGGGCAACAAACAGGAAGTGAAGCAGGAAAAATGCAGACAGTGTAGGAGGAAGGATGACCACGAGGATGAGTGAGGAGACCTTAGGGGAGCGGGGGTGCCTGGCCAAGAAATGCCGATGGGGGTGCTCAGTGTTCTTCCCACGCCACCTGTGGCCTCTAACCTAGGACACGCTAAATTGTGAGACAGCTGAGCCCGGGGCCACAGGCCTGTTCATTCGGGAACATCCTCCCGGGCATTTGCTCCAGCTGTCCTGCTGATTCTCTCCTCTGTCAACCACACTCCAGGTCGTGGTGGGTGGGAAATGACTCATTAATAAGCATGGAGGGCTAAGCCAGTTCAGCCCGAAGGCTGTGGTATACAATGTGTTTGAAGAAACCACCAAACCAAGACACCCAACCCCGTGCTCAGAAACTTAACCCATTCATCTCCACTTTGCCCCACTGCCTGGTTCCAGATGTGCTCCCTGTTGCTTCACATAAGCTGAGTCTCCCTGTGGGTTGATGGCTCCCTTGCCATCAGTATAGCTGCACCCAAGGACCCCCACAGGGCTGCTGGGCAGGGAGCTCACAACAGCTGGGAAATCAGCCAGATCCAGGCTTGACTCCTGTCTCTGAAACCATGGCTGAGGCCACGGGCCATGGAGCTTGGCCCCTCGGTGACACAGTTCTCATCTGTAAAACAGAATGATTGTTCATAGGGGATGGGGTTGGGTTAGTTGCAATAAACATGGTGCCTAGAGTACAAAATGTAAGGACCTACCCTCAGGTCTGCAGGTGTGGAGAGCGAGCCTTTATTTTGTAAGCCTTAAATTTTATATCTTTAAATTAGGCAGCTTTCTTGCCTCATCTTAGTCTGGGTCCTGCTTGTGGCCACCGTTGCATGAGGCCCAACCACTTGCATACCCTCACTTCATGCCCATAAAGCTGGGCTGAAAATCCTTCTCTAGTCTCCTAGGTAATTGCCTACGACATTATTTTGCTAATGGAAATTCTCAAGCCATTGATATAAATTGATGTGAAATCCATGTAGAGAGCCACGGCCAACATTTGAAAAATTGAAATAGACATCTAGACTTGCCTGGAGTGGAGTAAATAGAACTGAATACCAGTTTATATGCTTTTCATAAGATGCTTCCTTCAGGTGTACATACGTGTGCGTGTGTATGTGCACTAGGTTGGATGTAAATTGTATTTCTTACTACGGCCTAGGACACACCTGCTCCTCCTGGCCTGCTGGTCTGCACCTGGCCAGTCCGCATCTCATCCCGAACTGCCTCCAAGCACACGATGTGCATCAGGGGTTTTTGTGTGCTTTCCTCCCCTGCGGGGCCTCATACCCTCAGCAGCCTGTTTCTGGGGGATGATCATGACCTACTGGACTTCACCACTGTAGGTTCTGGCCACAGTCATGGCCACAGCCCAGCCCATGGGATGGAAGAGTCAGACCTGTGGATGAAGCTCAGCCTCCAGGTGGGTTGAGTGGGATCCCTGTTGTGGTCCAAGCCCTGGGGGAGGCCATAGTGTGGGACCATGGAAGGTGAGTCTTAGGAGTGACAAGGTGAGAGCCTTGCCCCTACCCTCGCTGCCTTGAGGAAATAAGTGGAGCTGGCTCAGGAAAAAACATCTGCTTCCTCATGCAGCTGGAATTATGCCTGGAACTCCCACTGGGGAGGAAGGAGATGCCAACCTACATGGGACACAGTCCCTCTCCTGGGGATTAGATACAGTTTCTCACCTAAGCAATAGTAAAATACTGTATGTAAGACACCAAGGTGCTGAAAGCAGCCAGGACAGGAAGCCTATGTTTCCTGAGTGCCGAATGCAAGCTTGTGTCCCTGCTATTTCATTCCATTATCAGAAGAATCTATGGTATGAGCGTTGTTACATCCATGACACATAAAATGGAAATTGCCCTACATTTTTAGGAGTTGGGAAAGGGAGTCGTACATTCATGCACGCTTGACGCATTCCTTTATTTATTCAACAAATAAAGATGAAGCAAGTATTATAATCATGTGGTAGGCAAGATACAAAATATTTCAAACATTAAATGCCCTCAGGATGTTCACAGTCAAGTTTGAGAAGATGGGTGTGTAACATTTAAGTGTATTCAAGTCGTCGATGTTCTTTTGACTCAACGTAGGATGTCCCCTGGGGGAGTGAGAAATTCTGTCCGGAGAGGGTGGCTGGGGCAGGGAGGGAAGAAGGTAGGACTGCAATCCTCATCTGGGTGAGATCAGTTTTGACTGGAGAACCAACCAAAATAGGTTCACGTAGCAAGGGCATTTGCAGAACAAAATAAGCAAAGAGGTAGGAGGGTGAAGGGAGGATCAGCCCTACAGAAGGAGACCATCTCCAAGAGATGGGTGAGCAGCAGTGCAAAGTGGGCCAGGATCCCAGAGGAAGATGGTGGGTGGTGGGTGGATGGGAAGCAACTCACAAATCCCTAGGTAAGTAGTTTTATGAAACAGGACCTTCATCCTCATCTGCCAGGGTCTTAATCATAGATGTCACATTTTCCTTAATATCCAACTCAGAGGACCACCATTCTCAAGTGTTCCTGAGAATCCAGAGTTCAGTGAAGCCTGAGAAGTGCAAGGGGGCACCTGAGCTCACCCTTGCAAGACAGAAGGTGTGATGCAACATCTGTGGGTGCTACTGGCTTTTGAGGACTGTGGGGATCATCCCTATGGAGAGTGTCTGCTTGTTCCATTTTCCTACAGACACACCTGCATCCATGGGGCCTAACTACAAGCAGGGGAATGCATTCCTGGGGCAGGCCAGTGGGGGAGAGCCAGAGAAGTCTCCCAAGTAGGTGAGGTGACCAGGCACCAAAAGCAGTCATGGTCACATTCAAGGAACGGGGACAGGTTTCCAGGAGGCAGAGAGCGTTCAGCGCCTTTAGCTCCTCTCCACTGTTGAACTGTTCCAGACGCAATCTGATTTTTATGCTAAAGACTCGTGCACAGAAAATGATAGGACTTCAGGCACTCATTAAAAAGTTTATATTCTTAGGGTTGTGTGGGGATGTGTGTGTGTGTGTGTGTGTGTGTGTGTGTGTGTATATATATATACTCGAGCTGTTGGAAATATAAACATCTTGCATATTTTATTTGCTTTTCTTCCAACTCAAAAAAGGCCTTCCTTTCGGTTTGTAATCTGTAATCCCCTTGGAAACCCACGATGTAATCTGATAGAGAAAACTAAAACCCAGCAAGGTTTCACAGGATCCTGACTTGGCTTTTCTTGGAAAATGGCTTCTCCCAAGATTGCTTTTGTGCGTTTTTACAAGGCCATTTTGGAATACTGAATATGACATTTGATTGGGCCTTCCTTTAGAAAGGTCAGGTTTGCTTTAATAATGGTACATGTCATTACTGTGCGGAATAGGAAAATACTGGCCAGTTGACAGACCTGAGGCAGAATGTATTTTTTCAACCATTTGATTAAGACCTTCTAGAAATGGCAACCCAGCAGTGTACATAAATATTGGAATGTGGTAGTAATTATAATGTGTGAACAGGACAGAAAGGTTAATTTGGCTTCATTTTGACACCTGAAGGTGTCCAGTGAAATGTCAGTTTAAAATGTCCATATAAAGCCATGCTCCCTTCAACTTCAAGTAAGACATACACATCTGATATTAGCCAAAAAGCCAAAAAGCCACAAAAAAAAAAAAAGAACAAGATAACTCAAACCATATTCCATTATCTACTCTCCAAAGACTGATATCCTAAAGAAACACCATGTAAAAACTCGGATTATTCACAGAGTTCCTAAGTGAGATGACTAAGTTCGTAAACTAGACCCAAAGAGCATCCAAACCCCTTGTTGTTATGCAAGACAACACAGTCTCGGTGGCCAGGTGGTTGTGTGGTTGTGTCTTCCTGGACACTGAGCCCCTGGAGCCCGAGTGCCCCTGGCCTTGAAGCACTCCATGGATGCTCTACCTGGGGCCACCCGTCAGATTCACTACATTCATTTCGTGGCTGCATGCCCACTCTGTCCTGGCATTCCCCTACGGCTCTGCATGCTCCCCTGTTCCTGGAACTTGAACCCCAAACACCCATGAGTTACATTCTGGCAACCAGAGAAAGTGTAGGCCTGAAAAATGCATGTGGTTCTTAACTCTGTGGCTTTAAAGGATGCCTTTCCCTCATGACTCCATAAAACTCTATGGGCCGTGGCCTGCTCGCTGGCCAGCGCCTGCCTTGTAACACAGATCATGAGGCCTCAGCAACAAAATCATTCACGGTCCTATCAGAGACATGAAAGTCTTATACAAGGCACACCCATGTCTTTTTCTAGCCCTGACCAAATCACGCACTTGGCTTTCACCAGGAGTCACCCCAAGGAGAGTAGAACAAGGACAGCATAGATCAATGGCTGCCTTCAATTTGTCTTTAGAACTCCTGTAGAGCTCCCAAATCCATCAGTGGGCCAGCCCAGAGCAGCCAGCTTGCCGTAATGACCCCCAGGTTCTTCTCTCCTGAAGAACAAGTGTCCAGATCGTGTGTCTGTGGAAGTCCACCATCATGGGAGAGACGAGAACTAGCACAAGGGGAACCATCCTCAAACTGCAGGGCCAGGCAGCCTGCCCCTGGGGTGAGGGACTTGTCATCTGATGACCAGGGGAAGTCATAGCCATACTGTGATACTGTGCAAAACATAGGGACTTGGGACCCACACATTCCTGAATACTGGTCCCAGCTCTTCTATTTACCAGTCATGTGACCTAAGGCAAGGTGCCCACTTCTATGCCACAAGATGGGAAACTCTAGCCCTTACCGGGCTTTTGTGGAAACTAAATGAGAAGTTAAATTCAGTGATGCACATACTGGTACTCACCAAATGTTTACCCTCTTCCCCGTAACTCCCACTCCAAAATCAAGTCTCCACCGCACCGCTCACCGATCTGCGCAAACACCGTCGCACCGCCAATCCTATGCAGGTAACCCTAGAGAGCATCTCCAAATTGCCCCATGAAGAACACAGATCCACACGCTTACCACAGCAGGCAGGACACTTCTGTGTGTTTGCTTTGTGTGTACAGAGCACTCGAGGCCAAAGAGGACCGATCACCCACGGCTACCTTCCCAGGCAGGTAGCAGGACGCCTGAGTCTCTGGGGCACTTGGAAAGAGAATTTAAGAGAATTTCACTTGAGTACATAGCCTTAGAATGTGCAATTTGCTGTGCAAATATTTGCTTGGAGTCTCCCTAGAGTGGCGTGTTAGAGAGGGCGGCTGAGCAGCGCAGGCATCCTGCTCTGGTTTTCTTTCCTGAGCAAACACTTCGCAGTTGTCTGACACTTTGAATTGTGTAAACCATAAAATTAACAATGGCCCAAAGATCAAAGACCAAATTGGACTTTGCAGAGCAAGTAATAATACACAGGCCTCGTTCTTAGGGTGGCAGATAAATCTCTCCATCTAGGCACAGAAAAGAAGACCGGGCTTGATACATCTCTGCTGACTCCTGAGCAAGAGTTGCTCCCCAAATTTTGAGAAAGTATAAGGAATTGTTGTAGGTATTCACTTTTCAAAAATCAAATTTTCAAGTAACATAAAAATAGAAGTAGGTGTATTATTTAAGGACCTGAAAAAAATCTTTGTTAAATCAAAAATTATACTAATCTTCAAAAAAAAAAATTATACTAATTTTCAATTACAAAATGCCTAAGGGGATAACAAAAGTAATAATAATACAATTTAATGTAACAGTCCATTATTTGACATCCCCAAATTCCCAGTTTTGAAGGGATTACATATGGTGTGTTTACCTCTGCCAACTTTCAGTACAATTCTAGGAGATTTTATGATTGGAAATCACAGCATGTAATAAGCAAATACATGATTAAATTAAGCATGGCTCTGGATGCTTACTGCTAAGGAAAAAACTCAAATAAATAAAGTGAGAAATAATTTCACACTAAATAAAACATTCGACAAACTTTACAAATCCTTTCCTCTGCTCCCAGAGAGCCCATTCATTCCTGGTTCCAGCACCCCTGAGCCCGTTGCGCGCCCCAAGACTTGCACACGCACACGGGGCTGGCCCTGCTCTGGGGCTGAACTGCCGCCAGGGTCACAGCACGGCAGGAGCTGTGCTCACGCACCAGAAGGACCAGATGTGCAGACGGGAGCCAAGCTAAGGGGGTCCAGGTCACTTATCCAGTCATCCAGCCTGGCTGAGTACTGGGAGCTGAGGGGAGTAGGGGGGGTTGCAATGAGACGCAGCTCACAGCTCCTACCCTCAGGGATCTTACACTCTATCAGGCTGATAATGCATAAATAAATAAATAAAGGAATAAAGTCAAGACAACAGTAAGGAATTGTGAACATTCACGGAGATTTCTCTGTGCCCACCCAGGGTTGAGTGTTGTGCAAGCATGAACCCATTCAGGCCCCCTCCCACAAGCCCTGCAAGGCAGACATTTCTCCTCTTCAGTTCTTCTCTCTTCAAGGCCAAGAGAAAAGCCTTAGCTCACCTTTAGAGACCTCACAAGCTTCGTCCTGTTCCCATAGCCCTGGATTCCTGACTGCCTTCCCTTGTATAACATATATTTTAGAAAGCCACCTTAAGTCACTTTTAGAATGTGTGATACTTTTACAAGAACTTGTTTACCAAATTCAGCATGTCTGAACTCAGACTCTTTACTATTTCCCTCAAATCTGCTTCTTTTCTGGATTACCCTCTTTTGGTTAATGGTAGCTGCCGTCCCCAGAGCTCAAACCCTGCTGGAGTCTCAAACCCATTCTCTCCCTACTATGTCTCCCTCCTCTGCCTGAGTAGACCCGGTCACTGTCGGGTCCTCCAGCAGCACCTCCTGACTCGCTCTCATACACTTTTGCCATCCTGGGTAGTATCTAGACCATTATTAACCTGGGAAGGGGACATGTTTTTCCAAGTCCTCCTCTCTACAACGTTTTGTACACTGTTGCCATAATTAGTTTCCTGAAGCAGAGTTCTCATGACATCAGCACCCATATCTAGCTTCATGTAGCTTTGGAGCCTGTCCCGTACATAGACTCATCTACATAAACACCCTCCCGGCCTCCCCTCCATTCATCCGTCCATCCAACCATCCACCCAACCATCCATCCATCCATCCATCCATCCATCCATCTATCCATCCAACCATCCAGATGGATCAGGAGCCCTTTCTCTGTGTCAGCTTAGCATTGAGTGTTTTGAAAGCATTAACCCATTCTGTCCCTACTTCCCAATCTTGTGAAGAGGAGGTTTCTCCTCTCCTGAGGTGGCAAGTACTTTATCAGATTAGAGAGATAGGGCATGGAAAGTATGAGGGACTCAGCCAAGGCCACTGGCCACAGGGTTTAACCTCTGTGGATTGGAGCTGCTATTAACTAAGATAGGGTAATCCAGAAGAGAAGCAGATTTGGGGGAAATGAAAAAGAGTTTCAGTTTAAACGTGTTGAATTTAGTCAATGAGTCCTTGTATGTCTGGACTTTGAGAGCAAGGCTGAAGTTTAGATCTGGAAGCAAATTAACAGGGTAAAAAGTAATGTTGTCATGTTAAAGAGACCACCAAAGGAGAGGCTAGAGAAAGAAGTGAAAAAAGGCCCAGAAGGCAAATTCGGAGGCATCCCAAATGTTATGAGTTTAGAGCAAGGGTCGGTAACCTTTTTCCTGTAAAGGGTCATATAGCACCTATTCTAGGCTTTGAACGCCGCGTATCTCTGCCCCAACTACTCAACACTGTCACTGTAGCGGGAAAGCAGCCACAGACAAGGTATAAGCAAACGTTTGTGTTCCAATAAAACTTTATTAACAAAAACAGGCAGTGGCTCGATTTGGCCTGCGGGCCATAGTCTGAGGACCCCTGGTTTATGGGATGAGATGAGGCATATAGCCATGAGACTCAGGGGAGGGGAGTAAAGGGAGGGCTGCAAGAGTGGGGACCACCGTGCATTGGGCACCCCCTCACTGGTGCTCTGCACACCCATCTGCACCTCCATCTCCTGCGTGTCTCACACGGGCCCTGCCTTCGTACAGATGAACAAAGCAGAATTAAACTGCATGAGATCTAACTGGGATGGTGTGTGGGGTCCAGGGTCAAGTCCACTCTGTCCTCTGCTAACGGGCAGCAGGATGGTGCAGAGACTCAAAGAGGAAGGACTAGAGAGGCAGCAGGAGATGAGATCCTGCTGACCAGAACAGAGAGAACAAGGAGGGCTTCCTCTCTGTGTCCACAGAACCTGCTCCTCCTGGGCCTTTCCACGGCCCCCACAGTTCTGGGGGCATTGCATGGGGCTCCCCTGCACAGGAGCTGGATTTCCTTGGGGCCTCCCAAAAGAACTGCGAGGACAACATTGACTTGCAGACACTTCACTTCCTCTTTCCTTGCCTCAGACAAGAATCTTGTATCGGGAGGACCAAGCTTCTCCACTTAAAAATACCTTGCTAGGGACACCTGGGGGGGTTCAGTGGTTCAGTGTCTGCCTTCGGCTCAAGTCATGATCCCTGGGGTCTCGGGGATTGGGGTCCCACATTGGACTTCCTGCAGGGAGCCTGCTTCTCCCTCCGCCTGTGTCTCTGCCTTTCTCTCTGCTTCTGTCATGAATAAACAAATAAAATCTAAAAAAAAGAAAGAAGGAAAGAAGAAAGAAAGAAAGAAAGAAAGAAAGAAAGAAAGAAAGAAAGAAAGAAAGAAAGAAAGAAAGAAAGAAAGAAAGAAAGAAAGAAAGAAAGAAAGAAAGAAAGAAAGAAAGAAAGAAGAAAGAAAGGAAGAAAGAAAGAAAGAAAAACTCGCTAGAGGGACCTGGAGCATGGCACTTATGGGCTGGAAAGTCCACACTGGGGCTAACAGAGAGGTGAGCCCAGGCAGCCCTGAGCCACTGGCTGCTCCAGACCGTAGCGTATTGGGTGTCTGGGGCACACAGCAAAGGGTGTCAGAGTCAGCCTGCCCACAGGTGAGAGGTAACTAGTCACCTCGGGTCACCCTGGGCCACAAGCCCACCCCAGAGCCCTCTCTGAGCCCCTATGGGACAGCCCAGTCCATATGAGGTACCCTGCCTTCCTTCTAGCAAGTTCTTCTCCTCAGCCACCTTCCTGCCCAGCAGGCACTTTGATGCCTCCTATGCTGCAAGCCCCTCCCGAGCCTGCAGGGTAGCAAGCAGCTGTCATGGTAGGAGCGTGCCCAGCGACGGGGTTATAGGCACCTGGAGGGGACCATCTCCATGAGTGGGGCCAGAGGCTCAGTCACAGTGACAGTGGCCCACCTTTTCTCTCTGACCAAGTGGGTCACCTCAGCTCCTGGCCAACTCAGGAAGGCTGCTGTAGAAACGTCCATTGCGTTCTCATCCATCTGGTTAAAGCAGGGGCACCAGGGGAGGCCCAGAGGCAGGCTCCAGGGAGGGAGGCGCCAATCCCAGCCCTCAGAACTCCCCTCTGTGCAATCACAATACAAGAGAAAAACTGATTATTTTTCAAGGCCTGGATGAGAGAAAGGAGAACGATGCTCTGGGCCGTGAGGCCTCCGCTGGCTGGGATGTGCCTCAGATGTCGGGGCTGGCTGGGTCCTCCTCTCCGCAGAGACCGGATGGACCCACTCCCCACCCAGGAAGCTGCAGTAACCCCTGGGCGAGGATGTTTCTGATCGAGTCCACAATAGCCAAACTGTGGAAGGAGCCTCGGTGTCCATCGACAGATGATGGATAGAGAAGCTGTGGTCTGTGTATGCATGGGATATTCCTCAGCCATGAGAAACGACAAATACCCACCATTTGCTTCGACGTGGATGGAACTGGAGGGTATTATGCTGAGTGAAATAAGTCCATCAGAGAAGGACAAACATTATATGGTCTCATTCACTGGGAGAATATAAAAAATAGTAAAAAGGAATAAAGGGGAAAGGAGAGAAAATGAGTGGGAAATATCAGAGAGGGAGACAGAACAGGAGACTCCTAACTCTGGGAAAGGAACAAGGGGTGGTGGTAAGGGAGGTGGGCAGGGGGATGGGGTGACTGGGTGACGCGTACTGAGGGGGGCACTTGGCAGGATGAGCACTGAGTCTTATGCTGTATGTTGGCAAATTGAACTCCAATAAAAAATAAAAATAAAATAAAATAACATGCTTTAAAAAAAAGGATGTTTCTGATTGAGAATCAGGGGGGTTAACCGTAGAAGCTGAGGGAGATAGAGCTGAATCCTGACCCCAGGTGAGGGAGGCAGGTGCACTGTGTCTCCACAGGCCCTGTGAATCTGGAACGTGCAGGAAGATAGGGGTTTAGAAATTATTCTGTGCTGTCCCGAGAGCCGATTCATTGGAGAACACGAACTTCCTCCCTCCAGGGGAGAGGGTGTAGAGCAAGAAGGGAAAAATAGATGAAATTTCGAAGTACCTTATACTGAGGGGTGCAGATGGAGGAGAAATTCCCCAGGCTTTGCGGTCCCCGAGACGGGCTCAGCGCATACTCACTTAAACACACGAATGAACAATTGAAGGCACACGTGAGGGGTGCACTGGAGGGGCCTCCATTGAATCTAAGCCCAAAATTGACCACCTTTCACGGTGGGCAGGTCACTCCAACTCACTGGTACTTGCTTGTTTGTTAACCTGCAGAATGCAAATAGTAACTGCACCAGGTACGAGAAGGAGAGAAAACTGGACCCTGGGTCGGGGTCCGCTGCCTGCCTGTGCCCCTCCTGGGCCGCGCCTTCTCCGGAAATGGGGTCTACCTGACTGGGAGTGTTTGAGGTCCCTTCCCACTGACATTCCGGGGCTCTAACCCCTCAGAGGAACTCGCAGGGCCTTGGGGGTGTGTGGTCGGTGGGGAGGGCCAGTCCCGCAGGAGGCGGCCTGGGGAGGCCGCAGGCAGGCCTGGATTCCCGTGTCTTGGCTCCAATCCGAGATAAGAGAAAACATTCTTGCTTTTCAATCCTGACCGGGACTGACAGGTTCTGCAGGGTTCCCTCTGCCCGTGTGGAATGCAGAAATGTCGGCGGGAGGCATTCCAGAACCAGCCCTCGGAGCCGGAGCTGAGAAGCCCCTTCCCCTGCTAACTGCGTCTGAGGGCGCAGCGCCTGGGCCGCGGCTCCTCCTGGGGCTGCTCGAGGAAGGAGCGTCCGCCGCACGCTTGCCCTCTGGCCAGAGGAAATCTCGAAGCTTACTTCATGCAATCTAAAGCTAGAAATACAACATTGAGATTCTCTACATCCCAATGCGGTGCTTATCTCCTTCTACACGAAAATCCTAGATGATGGGACTTACAACGGCTCGTAGATGAGCGGACTCAGACTTCCAAGGAAAACGTAAGGACCACCTTTTCCAACCACACAGCCAATGGAGGAGGCAGGACACTCCACCAAAATTTAGAACAGAGAAGAAAAACGAATGGTCCCCTAAGAGCGAGACTATAACATTTACACACATTAAAAAAAAAAATTTACACATAAGAGGACACGCCTAAGTGTTGTGCAGAGCCCACGCTTGGTGGGAGACGGGCCCCGGTCGTCCTCGCCTGTGAAGCCCACTGTCCTTCCACCTGAGGACAGGACATACATACAGCAGATGTCGGGGGGTAGCCTCAGGATGCAGAGAGCCACCAGCGGGGAGAGCGTGTCCCTCTTCAGAGCAGGACAAGCCCCGGGACCCACTGTGGGCATGGATTGTCGGGATCTCTCAACCCAGTGACGTGAAATACAGCAGGATTGTGACGGGCGAGGGCCTTGGGCTCAGACTGACCCTGTGTGCCTCCGAGTTCCGCAGCCTTGGACCTGCTACTTCATCTAAGTCTCATTTTATGTATATAAATATTATATATATGGATATTATATTTATGGATGGTTGACCCATATATGTTATATGGATGGGTCAACCATCCATAAATGTTATTAAACACACACACATACACACACACACACACACACACACACACACAAGGCTCACATCATTAACCACTTGGTAAACCACCTTCCAGATTATAAGTTGGCCTCATCTCCAGGAAATGAAGGCATGGTCAGGTGCTCCGCTCCGCAAGCCCCACCCTCACGTGACCCCAGGAAAATATCTTGCTTCTACTTCTACGTGGAGCCACATTTCAGAGAGGCACAGGGCGTCCCGCTTGCGGGGCTGGCCGGGGCTCCGCTGCAGCAGGGACCTCTTCCACTCCGAACCAGCTCGACCTGCTAGCGCAGAGATCCCAGGTGCGCGGTCCTCCTGCCCCCCAAAGCCGCCTCGGAAATGTCCTTCTGCAGCCTGACGGTCGAGCCATCGGAGAACCATTCCATGCACGAGGGACAGGACCTGTGCAAGCCCCTCAGCGGCACAGCACCCCGTGCCCTCAACCCCCCTGATCCCACAACCTCCCGAACCTCCCGGAACCTCCCTTCACCCTCGAGGAATTGCTTAGAGTTTCAGGCATTAAAAAAAGTTTAAACTGCAACTTTGGGCCTAAGCAGCCGATGTCTCGGCAAGATCTCAGATTCTGAACCAAGTGCAGCAGAGCGAGGGGCGCCCAGCCAGGTGTCCTGGGCCCCGACGGGTGAGTTATAAAGGGCCACGTGGTTGCTTTCCACTCGTGAAGAATAACTTGCTTCCAAGGGGAACATTCTAAGCAGCTCCCCGATTCCCAGCATCGGAGACGGGAGCTGGGAAGTGAACGGAGCGTCAGCTGCCTGCTGCTGGTGGTCTGCCGGGTGGTCCCACAGCTCCTGGGCTTGCCCCGCGTGGATTTCTGTAACAAGAATGCCTGTCATGCTTTGGATACGCCTTCATTTGGATTCGGACCAGTTCAACATGCTCAACCGCACATCAGCATTCCTGGGGTGTCTTGGTTGGGGACACGACCTGCTTTCCCCCCACAGATCCCACAGAGCCCACCCGGGAGCCTCCCTGGAGGAGCATCCTTAGCACCCACAGTTCTGTGGGCAGGGTAGGGCCCCATTTCCAGCTTGGGGCCCACCCCCAGGTCTCCCAGGTCCCCTGGAGCCTGGGCATGCAGGGGAGAGGGCAGGGGCTGCGCCAAAAGCCTACGAGGCTCGGGAGGGAGACGCACCTTGGAGCATCAGGAGAAACACACTACAGCTCTCCATCAGGTGCAGCTGTTTCCTCCTGGCGAGGCCACAGCTGAGGCCCCTGAGAAACTGGATCGCCTCCAGGGCCTTGCGACAACACCCTACCCCAGCCGCAGTCAGGGCCCCTCCCAGCCCGGACATCGCCCTGGAAACCGCGATGATTCCCCAAACATCATCCCATTCCCACGGCATTCAGGAACTCTCTGCGGAGGTAGGTGGGGACCCCGTGATTATTTTTACAGACGAACGAGCTGCAAGACACGGCGGGCACGTTCTCCGCCGCAGGCTCCGCGATGAGCTGAAGGACAGCTACGGCTCTCCCCCCCCCCCCCAAAAAAAAGAAGAAAATAAATAAACGGGAAGAGGGAAAACCCAAATTCTCAGGGCAAATTAGATGTTTATTAATCATGTCGTGGAAGGAAGCAGCAGCGGCCTCGTCTCCACGGACGGCTTTCCTGGTGCCCGTGCGGAGGCCAAGCACCTCCGGGCCCGGGATCACACCCGCAGCCCCGGCCCCCACGTCCTGGAGAACGGGCCAGATAAGGAGAGGGCGGCAGGCGGCAGGCGGATGTTCAGGTCTGATACAGGCTGTGGGCAGGAGCTGGGCGGGGGGAGCAGAGGTGGGGGGTAGGGGGGAGGGCCCCCGAGTCACAGATAAGCCCACGGTTCTGATGCCAGCACGTCGCCAGTGAGGAGCCGAGCCTGCCGTCCCCATTGCTTACTCACTGCACATGCACCGTGTGTACTTACGCCTTGCGGACATGAAGCCCCAAAGGGAGAGCACCCTGTTCTGAGACAAGCTCCCCGGTAGGTGGGTGACCCCGCCAGGAGGTGCTTTTGTCACCAGAGTGTCGGCTCTCAGGGCCTCGGGGTCGGAGCCCCAGGATAGTGGCTGCAGGAGATGGGCCGCCCACACCAGTTACACCGACGGGTCCCCGACCTGGAACCGAGGCCTCGGCCCCGAGCCTTCCACCTGAGTCCTCCGTGCTGGCCGCCTCGAGCCCAGAGGCCCCGGGCCTGCAGCCCGTCCTCCTCCCTTCCGTCCCCACACACACGCGGGGCGAGGCCTGCTGTGACCCGCCACGGAGGGGCCTGGCCTGGCGCTGGCCTGGGCTCTGCACCAGGGCTTCCACCCGGGCCTCCAGCTCCAGCCAGCACCCCGTGACATCAGGGCCTGGTGAGGGCACCCCAGCTGCCCCGGCCCCTGTCCAAGGAAGGGAGAAGAGCCGGGGGACCCCAGAGACTTCCCCCTCTCCACTTTCTGTCTGGAAAGGACTTCACACCTACCCCTGGAGGGAGCGAAGAAGCTTCCATAGCAGGCTAAGAAAGGACTGCCTGGAGCCGGAGCAGCCGCGGTATCAAGGGCACAAAGGATCGAGCCCGGCTCATGCAGTGGGCAGCGGGGACTCAGCACAGCACCCGCAACATGTGCAAAGGTCCTGGGGCAGGAATGAGCTTGCCAGGGCTAGTGGTGAAAAGAAACACAGCAAGTATGGGAAGAGGGACCCATGGGTGTTCAGATGAGAGTGGGGGTTGGGGTGGGGGGCCCGGTGGGGCTGGGATTGGCCATGATGATGAGTCAGGATTTTATTCCATTTTATTCTAAATGCAAGGTTGACATTTTAGAGGACTTTAAGGAGCGAGAGGACAGGATAGGAGTTTTTTAGAAAGCAGTACTCGGGCTGTTGTGGGGAGACAGGATGCAGTGGGTCAGCTTGGGAGTGGGGAGCACAGCTTCGCACCAGGGTCCCCGGCACGCGGAGAAAAGTGCAAGGGCAGAAGCACGCAAGATGCATTTGGGAGCGGAGGCCGGGCAGTGGGGTGGGGGGCAGAGAGGTCACAGGTCCTGCGACTCTAAGTGGAGCCACTGAGTGGGCAGGGGCTGGGGAGACACAGGGGGATGTGGCAGGAAGCCGCAGCAAATGTCCCCTGTCCTGGGACTTGTACAGAGCAAGGAGGAGGAAGACGGCAGACGGTCGGCACCAGGATCTCCAGGCCAGAGGCTTGGGCCAGGGTAGGCTCTGGGCGTGGGCAAGGTCAGGAAGGGACACGGTACAGGGAGCCTGGCTCCTGCTGGGTCCTGGACAACCGGGTGGCATCGCGGGGACACCAGGGCCGGCACAGGTTCTCCCTCACGAGGGCACCGAGGGCAGCCGGGCCCACCAGGTGCATCCCCGGGTGGAGACCGAGTGACGGCAGAAGGAAAGGACCTTGTCCTCATGCGTCGAGCATCCCAGGTAGGGTCGTAACTGCCTCACCCTCCGCAAACATCCACCCTCAGAAGCTTCCAGAACGAGGCTTCCTGTAGCAGGGCAGGCAGGCTTCTGGTATCTCCATCAAATAAAAGGCACAGAGAGATGGGCTGCCGTCCACCAGCCTGACTCTTGGGCTGGCCCAGCTGCTTACCGGGCTGGAATGTACCGGAACAGCCTACCACCAGCTTCCCCTACGCTGGGGCGATGCCAGGGCCGTGACTGGGCCATGCAGCTGTGCCACAGCAGCACGGAGATGGCCTTACTCCGAGAGTGATACTGAGGTCCCTCCGCTCACACGCGGTGCCTAGTGCCCACAGGCCACACTCAGAAGGTCTCGTAATCCTGGTAGAGGAGAAAGGTTCAAAGTGCAAATGTCCGCTGGAGGCGAAATAGTGGCGGAAATACAGGAACATTGTTAAGCCAGTACTATCATCACTAATCTACTAAATTCTGAATTCCTGCTATGTGCCTGGCACAGGCCACCGTCCCCAGAACGTTCTCAGTCCATCCCTACAGACACCCCGAGGGGCGGACAGCATGACCTCCCCCTACAGAGGAAGAGGAAGGGCAGCCAGAGAGCTTGGACACAGTCTTCTGAAGGGAAGGCAGTAGGTTCAAACACCTGCCCCGATCCCCCGGGCCCCACACTCTTCACCACGATCCCCCAGGCCCCACGCTCTTCACCACGATCCCCCGGGCCCCACGCTCTTCACCATGATCCCCCGGGCTCCACACTCTTCACCATGATCCCCCAGGCCCCACGCTCTTCACCACGATCCCCCGGGCCCCACGCTCTTCACCACGATCCCCCGGGCCCCACGCTCTTCACCATGATCCCCCAGGCCCCACGCTCTTCACCACGATCCCCCGGGCCCCACGCTCTTCACCATGATCCCCCGGGCTCCACACTCTTCACCACGATCCCCCAGGCCCCACGCTCTTCACCACGATCCCCCGGGCCCCACGCTCTTCACCATGATCCCCCGGGCCCCACGCTCTTCACCACGATCCCCCAGGCCCCACGCTCTTCACCAGGATCCCCCGGGCCCCACGCTCTTCACCAGGATCCCCCGGGCCCCACACTCTTCACCACGATCCCCCGGGCCCCACACTCTTCACCACGATCCCCCGGGCCCCACGCTCTTCACCACTCAAGGGAAATGAATAACTTGCTGAGGTCCCCAAGCAGTGACAGCACAAGAACCTGGATTCTATTCTCGTGGGAGAGAAGGTTGGGGAGAATGGGCTGCAGGGCACTTGGGTGGGCAGGATTCATAACTATGGAGAGATTTAGACTCAGAATACACATATGCTGGCTCACTTTTTGCTTCTAGACCCTCTGAGAGTTGACTCCCAACCTGCTATTCACAGCAAGCATGAATCAGGCAGGCGGCGTCACCGCTCTGGCCAAGTTTGCTCATCTCAATGCAGAGAGGGTGATAACTCCACCCGCCTCCAGTCCACGCTGACCAGAAGGTCCTGGCACATGGCGCTGCTGGTGGGGAGCAACTTGGTCCTTCCACGACAAGCCCAGCCCAAGGGCCAGGATTTATGAAACTGTTTTGTTTTCTTTTTGAAGCAAGGTCAACTTAGTTTTATAAGCACTTGCTTCTCAGAAACTGGCAGATCAAGGTGTCTCTGTGTTCACTTTTTTTTTTCTCTCAAGTCCATGGAGACAAGAATAAAATCCCCTTCAAAAAGGATCCACACCCACTTTCTTCTTCATCAATTCCAGTAAATCAAAACCAAATAATAATATGCCCCAAAGTAGCAGTGCCTGATGGGCTTGGAAGTGTAATGGCCCGAAAGTCCTCTTTGTCTGGTTATCTCTCTCATTGGTGCTTCCTAGAAGTCCATTTGCAGAATGTTCCTATTGCACAAACCATACCATCGGCAGGTCTCTGGGGTCTCTGTGGGGTTGGAAACCCCACCAGGGAGTTTGGCAGTCTCGGGATGGAGAGCCACAAGGATGTGTACTCCAGCCTTCTTGCTAACAAGCAGCAGCCTTGATCAGCCCTTGACCTATATCATCCTGGTCCTCACCCCCGAAATCAGCCAAAGAGGCTGCCAGCGGGGTTGGTGTGAGAACCAGGTGCCCCATGAGTGAGCTCCCCTCACCCCTTGTAACTGCTCAGGGAGGACAGAGGACCTAAGAGCAACAGCTCCAAGCCTCTATTTCCTCAGCTACAGACTGCATGGGGAAAACACTATAAAGTTTCCAATTAATTGGTATCCCATGATGCACCAAGTAATTCCAAAATCGCTGACCTGAGAGTCCCAGAATTTTGTGTAGCTCAGAGACAGAGTTCTGGCCACAGAGCTGGAAGCCCTCAAGCCTGACCTCTCTGAGCAGTGCCACGCGTGGAAGCCACCACGTTCCTTAGCACCAAGCTGCACTGCCCACCAGGGGATGCTTGATCCTTCAGCTGATTTGAAAAAGAACGAATAAGAAAAGCCAGAGTTGCTGCCACAAAGTTCTGCACCTTCCCCCTCTGAACCTGTCTTCTGGCCTCAGGAGATGGGTTCCCATCCTGGTGGCGCTTCTCAGCATCATGCCCCATGCGGGGACCTCCAGCCCAGCATCTGTGATGGGCGTGCAGGGCACCTGGGTGCCAGGGAAGGGACATGAAGTGTCCTTGCCTGGGACACACAGTTTGGTAGATGTGAAGGTACAGAAGAGAGACCATGTACCCCAAACTCTTAAACCAAGCACCTCCTTCACCGCCTTGCATGGCCTGGAGGAGCATATTTTCCTGCTGTATTACAGTCTTGCAGCATAGGGCGCAATTTGTAGCACCAGCCTTGCCCCCCCCAGGCTCCAGAGACCTGGCTGGCGTCTCAGGGCCTACAGCCAGCTTGGGTACAGTCAAAGAAAAAAAAGGAGCAGAAAGGCACAACAATGTCTTTACATAAAATAATCCCACTATGATCTCCTAGTGCAGAGATGGTGCAGAGACGGTGCAGAGACCAAGTCCCCGTAGGAAACTAGTGTGCTAGCCCTACTCACTTCAGCGCAACAAGTCAGGAAGGAGCCGGGTTACTAAGGTGGCAGGTCCCCACTACATGGGACCAAAGACCAACAAAGAAATGGAAAATGGTTAGATGGTGTTATCAATATGTAAATTCAATAACTAACCTTTGCGGGGTATCTTATATTTGAGTTTCTTATAAACTTGGTTTTGCGATGGGAGAGTATTTAGCAAAGTTTGGTCTTGGCTCACTCATCCTCCCAAATGCTCATGCACCTCTGCCTCTAAAGGAGATTTACACACGATACCAAACATTCAGAAACTGGATTACAGGTGCTTCCCATTCGACATACCAGCATCGTCTGCGATGCCAAGTCATACTGCGTGAACAGTATTGCAATTCTCTTGACAGAAAGCACATTGCTGAGGACATTGTTTGGAGGGAAAGGGATTACATGAAACATATTTATGTAGGTCAAGAATGTCTTAAGTGAGAGCCAAAGGCAATTCCATGAATATTGTTTTTGCAAACCAAGTAAGACGTTCTGGGTGGGAGAGGGGGGAGGGTTGCCAGATAAAATAGAGGATGCCCGCTTAAGTTTAAATTCAGATCATTAATGAAGTTGTTTTGGCATATTTCATGGAATATTTAGGACATACCCACACTAAAAAAATAAAAATTAGTCAATGTTTATGTGAAAATCAATTATCTCCGAGTGTCCTGTTGGTTTGTTTGCCAAGTCTCATGACCTTAAGTGGAGGCCCTGACAGTTGTACCATGGAGTAACCTCCTTTACCCCGATCCAGCCACTTCGTTGCTTCTTTTAGGAACAGGTGATCTGTTTCTCTGTTTGAATTACTACCTCTTACACATTATGGTTCCAAACTAGATGCTTTGGTTGTCGACATTTGTGCTTCATGACCCCACTCTCCTATGGATGTTTCATTGACTCTTCATTGCAATCAGGTCCTACAAATAATTGTTGAATTGCATAAACCCCTGGATCTACCCTAGTATTTTGGGGAGGGAGTTGCTTTATAGAAATGTGGAGTTTTTTTTTTCCCAATTTGTCCATAAGGTTTGTATGTTGTTATATTTTTCAGAAGAAAACTTGAACAGGGCTGACATGTCACTGACGTGCTAAGGCTGCTGCACGTTGCTTAGTGTTTCTCAACATGAAAACTGAGTTTGTTAAATTTCCAGCACAAAATATTTGGCCTAGCTGTTAAGTTCTTGGTTACGTGTAACAGAATCCAGACCAGCCTAGACGTACAATGGGCGAATCCACTGAAGTGTCGACAGCCAGAATCTTAGATACGGTCTAGGGCGATACAAGGATTATTAAAACAAGGTTGGAGGCAGCACATAGCTTCCAAATCTATCTGAATCACCTAATCTATCAGTCAGAATCTCTGGCAGTTAGATTCTTGACCAAAGCATATGTTGAGGTATCTTGGGTGATTGTACCCTGAAGCCATCATTCAGAACGTGGCTCAAAGCAACTTGTCTTGTCTACACAGGCCAGAGCATTCCTGGAGATAAGCATTACCAACTGGTTTCAGGATCCTTATACCATTACCAGTTGGTAAGTAGCGTGCAGTCATCCTGCAAATAGTGGAAATCATCAATCGGGATTTGTTCGGAAGTCCGTAAGGTTGCTCATGAAAATGCATCTAAGTGAGTGTACGGTAAGTATAAATTCTCTGAAGATTTTACACAGGCAAAGTCCACACAGTGAATTCCGTACCGTCACAGACCCTGAAAGTCACCGGCTGTTTCCCTCGGCTCTTACTCACCAAATCCTCACCTTCGTCCCCCCTCTTGTGTCTATACATGTTTTGCTGTTTGGATGCCCGATTAATACACACTCATCAAGACAGAGTGGAAAACAGCCATACGCAGAAAGAAAAAAGTGTGTGTATGATCCTACCGCCCACAGATAAAACATAACCACAGTTTAAAAAAGTGGGATGATTCGATAGCCCTAGATTTCTTACATAAAACGTGGGCATCTTTCCATGCCAGGTAAAGATGTTTTCATGGACACTTGGCATTTCATCATAGGGAGAGCCGTAATGCCTTTAACTACCTCCTCATTGTTGAATATTTTGGGACGTCCCATTTTTCACTGTCGTAATCAATGCTGTCAAAGGCATCGTTCATCACTGATGCTGAGTCTTTGCAAAACATCAAATATTCTAATAGTTTGTAACTATGGTTTTGATTTTATCTCTGACCCCCATCAGTCATGTAGGAATATTTTATTTGGTCTTGCTTAGTTTTAATTTTCCAGGGCCTGCAGTATCCTGTTTATATTTTCATTATTTCTCTCAAGTTTTACTAAATTGTGGTCAAAGAATGTGGATAGTTCTGTTTCTCCTCTTTGAAATTCATTGAGTTTTTTTTTTTTTTTAATAGTTAAACATTAAGTCTACTTTTGCGGATCCAGCTTATTTAGAAGGTGCTGGATTCTCCCTTCAGAGAGCACATCTCTTGACCCTTAGGTCCCAATTCAGAGTTATTAGTAGTATTCAATCCTCACTCTCATTTTTTTTCTTCCATGATCTCTTAAAACCCAACAAATGGTCTCCTACTTCTGTTTATTTCTGGCAAGCCCTAATATAAAGTCAGAGTGCTCTGCTGCTGCCGTTGGGTATGGCTTGAAGGTCCAAGGCAGGCGACCTCTGTCGTCTGCATGAAGCACATCCTTCCAAGGGTTACGAATCTTTCTTGAGGAACAAAAGTCACCCACACACAAAAACATCACTGTGTCTCCTCTACAGCGATTCTAATTGTTCTAACATTCCTCCGCCATGTTTTTACCTCATCTTACAAACAGATTCTAAACATCACCTAACTCAGTTTTTGGAATTCTGATTGACTTTTACCTTTTATGACACATTTTAAATTCTCTTACGGTTTTACTTTTCTCTAACCATTTCTTCTTAAATCTGCCATTTCCTTGTTCATCTCTGCCTGGCCATGTCCTAATTCCCTTCAGACTGGGCAGAGTCTGTAAAAGGGGAAAGAAGATGATGTCTACATTTCCCTCCTGTTTCCTGTAGTAAATTCTTCAAAATGTGTTCTTTGCCTGTTGGTTGCAACATGAGTTTGCCTCCTTCTGTGACGCTGCAGTCTTCCCACGGGTAAGGACGCGGGTCTGGGCCATCACAGAAAGCTGTCTGACCAGAACAGCATCCCTGGGAGTCACTGTCTGGGCCCCTCCTCCCTGCGGGCACATCACTCACCCCAATCTTCAGCTGGCGAACAAGCCTCTGCAGATTTATACAGATGGTGCTGGGTCTCCAGGGCTGACAGCGAGTGTGGCCTTGCTGGGTCCTTTGGTCTCTCCCTGACGTCTTTGTTCATTGATGAAATCCTCACATAGAGACCCAGGTGTTCGTGTCTGGCAGTCTGTCCAGCCAGGCCAGCACTCCAGCACCCAGAGTGGCTGTGGCTGGCTTCCTATCTGCCAAATTGGAGGATTACTACTTCCCACCTCGAGTGAGACTATGGATCATGAACGTGCCCCGTGAAATCAGAGGATCCTCCTGGGTCTGGAGGAATGGCTTGGAGACCAGCTCCACATCAACTGGCTTTCCATCTGGCCTCCCTGAGGGTCGCTGTGGGCAGGGCAAAGGAACACAAAAGGTGACTCCACCTGGGCCCAGTGTCACCTGGAGTGCTATGTCCCAAGGCCGGTTGTGTTGAGCTTCCCTCAAAGACCACCTACAACACCCACAGCCCTCACTGACTTCTGGGGAAAGATGACGTGCCTCCCAGGACCTCTGCCACCTGTCTCACCTACACCACACCCAGCAGTAAGCCCTCAACATTCAGGGCCAGGGAGCCCCCCACCTCCACGACTCTCAGCGCTGGTGGCGTTTGCCCGACCTCATTTTGTCTTACCATCTACCTTGGCCTCAGAGAGAGAAGCTGCAGGGTTGGCCTTACCCCCATGGCAGTCACGCAAGCTTGAATTCTGGCCCCTTCTAGCGATCTCAGAGCAGACCCTTGGTCCTTACATCAGCTGTAAGATACATGATGAGATGAGCACTGGGTGTTCTACTATATGTTGGCAAATTGAATGTAAATAAGATCTTTTTTAAAGAAATAAGATAAACAGTTGGCCAGGACAGGAGCTTCCCCAGCTCTGTGGTTATCAGGGCAAGTGCGTGACACGGCCTTTCCACGCTGTGCTTCAGAGAAGCTTTTGCAGAGTTACTGCTGCTCTGCTGCAGGTGGAACACGGCCTCTTCTTGGCCTGGCGCGGGCCCATGAGCGAGCGCTCAGACCAGAACATTGCTTCTTCTTTTAATCATCTTCAACAGGCTCGACGTGGCATGTTCTCCATCCCAGGCACGATATAAAGTTTAACAGAAGTATAACTTGGCAAACGTAAGAAATGCGGAGAAAATGCTAGCTAGCCGTCTCCCAGCCAGTGTCCGAGGACAGCATGTGGCTGGATGGCAATAACATTCGGGTTGGTGCCGTTACGAGCTGGCGACGTCACCGAGCTCTCTCTGATACCATCCGCCCCACAGCCCTGTGATCCCTGATACACACACAAGGCAAGTGCGAATTTACTCTGGAAGCCATGGAAAAATCACTACTATTTCTTTACCCAAACGGGACACCTCTCAAACTGTTTATTCTCTAGCTACCAAAATGCTAGCTTCACTGCCAGAGAATCAAAGCACTTAAAGGATACTCTGCCAAATTGATGCTATGACATACAAACATAAGTGTTGTGGGGTTTTTACTTTCCTTAATTAAAGATCTCCATGGAGAAATAAACAAATACTTTCTATTCAACAACATTTAGATAAGAGGTTGGGAATGCATCACCATCTGAGCTACAGGAACTTCTAAATGTCAGGAGGTGTGTGATTAATTTGGAGTATTCCTCGGTCTTCCTGGGTGATCTCAAGCAAGTTTCCATGCCTCAGTTGACTTTTCCAATCTGTAAAATCTTGCAGGGATGTTAAGATCAGTCAAAGAACGCCTATAAAGTGCTTTGAACTCCTCGAGTTAGACATTAAATAAATACTCAGTGTTATTAGAACTCCATTGGGGCAATAGAATGTTCGAAATGGGACTTTATTATAAATACTCCCTGAAGTTTGCCAAGAATAAATTGAATGGGCAAAGCCAACATACTTGGCTGTAACTTAATCCAAACTTGGCTTATTTGCCAAAACTTGGCATCACGATGCATGAATAGGGAACTCCGCAGTGAACATGAAAGGGTTCTATTATTTGGAGCCAACTGTTTAGCTGAATTTCCATACCGTTCATTTATTTGTTCTAGCCTTTAAATTGCTGCAGTACAGAGGAAAGCAAAAGTATAAAATAAAAATAAAAGTTCCATGGGCCTGTTTGCATTTTCCTGCAGTTAAAGCGACAGGATGTAAACTGGTTTAAATATCACAAAATCAACCCCCACGTTGATTGACGAGGATGGATAAAAACCAAGATCCCCTTTTCTTAAGTTCCCACAGCAAAAGCTACAGCAGCACTAAACTGCCTTTGCATGGTAATAACTACGTCCTCTGAGTTGATCAGAGAAAGCTATGTGTACAATCAAATTAGATGTATTTTAAAGTCTAATACCTTATAAAGAAATCGTGATTTTCTGCGAGTTGGAAGGAGGTTTAGAATTGCAAATTCAAAACGTTTGCATTGCCTCAAAGCGTGCATTATGATTTTGGAGTCTTTATAAAGACACAACATGAGGCAATCACCATTCCTAAGAAACAGGGTATTCAGGCTCTGTCAGGAGATCAATCAGGGGAGATGGCGGGATGCACCGAAAACCCCAACCGATCTTGGAGTCAGGATTTTTCCAGAGTCTGGCCTCACCTCTGTCTTGAACTAATTGTGTGGGAGAGTCAGTCTCCGCCCCGCACTGCCCTGTCCTCAGCTGTAAAAGGACAGCACAGATGCAACCACCTCTCTTGGAATGGCCACTTCCCTCAAAGGCATTCCGAGTAAGGATGCGGCTGAAAGGTACGTTCCAGGAAGGAAACAGCCCCCAGACTGATGCTCAAACCTCCACATACCCGAGAGTGAAGGTGTGGGAACAACACTCTCTAATCAAACCCAATGTCTAAGTTTTTCCTTCCTCACCTGCTCACGGGGAAAAAGAAAATGACTTTATGGTCATTAGACTCTATTGGCCACTTCCAGCAGCAGACCTCAGAGCCTTGTGTCCCCGGTTTTAATTCTTGCATCCATGATACACACTTGGGGGTGTTTTTCCAGATATGCTTACCAGGGGATTGGGTTCCCCCGTGATGGATGGCAGAGGTGACCAGAGAAGAACCTCAGGATTGAAAATACAAGTCTCATAAGTCCGGGGTGGGTAAGTGGGGGGGGAATACCAGGTCCCGGAGCAGCCCATCAGGGTTTCCGTCTTGAACACATGCTTTCGGCAAATGAGAAGACCATCTGAACGTTCTTACTAATCTTAGGATGGAAAATAAACACCCGCCAACACAGCCTTCAGCAAAATACGGGAATTGGAGCCACACACAGCCCCGCAATGCATCCTCCCACCTTTCCAAGCTGCCTTCCCCCGGCCCCCGGCCCCCGCCAAGCCTCAGGAGAGCGGACGGAACCCAGAGAGTCTGAGCTCTGCCTGGGGTCTGAGCCTGGGCCGGGCTGCCGGGTGCAGCAAAGTCTGCAGATGCACACGGCCCTCAAGAGAAAATAGACACAGATGCTGGAACTTAGGAAGCGCCTGGTCCCCCGGGGAAGTGAAGCTGAGGTCTGAGGAGGCATCACCGCCCTGCCCTGCCGGAGGGGAGGTGAAAGAGCGGAGTGTGGCCCACCCGGGGCCCGGTGAAGGAGAGGGGCCTCGGTGTGCCCCAGCCCTGCCCAGCTGCCCAGGCCAGGCTGCGGGCTGGGTGCCCACCCAGCTCTGCTGGCTCAGGGGTGCTGGACCCAAAGCCCGTCCAGGCAGCTCATTAAACACAGGCTCGCCGTGAGGACTGAACGAGATCATACCCTAAACACGCAGCACCGGGCCCCAAGGCGCCCTGGGAGGGTGTTGCCTACTTCTCTTGCAAAAGATGCAGATTCCCACACCCTCGGTGGTCCCACGCCCACACTCGACCATCGTGCACCATTGCATCGTGCAGGGCCTCCCGGCCGGGCTCCACACAGCAGCCGCACAACACTCTGGGAGTCCTGTCTACTCAAGGTCATCCTACCCACCAACGTTTAACATCGAATCATCAACCCCGGTTCCTTCGTGGAGCTTTGCAATGATGCAGTAGCAATAATAGCTGTAAAATAGGAGGGGGAAGTTGTTATCTGGTTTCATTTCCCCGTGTGAACTAAGGCTTCCCGACAGCATCCTGTCCTCAGGCCGCCGGAGGAAACGTATAACATCCACCTCATTGTTCCAGCCGGTCCTGGCGGTGGGCTAATCTTGGCGTAAATACCACTCATCCCCTCTTCCGCATCCTTGCCCAGAAAGGTCAGAGCTCACTGGTGTCAAAGCCGAGGCATGGAGATTGCTAGCCCTCGTCTGAGCTTGGGGGGAATGTGAGACACTAAAACCAGGAATGTTTTTCCTTCTTGCGGAACCAGTGGTGAGATGTGACAAGGATGACACCCAACCAGCTCCCTCGTGCGCACGGCACACACTCACGCCCACGTGCACGATCACGGACACCCAGGTTCACACTCAGGCATGCACTGGCACGTGCTCATACACAAGGTTGCACACCAAAACGTTGTGCTTACAAATACATGTGCACACCCATGCTTGCATGTACTCACATATATGCACACTCAAAGGTGTACACAGACTCATACTCAGAGACACGTGTGCAAACACAAACTCACCCACGTGCACACGGACAGGCTATAAAGCTGCATGCTGACAATATGGGGTGACGGCCCGAGGAACCCTCAGGTCACAGAGGAGCTTATTTGGGGATGCCCTTTGTCAATGAGATATGGGTTTGTTGGGCAAGAAATCCTCCACCCTGTCCCTGACCTCGCCAGACTTTTCCCACGGCTACGTGTGGCTGTAAAGGACAGAAGTCCTGCAGGCAGGCCACTGGCAAGCGGGCCCGGCATCACTGTGGCTGCAGAGGGTGAACCTGACTGAGTCCTGGGACACCGAGACCTGGGTCCCCACCCAGCAGAGCAGAGTGCACGCACCTGCATGCACCTGTAGGCACATGCACACACCTCCACGCACATGCACACACATGCATACACATGCATGCCTGCGTGCACACACACAGAGTTCTCAATCGCATTTGCTCAAGCCCCAGGCCTGGACCTCGGCCTTGGTTTGCAGAGTTTCAGCTGCATCTGGAAACTTCCTTGAGTCCCAATCCACTTGGAGGAGGCTCGAGCTCCCTGCCGTTCAATGAACCTCCTTTTTTCTTAAGATAAAACTTGGCAGCACAGTAAACACCTAATACTTTTATTATCTATGGAAGACTGACGTTCCAATTTCAAACCCACGTTACAAACTTTAAGGCAGCAGATTTTTAGCATTTTAACGGTGAAAGGAATTCCACTGTCCTGACACAAAGGGCTATCGACTTACTCCGGATCAAACAGCAAGACTCGTCCTGAGATGGGCTGTCTCGCCCAGGCTGAGTGTTGTGTCTGCGCCGGTGGCTTCTTCCCTGACCAGCTGGCCGCCACTGGCAGGCCCTGGCTGCGCTCCCTGCCGGGGTCCCAGGGCACAGCCACCACCCTTGGCCTCCACTTCAGTCAGCGTGGGCATCAGAGCCTCCACGTCCCGCCTGGTTACAACGTGGGGCTCACATGGGAAGACCATCCAGAACCCAATACTGTTCCCCACCAGCCTCCAAGTGCAGCCACCACCACCCCCATCTTTGTGCAGCAGAGACCCATCTAGCACCCACCGCACTGGCCTAGGACCAGGGATGCAGAGCAGTGAACCGGCAGCGATGCGATTCTGTGCTGACTGCCGCCGGGGGCGGGGGCCGTGGCGGAGGGACACATGGGCACACGGTGCCCACAGAGGGGGGAGGAGGGGCCGTGGGGAGTGAGGGCATGTGAGCGGGTCCTGGCAAAAGAGCAAAGGTGCACACCTTGCTCACGCAGGCGTGGAGATGCTCTCATGGGATTATCTATTATATGAAAAGGTCTGCATCCCTTTGCTAGGACGGACGGCTAGACCCACAGACCGGGGGCCTCAACAACAGAACTCATTGTCTCTGGGTTCTGGAGGCCAGAAGTCCAGGACCGAGGCGGGTGGGCAGCTGCCTTCTCCCTGAGTCTTCACATGGTCTTCACTTCATGTCTCTGTCTCTGTGTCCAAATTTCCCCTAACACTAAGGATGCCAGTCCTTGGGTTTAGGACCCATTAGGATGACCTTATTTTAACTTGATCATCTCCGTAAAGACCCCATCTCCAAACAAGATGACATTCTGGGGACTGTGACGCCAACATGTGAATCGGGGGAGACACAAGGTAACCCATCCCAATGTCCAGTCGTGACGACTAGACAAGTAGGGGTAAATTACGAGCTGTTAAAAGGTGGTGAAGAACACTCAGGGTTGACGTGTGTGGGTTGCGATACGGAATGATGATGCCCAGGAGAAGAGAGCTGAGGGCAGGGTGTGCGCTCGGGGCAGAGGTCCCAAGGGTTATTTGGTGCGGCTCCACCACGTTCATAACACGCGGTGTCACCACTGCGCTAGACCCTGAGCTCCGGCCTCTGCCCAAGCACATGTCAGGGCTGCACAAACATCCCGCCCCATTCTCTGGAAGCTGCAAAGGCCACCAGGTGTCCACGGGTCCCCGGGTGCCCGGGCTGCAGATGCCCTGTGCCTGATCCAGAGCCCCACCTCCAGCCCGCAGAGGAGCTGGTCTCCCTACAACCCAGACACCTGCGCGAGGAGATCCGGGAGGTCTCTGGGCTGCTGTCCGGCACCTGCGTCCCTGGCCCGGGGGCAGGACGTTCATCCTCAGGCAGCATAGAATGTGCTGAGGGGAACAGGGCCTGAAACTGGACACTCTTCCTCCGGCCCAAGGGCGTCCTGTCATGAAAATCCAGGCTCTCCAGGAGGTCACCAGCCCAGTGTGAGGGACAGTGAGCCGTGCCATGAACCCATCAGCATCCACCTGACAACAGCAGCAGTCTGGCGGGTTGGGGGACCCCGGGCTGTGGTCCAGCCATGAGGGAACACTGACGTGACTCGGGGAGGGGGACCCTGGTGTGATGGGCGGCGTGGGCAAGGGGACAGCCAGTCCCTACAAGCTGGAGAGGTAGGGCTGCCATGTAAAGTGGCAGGACATCCTTGTCTCTAGAGCTGGCCATTTGGCTTCATCTTTGAAGGCAGATTGCTACTGTGTTTTAGGAAAAATAATAATAGGAGACTCCGACGATCACCGTGCAAGAGAAAGTCAGAATCCTTCCCGGGGAAGGGGTGTGGGAGACACCGGGGCCCGACTGTGGTGTGTGCAAGAAGTGTTGAAGGCTGCCTTTGTTGCGGCCTCATTCGTAAACAGGGAAGATGTCAGGACGGGGGCACCAGTGGGACCGTGGGGGTGGAAGGAAGCACAACTGCCCCCCCCAGTGCTTGGAAGTGTGGACTTTAGGGAGGAGGGCATGGTCCCGGCAGTAGGAGGCACCCCAAAAACACGGCAACAGGGGGAGAGCTGAGGGCAGATCGAGCCAGTGGGCCCCGGGTGTGGAAAGGAACAGCTGGAAGTCCCCGCCGAGTTGACTTTCCTGCATCACAATCTCCCTGCTGGCCTGGCCTTCCGTCAAGTTGTGTGGACGACGGCAACTCCGTCTTTGCTGTGCTCTGAGGAATGAGTAGAAGGGGCTGTGGGCTTGCAGCACGGGCTGGGGAGAGGCCCGGTGTGCAGGGTGGTGAGCAGCCCGTGAGAAGTCAGACTCGATATGTTCAGATGGAACCTGCAGAAGCGGTGAGCCCAGGCTCAGGGGCTCCAGAGCAGTGACCACCCGGATGGTGTTGGAACTTGAATCACCAGGGGCCCCCAGAATGCAGTGGATGCACAAAGGGTGAAATTCTTATGATTTGGTTGTTAAGAGGCCACTCGGGTGGCCTGAGCATGTGGTTCTGGGAACAGGGCCTCCAGGAAATGGGGAGCTCTTGCCATTGTCCAAAGTGCTGCTGGCCAGTGAGAGCTGGGGGCCGTGGACAACAGAGCTGGTGCACGTTGTCTGTCGGGATAGACCAGTGATAAGCCATCCCCGCACTTAGGAGCCTGAACAAAGGGTCACGTCTCACATACAGGCAGGTCCACTGAAGGACAACGAACGGAGGGCTCTCGGTCACTCAGAGCACCAGGCTCATGGAGCAGCCTCCACGTAAAACTGGGCTCAGGGACAGAGACACCTGGCAGGCCCTGCCCTGGCAAATGCTCAACTTGGAAATGGTGCAATTCCGCTCACACATGGTTCCCCCCCGACCGGGAGGGCGGCAGGGGTGCAATCCCACAGGGCTCTGGGAGGGGGCGGGATGCTGACAGCCCCCCACACCCCTGCTGCCTTCCAGCCAGGAGCTGCCCGGCATGTACCTGGCCACCTAGCTCCTCCCGGCGGCTCTGGAGAGGAACAAGGTGACGCCAACCTCATGCACCCCCTCCAGCGGCTCGCTCCGTCTGAATGGGCAGGAAGGTGCCCCAGCGGTGCAGAGCTCGGGTTCTGCCAAGAACACAGGGATGTCCACATGGTCAAGCTGTGTGGCTGACTGGCCTGGAACAGAAAAACCTGCTGCCTGAGTCCTGGAGAAGCAGGTTCACTCGGGACCTCGAGACCTGCCGTGACCCGCAGATCCCTCACAGCAGCACCTGAACTTGGGCTCAAGAGAGAATGACTCAGCTTTGATTTCCTAAGGAGAAGTCCTCAAATGAAGAACCAAGAAAGATCTCCTTCATTTTGAACCGTTCCTTTTCATGCTTTCTACTGAGAAGAGCAACCCAATTCTGACGGTAAATGTGGAACATCTCTGCAGAAGCAGGACTCCCAGCCGCGCAGTAGCGTCTAGACCCCCCGCAGAGGGTCTGCAGATTCCACCCAGGCCGGGCACCCAGGGCCTCAGTGCGTGCCAACCACCCCCCCTTCCTCCCGGGGACCTCTACAGTTTGCTCCGGTGTAAACCAGCTCCGACCAGTGCTCAAAATTAGTAGCTGCCACTGGGCTGAAACCAGCCCCCCAAGGGTGTTCTGGGCGCCTCGGGTATTTTAAAATTGAGTTGGCTGCCAATATTTTAAACGTCATCTTAATTTTAAATATTTATAAAACAGTTCCCGTTTTCAAAATTCCAGATAGCTGGCTTCCTCTGAAAACCCCAGTGATCCAAACTTACGAGGCCCGCAGCCCAGCCAGGCAGCAGTCAGATGGAGCCTGGGGCCCATGTCATCACCATCCACACCACCCACCCCTTCAGGTTACCCAGCTGGCCCCAACTCATCGAAGGCTGTGGCCCCCGGATAGAGGGTGTGTGTTGTGAAGACGAGGGAATGCAGCCGTGCACCTGAACCCCAGCTCCAGCACCTAGACTCATGTCCAGCCCTGGGGAGCCCAGTGATGCTCGTTGAATGAATGAATGAATGAATGAATGAATGCTGACATTGAGAAACATATTGAGCCTTTGAGCCAGGGACCTGGGCTAACCCCTTAGCTCATCCTCTTCCTAGTTTTCTGGGCCATTCGCTTTATAATGACATACATCAAGTCTGCTGGGACATGAGGTGAAACACAGGTGGCAGGGCCCAGCTCAGCAAGCCATGAGGGTCATCCCCTTGTGACTGGGGTCCTCCGTCCATCGCAGCCCATCCTTGGGGTCAGTGGTGTCAGGGACCCCACTTGATCCCGTCCTCACACCTGACCCTGGATCACCCTCCTACCTTCTTCTTCCACTTTGTGATTACCCCAGAGCCCCCAGGATAATCTCCCTGTGGTCCCATCCGCCAGCTAGCAACCTTAATTCCCCTTTGCCATATAACCTGGCACATTCGCTGGTTCTGTGGAGGACGATGGGGACACCTGGGCTGGGGGGGGCTCTCTTCAGGTGCACCCCGGGCACCCCCCCCAGGGAGGGATGAGATGACGCGGAAGTCCTGCCGCCGGGTTTCCATTCTGGTGAAGCTCCCCGCTGAGCACAAGCGGTCACGTGCGGGCACAGCTTGCGTCACAGCAGAGCAGCCAAGGTCAGTCTTCAAGGGCACTAGGATGCCATCCGCTCACCCAGTGGGAGGTGCTGTGACAGGGGCTCAGGGGAAGAGGATGCACGGGCCGAAGCCACCCTGAGGGCTGCCGGGGAAGCCGTGGGGCAGCTGCCCACGCGGTGCTCCCCCGTGGCTGGCATGGAAAGAGCACAGCTCCCGGAACCGTGGGTCTGGGCAGATTATTTCACTTCCCTAAAACTTCACTCAACTCGGCAGCAAAATGGAGTGGAGACCGGCCACCTCGTCGGGGTGCGGGGAGGGGGACGAGATGGGGCACGTGTGCACCTGGCCGTCCCCTGTCCCCGAGCTGTGCCGAGTGCACGCCGGTCACCAGGGTCGGCTGGCTTTCCACAGAGACCACGTGGGAGCAGTCCAAGCGTAGCCTCCTGTCTTTCCGCCTGGGGCTTGCTCCCCCGCGTGCATCCCCGAGGCACAGACCACTCCCCACCCCACTGCTCACCACGCATCTTTAAGCTTAAAGGAAGAGAAAGGCGGCCTCCCTTCGGCCTCCCTTCGAAAACCATCGGAGGCCGGTGTTCCAGGCCGCGGGAGGTTTCTGAGGCCTGCACCTCTGCGGGGACCCCGAGGCCAAGAGCCCCGGCAGCCAGGCCCGCCTCACTCCAGCTGTGTGGCTCAGACACCCGCTCCACCCCTCTGATCATCGCCGACGGCACGGGCTGGACCCCACGGCTCACCTTGGCCCTCGCGCGCTCCGCGCACCACAGGACACCGCTGGCCTTTGTGCTCTTCCAGTTCAGACCAAAGCCTGGCCTCCCGGAGGCTCGGCTGAAACCCTCGGCTCCACGCCGTCCCTGATTGATACCCCATTGCTGTGTGTGGCCAAAACAAAAAAACAAAAAACAAAAAACCATGATTCACCCAGAAACCACGCTCCATGATAGACAAGTTCAACTGTTATAACTTGTTCTACTTACTTAATAAAGCTTGTAGAATGCTTAAACCCATCTGGATGAAAGCAGCGTGATGAATGTAAAACATGATTATCACGGCAACGTGCACACCCTTTAGCCAAAATTCCGGGGTCCCACCCGCCGGCGAAGAGCATCCCGCGGTGCCCTGGGTGTCCAGCCGCTGGAGGCTGCTGTGCAAACAGACGTCCTCCCGGATGGTGGGACACCTGCCCGCAGGGGGCAGGCCGGGGAGGGGGGAAGCAGCGCGGCTCTCCGCAGGGACACTCTTCACCCCGCGTGGGGTCCGGGAGAGCGCGGGGCCCGGGCAGGCTTTGCGCGCTCGTCAGCCACGCGCCTTGGCGATCAGGGCCGCGGTTTGGGCAGCCTTTCAAAGCCGCCCCCCGGGAGACCCTCAAAGCCCTTCTCAGCCGCGAGCAGGATGCTCCGTGTTTTTATTGCAGGGCGATCCAGAGTTCCTGCGGGATCCTGTAAGCCAGGAGCGCGCGCCGTCCCCACTTGTGTCCTAAACTTTACAGGCCCGGCCGCCTGTCCCCCCCTTGCAGGCGAGCTTCCTAGGCTTGGCCGTGATCGCCGGTCCCCCCCGACAGGCCGCTGAGGCCGTTCCAGCGGGAGGACAGCCAGGGAGGCCTGCTCGTGGCCTGGGAGTGTCCCGCAGGTCCCCTCCTGGAATGTCAGCCCCCACTGGCCCCGCACGCCTCCCACCCCAGCGTGAACTTTGCTGGGGCCAAAAACTCAACTACACAGGAACAGGATGAAGCGGGGGCTGGAGACGGTAAGTAAACAAAGAGCACGATGGAAACCTCAGGATGTTCTCAACTGTGAACCGAGGCAGTGCCAGCAGGTGTGGGGGGGGGCTCCCAGGAGCCCTCCCTCGGGGAGAGCTAGCAAGTCGTCCTCGGGGAGCCAAATCCGGCCTCACCGCAGCTTTCGTGTCACCGTGGCACACCTCCTTCTGCAATCACAGACTAAGTCCCATCTCTTAGTGAATGCATGCCCTCCCGGGCTCGGACGACAGCCACCGCACACCCGGGCTTCCCTGCACGCGGATGAGTTCCCTCGGTCCCCCTGGTCCCTCCCGCTCTGGTGGCTGGCCACCTGCCCATGAAGATGTGGGGTGAGAGGCGCTTCTCCTGGGCACCGTGGCTTGAGCTGCTCTCTCCTTGGAGCTGTCTGATCTGAGACTGGAAGAGATTCATTAGTAGGAAGGCGCTAAGTGTCAACCTCGGGACCATGGATGCTCTGGGCTGGATCGTTCTTTACGGAGTTGGGGGGGGTGCTCTGTGCACCGTTGGCTGTGTCGCAGCCTCCTGACTACCCACCAGGTGCCAGCAGCCCCTCCACCCAGCAGGGACCAACCAACCACGTCTACAGACACTGCTCATGCCCCTTGGGAGACAAAGTCACCTGGGTGAGCACCGCTGGGGCGGGATGTGGACTAGGATCCTTCCACCTGCAAGGTCCTAACCTTAATGATTCCATGAATCTCCTACCTTTTCCCGGATCATCTGCTCAGTTCAGACTGTGAGACTACTAAGAGCAGGAGACTGGTTCAATTAACCAGGACAGCAACAACAAGAACAACAAATTTGGTATTTTGAGTGTCCTCCGCGAGTAGTACAAGGATTGTGATGGGTGAAGATGAGGGTGTACCCACGCCCAGTCGCCACGAGATGCGGGAGCAGGAGGGTAGTGAGCCGGGCGGAGGGGAGGCCACGGAAACAGGGTTCCTTGGGGATTTCCTTTTGCCCCGAGAGCACTCACAGCAGACGGCCTTGTAAATGAACTTCACAAACTGTTCTTTGTACCTGGAGATGATGGTTTCCGGTCATTCCAGTCACAGGAAGGGGGAGGAGCTAAAAGGGCCAAGGTTTATATGAAATGGGATCACTGGGGCTTAGACTTCTTCAAACAAATGGTTGGTGGACTAAAAAACAAGGGAAGATTTTTAAAAATTGACAGCCAGCCTTCAGATGCCTCACTGTTGGTTTGAGGATGCCCAGGAAAGCCTGACCCAAGGTTTCAGCATCTGATTCTGATTTGCAGGGAACTCAGAAATCCACAGGAAGAAAGCACGTGCCCCACGTCTCCCATATCATGGAATTTCATTATCAGAGCCCTGAACACAGGATAGAAAGCCAAGGATGTAATTCCTTCCTCTCGTTGCCTGCCTGAGGTTTCTCAAACACATCTTTTTATGTCGACTTCTTCAATATGGGTAAGAATGGTGGCTAGGATTGAAATGAGTGATTTTTAAAATAAGTTTCTGCACTGTTTTTATTCCTAAAATCGATGCACCTGGACCTTGTCCGTGACAGCCACACGGGTGAGGGAGTCAGGTCCGAGTGTCAGGACTGGGTGCCAGCCAGCTTCCCCACCTGCTGCCCCCAGGGGCTGCCTCTTGTCCCAGGAGCTCACTCGTCTCGGTTTTAAATGCCTGTTGAGTCTGAGCACAGAAAGCAAGAAGCTTCTGGGTTCCCAGAACTCAACGGAACCAGGGTGTGAATGAAAGAATCCCAGCTGTGAGTGCTACTGATAAAACAATGCAGACCCCAGCCCTAGATCTACCCCACCCCAAAGTCTCAACGTGTTCCCAAGCCCCTGAGAAATGACCCACTCTTGCCATCAGAGTCACTAGTGGTGGAGAAGGGCTCCGCACCCAGACTATGGTCTATTCTAGATGAAGCAGTGGTGCAGCGGCATAGGCTAACAACCTCATGGGTGGTTGGTGTGAAGAGCCCCGATGTGTAACTCTTGCCAAATGAATAATCCCACCGTGGCCAACTCCAGGCTGCCCACATGAAGTCAGCTACCTCTCCCGATGGCTGAAACTTTAACATTCACCTCTTGGAAGCAAGTATGAGCCACCTCTGGCATGCCACTGAGTCCGGGGCTCTTTCTCCTCTGCAACACCACCTCACTTAGGGCTCCTATGTACCTTATTTACTCTTGCCTCATAAATGCTGAAGAATCAAAAACATTTTTTGGCAACAGAACCAGACAACCTGGCTCTGGGAAAAGACAAAGGGGAGTTTGAGCAAATTTGAGTTGGCTTTTTTATATATATATATAAGAGACATGGTAGCTGCAAAAGAGTGCAAGGAACTTTAATGCTCTCAACTGCGAGCCCCAAAGAACACACACTGTACCCAACATCAAACGCAGCCAGATTTTTATCTCTCAGAAGAGGGAAAGGTGATTTATGTTTCTTTAACTCTTCTGAACAAGGGAGTAGCCTGCCTCATAAAATGAGGCTAATCTTTATTATATATCAGGATTGCTTTTACCCAGTAATTTTTTATTATGGTTGAATAATGATAGTGTCTCCAAAAACAACTGACTCTACTTTACCTGCCTTCATAAAATGATTTTATAATTTTAGATTTCTCTTTAGGGACAGGAAGAAGGGGGGGGGGAAAAGTAACTTGGTAGATTGATGTGCAATATTAGGGTCATTGTTTCTTATTTAAAAATGACCGACCACTTCTGATGATGACCACAGGTTTGCAACATATAACCCATTAGAACTCCCCAGGGCAAAGAGAGAGTCTGAATAAATGGGGGAACTCCAGGACTCACCTTTAGGAAGAGAAATGGCTTTGTAAATGCAAAAGAAACTCAGTAATAACCTAGAAAATTTAGAGAAAGACCTTTACTGTAACACACCCGATAACTTCATATAAACATCCAAAGCAACCCAAAGCCCCTTCTTACTCGTGCTGTGCATTCATGGTTATTCCAAATGGCAAACAGCTGGAAAGAATTGAGGAGAAAAACAATGGCCATTCATTCTTCAGGATTTCCGAGGAGACAATGTGCACAAGTTTATCTTGATGGCCATTCTAACTGGGTTAATTTGTAATCCCTTCACTTAACCCAGGGCCAGGGCAGGGGGTAGTCATGAGGGGTGGGCAATGGGACTTGAGAGTGACTTCAGAGTTAATTGCTGGGCTCCTTCTTAAGCAAACTCACCGAGCACTCATAACTTGGAACCAGTTCAGGTCACTCTAATTTGCTAGACATGTCCGCTATTATCCATACTTTAATGTACAAAGGCAGCACAAGAGCCAAAACAACAAGGTGGTGCCAAGACTCAATCACCATTAATGTGCATATGAAAGGTCAGTGGGCTGCATAGTTCAGATACACCGAGCAGTAATCCGTCATGTCTAGTGTAACCCAAGGACTCCCCGAGACAGCCCGTAAAGCCATCTAAATTTGACTGTTTATGAAGGTTAACCCAAGAGCACTGATTACAGCCACGGAGTTGACACACATAATTAGGTTAGAAAAGCTCTCTAAGTGAAACCGTAGACAGAATCTTATAGAAACAGATGTTTATCCAACTAATGCTGTTGGGTGAGTGCCATGTGGCCATGGCCGTGAGATGCTCGAGTCCGGAACATCCTTTTAATGTCTTGCCTAATTGTAACTCAGAGGTTTTGGTTTAATGGCCAACAATTGCACTGCCCCGGGACCAGCCAAAGGCAGCATGAGAGGCCATGTCTGCCTGGTGCCCTGTTCCTCACACCTCTTTTGCGGCCTTGGACTTAAACCAGGCAAAAGACAGACCGGGGTCTCCCACAGAAAGAACCTGGCAGAGACAGCATCCGTTGCAGGGAAAAGAGAAGCAGCCATCCTGATATCAAAGCAACATGGCAGTCAACCCACAACTCCAGCCAAAATGCCGCTTTCTCCTACACAACTGGAAGAAGAGCAAGTCACGGGGGAGGACCCCTAAGCTGGGGAAATGGGATAAGCCAGAGGACGCAATGTTCAAGACACTGAGTGAGTGGGCCCCCTTATCTTCTTACCCTGGGAGGGAAAAAGAAGGGAGTGGTGACTGATAACCAGGATAGAGCTCAGAAGGCAATACCTGCCCCGCACCCTCCCACCACTGCCAAGGGGTTTTCTTTCTGAGTGACAAATGGGAGAATCCCCAGCCGCAACTCAGCAGAGAGGAAGCCCTTTCCCTCACCAAGGAACACATACCGGTAACCAGAGCAACTTGAGAAGCAGCACTAGTCTGTGCATGTGTCCCTGAGGATGTGTCCCTGAGGTCCTCGAGAAATGCAAACTCCCTTCCCATTCTGATTCGTTGTCTTCCTCTCCCTGCAATTTCACAGATAACAGAAGTCTAGTAATATTAACATAAAGTGTGACACCCATGGTTGCTCTTCCCCTTCCATCCCCAAACTCCCTCCTGCATTCCATTCTTTCCTTGCTAACTGGCCATCCATCGGACAGTCTCTGCGCCCTCATCCCACTACTGCACCACCACCAATTCCCATCGGTTCTACTTTCCAAATCGCCTTGAGTCTGTCCTCCTTGTCCCATCTCCTCTGCGGCCACCTGCTGCAGGCCTCTGCACTGGTCTCACGCTTGGTGTCCCTCCCCCCATGCTTGCCTGCTGCACTCCATTCCCCATGTGACAGCCAGAATGATCCGCTTAAATCCTTATTCAATCAGGTCATCTCCCTGCCAAAACCCTTTTATGGCTTCCTACTGCCATTTGGATGACATCCAAAACCCCTTTCATGTCTAAAAGCACGATGGAAAGTAATGAAAAGTAGTACAATTAGAGACCATCTTAAAGAAGCCGAAGGGGTGGGCGTCCCAATATCCTGATACGAGCTTATTATAACAAGTTAACATTAAATTGAGGAGCAATAAGTGTCCTAAAAGCTAGTCAAAAGTGGAACACTTTGGGCATAATTGGCATTTTTAAACAAAAGGTGCCATGAAAATATATCTGGAGAGAGCTCCCAATGCTAAACCCAAGGATTTAACTCAACCCTTGTCTAATGATGGGAAACCCATTCATCATGATTGGTGTGATAATGAACCTCTCTGCGCGTCCACGGGGCATAATATGGACTAATACGTGGCTCAAGCAAGACACTGTTGTACATGAAAGTGCTTTGTAAACTGCAAAGGGCATTAACCAATCTTAGATAGTCTAAACTGAAAGCTGTATTCCATTTCCACACTGTTTGTATTGCCCCTCTGTTCTCAAAACTGAATGGAAACATGTCTGGGGGAATAATTGAGGTCATCGTGGTCAAGGTATTTTGCTTCTTGGTGATCTAAAAGTGTTTGGTGAGTTTGCTCATTCTAAAAAAAAAAAAAAAAAAAAAAGAAAAAAAAGAATATACAAGATCTGTCTCCCAGATATCCCAGTTCTTAGGCAAAGCTGAGGCACGTGTACGGAGGGGGATGCTGCAAATCAACGGAGCATGAGCTATAGGTTTTACAGCAGACTTGTAAGTGGGGCAGCATCATTCTGTCATGAAATTGAATACGGAGCTCTGTGAACTTAGTTCTTTGGGAATAATGAATCATTGATCCTTCCATCAATTCAGAAGAGACATCCAGGTAATGATCAAGGGTCTACTTATTGCTTTTGGCCTTGAACACAAATCAAGAGCATTTACAATGGAAAATGGTCAACTGTGTAATGAAGCCAAAGGAAGGACTTTGTTTCAACGTTGTTGGAAAGTGATGGTGTGTGTCCTTAATCCAAACCCCCCTTCTTTGGCCTCCTGACTCTCTTTCACCCTTCTCAGTTCTCTGCCTCCCACATCTTGCAAGTAGCCATGAGGGTCTCTACTCCTCACCTGCTCAAAGCAGGTGCCCAAAGACACTCTGGACATTTGAAACTTTAGAACGTTGATGTACAGGTAGGTGTCCTAACCCAGGGCTACCTGTGTGGTCATGCAAGTCTGTACAGTGCACATTCCAGTGAACATCATGTTATGACAAGGGATTTTCTACTGCATCCTGGACATCTGGGTAGTATATTAGGTAATCTGGGTTTTCTGTGAATTTCCTATTTTAACAGCACACACTCAGTCTACATTTAGTACACAGGTCCTGGCCTATACATATGGGATTTAGCTCCAGTGACAATTTGGATTTGATCCCTTGCAGTGCCATTCTGGTCTACTTTGTACACTGCTCAAAGGTCATGTCCTGCTCTCAAACCTTCTGGTGTGTTTATTCAGGTCAGTTCCATGTTTGAACAGTTAGATGTCTGCCCAGGACTTCTTATGCAGGGTTTAAAAATCCCTTTCTTCAGCTCCCTCTCATTTGAAATTCTCCTTTCAGTCTCTAAGTTGGGAGGGTGAGGGGCATCAGCTTCCATGAGAGAGGAAGCCTAGAGTCTCCTGTTTGTGTTCAATGACACTAAAACATGAGGAAAGGAGTGCATCTCCAGGTCTTCAGTGGCTGTCCAGCGTGGGGGACAGAGGTGGGTATCTGCACTCCCCTCTCAGGCTCAACTGACACCAACTTGGGGTGGGAGGTGGGGGGGGGGAATCTATGGTATTGGGTTGGGGCACAGGGATATTGCCAAAAAGTTTTCTGTCCTCCTGGGATATGTTTCCCAGTCTTTTGGCCAGAAAGAGCAAGATTGTCTTGGTGTTTTTGTTGTCTACTCCTCCTGGCAGTTCTGAGTTTTCAGGATCCTGTAGCATGCAGTCTGGGATATATGGGACACACACACACACACAAATTTTAATAAAAAAATTTTAAAAGCCAGAGAACGTATCACCATGTTATTCCTCAAGCCCTGAGGGTCCTAGTCAGTCCTTTTTTTTTTTTTTTTAAGGTAGGATAAGAGATTTTTGTGCTGGAACTGTTATGTATCTTTTTATCTTTTAAAGATTTTATCTATCTATTTTTTTAAATTTATTTAGAGAGAGAGCTAGTGCGAGTAGGGAGAGGAGCAGAGGGCTCATGGAGCCAACTACAGTGCTGGATCTCATGACCCTGAGATTGTGACCTGAGCCAAAAAAACAAGAGTCAGACATTTAACTGACTGAGCCACCCAGGTGCTCCACTAGCCAGTCCTTTTGACATTCAGAATCATCTTGGGATCAATTACCTATTACCTCTGTCCAGGGTTTTGTAGTACTTAGCAGGACCAGCAAAGAGAATGAATATACACCATCTTTTCCAGACTCAGAAGTCTAACAAACTTTTAATTTTGAAGTAATTTTAGATTTACAAAAAAGGTTGCAAAATATACAGAGAGTTCCTATGTACCCTTCACCCAGTTTCCCCTAATATTAACATCATACATAACTAAGACACACTTGTCCAAACTAAAAAATTAACATTGGTACATTACTCTCAATTAAACTCAGATTTTATTGGATTTCACCAGTATTTCAGCTAATACCCTTCTCAGAAATGCTTTTACTCATGTCTCTTTAGTCTTCTCTGATATGTGATCCTCTGTCAATACCTCTTTCCTTTCTATGATCTCATAGACTTGAGGAATGCTGGTCAGGGACTTTGCAGTGCCCCTTAATTTGGGTTTGTCTGATATTTTCTCATGATTAGTCTGGGATCATGGATTTGGGAGAAGAATCCATGGAGATGCAGCAACCTTCTCATATCAGGACTGACACAATATCAGTGTGACTTATCACAGGAGATTCTAATTTTGATCACTTGATTAAGGAGGCATCTGTGAGGCCTCTTCACTGCAACGTTGGGATTTTTCCTTTCCATACTTTATTTTTTGGAAGCCAGTCATTACATCTGCCCACTTAAGGGTAGAGGATTTTCAGCTCCATTTCTGCGAAAGGGAGTTTTATCTCTCTGATTTGGAATTCTTCTGCAAGGAAGACTTGTTTCTTCTTGTTTCTTCTCCCCCATTTATTTATTCAATTCTTTATTTACACCATGGTAGAGTCATATGTCCTTACTTTCTGCTGTATGTTATAATTCAATATTACATTATCTATCAAAATTATTCTAACTTTGGGCACTGGGGCCTCTTTCAGGTCATTCTTCCTCAGTTCTAAGGGCGAAACTGAGGAAGAAAGTCCAAACCCTTTGTAGGGTCCCCCATAACCCTCCCCACACCCTTCTCCACATACACCCTAACATTCATAATGCATACTGAAGTGGGGATCTTTGGCCATATTCAAAGTTTCAAAACTATCTTTTAAAATCAAAATGTATTTAATCAATCTTATAACTAAAGTGAATTCTTCCCTTGGTAAACAGAAATCAACTTTGACTTTCAAATACCTCCAAACATGAAATTATCACTACACTCACATGAAATTATCACTACACTACTGCCATGAGCTTTGTTGAGCAGCAACTGAAGTACTACCCTTACACCAATCAGAGGAAAAAGATGGTGCAGGAAATTTGCTTTTATATAAGTTACATTTATAAAACATTATCCTAAGGGTGCCCAGGTAGCTCAGTCAATATAGCAACTGACTCTTGGTTTCAGTTTTGGTCGTAATCTCAGGGTCATGAGATCGAGCCCGTACAGGTGTTGAGCACAGTCTGCTTGGGACTCTCTCTCCCTCTCCTTCTGCCCCTCCCCCCTGCTCTCTTTTGTTCTCCCTATAATAAATAAATAAATATTTTAAAAATAAAATAAAACATTTTCCTAAGAATTATAATTCTACTGAGCTTCCATTTGAGCATTTGTATAATCACTTAACTATAGCATCAAGATCAAATAAGGCAAAGTCAATATTACTCTCGAAGAGAGATAAAACTTTACTGTTTCTGGATCAATAGAAGATATTGTTAAATAGCACTAAGATAAACACTGTTGTATAATCTACAAACAAGATGGAGTGAAAACAACAAAGATTCATACTTGTATAATACATATTTATAAAACACCATCCTAAAACTTATGAGTCAAGTCTCCATTTGAGATGTTATATAATTACTTGACAACACTAAAAACAAATTTAAAAATGTAAAATTATTCTAGAAGGAAGATAAAATTCTTGCTATGTTTTTGGATGATCCCAGTGGACTTGTTAACAACAGTAAAGATACTATAATTGCACTATCTACAAATAAAATAAAACAGAATCAAGTAATTTATGAGTCACATTAAATAATCTGTGGTTATAAAACATTATCTAAAAATAATAAAATCCTATCAAGTTTCCATTTGGGCCAATAAAAACTAGTAGTAAGACTAAAAAGAATAAAATAAAAATTATTTGAGTAGAGAGAAAAGTGCCTCGCTGTGATTCTAGGTCTTCAGAAGCAGCCTCATTGAAGGTGGAAGCAACTCAGAATCAACTCATTTCTGCTTTCAGGCTGTGTGGACAGTGTTTAGTGTAGACATGTTCCTCTGCACCTCAGGAGATGTACTGGGCAAAGTGGGCCCCTCTGCAGGAAAGACCCCTGGGCACTTTCTCCCTGCTGTTCTAGAATCTGGAGAAGGATGGAGTCCTCTACTCAGAAGCTGTCTCCCATCTCAGGGCTCCTGGAACCTGTACCATCTGACAAAGGAGGATGGAGCCCGGGCCAGCAGCAATCCATTCTTTGGCAAGGCTGGATCAAAACCATCCTCTCCTCCTTTTCAGTGAATGGTTGCCATGTGGAGATGGAACTGACCTAGTGGAGGCTCTTGCCCCAGGGCCCTGAACTCTGGACCCCCACCAGCCACAGCTGAGTGCCAAATGCCCCTTCAGCAACAACAGGGACAGATGGATACTTTAGAAACCTTTGAAATTCTTCCCTAATATTTTTGGTCTCAGATAAGCACTCTCTTTTTTTAAGTTGTGTGGGGTCTTTCAGCCAAAAGAGCACTCAATGCATTATCCTGAGCTCTTTGTCTCTTGGAAAATAAGCTGTCTTGGATAATAGCCAGTGAGTGATTCCTTCAAATTTTTACACAAGAACTTTGGCTTGTATTTTATACATGTTGTATGTGACACCTTCACATGTGTGACTCCTCCTATCATGTGCTTTGGAAGACTCTCCCATACCCTGTCAAGGTATGGGAGATTCTCTCCAAATCAGGTAATTAGTGAACATTCTTTCTTTTCCATGATGCAGTTCAGGAAGGTACAGCCTCCTCCTTCAGACTGTGATTTTCTAACTGTGGCCAAGTTTTGCCAGGGTAGTAACCTCTTGTATGATCTTTAAGGGTATCGATTATTTCATCTGCTTCAGTTAATCTAGTACACATTTGGATTCTTTTTTCCTCAATACATAGGTATTTAACTTGGCCACGTCAATCTCTGTCTTTAGGATCCTTTCATTTACCTGTGACAAATCCCTGTAAATCATATCCCTGTAAACGACTCACAGGAGACTTACCCCTATGAACCCTGTCGCCTTCCTCCTTCAGTCCCAGAATCCAGCTCTGTACACAGATTTGAACCCTGGAATCAGTTTTCCTCAAAGTGCAACCCAGTTTACCAAACTAGTTTCCCTATAGCACCCTTTTCTGCCCCAACATCCATGACTCTGATTAACATCTCTCAAAAACAGCATTTCAGGGCACACATTGGGAAAGGTAGATATGGTGAGATACAATCATTGTAGGGTTTAACAAGGCATGTGAACTTGGATTTGGGTACCTGCCCCATCCATGTAGAGGACATAGCACAGCACCTGACAACCAGACAGTGCTCAGTCTTGGAGAATGGGTCTGCTCTGTTCCTTGGCTTGAATATCCTGTAAATGCTCCCAGCCTTCTTAGGGAAAGATTCCTAAGATCTTGTCTTTGTCAGGGAAAGATTCTAGCCCTTCTTGAATCCTTTGGATCGACTAGAACCAGGTTGTTTTGACCTTCAGTTAGTGGCTTTCCACTTATGGCCTCACTCTCTCTGTGAGCCCTACAACCAGGAAGTTGACAAAGAAACTCCAGCATGACTTTGCTGAACCTCTGGTGTTAGCTGGGCATGCAAAGTTCTTGAAAGTCAGCAATCCATCCCTGCAATAAGAAAAGCTGGATGTACTGAATATTGACTACTTTTCTTGGGGCTTGAACTCATGACTCTGAGATCAAGACCTGAGCTGAGATCAAGAGTCAGAAGCTTAACCAACTGAGCCATCCAGGTACCTCTGAACAATTACTTTAAACACAAATGGTCCAAATGCAAAAGATAAGGCAGAGACTGTGAAGTAGATTAAAAGGAAATAAAGGGACTCAACTATATACTATCTATAAGAAACACATTTTAAATATAAAGACCCAAGTACAGGGATGCCTGGCTGGCTGAGTTGATTAAGTGGCTGACTCTTGATTTTGGTCAGGTCATGACCTCAGGGTCATTAGATTGAGGCCCACATGGAGCTCTGTACTCAGTGGGGAGTCTGCTTGAGATTCTCTTTCTCCTCTTTCTGCCCCTCCCACCCCCATTTATGCACACACATGCACAGTCTCTCACTCTCTCAAATAAATAGATAATTTTTTAAAAAGACTCAAATATATTAAGTGTTAAAGAATGAAGAAAGATATACCATAGATATAATCTAAAAGCTGCTACAGTGGCCACATTAGCCTCAGACAAAGCAGAATTCAGAATAAGGAAGATTATCAGGAATAAAGAGAGACATCATATAATGATAAACAATTCTTATGGAAGACAGCAATCCTAAACATGTATGCACATAACAATAGGATGGCAAAATCCACAAAGCAAAAACTTATGGAACTGAAAGGAGAAATAGATAAATTTACAATTATACCTGGAGACTTCAACACTTCTCTCTCAGTAGTTGATAGACAAAGCACATAGAAAATAGGAAGGAAGTAAATGACCTGAATAGCACTATCAATCAACCTGGTCTAACTGACATCTGACATCAGAGTATACATTCTGTTCAAAAACACATAAAAATATTCACTAAGATAGACTATATTCTGGGGCATAAAACACACCTTAACAAAATTTAAAAGATAGAACTCACACAAAGTACATTCTCAGACTATAACAAGATTGAGCTGGAAATCAGCAACAGATAGATAACTGGAAAATTCCCAAATAATTGGAAATTATACAATACTCTTCTAAATAACTGATGAGTCAAAGACGTCTCAAAGAAGTCAGAAAAAAATATTTTGAACTAGGAGAAAATGAAAATTAAATAAAAATTGTTTGATGCAGGGAAATCAATGCTTAGAGGAAAATGTATAGCATTAAATGCATACTGTAGAGAAGTACATTTAAAATCAATCATCTAAACTTTCATCTTAGTAAACTAAAGAAAGAACAAACTAAAACTAAATGCAAGTAGAGGAAAGAAATAAAAATTAGAACAGAAATCAATGTGATTTACAATAGAAAAATAGTGGAAAAAAACAGGAAACCAAAAGTTGGTTCTTTGGAAAGACCAAGAAAGTTAATAAAACCTCTAGCCAGGCTAATCAAAAAAAAAAAAAAAAAGATAGAAAGAGAGAAGAAAAATTAATACCAAGAATGAAAAAGGGATAAAAATAAATAGACATGCAGATCTATGAAACAGAAGAGAGAACTCAGAAATAGACCCCCATGAATTTGATCAACTGATTTTCAACAAATGTGCAAAGACAATTCAAGGAAGAAAGGATAGTCTCCAACAAATGGTGCTAGGAAAATTTGACATCCATATGCAAAATTTCAGCCTTGATCTACGTCTGCCACCTCATATAAAACTTAAGCCACTCAGTCATAGACCCAAAAAAAATGTGTAAAACTGTACAGCAGTTAGAAACAACACAGGAAACAAATCCATGGCATGTGTTAGGCAAAGAGGTCTTAGAAAGGACAATCAATGAAAGCACAATCCATAAAAGAAAAAGGGAAAAAACTGGACACCATCAAAATTTCAAAACACTTGTCCTACGACAGAGAGAAGACAAGCCACCTACTGAGAGGAAATATTTTTGAGTCATGTAACTGACCATGAACCTATATCAAGAACATATAAACAACTCTCAAAATTCAACAAAAACAATTTTTTTTAAATGGACAAAATTTAAACAGACTTTTTGCCGAAGAAGATACACAGATGGAAAATAAGCACATGGAAAGATGCTCAACATCATTCTTCCTTAAGAAAATGCATATTAAAACCAGAATGAGGTATCATTACATGCTTACCAGAATGATTACTTTTTTTTTTTTTTTTGAACTGACAATACCAAGTGCTTGCAAGGATGCAGAACAACTGGAACTCGCACAACATCGCTTGCGGGAATCAAAATGAGACAGCTTTCCAAAGCAATTTGACATCTTCCAATAAAGTTAAACATACTCTTCCCATATAACTCAGCTATCCACTCCGAAATTCTTACCCAAGAGAAATGAAAACATATGTCCACACACACACACACACACACACACACAATGTACAGGAGTGTTTATGTGTTTATGACATCTTTATTTCTAATTGGCAAAAGCTGAAAACAACTAAAGTTTCCCTCAGTGGGCAAATGGGAGAACAAATTATGTTCTATAAAATGGAATATTGTCCATCAGTGAAAGGATCAGGCTATTGATACACAAAACAACACAAATGTTCTATACTAAGTGAAAGAAGCCAGACTCAGAAAACTACCTACAGTATTATTTTCTGTGTTTGCTCTTTTGGCAAAGACCAAAATGTAAGGACAGAGAACAGATGGGTGTGACTACAAAAAGCAGCTGGGGGGATGTGGGGAAGGGGCCGATGGAGCTGCTCTCTATCCTGATTGCAATGGTGCTTGAATGGCTACGCATTTGCCAAAACACATAGAATCATACAACAAGAGTGAATTTTACTTTATGTAAATTTTTAAATAACTTTTGGAAATCAAGGCCCTTTGTAAGTGTCCACTCACTTATGCACTGTTTTGTTTTTTAAAGGTTTTATTTATTTGACAGAGAGGCAGAACACAAGCAGGAGGAGAGGCAGAGGGAGAGGGGGAAGTAGACTCCCCACAGAGCAGGGAGCCTGATGCAGGCTCCATCCCAGGACCCCGGGATCATGACCTGAGTCGAAAGCAGATGCTTCACCGACTGAGCCACACCAGCACCTCAAACTCGGTATCTACCAAGTGACTATTCTTTAACGCAGACTTTGCTGGATTCTGTGCAGTGGCAAACAAGATAGATATGGTCTCCACTCTCTAAACGCATGATTTGGGAAATTATAGTTGGTAAATTACAGCCCAGGGGCCCACTCCGGCCCCCCACTTATTTTTGTAAATAACGTTTTATTGGAGCACAGCCATGCCCATCTACGTATGCATTGCTATAGCAGAGTTTGGTTGTCACAGAGGCCTCTGGCCCACAAAACCTAAAATATTCACTAGTTAGCCCTTTAAAGAAAATGTTTGCCAACCCCTAATATAGGAAGCCTCAAACTTTATATTAACCTCGTGTCTTTTTGGAGCCTGTTATAGTCAAGTTCTACACAGAAAATTTCTAATTGAGTAGGTTTACAAAGTCTACAGTTTTCTGGATGGTTCTAAAGCAAGTGGTTCTGGATCTCAGTTGGAAAAAGCTACTTGGGAAATACAGACATGAAGCCAAGAATGGCAATTGAGTGAATATTGTTTGCAGAGTTAAACTACAATTCATACGTTAAACTCAAGCTTGACAGCCCGGCCCTTTTAGAAGTTGCTTCAACTATTTGAAGGTGGCACCCTCTGGGTAAAACAATATTTTGAAAACAGATGTTTCAGAAGAATTATGAGCATGGGGTTATTTTGCTCACCTTATCTCTCGTTATGAATACTGTTCAAGAATTTGGTAATAAAACCACACATTATTTTCAGTTTCAGTCTCAGTCCAGCCCAGCCAGGGTTCATCAGTGAGACAAGACAGCCCCTCTGCAGGGAGGGTAATAGATGTCTCCACCTGTAACCCTGGGAGCGAGGGGGCCCGGGGGAGGCAGGAGGCTGGGGCAGGGGTCATGGGTGTGCTGTGTGTGTGTGGGGGGAAGACATGTTAGAGAACCAGAGGTAGTTCGGCAGAGACTTGCCAACAACGCTCACTGCACAACTACGCCCACTTCCTAGAACTTTCCGCAGCAGCCCAGCCTATGAAAGCTCCCTGTCCCCACTTGGCCTGCTTTACCCCACCCCCCTTCAGAGCATGAAGGCCAATTCCTAGCTGGGCCCAGGTGTCCCCACACTCTCGCAGAACATTCCATGAAACAAAAGATCAAAGCAGAAGACCGAGCATCTTCAAGGAGCAGAGGATGTGGGTGTGAAATCGTCACTGCCCGTGCAAGTAAAGGTGCTTCTGAGTTTCCTAAAAGCTAGAGTGGAAAACAGAATAAACAGACCACAAACTACTGATTAGCAAAACGCCCAGGTCATGAGCAGCAGCTTGTCGTGAAATGGGAGAAGGATCTGGAGCAGAGGTAGTACCTGTCTTCCTGGATGTGCTCACCCACCTGTCTCCACCAGCAGCCGCAAGGGGATCTGCTACTAGTTGACATCCATTTGCTTCAAAGGACAAGTCTGGCAGTCAATTTTGGGACTCTGCAGTCAGCCCAGAGTAATCCAGGGAATTCTGTAGGCTTTAGGGCCCTAAGAATAACTCTTCGAGAGCATTGCAAGATGGGAATACAATTGCTTTTATTAGTAATTAAATGACATCATGGCTGGGAAGATTTTATTTTGAGAGTGAAGCTACCCACAATGAAAAGTGAAATTATTTTTGGTCTCTTGTAGCATCCCCTTGATGGCTTATAATTCTGAAGTCTCACAGAACGTAGGAACTATGTCCAACACATAAACATTAACTTTTTAAATACTACTTACTTCGTGAATATATTTATCTTGAACTCTGCATCTGAAGCCAAGATGGCTTTGCTCTATAATTAGTAATGAATTCTTGTCTGTCTTCTTCCAATTATTCTCTTTCTGGTTATTATTTGACAGAAGTTGTATGTCCCACAGGTGTCCCATCTGACCTTTCTCATCAGAGCCCATGACTGGGAGCAGTCCATCATGATGGATGGGGAAGAAGATGAAGGGAATGCATTTAGTGCGTCCAGAAAATCCAAAGATGAATTTCAGACTGGAATGAAAAGAATCCCCATTGCTCTGTGGACAGTAGGGCCCTAGTGAGGCTAACAGAGATTGATCCTAGGCCCTCGCACAGGAGCTGAGAAAATCAGAACTCCAGGAATCCTCTTCTCAATTAATAATGGTCATGATAGGAGCAGATGTGAAGACAGAAAAGAGAATGTCAAACTCTAAACGCTGAGAGATAAAACAGCGGCAGCATGATTTCTCGATATTCTCTCTGTATTCTAGATCACACTCATAGTCACGGTGAATTTAGAAATGTTTACCCTCAGGACAACGTCCAGAATATATTATTAGCTGTATAAATGTGCTATAGCGTTTATGTCTTCAGTCTCAGAAAAGAAACACTGGCATCTACTATGCTGTAAAACAGTCACCGTCTCACATCAACACACTCACCCAAAGGAAAATAAGAAAAAAATCACCCAGATTCTCCATTAAAATCCAAAATGGCTCAAATCATCTTGAGAATCCAAATGATAAAGGAAGGAGTCACTGAACGCGTTTCAAGGAGAAAAAATAGAAAGTCTCAGAGGACAGCTGTGTGACAGGGACGTGTAGTCGATGAGACTTCAGGGGTACAGAGGAGCTGGGGTTCCTCAGGGGCAGACACAACAGGCCAGCTGAGCTGGTTCCAGAAGGAGAAAGATCCTGGACCCCCAGGAGGGTGGCCCCCACAAGAGGCCGCCTAGGGGTCAGGGTGGTGGACTTCAGACCAGTCAGCTGCGCCCCTGCAGCCATGGGGGTGTGCTGACACCCAGAACTGAGGGCAGGACATCCCGGGACAGTGACCAAGAGACGGAGGCTGAATAGTGGGCCTCTGGTGGGCAGAGAGCAGGGCCTGGATGGGAGGGAGGACCAGGTCCCAGGAGGAAATGATCCTGGTGTCAGCTGGGCCATCCATCTTCATCTTAGCTGCCCTCTGGCTTCCATCAGGAGGCCAGCCCTTGTGTGTGTAGCCTGGGAGGGTGTGTATGCGTGTGCACGAGCGTGTGCACTGTTTTCATTTCCTGGGGCTGCCATAACAAATTACCACAAACGGGATAGCTTCAAACAACAGAAACTCTTGCAGTTCTGGAGGCCAGAGTGTGAAGTGAAGGGGACACCAGCTCAGGATGTGTACCCTTCCTGCCTCTTCCAGCTTCTGGTATTCCCGGCCTTCCCTTGGTGTGTGACCACCTCATCCAGTCTGCCTTCGAGGGGTCTCTTAGGAGCACACTTGTCACTGGATGTAGGGCCTACCACATAAACTAAGATGTTCTCTTCACCTCAAAGACTCTCCATAAATCTATTACATTTTTCTTTTTTTTATTAAAGTCACATTCACAGAGACTTGTGATTAGGGTGTGGATGTACCTTTCGGAGGTCGTCGTCATCCAAACCATGCACCTGTTTAGTCCATGTTTGTTTGTTTGTTTGTTTGTTTGTTTTTAAGATTTTATTTCTTTATTTGAGATAGAAAGAATGAGAGAGAGAGAGCAGGGGGTGGAGGGAGAGGGAGAAATAGACTCCCCACTGAGCAGGGAGCTAGACGTGGGGCTCTATCCCAGGACCCTGGGGTCATGATCTGAGCCGAAGGCAGACGCTTAACCACTGAGCCACCCAGGCGCCCCTGGTTAGTCCATGTTTTAATGACACCTTTTGCTCTACTTCCTCATGAATGTCAACAGAAGCGACAGGCTCCTGTTAGGGGGGCTGCATCTCAAAAGGTGAGGGGAAGATCAACTGGGAAAGTCTGGAGACCTGCGTGGGGTCCTGTGTCCTGATGCTCCTGTGATCTCTGGAGTCACTTGGTCTCCTGAATGACACCTCCCAGCCCACCTGGACTTCTCGGAGAAGGGCCCAGAGAGATGCTCCGTGTTTGTCTGAGATGCCAGGCAGGGAACTACGAAGAGCTCAATAAACGTGTTCTGGGGCAGCTAACTATTTGGGCTACAGGATTTTAAACTAACAGAATCATAGAAAAAAAAAAATGAGGTCCAAACTCCAAGGAATTCTTAGGAAACCAGCCCATAACACTTCCAAGACTGTTTTCTCTCCTGATTTGAACAATTCATCTTTGTGTTGAACACACAAAAAAAGCATGTTGCTAGGCCAGGCTCAGGCTTTTTCTTGGAAAGGGCAGGATTCAAGTGAACCCCGAGGCCGATTGTGCAATACTGCTGAGCCAGCGGTCATGACTCAGCACTCCAAGCAAAGCCGGGGCAGGAGGACCTCCCTGCCTCCGTCTGCAAACACATTGCTTTGAAATCAAGCCCATTTGTCATCCCATCGGCTATTTTTCCTTCACTGCACCACTCAGGTTCAAATGACCCTTCAGAAGGCCCGGGCCGGCCAGGGAACGTGAAAACATCCCTCCCCGATGTGGAGGGGGTGGCTCGCATGGGGGGGGCAGATGTGGCGCAGAGCAGGAGCTCTGGTGGGGCCCGGCCTCACTGGGGAAGAATGTGCACGACCCAAGCACTGAGTCACTGCTTCGGTGTTGTTTTTCTGAACCTCTGAGACATTTTGGAAGCCACTTACCCGCCCCTCCCCTGGAAAGAGTCCTGCTGGACGTCATTCTGGTCGGGTGGGTCTCCAACGGACACACGTGTGGGAAGACTCCGAGAACTTTCTGAGAATTTCTGAACTTTCTGAGATGTATGCGGGCCCCACCCGGACCTGCCGAAGAAGAAACCCCAGGCTGGGGTGCCCCAGCCATGTGTTTGGTGGTCTTGATTTTCATTTTATTTGAAGGTTTTTATTTGAAGGTTCCGCAGGTGACTCAGATGTTTGCTGCTTGCTCAGAGACACTGAGTCCCCAGACCCAAGGTGACCCTCCAGGACACGGAGCCCAAGGGCACACAGCGAGCTCACAAGGATCCCAATCCTTAACCCCCCCCACCCAAGTCCTCCTTTCACATGCCCACGGACAGCCCCTTAGGGGAGAATCCAGCCCCATATGTCTGAGAATCCAGAACCCCTGCCTCGTCCTGGCACGTTGGTCCAACCCCGACGGAGGAATCAAGGAAACCGTGCTGTTTGGAAAAGAGGAAAGCACAACCAGCTTACACGTGAAGGCGTTTTATGAGGCGGAAACTCACCTGCTGAGAAAGCTGTGGCCTGGCCAGGAGGAGGTGGACACACCAGTAAAATCTCCTTCCATAGATTTCAGGGACCTGGGGGGACAGGTTATGGGACAGCTGAATAAAGCGGATTCATTCCGCCCACCAGAGCTGGAGCAAAAGCAGGGAAATGACCTGGTCCCCCTCAATTAGGCAGGATTACGGGCAGCACAGCTTGACATGCAGGGTGCCAGCAGGCTCCCGCCAGCGCTGGGACGTTATGGGCTGGTGGGGGTGGAGGGAGCCCCAGGATGCCAGCAGGCTGGAGCCTTAGTCCCTGGGAGCACCGTTCCCAAGGCGACCAAGCTGCGAGCACACCCACAAATAGAAACCAGAGGGCAAGAGCCCTGTCCACTCTGAGGCTCCCTTCACACCCCCCAGTTGTCCCAGCATGCCTGCCTCTTACAGGGGTTTACACTTTGCCCCAGGATCCAACTAAGCTTCTTTCACCACATTTTACTTATTCATTCATTTTATAGATTTTTAAAATTTATTTATTCATGAGGGACACAGAGAGAGAGGCAGAGACACAGGCAGAGGGAGAAGCAGGCTCCCCGCAAGGACCCCAATGCAGGACTCGATCCCAGACCCAGGGATCACACCTTGAGCTGAAGGCAGATGCTCAACTGCTGAGCTACCCAGGAGTCCCTGTTTTCTTTTATTTTAGAACAGTTCTCCACCTACCACCCTTTGGTTTGCTTGTTTTCCACAGCACTGAGCAGAGTCTAGGCTGGTCATCTGGCATTCCGGATTTGCCAGATCATTTCCTCTTTATTAACATTTTGGGGAAGACCGCCACGTGGGTGTTGTGGCTACACATAATCTCTGTCTTGATAGACAGTCTGCTACTGGGAGCCCCTCCTTGCCTGCTCCTGTGCCATCTCACATGTTCCTACCAGCCCATGAGCACCCCCTCGGCTTCTGAAATTAAATGTTCCCAACTTCACTATGCCTCCCGGCAGGCAGCACTCTCCAAAAGCCCTGGTTCCCTTTAGCAGAGAATGGTATTTAGAAACCAACATTTGGGTGCTAGGTGTGCCCATCAGGAGTGCCATGTCACTGCACCTTGGCACTGTTGGTGACAGGTAATAAATAAATACACATTCTACTCTGATACTCTAACTCAACCCAACGCCACAGGCTCCTCCTCATCTCCCCCATTCCACATTTGTGGCTCCCTCTTCCACCGTGAGAGCCCCAGACCCCAACATGAGCAGATTGACTTATATTGTCTATCCTACAATACTTACAAAGTAATTTAAAAATTATGTAACTACAACAGTCATGCCATTATCAATAACAAATCTAATTAGCAAAGTTCAAAGCTATTTATATTGAATTTTCTCTTGTATGGTTAGAATTACCAATTTGACACACAGTTAAATTAGTTTATGTCTTTAATACTAGAGTTTGCTTTTTTGTTGTTTACCATTTTGTATTAAACTCTATTTTTGAGGGGTGCCTGGGTGGCTCTGTTGGTTAAGCATCTGACTCTTAATTTTGGCTCAGGTCATGATCTCAGGGTTGTGAGATTGAGACCCACATCAGGCTCTATGCTGGACGTAGAACCTACTTAAATTCTCTTTCTCCTTTTCCCTCTGTCCCTCCCTCCACCCTCTCTAAAAGAAAACAAAATGACAACAACAACAAATTAAAAATTTTTTGAACATTAGAATACACATGGTGCAAAAATCACAATTATATACAAAATTATACTCAACCTATCTTCATCCCTTCTCTCTACCCCATTCTTACCCAGTCCCCAAAGATCACCACCTTGACTACTTTCTACTGTATCATTTCTGTGTCTCTCTTTGCACAAATATGCAAATTCAGTCATCTAATCTTATTCCTCCTTTCTGGCAGTCTTTTGCACCTTTAAGATCTATCCTCACCAAATCTGGAAGTCATTCCACATCAACTCCTGAAGATCTTCCCCATTATTTATTTTACTGATGCACATTATTCTGTTGCTTGCTAAGCCATCCCATTTCCTTGCCTCCCTCATGTGGAATTCCCACCAAATATCAACTGGGAAGGAGATCATGGGGCTAGATGCGGTTATGGAAAGGGGGGTTAGAAGGGAGACCAGAGAATAAAGGCAGGTCAAGTAACTTGATATCTACCTGTGATAAAATTCGACACAGCATGCCCTCCCTGTGGAAAGATGGTTTCAGCAAGACAAAAATGAGAAGGGGCCCCGTAATGTCCAAGCATCAGGGTTTTTTGCAGGCTCAGGAGGTGTCCAGAGAGCACCATTGAGAAGAGAGGTTTCAGGGGCTGTGCCAGAGACATGGTCTGACTCAGCAGATTAATCAATGCCTAGATACAAAGTCAGTTCTGCAAATTAGAATGTTAAGGCATGTGCATAGGATGGCACACACAGAGCCCACAGTGACAGGTTAAAATGACAGTCACAGAAGCAGCCTTGCCCTCAAGAGCAGGGATTCTCAACCTGGGTATCTGTGAACTCTCTGAAACTCCCTCCAAAATGTATGCGTGGGTTTTAGTGGGGAGGGGGTCGGAGGCAGGCACGGTTTTCATCAGGTTTTGAAAGGAGTTTGTGACTCACGCTCAGACGTTCAGTTTTGTTAAAAAGTTAAGAAACACTGCTGTGAGGGCCAGGAAGCTAACGGAGGAGCAGATGGCTGCAGCCATGGCGTTGGCTGTGCTCAGCCGATGCAATCAGTGAGCACGAGCGTCCTGGGCTTCATCTGTTACAACCGTGGGTGCTCTTTGCATACATTATCTCAGGCATCCTTATAATTTTAATTAGCCCTGTCCAGAGGCATCAATAACAACCCCAAGGCCATGAGCTTGGCAAGTGGTAAAGCGGGGCTTTGAGCCCACACATGCCTTATTCCAGAGGCCACATGCTGAAGCCAGCAGCATATGGCTTCTCGCCAGTCGGGCCACTGCTGACGCACCGCACCTAGTCCTGTGTACTTTACTTAGAGACCAGGTGGGAACATAGCTAGAAAAGGGCAGCCTCATGGCATGAGCGCTCACAACCCCATCACTGCAAAGACCAACCAGGTGCTCTTTCACACTCACCTCTCCTCATAACCACAGCAGGCTGAGCCCCCTGCAGCCCCCACCCCACTGCCAGTGTCCACATCACCAGGCTTCCACATGCAGAGGAAGCTGCTCAGTCTTCAGCCCACCCGGCCCTGGTGGGGGGTGAGGGGGCTCTGCTACAGCCTTGCCCTGGGCAGCTCCAGCTTCAGCTCTCCTGTGGCCAAGTCACCTTGAGAATCCAGGTCCCCTTGTAGGTCTACATTCTGCTTCTCTTGCCCTCTGCCCAAGGCAACCCACCTGGCCCTTACTCCTGCCTGCTGGTCACTCCAGGAAGCTTCAGCCTCTCCATGTTGTGCTGGCCCAGATCCCTGCCTCCGTCCAGAGTCCTGCTCTTGTACACACATCATCTCCAGCACCGACTCCACCACACCACTCTGCCCTCTGGACACACCATGTTTTCTTCCAGATGGAATTCCTCCCAGAGCCTCCAGCTGGCTCTGCTGTTCTCAACAGCACCTGCAGGTTTGTCTTAGACACATAATGTCCTCAAAGATTGTGAAATGAGCTCTTCTTGCAGAAATGCATCATGTTAGCAATCAAGAAATTAGTGCCAAAAGTGGAGTTAGAGTTTATTATTTTTTAAGTTCATTCTAAAAATATATATATAATATGCCCACATTGTTAAAAGCATTGCATCCTGCAGAGGAGAGAGTGGGGCATCCCCGCATTGCAGGACTGCCCAGCCGGTCCAGAGTGCCTCATGAACACTGACACCAGTAGGTAAATACACATGATTGATACTGAGGTGTCCAGGGAGAACACAATTAACATCAAATGGAAAGAATCCACTCATTGGAAATTATAGCAAAATGTTGTAATTCCACTTTCATTGGACTGCATTTTTCCCGAAACTGGTCTTTTTCCATGGCTTTTCTCTAGGGGGAACTTAGGAATATTTTCCAATATTTAATAAGGACTCATCCCCTTCTTAAAGACATCCTTGTGTTTCAAATCTGATGTTTGACCTCACTTGAACAGATGAGATTTTCCATTAGATCCTTTAGAAAAAACTTGGAACCCATGTGTCTGTCATCAATCCTGAGATCCTACCTCTTCCGATAATACCGCCACTCAGCTAGGTGGTTAGCAGACCCATGTACAGCCCTTAGCATGTGCCATTTCTAAACATGGCAAAGAGTAATGTCTATGGCACACACCCCTAGGTAGAGGCATGACCCTATAGAGTTAAATCTGTGAAGACGGGGTTCTACGTGTAATTTAAAATTTTCTAGAAGTAAAATTTGTCTCTTATTTTATGCTATCTCGAGAAAAAGAAAGACATACAATGCTATGGTGAGAAGTTTAACAGCATGGGAGAAAGCTGAGTGACAAGTGACAGCTAGTGGGTTTCTTTTGGGAGATGATGAGAATGTTCTGGAATCAGAGTGGTGATATCTGCACAGCTTTATGAATATTAAGAAAACACACACTGATTTATACAATTGGAAAGCGTATAGTTTATAGCATGTGAATTGTATCTGGATTTTTTTTTAACAAGATAAGAAGATAAGAAAAGCCACAGAACTCTTGCGCCTTCCCACGTTCTCATTGCTCTCACTCCAAGCTGCCCATGACTTTTCCCCCTCTTGCCTGGGACTCAGATGGAGAGAAAGGAAGCAATTACACCGAGGAAAGAGAAAAAAGCAAGGTAAGAAGGTAAGACGGTGTTGCAAGAGGAGCCAAAGCAGCCGTCATCACTTGGAACTGGAGAAGAGTTGAGCAGAAGGTGAACATCCTGCCCCCTCTGCCTGGCCCGAAGCCCTGCCTTGCAGCTTTTGCATCCAGCAGCTTTCACCAAGTGGCCGCCACGCCGGGGCCGGTGCACCTGCCCGAGCGCTGGAGCGGGGCAGTGGGGACAGGCAAGAGACCAGCGGATAAGCCACACAGTGCCCATGCCCTGGGGTGCACGATCTGCGGGGGGAGACCCTGAGGACGGAGGACGGAGGAGCCCGCCCAGGGAGACGCTACTGAGACAGAAGCAGAGCTCAGAGTGGATGGAGCAATGGGTTCTGCTGGGGCCTCAGGAAAGCTTTCCAGAGCAGGTGCATCTGGGCAGGGTCTTGAAGGATGATTAGAAGCCCTCTGGAGGCCAGAGGACCCAGGCAGAGGGCTCACTGGAGAAAGAGAGGAACAGAAAGCAGGATGGTGGAAGAGGTCTGGAAGGACAGGCCGAGAAGGGCTTGCACGCCAGGCTGAGGAGGGCATCCAGCAAAAGGCTTTCAGGAGGTGTAAAAGGGGGGTGCTCCGATGCTGGATCGGGGAGGAGGGAGCAAGACGCCAAGGGAGAGGACTCCATCCAGCTCTCTCCCGGGGCTGCTGGCTTCACGACAGGAATCTCCTTTTGGAAAAGAGGAGTTTCTGGTGGCCGTGGAGACATCCCGAGGCACGCGTGGGCTTGGAGCCCAGGGGACAGGACAGCTGCACAGAAACAGTGGGCTCAGCCTGCCAGGAGCGCGGGGCCTGTGGCGGGGACGGTGGGAAGAGAGCTCAGGACCGACCCGCAGAGGATGGAGAGAGGGGGGCAGGCCACAGAGGAACTGCAAACGGGAGAAGGAACGTCCCCAGGCGATGAGGGGAGGTGGAAGAGGCGGGGAGGGATTGCCCCGAGGGGCGTCCTCCAGAAAGGGGGGCTCGCGGGAATTATATCAGATGCGATGGCGAGGGGGCCTCATCTAGGCTGGACGCCGCCTCCAGTGCTAAGGCCAGCTCTGATCTCTGTGCTCCCCAAATACGCTTACGGCTCCTCCCAGGGACAGGGTTGGCCTTCCCCTTCCTCAGTGTAAAGGATGAGGCCTGGACAGACTCCTCACCTGTCACCCGTCGGACACGGGCCGGGCCGAGCCCCGCACGCTCGCCCCCTGCATTCTGCTCCCCACGCGCCGAGCCCGCGTCCCTGAGCCAGGCTGGTGCTCCCGACTCAGGCTGTAGAGGACCAGGTGGCTCCAGGGCTCCGGGCCACAGGGAGCCCCTCACAGACAGCGAGCTGCATGGGCCCGAGCCTAAGTCGCAGGAGATGCTTTCCGGGGGCCCTGGGCAAAGGCAGGATTTTCTGCGTCTGGCAAAGCATCTGATGAGGGAAAAGATGAGTCCACACACGCACACATGCACGCGAGCCGTAACCTTCTTGCTACCCCTCGCTAAGCCCCAGTGGTAGACTCGCTGCTCTGGCCTGGATTCTTATTCCTCCAGGCTCCAGGATCCCAGACCACCTGAGTCGTTCCGGGTTTCAAACCTCACTTGCTGGGGATGCCTGGGTGGCTCAGGCGATTAAGCACCTGCCCCCGGCTCAGGTCATGATCTCAGGGTCCTGGGATGGAGCCCCGCGTCGGGCTCCCTGCTCAGCGGGGAGCTGCTTCTCCCTCCCCACTGCGTGTCCTCAATCTCTCTCTCTCTCTCTCTCAAATTAATAAATACAATTTTTTTAAAAAATAAACCTCATTCACTATTTGAACAAATTGGTTAGACTTTGGTCTGAAGCTCTGATCAGATCCCCACTTAAATTCATTCTTTACTTGAAGGTCTCTGCAAGGCCCGAATCTGCCAGAGAACTTTCCACAACGGAGGTTTCCTGCCTGCCCTGTGGGCTCAGAAGTGATGAGTGGTTGGGATGACAAGCAGCCCTGCAGCTCCTTTCTCTCTGCTCTGATGTCCCGTCAGGGCTCGCCCTGCTGAAGGGGAGGCAGCTCCAGTCCCCCTCTGGAGCCTCCGCTGAACGAGGATCCCTCCGGTGGAGCAGATCATGGATGTGTCCAGGCATTACGTGGTTCTAGAGAGTTCCGGTGACCTGAGCATATGATCAACCTCACCTAAGTTCTCAAAGACTCCCAGAAAGCATTTGAAATCCAGAAGATTCTGACTCAGTTGGTCTGGTGAGACTCAGGAGGCCACAGTTCTAAAAATGCCCCATTTGTCCAGCCAGGTGCCCAGGAAAAGTCGTTGTGACCCCAACCATGACCGCCGGCCTCCCTGGGCGCCTCAGCTCCTCCCTCTATCACATCAGCAAGACAGAAGCTGATGTCAAGGTGCCAGTGGGGTGCACTGTTTCAAACTGCCTCCTAGTTTGGGGGCTGAACTAATTACCGTATGAATCTACACACACACACACCCGCCCCGTTCATCCCACAAGAGTTGATGGGACTTGCCCAAAGTCCCCCAAATTTTTTACAATAAAATAGTAAAATAGCAAAGGATTGAAAATAAGTTTCTCCTCCCTGGCTCCGAAGAAGGTCCACCCCCTGGTAGAGATTACTGAGATTCTGAATGAGCAACTCCAGAAGCGAAAGCCAGAAGGGGGCCCCCAATGGCTCCATAAAGCTGCAGGTAGGGGGCAAAGCACTTATTTGGGAGCAAAGGGGAGGGAAGATTAAAAATAGTAGGACCCAGGAGGGTCAAGGCCCTGAGCCAGAGGGACTCTCTCCCTTGGGCTTCTCATCATCCCAATGGGGGATGGGACGATGTGTATGAGCTTCCAGCAGCCACTGTAACAAAGCACCACAAACTGGGTGGATTCACACAATAGTGATTTTTTTTTCTCTCTCTCACAGTTCTGGAGGCCAGAAGTCTAAAATGTAGGTGTTGGCAGGGTCACGGGGAGAATCCTTCGTGTGTCTTCCCAGCACCAGGAGGTCCCGGGCATTCCTCAGCTTGTGGCCACCTCACTCCCATCTCTCCACACGGTCTCCCTCTGCACGTCTATTTGTCCTCTCCTCTTCCCATAAAGACACCAGTCCTTGGGTTTAGGGCCCACTCTAATCCAGGATAACCTCTTCTCAAGATCCTGAACTAATCTCACCTGCAAAGAACCTAACTCCAAATAGGGCCGCATTCCCGGGCACCAGGGGTTGGGGTATGAACCTATTTGGGGGGACGGAGGAGCCACTATCCAACCAACTGCAGGGGGATTACCACGCCACCCCTATTTTAGAGATGAAGACACAAGAGGAAAAGCTCAGGAGCTGATAAAGGCACACAACTGGCAGGAAGCAGAGCCCAGAGCGGCCGTGTGCGCAGGTGTGAGCGTGTGTGGGTTCTGGAGACAGAGAAAGACGTCTTCCACTTCCGATTATATCCCCAAAGCAAAATCGAGCACCCAGAAATGGCACGGGTTTTGAGCCTTCTAGAAGCAGAGTGCTTGGGCAGACCGTCTATCCCTAGACCACAGGCCACCCAACCAGAGTGCGGCCCACCCACCCCGACCGCGCCCGCGACGCCAGAGACAACCGCCACGAAATGGGACGACACGGTTGCAACGAACACACTCCCCGGCTTTTCTCCCTGAGCGAGCAAGGATGCTTCCCGGGCTAATTAACAAAGACTCCCTGGCGCGGGTCTCACCTGGGGCTCCCGAGACACCCTTAATTTATGAGGATTGATCATAAATCCTCATTTAATGCAAATCATCCCTCAGCTTGTGGGGAATATGTCAGCTGTCACAGGCGCCCAGGGGCTTCGCCTCCTCCTCTGCTTGGAGAGGAGGCGCATGAACCAACCTCTGGAAAAATCACAGAAATCCAGGAAGAGACGTCTGAGATTCCAGACCACTGGTCCAAGACTGAAGGAATGACAGCAGGAGACATGGCAGTGGCAGGACCCTCGTCAGCCTGCACGTGCCACGTACTCAGAGGAAGAGGGCGGCGGGCGAGAGAGGACAGTACGGAGAGTTAATTAACCTGCCAAGTGGATAATCCGTCACCTGCATTTCGGAGCCAAGAAGAGAATGACGGGGAACAAAGGAGAGCGAGCGCTTAGGAGCCGTCCCCTGGACGCGCGAACTCGAGACCGGAGAGACTGGGAGGCCAGCGGGAGGCCAGGCCCCCGGCCCAGCTCACCCCAGCTCGCCAGAAGCACAGGCCCCCCATTCCGGGAGCTGCCTGAGATGCCCCTGACTGTAAGCAGCTCAGCCAGGACCGCTTCCTTCCGAAAGCGGTAGCCGGAGGCCGCCGGGTGGGCCGGCGCGGGTTGTCGTAGCAGGGGGCTCAGGCTACGCTGGTCGGGCCGAGGGGTGTCACGCAGAGCCCGGGGCGGCGCAGTGGAAGTAGCACAGCTGCTTCTGCAGAGAGGCCCAAACATGAGGAAGCATAGATTAATGCATTGGAGTTAGCCTCTGATCCTCCCAAATGAAGGTTCCAGAAATGTAAAGGTGTGGTTATATTTATCTCCAACACATGGCTGGCACGGTTGCAAATTTGCAGAGCTTGTCGGTTCTCCGTCCTTCGGGCCTCAGGGACCCTGCTCCCGCCCGGCTCCTGCACTCACGCCCTAGGACCCCCCCCTCCGGGTCCCCCACCCACCCCCACCACCCAGAGCGATGACCTGCAGATTCTAAGCCCCATCCCACTCCTGGTCGCATGGATCCCACTCTGCAGACGGAGCTGACCCCCTTCTGCCTCCTGTCACCCTGGAAGCCCGTCCCTGTGGTCCCCGGCAGGGGTAGCAAGCCCCGCTTCTGGCTACTGCTTCCATGAGGGCAGGTGCCTCCCTGAGTCCCCTCCACAGCCTCTGAGCCCAACAAGCAGGCCCAAGTCCTGGTGCGACCCGCAGGCCCTCCACAAGCCACGTCCCCACCCCAATCGGCATGGTACCTAGCAACCCAAAGCCACCCCCATTCCGGCCCAGCCTCACTCACCTGCCGAGCCCCCCATGCACACCCCTCCCCACCGCCTGCCTGACCATCCTGTAAAACCCTTTCCGACGTCATGTCTGGAAAGCCCTCTCTGCCAGCTTCCAGACACGGGGTCAGCTCCTTCCCCCCTTCACACCCCTCCCCGTCTCAGGCCCCTGTGCCTGGCACCAGCCCTGCCGTCACCTGCCCCTCCACCACCGTTATCCGCACGTCTCCAGCCCTTCCACACCTCGGCCGGGAGCCCCTCCACGGAGACCCATCTCATGCCTTTCCAAATCCCAGAGCCCACTGCTCTGCTTGGCCTGGGTGTGTGGGGCACAGTCCCCGCCGCCCAGCCTCGGGAACATGTCGTGTCGACAGCGATATGCGTGACAAGAGGCGCCCTGCAGCTCTCTGGGCTCCCTCTGAACCCCACAACCCCCGTCAAGCCACAAGAACAGCAGACAAACCCAGACGGAGGGACAGACGCTCTACGAGCCACCTGACGGCCGCCGGACGGCACTCGTCACACACCCCTGCCCCAGGCAGATGTGAACCACTGGAGATGACACCCACAGCGAGCCTTGACCCTTGTTCTGTGGCCACGTGGGGTGTCTGTACTGTGGGGCCAGCTGGCTATGGGGACTCTCGGGCACAGGGTGGAGCCCAGGAAGGTGTGGCCACCCCGCCACCCCATGCCCCGGCCTCCCCGGTCTCCAGCCCGAAGGCGCGTGGCTGTTTCAACAGTGACTCGCGGCCCTTGGAGAGAAACCCGGAGTGTGCACTCGGGTCTGGAAGACTCTGCTCGGTGTGGCCCTGACTCCCCCACCCTCCTCACCACGGGCAGCCACGCGACACCCCTTGCAGCCCCCAGCACCCCAGACTCCGCCCCGTAGGCCTGCCCTCCCTCCGCCAGGCCTCCTCTTGAACCCGCCTTGGAGCAACTGCCCTGCCCACCGGGAAACCAGCATCCCTCCAGCAGGGAGGGGGCTCTGTCACCGCACCCATTGTCGCCCTCAGTTACGGTGTCCTGCCTGCTGCCCGCCGCCCCCTCTCAGGCCCCTGTGAGGCAGGGATCGCCGACGACAGCCCCCCACGCAGACCCAGGGCCCAGCGGCTCCCCTAAGGCTAAGGGAGGCGACGGACGCAGGATGCTGTCTGGAACGCAGCGTCGCAGGGAGACCGTGTAGACTCCGGGGGCAGATACACGGGATCTGAAGCGGGACTTTGAGAAAGTGCATGTGCTACAGAGCCTCCTTCCCCATAAAACTGCAGATAAAGACGCCACTTAGTGAGGTTGTCAGGATTAAATACGACGGCGCGTTTGAAGAGCCAAGGGCCGTGTCTGGCACCGAGCGAGATGCTCATTATCCCCTAATTTTTTTTAAAGATATGGCTGAGCCAACAGTGTGTGTTGTTGCCATCCCTTCCCAAACCGATTTCATTGCTCTCATTCTTCCACACCCACCAAAGGGCCTCGCGTTTTATCTCCACCCCAAGTCACCAGAAACAGCACATTCTTAAAAAAAAAAAAAAAAAAAAAAAGTCAACTTTCTGCCTTGCCCACATATCCTGAGGTCCAAAAAGATAGAATTGACAATACTCTTGGGAAGCAAATGTGTCTTTTTTCTGCTGCTTGAAAATAAAAGGCAAGTCGTACAGCTGCCCCCGAGGTGACGGTCGCCGGCTTCGGTGGCATTGCCCGAGCAGGGCTGCTGTCAGGGGTCGGGGCAGGGCGGGAGGGCGCGGACAGGCCCGCCTGAGCGGATGACAAAGGCGGAGAGAATAAAAGCACGAAGCCCAGCCGGCAATCCCGCCGTTGCTTTTAAGCTTACCCTGGTCAGATTATAAAAAGAACAGAATCCTTTCCCTGGTGATAATTATAACACTTACCCCCAAAATGACACAAAATGGGGGAAAAGGCATAATTTATTACAGTGAAGACAAAGTCCGTCGGGGGAAACAATGAGCAGAAAGGCGAAGAGACTGGACTCCCCCAACACACCACGCGGCGGAGGCAAAGCCTTGAATAGGGCCGCGGGGCCTGGCACCAGCCTGCCCAGGAGGGAAGGGGGTCACACAGCAATTTGCCCCAGAAGAGGACACATAAAAGCGGAGAGAAGGCAGCCCTGCCGGGGACCCCTGTCACGGCTTTGTGTCGAGGTGCTGGGGAGTCCGCGATGGATCGCCGGGGTGCGAGGGGCCATTGTGCAGGCGATAAAGAGACGTCTGGGGACGTCCCTCCCCGCGAGGGTGGGCCGGGCCCTGCTGCCCGGTGCTAGGCCAAGCCAAGCCTGAGCCCGTATTTCCCGAGCAGAGTCGGGGCACCGATCGTGGGAGCGGCAGGAACACTGGGGTCCGTGCTTCTAACACCCGGGCTGCAGGTCCAAGCCCCAGGTCCGTGACCATGCTGGGCCAGCGCCGTCGGCCGGACCACGCTGCCTGACTTCTGAACTCAGACATGCAAAGAAAGAACCCAGTCCCCTGCCCAGAGCCTGGACTCTGGGAAGGCAAGCAGGACAGCGGGGGACAGCGGGGGACAGCAGGGGACAGCGGGGGGACATGGGCGCTCCGGCTCCGCGGCGTGGTTACAGCAGCTTCTGGTTTGGGCAGGCTCAGCGGAGCAGGCTCGGCCCCAGCCCGAAACACCTCAACTTCTGCAGGAGGCTGAGTGTTGGGGGTCGAGTGGTACCCCCCCCCAGTATATGCCCACGTGCTGGAATCAGAATGTGACCCGATTCGGAAAAGGGGATCTTTGCAGCCCTCCCAGGCCCACGTTCCTACAGGCAACGGTTCCCTGCTCCCACTCCCCGCACGAAGGCCCCCCGGCTGCATCCGGAAGCTCTGGGTCAGCCCTCGGTTACCTGCTCCAGGCTGGGGGACGGCCGACAGCCGGGCCAGCCCACGGCTACGGGGTGGGGGTGGGGGGGACCAGGACACAGGACAAATTGTTCACGCCCCCTGCAGCCTTCGTGGAGGGTCCAGGCCCACAGAGTCTGAGAGAACGTCTGCCCTGAAAGTCACCTGCCCTGGGTCACCCCCCTCCCCCGCTGACCCACCTGACACAAACCCTCCCCAGGGCCACCTTCCATCATCTCCCCAGGCCCCCACATCCCAGGACGAGCATCGAGGGGACAAGGGGTGAAAATGCCAGCAAGTGTTTCCTTCACACTAATGTGCAGACTTTTGCCTTCCGGAGCCTCCCCACGGCCCCCAACACCAGAGCTTCCTATTGACCCCGGTCTCTTGACGGACCCTGTACCTTCGGGGTCGTCAGCACAGGGACAGCTGCAGACACAGTGTTGCTGCCAACCCCTTTCCCACCACCGTCACGTAGTAAGCCAGCTCCGTCTCCCCGGAACGCGACACCAGGGATGATGAGACGGGCACCGACTTTGCACAATCCTGCCTCCTTCCCGGGGACGGGGAGGACCCGCTCTGAGGGTGGGGAGGCACAGGCGTGCAGATGTCAGGGGGCCGGAGCCACAGCAGGAGGGCATCACAGGCCAAGGCAGGTCTGAACCATCCCTCCCCTCTGATCCCAGGTGGCTGGCCCCAATCCCCGTTGTATGACACCAGCTCCCTCCTCAACAGAGGGGCGCACAGTTGTTTTACCCTGTCCACGCCCCCCTGGGTAGGGGTTTGCTTCCCAGGACCCTCCACAGAGACATGATCTTCACCCCTCGTCAGCGAGCCTCTACCTGGAAGCCACTTTTCCCTTGGCTTTGTGGGCCGTTAGCCAGCCCTAAGGCGGCTCTTGGAGACCAAAAGCAAGATCTCACATAGGCTGGGGAAGCCCTTGCACCTGGGCCTCCTCCTCCCTGAGACCCCCCAGGCCACCATAAAGAACGAGGAGGACAGAATGGGGACTGCAGGTGCATCCAGGTAAATGCTCAAGATCGACAGACGGGAAAATAGAACAAAAGCCGATGGGCAAAGTTCACGTCAAGTGGCCCCGTCGCCCTCCTTCCAAGCGTGCCACCCCATTGAAGGATGACCCGGGATCCTTGGCGTTGTGGGTTCCAAAGTCTAGGCTTCAACCATCTATACAAGGAATCTGCCAAAGCATCCCTCCGACCCCGGCAGTGGGAGCTGGTGGCCAAGGGCCTCGCTCCGCTGGCGACGGGTCTGACCTCGGGCGGCCCCGGGGAGGCTTAGTCCCCTCCCGGCTCACAGGCAGTGGCCCTGGGGAAACAGCTGTGGATCCTGAGGATGCTCCTGGGAAGCACAGAGACAGGAGAAACTGCCTCTCGGCCTGACCTGTGATGTGTCCCCCGTGTTGATTCATTCATCGTCCACTGTCGCCTTTTCTGTGACCTCAGACTGAACTCAGGGAGAAACTCGTCCCTGTGCCTTCGGGGTCATCCAGAGCACTGGGGACACCACTCCCTGCAAGTGCAGAGCGTTCGCTCCACTATTACACCCATTTTGCAAATAAGGAAGCTGATCCTCGGGGCGCCTGGGTGGCTCGGGCGGTTAAGTGTCTGTGTTCCGCTCAGGTCATGATCTCAGGGTCCTGGGATGGAGCCCCGCATCGGGCTCCCTGATCGGTGGGGAGTCTGCTTCTCCCTCTGCCTCTGCCTCCCCCCCTCCCTCTGCCTCCCTCTCTCTGTCAAAATAGATGAATAACATATTTAAAAAATAGGAATGCCTGGATGGCTCAGTGGTTGAGCATCTGCCCTCGGCCCAGGGCGTGATCCTGGAGTCCCAGGATCAAGTCCCACGTCGGGCTCTCCGCAGGGAGCCTGCTTCTCCCTCTGCCTGTGTCTCTGCCTCTCTGTATGTGTCTCTCATGAATAAATAAATAAAATCTTTAAAAAGTAAAAAAAAGAAAGCTGAGACTCAAAGATCTGAAATCACTTTGTCAAGATTTGTCACACAGTGGGGTCAGCTTCCTTCTTGGGCATCCTGACTCCTGTTCCAGAACTTATTCAGTTATTTGACAATGTCCATCACGGGCAGACTGAGCCAGGCACAGCCTCGGGGGGGGGGGGGGGGGGGGGGGGGCACATACCAATGTGCAAAATGAGCAGAAGCTCCTGCCCCTAGAAGCTCGCACCCCAGCCGGGAGGGCAGGTGCTGACGGGACGTGAAAGAGCAGGCCGGACGGTGGTAACAAAGGACGCCCAGGCGGGCGCTGAGATGCCCTGCCTGCTACCCCGAAGGTCTGTAACGTTCCTTAAGCAAAGATGACTTAGCCCTGACCCACCAAAAAACTTATGCAGAATTGCAAGAAGTGCAACTAATCGGGAGGGCTGTGTAGCTGAAACGGGAGAGGAATGGTCCCGTCAGCGCTCCCTCCTTGCACCCCAGGCCATCCCTCGCCCCCAGCCGCTGGGGAACGTCGGCCCACCTGGGGAGCACCAGGATCTGTGGATCCCAGAGGAAGACTCAATGCGGTGGCTGGGGCTCAGCTTGGACACTTTGGGCCTCTCCACAGGGCCCCCACCGCCAGCTGCCCACTGAGAGCCTGGCCAGGCGCAACGGGGAGGCGGACGGCGCCCGAGACCCACCACCATGCAGAGCCGCCTCCAGAGCTGGCCAGACTCCCTAAAGAGACCCCACAGGGGCTGCCCCCCTCCCACCTTCCCCACCACTCCGAGGCGCCTCCCTATTAAGAGAGAGGCCCTGAGACCCTGGCACCCCGTGAGAGAAGGGGGCCCCTCCAGGGTGCTTTCCTGGAAACCGATGACGGTGACAAATGGCCCAGGCCATGCGCCACATTAGCAAGGGTCCTGAGAAAGGGGGCCGCCCAGACGGCCTCCCGCCACCCCATGCACACACCCATCGTCTCTCTGCAGCGGAGACAGAGGGGACCCTCCGGAGGTAGGCGAGGCGGGCTTCCGAGCAGCGGGCCGCGGGGACCCTCCGGATTCACGGGACGCCTCTGATTCTGCATTCGCAGGAGGCCGAGCCATGGACCGGGACCCTGAAATGCGGGGCTGGAGCTGGGGGAGGCACCCGAGAGCCCCCCTGTCTTCCGACACGTGTGCACCACCCGGAGGAAGCCCACCCCCACCCGAGGGCGTGCCCCACCCGCGTCTGCCCGTCCCGGCTGGCTTGTGCACACCTCCCTCCAGCTCAGGCCAGCCCCTCGCCTCCTCCGCCCCCCTTCCCCGGGCCGAGCCCCTTTCTAGGCTTGCACGAGGGGCTCGCTTGCGAACGCCTGACAAACTGGATTAAAAAGCTGGAAACTGTTAAAGGCAAATGGGCATCAGGAAGCCTGGTCCCGTTTGCACCGGTTTCCAGTTGCGAACAAATGGGGAGGCTGAGGCGGCAGGCCCCCGGGGTTAGGGAGGCCGAGCATCCGTCCCTCTGCCGGCACGGTGGATACTCGTGCCCAGGCCCCCAGCTGCCTGGATGGCCCTGACGGAACCAGGTGTCGCCTCCTATCTGTGACCCCAACACACACAGGCTCAGGGCCCTCATTCTGTCCCCACCTCTTCATGCCACACCTCCCCCCCAATCCCGGCCCCTGGGCCTTCCACACGGCACAGCTCCAGGGCACCTGTGATGTCATGGGGCAAGTAGGTGGCACCTTGCAGTTATCTGGGAATGCATCTGCCCCCCTCCCCATCCATGGTGCCCCAACCTGTCCACTGGGGCCCCTTAAGCACAGGAGTCCCAGCTTATTCATCCTGCACCCCAGGACCCACCTGCGCTTGGCACCCAAGGGGAGCTCAGCAGGGCTCGCCTCGACCCCCCAGCCCCTGACATTTCTCCTGTGGGGTTCCTCCTCACTTCCGCTGTGGTCCGCCAGCCCCAGGCGGCCTCTCCCCGAGGACGAGGGGCTGTGGTTGCCTTAGCTGCGCACCTTACGAGCTCAATCAGCGTCTGCGACAGTGAGCTATGGAACGGCACATGTCACAACGTCACCATGAGACATCCCGGCTGCGTCTCAAGCCCTAGACTCCCAGTCCTGAACGCAGCACGCTCCCTCCTCGTCCCCTAAATGCGGCAGCTGACAAGGCGAAGTCGCCGACTAGAACAGGCCAAAATATTGTTAAACCAGGAAGCTGTGTCGGAGGCCAAAGCCAACCAGGAGAAGCCTGGGACAAAGCTGGAGAGCACGTCCGTGGTCCCCCGTGCCAGCAGACGGCATCGCCATAGGTCAAGAAGGCTCAACTTCAGAAACGGGGAGCCGGCACACCTCCTCCTGCCCGCAGCGTATCCTGGGATGGTTTCCAAGTCCTCAGCCTCCTGCTCCTCCTCCAGAACCTGCTCCCCAACCCACACCAAGTAGGCTAGCAGCAGGCTGCAGGGCAAAATGTCTATTCCCCCCCCCAAAAAAAACGGAGAACACGGGGATGTGCTAGACCCTGGGACCTCTCAGAGCTGGAAACTCAGCCCCACTTCATGCACATCATCTGCACGGTCCAAGCTAAGTGGGTGAACGCCTCCTCTCGGATGCCTCCTCGCCGGTGACGGGTGACTGGGACCTCACCACCACCAATTCACGTTAGGCACCGAGGACCCGAGACACCTCTACACTGGGTCAGTCTCTGGCTCCTCGCCCTGGACCCCCTCATCTGGGAGGGCACAGAATGAGTTAAACCCATGCCCATGGGTACCACCTCCAGGCAGCCCTCCCGTTCCCTGACCAGTCCTGCCCATCAGCCCGACACACCCAACCTGTCCCCTCCCCTCTTCACCTCCGGCCCTGGGGATCCAGGGCCACACTGCAAATGTGATCTGAGCAGGGCACGGCTCTGGGAGCCTGCACGCTGACGTGATGGGCTATTTCCGTCGCAAGGCCCAGGGACATTTGGGCAGCCACCCCACTGTCCTGACTCGCTCTATATTTACAGCCTGCTGTCCCTCTGTCATTTGTGAAACCAGCTCTCTCAACTGTCCTTAGCCAGTGGGGCTTTTCTGTACCTTAGTGTGAGACTTTGAAACAACCACCGTTGTCTATCTCTCGAGATAGCTGAGTATCGTAGATCGAGGACACACACGGACAACACACACACAGGCGAAATGGAGAAGCTACCAGCACATGAAGGACACGCACAGCCCATTGCTCCGATTCCTAGAAACAAGATGACTATTACACTCGAGCAAGCTTTTGCACAGAGCCTCCTAGAAGACAATGCAAAAAGGGGAAGCATGACAGGTTTCCACGGGCAGCTGGAAGGAGGCACAAGAAGCCTTGAGTCAAGACCAACATTTTCGTGGCAGGAATTCAAAAGAGACGTATGTGTCATGTATTTGCTTACGTGAGCGCCCTTAAGAACCATGATGGGGAAAATTGGTCACAGGTTGGCCTTTCTCCCAATCAGATGAGGGGAAGGAGAAGCCGTCGGGCGCTCACGCTGGGATGCAGAGGCCGCCGCCCCGTCCAGACCACAGTTTGGTGCGTTCGGAGCACTGGGTGATCCAGCCCCCCGGGGCTGCTTGGACCTGGAGCTGCTTCCAGCAAAGTGAATGCCCGGCACGGCCCGGGTCAGGTGGGAGTGCACACCATGGGCAGCTGGAGTTTGCATCGGTGACGCTGGCGGCAGGGCAGAGCGGACGGGAATAGGATGGGGTCAGAGGGCACTGCGCTGCGTGACGCGGACCACAAGATGTGGGCTTTGCCCCCCAGCCCGAGCGGCCTCCCACTGACCGGCGTCTCTGCAGCCAAGCACAGAGCCCCCGGGAGAGGGAGGCGCCTCGAGGGGCCAGGAGGGGAGGCCAGGCCTGTCCCACCCTCGGGACCAGCTGCCACTGAGCGAACAAGCCCCTGGCTGGCTCCACACCCCACCAGGCGGAGGATTCAAGGCCCCAGAGGGCCCCTCAGACCAAGTCAGAAAATTGATTAGATCCTAGACGACGGGCGGCATCTGTTTCCATCCTTTCTTCCTGGCCTCCACGCTGCCTCAATCACGGCTTTTCTTTCTGGTTTATGTTTCTCGTTTGTTTTCCCGAATATTATTTTCTACTTATTTGTATTGGTTTCAGGCCTAGTTTACAAATAAGGTAAGCGGGAGGCAGGGTGAGGAGAGTCTCCACCTTCGGCCCCGGGACGGCCTTCCGTCCCCCTCCTCCCAGGAGAAAGTCTCAAGCACCTCCAGTGGTGGATCCCCATGAGATGAAACGCCCTTCTGGACCCTCCAGGACTCAGATCCGTGAAAGCGAGGGTCCCGCAGGCCAGGGGTGCTTCCCGTCCCCGATCTCGAGCTGCTTGGTCTCTGCCTCGAGCTCACGGAGGTCCCTCTGAGCGCCGGCAGCGGGAAGCCAAGAAGCCCCAGGTCTCCGGGAGGAGCCATGAGGATATAAGGGAGCATGAAGATCACAGGATCCAGGACTGGAGTATAAAGGCCCCAGGACTTTCAGAATGAAGACGTGACTGGTCGGAAGGGAAGAGAAGGGACTCAAGATAGACGGTGGCCTCCTTGTTGGGTAAAGAGAGGACAGGGCGGTGGCCAAGGGAGCAGCCCCTGGCAGGCCGGAGGAGGGGGCCATGGAGCTGAGTGTCTCACTCCCCTGACAAGACCTGCGGCTGTGCCATCCTCAGTGGCTGGCTCCCCCTCACCCCCTCTCAGCAGTGACATCACTGGTGTCACCCCATCTTCCTGCACGATTCCTCGTCCTCTGAGCCCCTGCCCCTGGACCACCGCCCCCCACCCCAGGCTCTTGGAGTGCTCCTCCTTGGTCCATTTCTGGACCTTACACCAGCCCCCCATGCTCGCCCTAAACCCTGCACCCCTCCTGCCACGACAGAGGCCCAGCCCACGGCAGTGTCCACGACCCGGGGCACCCGGGAGGCTGAGTGTCCCGAGTTAAGCTCCCCTGAGGCTCCGCGGCTAGCAGGGGGCCGTCTGCACCCGAATCTCCTCCTCTTACCAGGACACCCCACCGATCGGATCAGGACCCGCTCCCAAGACCCCGTTGTGCCTCGATGACCCCTTGAGGATCACCAAACACAGTCACGTTCCGAGATCCTACCTTCAACACACAAATTAAGGGGGAGACAGTGCAGCCCCGAACACAGCCCCTGAACAAGCACCTGCAGAGGCCGTCCTCCCCTCCTCCCCTCGCTGAGCAGCGTCTTCCCAGCACCGCCAGGGGGGTGGGGGGGGGCGGCGGGAGCACCTTCGCGGGCCTCTCATGCCCCCAGCACGTGGGTCAGGCTCCTCTCTGTGTAATTGTCCTGCTCCCACCCGGTTCCTGCAGGAAGCAAACACTTAAAGCTCTTCCCCATCCGCCCCAGCTCCTTCTCCCCTCCTCCTGCCCACCAGGGGCCCTAAAAAGGTGAACAAACTCTGGGGCCGAGGCAGGGGCTGCTGCTCTGGCCTTGGCCCTGGGCCCCAGTCCCCACTCGCCCCTGACGCCTGGAGAAACCAAATCGCAGCTCTTCTTTCCGGATCCCAGCAAATGCCCCTCCTCCTGGGCCTCCCGCACTGGCTGGGGTTCCGGTGGGTCCCTCCTTCCCAGGTGCACCAGGGGTGCTTGGTGCCCACCTGGTCTCCCCCGCGGCCCCGAGCAAGGCGGTGCGCACGCTCATCACCCAGCAGCTCGGCCTGAAAAGGCCGCCCGGTTCACCTTTGCACGCACAGCGCCTCGGGGCCCACGGTAGACCCCCACCCCCCACCCCTCACACACACCCCTGCCGGGTACCGGACCGGCAGACAAATGATGGGTTCAACGAGCAAAGCTGCAGCTTGGGGTCGCTCCTGCCAGAGAGTACAGAGAGCTTATTTTGCACTACCTTGCAGGGCCTGAAAAATAAATAACTTTCTCAGGAGCCTGAGAAATCTGGTATCAAAGCCCTTCCCGGGGGAGGGGGGTGCCGACACCTGCAGGTTATCGACCTGGCGGCAGATTTGTAAGGTGCCCCCAGTCCCCGCACCCCCAAAGGCCCCGCCGCCTGCTGCGGGGACAGGGCCGCCCCTCGCGGGGCCCGGGCTGGACCTTCCACTCGGCCTTTATTTGCAAGCAGATGCGATTAAATGTGAAGGGCTCGGGCGGCCCCCGGGAATGAACAGCCTGCAACAGAGCCGAGCTGGCTCCCCGAGGTCCGGGCTGGCCCCTCCGAGGCTCCGGCTGCAACCGGGGGACCCTCCAGTTGGCTCGAGGTAGGAAAGACTCCGGGAGGACGGGGAGGGGACTGGGTCCTGAATGATAAAGGGCTCGCTGCTTGGCGGGAGTCTTTGCAGGAACGAAGGCGCGGGCCTCCGTGTCTTTTCTTCTCCTCCAGAAAGTGGGATGAAGCCCAAGCCCTCCGGTCGCGCTGTCCTGCCCCCCGCCTGCCAAGCCCCCATGAGTAGGGGGCTTTTCATAAGCAAAACTGGCTTGGCTTCAAAAAAAAAAAAAAAAAAAAAAACCCCAATGACATAGGAACAAGGAGGACGTGTTTGATGACTGCTGACGTGTGAGGTGCCGGGGTTCCTTCCAGGAGGGTAATGGGATGGATTCAGGGGAAGCCCTTGGAGCCCTTGAGTGATTCCGCGGCAGCCGCAGGAATCCCCTCCAAGGGCTTTGCCTTTTCTCCGGGCTCAGTGCAACCTTGCACAAAGCTCCTGCTCCGACGGCGGCCTCGGGGCCTCCGAAACAGCAGGTGGAGGGGCCCACCTCCCCGGGAACCCGTTCCCGTCCCTGGCACAGGTCATGCCCAGCCTCTGGCCCCGATTCCCACAGACATTTAAAGACGCTGACCCCAGGGCCCCCGGGCAGCTCCTCTGTCATAGGTGGGAATCTTTTCATTTCTTCCTTCCTTCAGAAATTGCTTGAGGATGCGCTTGGCGCCAGGTGCTATATCCAGGAGGCCCCTAGGGTACCCCCCCGTCGAGAAGTCAGGCCAACCCCTGAGCTGTCTCCAGCCCAGCCACCTCCTTCCCCTCTGACACCCACCGGCCGCACCCCTCGGGATGACCAGTCACCATATGGTCAGGGACCCTCTGACTTCCCGGCTTCTGTCCCCTGCCTCCCCCACTAGCTCTCCTTCTCCAAACACAAGGTTCCCAGCCTTACCCCCTCCCACTTGGCAGCAAGGTGGTGACATAGCACACCCCCGCCCCACCCAGGAAAACACCCAAGCCCTAATCCCTGTAATCTCTGTCTCTGGACATGGAGGGGTTCTCCTGGAGTGTCTGGGAGGGCCCTAAATCTCATCATAAATGCTCCTACAGGAAGGAGCCAGAGGAGGTTAGGCCCCAGAAGGGAGGGGTCACGACCGTGACATCACAGGCAGACATGGGAGGGACCATGAGCCAGGGAACAGGGGTCTCTAGAAACAGGAAAGGCAAGGAAACAGATTCTCCCCGTTAAGCCTCCAGAAGAAGCCACCTTGAAAACACCTTGATTCTGGCCTAAGGAGACTGACCCCAGGTTCCCAACCCCCCAGAACTTTAAGAGCATATTGTTTTGACCACTGAGGTCGTGGAAATTTGTTCCAGCAGCCGTACTGCCCTAACGCGTGCCTCTTCCCTCGGGTGGGGCTCTCAGGGCACGCGGGCCGCCCCATATTTCCCCAGGTCTTTAGTGTCCATCAGCTCCCTCCATGGGCCAGTATCGTGGCGCGAGCCTCCGTCAGGCCCGGGGCCGCCGCTGGGAGCAGAGCTGGCAAGAACTGCCCCTGGGGCCTGCCCCGTGAGGTTGTCTCCCTGCCACGGGGCTGCTTGCACGTGTGCGGTGACAGGGAGCTCAGCCCCATCCAAGGGATGCCCATGTTATCCTAGGTCCGATCTTGCTGCTAGAAAGTTCCTTCCTTGAACAGAAAATAACTGCATGGGAATCACTTCTTCTAACGAGCCCTGAGGAAGTGAGCCGCCCAGGGATGAACGCCACACTGGGTCTTCATGCCTCACTCCTCACTTGTGTGAAATGCGGCTGCCGCGGAATCACTCACCCCTGAATCCATCCCATTACCCTCCTGGAAGGAACCCCGGCCCCTCACACGCCAGCCGTCATCAAACACGTCCTCCTTGTTCCTATGTCATTGGGTTTTTTGTTTTGTTTTTTTTTTGAAGCCAAGTCAGTTTTGCTTATGAAAAGCCATCTTTTTATTTAAAAAAAATTAATATTATATTTATTTATTCATGAGAAACACAGAAGGCAGAGACACAGGCAGAGGGAGAAGCAGGCTCCATGCAGGGAGCGTGACATGGGACTCGATCCCGGGACTCCAGGAGCACACCCTGAGCCAAAGGCAGATGCTCCACCACTGAGCCCCCCAGGCGTCCCGAAACCCCATCTTCTTAGCACGTCGTAAGTATTCTCCTCCAACTATGGCATCGATCCCATCCATACACTCCGCCGCTGCGTGTCATCAGAAAAAAAAAAAAAAAAAAAACAGTTCTTCTATTTTGGGGCAAAGTTGCAAACCTCAGGGATACGTCCTTGCACGTGACACCTGCTACTCCCAGGCCTGCCCTGCCGGGGGCCGCTGGACGCACATCCCCACGCCCTGCGGCCCACGCCTGCCACCACTCCTCGCTGTGCCTCAAGCAGCGCCGGCTCCCCAAGCAAGAAGCGGTTAACACATCCCAAGCCTCGTCACCTGGAGGCCCAGATATCAACCCCCCCGTGCGTGCATTCCACGAGCATTAGGGTACCAGGCAAAACCCTCCCACAGGGATTCCGCAGGAGACTATGGAGGCGAAGAGCTTGCTAATCAGGACGCCGGCCTGCACCAGGGCCGGTGAAGCTTTCCTTCCTTATCGCTCTCGGGAGCACGCACTCACCCACCAGCAGAAAACAGACCTGGGGAAGTAGAGGCCTGCTGCTCATTAGACACAGCGCCTAGTACCGCTAGGAAGCCAAGTGTGGGAGGACTGAACGGAGACTCAAAATATATCACTGGGGTGTTGATCCAGAAGGGGGCCCTGAGATCCCTCCAGTCGCCCCCACCGCCAAGCAAAGCACCTCTCGCCCTTCGGGTCTGCTCTCACTCGTCGCTCACGGGCTGGTCCCAGCCCAGAAATTAGGAGATGAGCCTCCCCGAACCGTCGTTGGCTGAGGTTGGTGGAGCTCTACCCATGAGCGGCACGGGGCGCCTCATGCCCCATCCTGAGCACGCGGGACGTGGCCCCGCCGTGACCTGGCGGGATGCCCTCCGCACACCCTGCAAGTCACCCGCCACACCTGCGTCCCCGCCTGCGCCCTCAGCCCCCGGGGAGGTCTCTGCTGAGGCCACCGAGCATCCTCCCAGGCAGAGTCCGTTGCTCCCCGTCTTCAGAACACGCCCCGCTTCCTCGTACTCCTTTTGCCCCCAGCACCTGCCACGGTGCCTGGGATGTGCAGGTGTTCAGTAAGTATTTGCTGAATGGATCTGAGAACAAATGAAACTCATGTGAACTACAGCAGATGTGGGACTTCGGCAGCCCCGGGTCCCCCACGTGGCACGCAGCTCACCCTTGGGCATTGCCAAGGGTCCACACATCTGCGTTTCCGAGTTGTTAGCAACCACCCCTCGATGCCATGGCCCTGCGACAAATGTGTCTTCCCCTATTCCGTCCCGGCAAAGCCCTTGGTGGAGCAATAAGGAAGCAAAGGGAGCTTTTCGAGGGCCGCCGTGTGCCGGGCACCGAGGTAGAGCTTTCAAGGCATCATCTCCCTCAGTCTCGTCCAGGAATTCCCAGTTGGTCTGCACTGGGTTGGACAGTGTCCCTCAAAAACCCATACCCACCCAGAACCTGTGGACGTGGCTTGGTTTACAAGTGGAGTCTGCGGCTGCAGGCCAGTTAAGCCGAGGCCACGCTGGGTAAGGGTGGGCTCTGAAGCCCATAGGGGAGAATTGGTGTTAGGGACCGAATGCTTGTGCTCCTCCCCCTGCAAAAAAATTCGGATCCCAAAATCCTAATCCCCAGGAGATGGTGTGTGGACGTGGGGCCCTTGGGAGGTGATCAGGTCATGAGGGTGGAGCCCCCGTGGATGGGATCAGCGCCTGGCGAGAGGCGGCCAGAGAGAGCGAGGCTGAAATTGTCAGAAGTAGATGCGGGACGTTTATAGGCCCGCTGGTCTGTGGGTGCAGTCACAGCAGCCCCGATGAAGACCACGGGGATCCTCGCGGGGAGAAGAGGCCCGCAGAGCCCCCGGGGGTGGGAGATGGGGCGGGAGGGGCTGCCGCCTGGCCACCCCAGGCCTCTGCATCTCCAAGCCCAGGAGCTCTCGGGGTGACCAGCAGCCCCCAGAAGCTGGGAGAGAGGCAAGGGGGGGCCTCTCCCCCGCAGGTTTCAGAGGCCACGGGCCCAGAGACACCTTGCTTCAGACATCTGGCCTCCAGACTGTGGGACAACACATTTTATTGTGTTAAGCCGCCCAGGCCATGGCCCACTGTTACTGCAGCCCTCGGGGACGAACCTTCCTTCCTTCCTTCCTTCCTTCCTTCCTTCCTTCCTTCCTTCCTTCCTCCCTCCCTCCCTCCCTCCCTCCTTCCATCCTTAGTAGTGAAGGCGGGGAAGCTGGTTACGCAAACTCGCACCACTCAGCAGCGGAAACCGTGCCACCTGCGGAGCCCAGCCCGAAGCGAACGCGATCTCTTCTCCTCCTCCCTCTCCCTCTACCTGTCCAGGTGGGTTTATTTGCTATTTATGTCATTCTCGCTTGGGCGCAGGGATGCGAGCCAGGTGCCTGCAGACCTGCACAGGTGTCGGACCCACCGCCCAGGCTCCGCCGGGGATGGAGCAGGGTGGGTGAGAAGTGGGACCTCAGGGGGTGCACGCTCCATCGTCCCATGGGACTTTGCTGACAAAACACAGATCCAAAGGTAAAACAGGATTTCCAGTTCCAGATGGCGAGGGCAGAGCACTAAAAGCCCGAGTGCAAGCCCCGCTGAGCGCAGGCCCTGTGACGAACTGGGTCCCACCCCTGATGACACCAACCCAAGGCCGCTCAGGAGAAGGGCAGGAACATCTGAGAAGCCTTCCGTGTGCCCAGCTCTGTGATTTAAAACCCTTGCCTCCCATTTCCTCCAGGCCCTGGTGTGACTATAGTCATTTTCCCAGATGATCCCACTGAGGCTCCCAGCAGCCAAGGAAGGCAAGCCCTTCCCGGACGCTGGCATCGTCTTCCCACAAGTGCTCAGCTCCCCGTGACGGCCCAGCCACCAGCCAGCCCACGCAGCTGATGGAGAAGAAGGTGGCTTCCTTCCAGAGAAGGTTTGGGGGAATTTACACCAAGAAAGATGCAACAAATCCAAAAACCACTGAAGCATAAATAAAAAGAGTCACAGAATACGGTGGAGAGGCAAATATTCGCACCAGAAGACCTGAGCGGAGAGCAGGGACCTCGGTGGCGGCTCAGAGCTCTGCTCCAGGCTCTCTGGCCGCAGTGACAAGGGGAGGGCATGACGATCCCACAGCCCTGGTTCTGGGACTGCCCGCCCACCAGGACAGAGAATGTTTCTCCTATGGCAGAGCCGCAGAGAGGACGTGCCACCTGCGTCTCCACGGGAGGGGCACAGAACAGCAGGATGGACTTCTAGAACTGGGGGATGGCAGTTTGCAGAAACAGGCAGAGGCTCCCAGTCCAGCTGTTTCATAAAACCACGCTTTGGGTGAAGACGGAGGGCCCCACGGCAAGGTGACGGTGCAGTAGAGGAACAGTGACCAAGGGGGATCAGTCTGCCAGGCCGGCCCTGACATCCTCAGCCCTGAGACCCCGGGGTGGAGGGCCCCTGGGTGGACTCGGGAGGGAGTCAGCACGGCCTCGCTGCCCTGGACGTTCTCTGTCAGCGGAGAGGAGATGGAGACGCCCGAGCCATCGTGGGCTGAGTGACGACACCCATGGACAGGTGGACCGTAGGTGCCTCTCCCCTCTGCTGCTCCTGCATAGACACCTGCACCCACTACCTCCAGATGGCAAAAATCTATTTTCAGCACAACAAATGGTTTCAAAATACTCCAAATATTATTCCCTTCTTTGAAAGGATGGTGGGTTTTTGTTTCAGTTGAGATAAGGGTATGTTGCTGACATCATTTCATTGCTTTTTTTTGTTTGTTTTTTTTTTCTGGGTAAAACGTGGCAGGGAGATGCTCATTTGGTGGCCTTGGCCAATGCCAACCTTGGACAGACCGCTGGAGAAAAAAAATCAACCCAGCAGGTGGTGTGAAGGACTCGGATCTTGCAGTCAAGCGTGGAGAAGTGAAGGAGCAGCTGCAGTTGGGTTTGGAGAGCCAGTGGCCTCTGTGCGGGCTTGAACGCTCCGGGTGGCCTAAGCAAGAGGCGGGGCGGCAGCCAGATGGGCAGGGCCCCTCCCCGCCACCGCGGGCCAGCGCTGCGCCCCCCACGCAAGCCCAGCCTCCTCCTGTGTAGATCAGACCATAATGGTTAGAAGGCCCTGAGGATAAGCATCGAGGCCCCCACCTGGAGCTGGAAACACATCCTGCTGGACATCCCTTCCCTCCCCACCCAGCCGGGCTTGCCCCCACCGCACGCACACTCACGGGCACACACCCAGTGATGCAGACAGAGCTCTGGACCCTTGGGAGAAGGCAGCGAGGCAGATAGGAAGCTCTTTGCGGATCCATCTCAGCCCAGAGTCTCGGCGTATGGAGCAGCTGTGGGTCACGGGACCCGGTCTCCTGATCCAGCTACAGGGCGCAGAGAGCTGAGACCAGGAGGAGGAGAGCAGAAGGCAGCAACCTGCTTCTGCCATGCGGAATAAGGCCCGTCTGCGGTCAAGGGGGAGCCCCAGGGTGAGTGGCACCAAGGATTCCGGCCACCCAAGGGCTTCCTGTGTGAGCCATGAGTGGACACAGCACTAAACCCTCCTCAGGGGAAAGGGAGGTACAGGCAAGAACTAAGGGGTTTTTTTCGATCTGTGTAACTGATCCCAGAGCCTGGAAGCCTCTGGATTTGCTTTCAGAGATCTGGACGTTTCCAGGACCCACACCAACCTTAGCTACAGACCTTCCCCATGTCGGACTAGGTCCCTTGCACAGAGGTGGCTTCAGAAAGGTGGCAGGTGAGCAGTCCCTTAGCTTCTGTGCATAAGGCCATTCATAGCAGAAACCAGTCGTTACCCTCAAACCATCCTTCCAAGAGATATAAAAGAAAACTGGAACTGTTAATAAATAAAGATCATTTTCAGCTTTCCCTTGAGTAAATGGGTCACCTCATCTCTCCTGGGCATCCTGCTCCGGCCCAATCACTCAGCATCCACGTCCGAGAACCCTAGGCCCCATGCAGGTGCTGGGGCTGGTGGAGAGGGAGGTTCCTCAGGGGACACGCCGTCTGACACAGAGGGAGAACCACAGCAGGTGCCCACCACAGTCGGACACTCTGTTAAGGAGCAGTGAGCTCAACCCTATGGGCTTCTAATACCAGACTTCAACACAACCAGCAGGCAATGGCCAAGCTGTCTGGTCCCCAATTCCCCATGACTATGTGACCCAATGGGAGCTCCCCCCAATTTCCGGCTTCTTTAGTGCTGGACCCCCAGAGTCAAGGCAGCTGACAAGTGTCACCTTCGGAGCCAACCCTCTGCTGACCAGCAGAGCGTCTGTGAACACCGTGTTAGAAGGATTTCAAGCCAAGCCTGCAGGACTCAGTGCCGGATGGAAGCCGGGTGGATAGGCCGTGCCTGCCACCTCCACCACCAAAGGCCTTAGCGATGCCCCACGTTCATCCCCAAACCTACAGATATTTCTGTTCAGCTGGCTTCGCCTCCCTAGCTTGACCCAAGCAAATGGCCCAACTCCTAAAGAGCTCCTCTGACTCGATACCACAGCGACCTCGAGAGCAGGGCGGCCTCCACCCCTCCCGACTCACCGCTGGGTCTGAGCGTGCAATAGGAGGCCTGCCTGGCCCCAGGGTACAGCTCGCCTGAGACTGTTAGCAAAATAAATTTGGACATAATTAGTTCGCTCAAGCCGTCCACCGCCAAGAAACAGGCTAGAAGGTTTGGGCTGATTCATAATTGTTACTGACACAGCAGGTAATTAGTGTATAACGTTGAGCAGCTGAACCGTAATTCCACTGAGCTTACATCACAAGACCGAAGCATTAGGAAGGATTACTTTCAAAGCGCTAGTAGCTATCGCTGAACTTCCACGTGCTCTCACCTGCGTTTGAACCAAGTCCAGGACCAAAGGCTCGCTGCCACCCTGACGTGGCTCTACGAAGGCCTGGTGGGACCACAACTCATGAGGATCGCTTTAATGAAAAACCCCAACGCTGAGCCCAGGACTGCGAACACCTGCATCTGGGAGTACCCTTTCCCCTGCTGGCTTCCCCCACCGTCCCTCTATGAGGGTCTCTGGTTGCAGCTGTCCTTGCTACCCTCTGCCCAAAGCATGGCTTCCCTCCTTGTCTCCTCACCATCAAGACTGATGAGTCCATGGGGCTTGACTTCCCATGTGCTGTTGTGGTTGTCAGTACCTTTTATGAGAGTGACCAGAAGAAAGAAGCCCCTTCTTCTGGGGCTTTAGGAAGACCTGGTCTTCCTAAATCTGCCCCTTTAAGACCACAGATGGTCCGTGCATTCTATTCGTGTACCTTTGGGGTGTGTTCTGCTTGTAAGAACATGACATCTGTCCCCTGGGCACTAATTTCCAAAATAAGTGGGTACGCTACAGGATTAACTCCCAAGTTCCTGAACAGCCCTGGACATGCATCGTGAAGAGTCAAAGACACCCACTTCTGTTCTGCTCGCTTCATGGGCTAATACAAGTGGTGTCACCCCAGGAGGAGCTGGTTCTGCTCTTGCATTGTGTGTGTTCATACCTAAGGCATGTAGACAAGTGCCTGGCTGTGAGTAAGTGCCCTGTGAGTCTTCACCTTCACCAGCCAATCACAAACCACCTCTTTCTAATTCATCCCAAGTCACATCAAGGAGAAAATCCATCCTACTCGACCATAAAGAAAAGAAGGTCTTGGAATTTAGCAGACTGGAGCTCCAAGGCTAATGGCATTTCCCTGGCCTTGCTGGTAGGAGAGATCAGAGGCATGCCATCTTGCAAAGTGACCGAGAGCCTGAGGGACAATGGATGACAAGTCCTCATCACACCATGGGCACCCCATGAGTTAGGCTATTGTCCCCAGGGACCTGGTGGCACAAAGGAACAGCACCTTCTCCCATATCTTTATGCCTGGAGCACAGATCTTTCCCACCTCACTCAGGGTGCATCTCTCATTTAGTGATATCTCGTTAAGGAGCTGTCACCTAAATCCTTCATTTTATTGTGAAAATCAGCATTACGCAAACAAATGGGGGGGGGGCATCACGGCTCCCCTTTTCATTGTTTTCTCACTTTTCTGTTTCTTTCCACAATAAATCCAAAGTAAATCACAAACATAGACAATAACTTGATTTTTTTTTTTAAGTAACAAATAAAAGTGAGAAAGGAAAGAAGTCAGGTGAGCTAAGAAGGCGGCTGCGATTATCACTTGACTCTGAGTCTTGCATTTGAAGACGGCAGTTGGAGGCCGTAGGCTTCATCCCCCTCCACTCTTAAGAACCCCCCATTGGATTTTCTTTGAAAATAGAAGAGAAAAAAAAAAATAGAAGAGAAATTCTGTAGCAGAACTGGAAAATAATGCTGGTGTCACCGTGGGTAATAAATAACAAGGACTCCCTCCCTGTAGGTATGTCGCTGATGGGACAAGGACCCCGTTTGCCATTAGGAGTGTGACAAAGTCATGCGGCAAAAGAACAAGGGCCGGAAGACGTTACTGCAAATATCTTTGGAAAATCCAATCTGTCATCATACTATTGACTATCTTCCCATCGCCTCTAGTATTAACATTTAAGGAACTAGTTCGAATACGTGGTATGGAGATAATTGTTTAGGATTCATCTGTATTTCAAAATAAAATTAATGAGGAGCCACTGGGTGACTTTTTATGAAGTATAAACAGGAGGTAGCCCCCCGACCAGTGAGCAGTAACACGCACAAGTGTGAGGCTGGCAGCTCGACTGGGTCTTAGACTGGTCCTGTGGTCTTTGCACCATGTTCTATGGCCGTGCCCTGGGGCTCGCTGGGTAGAGGCGGGGAAGAAGGGAGCCTCCTTCTCCTGACTTACACCTTAACCAGAGTAGCTGTGATTTTTCTCTTTTTCTCTGTATTTTGTTTCACCTGAACCACGGTCATGTATCTCAAAAATGTTTCAACACCATGAAGCTAATCCAATCTGCCTTGTTTATAGACAAGGAAACTGAGGCTGGCCTCCATGGGACCCGCTTAAAGTCCCAGAGCTGCCTGAACACCGAGCAGATCCCAGGGCTCAACTCTGTACCCTTATCCGGGGATCCTTGCTGAAACATCGGGCGGCCCCCACACCCCTGGGCTTCCCCGCATCTCTGTAATCGGGGTCGGTCACATGGTCCACTGTGGGGCCCTCACCACACTTCTGAGTCAGCAGGTGCTTTTGTTATCACAAAACATAAGCTGGAATTAGAACAGCAGAGTCACACAATGCGGCCAGACCTGACATTTTCCTCATAGGACTGGATGGAAAGAGGAGAAATTAGATCATTTTAGATTATTTCAGAAAATAAAATGCAAAACAAACAAGCCTGAGGATAAGCACGGCCCTTGGGTTCTGTTGGATCCTCAGAGGCCTTTCATTTCTGCTCGACTTGCTAAACAATGTCAAGACCCAAAAATGTCAGTGACATCTATTACTGGAGACTACGATGGGTTGTTTTCTTTTTTTTAAAATGGTTAAAACCTGGATTGTTATCTCCTGTTTAGCTTGCAGAAATGTCAGGACGTGCACCACGTGAGAGCCAGCCAGCCCGACACACGCCTCGGACAGGCTCGCAGTCCTGGTACTTCAGATCTCTCATCTGGAATTCATTAAATGGTAATATTATTAAGCTCCTAGTCAAATGGAAAAAAGAGCTGTATTCATTGGAAATGCGAAGGTATTCGAATGTCAGCAACCAGGCCGTACCTCCAGGGACAAGGTTTTCTTGAGAGAAGTGTTACCACAGCAACAAGTCTGTTTTTCTGGTGATTTCACCATTTCCGCATTGTTGTCACCAAACCTCACCGTCAAAAATAATGTGGGATATGTAACAACTCTCTGTGTGGGTGCAGCACCTTCCCCCCGCGGTCAGCCAGCCTCCGTTCATGGCACCCCAGCCCCCAGCCCCAGGGATGAGCAGAGCACCTCTCGGCAGGTCAGACGGGGTGGATGGACCCGGCTGAGGTCACCCAGGTGAGAAGTGGGTGAGTTCCCTAGAGTTGGTTCTAGAACGCTGCTCCTCGGTCTCCTGGCTGAATGCACCACCCTGGGTTCCCCCTCCATGACCCCTGGGCCCCAGATGCTTCTGCTACCGGCTGAACCGGGTTCCCCAAAATTCACGCATTGTAAACCTAACCTCCGATGTGGCTGTATTTGGAAGGCAGTGCTTCTAGGGAGGTCATTAAAGTTAAACGAGGTCACAAGTCGGGCTCTAAGCAGATAGGGCTGAGGCCTCATCAGGAATGAGGCCTCTCTCGCTCCCTCCTCCCACCCCACGTACACAAAAGAAGGGCCATGTGCGGACACAGAGAGCGAAAGCGGCTGTCTGCAAGCCAGGCAGTGGGCTCCCACCGGAATCCCTGTTTGCCAGCATCTTGATCTCCGACTCCTGGCTTCCAGAACTGTGCAAAAAATAACTACCGTGTAAGGCCCCTGGTCTGAGAGCTTTGCAGTGGCAGCCCAAGCTGACCAGGAGCTGAAGGCCTTCGAGGGCCAAGGGAAGGAGCCCAGGAAGCAGGGTAGGGGCCCTTCCTGAAGAAGCAGAGCAGGTGGGAGTGCAGGTGTGAGTGCGGCCTGCAGGGGCGGGGCGTGCGGTCACTGCTCTGCGCAGGTGGCCTCGGGGCCTGAGAGCAGGGCCAAGCATAAAGCCTGGGCCACGGCGCTCCCCAGCTGGGGGCAGAGTCCGCTGAAGGGCAGCAAGGCAATGGGCCCCACTCCTGCGGGCAGAAATGCGGAGCTGCAGACCCGGTGCTGCTCAGCGATGCCGTGGGAGCCGGGCCAGCAGCATCCCCCCCGGCCGGAGGCAGTATCAGAAGGCAGCCAGGGCCAAGGGCAGAAGTGGCATCCCAGCAGCCTCCCTAGGCAGTCAGGCCCCAGTAGGTGTCCCTCCACTCCGGCCAGTGCCAGGAGGACACCAAGAGGGCCATCTCGACCCCTGGGGCCAGGGCAGGTGGAAGGAAAGAAAGTTGGTGGGGGCAGGCTGCTTTGTGCAAGCTCCTGAGAAGATACCGGAGGGTCCAGAGAGTGGGCAAGAGCCCAGCCCTAGGGCTCAGGCGGCAGGTCTGGACCGGACATGCAGAGCAAGGAGCGCACTGGCCCACAGAAGGGATGGGGACCAACATGTGACGAGGCCAGCTGTCACAGTGAATTGCACCCCCACCCAAATCCGTTTGTGGAAGCCCTGGCCCCGGACCTCAGAACGTAGCCACACTGGGGACGGGGCCTTTGCAGAGACGCACGAATGAGGCCATTAGAGAAGGCTCTGCTCCAGTGCGACTGGTGTTCCCTGCGGGAAGAAATGCAGACCCCTGAAGGACACCAGGAGGGGCAAGCACAGGGGACACGCCAGGTGAGGACACCGAGGGAAGACGGGCATCTGCGTGCCGAGGAGAGAGCCCAGCAGAAAGCAACCCCGCGGCACCCTGACCTCCGAGCTCCAGCCTCCAGAACTGGGAGGAAGTGAGCTTCGTCAGGGAAGCCCCGTCGGGGGCACCTTTACCGCAGCCCCGGGGCAGGGCCACACGTCGCCCAGGGACAGTGGGGATGCTGCAGGGGAACACGCAACGGACTTGGAGACAGTAAGCCACAGAGAAGGGCCACTGAGCAGAGCCCCCCACGCCCTGCAAGCTCCGCGGCACCTGCTCATGTAGACACGCCCCAGGGCGGGCACCTGCACACGTAGACAGGCACCCAGGAGGAGGCAGGATCGGGTGGGGCCGGTTCCCTGCAGAAAGCAAAGGCTGTTTCTGTGAGCAGGAGGCGAACCCAGGGCCTGGACTGGGGGCCGTCGGGTGAGGGCCGACTCTGGACACAGCAAGAGGACGTGCTCTTCCCGAGGCTTCAGGGTGAAGGGCAGGCGTGACGGGCAGCGGCATCAGTGCAGGGCAGGGGTCCAGGGAAGATTTTACAATTTTATTTTATTTTATTTGGGGTAAAGAGCATGCATACAGCGTGGGCAACTCGAGACTGCTCTTGTGGAAGACGGGGAAGCAGCGCGTGGCTGGAATGGGATGCATCCTACACCATCCGCAGAAAACACCTGGCCTGCTCCGCCAGGACGCCAAGACCCCAAGGACAAAGCCATTAAACACTCAGACCCCAGCGGATGCGAGCCAGACACGGTGATGCCAGCCCTCCCCATCAGGCAGCCGTGGGAATGTGGATGGAAGGTATCGAGCGTCAGAGGGGCCCCAGGGTGGCTCAGTCTGTTAGGCAGCCTGACTCTTGGGGTCGGCTTAGGTATGATCTCAGGGTCATGAAATCGAGGCTCCTGTGGGGCTCCATGCTTAGTGCAGAGTCTGCTTGAGACTCTCTCTCTCTCTCTTCTGCCCCTCCCCTCTGCTCACTCTTTCTCAAATAAATAAATGAATCTTTAAAGAAGAAAAAGAAGAAGATGAAGAGAAAGAAAGGCACCTGGGTGGCTCAGTGGTTGAGCATCTGCCTTTGGCTCAGGTCGTGACCCCAGGGTCCCGGAATCAAGTTCCACATCAGGTTCTCCACAGGGAGCCTGCTTCCCCCCCTTGCCTGTGTCTCTTATGAATAAATAAATAAAATTTAAAAGAAGAAGAAGAAGAAATCGTGCTTCAAAGGACGTGATGTTTTTCTCAGAACTACATCGATGCAGGAAGGGATGGAAAGAAAGGCTTGATGCCTATCTCCTTTCACCTCTGATCTGGAGATCCGAAGGTCTGAAGACCAAGGGCAAGAATGCGCCTCGAAGGAGCCAGGCCACAGGGGTCATGGCCTGGGCTGCAGAGCAGAGGGACTCATGAATTTGGAGGCTGTCACGGGTGGACCGCGTCTTCCCAAAAAAAGATATGTGGAGGTTCCATCCCCAAGCCCCTCAAAATGTGACCTTTCCTAGAAATGACTTTGTTGCAGATGTTCTCAGTTACGATGAGGTCACACTGGAGTAGGTGGGCCCTCGGTCCAGCAAGAATGACCCATGTCCTTAGGACAAGACAGCTGCGTGAGGCCAGAAACACAGGGAGAACGCTGTGTAAACACAGGGGATCTGAAGGATGCGCATTCAAGCCCAGGAACGCCCAGGACGGCTGCCAAGGATTGACGCCGAGGGAAAGCAGGGCAGGTTCCCCATGGAGTCTCCAGGGAGCGCACGGCCCTGGGGCCACCTTGATTTCAGACTCTCACTCTCCAGAACTTTGAAACCACAAATCAGGAAACTGCTGCAGGGAGATGGGCTGGCGAGCTGGCACATTTGGGCAACAGCCATGAGCAAAGCCCCGGCCAGAGGGTCAGGAGCAGAGGCAGTGAGTGAGCTTCCTGGGAAGACGGAAGGGGCAGGGCGGTTGGGGAGTGGTGGACATTCCAAAGGGGATGAAGGGCATGACCTTCCTGCCACCCCTGCAAGGTCATCTGCCTGGATGTAGCTGTGGGGGCTGGAGTAGGAGTTTGAGGAGCCAGAGGAGAGCCAGGGACATCTGACAGGGAAGGGAGAGGAAGGTTCTGAAGAAGGACACAGTTTCGAGGGTCTGTATTAAAAGGCATCCGTACACTTGGCACCAGTCTACATGGTCTTGGGATTTTTCTCCAGTAGGATCTATACTGGGATGGGACGGGATGGGGATGTGTGTATCAACCCTGGGCTGGGAACCTACAGTGTGGACTCTGTGGAGGAGCACGACCCAGCAGGATTTTCTTCGATGAAGGAAATGTTCTCTATTTTTTTTCTTCCATTTAAATTCAGTGAATTAACATAGAGCATATTATTAGTTTCAGGCATAGAGTTCAGGGATTCATCAGTGGCACTGAACACCCAGCGCTCATCACATCCCATGCCCCCCTTCATGCCCGTCCCCTAGTTACCCCATCCTCCCACCCACCCTTCTCCAGCAACCCTCATTTTGTTTCCTATAGTTAAGAGTCTCTCATGGTTTGTCTCTGATTTCATCTTATTTTTGCCTCCCTCCCCTATGATTCTGTGTTTTGTTTCTTAAATTCCACATCGGAGCGAAATCATGTAATTGTCTTTCTCTGATTGACTTAGTTCACTTAGGATAATACCCCCCTAGTTCCATCCACATCATTGCAAATGGCAAGACTTCTTCTTTTTTTTTTTTTTTTTCCTGATGGCTGAGAAATCTGCAGGGTCCAGTGGGAGAGCCACGAACCACACATGGATACTGAGTGCTTTAACACAGGCTGATGCAACTGACCAACTGAATTTGCTTTATTTTCACTGACATAAAAGGAAATAACCACAGGTAGCTCTCGGCTGCCACGTTGGATCCGGCATGCCGTAGGGCAGAGAGGGAAGGCAAGGCTGGTTCGAGCCAAGGAGCACGCTCAGGGAGGTAGGACCACAAGGTCAGAGGCCAAGTTGGACACTCATCCGGGCAAAAGGACAGTCTGGAATCACTACATTGTTTCTTTATTAAACGTCTCAAGGGGGAAATTGGTGAGGGCCCAGAAGTTGGTGGGCAACGCCTTGGACATTTTTAGGGGTGACAGCTGTGTTGAGACATAAATGCTGGAAACTATAATCTTTCTCTAACACCATGGTTCTTTCCTCATTTGACACAGGCCTCCATGCCCTCCAAGCATCCTGGGCTTCTCTTACGTGTGAGCAGCTTTCTGAAATGTGTAAAGCCTTCCCAGATGTGCCAAGGAGATGTGTCCCAGAGAAACTACAGGCAGGTATTTTCTTTTTTTTTTTTTTCTTTTATTTTTTTTTAAATCTTTTTTTTAAAATTTTTATTTATTTATGACAGTCACAGAGAGAGAGAGAGGCAGAGACATAGGCAGAGGGAGAAGCAGGCTCCATGCACCGGGAGCCTGATGTGGGATTCGATCCCGGGTCTCCAGGATCGCGCCCTGGGCCAAAGGCAGGCGCCAAACCGCTGCGCCACCCAGGGATCCCTGCAGGCAGGTATTTTCATGGTGCTTCATTGTTTCATTGGATCCTTCCCCCAACGTTTTAAAGAAAACCCTTAGGAGGGATAAGATGCCTGTTGATTAATTAAACTGTATAATAAGTCATTTGGCCTCTCCTGGGCCTTATAAAGCTACAGATATTCCATAAAGGAGCTCCTAAAGGAACTACAGTGTCTGGAGAAAAATATTTAACCACCCCGAATCCTCTGCTAAGTTTCTCACTGGTTTTCTTGAGGACAAAATGCATTTTTGGAAGCTTGGCAGTTTCCCTTTGCTCACCCCCCTCCCCATAAATTCTTGGATCCTTAAATGGGGGAGCCATGCTCCCTAGGCATATTCCAGAAAAGCAAGCTGGAACACGATCTCCAGGCAGAAAGCACCCAGTCCAGACCTCCAAACTCAATGCAGAGTCTCTTCCCCTACATAATGTCATCTCCTGAGCACCACTGACCCAGAAAGAAGCAAAAAATTCACCCCTCTGGATGCCTGGGTGGCTCAGTAGGCATCTATCTGCCTTCGGCTTAGGGTGTGATCCCGGGGTCCTGGGATCGAGTCCCATATCAGGCTCTTCACACGGAGCCTGCATCTCCCTCTACCAGTGTCTCTGTCTCTTTCTCTGTGTCTCTCATGAATAAATAGTCTTTAAAAAAATTCACGCCTCTTCTCAAAGCTCCCTAAAATGTCCACCATGGTATTTACCCAGACACAAGGAGGAAAAAAGAGCTGTCTTACAAACAGCCACACTAAAGAATTCTAAGTACAGAAGAAAAATAAATGTTGGGAAATCGATACTTGTGCCAATAATGGAAAGATGTGCCTGCTGATATGTTTGAGAACAGCTGACACACTGTCCTATTAAGAGAGGAGGACACGGGGATCCCTGGGTGGCGCAGCGGTTTGGCGCCTGCCTTTGGCCCAGGGCGCGATCCTGGAGACCCGGGATCGAATCCCACGTCGGGCTCCCGGTGCATGGAGCCTGCTTCTCCCTCTGCCTGTGTCTCTGCCTCTCTCTCTCTATCTGTGTGTGACTATCATAAATAAAAAATAAAAATTTATAAAAAAAAAAAAAAAAGAGAGGAGGACACGGGCCACAGGGCCAGGCACCAGGCTCACACAACCCAGGGGGATGATGCTCTGTGCCCCAGATGCCAGTCACTGGCCAAAATAAATCTACAAGTGTAAAAAGCCCGGGAGGAGGGAGTAGCTGCCAGGTGTTCCCAATGAAAAAATTCACAAAATGGGGACACCTGGGTGGCTCAGCAGTTGAGCATCTACCTTTGGCTTGGGTCATGACCCCAGGGTCCTGGAATAGAGACCCACATCAGGTTCCCCACAGGGAGCCTGCTTCTCCCTCTGCCTGTGTCTCTGCCTCTTTCTGTGTGTCTCTCATGAATAAATAAATAAAACCTTTATAAAAAAAAAAGAAAAGAAAAAATTCACAAGATGAATGAAAACTCACCTTGTGTAATATTTTTCCTGGATTGACAAAAGATACCCGGTAACCCTGTGTTGAGGCCGGCTGTGGTCTCTGCTAGTGCCAGAGCTGGGGTGCGTCTCAGGGCCCCGGGACTGTGTGACCCACGTGCCCCCAGACCCCCACGACCCTGTGCCCTACCCCGTGCTCCCCACCCCAACCGCTGTGGCTCAGGGAAAGAGAACACTTTGTGGGCAGCAGCTACTCCTCCGCTCTGTGGATTTTTCATACCTAACCCCTCAGTGCTCTACTTTTGCTGCTTCCCCTTTATTCAAACATAATTGACCAAAAAAAAAAAAAATCATTCAGCGAACCCTCATTAAATACCGTCGTTTTTATTCTAACGTAGTGGTGATGATGTCATTTGAGGACTTTTGAAAAACAACTTTTTTCCCCCTCCAAACCTATGAAGTCGGCCTCGCCTCTTGAAAGGCTGAGTGTTATCTCAGTAAAATGAGTATCCCCAGGCGATGTTTTCAGAGGCAACGGGCTGGTCAACCGTACACAGGTGACCAAAACGGCAATATTTCTCTCTAGCCAAACAGCCCATGAGGTTTCTCTTACTAAAGCAACATCCAGAGCTCGCCTTTGGCTCCTGCTGGTAAAAATCAATTTTAGCGCCAGCACAGACCGCGGGGTCTAGTGATTAATGGAGTCATTCTGGATGGGGTGTTTGGTAGCATAGCTAACGTCTTTCATGAGCTGCAGGGCTAAACACAAGTCAGTCACTCTGGCTTGTGAGTTCTGTTCTCAGCAGGAAGACGAGACCGTTCAGGAGGATGTTGGGTGGGGTGTGCCCCTCTCCTTCTGCAAGTCACCTGCCAGGGCCTGGGGGGAGGTGGGAGTGCAAAGCAGCCTGAGGTCAGTCAGGAGGCTTCCCCATCACCCGTCTGGAGCAACGGCCCCGTCGCACCGCGTCCCCAGGCTCAGGAAGGCACAGCACCGACGGCCCGGGTTCCGTAGCGACCACTGTGTTGTCTGCAGATCTGTCCAAGGCGCGGCCCCCCACCAGCCAAGGCTGCTCTCCACACAGACCCTGCAGGTAATTTGAGAGGAGCCTGCTTCCCCCTGGGACTGTCGCCAATGAGTCCTGGCATGATTTGTGTTGTTTGGTTTTCATTAGGGAACAACCTGCAGATAGTCGCTTGCAAAAACGCAGCCCGCCCCGAGGATGGATGTGGCAGGTCTCGGCCCACGTTCTGAGAGCTTCGTGAAGGTGCATAAAGCAGGCGGCTGGGTGGCAATGAGTGAAGTCTGCGGTCTCTCAAAGGGACGGGCCTCCTTCGTTCATTCCTTACCCCAGCAGGTGCGCGTGGCCCCTCTGGGACTTGGGCACCTATGAGGATGGGAAGACGTCAAGATGAGCCGGACGGTCTCCTGTTTGCTGTCCATCCTCCCAACGCCTTCTAGGTGAGGAACACGGCAGAAGCTGGAGGACACGCAAGTGAAACAAAACCCAGACCATTTTCCTGTGTGTCGCGGCCGCACAGGTGGACACGGTGCCTCGCCCTTCTCTGTCACACCTGAGATCGCATCAAGATGGAGCATCAGATGCGCTAGAGGCTCAAGGACCAGTGGTCAGTGTGGACAGTGTGAACAGGACCAGTGTGAACAGCGGCCTCGAGAAAGCCTGTGGGGTGCATTCGGATTATGACCCCTCAAGGAATTTCACCTCTTCCAGGAAGCCGGGGGCAAGCTGGAGCCCCATGCCTTTGTCCAAACCGAACCAGCGGACCTCAGGGCATGCTGCCTGCCCACCATCACTTCCTCAGGCCCTGGCGAAGACCCGAGGGTTACGTGAGTTGAGTCATCATAGGTGGGGTCAAGAATTTGTTTTTTATTTCCCCCACTGTTAACAATATTTGGAAATACATGAATTCCCCAAATATTATGCATGTAACCACAGGGTGGGGCTTTAGAAACGAATCACAAGGGGCTATGAAAATGGAAAAGAACTTGACATCTGAAATGTAAGAACAAACAACCTCTAGTAAATCTGTATAAAGAGAGTGATGATACGGAAAGAATTCTTCTTCGAGGGGGCCAAGAAGAGCGCAGGGCAATCCGCCGCGTCCGGATGAAGTTACACCTGCCAAGTGTGCTGATGGGGGAACGAGCTAATCCACGGATGCGGTGTGACGACCTCCGAGGCCCGCCTGCAGGCACAGGCATTCCCAGCCGTGTCCAGGCCTGCCCCTCACAGGCTTCCTCACCCCTGCCCCCCACAGCTGTCCCTTGACGGGACTGTCACACATGGCAGCAAGAGTGAAAGAAGCCGGTGGGCGAGAGGACGGGGAGCCGGCGCTGATGGACAAGTGGGAGGCGCTGGCCTGTCCCAGAACTATCTTGACCACCTCTCACTTGGAGACGGAGGCCAGAGTGGAGTCCGTATTCTAGAGGAGAGAGTCCAGCTCAGAGGGGCTGACTCGCTTGTCCAGAGCGGAGAATTTGAATCTAGATAGGTCTGACTCCTAAGCTCTGATGCCATCTCCAAGCCAGAACGGGCCGGAGAGAAAGCAACAAGCAGTTGGCAGGCAGAGGAAGCCAGCTTTGGGGGACGGGCAGTACTTGCTTCCAGAGCCCCACTGTGAGCTCGGTGGTCCATCCCAGGGAAATCCCAAATCAAAGTCTGACTCATTGAGCTCCTGGCTTCGAAGACTCGAGCTGGTGGAGGAATCCAGTGAAGACTGGTCCACTGGTGTCACCTGGCCCACCCTAAAGCCCGGGACATTTGGAGAAAGGCAACCCAAAGTGGAGGCGAGCACACGTCCTGTGGCCCAAAGCCAGGCCTGACCTCCATGATTATGACCCTCTCAGTCTTGGCCAACTTCTTGGAGCTGCGTGAACATCCCAATGGATCCGCTCAGTCTGCACGTTCCCTACTGGAGGGAAGGGCTGCCAAAGAGAACAGTCATTCAATTGTATAGGAAGTCAATGAGCCTCTGCGGGGCCGGCGACGTTGCCAGGCACCGTGCGAGACCCCGGAGCCACAGAGGTGCAGAAGCCGCTCCCCCCAAGAGAGGCCAGTTCTTGCAATATGATTGAATGAGAAACTGTTAACCACAGAGAAATAGGCAAACGCTCCGGCTGCTGACCATTCGAATGTATGGGTATTTTCTGGATCAATTAATCTAAAGTAGACACCACACGTGAGTGAATAGCTCACCATAGAAATGACTGTTGAGGCAAAGCCAAGCTTTCTGATCAGAAAAGCAGCTAAAAGCTTGGCCTCCCTTCTCTATAAAGGATCTTCACCACGGCGTGCAGCCTCTGATTAGCCTTCCCTAAAAACGCTATCAAGTTTCAGAACTTTTGGGATTTTATACCAAAAACGAGCCACGTGGTTTGGGGGTTTCCACCTACGTCGCCTACCATATCTTTATGGCAGCGACCCAGCCTCTAAGAATAAGCTTTTCATCCATGTGGCGATCAATATTATTTTTATAAGTTGTCAGGAGAAAGAATGAATTGCCAGCTTAACAACCTCTGAGTAACCTTAGAAGACCGAATCTAGCTATCCGAGAGAGAGGAAGGGAAAAATGAACCTCCAAGTAGAAATTGATGAACTTGGCCTGGTTTTAAACCTACTTCTTCATCTGCCCTTCCTTTTGAGCAGAACCCCAAAGGCCCTATTAAACTATTTTCAAACGCTACTCCTGAATGGCAATCTTGTTTGGCCTTTGGATAACTTCCGACTTTGACCAATTCTGTAAAATAAACGTGCATTTCATCAGGGTGCCTGCTCTTGGAAACGAAGAATCGAGGACTTATTTTCAAATCCACAGCTCAGAGGGAAGGGAGGAGAAACAGAATTCTTTTGTAAATTGGGTTTGGGTCTCTGGCAGTGCTGGCCTGGCTGTCTCAGAACGCCCCCTGGGTCCCTGACACAGTCTGCGGAGACCGAGTCCTTCTGGAGGCAGCCTAGGGGAGCGGCCCCAGAACCCGCCAGGGAGGGTAAATGCATGAGGCTTAGGTTCCGATTCAGGCCTCATGCATTTACCCTCCTCGTGCCAGCACCTTTATGCATGAAACAAGGGTGATAACAGCATCTCCCTCCAAAATCCAGATGGAGACCAAGTGATAGGCTTAGCCCAGCACTGAGCACCTGCACTGGATTCTCCTCCTCCCACCTGCTGCCAAGAGCTCAGACCTCAGACCGTGGTTGGGCTGCGTCCACTCCCCCGTCTCCAGTGGTGGCTCCCATGGCATTCACTGCCGAAGCCACCAAAACACCTAAGCTGGAGCAAAACTGCCAGGAACTCCTGCTTTTAAATGCTAAGGAAACAGTAGTTTTTTGTTTTTTTTTTTTTCAAGTGTGTGGGCCTCATACTACCGTATAAGTCAAAACACATGGAGTTACTTCTTGTGCCTTTTGCACGGAGAAAAAAAAAATCCATATATAGTTTGGTATCTTAGTGTCCAGTCTCTGAGCAGGAAACCATTTGACACCATGGGAAGCCCACATCCGAGGCCGCCTCCTGCACAGATGAGCGTCTGTGGACTGCGATGCCCTATCTGCAATCCCCTCCGAAGTAGCCACAGATGCACGTGCATGAGACCGTACCTTAATCCGTCCAAGCCGATGGTGCTCCTGCCTCCACTGTGACTGTTACCGCTGCATCCCCTCTGCAGGCAATGTAACGGAGGGCAAGCTCGGAGTGCCGCCCATCGTCCACGTGTCGGTTCACCAGCTCCGCCCTGAGCCAGGCTCGGAGCCGGGCCCTGGGCGAGCAGGGACGGTTCCCCATCCAGGGCCCTCGCGTCTCGCTGGGGAGACAGGAAGTGAAGGTGGGCAGGATGAAGCACAAGGGAAGCCCAAGGGGGAAATAACGTCTGCTGACGGCACCTGCCCCATCGTGAGGGTGCACGTCTATCAGGCATCGTGCCATGAGTGTATACGCTGTCTCTGGTGTAATCCTCACAAGCCCATGAAGAAGAAACCTCCAGTCTCTACCTAGTAGAGTCAGAGAAACTGAAGCTCTGAGAGGTTATGTAACTTTTCTTGAAGTCACACAGAGGTTAAGTGGGGACTAAAACCCAGCTCTAGTAGAACAGAGTTGGGAGTTTTGACCATTCTTTGCTTTGTTTTTAAATATTTCACTTATTTCTTCATGAGAGACACACACAGAGAGGCAGAGACACAGGCAGAGGGAGACGCAGGCTCCATGCAGGGAGCCCGATGTGGGACTCAATCCCAGGACCCCGGGGTCATGCCCTGAACCAAAGGCAGATGCTCAACCACTGAGCCACCCAGGCGTCCCTTGACCGTTCTTCTACACGCCATCTGTTTCACCTATGACCTCTGCGTTGCCAGCCACACCTTCTTCTAGGTTGTCTGCTGTTCATAACCCCTGAGACACTTGATGGTAGAGGGTGGGAGGTAAAGGGAAATACCTATATGTGAAGTATTATCAGTCAACTCCTGAGCTTTCTCTACAAGGAAGTGCTTGGTGAGCTCAGCACGATTTGGCGCTCTGAACAACCCCGGAACTCAGTCTGAGGAGGAGATAGGGTCACTTATTAAACATAACCTATTCAACTCATTTGCAGATTCTTCTGTGCAGCCAAGCTTAACCGCGCGAGGTTAGTAAGGGTGGCACGGAGCCCTGCCCAGCCTGGCTCCCGCTCGCTGCGGGCTCCACCCAGCACAGGGGGCTTCCAGTTCAACGGGAATCACCACTCGCAGGAGCCCTGGTCCATGAGAGCCGGAGAGCCCCGAGTTTTGCAGGTCGCCCTGTCCTGCCTGGTGGTCACGCCCATGCCGTTGGATTTGGCGGCCAGGCCCGCTGCTCAGGCTCCCCTCTGTGGAGAGGTTTGCGCAGCCTAATTGCCTTCCCGGGGACTAAGAGGCACTTTGTGGATCAGTTCTAATCCATGGCCTTGGGCTCTTCCTAAAGTAGTTCCGAGTGGGTCCACACACTTCTCAGATGTCTCCGATGACTTGATTTTTCCATGTGAGGTTGAGCACGTGATACGTTTCCCAGGTTGGGTGGAAACGTGCCACACGCGTTTGCTGGGATGCTGGGCAAGCCGTTCACGGAGGAGACCATTTCCTCCTGTTGCTTCCCAAAGGGAGAGCTGCTGATTTAGCCGTCCAGGCCAGAGCCTCTGCAGGACACGTCTTCCTGCCACTCAACAGCAGTGCTAGCCCCTCGGGTAAAATCAGCTCCCCCACAGCCGTGCCCAGCCCTTGAAAGGCAGGAAAGCTCTATCAAGGTCCCCGAGACGACATTCTGCAGGAGGCTCACCCACGGGGTGAGTCTGGGGACCGATGGATGTGCCAAGGCTGACTTCCCTCTCGTGCACCTCCGGGATGCTCACACTTACATCAAAACAAAGAAACAACTCAGCTCTTGGGCTCTGCGGCCCCTAAAAATCCTCTGTGGGCCTGTGAGTCCAAATTCTAATCTGAAGGATGATCAGAATCACCTGGAAAATTTTAGAGTGTGCTTTGTAGGGTTCACTGTGGAGCTCCTAAAGCAAAACAGCCACGGGCGGACCCCAGGAGTCACTCCTGTTTCCAGCCCTCCCCAGTGGGCATCCCTGTTGCCAGGCTTGGAAACCCTGCCAGGTTCAATATTAGTGCTGCAGGCTAACCCAGCCAGAAATACATGTTCTGTAAAGAATGGGCTCCACACAGCCACCGAAGCTAAGAAGGTTTCTTTGCTCCAAGACTCCCTGAGCCTCGGACCCTCTCAGGGGCAGGTGAAGTTCCCACCAACGCAAGGCAGCACATCCTAAACCTGTCTGATCTGACCCCAGAAACCTCTTTCTCAAGGAACGCTCCAGGACTCTGGTGGGGCTGGGCACCCCTGGAGAAATGTCGCCAGGACACAAAGAAGCAGACATCCCCTTCATTCGTCATCCTCAGCATTAGTCCTGGAGCTCATGCTGCCCGGAGCTGAACGCGGCTGAGACGCGTTACCCTGAAACCAATCCCGACGATCCTGCCGGCCGACCTCAACCAGGACACCTGCGCTTGCTGCATCTGTTTCTTCCCCGTGCAACAGAGCTGCCTGAACCCCACAGTCTCGCATCTGAGAAGGGGGAGTCTGTAACCTGTGAGCGTCCCGCCTGGACATCCATGCAGGTCTGGTTATGAGGCCGGTCGGTGACCAGGCGTAGCAGCGCGGACTGAGCAGCCCAGAGATGATGAACTGTTGAAGTCAGCCTCGAGGCAGGCCACCCGTGACCACACCTCATTACTCACTGGCCACTCGGGGCCTCCCTGGCTGGATTCCGCTCAGGCCACCGGGGCGTGCTTCCTTCCGCAGCACGCGTGTCACGCGCCGCCCCAGACCGCTGGGTGCCTTCTGTTAGCACCACTGCCTTTGGTCCCCATCAAGCAGGTGTGAGCTCCTGAGTCCCAACAAGGAGGTGTTTGGGGTCGCAGGGGTCTCCATGGGCAGCATTAGAAATAATGTGATGTTGGACCCGTGGTGTGACAAATACTGGAATTGACTCAGAAAAAAAAAAAAAAAAAAACAGGCAAGAAAAATTTTGAGTGCAAAGAGGAGGGACGGGGAGTGAGAATCAGGGCTGCTCCCACACCCGCCCTGCCCTCGACAGGGGACTTGGTCAGTTCGAGGAAGGACTCAGGAATGAGGAGGAGACCGTGCCAGCCACCGAGGGACAGTACACAGCTCGGCAGCCTTCGGAAAGGTGCCGACAGCACTGAAAAGCCATTCGAGGACAATGAGGCAGCCCAGCGCTCAGGATCGGGGAGGGGACACCACCCCTGGGCCCACGGGGCCATTGAGGAGGTGGGTTCCCCAAGCCAGCAGGTCAAGGCCACCCGGCAGGGGCAGCTCCGAGGCCCGGCACCACGCGTGCCAAGGAGGAGCACAGGACGGAGCCGCTGCAGAGCCGCTGACCGGAGCAGGGAGGGAGGACAGAGTGCCCTGGCTTCTCCCTCCTGCCCCCACTGTCCTGCTGGGGCCCCTGAGCGGCCCAGGGGTGGGGCGGAAGCCAGCTACCGGGGGTCCCCGGAGTGCAGAGCACCAGGGCCAAGTCTGACGCTTGCAAGAGGGATGAGTTGGTTGGATAGAGACCAGGTAGGGGACCAACCAACCGATGAAACCGAGCTGAGGGCCCCCGTGGGAGGGTGACGGGTGGCGGCGGATACCCGGGGAAAGCAAACCCATCAGACGCTTGCCTGCCCTTCCCGTGGGACGCAGCAGGCCCTGACTTAACCCCCACGCCCCCGCCATCAGTCAGGGTCCACTCAGGAGAAGAAATTTGAACAGAGGAAGTTTAATACAAAGGGTTGCCAACCATAGCAAGGCTTCACTGGCATATCTTCCAAAACCCTCCCTAGGGCGGCCTTGGAGAAAACTCAACCAAACGTAAATAGACACATACGTATCGTCTTTTACTTTCTATCTCCCAAGCCCATAATGAAATCCGACGTCCTGCAGAGAGAGAGAAACCAATAAGAAACAAATTTATTTATGCCACAAACCCCAGAAAGCCTTAGAAACGAGCTGCCGGGCACCAGCAAAGAGGGCAGGACGCGCGCGGCCCAGTGGTGCGGCCTGCAAGAACCAACTGTCGCACTTCCAGAACTTTTGTCCATCAGTCACTAAACACAGCCCTTATTAAAACTAAATCATATGAACTTCAAAATGAATGCACCGTACGAGAAGCAGAGGTAATAAGTACTCAGGACGCGCCACATCCCGACCCTTCTGTTCCGTGACCGACGGGACTGCGTCCACCCGCTGGAGGCGCCACGGACGGACCCTCCCTCCTCCACTCTGCCTTCAGCGACATCCCACGGGGAGCGGGACATCGGCCACGGTGGGAATATTTACCCCACGGGAACCAATAGATTCTAGACATCAGGACCTTTTTCTTTCCTCCCAGGAGCCAATTGTTCGACGTTTAGCCAAGACACCCCTGGGTGATGCTGAAAACATGGTGATCTTAGACACCCCTACTTCGAAGTCAGGAGACCACCCCTTCCCATCAAGAAGGGAAAACTAGGTGCCTCCTGGGGAGACACTGAAGCGGGGTCTGGGCCCCAGGGCGGAGCAGCAGGTGGTGAGAGACAAAGGCTGAAGCTGGGGCAATTGAGCAAAAGTCATGACGGGGTTGGGGACACTCCCCCAGCCCGCTTCCCTACCCCCTTCTTCTGCTCCCCTTCTAGAATGCCACAGACCAGGGCTACGCCTCCCAGGCAGACGGGGCGGGGGGGGGGGAGGGGGGGGGCTCTGGGCGAGGAGGCCAGGCTGGAGGAGAGCCCCGTGGGCTCTGACATTCAGGTGTCCTCCCGGCCACATGGTTCTTCTGCGAGGTCGCTGCCACCAGGGCCCTCCTCGCCACACAGCGCGTCCCGTCGGGCCTCCAGCAGCTCCTGTGAACCGGGAACAGATCGCCAAAGACCTGTAGCTGTTTGAGGGAAAAACCTGGATGTGAAACATAGAAACCAAAACCTGCAAACGGGGACATAGGAGGAGAAAGGTGTGGCCGGAGGAGCAGTGCACAAGCCCTGTGCACGCAGGGCTGGGCTGGGAACCAGGAGCCGGGCTGGCGCTGTGTACACCTGTCTGCCCACCTGGTGCGTGGGCAGGAGCATCCCTGCAGGGGGGCCGACTCGTGTCCCCTAAACAACACATCCACTCAGCTCGCGACCGGGGGCTTCCTTGAGAAGGATCTTCTCAGATATCATTAAGGGTCCTAAAGGCAATGACGGGGAGAGGGAGGGCCTGTAAGGACAGGGGGAGACCCAGAGATGCGGAGAAAAGAAGTCACGTGAAGCCAGAGGCCACAACTGGGGTCATGCAGCCCCAAGCCAGGGAAGGCCTGGAGGTGGAAGGCGTGACCGTCCCTCAGATCTGTCAGGAGCAACCGAGCCTGCCAACGCCTTGATTTCAGACTTCAGGCCCCCAGGAGTGTGAGACAATATGTTTCTGTGGTTGCAAGCCCCCCACTATGTGGCCCTTTGTTACAGCAGCCCTAGAAAACGGCCTTGCCATCAGCCCGCAGGAAGCCGTGTGCACCAGCCGCCTTGCCCGGGCTGTAGACACGCTGAGCCGCGTTCAGATTCCAGATCACGGCGGGAGGGGCAGGCCGGGGGCCCCCACAAGCTCCCTCGGGCCCCGTTTCCTGTCTCTGAGAAGGGAATGCACACACGTGAGCATCCTCCCCAGCACCCACCTGGCTGGCTGGGGTGGGGCGCGGCGGCACACAGAGGTGTCCTCCCGTCTCTGCGAGGGGCCGGCGCACCGCAAGCGCTCAGGAAGTTCATTACACCCTGTGGGCTATGGACCGAGTGTTCCTGCCCCCTGTCCCGACAAAATTCATATGCCGAAGCCCTAAACCCCCACCCCCACTCCCAGGCTTGCTGTATTTGAAGACAGGACATCCGAGGAAGTGACGAAGATGAAATGGAGTCATAGGGATGGAGCCCTGGTCCGCTGGGATCAGTGGCCTTGTTAAGAAGAGATGCCAAGGGCGTCTGGGTAGCTCAGCAGTTGAGCATCTCCCTTCAGCCCAGGGCGCGACCCCGGGGTCCTGGGATCGAGTCCTGCGTCAGGCTCCCTGCATGGAGCCTGCTTCTCCCTCTGCCTCTGTGTGTGTGTGTGTATCTCATGAATAAATAAAATATTTTTTTTTAAAAAAGAAGACATGCCAAGCGCTTGGCCCCATCCCCCCAGTGTGTACAAAGAAGGGGTCCCGTGAGCACCCAGCGAGAGAGCCACTACCCACACACCAAGAGAAGCCTCACCATGCCAGCTCCCTGCTCTACGGTTTCCAGCCTCCAGAACTGCGAGAAAATGAGTTGTTGTTTAAGCCCCCTCGGTATCTTGTCACAGCAGCTCCCCCGCCCCCGCCGCCGCCGTGGTTGTCAGTTCTCCCCACTGAGTGCCGAGCCCCAGGGAGGGAGCGGGAAGCAGGAGGGGAAGGGAAGACGCAGATGGAGGTGCTCTGGTCTCTGTCCTGCCTGAGGCATCGGGGCTGCGCCCTCACGTCCCCATGCTCCCTGGCTTCGGCCCTGTGACCTCCAGGACATTTCCAGTCCTCTTCACCGACCTGGAGCCCCCCGTGCCCAGGACACCAGCTCAGGGGCGCAGGTCAGGTCTTTGGCAGGCCGGTGCACCGCCCAGGTAAGAAAGGAAGGGGCGGCTGGGAGCACTGCACGGGGGCTCCTCCTGCCACCCCGGGCAGGGCCCCGATTGCGGTTTGTAGGTAGCAGATGCTCGAACCCTCGGCCTAAAGACCGTACGTGAGATAGGGGGGAGAGAAGACCACGCAGACGCAGACTCTGGGCGGGCTGGGGGAGCTGGTGGGACGCTGGCACTTACGGCGTGGTCTCCGTCCCTCCGCAGCCACAGCAAGGACCCGTCGGGCCACCACGCGGGACAGCCAGCGGGGTCTGGCTCGCAGAGAACCGCCTGTTCCTTTTGGAAACGGGGCTCCCAAGGTACATTCTGGAGCTGCTGAGGGCGGAGTGCAGATTGCCCGAAGCCTCACTGGCCGCTCCCCTGACTTGCTTGTCCTCAGGCCTCATTTTCTGTCCCCGGGACAGGGGTGGCCATTAAGATGTCTAATTCCCACTTGGAAATATGCTCCTATCACACAGTCGTGGGCGATGTCAGCACTCATGAACTTCTGGCCGCCCCTCAGATGCCTTCACCTCCCCATAACACATGCCCTCTCAAGCGTGACGGCATCCCAGCGACATGCCGAGGCCTGCCGAGCCCCCTGGGGCTGCCTGCTGGAGCCTGGCCGTCCTCAGGCTGGGAGAGCAGGACCCCTTCTTCGGAAGCTCCCCCGGTTCCTTCTGTAAAGCATCACTCTCGGGGATCCCCGGGGCCTCGGCAGGTTTGGCACCTGCCTTCGGCCCAGAGCGTGACCCTGGAGACCCGGGATCGAGTCCCACATCGGGCTCCCTGCACGGAGCCTGCTTCTCCCTCTGCCTGTGTCTCTGCCTCTCCCTCTGTGTCTCTCATGAATAAATAAATAAAATCTTTTTAAAAAAAAAAAAAAAAAAAAGGATCACTCTCTCCGGTGGGCGCTGTTTCCAGAACAAGACCACTGGATCCTTCTCACCGCGCCGCCCTCTAACGATCCCCCTCGACGTCTCATTGTCCACCTCTCCCCTTCCAGGCTGGGAGCGTATCAAAAGGAAACACAAAGCCCTGGCCATCTCTGACATTTTAAAGACAAGCACAGTGCCTGGCACACAGTGGGCCCTCGGTAGAGCCCGTCCGATCTGCGACTGAATGAACAAGCGCATGGATGGATGAATACATTAACGGGAACAAGTGTGGGATAAATTGCAGAGAAAGCCGTCCATCGGTTGCACAGCTGGGCCACTGACGACTTTTCATTTATACTTCAGGCTCCACACGAAATTCAAATTCTCATTACAGTACCGCATAAAACACAATCCGCACTTCCAACAACGACCCTGAGAAATGCGGCGGCGGCGGGAAAACCTTTAATGCGTTCTTCCTATTGATTACAGCTCTGCGAAAGGGAATGAAAAGATCAGCTTCAAACGCTTTCCTGTGAAAGGCTAAAAGGAAGCAAATCCAGCATGGTATAGCGAAGCCCGGGGCCCTTTCAGACATGCGGCGGCCACCGACACGTCGTGTTTGCGGCTCGCCCCATGACATGTTGCCGTGCCAACATACATTCTGAGTCACCCAAGCAGATTTAATGCCATTGCCACAATGACTCGCTCTTTGCTGTTTCTCCTAAAACTTGTTAAAGGGAAGATTCCGACCTACCTAGGAAATGATTTTAATCAGTTTAGTTCCGGAAATAACTATGGAAATTCAGACTTTTTTTTGTTGTTGTTGTTGTTTTTATCTGTTCCATTCGGTTGCTTCGGAACATTATATTGTGACCAACCGCTGACGGTCACCGCGTTTTCCCGAGAAATGACATGATTGGCAGCCGTTCTGAATCCCACATGGAAAGGTCTGAGTGAATAAGCATATGAAAAGCCAACCAAGAGGCAGCTTTTGAAAAAAATAAGAGAAACACCAAAATTGCCCATCGCTCTTCTCATCCCATACAGATGACCGTCCCCTCCTTCAGTAAGAGTCCTCCCCCGGGGCCACTTATCTCGGTCCTTGGGAAGCAGGGCCCTGGGAAATCCAGACGGAGGCCGTGTGTACGGCCACATGCAGCCACACGCAGGTGAACAGAGAGTCACCGGTGGCCGTCAGACAAGCCTGGAAAGACGAGAGTGCGCCAGAGATCTGATCACGGGCCTCCCCGGCTTAGGGTGGGGTTACATCCCAAGAAACTATAAAATCGTGGCAAATGCAAACTGCCTACAATATGTCAGTCAGTTTCCTATCACGCCTGACCCAAGCCGCTGTCATTCCGTATCAAGGGCTGTTGGTGTCGAGATTCGGGGCTGCCGGCGAGCCCTGCACATCTGTGCACCACCCAGGACGTAAGGGGCTTTTCCCTGGCAGTTCCCAGAGCAGGACAAGGGGTGGGAAGTGCTTTCTTTATAACAGTGGCAGGTCTTCTCAAGCATTTAGTACCCCCACCCCCGGGGGACCATCACCCCAGATGGACTGAAATCTCAGGGCCATGCATCCACCCAGAGACGTCCCTACGGTTTAGGAGCAAAGCCCAAACCCCTAGGAGGAGACTGTGGGGACCCCCCTGCACTCATCAGCCCTTGCACTCAGCCCCATCTGGTGAACATTCACAGCTCCCCATGTGTCTGTCCACTGGGGATACTGGGCTTAGCGTGGATGGGGAGTCGCCTGGACCCCAGGGAGGGGAGGCCCAGGGAGACAGAACCACGTGCCTCCTAAATAGACTCCATCCTCAAGCAGCTGCCTCCTGGGGGGCCCTCCAGAAGCAGCCAGCCTGGCGATTTTCAACTTCTTGTTACCCAGTAAGAGATCTGAACGCAAGTGTCCGCCAGCTCTCGGGCCAGGTTGCCCTGAGTCTCCCGGGAGGGCTGAAGCCGTTATCCAGGGGACAGATTTATTCCTTGATGCCCCCAGGATTTTACGTGTGGTGTTTTCAGCTGCAGGTCCCAGGAGGCTGCTGATACCCTGGCGCACGTGGAAGGGGTTCACTAGCGACGCGAGCTGCCTGTCCGCTCGGGCCCCCGGTGCAGGCCTGTTGCTGCCTTTGGAGCCGGGTCCGAGGGAGACGCTGGAGCCGAAGAGCCTTCCCCCGTCTCCAGGGAGGTGGGGGCTCCAGGTCGCTTCTCTCTCCACCCCACGTCCCATCCTCTCCTGCAGCCCAGCCACCCTTCCTGGGTCCAAACGCGTCGTGCGCTGAATTACTAACAACTTCACGACCGTCTCGCGGGGCTGGCATTTTCAGGGATCTCTCCCTCCGAAACGATGCCAAACGAATGAACCTCAAAAGGGAGAAATGTCAGCGTGAGGCTCTCTGGACTCTGAATTTGAGGAGACCCAGGGATCTTCTGCCCCAACCTTCCTCCCCCTAGAGCCCACCTCATACCCCAAACCTGGCACACAACTCCTCCCAACTCCACACCCACATCCACGTGGGTGGGACAGGATTTCTTTAATATTAACGGATCATCCGTTCCCCTTCCACGGAGTTTTGTGCCCCTTGACCTGCGCCTTCACCTTCCACCTGCAGTGCCGCAGTCCAGCGCCGTTGCTCGTGGGAAAGGTATGAGAGCCAGAGATCCAAGGAAGAAGGGCTTTGGGGTCCGGATTAACCGGGGTGATCTGGGGCAAGTCTTCAAGCCCCAGGCAGCACAAAGAAGGGGGTTGCTAGGAGCAGAGAGAGCTTAGTCACCGCAGCTTCCCTGGGATGGAGCTTGCACCGCAGAGACCCCACAGAGGTCGAGGGCACCACGTCCTGGGGTCTGTGGGCAGATGGGCAACCCCCACAAAGCAAAAGGTGGCTGCGTGGTAGGTCTAGAATCAGTTCAGCCTCTGCACGCCCTCCCTCCCTCCACCCCTCAGTGCAGGAGGGGGCAGCTGGGTGAGTCAGAAACCAGAAAGGGGCCAGGGCAGTCCACCATGGACCCGAGGACCCCACGACCCAACGTGAGGCTGGAAAACAATAGAAGGAGACTCTGCGATAGGGTGACACAGAGGAGCCCTATGGCCGTGCACATTTCTGAAGATGATGGCAGGGACAGACGGTGAGGACCACCCCCGACTCTCCTCCCCACATCACCCCCTGCAGAGCTTGCCCAAAACCCCAAGGTGATTGGGCAATTGTGGGGAGCATCTCTGAATTGAGTCAGGGCCTCGAGATAGAAATCGAGTTGAATGACTTTCTCTATCACACCTACTGCACAGCTGAGCTTAGGGCTCGAATTTACTATGTGGTGAGTGTGTTTCCCTCTGAACTTAGACCCCCAGGAAGCTGGGAGCAAGCTGCAATCCCTTCCTATGGTCAGGAACACGTGTCTGGGGGCATGACTCACTGGTATCCTGCTCTCGCTCGTCCTGGCTCTTGGGATCCTCACCTGTGGTTGGGCTGCTGTCCCACTAACTACACTACTGTCATCCAACCGGAATCCTATTTGGAACAAGGCAAGGCGCACACGCACCTGAGAACACGTGTGTGCATCAAGCAGATATTTAGATATTTAATTTATAACCCTGGTTTCAAAAGTGTCAGCTACAAGCCCTTTGAGGAAATAGGAGCCCCTCCCACCACCACCGCAGCAGGCTCGGTCCGTGGGCTCTGGGGGGCTGCTGGGGGGGGTAGCCCACCGCGAGTCTATGGGTGAGCCAACATGCACAGGGACTTTCCTATACAGTAGCAGCCCCCAAACCCACAGGGGAGAGTGGAGCTCCTGGCCGGGGTCCACCCTTGTGTTGGCAAATAGCTCTCCACCCTGCATCAGTCCCATCGGAGGTGGAGATGCTAAGGGCAGCTTTGGGGAGCCGGGTCCTCCCCATCAGATCCCGCCCGGACGCACCTGCCCGCTAAGGTCTCCACCACTCTGTGGTCCCACAGAGGGTGGGTGAGGCCACAGCAGAATGGGCCATTCCCAAAGTGCTCTTTCCAGCCACTCATCAAGGGGGAATTACTTGGTAATGCCCAGGCTGCCGATTCGCTCACCCCATGGCCTCAAGAAGAGGGTCCCTGATTGGTTTTATCTTTTAAATGAAGAGTTTGTCACGTATGCAGAAAGAGAAAGCAGGACTTATACCACAGGACCTTAGCAGGGGAGCATCAAGGGGCTGTGACATGTGGCCCTGGGAGCACACGAGGTCATGCACAACGACATGAGTCCTGAGCCCTGAAGGATTCCGAGCCAACAGCAGGTGAGAACCTCCCAGCACCAATGTGGTCTTGAAAGCCACACCTCCCAACCACCTCTTCCCTGCAAATACATTGCATGACATAAAAAAAAATAAAAAATTAAAAAAAATTTAAAAAAGCCAAATCCAGGAGGCCTGGGTGGCTCAGTGGTTGAGCATCTGCCTTCAGCCCAGGGCGTGATCCCAGGGTCCTGGGATCGAGTCCCACATCGGGCTCCCCACAGGGAGCCTGCTTCTCCTCTGCCTGTTTCTGCCTCTCTCTCTCTCTCTCTCTGCATCTCTCACGAATAGATAAATTTTTTTTTAAAAAAATTCAAAAATAAATAAATAAATAACCCAAACCCTCAATACATTCGAATGTTTTCCCCTTTATGTCATTTCCACAAGTGAACCCCTGGGGTTTTGCCGTTATGGTGGCGCCCTTCTCTTATACATATTAGGACAACCCGTCGTGCCGTATATATTTGTACTGTTATTACCACACATGCCACCTAAATGCCAAACATGCTTCTAACACTGAGACGCAGATGCCTTTTTTAGGAAAAACAAATCTTTATTTAAAAAAAAAAAAAGAAAAATAACTTACAAATTGAGAGAACTCTCCGAAATAAGACTGTTCAAAACTTTGTGCGCGGCGCTGCAGCCTGGAGAGGTTCCGCTTCGTTTCGCATTTTTAATGTAACTTTAAGATACAATTAATATCACAAACTGCTTTACAGCATCCTTCTTGTCCCATATCCCATGCAGGTAGCAAAGCACCACACAGATATAAAACTATCGTAAATAAAACATTTCAGCCCAGACCGGCATATATTTATATATTTATATATTTATATTTATATATATATATATATATATAAAATTTCAAAACAGCTAACAATTAATGTCATCCTTAGTCAAAACTGAAATCAAACTAGTCTTAAAACTACAACGCTCTGAATATATGTCAGCGTATGTATATGTATCGTATGTGACAGCGCCCATACGATTTTTATAAAATATATTTAAACTTTCAAGTACATTTATAAGGTACGCCGATAATGAGAAAATAAAGTCTTAAAACTTAAATACAAGTCACCAAGTAAAACCTCCAGGGAACACAGAAAGTCCTATTTTACAGAAGTGCAGGCGAGCCCGCCGCGCAACCAGCTTGGACGAGTAAGTAGTAGGGTCACGCAGCACGGCCCACGCCGTCAGGACGCACGGCCCCGTGACAGCCACCCCGGCAGCCGGACAAAGAGGAGAAGGGCCCACGGTGGCACCTGCTTCCCCACTTCACGCGACTCAGGCCTCAAGCCCCAAGGCGCCTTGCTTGAACTCTTGGAGACGATGCAACCCAGCGCCGTGTAGGAAGCGCGCACGCTTGTCCCCGAGGCCCCGCGGGGCCCGTCACTTGGCGTTTTGCTCCAAGGCGGAGTACTCCGTCTCCGACACCCTGGAGGCATCGATGAGCTTGGTGAGACCCGTCTTGGCAGAGTACTTAAAGATGAAGGCCTTCATCAGCTCGTATCTGTAGTTACGGTTGATGAAGCTATAGAGCACGGGGTTGACGCAGCAGTGCACCAGAGACAGGCACTGCGTGACGTGCAGAGCCGTGAAGAGGAAGTTCTCCAGCTGGCAGGTGAAGGGGATGTAGTGAAGGATGGAGAAGATGTCCAGGAGCACCACCACGTGGTAGGGGAGCCAGCACACGAGGAAGACCACCACGTAGGAGAAGATGATCTTTCGGCTGCTCTGCTTCTCCTGGTCGCTGGACGCGGAGATGGCGCGGGCCAGCAGGCAGTAGAAGACGGCGATGACGCAGAAGGGGATGGCGAAGCCCAGGACCACCGAGACCAGCTCCATGCTGATGAGCCACTCCTTGACGCTGTGCTCGGGGTAGAAGGAGCGGCAGTAGGTCTCGTTGTTGGACGCCGACGTGACGGTCTTCAGGTAGTAGGTGTCGGGCAGGGACACGCAGAAGGCCAGCAGCCACACCAGGACGCAGACGGCGCGGCGAACCACCTTCTTCCTGCGGCTCGACGTGCTGGCGAAGTAGGTGATGGAGAGGTAGCGGTCCACGCTCATGCACGTGAGGAAGAAGATGCTGCCGAACAGGTTGATGGAGAAGATGAGGTGCGTGATCTTGCACGTGAGCTCCCCCATGGGCCACTGGTTATGCTGCACGAGGCTGACCACCCAGACGGGGATGGTGACGACCACCCACAGGTCGGCGATGGCCAGGTTGAGGATGTAGCAGTGCGTGTCGTAGCCGGTGGTCTTGGCCTGGATGTTCACCCAGACCACCACGGAGTTGGCGATCATGCCGATCACGAAGATGAAGATGTAAATGAAGGACAGCGTGTACAGCAGCACGCTTTTGTTGGGCATGTTGGGGCACAGCACGGTGTCCACGACGATGCAGTCGCTGCTGTTGCACGGCCAGCTCATGTCGGAGAAGTTGCCTGGCTCGGCGTAGTCGAAGAGGTGCAGATCCATGGTGCTGCGGGCAGCCGGCGAACGGCCTAGGCGGAAATGAAACAGAAAGGACGGAATGGAAAAGGGGGTTCACCGGGGAACACAGCAGGCGCCCTTGCAGCGCTCCACACGCTCAGCCGCTCTGCTTCGCTCGTGGCGTCTTCCACCCAAAGGAGAAAAGGAAGCAGCAGGACAATGACAGGACACACGCCCAGCATCCAAGCCCCTGCGGCGCCCGAGTGAGAGGGGGACCGCCTTCTCTATCTTCTTATGGCTGTGTTCTCAAGACCTCACCAGCCCGGCTGTGCCCGCAGCGTGAGATCTGCCCAGACCAGGGGCAGGGGGGGACGTCTGACAGCCACAGCGACGCTGACGCCTCGCTCATTCTCAGCAGGGGACACTGGAGCCACCTTCCCCATACCCCAGAGAACGGCAGCAGCGATCATCTGTTCCTGGCACTGCTCTGGCCCCGGTGTCCTGCTCTGGTGTCTTAACGAGAGGGCCTCAGATTCCAAGGGTGCATCCAAAATGTGACTCAGTGCTTTTTTACCTTCCTGCAAAACGTGCATGTAAACCCGGGTCGAACAGGCCACCTTCAGTTCGCCTTCACGAAGACCACGTGAGACGTGAGACGCGGTCAGCCCTGCAGCCTGGCTGCCGCCGCACGGCCCCCCACCCCCCTGGAACCCGGAGACCCTGGGTTTGCCGTGGGATTTTCAACTAAGGGCAACCAACCAGCTGTCTGGCACTGTGGGCCACAGCCTCGTGTCTCCTTCTTTCATTAACCCAACTGCTTCAACAGCAGCTTGTGCCAAGACCCAGGGCACAAAAATCGCCACCTGCTGCAGTTCTGGAGGGGCAGACTATTGTCTCCACTGTCTTTCCTGCTGACCTGACGTGAGGCCAACACTCTGAACTGTCACCATTTTGATATTAACAGAGAAATCAGCTCCGAAGTACCCCTGTGCCTAGAAATGATCATTTCTCCCCAAATGCACCGGCTAGGAGAGCTTCCAGGGGCTGTCTTCTACTGCTGCCCCAGCCACTGGAGGGCCCCGAAACCCCTCCAGGACACGGCCCTGGGTGGGCAGCCCACTGTGCGACCACGGGAACAAGGACGCCCTGCGGAGAGCGACCTCGCAGAGGAATGCTGTTGTCCTTCCTTCTCACATGTCACAGGTAATAACTGACCCCAAGTCGAGCTTCTGCGCCAAGTTCATTTAACGTGGATTCCAGGTCACACAGAACTCCCTGGAGGATGGGCCACACGGGTCCACGGGTCAGCGCCCAGGTGGCTACGCTAACGGTATGAGGACACACAGCCGGGAAAACCAGCCACCCCGAGACCGGACCTTCCTGGGTGGGAATCCTGACTCTTTCCTCACCGGCGTTGAACCTGAGACTCGCTAACCTGCCTTTGGCTGCATCCTCGAGACACCGGCACCATCTCCCAGAGGCGCCCAAGAACCGAAGGGTCCAAACTGGAATCTAGCACACAGCAGGTGCCCTGTCAGCTCCCTCCCACCCCACCCCCATCCCTTTGGCAAAAAAGCACAGCCCCCCTTAATTCTTGCTCCACGTTTGAAGCCAAGTCTCACTGCCTAAGTAATACACGTCCCCGCCCGGAGGGAGACGGAGGGGTGTGCGGAGACGGGCAGTCTGATACGTTGGCCTTCAGGATAAATGCACAGGAGCCCTGACGAGTGAGACGCTCCCTGGTCTCCCAGGACCGGCTCCTGAGCCTCGAAACTCACAGCAGGTGACCTAATCCTAAATCTCAGGTAGCAGGTAGCGGACATCACCTGCAGGCTTCTTCTGGGCAGTTCTCCTCTGGGGGTTGAAAGTGGCCACTGGTCCCTCTCCCAGGGGGGAACCTTCACCAGGTCCCCGTGGCCCCGCTGCTGAGGGGAGGAGGCTGGGCCTCCCCGGAGGTGCCGGCAGCAGCTGGGCCCAGAGAGCACCCCACCAGGAGGAGCCCATGCCCTGTGACCACCTGCCTTGTGCAAGACCAGACACACCAGCAGAGGAGGGCACCCAGGGAGACTCAGCATGACCACGTTTAGGACAAAGGAAACTGTCACGTTATGAGACTTCGGACCTCCTCGTCCTAAGTGGCAGCTTGAAGAGCCCCAAAGCCCATGGGTCCAAGGGGCAGCAGAGGACACCCTCGAGGATCCACGGCTCCCTGACCCCCTGGACTGGCCTCAGGGTGGGCAGCCAGCCCCAGCCCGTGCTCTGAAGCTACTCCTGCCACCTCGCCCCCGCCCGGCCACTAACCTGCCCGCAGCTGGCCCTCCCCTCCCCATCCCACGAAGCCCCCAGCCCCAGAAGAGAACAAAGCAAGGATTTCAGCTCCGCTCTCCTATATATGGCTCAATGTGGCGACCCCCTTAATCCCCCCATTTCCTTAACATGAAACACATCTGCAGCATGGGCTGCTTTATAAAGCACTTTGGCCTCATGACCTCACCTGACTCCACAGTCCCTGTAGAGCGGAGGGGCTGTGCTGGAGGGCACAGCTGGGCAGAGGGGGGCCCGGGCCAGGCAGGGCCCCTCCCCAGCCCCATAAGGCCGGGGCAGACACAGCCACAGAGCTGTCACGGGGCCGGAGAGGAAGGAATGCCCGCCCCCAGGGCCCCAGGACCCCCAGCCCTGTTAGCCTGACAGGGTCCAAGCACCCCCAGCTCTTTGCTCACCACGAGGAGACAGGAAGTGAGCTCGGGCCTCCTGTGCTGCTCAGCGGAAGGCGCCGGGCACTGTTCAGTGTGGACAGCCGGACCCCTGCAGGGCCAGGGTTGTATGAGAAGTTACATGCCTCTCACACCCCACCCTTTTGGAAATTACTAGGTCAAGATGTCCAGATTGGGGCGTTTGGGGGGCTCAGCGGCTGAGCATCTGCCTTCGGCTCAGGGTGTGACCCCGGGATCCCGGGATCAAGTCCCCCATCGGGCTCCCTGCATGGAGCCTGCTTCTCCCTCTGCCTGTGTCTCTGCCTCTCTCTCTCTCTCTGTCTCATGAATAAATAAATAAAATCTTCCAAAAAAAGTAGAATCAAGTTGTCCAGACCGACCCTCTGGAGCTGCCAACCGCTCCAACCATGGCGCAGGGAGGGCTCAGGGCCCATCCTTGGTTTCCTCCTCTGCCCTCTGGGCGATGGAAACCTGAATAGTGATCACTGGGCCTCTGGCTCCCCTCCCTCCCGGGGCCACAGTGGGGCTCTTCCAGCCAGGGCCGAAGGGGAGGGCAGAGGCTTCGGGGCTCCCGGGTGGAGCGGGCAAGCCCGCTGGCCCAGAGGTCGGTGATCTTCCACCACCCATCAGCCCGGGAGCTGAGGGCCGAGGCCGGGGCCCTGGCCACCGCCTCCCCCAGGGAGGACCCCCGGCACCCCCTCCCAGGGCAGGGCGGCTTTCGTGGCCAAGAGGAGGAGGGAGACAGAGAGGAGCTGAAACAAAGCACAGTCTTCAGAGGCCCTGCAAATCCAGACAGAGGATTTGGATTTGGGAAACCAAACTCACAACAGCTTAGCCCCCTGCCCCGTCATTTCAGTATTTTTCATGCATTTGGTTTTGGAAACAATCAAAGGCCATTTCCAGAGAAGATAAGGTTTGACAAAGACAACCTCATCTTATGTCCCATGTGGTCTGCAGCAAAGGCCCGTGGGCTCGAACCAGGGTCCAGGAGGGCTGGGGCCATCCCCTTGGTGCAGTCCCGCCGATGGTGTGCGGCCGCCCCCGGAAGAAAGGACCTTCCTAATCTGCTGGCCGAGATCTTAACAAGTGGCCCTCTCACAGCCACGGATAGGGCAAGCTACGGAGTGTCTACCCAGGCCCCCCTGGTTTCCACAGGCTGGCGACAAAACCCGAGGGTGGAGGGGTGAGGGGGCGGCCGGCGAGCGACAGCCCAGAGCGCCCAGCACCGGAGGCCCAGCTGCCCTCCAGCGAATGCAGGACACAGCCGGCGGACCGCACTCCCAGGGAGTCCAAGCCGGCTGCAGACCACCCCGACCTGGGGACACCCCTCAACCCAGCCGCTCCGGTCCCCTCTCTGCTGGAGGAAAGCCCCAACTCCACCCCGCCAGCCTGGGGCCAGAGCTTGTAGATTCTACTCTATAAACTTCTGTATTATTTATTTGACATCAAGAATGAGGGAGATTTTAGATTTTTGAGGGAGGGTTCACAGAACAGTAACGGATCCAGTTCCATCATCCTAGGGCGCTGGGCACCCCCATCTCCCCTGCATGCCCTGAGCCCCGCCGACTGCTCCTCTCGCCAGGGCTCCCGGTCTCTCGACTCCCCGTCCCGCACCCGGACCCTGGGAGCATCGCCAGGACCACGGCCTACGCCTGGGGTCCGCACAGGGCCTCAGCCACCCTCCCGTTCCCGGGGGCAGAGGGGCTCCTTGTGGTCACTTGGAGGACCTTTCCGGGAGATGTGCCTCTCATTTCTCAGGTGCATGTGCATCCGCCAAGGATCCCTGACAGCGACTAGAGTGCAGCACGTGGTGTGAGATTTCGCTGCCTCCCAACGGTGGCCTGAGCTCACCGGGGGCTGGGGGTCAAGCCAGAATTAGAAGGCCCCGAGGTCAGTCTGCACGGGGGGCAGTCGGCCTGCAGTAAACCGCCCGCTCACGGGCCCGGGGTCAGGCCCTCGGTGACAGAGACTGCCAAGCAGTCAGGCCTCTGGCTGGCCCGCACCGTAACTGCCTTCGGCATGTTTGCAAATCCCCATCGCAGACAGGAAGATTATTCTGCACCAGCCCCTTAGCTGCTCCTACACCAATCAACGCATCCTGTTTCTCCCCCTGGTCCCCTACCCAGGCCACACAGCTCTATTATGTGTCACTGCTCCCCCACAGCTGAGACCCAAAACACCAGCGCCTGAGTCCTGCTGCACAGGACCACCGCAGTGGTCTGGGGGCTGCGACCTCCTGCCTCCCTGGGTCCCCTGAGTCCTGCACCCCCAGCCAGCATGGTGCTCGGCGGGGCGCTAATAAAGGACAGTGGAGTGCAAAAAAAAAAACCAAAACAAAACAAAACAAAAAAAAAACCACACTCCATGTTCTTCCTGCCCAAGCCCTGCACCCCTACGATGTCTTCATCTTTGCATGAAGCCAGCACAATACAGGGGTTCAGGGTGTCCACAGTCAAGAAGTCAATAGTGATCATCAGGCTGCACCAAGCCCAGTGGTCTGAGGCCATCACTGGAACAGGAGTCCAGAAGAGACTCTTCCAAACTCCCCCTCATTGAACTGAGACAAAGATCACCCTTTTCATGCCCCAAATGTCTGTGGAGCCTCCCATGAGGGGAGCACTGCTCTGGAGGCCAAAGAGCAGAACCGCCATGCACCATCCTCAAGGACTCACCAGCCAACTGAGAAGGGCAAGAAGGCAGCAGGGCGGTGGTGGGTGCCCCTGGAGCAGGAGGGTGAGGAATTCCCACTCACGTGGTTTATGGGGGTCATCAGGGAGGAATGCAGGGGTGAGATGATCAATGATAGAGACCATGGAGAGGGTCACCGGACGAGGCTGAGGCCAAGCTCCCCACAAAGGAAAGGTAGCAGGTGACAAGAGTCAGGGGCAGGGGTACAGGGAGTGAGGGAGTCAGGCTGGGCCTGCCCACACAGAGCCGCAAAGGTTTTGAGCAAAGGAGCAGCTTATGGCAAAAAAAAAGGCTCTTGAGGGTGTAGGGGGACACAAACCTGGTAGAAGGCATGCAGTGGGGGCCTCTGGCGGCAGGGTGCAAACAGGCCTCAGGAACGTGCTTGCTCCCAGTCCCCACTGGTGCAGATAAGATTACATGGGACCAGGCGACCAGGACTGGGTACCAGGTCGCACAGTGAGGGGCCTCCTGGGCCTTGGGGCTCCTTAGGACCTCTGCCTACAGGTGACCTTTCTTATTGGCCTTCTGTGGTTTGGGACCTGTGTCCTCCCAGGATGGAATTTCCCGGAGCAGTTCACTGTTGTTCAAACTGGATCACCTTGCTCAGCCTCCCGCCGCTGCACACCTGCACACTGAGGCCAGGCCAGGAGAAGAGAGCCGCGTATCTCGGTTTGTGGCTAACAACGGCCCTCCTCACTTCCCCAACTTTTCCAGACTTCACCCAGTGGCAGCCATGCTCTGGCCTCTTTGCCAGTCTAGTTGGCATGCAGTTCAGGTCACGAGAACTCACACCACATCTAAAAAAATCATTAGGCAATTGCCCATCACTGGGGTCAGGGTTTTATTTGTTTGCTTTTTGGTTTTTTGGGGTTGTTTTTGTTTTTGTTTTTACAGATGCTGCATTAAATCTATGGGCAAGTCCAGAAAAGCTTCAGCCCTGGCAGGCTCCCTGCAGCCATCTGCTAGGGCTGACAGCAGACTGGGGAATGGTCTGTCCTCCAGTGCCAAGCAAACAGAATGTGTCTTGACTGCACATTCAGTTGCAGACTACGAATTATTTCACACAAGCAAGGAATGGCTCTAAATCATTAGAAAACTCAAAAAAATAATAATAATAATAATAAAGAGAGGAAAAGAGGGGAAAAAAACTCCCTACCCTGAGTCATATATAGGTCACTTATCCCTGGAGTCCTCAACCTACTTCCTGTTAACACATGGGGTGGGACATCCTCGCCCGCTTTTAAATATTTGGGGGAGAAAAGGAACCCCACATCCAGAAACCCGATCTGGTCTATTGTGCTCAGCTGCCCACAGGGAAGCAGTGCTGTGCCCAGAAGGGCAGATCCAAAGATCCACGTCACAAAGGCTGCCGTCTGGGTTGGCCGGGTGTAACCAGAACCCCAGTTCCCACCCAGCTCAGGACCTGGACGAGGCAGTGGGAGGTCAGCCAGGCTCTCGGCCAGACACAATAGAGTTCCCAGGAGAAGGCTACTCAATCTTGGACTCTTCTAATAAAACTCGGGGAAGAGCCCCACAAAGGTATTTGTTACAATCAGAAAATGTGAAGATGCTGGCTATCTGGCTGACACAGCCCCCCCCACCCCCACCCAGGGTCCTCCATGCTGCCCACTGCTCCTCTAGCTGTCCCTTAGCCACCCGGGTGACTCCCAGTCCCTCCACCCTTCAAGCACTAGGAACAAAACAGAGTCGGCTCCAAACCTACCTGTGGCTCAGCAAAATGTTCACAATAAAAATATTTACTCCCCTCCTCACTTTCATCAGGAAAGCATCTACTTTTTTCTCCAATTCTAAATCACTAGATTCTTCGGTTAAAAAAACAAACAAACATCAAATATTCCCTGTAGAAAACCATCAAATACAGACTCAGATAATTCTCCTATTTTTCCTTTTCTTCTCTCCCTCCCTCCCTCTCTTTCTTTTTTTTTTTTTTTTCTTGTTTGTTTTTACTCTTAATAGAAACTGTGTGTCCCAGGACTACAATTTTCTGGACTTGAACAGCACTTTCCGTGACCTGGCCTTGAGTTTCTCTCTAAACTCTACCTACGTGCGTGTAACTCGACTAGAAAGGTGCTCTAAGACCGTTCTTCTTCCTAAAAGTAAAGCTAAGTTCAAACCCTGTACATTTTAGTTCCAAAATCCGTTTGCGCCCTGCAAAACCACCGAAAAAAATCTAAAGTCCTGAAATCCTGAAGGTTTTTCTCCCCCTCAGTTTACTCTTAGGGTTTCTAGAGTGACCGTCTGCCGGTCTCAGGTTTGAGTAACTCCAGCCAGCTCCCTCACGCCTCCCTGAAAACAGAAGCCCCTCTGCCTAGATGAGCACACAAAAAGCCACTGTTCCTGATTAAGTAGGTTTTTTTGTTTGGATTTTTTTTTTTTTTCACCCAGAAAGCCTATACTTTGCCTGTTCTGGGTCTGATTAGAAACCATAATACCTTCTCAATTCTCCCAGGACTTGCTGTTAATAAGGGGAAAACTCACCTCCAAAGTCCTGACTCAGTTAAGCACCAGCATGTTGCCTTGGCTATACTCTCTGGAACTTTTTTCAAACTATGATTGCAATGCATGCCACTTTTTAAAATTGGACAGGCAGCAAAATGCAGGCATTTCTCAATTTTCTTTTGCTCTATCACCCCCACCCTTACCCACCACCACCCCCATCCCCAAGAGGCTGGGGCATCCAGCTCAGCAATTGTGCACACATTCAAGTGTTTATTGCACAGATTGTGGGGGGGAAAAAGAGCAAATTGTTTCCAAGCTAGAGCTCCCATGTGCAACTTTGCTTTAGAGAAAGGCTTTGCATCTGGGGAAGCTCGTGCGCTGATGGGAGGAAGGACAGGCAGTTTATCCATTTAAAATCTATAGAAAGTTAAGCACAGACCCCAGCAGCCTCCACTTTCTTTTCTAGGCAAGCCTATTTGATCTCCGCATTTTTGCTGGAATAAATAAAAGGACACAAAAGCAGCATCTGCGTTTAAAAAGAAAAGAAAAAGTTACCACATTGAGACTTTGCAGAATGAAGTTTCAGGGGATGTCAGCGCACCAAATACCCCTCCAAGAGCTGTAAACCATGTCAGGGGCCCCTCCTGCACTTCTGGAAAACCTAATGATCCCGTCGTGAGCAAGTGAATTGAGAGAAAGAAAAAGAAAGAAAAGGAAGGAAGGAAGGAAGGAAGGAAGGAAGGAAGGAAGGAAGGAAGGAAGGAAGGAAGGAAGGAAAAAAGAAGGAAAGAAAGAAAGAAGAAAGAAAAGAAGAAAGAAAGAAAGAAAGAAAGAAAGAAAGAAAGAAAGAAAGAAAGAAGAAAGAAAGAAAAAGAGGAAGAGAGACAGAAAAGGAGGAGGGAGCCGCAGAGGGAGCCAGCCAGTCTGACTTTTACAACTTCTCATTCTCTCTGGAAGTTACAAGTCTTGGCTAACCACCCACCCCTGACCTCACTCCAAAGTTCTCGCTGTCAGTCACCCCTCCAGTCTTTCTGCATGCTAACGAAATCCAACAAAAGTCAGGTTTTACCTGAAGGGTATATTTAAATTACAAAAATCCTAGACTTGTGCCTGTGCCTTTTTCCCCCCCTAACTGCCAGTTGCACTTACCTTCCGAGAGCACAATAAATATTCAAATCAGATTAGCCAGGAAGCCATCCAAGACCCAAGACGGAGCTGCCTTTAACACTCACCCTTAGAGCTTCCAGGCTCCCAGGAGCTGGTGCTCCCTCCCGCCCCAGAGCCCTGGATTCAAATACATTCTGGAATCACAAAGATTCACAGCACCCTTTAGGGGGGGCTTCCCTTAAGGATGCCCCCTCAAGCAAGCGTAGCCCGTCCTTCAATGACACTTGTACTGGCCAGTCCATCTGTTTCCCCTCACCCCAAGGACCCACGCGTGGAAGAGGCAAGCAGTGAGTGGTGCCAGGCGTGCCTGATGCCAGCTCCGGGCCAGCAGGATGGACGGTGCGCATTCCTGCTGAGTCCTGCACTTACCCGAGCTGAAAGGCGCACGGCTCTGGGTGCCTAAAGCCAACAGACTGCACGAGCGCTGGTTCCACGCGTGACTTAAGGCCACCCGGCCTCTTGCTTTCCGCAGCAGAGCGCGGTGGCCTCGGCTTTGCAAGGCGCTTTGCAGCGCGCAGCGCCGTGCTCTGGGGAAGCAGACCTGCAGCCACCAGCGCAGCGACTCAGGAGTCCGGGCTGGGGGGGTTGGGGGGGGGGGACCACTTAGCTCCAGGCTGGAAGCCCTGACCTCCGTGCACCCCCCCTCGGTGCAGGCCGGGCTGCGGGGAGCAGTCGCCTTACCTCGCGGCGGGGCTCGGGCTCGGGGCTCCCTGCGCGCTGGCGGCGGCCTCGGCTCCCCGCCTCGGGGCTGAGCGGTTTGCAGCACTGAGCTCCCGGCGGCCGCCCCGCGTTATATACACCGCAGGCAGGCGCCTCTAGGTGGCAGCTTTGTAACCCGCATCTGCTCCCTCCCTCCCCGCCCTCCCCCCTTGCACACGTGCATACACACACACACACAAGCATGCATGCACGCGCGCACACACCCACGCACCTCTCTGTAAACCCCGATCTGTCCTCCCCCCCCCCCCAGCTCTGCACCCTCACAAAGCGCCCTTGGGGGAAACCCCAGCCGCCCTTGGCTCAGCAAAGGTCTGATGAAGCCCCAAGGTCCGGCCCCCACGGGGGAACATGTGTCAGCAGAAGAAAATCTGCAGAGAAACCCTAGCGCTTTGCAAAATCATCAAATATTTATCTGGTCCCAGGTATATCTTTAATAATCCCATTACCACCCAGAGTCCCTTTGAATGCCTCTTAGCTCCAGGGAAGACTTTGTTCCCAAGACAAATTGCTCTGACCTTCTGAACTTCGGTGTTGATTTATTTGGCCTGGGTTTTTCTTTGTCAATTCCTCCAAAACAGAAGTAACTGTTTTGTTTTTTTTTTTGTTTTTTGTTTTTTTTGTGGTTTTTTTTTTTTTTTTTTTTTTTTTTTTTTTGGTATGAGTGATGGATCGGCACCATGTTATGTACTCCGATGGGGGTGGGGGAACACCTTTGGAAACATATTTTTATTATTATTATTATTATTATTATTATTATTATTATATTTTCTTTTATTTTTTGGAAACGGATCTTAAGATTTTATTTGAATACTTTTTTTGTAAAGGATTTCAGGTCCAAAGTCCTTGAAAATCTAAATGATGCAGTGTTCTCAAGTGCCTGCCCAGTGCTAGGTGCACTTGAGAGGTATCATAAATGCCTTTTGATACGGTCCTTTTTTTTTCTTTGAGATGAGTTTAGCAAATGTTTTTATTTTTATTATTATTATAATTACTATTATTATTATTATTACTGAGATCTACATTCTTATCAAGAAGTATGTACCTAAAAGTTCTGCCCACTGTGCAATTCAACCTAAGAATGTGTTTTCACCTCGAACACCCTATTTAGAAAAAAATCGACCCATAAAACAACGGATGTGAACTTTCACTTTTAAAACCGTGCTCCCTGAGCTTTCTCCCCTAGGGTGACCTGAGTGCACCGTTTGGGCTCTGGGCTGTTTTCTGCCTCTAGTGGGGTTTGGATGGGGCGCATATGCCTGGAGGCACCCGCATGGGCCCACTTTCTCCCCAGCTCAAACTTTTTGAGATTCTTTTTATACTTCTTGCTAAAAATAACAGCAGACAGCCAAATGCCAAGCCTGGAGGACTGCGGAGGTCAAACTCCCCTGCAGGCTGCAAGGCCCGGGTGTGGAGAAAGCCCTTAACAAAAGAAATACTCTGCTGAGATCAAAGCTTCCCATTTTTCTCCTGCGGCGGGACACCAAAGGCGAGCTCGGGGCGCGCACCTGCTGCCCCGGGGCTCGCGGAGGGAGGGGGCCCCGCGCCCTGCCCTGCCCTGCCCTGCGCCCCGGTCCCCGGGCACCCAAACCCCACCTCGGGGCGCGCGGGGCGTGCGCTGCGGGCAGCGGGTGCGCACGGCCCAGGACCTAGGGCGGACCGACTGCAAGAGGCTTTTCCATGACTTTCCCGTCCCGGTTTCTTCTGGTGCGTGACCCTGTGTCTGAGCCTGATGGAAACGTGCGCCCCGGCCCGCGAGCAGGGGTCTCCTCTGTGACCCTGATGCACGCGCTTCGCTTTCTGGTTTCCATGAACTTGACGGTCCCTCCTCTGGAGAGCGCGCGTCTCCTTGGGCACCCTCGGGGCGCGGGAGCCAGCACCCAACCTGCCCGAGTCCGGAGGAAGGGAAACCCAAAGTCGTTGTTAAGGAAGAAAAAAAAAAAAAACTCGCCGGGTTGAGAGCACCCCGGACCCCGCCCCAGCTCACTGCGTGCGCCCCAGCCCCGCCCCTGCCCCGGGCCGGAAAAGAGTACCCCCCTCCAGGGTCTGGAAGCCCCGCTTTGTAAGGGGACCAGATCCCAGGGTCCCAGCCCCTAAAATATCTCTTGGAAGCTTCTGTGGGTGGAGTTCCCCCAGCTTTGGGGAAGGAGGCTTCTGGAAGGGAGGCATTGCACAGCACGGGGAGCTCGGGAGCTCGGTAGGAATGAGTTTGGTTACTCCATCCCCCATCCCCCCCTCCAGGAAAGGCTTAGCCAGGACCGGGCAGCTGTCCCTAGCATTGTCCCAGCTGCCTCAGGACCCGGTTCTCTAGCCCTGAGGACTGGCTGCGACCCAGGGCAACGGGATTTTCAGCCAAGCTCGCGCCTCCTTCCCCCTGTAAACCTGCACCTGGGAGTTTGGACTGGGCCCAGCGGACTCTCGGCCTCTGACCTGATTTCCTGCAGATAAAATCCACACCAATAAAAAATAAATTTATTATTATTTAAAAAAATCCTTATAATAGAAGCCTCTATTCTTGCCTGGTTTGGGGCCGCCCAATGGGCCTGCAGCCTGAGACCCCCCCTGCCCTTTAGAAGCGCATGCACCCTGGAGAGCCAGCCAGGGCCCTGCTAGGCTGCGTCTGGGCTCCTAAGGGAGCCCACTCCGAAGGGGGTCAGCGTGGATTCTGGAGGCTGCAACCGTGGCTGAGGTGCCCAAAGGCACCATCGGCCTGAGGACAGAAGGCTCACTTTGCACAACCTTGGGTCTTCACTCGCACCTCAAGAGTATCACAGGAGGCATGACTGAGGCCTGGAGTCACGCCCCTGGAAGAAGCTGCATCATCGAGGCCCCCACCTGGTGACAGTCATCTCAGCTAGCCCTAGACATCCCCTCCTGAACAACAGCCCAAAGCCCCTTCTGGGGGTGGGGGGGAGGGAAGAACCTAGAAGTTAGAAGTGAGACGGAAGCCGCCCCCAAGGAGGTAGGCTCCCCCAGCCTGGGCTCCCTCCTGACTTGGGCTCCAACTTAGACACCACGCCTCCTTAGGCAGCTTGGCCTTTTTGAATATGAAGTTCCCACCTTTAAAATAATTATAATAGGGGTGTCTGGGTGGCTCAACTGGTGAAACCTCCGATTCTTGATTTCTGCTTAGGTCATGATCTCAGGGTGGTGGGATGGAGCCTGGCATTGGGCTTCAGGCTCAGTGCAAAGTCAGCTTAAAATTCTCTCTCCTTCTCCCTCAGCCCCTCCCTATCCTCTCTTTGTCCTCAAATAAATAAATACAATCTTTTAAAAAATAAGAATTCTAATAAAGCCTTCTATTCTTGCCAAGTGCTTCTCAGGATTAAATGAAAGAATGCACATTAGAGACACCTCACAGGTCCCAGAGCCGCTACTTCTCTTTCTCCTCCCAGGCCCAGCAGGAAAGCAAATTCCAGTGACACAGCGCATTCGTTTTTGTTTTTTTTTTTTAAAGGAATAAAAGATATATAACCCAAGGCTTGTAACATTTTATGAACTCTTTGGTAGAGTCCAGACAGGTTTCATAATAATAGCTAAATCTGAGTGTTTGCTCTTTGCTGATCTAAGTGTTTTGCCTATACTCTTTCATTTAACCTCTACGGTGACCATAAAAGTGGCACTATTTTTGTCCCACTTTTGTAAGTGAGGAAGCTACGGCCCAGAGTGGATAACCTGCCCAAAGCTAGTGAATGGACGGGATTCAAACCCACGTTTGTCTGACTTCACAGCACGTGCAATCATCTGGTGCCACAGGAGGACAAACTCTTAAAGAGAAAAAAAGAAAAGCCATCGCAAAATATAGATCAGGCTGTCTTAAGTGGGGCTTCCTAAAAGCAGCACCGCAGATGAGAATTCGGGGCAACCCATTTATTAGAGAAGTTCTCCAGAAGAAACTAGCAAGGGAAGGAAAAACACAACCAAAGGTTCAATTCTGGCCAGGTCTCAGCTGCAGCTGAGCCTTCGAAGCCTGCAGGACACCCTGACTTCACCCCCACTGCAGGCCAGGGTGCCGGCTTTCATACTCCTACACCCTCCAAACCCTGGATCGGGGCCTCTGGGTGAGAACGTAGCCTCTCTATCTTCCTGTTCCCACCCTGTGGGAACCTGAGGTCAGTCTCTCAAAGATACATTCCACTCACAAGCCTGGGCAGTAAACCCACATTAAATGGACACACAGACACACAGGGAGGTCCAATGGATCCAAGAGCAATGCCACTAGTGTCCACTGTGCTAATCATCAACGGCACCTCTTACGTCAATTTTGACCCAAATAAGAGAATACTCCCTAATTAATACTCAGATTATCTTGTTTCTGCCTCAGGAACAAGTACTTGACATTTTCTCTACCTAGAATGCTCTTCCCAATGATTGCTGTATGGTTATTTCCTTGTAATTCTAATGCTGACTTAAATATAATTTTTTTAGAAAAACCTTCCTTTACTGCTCTGGCCCATGACAGTTACTCTGTCATTATCCTATATACTTCATAGAACATATTGCCACCCAAAGTTTCCAGTTTATTATTTGTCTTCTCCCCACCAGCATTCCTTGAGGGCAAGAATGTTGCTACTCTGCTCACTGCTATACCCCCATTGTCATCAAACAGGGTGCTTGGCACACAGTTGGAGCTCATAAATATCAACTGAATGAATAAACTTAAAAGAATCTCACTTTTGAATCAGGTTCTTATCCACCACCACCCCCATATTTCACTCACTTTCTGCCTCATAGAAATGGTTGAGAAGAGCAGTTAGGAAAGGACCCCAAAACATGTTTTAGAAAGACCTAAAATATATACATTGAAATAGGCAAAAAATGTGAACAGGTGCTTACACAAGGTTATGACCCCTAAACATATGAAAAGTGTGCCATTTCCTTAGTCATGGGAAGAATACAAATTAAAACATGGTGCCATTACAACTAGACACCCCCAGAATGGCTAAGATGAAAATTAGTGAATGTTAGCAAGGCTGTAGAGCCACCAAATTCTCCCACACTAGTGCTTCTCAGACTATTTGGTGAAGGACCAGCGTTGTTTTTTTTTTTTCTTTTCTCTCTCTCTCTCTCTCTCTCTCTCTTTTTTTTTTTTTTTTTTTTAGATTTCCAATGCAATGCACACCAAAACATTGTCCAACTGAGCATGACTAGGGAGGAGCTCCTGCCACTGTGTGTCATCAAGTAAGTGCAACACGTGAAATGTCTATACTGCAGCCTGTCACACAAGGTTGCTGACCATGTTTTTGCATATCACAGGGATATCACATTTCTTTAAACTTTTCTAAATGGTTTCTCACTCTCAATTTCAAATCCTACTTCTCTGAAGACTAGCAGCAAATAGCTCACAGCCCACAGTTCAAGGGATATACGCCAATGGTGGAAGCATAAATTGGCACAACCATTTTGACAGTATTTACTAAAGTTGAACATACACATACCTATGACCTAGCAATTTCACTGCAAGGTGTCACTTCAAGGTATATACATTGCACCAAATGAAAGACACAAGAATGTTTATAGTAGGATTATTTATAATGACTCTAGACCATAAATACCCAACATTAGCAGAAAAGACTATAATAAATCAATATCCCTCATGAACATAAGGATAAAAATCCTTCAAAAAAATAGCAAATCAAATATAATATATACCATGACTAAATGGGGCTCGTCCTGGAAATGCAAGACTGTTTTAACATTTTAAAATCAATATAATTCACTTAGTTCACAAAATAAAGCATTTGAAAACTTCAAAATCAATTTGTGATAACAACCTTCAGCAATCTAAAAGTAGATTTTTATTTGATTTAGTTCTTCACTTTGGTATAAGGACATGTATGAATTTGAAATAGGGCATTGTGAATATTTAAAACTAACATCATACTTAATGGTGAGAAGAAGGAGAAGATATTCATTTTCACCACTTCCTTTCAGCATTATACTGGTGGGTCTAGCCATTGCCAATAAGGAAGATTAAAAAAAATGAAGACATATGGGTTAGAAAGTTGTAAAATCGCCTTTATTAGTGTTGATGTGATTATTTACAGGGAAAATCCTGATGAATCTGCAAAAGAACTTTAAGAACTAAATGGTAAATTTAGATAAGACTCAGAATACAAAGTCAGCATACAAAAGCCAATTGCATTTCTATGTATCAGCAGCAAACAATTAGAAAATAAAATTGTAAAATTCTTTTATAATAGCACCAAAATCCAAAAAATATCTAGGGATAAATTTAACAAAAAACACATGAGACCTCTATCACCACAGTCCTCAGAGAAAGAAGAGTAAAATAAATGGAGAGATATACCATGTTCATGGATAGGGGGATTCAATACTCTTCATTTGCCAATTTTCCCCAAATTGGTCTATCGAGTCAATGTCATTCTAATCAAAATCCCAGAAGATTCTTTTGTAGAAATCAGCAAGTTGATCTACATTTTTATGGAAGTTCAAAAGAGTTCAAAATAGCTAAAACTGTCCCAAAATGGAAGAATGTTGGACGATTCACTTTGTGATTTCATGACTAACTATAAAGCCATGGCAAACAATCTGGCGTGGTATTGGCATGCTAGGCAAATAGAGCAAGGGAGCAAAATAGAAACTCTAAAAATGAACTCACGTGCAGTTTATTGATATTCATCAAAGGCACCATAGCAATCAGCAAAAGTTAAGAATGATTATATTACTATATCATAGTAGAATCAAATAATTGTTGTTAGAGGGGTAGAGATTAACTGGAAGGGAATTTAATGGGGTGATGGCAATGTCCTATCTATTGATTGGGTCAGTGGTTACATTGGGTGTATATATTTATCATATCACCTGTTCACTGAAGAGCTGTGCTTTTCATTAAATTTTACCTCAATTTTAAAAAAGTTACACAATGTAAGCATAGAGTAACACCATTTATTTAAAGTTTTAAGGCGCTGACATAAAGTACATATTATTTATGGGACTATGCAAAAAGCCTAACTAGAGGTAAGAAAGGCTGCACACCAACTTGAAGACAGTGGTTGCTCTGAAGAAGGAGAGAGAAAGGGGATGGGGTGTGATACATAGGAGTACCTACAGTCTCTACAGTATTTTTTATTTCTTTAGGCAAAATATTCACATTTGTTAGCTCTTATTGGTTGAGAACATGGGTATACTTTATATTACTTGCTGTTCTCTGTTTGAAATTTTTCATTTTAGCTTTTAAATTTTAAGAAAAGGGGAAAAAATTGAATTGAAAGTTCTGAGTGAAGCATTGCTTTCTCTCCACTTCGTTGTGAAGTTTGACACAGAGAAGAATGTTTTCTGATCTCTGAGTGAGTACAGGAAACTTCTGCCATGAGAGTATATCAAAGTATGGAGGGCCTAATGAGATACCAAGCATCTCAGGTCAAAACTAAGTCTCATTTTTCTGAAACTTTGGCAACATTCTAAAGTACTGTGATTTCACACTCCTCAACTTCAATATATAGATTTTTAGCTTCAAAGCCTAAAAATGATTCAGCCCAAAAATATCTAACCTGAAGATAAAGAAATATCTGAATATAGCTAATAAAAATTATTTTAGCTGATTCGAGTTTTGAGATTACAAATTTCATATATGCTAATAAAGTCACATGTTTTCATTTCCACTTATGTTTGAAAATACCCCTAAAAACCTTAAAACACCATGTGGTGTCAAATTAGCAAAAGAGACTATTGTTCCTATCTTCTTTCTTTCTTTCCTTCCTTCCTGTTTTTATTTTTTTCGTGTATTTCAAGTATTTATTTACTTGAGAGAAAGAGAGAGAGAATGGGGGGAGGGGCAGAGGGAGAAGGAGAGACAATCTCAAGCAGACTCCCCACTGAGCACGGAGTCCCACGTGGGCCTCAATCTCACGACCCTGAAATCATGACCTGAGCCGAAATCAAAAGTCAGACACTTAACCAACTGAACCACCCATGCGTCCCTATTTTTATTTTTAAATACTTGAAAACTTGCAGAAACTATTCAAGTGAGGGGCAAAAACTCTTTCTCCATGAACCAGTTGAGCCTAAGTTGTTGACACGGTGCCCCATCACCCCCTAAATACTTAAGTGTGCATGTCTCACAAACAGGGATATCCTCTTTCTTTATCCAAATGCAACCATCAAAATCAGGAAGTTAACACTGATGCATTCCCACCTCCAAGTCCCATTCCAGTTTTGCCAATTATCCCAATAATCCCTTTTGCAGAGAAAGGATCCTCTGAATCGTGTTGCTTTGAGCTGCTATGTCTCTTCCATTTCAATCAGTCCAGCACACTTTCTTAGACTTTCCTTGATAATTATAACCTGGAACTGTCTGAAAATAACAGGCTGATTATTTTATAGATTGTCCTTCCATCTGAGTTTCTCTGATGGTTCCTTTTGATTAGGTTCAGGTTATATGTTTTTGGTGAGAGCTTCACAGAAGTGAGGGTGTGTTCACCCAAACAGTGAACAGTGTCAATTTGTTCCATTACTGATGGTGTTCACTCCGATCTCTTGATTCAGAACTGTCAGGCTTTTCCACTAGAGTTACTCTTTTCTCCTATGTAATTTTGAGGGTAGATCATTTGAATCTATGCAAACACTTCATTCTTCCTCAAACTTTCCATTTATTCATTCATTTATTTACTCATATTTGTACAAGCTTGTGGTTTCCTGTCTCAGTGAGTTATACTCCATTACTCTCAGTGTTTATTTTGCAGCTCAGATTTTCCCTGACTTAGCTACTGGGAGCTGCATCTGTGTCCTTTTACTATACCTCCATCATTTTTTGAAACTTCCATTGTTTACTGGCACAAGAAGATGATCCAGGCTCAACCTGCACTTTCTCTAACCCAGCTGGGAACCAGCCTTCCAAGGAGCCTTAGTAGTGGTATTTAGAAGCCAAGAACTGGGTGCAAAACGTGCTTACAGCTAATGTGCACTGCAACTCCCTTCTCCTCAGGGACAATCCTGGCTTCCATTGCCCTTATTATGGTAATTTATTTGATCATTCCCCCTGTTGCTGCTGTAACAAATCACGTTTTCTTACATTTTTGGACATCACCAGCCTGAAAGCATTGTTCCAGTGGGGATTCTTCCCTTTTGAAGGCTTCAGGGGAGACAAGTAAGTGCAAGTAAGTGCAACACGTGAAAAGGCTGCTTTTTCCAGCCTCTAGAGGCCACTCACAGGCCTTAATTTGGCCCCTTTCCCATGTTGTTCCAACCTTGTGTTCTGTCCTCCCATCTACTCCTACTCCTGACTCTCATCTCCTGTCTCCCTTATATAAGGACCCCGTGATGATATTGGACCTACCTGGATAATCCAGATAATCTCCCTATTTTAAGATCCTTAGCTCAGGGAGATCCCTGGGTGGCTCAGCAGTTTGGCACCTGCCTTTGGCCCAGGGTGTGATCCTAGAGTCCGGAGATCGAGTCCCATGTCGGGCACCTGCCTTTGGCCCAGGGTGTGATCCTAGAGTCTGGAGATCGAGTCCCATGTCGGGCTCCCAGAAAGGAGCCTGCTTCTCCCTCCTCCTCTGTCTATGCTTCTCTCTCTCTCTCTGTCTATCATAAATAATAAATAAATAAATAAATCTTTAAAAAAAAAAGATCCTTAGCTCAATCACATCTTGCCATAGAGGTAACATTCATAGGCTTGAAGGAACAAAAGATGTGGACATCTTTGGGAGGCCTTGTCATCCCCCTTCCCCTTATGTGGACATCCTCCTCACTCTTTCTGGACCTCAACACTCACTACAGGACTGACCTGTGAGAATGCCCTGCTCATCCCATCCTGAGTCTCCACGGCTTCCCACTGTGGGAAGGACTTAATTGCTTTAGGATTGAATTACTCAGGAAGAAAACGGAAGAGATGAGGAGGAACAAGATCTTATTTTCTTATACACTTTTTCTAAAAAATCATTATTAACAACAAATTCTCAGAGTTACTATTTAAAATTATATTAGCTTGGGATCCCTGGGTGGTGCAGCAGTTTAGTGCCTGCCTTTGGCCAGGGCACGATCCTGGAGACCTGGGATCGAATCCCACGTCAGGCTCCTGGTGCATGGAGCCTGCTTCTCCCTCTGCTTCTCCCTCTGCCTGTGTCTCTGCCTCTCTCTCTCTCTCTCTCTCTCTCTCTCTGTGTGTGTGACTATCATAAATAAATAAAAATTAAAAAAATAAATAAAATAAAATAAAATTATTTAGCTTCTACAGAAACCCTGTATCAAAGAAATGAGACAATGACACCCTTGCCTTTTTTTCTTTTTTTTTAAGATTTTATTTATTTATTCATGAGAGACACACACACACACACACAGAGAGAGAGAGAGAGAGAGAGAGAGAGAGGCACAGGCACAGGCAGAGGGAGAAGCAGGCTCCATGCAGGGACCCCGACGTGGGACTTGATCTCGGGTCTCCAGGATCACGCCCTGGGCTGAAGGCGGCACTAAACCACTGAGCCAACTGGGCTGCCTTTTTTTTTTCTTTTTTTCTTTTTTAGTGTCAGGAAATGTGGAGTTGGTACTCTTTGTTGGTGGTTGCCAGAAACCCAACTTGAACTAGTTGACTCCTATAACCAAGCCAAGGCAAAGAGGCACTGGGGCTGGCCTCAGGGATGGTGGTCACCAGGGACCCCAGTAGCACCAGGTGCTTTCTCTGTGTCTGCCATCTCTGAGTCCCTCTCAACTTGGAGGCATTCTCTTTGGCTGGAGTCAGGGCTGGATGGAGGCAGCTTTCTGGACTCATTAGATCTTAGCTTCATCATCCAGTGTGAAAAGAGATTTCTCTTTCCCACCACCATTTTGAAAAGTCCCATTTCTGACATAGATCCGAAGTCACTCCTTAGATCACTCACTGTGGCCAACAAGACAAGTGCTCCATTCTGTACTATCAGAACACATTTGGAACAGGTTTCGGGGGAGAGATGACCAAGTCTTGAAAAGAGACCCAGATCTGTGACAGTGCATTCATCCCCATGCTTGGTAGAGTGAAAAGGCTCTGAACTGTCAGAGAAGTCATAAGATGTGTCATTTACAGGAGACAGAAGCTTTGGGGAAGAAGCAAAGCAGAAAGACTGGCTTCGGGATCCCTGGGTGGCGCAGCGGTTTGGCGCCTGCCTTTGGCCCAGGGCGCGATCCTGGAGACCCGGGATTGAATCCCACATCGGGCTCCCGGTGCATGGAGCCTGCTTCTCCCTCTGCCTATGTCTCTGCCTCTCTCTCTCTCTCTGTGTGACTATCATAAATAAATAAAAATTAAAAAAAAAAAAAAAGAAAGACTGGCTTCCTGTACTTGAAGAGCTTGTCTTCTGTTGGGTGACAGACATAAGGTGAAGCAGAGCCAGAACTGGAGCTGGAAGGGGGCTCAGGGCGAGGAAGGGCCGTCTGACCAGCCCAGGTGGTAGGCGCCTTGCCCTGGGTGTCTCACAAGCTTTACAACCACTCAATGGGGATGCAAGGATTGGGATGCAGTAGGGCTTAGAAAGTCCCTTCCGAACCTGACACTCGGTGAAACCCTGCTGCAGGCTTACCAACTCACGGTCTCTCGGCTGCAAATTCACCCTTTTTTTTTTTTTTTTTGCTCTTCTGTAATGGGTCTGAGCCCCTTAAATATTTTTACTGTGTCAGTTGGCATGATGTGTAGTTCTGTCAATGGAGGAGGCCAGAGGGGTGTGGCTTCCTAGTTTGGGTGTGCCAGTTACGGGGTTCCCTAGGGCCAGGGCAACCAGCAGCAGCCAGCGGCCTCCCCCAGCACCCTACGTGGTTTTGTCGCAGAAACTTGGTGAGTTTTTTGGTATAAAAACTGGGCTGCCTGTAATGAGACATTTCCTCCAGAACTGCCCCAGAGGAAAAGAGTTCTGGTTAAGTCCTGAGACTGAGTCACCATAGCAACATCTCTGGCGTCCAGGAAGCCCGGGCCAGCCGCCCTCTGCTGCGAGGTGCTGGGGGGATGGTTGCTCTTACATCCGCCAATCCTGTCTTCCTTAGGGCTCTCTTTACTGCTTGCCGGCCCTTCTCTCCCTACCCTAATCCTCTGTTGTTGTTAATAATGCTTTTCTTTTTAAAGATTTTATTTATTCATGAGAGACACAGAGAGAGGGGGGCAGAGACACAGGCAGAGGGAGAAGCAGGCTCCACGCAGGGAGCCTGATGCGGGACTCAATCTCAGGACCCCAGGATCATGCCCTGGGCCGAAGGCAGACGCTCAACCCCTGAGTCTCCCAGGCACCCCATTAATAATGCTTTACATGACACCTGCCCTGTTGAGGTCTCTGTGTGGTGTCTCTCCTGTTTAGACCCTGATGGATGCACCCCTCCTTGGTTCTGTGTGCCTCATCTCTCCCTCCCTTTCAGAGTGTATCACCCGCTCCTGGATCCAGGGGCCCATCATACAGATCTGAGGGCAAAGGCCTTAATTATAACTCATATTATTTATGTAAAATGTTACAAAGGGTTAACAACCCCTCAAAGGTAAGGGAAGGTGTCATAATCACTTATCTTCCCAGCAGGGGAGAAGGGACAGGTCCCCGGAAGCTTGTCCAAACTCCACTTTCCCGCTGTGGAAGTAAGTCCCACCCAAGATTCAGTGCAGCTCAGATCCCCAGCCGTGCCCCGGGGTTGCTCCGTGGGACACTGTGTCCCACCCCTGGGAAGCAGAAACGTGCAAGCCCCATCCTGGGCCCTGTCTAGCAACGCTGCCGAGGGCAGGCGTCAGAGACCGACACGCTTGGCACAGCAAGGCGGGACGAACCTCCCACGGCGGCTGCTACCTGTTGAGATGAAATCATGAAAATGAAAGAGAACACTTTCATTTTCTGAAGGTCATTTTTTTTTTTTTTTGAGACTCTTTCCACTCCCTTTGCTGCTACAGATGCTTACAAACCAAACCGCCTGGCTGCACAGGCCCAGCCCCTGCTCTTTCAGAACCGCCCTGAGCACGGGCCCAGGCCCCCACATGAGCATCCTCAAGCACATCCATGGGCGAGGGCCTTCCTCATCCATCTCAGATGTTAAGCAGGAGCTTCTCTATCCGTGCCTCAGTTTACTGAACTGGGGATTCTGTTGGGAACCACCACTGGGCCAGACTACAGCCGGGCGGGGTTCCCCGTGACTGAGACCCTGGGGACCCTGGGAGCTCCCCTCTCGCTCTTCTCTACTGGCTCCTCCGCATCTTGGGCTCATCCACCTCTAGGCTCTCTTTAAAGGGTCGCGAGAATGAATATGCCCAAAGGTCACCGGTGGCTATCTGCACGGGGAGGCGGGTGGGTGTCCAGGGCTCCCTTTGCCCTTTGGATCCACGCCCTGCCCCCGTCCCGCTGGGAGGCTGAGCTGGCGTGGGGCCCACGGGCTCAGGGCGCTCCAGCTTCTGGGGGGATGAGGCAGCTGGCAGGAGGGGAATGTCACCCTGCTGCCACCCTCTCCCCAGGGCGCCTCACAGAGCCCCAGCTCCACGCAGCTGGACCCAGCTCAGGCCGCCCTCTTTCAGAAAAAGAATCCACGGTTGTGAATAGAAAACACCTGGGCCACTGTAAACCCCCAAAGGTGGGGGGGCGGGGGCGGCACCAGAGAGGACTTGAAGTCAGAATGGGAAGAGAAATGTGTTTACCTGATGGCCATTGGAATGTGTTACCTTGGGGGATCCCTGGGTGGCTCCTCAGTTGAGCATCTGCCTTCTGCCCAGAGTGCAATCCTCGGGTCCCGGGATCGAGTCCTACATTGGGCTCCCTGCAGGGAGCCTGCTTCTCCCTCTGCCTGTGTCTCTGTCTCTCTCTGGGTCTCTCGTGAATAAATAAATAAAAACTTAAATAATAAAATAAAATAATAAAATAAAATAAAATAAAACAAAATAAAATAAAATGTGTTACTTCTACAAATGTTCCAAGTGATAGGATGCTCTGAGCAGCCACAAGGGCCTGGCCTCTCCTGGTGCCCAGGAAGAGGCCTGGGAATAGGCCCCCATTAAGGCTCCCTGACTTTGCCATGACCCCTGCTTCTGGCTCCGGGGACCACTCGGTGTGGCAAGCTCTGTGTCACCCACCGTCTTGCTATGTAAGCCCTTTGTAAACCCATGCGCTTCAGATTACCCTGTTCTGATGATGTCATCATTGTTTCTGTTTTCTTTTTTTTTTTTTAAGATTTTATTTATTTATTCATGAGAGAGACAGAGACAGAGGCAGAGACACAGGCAGGGGGAGAAGCAGGCTCCCTGCATGGAGCCGGATGCGGGACTGGATCCCAGGGCCCAGGGGTCACGCCCTCAACCACTGAGCCACCCAGGTGCCCCCATCGTTTCTGTTCTCTAATTTTTTTTTCATTAGGATATTTTTTCTTAATTTTTTATTTAAATTCAATTTAATTAACATAACCCGCTGTCTTGCTACGTATGCCCTTTGTAGATAATGCACTTGGGATTACCCTATTGTGATGATGTCATCATCGTTTATACGTTCTAATTTTTTTATTAGCATTTCTTTAGTTTTTTATTTAAATTCAATTTAATTAACATAAATTCAATTTAGTTAACAAATTAGTAGTTTCGGGTGTAGAATCCAGCGATTCATGCAACACCCAGTGCTCATCACATCATGTGCCCTCCTTCATGCCCATCCCCCAGTGACGCTATCCCCCACCCCTTCCCCTCCAGCAACCCTTCCTTTGTCTCCTAGAGTTAAGAGTCTCTTATCTAATTTTTTTTAAGATTTTATATATTTATTCATGAGAGACACAGAGAGAGAGGCAGAGACACAGGCAGAGGGAGAAGCAGGCTCCATGCAGGGAGCCCGATGCGGGACTGGATCCCGGGTCTCCAGGATCAGGCCCTGGGCTGAAGGCGACACCAAACCGCTGAGCCACCCGGGCTGCCCTCATCTAAATTTTTGACCAGAGCAGACATTTATAATTTCCTCCAAATAAAATAACCTCTCCAGCACCGACACAGAAGTTGCTTTGGGAGACTGCAGCTCGTAGCATCACCGGGGTCAAAGAACAAAATAGAGGAGGAAAAGCCTGGGAAAACACACCAAAACTCTCGAGGTGGTTTTCCTGGGGGCGGGGGACGAGGTGGACATTCAGTCACTTCTGGGTTTGCTGATTTCTGCAACTGTTCACCCTGTGAAATAGAAACAAACTGAATGAGCTAGATGGCCGTGGGGCAGGTGGAAAGGGCTCCTTCCTCTGCCTGCCTCTGACCCTGCGGCCACCGCACACACCAGAGGACAGAGTCTCTTACCGGGAAGGCCTCCCTCCCTCCTCACTCCTCCCCTTGGGGTTTCGCTGAGCACCTTTACCCTTAGAAGATAATTGCTGCTTGTTCTGGGAAATCCCCCGGACTCCCCCACAAAAACGTGAATGCTCCGAATCAGGGTATCGGACAGGAAACCCAGCAGAAAGTCCCCGCAGGGGAAGAGACCCATTTCCATTACTAACAGGAGGATAGAAAGAAGAGTTTGATAATAAGAATCAAAGCCCGGGTCCAAATACTGGTTCTCCGAGTCCCAAAGCAGGTGGGACTGGGGGCCCCCGAACCCTGACCCTGGGCGCCCAGAGGGGCCGGGACAGGGCAGGTGGGGACCAGCCTCCCTCGGGCCTCAGCTGCCGGAGTCAGAGGACCCGGGGCACAGGCTCCAGGGAGACGGGGTCTTGGAGGTCGTGCTCAGGTGTGAGTCGGTGCTGGTGGACCCTGAAAATGAAGGCAAGCAGCCCAAGGCACGTTTTCCTGTTGCAGACCTTCCGTTTTGCCTCTTAGAAGCCGTCATTCCGGGGATTAGTGGGGCAGGGGAAGCAGGTCCCCACACAAGCTGTTTTGACGTGGGGTCAGTGGTACGTGAACCGGCAGGTGCCTGGGTGCCCTCCCGCCGCAGACACGGTGCACTTGGAGGGTAAGCTCGCGGGCCCGCCCCCGAACGTCAGCTCACAACAGTGTGCGGGGCTCCGTGAGCCCAGGCGCCTCTGAGACCAGCTCTCGGGTGGCAAGAGACCTGGGGGGCAGGTGCATCCTCCTGTGCGGGGGGCAGCGGGGGACCAGGGTGGGAACTCCCGTGGCGGAGGAGACATAGTTCCCGAACCAGGACTCAAGCACCAGGTAAGGCTTAGCAATGAGACCTCAGAAGCCACAGGAGGGGGCAGGGGCTGATGACTGCAGCCACCTGCTGGGACAGCCAGGTAGGGACTACACGACATGTCAAATTGGTTTGTTTGTTTGTTTTTGTTTTTTTTTTTTAGCAATAAACGTTAACGACCATAACAATAAGTAAATATCGAGTATTTACTCTTGGACAGAGACTGCATTTATCTTTGAACCTGGTAACCGCCCTGCAGAGGGTATCAATACCCTCATTTTACAAACGAGGAACCTAGGCTCAGAGAGGGGCCTTGTCTTGCCCAGAGCCTGTGCACAGCTGTTAGGAGTCATTCAGCCCCCAGCCTGGTTAGGGAGACTCGGCCCTTTGCTACGGGAGGACTGATCTTGCCTGGAGCTGGTCTGGGCTTCCGGGCTCACCCTCAGCCTCACTCTTAGCAAGCCACACTTGCTTCGCCCTTAGCAAAACAGTCATACTGATGTGGATTCCCTCAGAGGTAATGCCATCAATCAGCACAGATTTCACTGCCCCGTGATGCGGAGAATGTTGACTCGGCTGGACACCGACACACTGTCTTTAACCTGGTCCAGCCAGAAAACAGGTGCGGAAGCAGCAGGGTGCCCATCCCACCCCCAGGTCTCCTGCTAGGGCCTCATCTGGCAAAGATACACTCTGGCATTCCAGGCCCACTCCTCCCCACATGGAGGCATGAGGATGGTGTCATTGGTTTCTCCTCACACAACGCCCCCAACACCACACAGACTGGCCTGGGAAAGCTAGCCCCTCCTGTGACCATGGGTATGGGAAAAAAATGAGGTATGAAGAAGGAATCCACACTGCTGTGGTCTGGCTGGCAGCTGCAGAGCCGGAGCCCCTGATTAGCCACTTTTGAGGAGCACTTGTCAAAGGGCCAGTGGGCATCCCTGATAGACGGCGCTGGATCGGCAACAGATGGTCCCTGCCAGCAAAGTCACACTGTGCAAGATTTCATCAGGAAGGCCAGAGAGGTGGAAGCCCCTCAGGCACATTAGAGAAATCAGTGATTGGCAAACATGATCTGCCCATGGATCCTTAGAAATAAGTGGATTGAGACATGGTCTGTAGCCAATTTTCTTCTACCAAATGTAAGACATAATGTCCACATTCAAAAAGCACCCTCAAAAAAAAAAAAAAAGCACCCTCCAGGGAAGTACTGGTCACTACAATAATTTGTAGCTGCCATTACACAAGGGCACATTAGAGGTGGCTCATTCCCTTGCCCTTGCAGCATGCACGGGGGGCCATGAACCTTGGACCAATTCCCCCAGCCCTCGCTTTCACTCTGTTACTATTCTGACATCCAGAAAGGCAACCAAGGGGGAGGAAGCTGCCATGATGAACGTCTTCGCCCCATTATAACTTAGTGAAACATTAAGTCACCTGAAAAACCTGCTGGCAACATGCCTCCCAGTGATCCAGATCCAACAGTTGGTCAAGACACCCCAAGGAGAAAAGTCCTTGGGAGGCATGGACATGTCAGTGTGCCTCCAAGGATGAGAGCCTTCTCATTGCAGAGGAACAGAGGGTACCTGCAGTCCCCCTCCTGGCAGGTGCAGGGGACAGATGGGACACTCAGAAGGGTGGCTGAGCGGGGACCCATGAAGAATTATGAGCAGCCTTGCAGAAACCAGCCAGGGACTGCAAAACAGTCTGGGGCCAGCAAAGGTGGAAGCACCCCCTTGGCACAGCCCCCCAGGCCTGAAGAGTAAAGGCAGGGATGAGAAAAGAACCTGAGCCCAGCAGAGCTAGACCCACAGGAGAGGCTTGCTCCATAGAAGCTGTGGGCTCAGACAAAGCCCTGTCAGACAGGAAGAGAGCGGGGGCAGAAACACCTCAACCTTTGGAAACATCTCAACTAAATGGAAAAGAGAAGAGTGTTTCTCATTTTAGATAAACAAAATTTATCAGTCTGTGTTGGGTTCTTAGTAACTCACTGAAGCAGTCTCAAATTCCCCCAAAGTTGAACTATGATAACTAAGGTTCTAGATTTAATTAAACAATCCTAATTTTTAACCAAAAGATGATCAAGTTAAAGTTCTAAGAATAGCATAAATGTGTGTGCCCTTGTTGTTTGTTTAGGAAATATATTCCAGAATGAGGATATGTCTGCTTTAGATACATGTAAATGAGCTTTTAATAAGCTCCTTGGCAAGAAACTCATCCAGTAAGTATAAATTACAATTAAATAAATACTGAACTGGGCTGATGTGAGTTTTTATTGGCTGTTATGTCAGAAAAAGCTGAAGTCTGCAATTCTCAACAGTACTCTCTGATCTTCCCGTTCATGAATCACACGGGGCCCCCTTCTCCAGGTGAGCAGTTCCTCCTGTCCAGAGGTTTGCAATGTCCACTCTCTGTCCTCTAGCTGGGTGATTTGTCCAAAAAAGATGGGACAAGGGACAATGCTGGGAGGTTAGACCAGAGTCCTCCACACACAATGCCACATGCTCTGTAGAATGATTAAGAAAGATGGTGAAGAGGGGTGCGTGGGTGGCTCAGTTAGTTAAGCATCCAACTCTCGATTTCAGCTCAGGTCGTGATCTCAAGGTCATGAGATGGAGCCCCACGTTGGGCTTCACACTGGGTGTGGAGCCTGCTTAAGATGCTCTCTCTCCCTTTCCCTTTGCCTCTCCCATCCATGCTGGAATGCACGAGCACACTCTCACAAGAAGAAAGAAAGAAAGAAGAAAGAAAGAAAGAACTAAGGAAAGCAAGAAGAAAGAGAAAAAGAAAGAAAGAAATAAAGAAAGAAGACAGAAAGACTAAAAGGACAAAACAAAAAGAAATAAAGAAGAAATAAAAAAGAATACATCAAGAAATGCCTGTACTGCTTGTCATAGGCCGGAAGGATATTGCCGGCGCCGTACGCACTCACTACCTAACATCCTACCTCAACTGCACGTCCCTTCACTAAATCCTCCATCAAAGAAGAAAAGAAGACAATGAATCTCAGGCCTGGTTAGAAAGGGATAAAAATATATTCCTTGACAATTCATCATAACAGCTCAGACTTTATGCAGGTTTGTGACCTAATTTCTCCCACCCTTGTGGCCCAAAAACATCTTGGTTGAGAAGGTGGTATGAAGTAGACCTTCCTGCAGCAGGCAGAGTGAAGCAAACACAAATGCTCCCCAGAAGAATATAAGCCAGGCCTCAGAGCTCCCTGAGAAGAAGAGCACTGGTCTAGAGCTCACAAGCAAAATAAACTTAGAGGGGCATCTCGGTGGCTCAGCTGGTTAAGCATCTGCCTTTGGTTCAGGTCATGATCTCAGGGTCTTGGGATCAAGCCCCAAGTTGGTGTGTGTGGGGGGGGTCCCTGCTCAGCAGGGAGTTTGCTTCTCCCTCTGCCCCGCCCCCCATTTGTGCTTTCTGTCTCTGTCTCTCTCAAATAAATAAATAATAAAATTTTAAAATAAAAATAAACTTAGAAAAATCACAAAGCTCATGAGGAAATAACATACCATGAACACTGAGTCAGCAGAAACAACAAATGGCAGACCCAAACCTGCAAAGACACAGATACTGGTCTTACTGGATACAGACTGGAAAATAGGAATGAGGAAAACCAAAGACGTGGAAAATGGGAATGGCAGATGAAAAGATATGGGGGGGGGGGGGGCCAGTGGAAGCGGCCACTACATGTCTAATGGAAAATCCAGGACAGATAGAAGAAAAGCGATGACGTACTAATTGGGGGCAACAGATCTGAATTTTCCAGAACTGATGAAAGACACAAATCCACAGGGTCGGGAAGCACGACGGATCGCAAGGAGAACACACACAAAACGCTCAACACCCAGATACGTTATGAAGAAATTTCAGAACATGAAAGTCAAAAGTGAAGATCATCAGGGCAGCCCCAGAGAAAAGACAGACTAGCACAAAGAAATGGCAATCGGGCTGAAATATGACTTTTCAGATGCCGGAAGAACAGAAGCCAGAAGTCAGGGGAATCATATCTTTAACATGATGAAAGACTGTAACTGTTAATCTGGAATTGTCAACCCAGGACAATTTTCTATTAAGAATGAGTACGAAATAAAACTTGCTGTAATTGCATTTGACTCATGTGTTTAAGTGCACAGTTGAGTGTTCTCTAATATATTCATAAAGCTTTGAAACCATCACCAAAATCCAGTTTCAGAACATTCTCACCATCCCAAAAGATGCATTTAATTTTAAAGGTTAGTTCCAAGTACTCCTTTTCCCAAGAATATTTTGACAATAGCATATCACACACACACACACACACACACACACACACACACATCTAATGTCAAAAAATGTCTTTGGGGCTGTCAAAAACTGAGATTTCTACCAACAAACCTCCTTTAAAGGAAGAAATAAAATTATCCCCACCCCCCAATAAAGTATCTGATATGTAAGAAGAAAGGATGAGCAAAGAAAATAAAAGACTGTGTATTCAAATTCTGATCATGTGTTTGTGGAGCTTATTCTTTATGGATAAGTAATATGTATTCTTTTCTAGATAAACACAGAAACAAACTGCCTCCTTTCGGAGCATCTCCCATTTACAGCCAGACTTTAGTAACTATATTTATATATTTATGGTATGATTTGAAATATAGTAAAATGAAAAAAATATATAATATTTTAGAAGTGTCACTATCTTAGCATGGAGATATTCTGGGCAATTTTTATTTCTTTATTTACACTCTAATAGTTTTTCTGTATTTTCTAGAATCATCATTGCTGAGGTCTGAAACGATGAAAGGAGACATCCTGTGCCGTCCATGTAAGTGTGTGTCTGTGGCCAGGGAAGAGGTAGGGCAACACATCCCACCAACACCCAACTTCCAGGCCCCAGAATCTGTACCTCCAGAACCACTGCATGGGTGGGTCTACCTTTTGGGGAGCAGGCTCCTGTGTGAAAAGTCAGGGAACCGATGCAGTGTTAATTTACAGTGAGAATAACCACCTTCAGGGTCAAAGCACTTTCTCTCCCTGTGAACAACTAATGGAAAGAAGCCAAAATACAATAAGAAGTTCTCCTTATTGGGGTGCATTCAAAACAAAGGGAGGAGGTTAAGAGACCCCACTGCATTCTAGCTATAGATGAACATAACTATGTGTCCTTCTCAACACGGCACCAGGTGACCCAAAGGGTCCCATCACCAGCTCCCTGTCCCATGCACAGCATCTGCACGTTTCCCCCACCCCCAGCGAACTCCACCTACCCCGGGGCTGACCAATATCCCCTCTTCGGTGAGTGTGTAACCCTCACTCAGGAGGGTGGCCACCCTGGCAGGCCTGGGCACCTTCACCAGGAGGGCCAACGGCGTTGCCCAGCCTTGCACTTCACAGCTTAGATCTCAGAGGACACCTTTACTCCCTTAAATCTAGGTTCTCACTATGACCACCCAGGTCTGACGTGTCTTATTAAATTTGTAGTGGAAAAGTTAGCTGTGTGTTAAAACAACACGTGGAATAGCCCCACCCGGGCACACAGAGACTAAGAGACGGAGAGGAGATGACTGGCCCCTGGAGTCAAGGCCCCCAGCAGATGGGGCCCAAGGAGCCATCCTTCCAGAATGAGCTCTGACCCAGGCCGAGTGCCCCTGTGGGCGTGCCAGTCATCAAAGGACCCGTGTTACCCACGACTCAGTAAGAAATAGCCTTCGTGTGGCAAGTTCAGCACAGTTGACCAGGTACCTAGTTTCTCGTGAGACCCACGCAGATTCGGGTGTGACCCTGAAATGTGCCTGCCGGGTGGCGCTTCACAGGTCACAAGGGGCCGCCACGCGTTTTCTCCAGCGACACATGCAACGCATCTCCGAAAAGGAAGCAAAACTCTTGTGGTCAAAGTACAGCTCCCTCCTTTGTAGTCGTGCTGAAAAATAACCCAGAGAACAGCTGCTCCAGAGCTTCATTTCCTTTCTCACATGCTGTAAACCCGAGGCTGTGCAGTTCTCATCACGCCGCGAGCTTCAGGCATATGAAATTCAGCAGTGATCGACTCCGCCATGCAAATCACTTCATACATAAACATGGCTTCTCTTTCTAGTAACATACAAGTATTTGGCTTGGACAACGCCACCAACTTGCCCCGGGAGAGCTGTAAAATCTATTCCCAGGGGTCTTAGTTTCCATCCCCAGAGACAAGAGAGCCCATATCACATGCCATGAAATCTTCCTGTTGGAGAACCGAGCTATAAAGTGGAGCCTTAAAGGTGGGCTGTCCTGAGGCCCCAGTCTCCCCGGAGCCACCCACCCCCCCATCCGTCCCCTGCTCACTGAAGGAGACAAGTGTCAATGGGGGAAGGGGAAGTGGAATCTCAGGCCCCACTGAACTTCCTGGCCTTTAATGGTTTGACTCACACTCAGAAGAGAAATTTTTTGTTTCAGCTGGCCCCGATTTGCATGCATTCCGAATATTTTGTCCATCCTGCCTACCACATCTTGAACATCATTATCAAAGTATTCATCATATGGCTCCAGCACCCTGGTTTCATGACTGCGGGGTGTCGAATGAATGAAGCAGCATCCTCCTCTTTAACAACTGTTGGGGGGTTGGTTTCCAAGGACCTGCAGACACGCACAAAACGATAAAGACACATCACATCGAAACACTGAGTATGGGTACAACCTTGAGATGGTACATAAACCGGAAGACGTGGCCGTTGTATTTCCAGACAGGGTGACAGAGGGGCAGGCTGCGAACACCCAGCAGTGTGGGCATTCCGGAGCTGAAGGATACTACACACGAGCTCCCTGGTTTGTGGGGGTGGTGGAGTCCCTGAAGACTGGGGTGTCTCTCTCACATCCTTCAGTTGCAAGAAACAGAGGTGCTCTCAGCCTCTTTACGCTTCCGTCAATGAAGAATGTATAGAAAAGACCCAGAGAAGCCCCTGGAATTCAAAGGAAGCCAGCACTAGCCTCCTTAGGGACTGCAGTGGGCAAGGAATGCCAGCCCTGAGGTGCTGGGCCTCCTAGAGGGCCTATGTCTCCCCTCCGCTCTGCTCTGGTGGCTTGCAACCATCTGTAGACCAGATTCCTCTTCTTTGGGGTGAAAACCAGTGGCCCCGTTCCCCTATAAATATGTCCAAATGTCTCCAATTAAAATAAAACAAAATCCACATTGTGTCTTGTAGATTTCTGCCATAATTTCTAAGTTCCTTAAAATAATTGCCTACACGCCGCGTCTCTACTTTCTTCCAAATCTGGCCCAGGTCTCTTTCCTGAGCATCAAACCCACAGGAAAGGGGTCTCTCTTGATGTACTTCTAATCTGTGGTTGAGCCAAAAGTCTTCCCCCTAAAATCTGCTCCGCCTCTTCTGCTCCCCCAGCTCAGTCATAAGCCCATCATTCATCCAGCTACACATGCTGGGGTCACCTTCGCCCTGTCCCCTCCATGTCCACTGTCTATGCAGGCCCTCTTCCCATCCATCTGGCCTTCCCTGGGTCTCTCTTCTCTGGCCTCAGCTCTATGCTCCCAGTGGACTGCCAACCTGCCACCCTGCCAACAAAGGAAGCCATCAAGTGACAGAGCTCTCCTGTGATGAGCCACAACACAACTGAGTGGCCTCCAGTGACTACGGCAGCAGTGAACACCTCCCCACAGCCTGGGCCCCTCAGTGTCTATATGAAGCTATGGACCCCGCTCCCAGGGGATGAAAAACTCATGCCCATCTGTACCCCTTACATGAACAAGCACAATTCATGGATGGAATAATACGGCAATTTTATTTCGGGTACCACTGTCCCTTCAAACTGACTTTGGGAGGCTGATTCTTTCCCTGCCCTTGGATGGACTTTAGGTCATAAAAATTTAGGGCCATCACGATTCTGGTCACATCCAACCAATAAAAGTGCCCATACCGGTCAGGAATTAAAATGTCTGGTGTGGTGATTTAATCAAAATGTGGGATTTCATCTCAAGTTACTCCTCCTCACCAGGCTACGCCTACTCATGGCTGGGCACCTACTTGGGAGGTTGGGGGCTTCACTCTCTTCCCACACAGTGTGTGTTTACCCATCCACCCCCTGGCGGCGGGGTCCGGACACACAGCACATGAATAACCCCGACATCTTCTCTTCATCTCCAACCCCTTTTCTGTAGCCTCAGTGTGGCTGAAGAGTTAAGAGAAGTAAGACAGCTTTTGTCTTCACTGCCTCCTGCATGGTGGCTTCAGAACCCCATTAAGAAATCGGGCACCCATTTTTGGGTCATAGTTGAAACTGAAACAAAGTGGTCCCATCTGGGACACCTGGGTGGCTCAACGGTTGAGGGTTGACTTTGGCTCAGGGAGTGATCCCAGGGTCCTGGGATCAAGTCCCGAATCGGGCTCCCCGCAGGGAGCCTGCTTCTCCCTCTGCCTGTGTCTCTGCCTCTGTCTCTGTGTTTCATGTATAAATAAATAAAATCTTAAAAAAAAAAAAAAGTGGTTCCATCCATCTCACAGAGTCCACACCACATGAGCCCTGTCCTTCCAGATGGGCACCTGCCACTGCTCCACATGCCGAGCCCTGGTGAGATAGATCCCTTAAGGCACAAGGCTCCTTTCATGCACTTTCTCTCCCCTCCACCCAAGCAACCCCCTTTCCTGTCCACTAGGATAACCCCCCTCCTCGTTTTCTACCCCAAGCAGCACTTCATCTGGAAAGATTTCCTGATTTCTTTGTTGCTTTGATAAAGCATTTATCACACTGGACTGTGATTGTTTTATTTCTCTCTCTCCCGCAGAAGACTCATATTCCTGGAGACCCACAAGCATCTTCCTTGCAGCTTCCGCAGTCACCACGCGGTGTTAGACAAGTAGTTAACGAGGCAACAGAAACCTTGGCCAAGAGTGCAAAGAGGCAAGGCCTGCTCTGGGTTTTTACAGGACTCTCCTGGGAGGTTGGGGGAAGAACCCCACTCCGATGCTCATGCACCAGCGCCATCCCAGGTCGGTACCGCTGTCCTTTCAAGTTTGCACCGTGTATAAGAAACGTCATGTATTTTCTCATTTATCTGGAAGCTTAACTCCGACTGCAGTGGGACTTCTCTTGAAACACCACAATGCCGCTCGCCACTCCTTCCAAGCCCAAAACTCCTGTAAAGAGGATTTTAAGTTTCTTACCATTTATTTGCTTCGATGGTATAGAAGACCTAGGAAGTAGCCCAAACTCTATAAGAAGATAATTATTGAACTACAGCTGGTGGGGGGATCTCCAACACTTTTTTAAGATTTTTTTTATGTGTTTATTCATGAGAGACACACACAGAGAAGCAGAGACACAGGCAGAGGGAGAAGCAGGCTCCCTGCACGAAGCCCAATGCGGGACTCGATCCTGGGACCCTGGGATCATGACCTGAGCCAAAGGCAGACGCTCAACCACTGAGCCACCCAGGCGTCCCTCTAATACCTTTTTTTATAGTGTGCCTCAGCATAAACAGGCATAGCAATTTTGAAAGCAGAGGGTCCTTATCTTTTGTGATTGCTGGAGTAGATGAGCGGTGTGAAGGCGGAGGTGGATATCTACAGCCCAAGGGAGGCAGCGCTGGCCACGGCCACCAATTAGATGCCATCTCTGGAGGATCCCCCTTTACAGACCAGCTCCAAGGTTGCTCTGGGGCTAGACCCCATCACAGCGCTCTGAGAGTGCGAATAGTGCAAATTGATATGGTACATCCTATTAATACAGCGTGCTCCGGCAACTCTGTCTCAAGCAGTAGATGTCCATTCCTAAGACAACCCCCTGAGGCAGTGTGAGCCTTTCTGCACCACACTCAATGGCCCATGTGAAAACTCAGCCACTGCCTTGTCACCCCCCAGCAGGAAGGTGGAACCCAGTGATGTGCTGGTAAACGTTGGCCAACTTTGGGGGGGAAAAAAGGCCTAGTCTGTAGCTCTTGCCAGTTTCCATGGTGTAGATGCTCGCGTCACTGCTGATTGCAAGCTGCCTGCATGATGTCATGGTCTGTAGAGCTGGAAAGAGAGGAGGAAAGGTGACTGTGAATTGACTGCACAATCCTCGTTGGGCCCTAAGTCTTCATCACCAACAGGTGCCAAGGGCTGGCCTGTCACTCATCTGTGTCGTCTATGAGCCTTGGGCCCTCGGTGTGTACGCGGTACTGTACTGAGTCTCACGGAAGTCAGAGCAGCAGATCTTCCCTGGGGGCTGAGATACAAGTAATCTCTTACAATAAAGTATCAGGTTTTCAAGTATTGACTATAGAAAAATAGAGATTTTCCCGATCATAAGGAAAGTCTGTGGTTTTCATTCAGATGCACATTTCCGAGCAAGGGAAAGCAGGGTGGACCCCTCACAGCTGCAGGGGAGTGGCTCGGAAGGCCAACAGGACTATGGAAGCATGTCAGACGCGGGACACCACCGGCCCCGCTGGCCACGTGCTCTGTGACAGCAAACCAAGGCTGACAACTGGGGGGACTGACACGGACCACCTGGCATTTGTCTGCCGTGGCGATGTTTTTGCAGCAGACGAGAGAGAAGACTGGGAGGTAGGAAGTTAAAAATGCCAAGTGCATTTTACTTGTAAGAACTTCCAACAGCTTTTTATTTTTCTAGCACATAAAGAGAACAACATTGACTGCAGGGAGGGAGGATAAAGAAGCAGCATTCTGGAGCGACCGTCCTCAAGAAGGCCAGAGTCTACGCTGGTTACGCAGAAGCCCAAGATGCACGCAGGAAAAGAGGTGGGTTTCGATAAAAGTGTAGATGAAGCCATAGGTAGGCACCCATGAGGAACTGTGCTGAGAGGTTTCCTCCCATTGTCCTGCTTGGCTTCTCCCGGAAGGCAGAGTCATCTGGGATCCCTACTCAGGCACCAGGGACCTCAGGACTTACCGTAAGGCTCCAGGAATCAGGGCAGGGGGCATGGCTGTAAAGAGATGCATGAAGCAAAGGAACAGAACATGCCAGAAACACACACATGCTCCATAGATTTTCACCCCAGACTGCGGAAAAGAAGGCCTTTTCAGAAAAGCACTGGGGAGAGAAGGAAACTCCCCGCTCCCTTACTTTACACCAAACACAAAAAGGAATTCGAAATGGAGCATAAGCCTAAATATGCAAGATCAGCCTATACAACTTTTATAAGAAAATAGGAGGAAAATTACGTGACTCTGAAGTAGGCAAAGATTTCTTAGAACATAAAAAGCACCATGCAGGAAGATACTTGACAAACTGGACGTAATCGGAAAAGTAGAGCCTGCTGCGTTCCCATCATTAAGGAAGTGAAAAGGCAAGCCATGGACCAGGAGCTAGCATCGGAAAAGGACTAGTATCCGGAACGTACAAATAATTAATGACTCAGTAAGAGGACGAACAATCTAACAGAAATGGGCAAAAGAATTGGGCTGTTCTTTTTGGAGACAGGAAGGACCATGAAGCACAACCAGATTAGTATTGGAGAATTGCAAATCAGATACACGATAAAATACCATTTGGCAACTGCTAGGGTAGCTGAAGTCTTAAAAGGACAGTTCCAAGTGGTGGCCAGGGTGTGGAACAGGTGCCGGCCTCACACGCCGCTGGTGCTGCGGTCTGCGTGTCCCCACCCCGGGACGTGCATGCGTGAGTCCTCGCCCCGGTGTGATGGTGTTAGAGGAGGTGGGGCCCCCCCCCCCCGAGGCCAGCAGGTCCTGAGGACGCAGCCCTCCTGAGTCACGCTCATATGAAAGAGGCTCCACGGGGTTCCCCAGCCCTTCCCATTAGTGGAGGCCACAGGAGTAGGACCTGCCTACAAACCACTAAGAGAACGCTCGCCCGAGTACAACCACGCTGGAGCCTTGATCTTGGCCTTCCAGCCTCCTGAACTGTGAGGAGGAAAAAAAATTCTGCTCTTGCTAAGCCACCCAGTCCGTGGTCGTTGGTTGCAGCAGCTGGAACGGACCAAGGCGGCTGGTAGGAGTGCAACGTGCCACCACCGTTTTGGAAAAACAATTTGGCATTTTCTTACAAAGTTAAACTCCCCCCTTAACATCAGATCCAGCCAATCCACTCTTAGGGTTTTACCCAAAAGAAGTGAAAATATATGTGTCCGCCAGGAAGTGATGCATGTCAAAACACACAGCAGCAGCTTTAGTCATTATCGATGAGAATTGGAAATAACTCCAAGGTCCTTCTCTCAGAGAGAAGACACTAAAGTTGCCGTATGGCTTGATCCCATCTAGGTAAAGTTCTGGAACCTGAGAGCTTACTAAAGATTCCTGCAGACTTGATCAGCGAGGAAAGCCGGCACCGCCTGCCTGGGCTCCTTTGCCCTGCGCCCTATAGGGTTGCCCAGTTTAGCAAATAAAATCACGGGATGCTTATAATGTCGTCTTTCGACTTCAGATAAACCACAGATAATTTTTTAGTGTAAGTATGTCCCGTGCAATATTTGGGATATACACCACACACACACACACACACACACACACACACACACACACACATCGGATATACTTAGACTAAAACATTACTCATTGTTCATGTGCAAATCCAAATTAACTAGACATCCTGTTTTATCTGGCAGCTCCACACTGTGGTTTCCTGTGGCCTTTCCAAGGGCAGGGCATCCACGGACCCAGAGGTCCAAGAGGCTCCGGCCTAACCGCAGCCACTTCTCAGAGAAGAGGCCAGAAAATGAGCGTGCCCCAGACCCCTTTCGGTGCCCAGGCCCCTGCCCAGGCTGTGTCGGTTTTGCCCTGGATTTCTCAAAAGCTACAAGGGTGGCAAGCCTTCCTTCCTGTCCCTGCAAGCCTCAGGTGGGGGGCCTGCCCTCCGACCCCACCCCTACCCCACCCCGGGAGGGCACAGAGCTTCTCCTACACGGGGCCGAGTCCCAATCTCTGGCCTAAATGGATCCTATGGACCACTTTGTCGTTATATCAAATTGTGACAATGTGTCATTACTGTGTCCCCATTTTCTGTGGGTTATTTGGGTCTGTTCTGCTTTTCTTTTCCGGAGACGTCTAAAGCTCCCCGTTACCTTACAGAACACACTCAAACACAGTTAATCAACTAGAGGACTACGGCACACAAGGTTTTTAGCCGGTTTCCAAGAAGTCAAATACCAGGTGTGACAGCCCTGATATTAACTGCGCCTCACAAGCAGGGGAAGTCTGATCTGTTTATGCTCCCTTTCACACTAGTAACAAAAGGAACCCTTTGAAGGAAAACCTGTTAAGAGTTGTTTGGGGAATTATTTTTTAAAGTACCTTTTTTTTTTAGAATACATGCTTTGAACATAAACACTTTCTTAATACTTTTTTTTTTTTCCTTTCCCCTCTCCTGGCAACTAAAAGAGGGCATAATTTGCAAGAGTTGATTCCCTGAAAGAAGCACATTCACTTGCTTGAAAGAACATGAATATATATCAGTGAGAGAAAGGAAATTTGACAAGAAAATTATACCTTTTGGGGAAAGCACAAAAAAAAATAATAAGGTGGTGGAAGGGAACCCTTTGAACATAAAATTAATATGCATTTTCCCTCCCCCTGCTCTTCTCTATGAAAAAAATCTCTAACCCTGGCTCATAAATAATAGTTGCAAAAAGATAAAAAAACATAAAATTTGAAAGTAGGATGCATTAAAAAAGCAAAAGGAGGAATTCAAGCTATTGCAAAGGCCGAGTGGGACGGGCCTCACCGTCTCCAGGGGTGCTCTGGGCTCCAACCCCCGCCCTGGCACCTTTGGAAGTGACATTGGGATGGCCCAACCAAAGTGGGTCATGGATCATTAAGATGCTCATAAAAATCATGAACCTGCTTCTTGAAACTGCACACACCTTCCAGACCACTGCAAGAGGTGCAGACCCTAGCCCCATATTTCCTCACGGAGCCCAGGTCTGGAGCTCTGGCACAAGGCATGACCCACGTCTCTCCCACTGCCTGCCCCCTCCCACTGGCCTCCCTGGCATCTGGCTCTTAGGGCTGAGGGGGTGCCCCTGGCGCCTGACCACTGCCCCCCCTTGCAGCCGCAGTCAGCAGCCTGGGCAGCCCCCTTGCTGTTTCTAGTGTGAACGGGAATCCTAGGACGTTTGCTGCAGTGTCACACCACCCGGTGACACCACATGGTGAGAAATTTGGGGCTGGAAATAGAGACGGGAGTGAGAAGAGCCCCACTGTGCATTCAGCAGGCGGCCCTGGGCAAGGCCCTGGTCTCTGAGTTTCTGCAGCCTTGTCTACAAACGGGAGTGATGGTGGCAACGCCTGTGCTGAGCACTGACAAGCACTGGGTGAGCACTGGGTGAGTGAGCACTGGGCGAGCACTGGATGAGCACTGGGGAAGCACTGGTGAGCACTGGGCAAGCACTGGGTCAGCACTGATGAGCACTGGTGAGCACTGAATGAGCACTGGGCGAGCACTGGGCGAGCACTGGGCGAGCACTGGGTGAGCACTGGGCACTCAGGGAAGAGCCTGGTGGGCGGCGGGCGCCCCAGAACGCGCAAGAAGCCATCTGTCCCGCTGCCAGGCAGTTCAGATTGGCTGACATTCGCCCAGGACGACCAGGGCACATTCGGACGGCGTGATTTGCAAAATGCAAAGCATCCCCCTGGGAAACCCACTCTTGTTCCTTCATTACTACCTCGCAATACCCAGGAGGTGGGAAAGTCAAAAACATTGCCCCCGCTGTGAAGATGAGGAGGCTGGAGTCTCCGATTTTCTTCGCTCCCTCACCTGGTGCCTTGCCCTGGGTCCAGACCCCGAGCCGAAGCCCAGGACCGACGACGACGGCACCCCGGCGACCCCACGTGACAGGCACAGGCCACCCAGGTGCTACCCGTGGACTTCCCAACGGCCCGGAGGCTGCTCGGTCCTGACACCAGAAGCCTGGCTTGGGATCGGGCCCCAGAGCCGCACCAACGTCCCCTCCTGGGACCCCGCCTCTGCAGCCCTGTGGCAGCTACCGGCTTCCCGCGGGTGCCAGCTTTCAGCACTTGGCTTCCCCAGGCCTACGACACCTGCCTGTCGCCCATGCACAAAGCCTGGAAGGACCGGGGCAGCGACACCCGTGCGGTGGCCCCTGACAGTACGGAGCAGGGGCCCCCGGTAACTGCTCCCTCTTCTGTCCACGGGGAGACCATCCTCCGAGGCAGAGTCCACGCGGCTCCCAAGAGGATCCCCGTGAACGGACCCCACGGCCCACACTGCGGTGGGGGCCAGCGCGGGGAAGTACCTTCTGTAACCTTGTCTACTTGTCCCACGTCAGCCCCATGTCCCCGCGCTGCCGTCCCCGCTGCACTGTGCCCACGTCCTTCCCCTGCCCAGCAGGGAGAGAAGGTCCTTCTCTCGGAAGGAAATCCAATGAAAATACTTCCATGTTGTCCCTAATCTTCAAAAGTCACAGGGTAATGGCTGCATCAGGGCTGTCAGTGCAATGCATCTGTTTTCTTAATATTGGATATTGCTTCTCTACAGAAAATAAATTTGTTTGGATAGGGGCACCTGGGTGACTCGGTCGCTGAAGCCTCTGCCTTGACCTCAAATCATGATCCCAGGATCCTGGGATCAAATCTCGCATCGGGCTCCCTGCTCAGTGGGGAGTCTGCTTCTCCCTCTCCCTCTGCCTGCCTCTGCCCCTGCTCATGCTCTCTCTCTCTCTCTCTCAAATAATAAAATCTTTAAAAAAAATTTTTGTATGGTTAGATTTTCCCTTTTCAAGAGAAATTCCCAGGAGTAAGCAAACAAACAGATTCAGTATTCTAGGTCCCTTCCCGTGGGGGATGAGGGATGTACTCACGTCCCTTGACCACTCATGGGGGTGACCATTTCTCCATTTTATTTACAAACAGTACTTATCCTTGTGAGAATGTGCACTCACCGTCTTGCCCATTTATTCACCAACTGCTTGATGCTTCCTATCAATCTGTGTGGGTCGCTGCAACCTCTGCCCACCTATCGAGTGTGAGAGCCATTGGTGGGTCCATGTCTACGGTGTGCGTTGCACACGCGCGTCCTGTGAAGCCTTAAGCAAGTTAACTCCATCATCTCCTGGTTGGGTTCAAGTGTTCTAACCCACAGGACAGAGAACTTTGGGACATGGAAGCCCTCGGTCCTGCGGCCTGTCCTCATTTTGTAACCCCCAACAATACCATTACCGTGTTCTAGTCTAGTTTTTGTGTAACCATTACATTTCCTCTTATAAAAAAGACATGGCCCACCCATTTTTGATGTGTGGGTTACGTTTAACATTCAATGTTGAGGATCAGTCATCATTCCATGTACTAGAAATCCTATGTTGAGAAGATTTTATTAGAAAAATTTTAAGTAATGCAGATGGCTATATATATATATATATACATAAATACACACACACGATATTTGGTAGGAAACACTGGGTGAGAAGTAATTTTGCCTAGTTGAAAAATGACGAGCTGTTTAAACATAAAACATAGCAGTTCCCCTTTTGTAACGTAGCCTTGTGTTTTTCTTCAGCGCACAGTGTATTAGAACATATATTGTATTTTATCTTGCGTGTACTTACTGGTGACAAGACTTCAAGTGTGACAAAAGAGACCAGAGTGAAGGACAGAACGGATCTGCGGAGGGAAGCATCTCCTTGGAGAAACTGAGCTGATGGGGAAGCCAGCTGTCCCTTGCTCCTGGCAGCTTTTCTGGAACTCTGGCCCTTGTAAGATCTCGCTAACTTTGGATTCTGGGTATGTCCTTGGATCTTCTTAATAACAAATTCCTCTTTTGGTGTAAGTTAATTTGGGTGGGATTCTTTTACTTTTACGGTGTGGTTCCAGTGGGAACTCTACAAGGCTTTCTCAAATTCAATCTTCTATCACGTGAGGCTCTGTATAGAAGTCAGAGTATGGGCTGGCTCTGCTACTCACTAGCTGCGTGATTTTACAAAGTCATACGACCTTCATTTTCATATTTACATGGTAACAATGATAAAGCTTGCTTCATTATGAGGACCAAATGAGATATATGTGTGTGCGTGCATATATACACATATACATACATACATATATATATATATAATGCTTATCAACTATAAAACACTACAAATAGCCATTTGATATTATTTTGTCCTCAAAACAACTCTGAATTTTTTTTTTTTTTTAAGGAAACTACCATCTCAGCTGTTCTCTGGATGAGGACCTGAGTGGTGTGGTGCCGGGGTCACAGACCAGTCCTGGCTCAGAGCTTGGCTCATGGAAGTGTGGGCAAGTCCTCACTGGTGGAATTAGAAAGGCAATGCATACCATGAGCATGTCTGAAGGAATTGAGGGCTTTCCTTTCTGGAGAAAACACAGGTAAAGCAGTAGGTTGTAGGCAGGGCCTCAGATTCCCTCATCAGACCCATCCGGGAGGAGACCCAAAGCATTTCAAGGCACTTCTAGCCTCTTCTTGGCCAGGGTGTTTAGACAATTTGTGTTTAGTGCAATTACCGATATGGTCGGGTTGGAGTTTGCCATTTTGTTCTTGGTTTTCTATTTTTTTCCACATTGTGTCTTTCCCCCTTCTCTTCTTGGAGAGGTCTACAGACCAGCAGCAGAATGGAATCCCATAGAGAGATACCCTGTGAAGAGGCACCATCTCAAGAAGGGAAGACCAGGAAGGGTTGATGCACCTCTCAGATTTTCAGGACACAAGAAGACACACAAGACCAATATTTAGCCCTTTGCCACCTGGACTATGTCTATTTTACAAAGCTAAAAGAGATATTTTTCACTTTAGTAAAAAGAATGGTTTTAATTATTCAAACTGTGGGTGTCAGCTCTATTTTTCTGGTTGCATGGGAAAAAATGTTATTTTGGCAAAGGCTCCAAACTCTTTTCATCAAACTAAATATTCCTAAAAATTCAACAGTGTGAATTATTTCTTCCTTGAAAAATGGGGAAAAAGGCAATCACCGCCACAGATCAGGTGCTATAACGCAAATACATGAAGATACCACACCGCTCAGGTTTGGAAAGAACCCAACACCAGAGGGTTTTTTTTAAAATATTTTATTTATTTATTCATAGACACAGAGAGAGAGGCAGAGACACAGGCAGAGGGAGAAGCAGGCTCCATGCAGGGAGCCCGACGTAGGACTCGATCCGGGGTCTCCAGGATCACACCCCAGGCTGCAAGCTGCGCCAAACCACTGTGCCACCAGGGCTGCCCAACACCAGAGGTTTTAAGACTCCAGCCCGGCTTATGTTTCGGAGTGGTGGTGCTTTGTCCCTTTTTCTTGCCGTGCAGTCGTCAACACGCACATTTGTGACCGACACATAACAAACAACTCGGTGCATGTGAAAGGGCAATGCCAGTCCAGGATGATTCAGGGACAAGATGCAGGAGGCACAGTCCTGTTGAGCTAAGTCAGCTCAGTAAGAGATGGGAGGCTCTCAAAGAAATGCAACAACGTCCAATTAAGGTGTTTTCTGTCTGTCCTAAGCACTACGATAAGTCAGTGTGGCTTTCGTAGTAACATAAATACATAAATCATTAGTGCGCTTCCCAGGGCTGGAGAAACAGGAAAGGGACCCTAGGCCTCAGACCCTCTGGCCACACGTAGAGCAAGGCATGTTCAGTCACACGCAGACACAGGTCAATAGTAAGGGGAAAGCGATCCAGAGGGAAAGATTCTGGGCCCTAGAACCTTCTAAAGTATTTGACTCGGGGGGCACCTGGGTGGCTCAGCGGTTGAGCGCCTGCCTTCAGCTCAGGGGGTGACCCCGGGGTTCCGGGATTGAGTCCCGCATTGGGCTCCCCGCAGGGAGCCTGGTTCTCCCTCTGCCTGTGTCTCTGCCTCTCTCTGTCTCATGAATAAATAAAAATAAATAAATAATTAATAAAAAAATAAATAATTTGATTCGGACAGAACCATGCTGACGAGACAGACTGAGGGAGAGTCCTGCCCCGTGCCACCAGGCAGGGCCGGAGACACCAGCGCGTGGGAACAAGAGGACAAACCCAGGCTGGCTTGGGGTGAAGGCACGGCTGCCCCCAACGGCCTCAGGTTTGCGAGCCAGTGAGCATCCCTTCTTGCTAAGCCAATGTGAGCTGGCTTTCTGCCATTTACAACCTAAATAAATAAATAAATAAATAAATAAATAAATAAATAAAGAACAACAGCCCTGCAGGAGTTCCAGTGAGGGGGCGATTGTGTGAGGGAGCCAGTCGGAGGGGCTTGTGGCGACTGTGGGGTTCACCAGGTCCCCTAGGAATGGGGTGAAGAAGGGGGAGGCGGAGAGGGGCAGTGAGGTTCAGCTGCCAAGCCACAAGAGAGCCAGACACTCGGTTATAAAACAAGTCACGAGGATGAAAAGTAGGGCAGAGGGAAGATAGTCAAGAACGTTGTCATAAGGACATCTGGGGACAGATGGGAGGACGCTCACGGTGGCGGGTGCATAGAACTGTCAGATCACACCCTGTCCTGCACCTGAAACTAATACAATATTATATGTCTATGATGCTTCTAGTACAAGATTTTAAAAACAAACAAACAAAAAAAACCCACAAGGAGTCATTTATGACCTTAGTCGGGCACGTATCACTCAGGAGAAGGTACTTTGGTGGAGCAGAAATAGAATTAAAATTTCGTTTTCTAGGGGGGTCTGGGTGGCTCCATTGGTTAAGCCTCCGACAATTTTTTTTGTCTATTTTTTATTGGAGTTCGATTTGCCAACATATAGTATAACACCCAGTGCTCATCCCATCAGCTGCCCCCCTCAGTGCCCGTCACCGACTCTTGGTCTCAGCTCAGGTCTTCCTTTTTTTTTTTTTTTTTAAGATTTTTTATTTATTTATTCATTAGAATACACAGAGAGGAGAGAGAGAGAGGCAGGGACACAAGCAGAGGGAGAAACAGGCTCCATGCAGGGAGCCCGATGTGGGACTCGATCCCGGGTCTCCAGGATCAGGCCCTGGGCTGAACGCAGCGCTCAACCGCTGAGCCACCGGGGCTGCCCAGCTCAGGTCTTTCTTGATCTCAGGATCGTGGGCTTGAAACCCCGCCCTGGGCTCTGTGCTGGGCGTGGAGGCTCCTTAAAACGAATTGTTTTTCTTTTGTTTTCTAAGAAGAAGGCTTCAGCATTGAGAAAGAAAACGTGGTAGTTCCGTGCATGTTTTGGTTAATCTTTCATTGAGGAGATTAGAAAAATCCCTCGTCTGATAAACAGCCTGAAATTCCAAGTACTCAATCCTACAGGAATTCATGGTACAAATTTAGTCTTAATTATAGCATCAAAAAAGAAAAACCTAACCAAGCGGGAATTTTTAGCCTAAGCTGAGACAGGGCTGAGGTTGTTATTAAAAGCGTTCCTAGTGTGTTTACATTTAAGTAAAAGGTACCCCTCTCTGAACCCGGAGAATGAGAAAAGCTATCAATAAGGCCTCTTAACTTGTTACAAGTTCAAAGCAGGTCAATGTGCAACTAATAATTCCATCATCCCTTGATTTATGCTGCTCCATCACCAGTGTTTATTGGAGGCCGGGAGCAAGAGCCTTCCTGCCATCTCCCCGAGCCCGGGAAGCAGCCTTTGCTCTGCTGATGGTACCTGAACCCCACTCCACTTGCTTTGGTCAAAAGACCATTGCACCCCTAGATCTATCTGCACCCCAAAGGTTACCTCCAGCAGTGAGGTCAGCAGCTAAGGATTCCCACAGGTCACCCTAAAGGCCACTGGTCACTACTGTGGACTTCTAGATTATGTCTGATGTCTGTGTCTTTTTTTCCTTTCTTACTGCAAAGCAAACACAGTCTACAGAAGTGTCTCTGAGAAGGCAGAAAGCCTGGAGAGCCCCCCACTCTGCTGACACCATTTCTGGTTGATCTCAGGCGCTCAATAAATGTTTCATAAAGGAATTTGGCCCAACCTGCTTAGGAGGGCCTCCCGGCACCAGCAGCCCGCGCTGCTGCATGAGGATGGCACTCAGCCTTGTAATAGGTGGCACTTATGGTGGATCATCTTCACTTTATTTTTTGGTGAAAAAAAAGTGAATTTGCAAAAAAGGCAAACTCTAGTTAGAAAGTTTCTAAATTGGTGGGCCAGCGAAGTAAAGCCCAAAAGATTATAAGATAAGCTGGAACCGGTTAACTTCCTACAAGAAGCAAAGGTGCAGTGTGGGCTGGGCAGGTGATGGGCTCACTTCTGAATGAGGAAGAGGGAGATATCTGATGTGGGACGTTTTCCTGCACACACGCATGTGTATCTGCACGCATGCACACATTCACATACTAAGCCTCTTACACCCCCAGAGCAGTGTCCGTTCTGCAGAAGCTTTCCATATGCATGACTCACATAAGCAGTGTTGCAACAACCCCAAGGAGGACCCAGATTTTGTATAGTATCTGCATGTTTTCAAGCTGGACATGAAGAGGTCTATCTCTCAAGTAATGACTACTAATTATTTTTTCTATTAGCCAAAGTGGTTTTTTCCTAACTACCCAATTTAATAACCTGGGGCAGGTTGAGTTCTATAATAAGGACCCAGAGATGCCCACAACCTTGGTTGAAATGGCTGCATCATCCCCTCCCCTTGGTGGATGGATGCACACCTGCGATGGCTTAATGGCTCCCTGGATCAGGGTACAACCTAGAAGCTCATCCATTATTGTCCACTGTGGTTCCCTGGTGGCTGTGCAGAGGGGAGCTGCGATGTGCAGTGACAGAATGAGCTTGCAAGAGGAGGCCGACTTCCAGAAGGGAATGCAGCCTAGCCGGCACTCAATTTCAGCTTTGCGGGACCCTGACCAAAGAGCCCAGTTGCCTGTGCTGGGATTTCTGATCAACAGAAACTGGGAGACACTGAAGGGGTCCTGTTCTAGGCCCAGGTTTATGACAATGAGTTATACAACAATAGGAAATTAATACAGATTCATTTCCTATGATTTTTATCTAGTTCTCCTTTTTTTTGTCGTCTTCACCTCTGACCTCTTATTTTCTCCACTTACCTCTGCCTGAATCCTGCACCCATTACATTATTTAATGGTAATACAGTCCCCAAGTTACAAGAAAAGGGAAAGAGGACCTTAGTTCTGCTTCTTGCTAATTCATCCAGGCCTTGAAACAAGCAGAAATAAAGGCAATCCCACTCATTTCTCAACAGGTGAACATATAGGATTTGATCTGGCAAGTGATTGTCCCAAACTCACACACTGGTCAGTCTGAAAGAGCAGAGGGGCAAGGCCTTTGTGCTACACTCTGGCCCGGAGCAAGCCAGGGCTTCTTTCAGAGTCTGAGGACATCTGGCATCCAACCTCCAGCCAGGGAAAGCAGGTGTCTCAATTCATATCAGCAGCATGGAGAAAAGAGCAGTAGAGCAAGGCCTCTCCTGGCTCATCTCCTGTCCTCTGTGCTGTGTCTTCAGGCTTCTGGGACATTCCCTTCTCATCTGTCCCAAGGTCTCAGGCATAGAGGAATATGGATAATGACTCTACACTCAAGCCATAGGTGAAAGGTTTGGACATTTGATGCTCAACCTTTCTGCACAAGAGAATTAGAGATGGACACATGTTTCCAATGACTTTTTGATGGGAAGTGGAGAATTGCAAGGAGTACTTGTGAACAATAACACCAGTAAATGGAGAAAACGTGAAAAAAAGAGTTTAATGAAATAACTGAAAATGAATTTGAGCATACATCATTCATTTAAGTCCTAGATTAGAATGATTTCATAGCACGGTATCTCATGCATGACCCACCACTTTTCAGAAATGATTTTCTAATCCAATCTGTTACAGTCACAGAAAGGTTATCAGTACTTCAAATGTGGATGCTGCTGTTTCTTATTAATTTTATGTTACTATTATTGCCTGTGTCATTAAATCTAGATGTAGGTAAGGCAAGAAAAGAACAGATGTTAAGAAAATGGTCCTGAAGCAAACAATATAAAGGAAGAGTATCTGTCAAAGAAGTGATCTATCGGTGCTATGGAAGAGGGAGCCTGAAAGTTAAAGGCAATTATTTATTAAAAAAAAATAATCATAGTTCTGTCCAGCCCTGATGAATTAACTAGTACTGTGCCAGCCCTCCTGCTGTACACAACAAATTGGAAACAAGTTGTGTTCTAACCGTTTTTCAGGTGTTTCCAAACAATAGGTGGTACAGAACCCAAGAGAAGACAAAGGCAGAAGTGATGCAATCATCTGCAGGAGGAGGTTGAGGAAAGACTCGGGCTGCTGTCCTGCCCATACTCTCTCGCTTGCTCACTCTGGCAGAGTCCAGCTTCAGTTCTGTGAGCTGCCCAGTGGAGAGGGCCATATGGGAAAGTACTGAGGAAAGCCTCCAGACAACAGCAACCCAGGGCAGATTCCCCAGTCCAACAGCTCACGATGAACTTAGTCCTGCCAACAGCCTCCCAAGTAAGGGAGGGACGTCAAGCCCACCCCCAACCCCACAACTGAGCCATCGGATGAGGCCACGGCACAGCTGACCCCATGAGTGCAGCCTGTGAGGAGCCTATGGGCAGAGATACCACTGTGCTGTGTGCAGATTTCAGACCCACAGAGATGCTGAGACAATAAATGTGTATTGTTGTAAGCCACCGAGTTCTGGGATGATTTGTTGCATAGCAATAGATAGCTAATATAGAAGACAGAAAATAAAGAGAATTAATAAAACCCAAGGTTGCCTCTTTGACTATATTAATAAAAACGATAACCCCTAGGAAGACTAATCAAGGGGAAAAAAAGAGAGAAAACACGAATCACAAACATTAGGAATGACAAAAGGAATATCATCAGTGATCACACAGATATTAAAAGGACGGAATGGGAATATTACAACCAATTTAACATCATAAATTCCACAAGTTGTATGACATGATCAAGGGTCCTGAAACATACAGCTTGCCAAAATTGACTAAGAAGAAATGGAAAATCCAAATAGCCCTCTATGTATTAGAGACATCGAATTCTTTAAAACAAACAAACTTCCCACAAGGAAAATTAGGTCCAGAAAAATTCTAGTAAATATTTCAGAAAGAAGTAATAACCGTCTTACACAAACTCTTTTTAAAAATACGGAAAAAAGAAATATTCTCTAACTTATTTTATGAGGCTAATATAACTATGATAGTAAAAACCTCACACGGAAATCAAGAGAAAATTAGGGATGCCTGGGTGGCTCAGCAGTGGAGCGTCTGCCTTCGGCTCAGGGCGTGATCCTGGAGTCCTGGGACTGAGTCCCACCTCGGGCTCCGTGCAGGGAGCCTGCTTCTCCCTCTGCCTTGTCTCTGCCTCTCTCTCTCCATGTCTCTCATGAATAAATAAATAAAATCCTAAAAAAAAGAGAGAGAGAGAGAGAGAGAGAGAAAATTAAAGACTGACAACCTTCATGACCGCAGATGCAAAAACCCTCAACAATGTCTTATATACGTAATGTTGCAGTGTATAATAAGGATAATCCATCCAGTGGGGCTTATCTCAGATATCCATTCAGAAATCAAACAATGAATTTCCCTATATTAACAGAATAAATGGTAAAATCGTATGATCGCCCCAAAGATTCAAAAGACACCCAATGAAGTTCGACACCCACTCGGAAAGACACCCACGCTTGTACAGACACTGGATTCCTGAGAAAGGTGTCACAGCAGGGCAGGAAGAAAATAGTCTTCTCATGAACAGTGCTGGTAGATTTGAATATCATGCAGATAAAAACAAGATTTAATCTCTACATCAGCCTTCACAGAAAAACTAATTCTGGATAAATTATAGACCCAAATGTGGAAAAATAAAACAATGCAGTTTCTGGAAGACAACGTAGAAGAATATTTCATCACCTTGAAGCAGGCAAGAAAATTCTTAAATAGGACCCAAAAAAGCACCAGCTATAAAGTAATACATGAATATATTAGGCTTTATTAAAACTAAGAAATTCTATTCATCAGAAGATACCATTAAGAGAGAGAAAGGCAAAGCATGGGGAGGGAGGAGTTATCCTCAATAAATATATTAAACATGGATTGTGTCAGAATACATAAATGTCTTCTAAAAATCAACAAGGAAAAGAGAAATTCTAATAAAAATCAGGCAATGGTTTCCACTGGCGTTTCACAAAAAAAAAATAATAATAATGATAAATAAAAAGGATATCCAAGTGGCCAAAGAGAGGCACATGAAAAGGTTCTCAGTACCGTTACTCACCAGGGAAATGCCAAATTAAAACCACAATGAGATGATAATACCACAATTTCAAAGAAAAAGAAAAAGATAGAAAATTCCAAGTATTGGTAAGCACATGGGGGCAGCAAGAAAAGCTGAAGAAAATGTTGGTGCGACCACATTGGGAGCTATTGGGGCAGCATCTGCTGAAGTTGACCATACCCGTACCCTGCCATCTGGCGAGGGGCGTGCTTGTGTACTAGAACATGCGTGCAAGAATTATTCACGCGGCTCCTGGGTAGTTCAGTCAGTTAAGCATCCGAGTCTTGCTTTCGGCTCAGGTTATGATCTCAGGGTGGTGGGATCGTGCCCCGCATCTGGCTCTGGGCTCAGTGGAGATTCTGCTTGTCCCTTTCCCTCTGTTCCTCCCCCTGGTCTCTCTCTCCCTCTCTCTCTCTCTCTCTCTCTCTCTTTCTCAAGTAAATAAATAAAATCTTTAACAAAGAAAAAAAAGAATTATTGATGATAATCTCAGCCCGGGAGCACCCCAACTGTCCGTCGGCAGTAGAATGGATAAACTAGTCTGATCGTACAGTGGGATACTACACAGCAGCGAAGACACGTTGCATCTACGTGCAGAGACGGGGATGCATCTCACACTCACGAGTGGGTCCAAGCCTGACCCGAAAGAGCACACGTGGGCTAACTCCATTCACATAAAATGTATACAGGAAGGCTTCCTTTATAAGGGAAAAAGGAATCTTTGGCATCAATCGGGCAGTGGCTGGGGGAAAGACATAGGGTGAGCTTAGGAAGGACACAGAGGAACTTCTGGGAGTCTGCTCCTTTGGGTCTTATCTATGTACTTATTATATGACTATTTGCAGATTGAGAAAATTCATTACTTAAGAGTTGCACCCTCTTCTGCACTTGCTACAATAAAAAGTATTTTAGGGACGCCTGGGTGGCTCAGCCTTTGGTTCAGGGCGTGATCCTGGGGTCCTGGGGATCGAGCCCCATATCGAGCTCCTTGCATGGAGCCTGCTTCTCCCTCTGCCTGTGTGTCTGCCTCTCTCTTTATCTCTCATGAATAAATAAAATCTTTAAAGAAAATTTTTTTAAGTATTGTAAAGGCTGAAGCTCTTACTGTTTCTATCCACATATCACACGTTAGGACAACTAAAAAGTCTGAAACAATGTCCTTGGCATAGAAAAGCAGAAGCCAACAGCTCCCTGGATGGCTCTTAGGCTTAAGCTCAGCACGGCCTCAACAGGCTGCCCTGGGGATCTGAACCAGACACCATCCCGGGGCCCTGCCCTGGGACAGGCCAATCCCCCTTCTCAGGACTACTGCTGCACTTCTAGGGTGAAGGGACAAGCCAAGAGATGACCGGAAGACAGATGGAGGACGAAATGTGCATGTGAAAATCTTATTAGCCCTTTGCCTGATTTCTTTTTTTAATGGAGATTATATTTCTATTAAGTCTAGCAGTGAGCTGCGATAAATGAAGAGATTAAATCACTATGTCCTCTGCTGCGAAACTGCAGCCAGGGCCACCGGCAATTCCAGTCTCTAACTACCTCCCGTTAATGTATCACTTTGTTTTACGAACAATGCAGCTGTTATTTGCAATTAGCTTTCTACCCTGGGTATCAAGGACTATTGTTTTATTATAAGCATTGTGAAAAATCCGCACAAGGGGAGGGAAATGGTTTGAGAGTCCAACAGAAACAAAACAAAACAAATTGGACAGACACGTGCTGGTTATTCAGAAGGATTTTCAAAATACGGGGAGACAGTCATTTCTGAGGCGGTTTTAAGGCTGAATTTGTCAATGGCTTGTGGAAATCATGTTCGTTTTGAAAGACAGCAGGTGTTCAAACAATGAGAAGTGACCTCCTTTGCACCTGGGTTACAAAAGCTGCCTCAAGTGTTTGTGAAAAAAAAAAAAAAAAACAGGATAATAATAATAATTTCTAAAAAACATCCTGCCTTTGGCTAGTTCCTTTTTACTTTTTTCTCACACTGGACAGTTTTATTTATAGATAATAAAGCAGCTTATAAGAAACACATACACACACACACACTCATTTCCCCGTGGAAGTGATGTTTATTTGACGTAAAATAGCTTTGCTGTTTGTATCAGCTGTTGTCTTTGGAATTTCATCCAGAATATAATGTTCGGATTACTAATATCCACTTTAAATCTGTTTACTAGCATAGGCTCAACACAATCCATCAAACAAGACTCATTTCCAGTCCAATATCCTTTGATATGTTATTATAATGGGCTGGAGAGAAGCCAAGTTTCACAACCCCAACGTCGTACTGTTTGGGCGTCGGAGCCGAGTTTATAACTAATACTGTTATTAAGCCAGTATCTATGCTATGAGCGCTCCGCTGAACAACCTGTATGGAACAGATCCTTGACATCCGGGATTTCTCCCGAGATCACTGCAAACTCCCAAATTAAGAGTACTGCTAATTGAGATGTGGATTTTGAGCAGACATCTCAGCAACCCTAGGAGCTTAAGGGATTAGCTGCCACAGAACAGCAGGTGGGTTCTAATTTGTGCCAAGTGCCCTGCATCCATTATTCATTTAATTCTTATAATAATCCTTTGAGGGAAGTAGGACTGTCCCTGTCATCAGTTCTAACACGTCACTAGCACGGGAGGTTGGCGAGGAGGAGTCAAGAGTGCGAATGCCGGGTCTTGGGACACCGAGGGTCTGCCGACGTGCACTTTCCTAACTGGGAACCAATGAAACGAATGCTCTATTCATTTCCGGTTACGCCTGCAAATGTAACAAGCTTGGCACGTCACGGATGTGCTTTTGTACCGACGTAACACCAGACATGAAAGGTGATGTGTCGCAGCAGAGGGTCTGATATCTGACATTTTAAAATGCAACTCTTGGGCCCAATGACATTCTACACTTAGAAGCATAGAAAATGTTTCTCACATCTAAGGTGAGGAGAAAGCCTTCGGATTGGATTTGAACCTGACACCTTTCCGCGTTTATCCGTCCGGCCTGCACGTCCTGCAGACCCCCGGGCTTACCCAGACTCCTGTGGGGGCAGCGGCCAGAGCCCAAGGCTTCCTGTCCCATTGAACGGCGGCCCGCTGCCAGCACTGCCCCGAGTCCAGCACTCACGCCGCGACAGCCTCTTCACAGGCCACCTACACTCATCTCAGAAGAGAGAAGCGCCGACAGTGCTCAAGTGCTGAGTTTTCGGGAAAACGTTTCATGAGCTACATCTCCCAAACGCTAAGTACACAGCGACACACCACCCAGCTCCCTAGCACATGGCAACTTAAAACCATCCCAGCAGCCACGCTCTATGCTCTGAATGATGGGGGGCGGGGGGGTTGTGGGTGATAAGCACAATCCTCACTCGGGGGTCGGGGGGAGCTTTTGGGGAAATCCCTAAATGGGTGAGGGCGGGAAGAGACACCAGTGCCACTGGCTGGCTCCGGCTGGAGGAACGAAGGATGTGCTGTCTTCCGTGGGATGTTACGGAGAACATGCCAAGACTTGCCAAGACTGTGCTCTGTGCTGACGCCACCTGGCCCAGGAAGTGCCAAATGCCACCAGCCCGAGTCCCAGGCAAGGCCCAGTGTGCTGCGAGAACAAAGGGAAAGGACTGGCACCCGGGAGAGAAAGCAGGGTGGGGGGTTTGAAGAGCCGTCCAGGCACATCGTGTCGGGGGCCAGGGGAGGAGAGCCTTCTAGACCAGGGTTTAAATGTCAAGTGCATGCATTTGGCTTTTTTTTTTTTAGAGATCTTATTTATTCATTAGAGACACACAGAGAGAAAGAGAGAGAGACAGAGACAGAGACAGAGACACAGGGAGAAGCGGGCTCCATGCAGGGAACCCAACGTGGGACTCGATCCCGGGTCTCCAGGATCACGCCCTGGGCTTTCTTTCCATTTATCCTAAAAACGAGCTCACGCCTCCCTACTGTGCAACAGCTTCCGTGTCGGGTTATCCCTTTCGGGCTGCTCCCCTGTCTTCTCTCCCTCGCTGAGCTCGGCTAGCTGGCTAGTGGCTGCTCCAGCTCAGCGGGCCTCAGCGCCCTCAGCCCTCTTCTTGCAGAAGCGCTTCCTGCGTGATGCACCCAGCGCCACCTCCGGTTCTGCTGGTGGCCCGGGCCTCCTTCCCGCCCCCGGCACCGAGCCTGCAGCATCACCCTTGATTTTCCCTCTCAGAGCCACACCATGCAGCCTGGGAATCATACTTTCTCACGTCTTTACACCTTCTCCTCCATTCTCAGCCTCCTGCTTAAAAAGTCCAACTAGGGATCCCTGGGTGACGCAGCGGTTTGGCACCTGCCTTTGGCCCAGGGCGCGATCCTGGAGACCCGGGATCGAATCCCACATCGGGCTCCCGGTGCATGGAGCCTGCTTCTCCCTCTGCCTGTGTCTCTGCCTCTCTCTCTCTCTCTGTGACTGTCATAAATAAATTTAAAAAAATTAAGCAAAGATGGAGCTGCTATTGCTAGAATAGAGAGTAGAAGAGGAAAATTAAAAAAAATAAATAAAAAATAAAAAGTCCAACTATATATATTATAAATATATGTACACACACGCATATACAAACATATATACACATTTATACGTGTATATATGTGTACACAGTGCTAAATATATACACAGCAAGTTTGATGTCATATATATATGCTATTCCAAGTGTGCAGTTTGGGGGCATTAACTATATTCTGGATGCTATGCGACCATCGGCACTATTTCCAAAGTTTTTCATATGCCGACCAGAAACTCCATACCCACTAGGCAGTAATACCCATGCCCTCCTTCCCCCAGCCCCTGGTGACCTCCAATCTGCTTCCGTCTCTATAAATGTGCCTGAAGAGATGCCATATTAAGTGACACCACACAGTATTTGTCCCTTGGTGTCTGCCCTATTTCACTCAGCCTGCGGTCCTCAAGTCTCGTCCACGCCGTAGCGGGTGTGAGCACGTCATCATTCCTTCGTGTGGCCAAGTGGCGTTGCACAGCACGTTCACTCCACATTTCGAGTATGCACTCTCCGGTGCTCCCTGACCTTTAGGGCTCCATGATCACGTCCTGTCTCCTGCTCAGCTGAACCTCAGCAGCTCTGGGGCAGCCACACACCTCGGGCCAACCTGCTCTGCCCGCCGGTGAGCGCACACACTCCCCGGCCCCAGTCTGTGACACCAAACCTGTTCCCAGGCCAGACAGAAACATCGACTCTCCAATGGTTGTACCCCCACACTTCTGCTCTCCCCATGGCGTTTCCTTTGCCTGGAATGTTCTTCTGTTTCCGCAGGCCACAGCCCTGCTCATCCTCGGCGTGGCCAGCTCAGGCCCCACCTGCTGGGGGAACACGTTCCACTTTCCCAAGGGCACCTAGACTCACAGACGCCTTGACGCCGTGGCATAGGGCCCCCTCTGACCTTACTTCTCCTCTGCTCTACTCTTCGAAGGCATAATTCATATCAGGGTCAGCTTTTTCCATTGCACAGCGTCGAGTGCGGGGCTTTGTAGAGAACCAGCACCAATAAGCATTTGCCCAGGGGCGTCTGGGTGGCTCGGACGGTTAAGCATCTGCCTCTGGCTCAGGTCATGATTGCAGAGTCCTGGCATGGAGCACTGACTCGGCCTCCCTGCTCAGCGGGGCGCCTGCTTCTCCCTCTCACTCTGCTGCTCCCCCCACCATGCTCACTCACGTGCGTTCTCTCCTTCTCTCAAATAAATAAAACTCTTAAAAAAAAAAAAGAGCATCTGCCCAATTGATTTCATACATATCAAGATGGGTATGAAGATAGATGTCCCCAGATACCCAGCAGTTGGATTATGAGGCTGGGTAAAAAGACATTTACATTTCATATGGAAGAAAACATCAATTGCTAGGACAAAACACAGCAAGTGCCAGAAAGACATTGATCAGGTTAGAGGAAATTACTGGAAAGGCGAGTTGGAATCACGATTTGGGCGTTGGATGTCTAGCAAAGCACAGAGTATGGTCACTAAATAAAATGGACTCAAGCATTTTCACGGGGGAGAGAACCTGAGACCATCGAGGCGTGGCAGGATGGGACTGTGGGATGGGACTGGGCAGGCCAGAGCCCGGGCTTGCTCTGGGACACTCAGGGAGCTAACTCCCGGGGGGCGGTGTCGCCAGTGTTCCTGGGCTGGACACTCGGTCCAGCTGGGCTTGCCGGGGACAGCTTGATCTTCGGGTGCAGTGCACGCCTATCTTGCTCTGTTTCAGTCTGGCCGTCCCTGGGAAGGATGCGGGATGGGGGGGGCGTCAGCGAAGGAGGAGGGCGAGAAGGCCGGGTGCTTGAGAAGGCGCTTCTGGACGTGGTGAGCGGTGCCCCATTTTGACGCTGGGTCGCCAGGAGCTGCTGTGGGGTGCTGCATGTCAGATGCTGGCCTTCAGGGAGACTCGGGTGGGAGTGAGGAGCCCACCCCCACCGGCGTAAATCTAGCTGGGTAGTCCCCGAGCGCTGAGAGACCCGGCCAGCGAGTTCTGCCGACGGGCTCCGAGCGGCCGGTGACTCGCAGAAGAGAAGAAGGCCAGGCGCTGGGCCAGGGGACTTCACGTGGATCAGCAAAATGACGTGTGAGTCCTTAGGGAAGGCACCAGAGCCAAGCGTCACCTTCCTGAGTTCCCTAAAACACAGGGCACAGCAGCCGAGCCTGATCCTAAACTCCCGCCGTTGCTCCTCGCCCTCGAGGGCGGTGCCGTCGGTACAGCGGAGCTGCGTGTTGGCAGATCCTCGGCTCACGGAATCATCGAGAGACCCGAGCCAGATGCCGGGGTGGCAGGGCAGGTTTATAACTTGCCAGCTGACGGAAGTTCAGGCACGTCTCGGGTGCTGTGCGCGGGCTCCCTGGCTTCCTCGTAGTGAACATTCCACCTTGGAACTGGTTGGGGAGGCGAACACACTGGGCGACACAGGTGGCTCAGCGGGAGGGAGACATGTTGCGGGGGGGAGGGGACGCCGGGGGACCACGAACATCCCTCCCGATGGACAGCGTGATGCTGACCACCTGGCCGGGCAGCCACCACCTGGGGGTCCCGTGTCCCTGGCTTCCGTCTGCAGGAGCTGACCAAGAGCTGCGAGGCAGAGACAGCGGTCACAGGGGAGCAGGACATCTCTCGCGGCCGAGGACCTGAGGGTGCCTGCCCTGTGTCGGGGGACAGGGTCGGGGGCCGGGGGACTGACGTGTTCACAAGGCCCTCCCCTGAAGGACGGCTGTTCTGCTCTGCCCGGGGCCTGGATGTAGAAGGGGAATGGTGAGCCCTACAGAACCACAATGAACTTTCTAGAGGGACCGGGCGGTGCCCCGTCCCCGGCAGTGTCGGCTGAGAAGGGGCGCTCGAGAGAAAGGAAGGTCCTGGGCCTGCAGCCTCTGACACGGCCGGGTGGACAATGTCTGAGGCCGTTCCTCCGGGACGTGAGCCCGTGGTGAGGAAGCCTGAGCTCCGGGGATGGCCACCGCCGCGACTCCTGAAGGCCCAGTGCAGCCGGCTCTGTCGTCTTCTCCGGCGGCACTGTGCGGGGACTTGAGCTTTCTTTGCTCAGCACGACCATCAGCAAATATTGGCCCCAATGACTTGCATGTGTGAGAAGCTACATCTTCCCAGACACCTGGCAGTCTGCTTCCGAAGCGGCCGGAATTATCACCTACTGAGGACCGGGTCACCTCCTCCACTCCGTCTACCTAAGAAGGCAGCATTGATTTTTTTTTTCCTTAAAAGATAAATGATTTGAGAACCACTGATTTTAATAACGTTCGCCCCCTCCGGCCCAGAAAACAATTTTTTAGCAGGTATTAATTAAGACAGTTGTTGCTGCCAACAAAACGATGACAGACCGGGGTAGAGTCTTGCAAGTGAGATTACTGGGTGGTTCGAAGGCCAATTCCACCATCTGCTGGAGTGTGGCGTTGGACGTGCTGAGCCTCCCTCGGCCTCGGCCTCAACGTGTCCAAAATGGGGATGAAATCCGTCTCGTAATGTTAACAGGAAGGTGTCGTGAATGAACGTGTATGTCAGGTGCTACAGAGTCCCCGGCGTAGGGTAAATGGTCCATAAGTGTAGCAGCTGCAAAGCTCTTGGGACATAATCAGAGAAAACTAGATTAGTTCTCCTGCTTTGCAGACTTTGGGACACCTCGTTCCACTGTCTTCCCACACCGAGGACTTGTTCACCGACTTCCATCTTTTGGTTGCTGGATTTCACCCTCGAGTCGTGCTATTTTCTAGAAGCGCGTGAGTCATGCCTCTTGCTGAATGTTGCCTACATAGCAGCCTGCTTCCAGGCTGGCAGGGGCCTGACTCGGTTCCTTGCTCCACTGCTCTCTCTCTCTCTCTCTCTCTCTCTCTCTCTCCTTCTCAGAATGCAGGTAAATCCTGATTTCTCTAAAACGACAACAGCGGTCACATTTCCCAGCTGGCCCTTTTGCTATCTCCTCGAGATGTCACAGAGTGAGGTTGTAATGTCTGGAGTCGCAGCAGGCTTTTTATGACCATGAGGGCAGTCACCCCACATCTTAAGGATGACAACTCCAAAACATGAAAAGACCATCAAAGACGGGTGAGGCCACCGAGCCACTGAAATAACCGGCTCCCAAACTGTCTCGTCCCTATTCTCGTCAAAGGAGACTATACCTCCTCATTGTTTAAGCCGTCAGACATTGGGTTTTCTATTACTTGCGTTTGAAAACATGCCAGTTCATACATGAGTGCTGCATCCCCTGAGGGCTTTCATATCTGGGAATATTAACTTCAGGGAGTAGGAATATCTTGGGTCACATTTTTCCCCAAAAAACCTTTGTAAATGTTGCAACCTTTTCATCTGACGTTGAAAGCTACCGTGGAGACATCTGAGGCCACCAGGTCCCCCTGCCACTCCTCCCTGAAGTTCAATCACACATCCAGGAGATCTTTGGTGTTGGTTGTTCTATACCAGCTTTTCCTGGAACACAGTGAGCACGTTTGATCTGCAGATTTAGTCCTCTTCTTTCAGAGATGTTTCCTTACATCTTTGGGAAAAAAGGACATTAATATTGGAGGACTCTTTTTTTGAAGGAATATCAACTAACCTCTTCCTAATTGCTCAAATGACACAGTTTTCTTCCTGTACATTCACTGTAGCTGATCCAAGCGTTTCCTGTAATGGTCTTTGGTCTTTCCAATTTGGTTTCTCTACTGGACATTTCTGATTTTCATTTGGTTGCCTCAGCTGTATAATCTCTCTCTTCCCATTGTGCTGTTTTTATCTTTTCTCCCAGCCCTTATTCTATTAAGTTAGTGTCCTCGATTAATTTATTCTATAACACAGGACACATGTGAAGAGTTTTCTTCTTCTATTGGGTTACATTTTCTTCCACACTAGATTCTTCATCTCCCTCAACCATCATGTAATTCTTTTTTTAAAGATTTTATTTATTTATTTATTTATTTATTTATTTATTTATTTATTTGAGAGAGAGAGAGAGCACTCGAGTCCAAAGTGGGGGTGGGGAGAGGCAGAGGAGGAAGAGAAGCTGGTTCCTCCCTGAGCGGGGAGCCCCGATGTAGGGCTCGATCCCAGGACCCAGAGAACATGACCTGAGCCATAGGCAGACGCTCAACCACTGAGCTACGCAGGCGCTCCTCTTTTGTTTTCTTTTTTTTTCCCTTCTCTGGTTATCAAAGTCTTAGATTTGGATGCTGGATTTGTTGCTTCCATCTTATTAATATCTAACTGGGATTTGCTCTTTGTAAATTTTCTGTTCAAATACAACGTGAGCAAATTCTCCTTAGCTGCTCTCTCAGTATATTCAAAGGAGCTTGAGAGCTGGAAGCTTGCACTTTGATCTACTTTCCAATGACCCGTATCCACAGTGTGGACTAGGATTGATCCAGTGGATGTGTGCAAGCCCTGGGCTCTGTTTGCTCCTAAGATTCTGGGAAACTTCTACCACCACCCCCGACCCTTGTTAGAAGCCCATCCTGTTTCTGTGGCAAACTGTCTTTGGATTTTGAATCTTTGCCTCTTATACGGTGCAAAGTCCTAAAAAAATGGCAAGCCCTAGTGATCTGTTCTCAGCTCTGGGCAGGTCCTGTGGGCGGTAGGGGCTGTTCTCTACTCCCAATAGTTTCATCTCCCCTGGATTTCCCCAGGTGGCTTCCTTCTGTGCCCACCTTCCCACCTCACTTTGCAGATTCATGTCTTCTTTGTATCAAAAAGCATTCGTGAGAAATCTTGGTATTTTCTCTCCTTGGTTTCCTTCCCTAGTGGAGATTTTGGAGGAACAGGGGTGGGATTCGGATGCCATTCTCCGCTTCTATTTCACCGAGTGCCATTTTTTGAAGTTTACGGTCACAAGGTCCTACTCGATTTTTTTGTTTGTTTCCTTGCTCCTTTCTCTTGTTATTGTTGTGGCTGCTGATTTTTGCTGTTCTTTTGTCCATTTCATTAGTAATTGTGGGAGAGAGGCTCTGTGATCCATCACGCCGTCATTTTCATGCGGATGTCTCTTCTCCGTGCTCTTTCGACTGCATGGGCTCTGAATATATTCCTGTAGGAATCGCACGTTAAAAAATTTTGTGTGTGTGTGTGCAAAAACAATAAAATTGCAAATGCATCTCAATCATTACTAAAGATGAAGAAAGGACGGCAGTGAAAGCAGACACTCACAGCAGCTTGCTAATAAGGAACTTCCACATAGCGTCTTCCATTTACAGCACACTAGCTCATCTCACTTCCATTTCGCCCCAGAAGGCGCCCTGCATCCCCAGAACCTAAGTCTGCGCTTGGGCGGGAGAAGTCCTGGCAAGTCCCGAACAAAGGAACGACTGTTGTGTCATTTTACAGATGGGAACACTGAGGCTACAAGCATCAAGGCCGCACATGGGAAGGCGGATGAAAAGGGGGCAAACGGGGACTCGGGAGGACGGCGCGGGGGGACGAGGCGCCGGCGGAAGGGACCGGGGCTGGGCCCCGTGCTGGTCCGCGCGCAGGTGAGCTCCTCCGCATCCTGGTCCCTCGCTGGCGCTGGACCAGCATCCCGCAGGCGCCGCGCGGTGGTTGCCATGGGAACCAGGCCGCCGCGCAGGCGCGTGGAGCTCGGGGGGCGGGGGGTGGCCGGCACTGCGCAGGCGCGGCGTCCCGGTTGCTAGGTTCCGCGACGCGGCCCGCTGAGCCCGGCCTCGGGTGGGGAGGGAACGTTCGAGCCCACCTGGCCGAGCCTGCGCGCGCCTGCCGGCTCTCGCCTTGTCCTGCCCGGAGTGACAGGCTAGCCCCGTCCCCCTCCTCCTTCTGGACGCCCCTGGTGGCGTCCCGACGCCTGCAGCCGGCCGCCCGTCAGCGGGAGACGGGGGAGCTTCCAGGCGGGCGAGGGAAAGAGGGAAATAGCCATGTCGAACGCGTAAGTGATGGGCGGCCGGCTTATGGCTGGGCGGGCTTCGGCGGACGGAAGGGCGGCCTGGCCCACTTCTTGTCCTGCTCTCCTCCCCCCTCCCCTCCCTCTTTTTACATTGCAGCAAAGAAAGCTGGGGCTCGGGATAGAGTATCAGCCTCCTGGGGACCGGGAGGGCGTTCGCCCAGGCCTCCCAACGCCCCGTCACTGCCTCCCCCCACCCCACCCCGGGGGTGAGCTCCCGCAGGCCCCTGGCGGTGCCCTCGCTGCCGTCTTTTTGGAAAAGCAGCATCTCCAGGACGCTCAGTCCTCGCCTGCCCTTTAGTCCCTCTTGCGCAGCGGCACAGGGGCTGCCCTGTGGGAACTCCCAGGTGCCCTGTGAGGTCGAGAAGGAGCTGCAGGACGCCCCCTTGCACCACGTGGCTTTCCACCAGGGAACCCCCATCGGGTGGCCGGGGTACAGGAAGGAGAGTTCCCCGGGTGCTGTGCTGTCCTCATCGTGCCCATTGCACACGTGTGGTGGGGCTGATCTGTGGGCGCTGAGGGTTTGAAATAGGGCAGGACACCTGAGCTTCACAGCACCCCTCTACACAGGGCCTGGTAACATTGTTATTCCCATTTCACAGCTGGGAAACGACACAGAGAGGCTAAGTAGCTCACACCCAGCCAGCAGACGGGCCAACCAGGCGCCGCAGCTCCAGCCTGCAGCCGCGCTATTAACTAACCGCAGGTTTAGGCGACAAAGTAAGAGCAGAGAGGCCGGGGCACCTGGGGGGCTCAGCCATTGAGCCTTCTGCCCAGGGCATGACCCCGGGGTCCTGAGATCAAGTCCCACGTCGGGCTCCCTGCAGGGAGCCTGCTTCTCTCTCTTTCTGTGTCTCTCATGAATAAATTGAAAAAAAAAAAAAAAAAGCAGAGAAGTCAAGGCCTTACTGAGATTTTGCAGGTGGGGACGATCCCTCGGGAGCTCGGTTTTGGACGTGTTGAGTTTGAAGTGCCCGTCGGAGATCAAGTAGGCACTTGAATATTCAAGCATTGAGTTCAGGAGAGAGGTCTACTAGGTATGACGTATAGACTCGACAGGTGTTGGTATGCAGATTGGCTTTATGGACACGGAGTGAGCGTAGACAGAAAAAGGGTCCACGGATGAAGGCTGGTGTCATCCGGTGGTAAGAGACTGAGGACGCAGGCACCAGCAAGGGGATGAAGGTGTGACCAGTGAGGAGGAAGCGAAAGCGCCGTGTCCTGGAAGCCAGGTGAACAGGAAGTAGTGTTTCTGGGAGGGGGGGAGTGAAGGATTCAAACGCTGCCCAGACGAGTCAGAGGAGAACCGAACTGGGCCATGCATTGAGCAACATGGGGCCCCAGCGTGCCCTTGACCCTTGTGGGGGATGGGGTGGGAAGAGTGCTGAGAGTGGGAGGGGACATTTGGAGAGACCCTGTAGACCCGGGAGCATGGCCAGCTTTTTAAAGGGGTTTTGCTATAGCTGGTGTGGGGAAGCGGGGCCAGGAGACAGATAGGAAGCAGTGACATGTAACTTTGCTAAAGGGCAGGACTTGGAATGGACCGGGGGTCAAAGAAATGGGATAGTGTGGAGGAGGGGGGGACTGGGGTGATGTTGCTGGTGGGGGCATGAGCCCCAGCCGGTGGCTCCAGGTCTTGGCTTCTAGGGAGGAACTGAGTTGTTTATCACAGGGGAGTGAGGAGGGTAGAGTCTGTCGTTAATGCTCTTCATGGGGTAGACACCCCGTGGGGGCCTGGAAAGATGCTGTAGGAGGAGACGGTGGTGACGCTGAGGGGCGGTGGTGATGCCACCTGGTGAAATGGGGTTCAGAGCTAGGGGGTGGGGTGGGGAGAATGATCTGGAAGTGGCAGTGAGGAGCAGGGACCTTGACCCTCCAGCTCCGCAGTCGTCGGAAGAGTCTGGTGGAAAGGGAGCCTCTCCTGTGAGGGCTGCACGGGAGGGCAGCCGGGCCTCCCTTAGGCAAGAAGGCCAAGGGAATATTCCAGAAAGAGGACAAACAGCTGCATAGTATTGGGAGAATCTGGAGATTTATCCTGTATAAAATATCTTGGGAAGAATTCCCACTTTGCGAGATTTAGATATTTTTCATCGAAGCCCATGATGTCTGAACAGTCCGGTCTTCCGCTCCCTCACCCACCCAGCCACAGAAAATCTGCCAAGCTATGGAAATCGCAGGCTGGCCGTGTTCAACTGTCACGTTCAGTGTTCTCCACCCACGGTCCTCCTGACTTCAAACTCTGAAACATTTCTTGGTCATACGCCCAAGTCTGAAACCAATCACGCACTTCAAAAAAAAAAATTATAAGTAACCTCATGGATAAAATACCACCTTCTCTTTGCAAGGTGCACTTGTGATCCCCAGAACACTTGCACATCCTGTGATCCCAGCCCGCAGTCATCCTCGGGGTGTCAGAGAGGTGCCGTTAGCCAGATTTGCCCCTTGAGGAAGTGAAGGCACAGGACGTTGTGGCCTGAGACCACCCACCCCAGGAGACGATGCTGATGCGAAACTTACAGCATCCTGCCTTTAAAACCCTCCTTGTGGGACCCCTGGGTGACTCAGCGTGGGACCCCTGGGTGGCTCAGCGTTTGAGCGTCTGCCTTTGGCTCAGGGCGTGACCCCGGGGTCCTGGGATCAAGTCCGGCATCGGGCTCCCTGCAGGAAGCCCGCTTCTCCCTCTGCCTGTGTCTCTGCCTCTCTTTCTCTGTGTCTCTCATGAATAAATGAATAAAATCTTTTTACAAAATTAAAAATCTCTTTAAAAATAAAATAAAACCCTCCTTGCTATGCCCAAGAAAAATAAAAATACGCACACAGGGATGTTCACCGTGGCCTCATTCCCAACAGCCGCAGAAACAGCCCCACGTCCATCAGCTGGAGTGTGGACAGCAGGCTGTGGTGTGTACATGTCGGGAACATACTTGGCAGCAAGGAGAGGCACGTGTGCACTTTGGAAGGGTGTGCTGAGTGCAAGGAGCCAGAGCGCAAGGGCCACCTACTAAGTGGGGGGTCCATGTATGTGAAATGCCCGAGGTAGGCAAATAGAGTAGAAATGAGGTTAATGGTTGCCAGGGGCTGGGAGGAGGGGGCGGGGGACGGGGTGACAGCTGGTGGTTACTAGCTGATGCGTGATGATGCGGGCTTGGCTGGCTCACATGGCTGCCTGATATTTCCCGTCAACCAGTCACCAGCCCCTGGTGCCCCCAGCAGGGCCCTCTGGGACAGCGGCAGGTGCAGGAGGAAGAGGCCCCCACCCAAATGTGGGACTTGGATGGCTCGGGCCTCCAGGAGAATCATGGCTCAGAGTTCCAGCCAGGGCTCCGTGGAGCCACGGCCCTGGAGGGCTTCCTGCCTTGACCCCGGGTGGAGCCCGAGATCGCGCTGAGCTGGGGCAGCAAGGCTTCCCCGGGCTGGGCCTGCCCCCAGGCCGCGTCCACACATTCCTAAATTCTGGGCATGTTCCGTCCATCAGTTTGGGTGTTGTGGCCGCTGGTGGAAGCATCCTGTACCCGACATCCCTCATCATGATTGGTGTGGGTCTTTGTGGGATTCAGGCCGCCCCGTCTGCACCCCATGAGGCAGCCTCCCTGGGGTCTTGCACAATCTTAGTGGCTTCCTGGCTTTGAAGTCTGATAAATGCCCCTGATTTATCACTACGGATCCCACCCCCACTTGTAGAAATCATGGCTATGATTGACATTAGTCCCAAATTCTCGGTAGTATTACATCTGCATGCCAGTCTCAAGAGTCTGCTTTCTGTCCTGTCTCTCCGGCCTCTGCCTGTTGTGATCCTCCTTGCAGCTAGCACTCTAGAATTTTCTTCAGTTACATCTTGTGTGGCTCCCACCGTATCCATTCTTAGATATTTAATCAGTACGAGAAAGAGGGTTTCGTTTTTCGTATTTTTCTCTGTGACTTTTTTTTTTTTGTGGCCTTTATCAATGTCTTGCAACTTTGCTGTACAGTTGACTTCTTATATCTTGTTGCTGATTTCCTTGGATTTTGCAACTGTGTCATTGACAAGCATTTTCTGAATTCTTTTGTATTAATCCCTTTTCTGTCTGCTTCCTCCTTTCTCATTGCCGTCTTTTAGGTTTCTGGTGTGCCTCCGGAAAGTATTTTTGGTCCATGGTGTTCAGCATTTTGAAGGGCTGACAGCGTCCGTCCTTTGGGGGTATGTGGACGGTATTCTTAATCAGGCCTATGCCATAAATTAAATTCATTGAGCATTTTCTTGGCATCTGTGGAAATAACCTTCAGTTTGTGCTGTTCTGTTGCTGTATTTAGCTCAGCTTGTCTTTCTGCTGAATGCTCACAGATTCCTGGGGCGACCTCTTCCCCGGTCAGAGGGAACCACTCTTTTGATCCGGCTCAGTGTCCTGTTTGCCAAGTGGAATTTTCAGATCTGAGCTCTAAACAAAATTAGCCTGTAATTTTCTTCTGTAATGCTGTCCTGACAGGCTTAGGCCAGAAAACAAACCACATGGTTTTCTGTTTTATGTGAACATTGGTTTCACAGCTGGTGTCATTCGCCAGGTCAGGGGACACCTGGGTGTGCCCCGTCCCCCAAGTCTGTGCTTCAGTGAACCAGGCACACACTCAGTTTCTTTTTTTTTTTTTTTTTTAAGATTTTATTTACTTATTCATGAGACACACACGGAGAGAGGCCGAGACACAGGCAGAGGGAGAAGCAGGCTCCCTGCGGGGAGCCTGATGTGGGACTCAATCCCAGGACTCCGGGGTCACCTCTTGAGTTAAAGGCAGGTGCCCGACCACTGAGCCACCCTGCCGTCCCCCCACACTCAGCTCTGGGCACCCTTCCCTGGCTTCACCTCCGCCGCTGGGCAGATATCTTGGTTTCAGCCTTTCCCAATCCTGTCCCGTTCACCTGCTTTCTGAAGGCGCAGCCGGCCGAGTCGCCACCGTGATGCCACCTGATGCTGGCACGAGCCAGAAGGTCCTGTGATGGGGTCGTCTCTGAGAGCCGCTTCGTCTGCTGCCAGATGGCCTCTAACATCCCCCCTACAAACGTTCCCTCTGCCCAGAGTCATCTGGCAGCACGCTCTTTCATTGGCAGTAGTTTTTAAAATATGTCCCAAGCTTGGAGACCCGTGATGCTCGCAGCCCGGGGGCCACCCGGGGCAATGCTCAGGATCCGAACCCAGCGGCCTCAGTGGGGAGGGGAAGTATGTCTTCAACCGCAGATCTTTGCCCATCGTGACTGTGCCACGTGATTCGTCACCCCATTTGCTCCACCCTGACAACAGCAGGCCCCCAAGTGGCTCGGAGCGTGAGCCCTGGAGCCACCAGACTTCTGGGACGCAGGGCAGCGTTGCTGTGTGTGAACGGCAGTGAGGGCAGCACCTGCCTCTCCAGGGGTTGGGGCCACATGAGCCAACAGCTGTCAAGTACTTAGGACGGTGACCGGCCTTACCTACTCGCAGCCGCTGCCACCACCATCATCCGAACCCAAAAGGCTCTTCATGCACCAAGAGAAGCTTCTAACCCTTGGCCAAGGACATGAAAGTCTCTCGTCTCTGTTCCAGGAACATAAAAATAAGAGATGAGAAAAAAAATTTTTTTAATGTCTTATTTAAAAATTTTATTTTTTATCGGCACCCAGGTGGCTCAGCCGGTAAAGCATCAGACTCTGGATTTGGGCTCAGGTCGTGATCTCAGGGTCCTGGTATGGAGCCCCGGGTGGGGCTCTGAGCTCAGTGGAGAGTCGGCTTGTGCCCCTCTCCCTCCGCTCCTCCCCGTGCTCATGCACGCACGTGCTTCCTCTCTCTCTGAAATAATTAATAAATCTTTTTAAAAAGTTTTTAATAGTTCTTTTAAGTTTATATTGACCACACACTAATAATGCATTTATTATATTTAATAGTGTAATATCCCATTTTAAAATAAAATGAAAATATTTTAAATCGAAAAACTAAAGATTTGGAATTTTTTTAACGCAAATTGAAAATCTCTGCACCAGGAGCAGAGTGGGAGCACACAGCAGTGAGCAGGCCCATGCACAGGCATGGACACTGTGCTCTGGGATTGCTGCCCCTGGGGGACCTGGCTCCTGACTAGCCCAGAGGACTGCAGCTGGACCCCCACGAATCCCAGTGAGATCACCCTTCCCAGCAGGATGGAGGTGGAGCACAGGTGCCCACAGCCTGCCCACAGCCTGCCCTGGGCCATGGTAAGATACCAGCTTCTCAGATGGAAGGCAAGCTGAGGAGCCCATAGGCACCCAGTTTATATAAAGAACCCCCATAGATTTACCCCACAGATACAGATGCAGTGAAACGCCGAGATGCCTGCACCCCGATGTTCTTAGCAGCAATGTCCACAATAGCCGAACTGTGGAAGGAGCCTCAGTGTCCATCAAAAGATGAATGGATAAGGAAGACGTGGTCTATGTATACAATGGAATATTCCTCAACCATGAGAAAAGACAAATACCCACCATTTGCTTCAACGTGGATGGACCTGGAGGGTATTATGCTGAGTGAAGTAAGTCAATCAGAGAAGGACAAACATTATATGGTCTCATTCATTTGGGGAATATAAAAATTAGTGAAAGGGAATAAAAGGAAAGGAGAGAAAATTAGTGAAAATATCAGCGAGGGTGACAAAACATGAGAGACTCCTAACTCAAAAAAAAAATTTAAAAATAATAAAAAATTAAAAAAAACCCAAAATAAAAAAATTTTAAAAAATCTAAAAAAGAGAGAGAGAGAGAGAGAGAGAGAGAGAGACACCTAACTCTGGGAAATGAACAAGAGGTAGTGGAAGGAGAGGTGGGAGGGGATTGGGGTGACTGGGTGACGGGCACTGAGGGGGACACTTGGCGGGATGAGCATTGGGTGTTATGCTATATGTTGGCAATAAAGAAAATTTTTAAAAAAGATGTTTTGAAGATAATAAATAAAGAACTCCCGTAAATTAATAGAAAGGCAATCCAATTTAAAAACAAGGAAAACAAATGGATAAATAGTCTGAGGAAGAGAACTTGCAAACAACCAACATGCAGGTGGGTATTCAGTCCCACTTGCAACCAGACGAACGGACATGAAAACGTTGAGATCAAATTCCTCACCCATCATCCGGGTAGGAGTTATGATGATGTATTTTCTGGTGGTGGTGGTGGCGGTTCTTTCATTTTTGGTCAAGGTTGAGATGGTGGCACAGTGCTGAATGATGGTTCTGAGCTCGGAATCACATGGACTGGGTTCAGACACTGACCCCGCCCCTGAGGAGCAGGCTACCTCCCCCCACCTCAGTGGGAGTAACAGGAGCCCGGTTCGTGGAGCGTGGCGAGGACCTAGCACACTTAGCACAGGCCGCAGCATGGGGTCGATTCCAGTACGTGGTGCTTACAGTTTCTCAGAGGGAAGCGTGGAGCATGAGTGAGGAAGGACAGGTCGTGGGACCAGAGCAGAGGACCTAGAGGGGACGCCTGGTAATGACCTTGGGAAGGTCAGTGAGGGACTTGCAGTGAAACAGGGTGCGTTGAATGAGCATCGTTATTTCCCGCTCTTCCTGAATCACCTCCAAAATAGAGGCAACAGAGGATGTCAAAGGCTATAAACACACAAGGGCCAAAGGGACATGAGAGCCTTTGACAGGAGATGCCATGAAAACGGAAAGAAGGAAAGCAGATAAGATGAGGGGGACGAGGCAAGCCAGAAGACGTGGGACCCGTGGGCCAGCAGAGGGGCAGCGAGGATAAAGCCCACCTTCCAGCAGAACCCTGGGAGAGGGGGGCAAGGTCCGGTCCTTTTGAGGTGGGGTTGAAGGTGGTAGGTCTGCCTAAGGGGCATTTCGACCCCAGAGAGCAGGTGCCCAGCTGCCCCCATGCCAGCAGGCAGCCCGGGTCCAGGGATGCCACACACAGGTGAGGGTGGGGTTGGGAGGCCAGGCTGACAGTGAAGAGGACACGAGAGCCCTCCCTCCCCTTGACCCACTGGCTGCATCCAGGCAGAGACTGAGCCCCCCTGACCAGCACAGGATAGACCTAATGGGCTGTGGGCTCCCCCCTCATTCCAGGGAAGCAACCAGGATCCTACCCACCCACGTCCCTCCCCCCGGGAGAGTTAATAAGCCTCTTCCCAGACACACTGAACTTTCCAGTAGCTTTTCATCTGGTTGTTGGATATAAAGAGAGCCAAACCGTCACCCAAAATGTCAACACCACCAAAGAAGTCTGCCTTGGATATATTGCTCAGGGTCCGGGCAGGAAAAGGATGGCAGGCTCAGCAGGACAGTTAATAGAGGGACCGGCCGAAGGGACGTGGACAGGGTTCCATCGAGGAACCAACGAGGGGTGGCCTGGCGTCCCGGGGCTGGCAAAGCAGAGCAGCCACCACCCTGAGCACTCCCAGCCGGGTGCTCACCAGGGACGCCGTGGGAGAGGACACCCTGCATCTCACTCTCCTCCAACTCGACCGAGGGCGCGGACCCCACTCATGCGGACCCGGGGGCCCGTCTCCAGGGCCAGCCGTGCCTCGCCTCTCCTGCCCTGCGCCGTGGTTCTCGGGTTCGTCGTCGCTGCGTAGAGCTGTGAGCCCTTCACCCTCCCCACTCTGGGGCTAGTCCACTGCGAATACACCGCGGTGCGGTTGTTTGTTCTTTTACTCCTAAACAGTTGCGCTGTTTCCCTGTTTGGGCTATTATAAAGAAAACGCTCTTATGTTGATTCTTGATAGAGATTTCTAAGAGTTTCTCTGGGGTATGGTTGTTCGTTCACAGGGTCGGCCCGTGTCTGACTTTACAAGGTAAGCGCAGAATCACGTTCCAACGTGGTGTTGCTCTATCTCATGCCCCACCAGCTGTGTGTATGGACAGGTCAGTGGAATATTCTGGCTCACAGCTTCTTCATCTCTGAAATGGGTACGATCAGGCTGGTCTTACGGGTACGGTGAGGACTCACTTTTGTCATTTAGGTGAAAGGTATTTTTCAAGCTACGTATTTGATAGCGAGAGCAGTAGTCTTGTGCAAAAAGCACACGCAGCTCAAAACAAGACGTAAATGGTCTAAAGGGAACTACATGCCGTGTTCTCGGTTCACACTTGATGCTGTGTCATGGCAGCTATTCCAGCTGCCCGTTTTGTATGGCTCATGAAGGAATTTATGCTTATTTTCTGTCTCCCCCCCTTCCCCAGAATGTATAATAAGATGTGGCATCAGACCCAAGAAGCCCTCAATTCTTTGCTTGATAAAGAGTCCCAGAATATGATGGAATCACAAAGAAATCAAGTTTTCATCTTCCAAATGCTGGCCACCTTCTACATAAAATATGTGCAGATCTTCAGAAACCTGGAGGATGTCTATGACCAGATCGTCCACCCGCAGAAGCGAATACTGATCCGAAAAATCCTGGATGGAGTGATGGGTCGTGTCCTGGAACTGAAGAATGAAATGGTTGAATTGGAATTAACCGAGTTTCACTACTTTGATGACATCCTACAGGATCTAAAGTTGGCTCCTGTAAGTACTCAACTTCTTCTCTTCTCAGTTTCTTATTGTTTTAAATAAGCTATGGAGGCCTGGGGCCAATTTCCTAGTGACTCTCTAGACGTAGTTGCCAGTTGTTGGATGAAAAGTTGAAGCATTGCCCTTAGTTGGACCATGCGGCCATGGACAAGCATTGGGTTCCTGTAGTTTTGGGCATAGACACACCTTCACACAGACCTTGGGTCCATCGGACACTGAAGATGTTGTCTTCCTTGTCACCATGGTATCTGCCCAGGGATGTTGGCTGGAGCAGGCCAACTCTTTGATAAATACCCTGTGACACAGTCCCTCCCGAGTCCCAGTCCGAGTGCCCACTCTTCTGCTTCCAAATGAGATCTCCCTCTGGACTTTGTTGCCCATCATCTTCTTCAGGATGAGCAGTCTATTGGTTGCCAGTTCCTTACTCCCAGGTGGATGCATCTGCTCCTCTGCTTTGGGTCTCTGGTGACTCAGGCATTTTTGGCAATAGGCCTTTGAGACTCAGACAAGAAAGAAGGACATCCTGCCTCTCCCTGATGCCCTGGAGCTGTGAGCACTGTGCCCCCCGACCTTCACTGCCAGACACCCAGAGTCTTCTGATGCTCTGTCTGGCCGAGTCTGCCAGCGGCCAGTGGACAGCTCACTTCAGTGTCACAGTCCTATGAGCCCCGTCTTCATTCTGAAAAGAACATTTCCCTAAAATAAGATTAAAAGGAGACAGTGTTCAATTTTCTACCTGGCATTTTAATGCTTCTTCTTTTGAACATACTCAAGATTCTATAAAGGTTATGTTTCTTTCTGGAATAGACTTTCCTAGCGTTATTATTGCACTTTGTTAGAATGGACTATAAAGAATAGCTAAAATGATTGCAAATGTTGACAATCACTCTGGAACTTTTATGTTTATTGCATTCAGTTATAAGAGCGTGGATTAAAGCACCAGATTTTTTCGGTCAGGTGTACTTTACTCACCCATGTGAGTAGATCGAGAACAACTGAGGATAAACATGAAATAAACAGTCATTAAATCATATCCCTAAGTTGAATTAATAAAGCAATATTAAGTGTGTTAATTTAATTCAGAAAATATTAAATAAGATTCTTGAAGTTGAAGAAGACATTTATGAAATTTGTGTCATGGGCTCCTTCAGATTTTCTTTTTTTTTCTTTTTTTCTTTTTAAAGATTTTATTTATTTATTTATGATAGACATAGAGAGCAAGAGAGAGAGAGAGGTAGAGACACAGGAGGAGGGAAAAGCCATGCCAGGAGCCTGACGTGGGACTCGATCCCGAGACTCCAGGATCACACCCTGGGCCAAAGGCAGGCGCCAAACCACTGAGCCACCCAGAGATCCCCTCCTTCAGATTTTCTGATTCACCTAGATCATTTTTTCAGAGCCCATGAGTACTGAAACGGGTGACAAATGAGTGACAGTGTCCAAGAAGCCTTCCTGCTGGGAGACTCTCAACTGTATTTTCCACCAGTTCTGGAGCATGCACCCTGAGCTACGTGATGACACCTGGGTCCAGGTGGTTAAGGGAATGTGTCCAACAGCAGCAGCGTGGACTCCTGGGCGGTGCCGGGCCAGGGAGACACACATGTACCAGCCCTGGGAGCTCCTGCAGGGCTCAGTTCTGCGCTTGAGGGTGGAAGCCTGACCAACCAGCACCCCTGGGTCTGGGCCTCTGTGGCCACCACCCACACAGCGCACAGCTCCCTTCTGTTTTGTTGGGCTGGCCCCCAGCTATCTGTACAGTATGACCCGCAGTCTGACCACAGCTCGTCAGTCCAAGGATGGGTCCTGATGCTGCACCAGGCGATCCTTTCCCAAGAGATTCTGAAACCAAGACAGAGAGGCGAGTGTCTGTCTTGAAGTCTCAACTACAGTCTCCCAAATTTGTAAGTAGTTGGAGCCTTAGCTATCAGATGCTCAGAAGAATGAAGAAAGCTGCTCTTCAGAGTGAAAGAGGGAGAGAATGAGAGGGAGAGAGAAAGAGAGAGGCACAGAAGAGAGAGGACAAAACAGATTCACCAAGAGGAGGAGTAAATGGCAGCGTCCTGAAGGCATCTTCATCCCTGGACACATCCTTGCTGATGACAGACTCTCTGCTGTGTTCCTGTCCCAGATCCACAAAGCCATAAGTCTATCCATCGTGTCCCCTCAGCTACACTAATCAGAAGAGCGTTTCTGCCGCCTGCCATGTAAGGAGCCTTCCTAATGTCGAGAAACGTGTAAGGGAGAGAGAGGGAGTTCCTCTGCTGGAACAAGTTTCCTTGATCTCACCCTGCAGAGGATGGGAAACCACCAGGTATCTGAGATGGACACAGAGTGTCATGTGGATGGAGGCCTAGCAGCCGATACAGGTCTTCCTCTCTCTTCCATTCTCAACTGCTATATTTCCTCCCACCAAACTCTTAGCTAATGGACCAGATGGAGCCATGTCAATAAAATGTCTTAAATGTTAGAAGAGCACATCATTTTAACACACTTATTAATAAATAAAATCTCAACATTAAATAAAAGTAGAATCATTCTCTTCTGACTGCCCTCCATTCGCAGGCCACACTCACTCCGTGGACCCTGGAAACTCACCTGAAAACTCCCATTAGTTTAAGAAGGTTTGGTTTTTAAAAACAATTGCCACCTAGTACTGATACTGTCTCACCAAGTCCTAAAAAAAGACACTCCTTTATGGTTATAATGCTTGTTTAAGGGAAGGCCTGTTCAAACTCCCCTGGTTGGGAGAGAGGGTGTGGAGAGTCATGCGAAAATGGGAAGAAGGGGAGTTGACCCTGAAGACCAGAACCTTTGCTTTGCTGGGCCAACTGGTCTACCAGAAGGCAGCCAGGAGTGTCTGAGAGTCTAGGACAGTGTTCCTCAATGGGGGTGGCCAAGGGCCCATCCCACACGCTTGAATAACACTTCTACACCCCCGATAGTTGACCTCGGGCTGATAAATAGTTGTGTGACCTCTGCTAAGTGAAATATTGGTCATATGCATAAATGAAACATAGAAGTTTCTATTTATGGCATAAAAAGCAAGCTTCCTAATAAAGCAAATGAACTTTGCCAGTAATTTTTGTAATTTCGGGTAATTTAGGTAAAAATAGAAACAAATCATTAGGAAAAAAAAATGTGATCATTTACATGCAAATAATTAACGATGCTGATGATAAATTGTTATCAGGCTTAATTCAAAGATCTCTATGTCACAATACTTTGCTATCTTGCATTATTATTTTAGGTAGGCTGAGATGGTATTATATTTATTTAAAGACATTCATTAGGTTATTAGTCGATTGAGGATTAACTGAGGTGAATTCTCAAGTTTTACTGAAATGATTAAAACAGGCCAAGGTGATGGTTTTTCCCCGTGATTTTGTGTCTCCTTAGCAGTAATGAATCCTCTTCATACCACTGGCCTCATCGCCTCTTAAATAAAGATGGGAGATGAAGCACATCTCTTTGATGTGCAATCCTTACTGTATATTATAAATAGATTTGAGTCCTGGAGTTGTGACAAAAATAACAATTGTGACAAAATTGTGCCTTTTTGCTTATTTTTTCTCCTCTCTAGCAACAATTAGATATTCCCATCCCCAAGTATTTTTTGAAGGAGAAATTGGAAGTAATCAAAGGAAGGGAGAAAATTCTTGCTCAAATATTAACCAGCACTGGATTAGATATACCCAAAAAGGTTTGTATATCATTTTAATAAACATCATTCCATAATCTATAAAACCTTTCTCTGTGGCTCCTAATTGTGCGAGAGACATTATTTTCAGCAGGCGGAAACCAGCACCCACGCCTCCTGCTAGTCGGCATGTAAGAAGTTGCTTACCTTCTGGATGTATTTTTGATGCTTCGTGACCATTATTTTTCAAGAACTTAGACATCAAAACATAATGCTTTGTTGGTTGAGTCGGTATCTCCGAGACTGAGCAGATTTATCAGCTCAGATTCATTTTTCATCTCAGACACCTTGAAAGTCAGAAGCAGAATGTTTTCCTGTGAAATAATTGTTAAGATAACGTACTGGTCAGTCTTTTCCTTCCAGATTTTTCCATGTGGCACCTCCACACCCAGCTTCTGGCGAGTCTGCTTATGCATTTCGGTGGCCCTCACTGCCTCCCGCATCTGTGCCTCACATCCCCGGCTGGTCATTGCCCAAGCAGGGAGGCGGCAGCTGGCCGTCCAGGCTGGGACGATTCAGAGTAATTATCCATCAGTGACTCTGCTGAGGCCACAGGTGCAGCCCGGTGCCTGGGGAAGCCAGCACGTATGGGCTTCCTACAGATAGGGTATTGGCAGCCTGGGTCCTCATGCCAAGAAGATTCTGGGAGCCACCAGAAGGGCAGTGGGGAGGGAGAGGATGTGCCCTGTCTGCCTGCCGCAGGAAGCAGGTAGGGTGCACGACTGTATGAGGTGGCTCTGTGCTATCTCTTGTGCACAGGCACACTCCATGCTGCAGGGAGGGCTTGCTCTTTTCCCTACAACCCAGCCTGTCAAAATGGTACTCACTTAGCAGAGCCCGACTTGATGCAGCATCCCTTAGGAAACCTGTCCTGACCCAGTAACTCAAGAGGGCCTCTCCCTCCTCCGCCTCTCCCCTCACTGACCAGCCCTCCCTCTGCATTGCATTCCTGGAAGTTGTCTGGGGCTATTTCGGGGAGGGGGGGTCATCTAGCCATCCTGGCACCTCTTGGTGTCCTCAGTTCATGCATCACGCAGAAGGAAGCACTCAGCACTTGATCCAGCTCCCCCAAAGGAATCCCCTGGAGCAAAGCATTGATGAGCAGTAGAGAATTCATGGCGGATTTTATGGGGAAATGGAGGAGGGAGGTGACATTGTACACACTACAGTCAAACCCCCAAAATTCCTCTTTGCTGCTTCTCCTTTCTGGTGTCCCTCTCCGCTTGTGCAGAGTTAGCAGCAGGAAGCTTGCTTTCTCAGCAGCCAGCCCTAGCCGGCTCCGCTAGGTAGAGAGCCTCCCACCCCTATCTCAGCCTCTACTTCTGATAGGCCTAACGTCAGCAAAATGCTGGGCTCTGGACAACCACCTTCGACTTCTGGGTGACCTTCCCATGCCCTTCAGTGCCTCATGAGACTCCACTTTCACCTTAAGCTGCTTATTTCTTGATGATATATGCAGCATATACCGCCCAAAAGAATTTTGAGATGCGATTATTACCATCCAGTCCTACATCTTTAATGCTTAATATTTACTCTAAGGCCTTCCATAAATTTCAAAAATCTTTGTCTTTTTGAGTAGACCTCTCAAACCCTCCAAAGTGCTCGGTAAGGGCTGTAATGATTTTCAGAGCGACAACATAAAATCTAGAAGGAAGTAAGTACGATAATAACTAGTGTTTGCAGGACACCGGCCATGCGCTTGAGCGCTTGTACGTACCTTGTCTGATCCAAGGCCAACATGATACCCATTGCACTCTAACACGCCGAGGGCATTCTTGGAGATGTGCGCTCACAGCATATCCAAGGTGACAAGATCCCATGGAAAGCCAACGTCTGAGGAATCGTTGCATGAAAGAGGGAGCTCCTAGTGATGGTAGATGCACCATGGGGAAGAGGGTCAGTCTTGCTTCAAGCTGGCTCCACCCCTTACTGACCGGGGGAACTCGTGGCGACTCTGTCTCTTGTGTCAGCCACAGTCTTCTTCTGAACTCTTGACTGGTCACAGGAATACCTGCCTTGGAGGTTGCTTTGTGAATTTGCCAAGATTGTCTACGAAAAGCATCTGGCTTCTGTAGGGTCTCGGTAAATGCCCCTTGCCTTTCCCTGGTCCTTCCTGTGCACTGTCCCCCCCACCAGCACCCCGGGGCCATTACAGAGGAGACATCATCCTGAGAATCAGGGACCCTGGTGATGAACTGGAGCACCCCGCACTCGGGATCTCAGTGTCGGACATCATGTCCTGATAAGGACATCAGCCCATGACTTTCTGATTCCAGAGGCCTCTCACTTCTGTCTCTGTCCCTGCATGAGGCTCCACTGAGCCAGGCCCTGTGCCCAGCTTCTCCCTCGCCCTGGGGACAACAGACAGGCCCACTGCTGTGCCCACTCAGAGCTCTCGCAGGGCTCTGAGTGGCCCAGCAGCCTTGCTCCTGACCCTCCTCAGGAAATGGCACAGCCTCACACCTGGCCCTGCCTCCCCATGGCCCATCTGACATCTCCAAAGGCAGCATTTTACTGCACCAGCCCTGGTTTTTGTCCAGTCGTAATCTTCCCATCCCATCTGGATGTTTTGAAATGCAGATTTGTAATTAGCAGAGGACATTTCATGTATAAATTGAATATGCCTAAAATGATGTTAACATTACTCATATTTACTAGATCATCCCGCAATTGATTTTGAAGTCAGCATTTTACTTCATGTGTGTTTTACTTTTTAAATTCTCATATTAAAGATATGCTTTTAATTTATATGTTGCTACTATTAAGTTAATAAAACATGGGTAGCAATTTTGAGCTTTATTGAATCCATTTTATTGGCATTCCCAGTATAATGTGCTGCCAACCTAAAATATTGTGGAACTAATTAGTATTTTGTTTGAAATGGTAGAGGAAAGCTTATGGGGTCCTTAAATATGGAACCAGAGCATGAGCATGGCACGTTATCAAAATTCACATAATTAATGAGGAGTGTGGTTAGTATTAAAGCACCGTCAGACTCTTTATCAACGGTTTGGGAACTCTTAGCAAGGTTGCCTTAGAAGTAAGCATGTGATGCTTCTGGGATCAACCGATGTAGTTAACGTGTTTCAACACTGATTTAAAATGAATGTTTCCGCAGAAATACAGCGTGAAGAGTATCCCCCTAGAAGAGGCTGTTAAGCTAATCCAGATCTCCGAGAGAGCACGGCAAGGTCGCCTAAGAGCGATGTTCATGAAGCAAATCTTCCTTCGAGAACACAGATCAAAGCAAGCCAAGATACTTGGCGAGAAAGTCGCCGACGTGGGAGCCGCCGCGCTGCAGATTCAGAAGGTGCGAGTGTGGTGCTCATGGAGCTGGGGCACAAGTGTGTTGACTCGGCCAGAGATGCACCCCAGGGTCGGGGGTGAGCTCTGAAACCCCAATCTCCAAAACCCTACCTTTACTAGAACAGGATTTTGAATTCCAGGGAGATTTATTATCTTACCCTGGGGAAGCTGTTACCTAAGCTTGGTCCGGTTTTGGTTTTGGCTTGTGGTCGTTTGGGGGTTTTGGGGTTTTTTTGTTTGTTTGTTTGCTTGTTTGTTTTTAGAATTTATTATAAGTAGGTATAAAATTCTGGGCATTTGGTTCAAATATTTTTAAAGATCACTGATAATTGTTGGAAAGAAATATAAACCCTCATGAATCTTTACAAGTGTATTCACACACAGACGCAATCACAGAAGGGGCACAGGACCAACACCTGCTGGCTTGCGTACTGTTCACAATGCCCGTGGCCATCACCGAGCGCCAGGACGTTGGTGTTCCCTTTAGACGTGGGCCTCACGGGTCCTCCCCAGATGAGCACCATGGGTTTGCACCCCTGAGGGTTTGCACCCCGTCTTTTCCCAAACGGAGGCTAAGGTTGCTTACAGGAAAATGAGGAAGCTGGCCGTGTGGGGGAAATTAGAATGAGATGAGAGGGAAGGAAGGCACCAGGACGCAGACCCCAGCCAGAGAGTCGTGACCACCCCATCCCCGCTGGGGTCTGAATGGGGACGGGGGGCCGTGGGGGCAGAGAGGCCAATAACAAACCATTTCCTTTCAAATTTCTGTGAATATGGGAAGTTCTAAACCAGCGTCTTGAGTTCAGAGCTTGAGTTGTACCCGTCCTGGATGTGACCGTGTTAACCTTTCCCCATATTACAGTGGAAACTTTTCTTTGAGAGCTATGAAGTGCTGCCCTTAGATCTAGCCCCACGGTCCTGAAATCTGGAAGTTTCTCCTTTTTTTTTTTTTTTTTTTTTGGAAGTTTCTCCTAAAGAAACCCAAGTAGGGGACTCTGGCTAATGAGAATTATAAAGTCACTTCTTTCCTCGCCCCACCCACCTTCCTGACATATGACATGGTGCATATTTAAGATGTACGTTGTCGTGATTTGATATACGTGTCTACTGCGAAGGAATTATCACCATAAGGGTGACTAAAGCATCCATCACATCGCATAATTACCAGTTGTTGTAATGAGGATGCTTACGATCCACTCTCTTAGCAGCTTTCGAACACACAACACGGTGTTGGCTACCGTCACCATGCTGTGTACGGAAATCCCCAGAACTCATTCATCTGGTAGCTGGAAGTTTGTACCCTTGGGCCACTTTCACCTGTTTCCTCAACCCGCCCCCCGCAGCCCCTGGCAATCCCAAATCTGCTCTGTTTCTGAAGCTTCAGTATTTTAGAGTCCACGTGTGAGATCATACAGTAGTCGTCTTTCTATGATTTTTTTCACTTAGCGTGCTGCCCTACAGTTCATGCATGTTGCACAAATGTCAGGATTTCCTTCCTCTTTTGACTGAATAATATTCCATTATACACACACACACACACACACACATATGTATATCACATTTTTTATCCATTCACGGATGGTTTGTTTCCATGTGATATGTTGTAAATAATGCTGCAGTGAACATGAGGGTACAGATATCTCTTCAAGACGGTGATTTCAGGGATCCCTGGGTGGCGCAGCAGTTTAGCGCCTGCCTTTGGCCCAGGGCGCGATCCTGGAGACCCGGGATCGAATCCCACGTCGGGCTCCCGGTGCATGGAGCCTGCTTCTCCCTCTGCCTATATCTCTGCCTCTCTCTCTCTCACTGTGTGCCTATCATAAATAAATAAAATAAAAAAATAAAAAATAAAAAAAAGACGGTGATTTCATTTCCCTCAGATAGGTATCCAGCGTACGATCCCTCCGTCATAGGGTAGCTCCATTTTTAACTTCTGGAGAAACCACCACAGTGTTTCCACAGTGGCTGCTCCAGTTTGCATTCCCAGCAGCAGTGCACGAGGGTTCCCCTTTCTCCACATCCTCCGCAACACCCATTGTCTCTTGTCTTGTGGGTCAGAGCCACTCTGACAGCTGTGAGGCTGTCGCTGGCCCAGCAGTGGGTTGCGCGGTTGGCAGATGTGCTTCCAGGGTCTTGGACGAGTGTGGATCCTGTCTGGTCCCCAGGTGGATGGGACAGCCTCTGGCACCCCTTGTTTTTTCTTTAAAATCTTTGCCCATGATCACAGAAGAAAAAATATTCCATCAATGCGCACATACATGAACGGCCTTGACTGTGTAGTCATCGCACTGTTTGAAATGGGAGAAATCATAGGACAATGTTTTCCTTTTTTATTTTTTTTAATACATTAGTCAAGTAACCTTTTATTTGTTTTTAGGTTTGGCGAGGTTTCCATCAGTGTAAGAAAACCAAAAAACAGAGAGAGGAGGAGATGATATTCCTGGGTATGGTAAGTTCCCTTACAGGCTGGATATGCGTATGGTTAAGTCTTGTGTCTTCCTTAGAGAGTTTTTGTGGGAAGAGAGGAAAGAAAAATAAGTGACCAATGACTTAAGAGAACGGGATCACCTGTAATGTACGGGCGGAGCAGGCCTGCGTCCGTTTACACGTCTCTTAGAATATGTGGACTGCTCTGAATGTGGAAACGAATAGGACGCCGCCCCCGCGTCATGTCTGCACTGCCCTCTGTTAGCATTCGTGATCAACAGAATGGGCTTGCACCGAGACAGCTGGCTTTTCTCGGGTGACCTCCACGGTGACTGCTCCGCCATAACTGGAAGCGTGTGTGTTCGTTATCTGTCGCCGTGGAACAACGTTACCACAGTTTAGCAGCTCAAACACACGCTCACACCTCAGCTTCTGTGGCCCAGGGTCCGGGCTTCGCTCCGTCGTCCACTCGGGATCTCGCAAGGCCGAGCGCAGGGTGACCCCCGAGGCCCTCCCAGGTGCAGTCCCCGTGCAGGCTGGTGTGGTTGTTGGCGGGACTTGGTCCCTCATGGGCTACAGGCCACAGGCCTGCTTTTCGCCAACTGTCAGCTGGAGGCAGCCCCCAGCCCCGCGCCCCGTGGGCCATTCCGTGTGGCAGCCTGATCGGTCCGAGCTAGCACGGGAGACAGAGACACCTGCAGTCTCCAGCTGCGTGCTTCGCCTTTCCCTCTTTGGGTCCCTTAGAGGCAAGCCACGGGGTGCACCCTCACGCAGGGGTGCGCACTAGCAGGGGGATGATTGGGGACCCGTCTTAGCACCTCTTTCTGTGCAAAGGAGTGTTTTGCATTCCCTGCCCCATGCGAGAGGCCCTGTCCCCACCCTCCCCCACCCCCAGTCCCTCCTGAACACCAGCCCCAGCTCCCCAGGCCAGCCCATTCTCATCCCTTTTAGAAGCTTCTGCCTTTCATTCCACCGAAGCCCACCCACCTGCAGGCCCCACAGCCGGGCTGTGGCTCTGTCCCCCGGGGCAACTCAGAGTGTGTCTGCTTCCCCTTCCCCTTCCCCTTCCACCCACGAGCCTCACGGACGTGCAGGCAGCTCTCGGGCCCACGCGCCAGCGCTTCTCAGAGCTCATTCCTGCCACAGATGGCCACCGTTCTGGCGGGCCTGGTCTCCTCGCTGCCTTAAGGGACATCACGATTTAAAAGAAGGCCTGTTCTAGCACTGAGTTGGTGCACTGGCATGATCTACATTATTTAGCGCCCCATGTTTAATGCCAGGGATAAAAACACTGCACCAGTGACGTTGATAGACACTGTGACCAAATCTTTGCAAATGCTGATCCCATACCAAGCTCTGCTGAGGCTAAAAGAAGAAAAGCAAATGTGAATACACTGTGTGTAATCACAGATACCGATATGTTAAAAAAAAAATGATTAGACAGTATCATGAGTGACTAAGGTAACAAATTAGAAAATACTGAACAGAGAAGATTATCTAGGGAAGTCTAAATATCAAAGCAGACCAAAGAGATAAAATACTCCAAAAACCAATCACTACAGCGAGCGCCAGAGATTTTTTCCGAAGCGCCCACGTTCGTTTGGGTGCTATGAGGGGCAGGTGCCAGGCTGGACTTAGACACGCAGAATATGGGGTCCCTGGGTGGCTCAGCGGTTTGGCACCTGCCTCCTGGAGTCCCAGGATCAAGCCTCACATCGGGCTTCCTGCATGGAGCCTGCTTCTCCCTCTGCCTGTGTCTCTGCCTCTCTCTCTATCTCTCTCTCTCTCTCTCTGTCTCTCATGAATAAAAAAATAAAATCTTAAAAAAAAAAAAAAAGACACGCAGGATATTTACTGGGAGGAAGAGAGGGAGGAGCAGAGGGGCCAGGGGAGCTCCACCAGGAGGCAGGGGTGAAGGAGAGGGGTGTGGTGGAGGAGCCACTTCCAAAACAGAGGCCAGCACCATCTTTAAAAATCTATGCTGTGGATCCCTGGGTGGCGCAGCGGTTTAGCGCCTGCCTTTGGCCCAGGGCGCGATCCTGGAGACCCAGGATCGAATCCCACATCGGGCTCCCTGCATGGAGCCTGCTTCTCCCTCTGCCTATGTCTCTGCCTCTCTCTCTCTCTCTCTCTCTGTGACTATCATAAATAAATAAAAATTTTAAAAAAATCTATGCTAATAAAAGAGAAGAGAGGGGCACCTGGGGGCTCAGCAGTAGAGCGGCTGCCTTCAGCTCAGGGCATGACCGCGGGGTCCTGAGATCGAGTCCGGCATTGGGCTCCCCGCATAGAGCCTGCTTCTCCCTCTGCCTGTGTCTCTGCTTCTCTCTCTGTATCTCTCATGAATAAATAAATAAAACCCTTTTAAAAAGAAAGAGAAGAGAGAATCAGGAATGGGGATGTCTGGGCAAGGACCCAGGGCCGAGGGCAGCTCAGAGACCACTAACGGGGATTTAAGTGGGCACCCACCTGCCTGAGGACCATCTGTCTCATCACAAACATTAAAACCCTTATTCCTGTTTGCTCAGAAATCCTGACCCTTTGCAAACTTCTTTGCTGAAAAAAAAAAAAAAGAAGAAGAAGAAAGTGAGCAAAGTTTACAGTATGTCAATATTCCTATCAGAGTAGTTTTATAATTGTAGATTGATGCCCAGAAATAGTTCATACAGTTAAAACATCCCACTGTGCATCTTTCAAAGTGATGTTCAGAGTTTCTCTGTGTCGTGCAAATTGTGAACACGTAATCCTACTTTTTACACTTTGACATATTCTTACATCTTTCTAACATAAACTACATAAATACATAAAATGTATTTTATGTCTAAAAACTTACAGATAGGGGATCCCTGGGTGGCTCAGCTGTTTAGCGCCACCTTCAGCCCAGGGCATGATCTGATCAATAGTCAGACAGTTAACCCACTGAGCTACCCAGGTGCCCCATGGATTTTTATGATTGAACACATTTGCTGGGTGGCATATTATTTAGTCATAAAAAGAAAGGAAATCCTGTCTCACGCTATATAGCATGGGCAGATTTTGAGGCCATTATGTTAAGAAAATTAAGCAAGTCACAAAAAGATAAATACTGTGTGATTCCACTTATCTAAGACACCCAGAAACTAAGAGAAACAGAATGGTGGGGTCCAGAAATCGAGTCCCACATCGGGCTCCCTGCATGGAGCCTGCTTCTCCCTCCTGCCTGTGTCTCTGCCCCCCCCCCCCGTGTTTCTCATGAATCAATAAAATCTTTTTAAAAAATAAATAAAATACAAATTTATAGATAAAACACATGTTCAGAATGTTATGGGGGGGGCAGATAGGAATCACAGTTTTAACAATTTGTAGCTCTTTTAACTGAAACTTTATCTAAAAGACGCTGAGCTCTAGGAAACAAACTGAGGGTCGCTGGAGGGGAGGTGGGTGGGGGGATGGGATCACTGGGTGACGGGCACTAAGGAGGGCACGTGATGTGATGAGCACTGGGTGTTATATGCAACTGATGAATCCCTGAACTCTACCTCTGAAACTAATAAAAGAAAAAGAAACTTGAAAACTAAACAGTATCAATTCATACTACCTTTTCCCAATTCTGTGTACCTGTTATCAAATGTGTATCTCAAGAGGAGAAAAAAATCAGGATTGAAGATTTTTCCTTTCTTTCTATTTACAACAGTTAATGTGCTCAGAGAATAATAGAAGAAATGAAAAAAAAATACTGTAATTTGTACTTTTTTAACCAGCGTAGGGATGTGGGTTTCATCGTATTACTCTTTTCTTTCTATGTGTAAGTTATAGTCGCTAATACTGCACTCGATCTTCTCGCTTTTAGAAAAGAGAAATCAAGGGGTCACCAGTGTGTGGTGGATCCAAGAGTAGGGAGACACGTCAGATCCCGTTTCTGTGATTGACCACGAACTTGTCCATTTAGGCCATGTTTCCATCAGGGCTCCTAGTATGAAAATGTTAGATTTTCTTTGCGGAGATTTTAGGATTTAATTCAGTTAAAAGATAGTATTGGTGATATTATTAAATATAGAAAAAAATATATATAATTTAGTCCCATATTCATGATATTGCTGTGCAGCTTTCATCAATTTTATGACAGCGCGTCCTAAGTAACAAGCGACATGGTAAATACACTTCTTTTAGGAATGTCTTCTACCTCCCTTCGGCCCCACATCCTGGACCACTACACCTACAGCTGTGGCCTCTGTGCATCTCCTCCCTTGTCAGCACAGAATAGAAAATATGAATTATTTTGCTTGAGGAAGGAATTCAACTCTGTGTTCTAGATGTTTGGAAGGGCATGGTCTCTGGGTGAAGCGGCCTGGCATCCCTGCACATGTTTATAAAGTCTCAATCGTGACATCCAGCCTTTATTATCTGAAAAAAAAAATGTGGTAAATCACCCCTGAGTATGCATACATGATTTAAGAAACGCCTTGGTCTTGATCATCTGCATTCTTGATTTCCCTTTGGTCTTTGAATTTAAAAAATAAGTCAACATTTATTTTTGGAATTGTGACCCCTGGGGACTGCAGCCCATCTTGGACCCGGCAGTTGTTTGGGCATGCTCTGAGAGCCACATGGTGGTCTCTCTTCCAGCTGTCGCAGATCGGTTTTTTTGTTTGTTTGCTTGTTTTTTTTTTTTTTTTTTGCTTGTTTTTTTAAGTAGGCTCCAAGCCCTGTGGGGAACCCAACACAGGACTTGAACTCATGACCCTGAGATCAAGACCTGAGCTGAAATCAAGAGTCAGACAGTTAACCCACTGAGTACCCAGGTGCCCCATGGATTTTTATGATTGAACACATTTGCTGGGTAGCATATTATTTAGTCATAAAAAGAAGGAAATCCTGTCTCACGCTATATAGCATGGGCAGATTTTGAGGCCATTACGTTAAGAAAATTAAGTAGTCACAGAAAGATAAATACTGTGTGATTCCTCTTATCTAAGACACCCAGAAACTAAGAGAAACAGAATGGTGGCTGCCAGGGGCTGAGGGAGGGGTGGGGGGCAGATGTTGCCCAGTGGGTATGGAGTTTCAGTTTTGCAAAATTAAGAAGTTCTACAGATCTGTTTCACAACAATGTGAATACACTTAACACTGCTGAACTGGATCTTTTAAAATGGCTAAGGAGATAAATTTTGTTGTGGTCTTTTTTACCATGATTTTTTAAAAAATCTTTTAATTCACCGGGACATTGAAATGTACACTGAAATGTACTGAAATATTCGCTAGTGGTCAAAAATACAAATTAAAGGGATCCCTGGGTGGCTCAGCAGTTTAGCTCCTGCCTTTGGCCCAGGGCATGACCCTAGGATCCAGGATAGAGTCCCACACTGGGCTCCCTGCAGGAAGCCTGTTTCTCCCTCTGCCTGTATCTCTACCTCTCTCTCTCTGTGCCTCTCATGAATAAATAAATAAAATCTTTTTTAAAAATACAAATTAAAAATTAACTGACATACTGCATTTCCTTAAATCCTGGTGTCATCGATTGTAAGATGCATCATTATTTTTATGTGCCTTTAAAGAAAGAAAATACTGTCAAATAAACCAAAACATGACCTTGATTGTAAGGTACATCCATCCCTAATTTCGGATATATTCAACTATGAAAACTATGCATCTTAGAATTGATGGAATAGGGTAAGGTCTTCCTATCTATAAGAAAACAAAAAAAAAGTTTTTTCAGGTTGTGATTATTGCCAACTTGAAATAATTGAGAGTGAGAGGAGACACTCATTCTCCTGCACCATGAGTTACATCAACTCAGCCTTTCTAAAGGACCATGAGCCAGGTGCCACAAGATCTTTAACATATTTATTTTTTTAATAATAAATTTATTTTTCATTGGTGTTCAATTTGCCAACATACAGAATAACACCCAGTGCTCATCCCGTCAAGTGTCCCCCTCAGTGACTGTCACCCTTTCACCCCCACCCCCGCCCTCCTCCCCTTCCACCACCCCTATTCGTTTCCCAGAGTTAGGAGTCTTTATGTTCTGTCTCCCTTTCTGATATTTCCTACCCATTTCTTCTCCCTTCTCTTCCCTTTCACTATTATTTATATTCCCCAAATGAATGAGACCATATAATGTTTGTCCTTCTCTGATTGACTCATTTCACTCAGCATAATACCCTCCAGTTCCATCCATGTTGAAGCAAATGGTGGGTATTTGTCGTTTCTAATGGCTGAGGAATATTCCACTGTATACAAAAACCACATCTTCTTTATCCATTCATCTTTCGATGGACACCGAGGCTCCTTCCACAGTTTGACTACTGTGGACATTGCTGCTAGAAACATCGGGGTGCAGGTGTCCCGGCGTTTCATTGCATCTGTATCTTTGGGGTAAATCCCCAACAGTGCAATTGCTGGGTCGTAGGGCAGGTCTATTTTTAACTCTTTGAGGAACCTCCACACAGTTTTCCAGAGTGGCTGCACCAGTTCACATTCCCATCAACAGTGTAAGAGGGTTCCCTTTTCTCCGCAACCTCTCCAACATTTGTGGTTTCCTGCCTTGTTAATTTTCCCCATTCTCACTGGTGTGAGGTGGTATCTCATTGTGGTTTTGATTTGTATTTCCCTGATGGCAAGTGATGCGGAGCATTTTCTCATGTGCGTGTTGGCCATGTCTATGTCTTCCTCTGTGAGATTTCTGTTCATGTCTTTTGCCCATTTCATGATTGGACCCTCAAGTTTATGGTCAACTAATATTCGATAAAGGAAGAAAGACTATCCACTGGAAGAAAGACAGTCTCTTCAATAAATGGTGCTGGGAAAATTGGACATCCACATGCAGAAGAATGAAACTAGACCACTCTCTTGCACCAGACACAAAGATAAACTCAAAATGGATGAAAGATCTAAATGTGAGACAAGATTCCATCAAAATCCTAGAGGAGAACACAGGCAACACCCTTTTTGAACTCGGCCACAGTAACTTCTTGCAAGATACATCCACGAAGGCAAAAGAAACAAAAGCAAAAATGAACTATTGGGACTTCATCAAGATAAGAAGCTTTTGCACAGCAAAGGATACAGTCAACAGAACTAAAAGACAACCTACAGAATGGGAGAAGATATTTGCAAATGACGTATCAGATCAAGGGCTAGTTTCCAAGATCTATAAAGAACTTATTAAACTCAACACCATAGAAACAATCTCTAACATATTTAAATCCGTTGCCCCCGCATTCTATTTCTGTCTTAAGGAAATCGTCAGAAATAGAGATTATGTACATGGAAATCTCCTACAGCGTTCTTTTTAATAATGAAAAATTGGGAATAAAATCAATTCAGAGTAGGGAAGTAGTTAAATAACTTCTGGTGGACCTACATTAACACAGTAGTATGTCACCATGGAAAAGCATGTTCATAGCTAATTTTTTATGACATTAAAGTGCTCAAAGTGAAAATTCAAGGTGTAGAATTACACATATAATACAATTTCAACTAAGTATAGTCACACATCTATGCACATGCAAAGGGAAGAAAAGATACCAAGTTCAAATAGCGCCCTTTTTTTCCACATGGGACCTTCAGAAGATTTTGTCTGTCTGTATTTGTATTTTCCAATATGCTTAAATTTTACGTCAATAACTGGAAGCAAGCACACATTTAAAATGAAAGCAAATGGCTGTAGAATCATATCTTTTTTTTTTTCTCCTGAGATCTCCACACCATTTGGTGCATATGGATGGGGAGACAGACATTGATATAAATTTGTTTCTCTGTCCCACCCTTCAGAGGCACACAGATGCAAGATGTCATGATAAAAAACGGTGGTTAACTCCAACTTTGTACTTTCAAAACCAAACTAGCAGTCAAAAGATTCCATCTGAGATCATCTAAGTTTGACATGAAATTTTACATTAGTAGTTTGATTCAACAATTTCCTTTTAATTTAATTCAGCAGCCATTTACTGAACATCTATGTGTAGCATGCCAGAAACCCAGGAATGGCCCAGCACCCTTTTTCAACCTGAAGTCTTAATTGCTTACACTGATAGCACACAGAGATAGAATTACATGTTTATTACTGTAATTTTTCTGTTTTATTTTGGAGTTTATATTTACTCAGCTGAAATCAAAGAAGTCTGTATTAATTTTTTCAGCAGTACAGGGTTTGGCTAGTATAAAAAGACCACGTTGTCTGTTTTGTGTTAAATGTGACTTTCTTCAGTTTGCCTTTTTTATCAAGTATGTCTCCTCCTGGTAGTGTGCATTCTATTGAGATTTTGCATCATTGAGAAATATATGGATTCAATTTATAAAAGAATGATATCTTCTGTTCTCTGGCTGATAACCATAAAAATCCATTATCCCAAATCCAAGAAATGTTTTCAATTGAATATATTTTCCACCATATCACTAATGAAGATATTGTCCACTCACTTTAAAATTTCATTTTTCCATTATTTCACTTCGTGACATCATGCCAATGAATAAACCATTGTCTTATCTGATCAAAACAGTATTTGGTATGTTTGGGGAATCTTGGCATGTTTCCAGGTATTTAGTAACTAAAACCAGAATTAGAGCAAGAGACAATATTACGCCTTCCATTCCTGGTTTCTTTTACCATTGTCATATAAATTATTTTTTGATATTGCCATTTTAAATATTTATATTCTAAAATCTACAAAAAAGAAAATAAATAGCACTCTAAAAATTCCTGTGCAGTTATTTTAATTGGCAGAGCCAATGGAGTGGATCGAGTGGAAGGAAACTTAATGAATGTAATACATTTCCTTCTGTGGATCTCTTTGAAATAATTTGTCCTACGGTCATGCCCATCATATATTTTATGTTACCCTGGAGCTAGCAATGTTTTCATTATAATAAAGAACACTGGGGGACACTTATTAAAGGGGAAGAACTGTCACTTTGAAATGAGTCAACTAAGTCCTCAAAGCACCATAAAACCCAGCTCACCTTCAGATTCTAACATCCAACAAACTATATTATAGATTATTTGTTGGTCAATTTGGTCTTTCTTTTTAACAAATATCCCAAAGCTGGAGCTTGGGCACCCAGTAAGCTCCCAAAAGGCAGGTCCCTCAAAGGCTCCCCTTGGGAAGGCGATGCTTCTGGTGTCCTCAGTGGTCATGGGCTCTTCTTTGGGAACTGTTGTCAAAGCCAAAATGAGTGAAGAATCAAAATGAAGTGCTCCTTATGGTCACACTTTAGTTCCAACCAAAACCCACGTCATCCTTTATGTTATCATTAAGAACCCCCTGTTACTAAGATTTCCTCATATGTTTTCTTTTAGAAGGGTTATAGTTCTTACATTTAGGTCTTTACTCCATTTTGAGATCTTTAAAAAAAAATATGTGGTATGAACTGAAGTTCATTATTTAAACAAATGGATGAAAAAAAAAAAAAACAAATGGATGGCAAATTGTTCTAGCACATTTGTTGAAAATATGGATTTTCTTTAGGGGCACCTGGGTGGCTCAGTGGTTGAGTGTCTGCCTTTGGCTCAGGGTGTGGTCCCGGGGTCCTGGGATCAAGTCCCATGTCAGACTCCTTGCAGGGAGTCTGCTTCTCTCTCTGCCTATGTCTCTGCCTCTCTCTCTGTGTCTCTCATGAATAAATAAAATTAAAAAAAAAAAAACCCACGTCATCCAACGCGGTCATGTACATAACTCATTACAGTTGTCTTCAGATGACGTTTGTTTCTAGAAATGAATTTATTCCCCCCAAATAGGATTTGTCATCATATGTGGGGTTCTGTTTTGCCTTGTTTTAGTTTTATTTTGCTTTTTAAAGGCAAATGAGCTGTTCCTTAAGTGTCCCTAGGGGAGGCAACATCTTAGAAATGAATGCATGTCTTTAGGCACCAGCTTTGGAGGGTTTGCTCTGCCATGTTAATAAGGAGCCAGGCATCAGGGGTGGCCAGCTGGGAATGTGCACCCAGCTCTACCACGGGGGCTGGTGGAAGTCATAGAGCAACATGCTTGTTACCCTCTCCCAAGCCTCAGTTTCTTCTTCTGTAAGAGCAGGATGATGCTACCTATTTCACAGAGCTGTTAGAAAAGCTTCAAGAGAAATTATAGGTAGAGGGCCTGTCCTGGAGCTTGGGATGGGATATGCCTTCAAGGAATCGTGGCCAACACCAATCATCGTGGAAGATTACAGTACATCGTCACAACAACTGAATCGTGAAGAAACGTGATAACTTTTCCATGGAACAAAACAGAATATATTCCAAAATAAGTTGTTGGATAAAATACACACGCCGCCGATTTCCCAATACAAACTCTCTTGGCCTTTGTTATTTGCTGCTCAGATTTATGAACTTGAAATTAGTGTGTTAAAAGTAGGATCTCAAAAACAGTGGAGTTGGAGCAGCCCGTGGGGTCCGGGTCTAATCCGCAGCCACCTCCCCACATCAGATAACTGTGAGAGGAGAATTCTGAAGACCCCCGAGGCAGTGGGTGCTGCCCACACACCACCCACGCTATGTGTGTTGCACCAGAAAAAAATTTCACAAACCAAGAAAGGCAGTGCCCCCACTACAGGTGTGCATGAAAGGCTCTTAGGCAGAGCATGGAGGTCAGAACTGGAGGCAGGACATCGTTTTCTGTTAAATGGGATCTTCCAGTCTAGTTACTTGAGAACTTTTAGTTGGATTTTAAGTTGTTACTGTTGTGATTCTGCTTTACTCTTGTCCCGGATCCCCAGATCATCAGAAATTACATGATGAAAAGAGTTCTTTTCCTTACCCTCCCTTTGTTACCTGATCCCAGGATTCCTATACCTCCATCCTAGGACAGGACGTTTGTCTGTATCTATCTTGGATTAGGGCCCATTACATAGTCTGTTAATGCAGCCAGTAGAGTTGTTAAGGCTGAGAACTCTGGAGCCAGCCTGCCTGTGTTCAGATCCTGGTTCTAGGATCTGTGGGATCCTAGCTGTTGGGAACTGGGGTGGCGACTTGACTTGTTTGTGCCGCGATTTCCACATCTGCAATATGGAGATGGTCTTAGCACCTTGGTTGTAGATTTGTGTTGATTCCTCAAGAAATTGCTATCTGTAAAGCTTTTAAAACAGTGGCTTTCACATTGCACATGGGGAACACTAGGTGAGTGTTAGCTGTTGCTTTTCCTCAAATGGTTTAATATCATGGGTTTATTTGTTCACATCATTCATGATCCAAAAATACTTACTAATTGCCTTTTTTTAATCTATTTAAGTCAGCAAAGACTAAAAGGGTTAATGTCACCATATTGGCAAAGTGTCGAAAGACAGACTCTGTCCTACACTGTTGGGATAATAAATCTAGTAACATGTTTGCGAGGCAGACTGGCAATATCTATCAAAATTACAAATGCACATTTTCTTAAAAAGTATGATCTATAATACCCATAAAAAAAACCATTTTCAGACAAGATGCATTAAGCCAGAAGACAAAGCCATGCATAGAGGGTAAGAGCAGAGATGCCAGAAACAGCCCTCGGGCCAAAGCCCCAGTCTCCCACCGAATGGCTATGTGATGCTGGACAAGCTCCTTGACCCTCCAGAAACTTCAGCTTCCTCTCATATAAAATGAAGATCAGGGACATCTGGGTGGCTCAGCGGTTGAGCATCTGCATTCGGCTCAGGGCATGATCCTGGGGTCCTGGGATCGAGTCCCCCATCGGGCTCCCTGCATAGAGCCTGCTTCTCCCTCTGCCTGTGTCTCTGCCTCTCTATCTCTCTCTCTGTGTCTTTCATGAATAAATAAATAAAATATTTTTAAGAAATAAAATAATAAAATGAAGATCATAGTGCCACCTACTCATAAATTTATTAGGAGGAATGAATTAGTTAATATTTGTAAATCACTTAAAATCATGCCTCATTCCCAGAAGTGCCATCATCAAAGTGTTGATTTTAAAAAATATTTTTTTAAAAAGTAAGACACAAAAGTAGCAGCTGAAGCTTCCATCACTAATCAGTTGGAAACTCAACTTGACCATTCCGGCTCCGCTCCTAATTTAGCACATCTTAAAATTACTAAACCATGTTTAGAAGTTAGGTTCGCGGGCTGGAAAAAAAAAAAAGGAAAAAAATTATTATTTCATAGTTTTGCACTCACTAAACTTGCAGCATCCTAAAACCAGGACCTACCATCACCACTCTGAGCAGAGGACCCAAGAAAACCATTGGCTGTGGCTCTGCGTACAGTCTTTTCCCCACTTGTGCTGCTGGGTTCGTCTTTACAAGCAGGTATATTTGTATAAACACAGACGTGCAAATAGAGATGCGTTGCTCTAAATGAAATGATGGGACACAATGGCTTATTTTCATAAACTAAGGAGCACCCCACACACCGTCTTGAAATGGCCCAACCGCAGAGCAGCTCCCTTCACAGCATGAGGCATTCATTCCGTGTGCAAAATTAGAGCAGGAAACGCGTGGTGGGAGTGGGGAGCCCACCGAGCTGCCTCTAAATGCTTCCTAATGAACCCCAACCCACGCTGCGTTCAGTAGGCCTGGCGCTAATTAATCTCTGCGTGGACGACAGCAAGAGATTTCACAGGATGGCCATTTGCTTGGAGGAGATGCTTCCCCTTCCCCTCCTCGCTTTGCCCTCAGTGACAACAAAGCCCCACAAGGAAGCCACACCGACCCCCACGCCCAAGACGATGGGCTTCTGGAGAAAGTTGCCGGCGTTAAATCAGTCATCTGCCCATATATTTGTGACTGATAAATTGAACAGATCTTCATGTGGACAAATGTCCATTTTATCTGACTTAATTTGAACAAGGATTTTTAAAGACAAAGCCCATCAAACATTAGATAAGCATTTTAAGTTAATGGACCGTGGCGTCCTATTTCCCCACAAACCCGGGAAGCATCATCAGATGTCCTATTTTAACAGCAACATCAATTATTAATATGTATATTTTTGCTGACAGAGGACCTTGCTATCAACGTAGGTTTCGCTATCCCGTTCCGGGTCATTAACTGTGGAAAGCTTGTAAATATAATGGTTTATTCACATGGGAAGCCTTCATTAAGATGCATTATTCTACAGCTGATGTATTTCAATATATAGTGTATTATCATGTTCTCTATTTCCCTCTAATATTCGTAATTTATTTTTAAATGAGTTGCTGTTTACGCGGTGAGTTAACAAATTTGAATTCCATATGACCAAAGTTGCTAACGAGGAAAAGATGTTTTAGCCCAAAGGAAAAGCTGCTCATTAACATAGGACCTAAATATATTATAACCTTTAAATTCAAAAGCGACTAGAGAAAGAAGCTACAAATGACCCCAAATGTATTTTTTTTGTGGGAGAAAGTCTATATACCAAGAACCATGCATGAATACACACATATTAACGGCACAGCATGGTGTAATAGGAGAAACATAGAACGGAAAGAATCTGGAAACCTTCCTGCCAGCTTCTTCATTAAGGTAGAATGACTTGGGAGGGCCACTTAGTTACGATCCTCAGTGTCCTCATCTGTTCAATGGGATGGTCACGTCCTCATTTCTGCCTCCAAAATGGATGTGAACATCAGCAAGGAAATGTAGAAAGAGAATGCAGAGGACAGAGCACCACGCCACTAGCATCGCATTAGAAAAATCCAGCAAGAGCTGAGAGATTTCTCTGCCCACTCGGAGATCATGGAAGTGCTAGGAAGTGGGAGGAATGCTTCATAGTGTCATAGAGCTATTGCCAAAACCCAAATCAGAGCCACTTACTCATTGCTTCATTTTTTAGGGCATGAAAGGGGGAAAGACCAGCTACACTATAGTTTATCCATGTACATCTGCCAAAGAAATCCGCTCTGAATTACCATAAGAGCAACGTTATTGGGAATAAAGCAATAGCATGCGATTGGTTGACAGAGTAGAGGATCAGAAAATGGATGCAAGACCTCAAAACACTTTAGCACATTCATCACAGACAAAGAAGAAATTTGGGTCATTCACAGTAGAGATCTATTTTAACATCTTCATGAAAACCATGAACTTTAAAATAATCATTGGAGAGATCCGATAAAAATTGCTCTGTGCATTATAAACTCCCACTTCATACATTTAAATGCAAACGCTATCACCTGGAAGATATAAGAGTTGGGTATTTTTTTAAATGATTAGATAAAGAAAATTTCTCTCTGTGTGTTTTGGCACAAGATACATAATATAGCCATGCCCTGAACACCTGCATAGGGAGGGAATTTACTTCATTTGTTCTTAACATTGTTCTTTCAAGTGATCCTATAATTTTCATTCTAGATTCACTTTTAAAGTGGTTTTAGCATTTTTTTTCCTACCATGAAAGTTGTACGTTTTCATTATTCTGAACTCAGATCATTGGATTAGTTCCTTAGACTTTCTAAGGCATATTTTTAAAATATTATATGTATAATTTTTTTTCATCTTTTTCACCGACTTTGTGTTGTTAAGTGGGTGCTGTATTCTAATGGCATCTCAAGTGTGGTTTCTAGTCGAGAAATTATTCCCAGAGATTCGTAAGTATCTCTTGGAAATTGTGTGGTGTGTGACTGTGTGTGCGTACATGCATACTTGTTACAATTATGTATTGCATTCATGTGGAATTCATTTTGATATAGGGCATCAATTGAGTCTTTAAGAATATCTTTTTTCTAACTAATTGATTTCAATTTATAATTTTGTTAGTGTCCTTTGTAACTAAGGCAAAATTTTGTCCTATACTTGAATTTTGTCCTATATTTGTTTCAAAGCTTTTGAGATGAACTTTACTGTTTTTCTCTTATCCTTGCAGTTTTCTTTGTACAGTAGCCCCGAGCATCCCTGGGTTCACGCGCTTAGACGTTAGCACACCTGACCTTATGGTGACAGTCGCCATAACAATGGCAGTAAATGCACTGAGGGGTCCCTCTGGGCCAGGCTCTGTAGCAGAGCCTCATGTACAGTGTTCCACTGAGTCTTCACAATCTGATGCTGTACTCGTCAAAGACGAGGAAACTGAGCCACGACCATGTCACTGACTTTTACAAGGTCACAGAGGTAGCAGTTGGCTGAGCCTCATCTTGCACCCAGGCTTCTGTCCCAAACCCCAGAGCATGGCTTTGGGTCAGATAAACCAGGAGTTGTTTCCTGCCTCTGCCATATGAATTTGGGAAAGCTAATTAGCCTCTCTGGTTCATTTCTTTGTATTATACAAATACCTGCCTGACAGGATTATTTAGGGATTGAGGGTTCACTTCTGTAGTGTGAGTCTGTACTTCCTCAGCAAACAATATCTACATCTTCTGTGATTCTTCTATTAAACAACTCCTCCCTTTCTTCCTCCTCCTCCTCCTCCTCTGCCCCCTTCTCCTTCTTTGTCATCACTTAGGCTTTGCAGGCCAGACAATCTCTGCCACAACCATTCAACACTGTCCTTCGACTGTGAAAGCAGCCACAGACAGTATGTAAATGACTGGGCTTGGCTGGGATCCAGTATAGCTTTATTTACAAAAACATGCATTTGGGTCCAGTTCGACCTGTGGGCAACAGGTTACTGAACCCTAACCTGGATAATTATCAGAATCATCTGAAGATTTTCCAAAACTACTAGTTTCTTCATCCTTCCTCGCTACCAGGATAAAACTGGGAATCTATTTTATTTTTAAGCTCTCCCAAATTTTAAGAAAAAAAAAAAGAAAATTTGGAAAAAATGACTCACCAGTGTATTTGAGGATATGTTGCATCTAAAAAAAAAGTCCCCAAACAAAATGACTACTAAAAACAAGAAAGGAGCAAATATATTATAAATAAGATAGAATTCCAAGGAAATGAAAAGAAGGCTCGCAAAGGCAAAACAATAACCCCTCCCCCAAAAAATATTAAATATTAATCCCAAATAATAAATGGACATAACTGAAAACGAATTTTTTTAATTTTATTTATTTATTCATGAGAGACAGAGAGAGGCAGGGACATAAGCAGAGGTAGAAGCAGGGCCCCTGTGGGGAGCCAGGATAGGGACTCTATCTGGTGACCCTGGGATCAGGCCCTGAGCCAAAAGCAGATGCTCAACCACTGAGCCTCCCAGACATCCCTGAAAACCAAATTAGTTCTGGAAGATAAAGCTCAAGAACCCACCTATAACATAGTGCAAGTAGGTAAAGGGGAGATGGGGCATATAAGACAAAAGTTCAGAGTTGCAGGAGATTATTCTGGTGGCCTGGCATTTTATCTAATATTTGTTGCAGAGAGAGAAGTAGGGGGAAAGGAAGTAACAGAAGGGAAATCTTCACAGATGGAAACATAATTTTTTACGTTGAACGGACCCACCAAAGGGAGAATATGGTGAGTGAGGACCTGCCCACACCTAGACGCATTTCAATAAACGTTCAGAGCTCTGAGGACAAAGCAGGAGCAAGTCACTGGGGGCTCTGCATGCTAGATGTCCCCTCCAAGGAAGCTGCCACGGTGCCATTCAGGTGGGAAGGGCCCAAGGAGCACGTCAGAAAGGCAAGCACTGAGAAGGTTCACGGCAGTGTGCATCCACTGTGACTCTTACACTCATGGGCACATTTCAGCAAAATGAAAACAAGAAAGATGAAGAGTAAACTGAGAAATCAGAATGACTTAGGGTTAAATTTAAATAGCATCTGCTAATTTCCATGGTGTAGATATTCCCATGATGGCCCATTCAAGCTAGTAGCGGGAATAACCCCTTTGGGAAGATAGGCATCCTGGCACACCATCATATAGTATTTTCGCCGTAGAGATACAACAAACATAAAGAACATCAAGAACATTGACGATATACTAAGACCCAGCAAACTAATTAGGAAGTAATGAGTTTGGAGTATGGAGAACTTTGTAATATAATTTGCTTGATTGTAAGTTTATGCAACTTAGCATTTTTAAAATGGCTGTATTTAACTACCAGCTTGCAAAATTCTAGAAAATGTGTCAGTTGGCTCTCATGAGCTGTCGTGGGCTGGCTCCAGCACACCACTCAATATGCCCTTCATTTGCTAAAGGGCCGGGGCTGACTCTGTTCTTCTTAGAGCCCAGATCCTTTATCTGTGAAGGAAACAGTCCTTAAGCTTGCAGAGGCACCACCACCTCATACTTGTTTGCCTTCTCCAAGTCCCTTCCAGTTCACAATGTCCATCCAAACCCATGTTGTGGTTGTCTAGGTTATCTGACCTTGTTCCCTACTATGTGGTACATTCCTCTTCTCTTGCCAACTCCATTTCTTTGGAGATTCTAGAGAATGAGAATTATGTCTCAAAATGACTTGGATTGTATTTTTGTTGTTTTTGTTTTGTTGTTGTTATTTTTAAGTAGAAAATACCCAACGTGGGGCTTGAACTCACGACCCTGAGATCAGATCAGGAGTCCCATGCTAGACTGACTGAGCCAGCCAGGCGCCCCTCAAAGTGATTTTGTGTTTTCTCCTGCTACACGCCTAGAGACGTTTGGTGATAGACCAGTGCTGTGCATTTGATTGGTGCTTAATAGCCAGCTTCTGTTGACTTGCTAACCAACAGATTTTGAAGGAAAACATTCTAACAAAAAGATGTTAGCACCGAATGTGCTGAATGTGTGGGGTCATCTGAGAATTTCCTACTTGGGAGAACTTTAACAATAGAAAGGATGTTTGCAGAGTTGGGTTGGAGGTAGCTTTTCTTGAAATCAGAGCACCCAAACTTTTCACCAGTCTCACTTCAAATACTTTCTTCCTCTATATTCTTTGCTCTCCCATCAACCTTGAAGATCTGCAAAAGCTTTACTTTCTGGAATTTGAACAGTATTTTTTCATCATGTATTGACTATACATTTTTCAAGCTAGCTTCCGCCCCCCAGGTTCTGGGAAACAGTAATAAGGGATCTCCATCTTTCCTCCCCATGGTGGTGAATCGCTTCCTCGGATTTAGATCTGATTCTCTTGTTTTGTATGTATTTCTCGTAGGCCTTGATAAGGCAGCATCAAAGATGTTGACATACTTCATTGGTGTCCGATGCCCTTTACCAGCACAATAACCTTTATGATCTCAAACCTTTTTTGCTTGTGTTTTCAGAATCCACCTCCTCTGTTTAATGAAGTCAGTGCTACAGTCATCCAGGCTGAAAAGGTGGCCTCTCTGAGGAATGAGATGCAGATAAAGCACGAGACGAACTACAAAGAAGCCTTGGTTACAATCAAGGATGACCTGAAATTACTAGAAGGTCCAGATATCAAGGAGAACCTTCAAGACCAGATCCGGCATTGGTTCATCGAATGCAGGTAAATGCCAGCAGCACAGAGCTGTATCCTGACCGTCTCCTCTATAGAGGTTGAGGCTCTTATATATTTTCAAGCACCGCAGCATGTCCATATAGATTCATGGAGCTTTGGGCTTTGTGTTAATAGAGTGAAATGTCAAGGCTAAGCATTCAGGAACTAATTTTTTTTTAATGAGATTGCTTTTTGGGCTGGTGTTTGGTATTGGTATTTTTAAAAATAAGGGCCATAGGATGCTCCTATTATTGCATGGAATTGAATGTCATGGATGGATTTCATGGGTCAGGGTCTGTCTGGAGCCAAGGGGTCCAGGCACAAGCTGGTCCTGTGGCCTTCCCCTCTGGGGTCTGGTCAGCCTCTCCACTTGCATGAGCCTTGAGATTCTCAATCACAGCTCTGCTCTGTCAGAATTCTCTGAGACAGCTGCTTAATCTGTGACCTGTCACAGAGGCCCTGAGCCTCCTTGAAATGTTGGGTGGATAGTAGTTCTGGGGACAAGGCCCCCAAGCCTTCCTGTATGAAGCATCTTTTTTAATGCTCCTAAGTGAAATGTTAAGTGATTTAAAGCTTGCTTACAAAAGAGCATTTTTGGAAAGTATTCATTTTTAGAGAAGCGCACATAGTAGAACAAACACTCAGGGAACACAGAAATTTCTACACAGTGGGACAAACATTTTGTAGAAAATTTAATTAGAGAAATTTTTTAAATCTATTTTATTTCAAGAGGGGGAGACAAGAGGGTGGATTGTAGTGATCAATCCCGGGAGCCGTGGGGCCCAGACCTGGCCATCTGTTCCGTTTAACGGGTAATGTGCCACATCCCGTTGGGCTCAGAGATGCTCAGATACCAACTTTGGTTAGCTTATCAGAACTGGAGAATGTAACTATCTGCAACAAAAAATGAAACTTCTTCTCAAAATATTACATTAAAAATATTCATAACCATGGTGAACAGCCTCTGAGATGACCTCCAGTGACCTCACCTTTTGCTCCTTGTAATGTCCTCCCCTTGAGTGTGATCTAGACCCAAAACATCCTTCTGAAGGAAAAACAGGGGCAAAAGTAATGGAGTGTCACTGCCTTCTGGCCTGCCTCTCTTGCCCCCCCCCCCACCTCCCACTCTGAGAAATTCGGCTGCCCTGCATTGAGCTGGCCAGGAGAGAGACCCATGAAGGAAGGAACCAAGGGCCTCACTCCAGCAGCCTGGGAAGTACTAACTTTTGTTCACAGCCACGTGATGACCTTGGTTGTGGATTCCGCCCCCCCCCCAGGTGAGCCTTCAGATGAGACCACAGCCCCAGCTGACACTTGGTCTGCAGCCTGGTGAGAGACATAGAGGCAGGGGAACCCAGTGCATCCACATCTGGTCCCTCCCCACAGAAACAATGACCACATAAACGTGCATTGTTTCTGTCACTAATGTGTTCTGATATAACATGTTATGCAGCAATAGATATCAACTATCTATCAGTTACTTTTAGAACAATTTAGAAACATCTCAGCCATCATATACCCTCTTGCGGTAACTTTGTATGGGATTCAAATGTCCTGTTCCCTCAATCACACTTAAGTTTTATCACAAACTTTATGAATGTTTGATATAGCAATTAATCACTTTCAGCTGGGGAGTTCTGTCCTTTATTATACAAATACAATTTTAAAATCCTGATGATTTTTAAACCTTCAAAATTGATTAAACTGGTGAGCTTTTCTTTTTATATCTTTGTTGTCAAGGATATGTTATAGCAAAATGGGACATTTTCAATGAAAAGATATTTAAAATGCTCGTATTATTTCTGTGCCAAGAATGATCATAACGAGGTAAATAAAGCTCTTAACAGAGAGGGAGGCATATATGTGCACATTGGCTCTCCTTTCTCCATCTTGTTCTGTCTGCCCTCCATTCTGGTCACAGTTTCATGGGTATAGTCAGAACTTATCAAACTGTACACTTTATGTGTCTATATATATATATTAATTATATATAATCCCATTAAAATGTAATGGTGTTATATCAGCAAAGATATCAGTGTTTTCTAGTTCTTAAATAGCTTGTTTTTCTGTTATCCAAATATCAAAACCCAGTATTCCCATCACTAACTTCCCATCCTTGAACTGTCCCCTCTTCTGCTCACAGACTAAGAAAAACTTAGCTTTGCCCATCATAGGTACTCAGTGTCTTCTGGTTTGAAATAGTCCCTTTCAGGTTAACTGTCTGTTTTGAGTATATTTGGAGTCAATGCAAATGCCTCTCAAGAGTACTGTACCACTCTTCTCCTTATGGCATCTGACGACAAAGGGAAATTAAGCCCTCACGCCAACCACTGGGGGCTGGATAATGAGTGAACAATGTCTGGGCACGTGCTGTTGTCCATGCCCTGGCCAGGTCCCACAGGATTGCGGTGGAGTTATCTGGCCCAACACAGGGTGGCCATCCCACCTGGTCCTTGAGGGCTTCCTTCTGTGATTTCTGCCACAGGCCCCCAGTACTGAGCACCCGCAATCCTGGCCTCTTGTTTCTGAGTGCACCTTTGCGGGGATGCTGGTTCTTTTGGGAACCCCACGTCCCCCAGGAGCACAGGTGGTGTCATGCCCAAGCCTTGGGGCATGGGCAGGCTCCTTCAGACCCTCACTGACTGAGTCCCCTCCTCCTCACTGCCATCCGACCAGCTCCAACCCCATCCACCATGCTGCCCACAGCAGGAAGAGAAGCACAGCCCAGATGTTCCTAGATTCTACTCAGCCACTCTGGGAGTTCTGCTAGGGTCTCAGCATTCACCTCCTCCCTCATCAAGAGCCCTAGAGGCTGAGGCTCAAGGACTCAGGCAGTGTCCTCACTCATCCATCTCCTCTTGCTTCCTCCTACCCCTCTTCTGCCTCACTACCTTCATTTTCAAGTTGAGACTCTTTATGAAAACCGTCCCTGAAGAGTCTCCAGAATTCCTCCCTGTCTCCTGCTTGAGTTCCGACTAGCCCTGCACCCACCATTCCTGCCCCTGAACGTTTGCATAATGATTAAGAACACAGACTGGAGACCAGTGGGTAGCCTTGGGCAGGTCATGTAGTTTCCCGGTGGGTCGGTTTCCCATCTGTACCCTGAGGACAAGACTCACACCTACCCCCCAAGGGGCTGTGAAGAAACACAGGTTGCTTAGACCTCTACACTAGGCCTTTACTGTTTCTATGGTGCTGTAGCCACGTGCTCACTCACGTGTCCCTCCCCCAGTCAGTGGCAAGCCCGGTGAGGACAAGCCTGGAGCCGAGAAGGGAGTGGTGTATGAACTCCACGTGTAAGCAGTGAACCGCCAAGCCACGGTCTCGCAGCGTTCCACTCTTATCCAATTACATAATTGTGTCCAGAGGAAATATACTTGGGGTGATTTGGGGGCGATCGTGGAAATTTAGGCGGAAAGGCATAGTTTCGAAAGAAATGAATCTTCTGATGAAATCACATAGTGAGAATGATACACCGTGTGTTCACGAACCCCAGTCATCAGGAAGGTCCCTCCCCTTCTCTGAGGGCTGCAGAGAATAGGTTTCCACAAATACATTTCCTGTAAACGAAACGATGCTTTACGTTTTAAAGTCCAATTTACTGGTAGGTGACAAAACCAAGTCGAAAGCACCGTGTACAGTTATAACCCCGAATAAGCTGAAATCTATAAAATATACCCACACACACCCACATATTCATACACATGTTTAACTTATTAAACATGTTTGTATGTGCATGGAGAAATTTCTGGAAGGATACACTGGAAACTGTTAGCATGGCTACGTCTGGGGACTGGTGTGGTGATATTACTTTTTATTTTATATTCTGTGCTATTGGGAGTCTTTTCTTTAAAAAAGTATTTTTATAATTAAAAAAAAAGCCTCATTACAAATATATTAGAAAGCAAAGAAAGAAAGCAATCCATTTGAGATAATCCAAAATAAATATTTAAAATTTTAAAACCCTAATTTTCAAAAAAGTAGGCTAATGTGATGCCTGCATTATACTCTTGGAGATCATCCTTGATAAAAGAATAGGGAAACATGAGGCTCGCAGTAAATGTGAGGTGTCTTTGGAAAGCTCACGGGAGACCCAGGCAGGCCCTGGTGTATGCTGGGGGGGCCCCTTCCATCGTGCCAGGGGCTGCAGGCTCCCCTGGAGACCCAGGCCTCGCTGGCCAGTCCCTCGAGAACACTTCATCCCAACGTCACTGACCTGAAGGTTTGGAGGCCAAGTTAGAGCAGCTCCACAGGTGTGCTGGGTATCATTCGCAAAGACATAAAGATTCCTCTTTTTTAAAGTAACTTCGCTCAGTGCTCATCCCATCAAGTGCCCCCCTCAGTGCCCGTCACCCAGTCACCCCATGAGCACTGGGTGTTATGCTCTATGTTGGCAAATTGAACTCCAATAAAAAAATACAAAAAAAATTAAAAAATTAAAAAATTAAAAAATAAAGTAACATCGGGTCAAAGGCAAATTTATTTTCTTTTTCTTATTTTTTTTATTTTTTGCAAATTTATGTTCGTAATTGGATTACATTCATCTGATGGACTTTGATAAAATCCTTTTCCTTGCTTTTTCAAATCAAAGACAAATAAAAAGCCAAAACCATCTTTTGAAACATAAAACTCAGTCCTCAGGCTAAATTCTGAGAGGACACAATGACCGCTTGAAAGGTTACCAGAAGTTACAATTAATCTAGGCTCCCACCATTTAGAATACGTATTCTGGGCTCCTTTAATCAATACTTAGAGCTGCCAAAGTGGACTTGGTTTTTAAGTCATTTTTTGAAATACTTTAAAGGAATCGTGTTTTGCCAATGTTAAAAGCAGCACATGCTTGAGTAGAAAATGCATGAGACAGGAAAGGGTTTAGAGAGGAAAATTAAAACCATTCCTGATCTCGGCAGGCCGAGGTCGCTACTGTAAAAGTTCTCGGTGAATCTCCTTCCGCATTTTTGTGTCACGTAGGTACTTAATTTCACTTCTATGAATCTTTTTTTAATTTTTTGAAAATTAACATTGGGTCTTCTCATGCCCTTAAAATATTTTCCAGAAGATGTTTTTAATGATTGCTTAGCCTTCTAGAGCACAGGTGTACTAGTGGATGAATCGATGACGGTCTTTTTCATCTTTTGCCAAATTGATAAAAGAAAAATCCTCTTGGTAATCTTTCCATTTGAATCCATCTTATTAATGGGGGGGAGGGGGACGGACTCTTTTGGGTTTTGTCCGTAGCATCTCTTCTGTGAACCGTCTTGTCCTGTATGGTTCGCTCTGTGACGTCACCCTTTTAAGCAATTTCTAAAAGGAAGTCACCTGTGTTACTGATACTAAAGCTGTTTCGGTTACATTATTACGATACTGACTTCTCAGTTATCGTGTGCCTTTGATTTTTTCACTGGCCTGAAAGAAAGCCAGAAAAAAAGAGGAAGAGAGACACAGAAAGAGAGAAATCACACGGCAGTTGAGAAGCCATCGCCCACTTTGCGTGCCCTGGGTGCCTCCGAGCCCCACCCTGGCCACGTGCACTGGGCGGTCACCACACCTGCCACCTGAGGTGGCTGAGGGTGGCTAATGAGGCAGTGCAGATGGAACACCTGGGCCCCAGAAATTCCTTGTTGATGTTATGATATTGTAGGTATATTCCTATTTTCAATGAGATTTTCTCCAGATACCATTTTCTGTTATTATATTCTGTTATTATGTATTTTACTTACATACATATTTTTTTATTACTGGAATGTAGTTGACATAAAATATCATGCTAGGTGTGCAACATAGCAACCGGACAAGCCTGTCCATCATGCGGCGCTCGCCACAGGTGCAATCCCCCTCATCCCCCGCCCCTCAGAGTTACTACAATATTCTTCACTGTGCTCCCCAAGTTGTCAGTTGTACGTTGTATAGAATTTGCACCATCAGCTACATGAACTCTCAGGTTATTTCTAGTTAGTCTTTTACATGATTCTCTTGGATTTCCTTGGATATGTAGTCATGGTAAAGATGTGGCTGATTCTCTCTCCCTGTCGCCCTAGTTACTCTTCTGGCTCCTTCCCACCCAGGGGAGTGAAGGGCAAGGGGCGGGGGAGGCTCCAGGCTCCCTGCTGCATTCACCTTGATGCTCCTTCCTGTGCTCTTTTTCCCTTCGTTCAACACTTAGGCTCCAGGAGCTGAGAACCTTCCGGATAGTCAGGAGGTTTTGTTTGGTCCAGGCTGAACTAATCAAAATAGCTGTTTTTGTCAAATATTGCCATCTTGGGAACACGGTTTCGGTAGGTGGGTGCTTCAGTTGCTTGTCAAGGAAGCACCAGCTCCTTCTACCTAACTTTCCATCCCTCTTCATACCCTCCGAGCCCCTGCTCAGATGTGGCCACCCACTGCCCTAGCTCACCACTGGCCTCCCTTTTAACTAGAACCATTTGCAGACTGGATACATTCAGTGTGTATTAATCTCAAATAATAATGATAACATTTATTGAGCATTCGGTGCCAGGAGCTCCTGGTGCTTCACACGGTAATTGAACCCCTGCATGAATTTGCTGTTGCTGCTGTAACAAATTACCACAACCTTGGTGGCTTAGACCAAAAGAAATTTATTTTCTCCCATTTCTGGAAGTCGGAAGTGTGAAATCAAAGGTGTGTGTGGGCTGGGCTGGGACTCCCCACCCCACCCTGCCCCCAGAGGCTCTAAGGGAGAATCTGTGTCTTGCTTCTCATAGCTTCTGGAGGCGGCCAATGTTCATCACAAGATGAAGCTTGTGGCTTCATCTCTCCAGGCTCTGCTGTGTGGTCACCCTGCCTCCTCCTCTTCTGAGTGTCCTGTATTCCTGTCCCCTGAGGGATGATTGCATTTAGGGCCTACCCAGATAATCCAGGATAATCTCCCTGTCTCATGAGCCTTAATTTAACCACATCTACAAAGACCCTTTTTCCATGTAAGGTACCTTTACAGGTCCCAGGGATGACGACCCCATATCTTTGGGAACCGTTACTCAGTTGACCATAACCCTCAACAGCTATGAGAGAAGCAGTGTCCTTTTCACCAACTGTGGTAGCATTCGTGATGAAGGAGGGAGCTACACAAGTTTGCTCTAGACCAGTCCTGGCCCATCGGTCTTTCTGCGGTGCTGGAATCGGCCTGGCTCCTCATAGTCCAGGTAGTAGCCCTAAGCCACGTATGTCTATTGAGCACATGCAAGGTAATTAGGATGACTGGGGATCTGCATTTTGTATTTTATTTTATTCTAATTAATTCAGATTTAAGTTTCGATAGCCACACGTCATGAGTGGTACCACATTGGACAGTGCAATCATAGGGACACTGGCCTTCAGAAAATACCTTGCTATCGTTGGCATTTCTCTTGGCGTGGGACCTGTCATAAGCTGTCATTACATTTCAAAATCCATCAATAAGCTTGATTTGACAGTATCATCAAGGGATCTTGGAAGTGCCCTCCTGCAACCCCTCAGGATTGCAAGTGAGAATGGAGCCCTTGGGCCCATGGGCTCCCATCACCCGAGATGCAGCTCTCTGTGTCATTGGCCTCAGGGGCATCAGGACACCTGAAAACTAGGGCTGACCCCAAGCCTTCGGGTCTTTGCAAATTGTCCTGTTAAGGAGCATTGCCACTTCCTCTCCACCTAAATTTTGTTACGCAGCGTGTGGAAACTATGCCTGACGTCCAGCTCATCCTTCAGTACAGAGAGTAACACCCCAGACAGAGCGATGGCTCTGGGATCAGCCCAGTGCCACTTCTCGGATTAAAGCAGACTCCTTTCAGTCCACATACTCCTAAGGGATCTGGAAGAGATGTAAATTAGGTAGCCTTAGTCCCTTTTCCAGGCCAGCACACGGTCAGTTGGAAGGGAGGGTTAAGAGGGAAGGCTCTGGGGGCTTGGGATGATCTTGGTCCTCAGCAGGGTGGGCCTGGCTGGGAATGTAGTAGACACAGTCACTGTCTTAATGTTATTATGTGATCTTACCAATGATGAACATACACATTATAAATCACACACATGGGGGTAGAGGTTGTACAGCCAGGCAACATGGGTTGAAACCCCAGCTCTAGGACTTACAGGCTGCGTGACCTTGCTTGAGCCAGTTACTTAACCTCTCTGGGCCTCCCATTTCCTCACCTTAAAATGAGGATTATTAATAGCGCCTAACTCACAGGTAGGACGACAGAGACTAATTCATATAAAATCCTCGGAGCCTTGTGTGGTGCACGTCACACCCTCCGTGATTATTTCAAGCACAGAGGGAGGCCTTTATTTTCTAGACACAAAATTTGCAGTTTTCCTTCCTGGGGAGCGGGGCCGTCATATTCCCAGCTGTAAGCATCTTTTCAAAACGCTGCATTGCAGATCTCCAGAAAGAGAGACTGGCTGGCGGGGGAGCGGGGAGAGGCGGGGCTGCCGGGGGTGGGGGTGAGGGCAGAGCCGAGGGGTTAATAACAGGGCAGGCAAACAGAAATTAGACAGCATGGAATGTGCTTCAGATCCCCAGGCGGAGCAGTGACACGTCTACAGATCACCAGCAAATGTGCATTCTCTCTGGAAGAGGTCTTGGAATGCTTTGTTTTGGGGCTGGGGGTGGGGTGGGGTGTTGTTTCTTTGCTCATTTCATTTTTAAAATTAAAATATAATTGAAATGCAGTAAAATTCGCCCTTTGGGGCACAATTCTGCAAGTTAAGCTTTGTCGCTTTAAGGTATCGGGATCCAGAGGGACCCTTCTCTCGCTCCCCCGGTTAATGCCAATCTGGGCTCCGGGAGCTCACATTGGAGGGGACTCTAGAACCTGTGTGGCCATACCCACTGCCCAGCAGAGCCCTGGGCCATGAGCAGAAATTCGCTGAGGGTGAGTGGTTTGGATGGAGGTAGAACACTGGTTCCCTGTTGGCGTGGGAAAATCAATGTCCTGTCCACACGCGGAGAGCTGTCCGGGTCCCTCCCCACTCTGGCCTCCAGCGGTCTCGGGCCCATACTAGCCTCCACCACGACCCTCTCCTTCAGAAGCAGGTCCATTGGTCCCCGCCCACGTGCCCTCACCACTGCTCCCACACGAGAAACTGCTCCAGGATCTCCCCATGGGTGCCCTTCGGGGATCCCAGGGCTTAGAAAGTCTGCAACAGTGGCTCTGTCGCATGGCTCAAGAGAGGCAGGGCTGGAATTCCTACTCAGGTCTCCGGATTCCAAAGGCCATGATGCTCCCACAACACCAAGCGTGTCTCCTGGTTCCGAGCATTCCAGAAGCAGGAAGCTTGTCCCATGTGTCTTGACTCCTTTGTGCAGCGTCATTTTGTAGGAAAGGATGACGGTTGTCCGAGGCCGCCTGGCTCGTCAGACACCACCTGGAAACCCAGGGCTTTCCTTATTTCTGGTTCCTTCTCCCTCCCCTCCTCCTACACATCTGCACAGTGAGCACGCTGATGGTTCTGTGCTGGGAGAAGGAGGGAGAGGAACCGTGGGATTCTAGAGACCTGGGGTGCCCCGGTTATTTTATAGATTCCAGAGTGGGCTCAGAGAAGCGAGAAGTTGGCTAAAACCTCGGTATTTACTGGCAGAACTGAAACCCGGCTGCATGAAGACTTGCAGAAACATGAATGTCTTGTAAAACCAGAACTGGTTTCAGGGCAGGGTTCAGAACTGGTGCCTCTGAGGACTTTTAAAGACAGAGAACAGAAATCACTAGAAGGTGCAACAGCGGATCTCGGCTTGTTCTTTCCTTTATACTCCAAGTTTCCTACACGGAGCATGAATGACTTTCAGAATGGACAAAGAAGGCTCCGGGGGACGGGGAGAGGCTCGGTCACGCAGGGAGGGGAGTTTGCATCCTCGAGGAAATCCTCAAGAGCAGCTGTGGTCTGGAGAGGGGATGGGAACACGGGCAGGTGACTCATACCGGAAGGTGTGTGACTTTTCTGCGTCTGTTTTGGGTGCGAAACACATCAGGTGGAGCCCAGGACGTAAGAAGAGGTGGGATGGGAAAATAAGGGCCCGGCGTTACCCACCGAGGCCCCGCGGACAGGTGCACCGTCCACCCTGCCGCGTGAAGTCACACGGGTTGCACCAGCCATCCCGCTACAGCAGATTCAGAGCACTCAGCATCCAAGGGTGCTATCTGGTGGCCTATCCGGTGGCCCATCCAGTGCCCATCCGGTGGCCCATCTGGTGCCCAGCCAGGTTGAAATGCAGGCCTTGAGGCTCTCCGGTGAGTGCGGTGAAGAGACGCCCTTTCCGTGGGCCGGGGACCCCTCCAGCTTAGACCCCCAGCCCCCCGGGCCCTCCGCTCTGTGTGCTGCTCTGTCTGTCCGACTAGACCACAGGCTTTTCAGGGGGACCACAGGCTTTCTGGGGCACAGGGCAGTGATGTCTTCATCTGGTCCTTTCCCGACCAAGCACGAGGCCTGGGATTCAGCAGAGGGAATACGCGAGTCAGAGCTGAGCTAGTGGGCAGGGAATGGCTGAAGTTCCAGCTGAAGGTCGTAATTAATATTGGGCCAGACTGGGGATCCCTGGGGGGCTCAGCAGTTGAGCGCCTGCCTTGGGCTCCGGGTGTGATCCTGGAGTCCCGGGATCGAGTCCCGCGTTGGGCTCCCTGCGTGGAGCCTGCTTCTCCCTCTGCCTGTGTCTCTGCCTCTCTAGCTCTCTCTGTGTCTCTCATGAATAAATAAATAAAATCTTAAAAAAAAAAAATATTGGGCCAGACTGTAGTGCCTCTCAAACTGGAGCCTGCATCCGAATCAGCGAGAAAGCTTCTTAAAACATGGGTTGCTGGGCCCCACCCGTCAGAAGGTCTTGGATGGGAACTGAGAGTCTGCATTTTTTTTTTTCAATTTTCAACACCTCTCACTCTTTTTACTTTTATTTATTGTGTGTGTGATAAAGACACTTAAGATAGGATCTGCCGTCTTCGCAAATGTCTAAGTATACGGCGCAGTGTTGTTAACTGCAGGCCGAGTGCCGCGCGGTAGATCTCTAGGACTTGCTCATCCATACAACTGAACTTTCTATCCTTGGACTGAAAACCACCTGGTTTCTCCCCACCGCCCCCCGATCCTTGACAAGCACCATGCTACCCTCTGCTCCTAGGACCTTGACCATGTGAGATTCCTCGTGCAGGTAGAATTTTGTAGCATTTCTCCATCTGTGTCTGGCTCATTTCACTTAGCATCATGTCCCCTAGGTTCATCCGTGTTATTGCAAACGGCACGATTTCCTTCTTCTTTACGGCTGAATAATACTCTCTTGTGTGTTTACACCAGCTCTTCTTTATCCACATACCCAGTAGCAGGTGTTTAGGCTGTTTGCGGATCTTGCCTACTGCGAGAAATGCTGCAGTGAGCACGGGCGCGCTACGAGAAACTTCCTCCCATGTTTCTTCCCTGGACTCACACTCGCCTGCCACACTCACAGTAGTTCACAAGTTCACATCACCTGTGCCACCAGGTGTGTGCATTTTCCGCACGTCGCGCAGTCATCCTCGCCACCAGCTGGGTGCCCCATAATTCAGCGTGGTTCTGACACGACCCGGAGATGCACCGGACCCCGCAGACTGAGGGCCGGGTCACACAAGCCTGCTTCCCCCACCGCAGATGCCATTCGCGAGTCTCGGGGTGTCACCTGTACTTCCGACCCATCAGCTATCAACTGGGGTTCCCAGGACTCCCCCCTTCGGTTCAGTAATTTGCTAAGACAGCTCACAGAACTCAGGAAACATGCTCACCAGTCTGTAGCAAAAGGAAGACAGGATCATCCAGATGGAAGAGCTGCGCGGGGCAAGGTATGGGGGAAGGCGCGCCACCCTCCCAGCACCTGCGCTCCTTCACCAACCCCGACTGCCTGCAGACCCCGTACTTTGGGGGTTTTTCCGGAGGCTTCATCGCATAGGCCTGATTGATCATTAACTCAATTCCCATCCCTTCAGAGTGGGATTGAAAATTCCAAGCTTCTCATGCCTCCGTCTCCCTCGGGGTGAGCCCCAGTCAGCAGCCCACCCGACATCATTTCAGTAGAACAAAAGGCGCTCCTCTCACCCAGGGATTTACGAGCCCCTGTGTGAGGAAATGGGGTCAAAGAACAAACACTAGAACAAAGGATGCTCCTGGCGCTCTGATCACTTAGGAAATGACAAGGGCTTTAGGAATCTGTGTATATATATTTGTTCTATTATTTCAGCGTGCATACAACTCTGAGGTCCTCATTTCATCTCCTTTGGGTATATACCGAAAAGTGAGAACGTGTTTTTATAATGGCCGCACCAATTTACGCTCCCACCAACAGTGCACAAGGGTTCCCTCTTCTCATTATTTTTCACCTCCGGTGCCAGGCATGCTGACAGGTGTGAGGGGATAGCTCACTGCGGTTTTGATTTGCATTTCCCTGATGATGAGTGATGTTGGGCATCTTTTCATAATACCTGTTGGCCCTTTGTGTGTCTTTCTTGGAGAAATGTCTATTCGGCTCCTTGGCCCATTTCTTAAACAGGTGATTTTCTTTTTGATATTGAGGTACAGGAGTTCCTCGTATATTTTAGATGTTAACCCTTTGTCAGATACATGGCTTGCAGATACTTTCTCCCATTTTATAGGTTGGCTTTCATTTTGTTGATTGTTTCCCTTTGCCATACAAAAGATTTTTTTTTTTTTGGCTTAATATCCTCCCCCTTGTCTATTTTTGCTCTTGTTGCCTGCATTTTTGGTGTAGACTTTGAGTTTCTAGCAAGCCCCAGGGTGATGCTGATGCCTCCACTCCCAGGGCTGTACTTTGAGTGGCCCTGGGCCAAAGTTACTGCCACCCTTTGCACACCGTCTAGAGAAGGGGAACGTGTAGGGAATCACGTGAAGGAGTAGCAGAGCACCAGTAAAACAAAAACCAGTATTATCCTGGGAATGTGAAAGCCCCCAAATCTACTAACTGAGGTCACTAACTGAGAAAGGCAGATGACATTGGACCATATGCTTTCTAGTGCTTTCATACACAGTGACAGAGGACAAGCTGAGTGTTCTTTGGATCGAGAGCCTCTCTGTTCTAGCTAGCTCTTAACTTCCGTGTCATATGGTGACATATGTCAACGTGTGTGTTGCTTCGGACAGAAATCATCCTGCCTTTGTGCTTCACAAATCTGCATTTGCCTGGGGGCACCTGGGGGGCTCAGTGATTGAGTGTCTGCCTTCGGCTCAGCTCATGATCCCAGGGTCCTGAGATCGAGTCCTGCATGGGGCTCCCTGCAGGGAGCCTGCTTCTCCCTCTGCCTGTGTCTCTGCCTCTGCCTCTCTCTCCCTCTCTCTCTTTCTCTCTCTCTCTGTCTCTCATAAATAAATAAATAAGATCATTTTTTAAAAATCTGTATTTGCTACTTGACCAAAGAAGTTCAGAGAATCTTCAGAATTAACCTTTATGCCCTAAAGCTGCCCTTTTCTGTGATTTCTTCTGTTGCTGTTTATAAGTGATTTTTTAAAATGGCACCTAAGAAATGAGTTTAAAACATACACATCTGTTTTGGCTAACTTACACTTTTCCTCCTATGGCCTACCCTCCTAGGCTTTCCAGAACCTTGAGATAGACAAGGGAACACTTTACTCCTTTAAGTGAGGAAGGGTTGGTGGAGGAAGACGCTGGGGTTTTGAAGTATGAGTGTGTGAACAGAACCTGATGGCAGTCTGTTTGAACGGGAAATCTCCACATTCCTTCCTAGAGTGACCAGCTCTTGCCTAGGTATACATTTTTCTTCACAAATAATTATTTAAGACAGAAAGGTGAAATATATGACATATATAGGCTATATGTGTCATTTTCTCAACTGAAGAGTAAACCAGAATCAAAAGAGTAAATTGTGCAATCACTCGCATATTGCTTCTTTTAATAAAATAAGAATGGGCAGAAGGTAGGGCGGGGAGGTCCCCATAGGATTCAGGCATGAGCAAAGGTAGTGATTTCCAATCAAGAAGGAAGCTTCCGTCTTGAGTGATAACTGCTTATAATATCCCACTAATAAGTAGAAACATCAGTGAATAAATCAGATTTTGTAACGTGCCACCATGAAACTGCCCTGCTTTTTGCACACTACTTTTTCCTCCTCTCCTTTGAGAAACGGTGAGCCCCTCCGTCTCCCAAGGAGGGCCTTGGTAATTAAGTCCATGTGCAGCCAATTGCCTTTATGGAGTGTAAGTGAATTTATAGGCAGCAAGTGACACTTTTGGGGGGCTTCTGTGCAGTGGCACAAGCTGCTTTCTTTAGAACACAGGAGAAATTTATGAGTCTGCTGACATTAATGGAGGTAGCTGGATGACTTGGTGGGGGGACCAGCCGGAAACCCCTCCACCCATATATTTTTCATACTTGATGAAACACAGATAAATCTCTGTCCTGGGAGTCTGAAATGGTGGGACCCATTGAAGCACAGTGTCAGACCTCAAGGGAAATATTTATCATTTTATAGTTCTGCTTTCTAAATCACTTCAGACTCTAGAGCTGGTCATTTTCACGTTTATGCAAGAATTTTTGACAATACGCATAAATTTTTAATAGGCCCTAACGTTACCAAACGCTCGGTACCTCACATTTGCTAACCAAACGATATAATAAGGCACGGGTGTTTTTCTCCACAAGCTTCCTCAATAAAAGCGTTATAAAGTCAGATGGCTACGTCAAATATATTTTTATAAGAAAGTAACATTAATCACTGAGTAGATTCTGTAAGAAACTAACATTGCCTTTCCCCACCAACTTCCGCCACATATAAATCTTAGAGTGTCTAGAGCTGAAAGGAACTTTGGAAATGGTCTAATAGCCACGCCATACTTATTTTTTAACAACTGAAGGAATAAACCTAGTTCGACTACACCGTTTGGCAGAAGAAAGTGAGCTAGGTCCCCACAGTGACCAAGCACTTCGCTTGCACCACACAGCTAACCAGCGGCAGAGACCTGGCTTTCTTCATTTCCAGGAAAATACGATGCTCATGATACATCTAGCCACCCAATGCTTCTCTATTGCGTCTTGAGCTTTATTTTACATTTTTATCACTGGAACCTCAACCGACAGTTGCTTCCGACAACTATCGGCTCAGTTGCACATGAGTCCCGAAGGTTCTAGAGCTGCTCCAGCCCAGGCTCTGCGTGGGCAAGTCACTGAAACTTGCCGAGCCTCAGTTTTCTCCAAAATCCACTGACAACAATACTAGTATCTACCTTGTAGGACTGTTGGAAGCATTACACGGGAAGATGGTATCAAGTTCTGAGCACAAAAGTGTTAATAATGAGTATACTATTATGGAAGGTTCTTTGCAACTCATTTCAATACATGTACTAGATGAGGTTATTGAAAGATTACACTGCATTTTCAATGACCATGAGTCATCACACCTGAAGATGTTCAGGATACAGGCAAGAAGCAGCAGCCGATGTAGGGAATGGACCTGTCCCTGGGACCCAAGGACATCGCCCTTTCCAGCTGGAAAGGCCATCTGACTTGTAGTAGTCTCCCCTGGTTCTGTGGAATCATCAAGTTTGTCCAACAAATGCCCTATCTTGAGGCTGACTTGGGTTACATTGTATAGAAGGCAGTGCAATCATCTGAAAAGGGGTGGGGGGGAAATCCTGGCTGGGAAGTGCTGATAGAAGCTCCCCAAATGTGCTGTTGGTCCCTCCTATTCTATCCCACCTCCTGACAGCCAGAGGCCCAGGGCCCAGGCCTGCATTCCTGGGCCTTCTCTGTCTCATCCAGGCTTCATTGACTCCCAAATATGAGTCCCCAGCCCCGAGAGACCTGGAGATTGGCAGTCCCCTCGGTATCACTCGGATGTCCAGGGGACCTCATAGGCTCTGCACGTCCAGACCCTTGTTCCCTCAGAGCTGCCCCACACAGCTTTTCCCATCCCAGCAGATGGAGACCCCACCCTGCCCGTGTCCTAGCCACAACCCTGACTCTGTCCTCTCAGCCCGACTTCTATTTCGTCAGAAAATACCATTGGCTTTACCTTCAGAATATGCCACAAACCCACCCACTGCTTAGTCCTCCGTCTTTGCTGCCACTGGGTCTGGTCTGAGCTACATCAGCCCCCACCTAGACTGCGTGGCCTCCTCACTCATTCTTGCAGTCACCCTTGCCCCCCAGACCTGTTTCAGCGTATTCACGATCTATGGCTGCTGACAGTATCACTCCAGCTTACAAACTTAGAGGCCTCAAACCACCTCCATAGAAGGTCTCACCATTGCAGTGGATCAGGAGTCTGGGCTTAGCTGTATCCTCTGTTCAGGGTCCCCCAAGGCTCGTCGGTTTTCAAGCTCTGTGGCTGCCAGCAGCACACGGTTACTAGTGGGACCTCGGAGCTAGCCGGAGTCACCCCAGATCCTTGCCACGTGGGCCTCCCAGTCTGGCAGTGTGCCGCATCAGAGCCACCAAGGGAGAGAGTCTGAGAGCAAGGTGGGAATTACAACCACACAGAACAATCAGAGAGGTGACATCCGGCCGTCATGCTTGCTGTATTCTGTTGGTTACCAGCCAGCCACCAGTCCCACCCACACTCAAGGGGAAGGAAACACACAATGGCATGAACACAGGGACTGCGGACAATCTGTCCACCACAAGGAAGAAGAACCAGCCTTTAAAACCCTAAGGCAGGTCATGACCTTGCAGTGGCTTCCTTTTCACTCCTGGCCTCACAGTCCTGCAGCATTAATTGTGACCTGTCGCTCCCAGAGGCCCAGATCAGCCCAGGGACCCCTCCCTCCTCACAGCAGGTGCTGTAGGGACTGCAGGAGCCCCCTGCCCAGGAACTCTAGCTCCCAGACCGGTCCCAGGTGTGTGCTTACTTGCTTGCTGCTTCCCCAGGGTCTGGGAAAAGGGAAGTCAGAAGCATGTGATTATGGAGCTGGATCTTTATTCTGGACGATTTTTTTTTTTTTAATTACATATCGTGGGGCACCTGGATGGCTCAGTCAGTGAAGTGTCTGCCTTCGGCTCAGGTCATGAACTCAGGGTCCTGGGACTGTGATCAGTGGGGAGTCTGCTTCTCCCTCTCCCTCTCCCGCCTTGTGCATGCTCTTTCTGTCCCTCAAACAAATAAATAAAATCTTTAAAAATAAATAAGTGTAAATAAAATTACATGTCATGATTTTCTTCTTGTCCATCTCTAACCTGTTTGCATTTGGACTCTTGTCTCTGGCTCAGTCATTATTTCAGGGAGCATGTTTAGATTTCCAACTGGCTCGAAATCAGACCACAAATGTTTATTCCCAGAAACATAAATAGTTAAGTGGTAGGAAAATTCAATGTTATGTGTACCAATAAAAGCGATATGATCATCTCAACTCATGCAGGAAAATCATTTCATAAAATCACCCACTTCATATTTTAAAACTTAAAAACAGAAAGGCAAGGATTAATTCTTGGCATAACATAGTGCAAGCTGAATAGAAATAAAACCTTTACAGCTTCTACTTACTGCTTTTTTTCCAAGTGCCTCGAACAGTGTCTGGCACATAGTAGATACTCAATAAATAAGCTCTAAATCAGTGAATGAATGAGTAAACAAATGAGTGATAACATCCAGTATTTTTTAAAAAAAACAAAAGAAAGCCCTGCACTTAATGAAGAAACACTGGGGGCCCCTGGGTGGCTCAGCAGTTAAGTGTCTGCCGTCGGCTCAGAGCGTGATCATGGGTCCTGGGATCAAGTCCTGCATCGGGCTCCCCGCAGGGAGCCTGCTTCTGCCTCTGTCATGAATAAATTTTTTAAAAAATGAAGAAACACTGAAGGTGTTCCCATGAAATGAAAGGGCGGTATGGATGGCCTTCGCCCCTAATAGTCATCTGTGCCCTAATAAAAATTGTTTTCAGTAAGATGACATGAGAAAGAAATAAGAATAAATATTTTAAAGAAAGTGGCAAGATGTAGGTTTTAAAAATCAATGTTAGACTAAAGATGGAAGAAAAATATGCAAAAATTTAAGAAGTCTATAAATGTTAACAGGATGGAATAAAAAGAGACATGAATAAATGGCCAGATATGCCACATTCCTGGTTAAATGGAAAGAGGACACATCTGCTCTAGGTAATTTATAGAGAGAGGTTTATTCCAATTAGAATCCGAATAGGCTTATTTATTGAACTTGAAAACATAATTATTAAAGCCATTAGGATTAAAACAAGAGAAAAACGACAGAGAAGGGCAAATGGCAGTGTGTTTTCAAGTATGTTATAAAGAAAAATAGGGACGCCTGGGTGGCTCAGTGGTTGAGTGTCTGCCTTCAGCTCAGGGTGTGATCCCGGGGTCTCTGAATCGAGTCACACATTGGGCTTCCTTGCGAGGACCCTGCTTCTCCCTCTGCTTGTGTCTCTGCCTCTCTTTTTCTGTGTTTCTCATGAATAAATAAATGAAATCTTAAAAAAAAAAGAAGGCAAATATAATATACTCAAATGAAAGCATAAACATAAGATCAGTGGAGCCAAGTAGAGGGCCCAGGCCTGGACGAGCAGATGGAAATTCATAGCGTATGATAAATTAAGTAAAGAGAAGTCATGGGAATACAAACAACATAGTTACGATAACTAGATTGATTTAATCATTAAGACCAACAAGGAGTAGAAAACAGAATGGAGAATTTAATCCTCCTAGAGACAGGTCACAATGTTCTAACTTAAAGAAACAAAAATACTGTCAAAGAACATTGGACTAATTCTGTTGTAGAATTTACGAAGTCTGTATAAAAATCAAACCCTGAAATAAGACATAAAAGGAAACCAAAAGAACAAAAAAAAAAGAAATAAGGAAATCAACCAAATATGACATTTGTTTTTATTGTAATTTATTTTACTTGATTGTTTTGTTGAACTGCCAACGTAATTCCCATATGTCATGGCAAGAAAGCTCTACTAACACGTGCAGAGAAGAGCTTCATGGCCTTCCTCCGTCCATTCCCACCGCCGTGAGCGAACCCAGCTGCACCTCGCTGGGTCTCAGCTGCCCGGTCTCCACGCACCTGCAGACAGAAACACACCCGGGAGGCTCTCCTATCCCCTCTTGTCTCCAAAATGCATGTCACTTCCCAGCCTGGTCTTTCCCCTTGATGTCCTATGAGCAGATTAGTCTCTGTGACTGCTGAATTTACTCATGCATACGCGCGTCTACGCAGTGCCCGCAGCAAAGAACAGATGGAGTCAGGTCCAGGAGCGGAGTTCCACCATGAGGCTTTACCATGATTATATAACCATTCCCCAGAGGGTGATTATTTGCAGGGTTTTATTGCAGTTTTTTTTTTATTATTATTTACAGTTTTTGCCAGTACAAACTGCACCACAGAGTACGTCTGCTTTCATTTCTGGGAGGCGTCCCAACAGTGGAACCACTGAGGCAGGCAGTGTGTGATTGTGGAAAGTGTTCAGGGCACACGTGACAGCGAAAGTGTTAGGAATCCTTTGTGTAAGGGTTGGTGCAAGCGCAGTAAGCGGTTGTGGTGAACAGGGGCACCCGAGGCATCCAGGCACAAGTCCAAGTCAGGATCTGGGCTCTTCCCTTAAGGAACCATTTGTCTTGGGAATAAGTCGCTTGAACTCCCACATTTCCAAATTCCCTTCTTTGCCAAATGGAAAGAAATGCTTATCTCGAACCATGTCTGTAAGGATGAAATGAGAAATTACTTTGTGAAAGGCATGCGTGAAGGTGCTCTGTAAGCACTCACGCAGCAGGCGTGTGAGCGATGAGAATTTCTGCGACACGAGTGGATCCAAGAAACGAGGAGACACAGATGCACGTGGCACATCGCAGAGCGTCCACCCCATTAGCAGCCCAAGAAATACAAACTCACATCTGGCTTCCATTTTTATACTCAAACGGGTCAAAACCCCAAAAGGCAATATGGTGAAAGCATCAAGGAAGGAAGAGAGCTAACGCATCGGGGCATGAGGTGAGCGGCTCGCCGGGGACGCCGGGCCCCACGGAGTCGGGCTGGGATCTCCCTTCCCTGACCCCTCGGCCAGGGCCTCCCGTCAGCAGCCCCGGGAGATCTTCCGGAGACCCGGCAGGCGTCCAGGAAGGCCGCACCACCCATGCCCTGGACTAACCTCTCTGATAAAATTTAGCATGAGGAAATACCTAAAAGAGTATTTGTGAGATCTGTCAGTGCACGTCCTGCGGCTATTCCACGTCTGGAAAAAGCACCCAAATGTCCTGCAACGGGAGCTGAGACAAGGGCTCAGTGATCATATTTTCTCAACAAACCGGGCTCCGGCCTGACAAGAGATCCTTTTTCTCTTCCTGGTGCGGAGGAAGTGGACTGCACAAGGAGATCGGAACAGCGTGGCACATGTTTGAGTGTGAATTCTCTTCTTTCGGAAAGGGTCCAGGGCTGCCTACCACCCCGCGTCCCCCAGAGCAGAGGCGGTGGCCCGCGGCGGGTGGTGGGTATGCCCAATTGTAATCTCTCCCACTGAAGCTAAGGCGACGTGGGCAGCCCGCGTGGGGCAGCTGACCTCCCAGAACGCGCTGCTGCAGGTAGCAGGAGACACCCGGGATGTGTGACCTGGGCTGGCTCGGGGTGCATGGCAGCTCCAGACAGGCCAGGTGGGCTCCACAGGGTCCTGAGTGCGGAGGCAATTTCTCTCCCCCAGTTCCGGCCTCCACCTCCTGACCATGGAGCCCTGGTGGAAGCAAATCTTAGGCACAATAAAGAAATGGCCTTGTCACCCTGCCGGATACAGGGCTGGGATACTTCCCACTTGCCCCATGAAGCTGGAGAGTGGGCAGGAGTGGCCACTGGCCTCGGGGCAGAATGGGGCCTCGGGTCCCCTGTGCTTCAGACAGGAGCTCCTCTCTTAGGCTAAGAGAAGCTCAGAGCACCTGCCGTACCTGGACAGCCGGGGACAGGGATTGGAAGTGGGATCATGGACCAAGGATTTGGATGCGGGTGGGGGCCAATCAAGTGAGCATGGATTAGGACCAGTGGGATCGCTTTACTCATGTGAAGCCCATAATGGAAGCTCAATTAGAGGAGAGCAGGTGTTATGGGTGCAGACCTCGCTTAGGGGCCAAAAGGTTGTAGACTGTCACCCTAAATAACTGATGGTGCAACAGGATTGTTAGAAGAGACTGGAAGGAATGTCAGACCACCACAGCTATCCAACCCTGGCACGGCTAGAACATATCATCACCTAGAAGATTAGTTCTCTGGCAGGGATGCAGACTCAGTGGCTCCTCGGCTTCCTTCTTTGGTAATATTCCAGGAATGATCAGTCTCAGTGATACGGAAGTGTCGTTTATTTTTGAGAACTATTGAACAGCCTCTAGAGTTTGATATATATCGCACAGCGTTCCTACATCTTTCTAAATATTTTTAGAGAAAGGGTTACATGAATAACCTCAAATAAAGCCTATCTTTTGGAACTTGGACTTGACTTAAGACAAGTGAAATTTTGTTCCACAAAGCTGAATTCTTGCTTTAAAGCAAACGTGACCGCGATGGGATGTGCCCGCATTTGTTTGCGGGTGACTAAATGCTAAGACTCAGAAATATCTGACAAATCCATTCATCCCAAGCTCCTACCTGCTTCTCAAGCTTTGTGTTCTCGGACAGTTTTCCCCTTTCTTGCCTCTACTTTTCCGTTTTGTTCTGTGGACTTGGGTGAGAGGAGAGAGGCCTCGCCTGCATGGTTCAGGTGATCTTTCATGCAGCCATGTGACGAGTTCCATTATCTGCATCCTGTGCTCCGTTAGGTGCTACACTGAAACACCTGCTCTGGCCTTGCCTGTTGCAGTGATTGGAGGACAAATGGAAGTTGGGGTGGCAGCAGTTGGGGGGGGGCATCCAAGAATAGGCATCGTAGCACAAGCTGTGCATTCACCTGGCCAATCAGCAAAATGATGAAAGTGCAAAGATAACCCGATGCCTCTGGACTCAAGATTCGAAGTATAATTGAGGGAAAGCTGTGACTTCAATAATTATGCACAGAGACCACATATTTAACACAACAATTTTGCAGAGATTGTTGTGTTAAAACTTAAGTAGAGAAGATCCTGGCATCTATTTAAGGGTTTTCCAAACTGCAAAGAGAAACTAAAGTAATTATCCAAAAACATCCTTGTTCTTCTCCACCCCAGATACACCTACCTCAGCTAGGCCTTTGGCTGTCAGATAGGAGGAAACAGGTTTTGTTTAGCCAAAAATTCTCTTTTATACAAGATAGTCAGGGAAGAACTCTCTGATACAATGACATTTGAGCGTGTGTGTTATCTCCTCGGATGAGCATGTCTCTGAGGAAGGACAATCCAGGCAGACCAAGGAGCAGCTGGGAGTAGGAGAGCAGAAGGAAGGTGGTGGGGCTGAGCCAGGGAGGTGCAGAGGGGCGTTTCTAAGGCCACTGCAAGTGGAAGAAGCATGTAATTTAATGTCCAAACCAGGCCTCTTAAGAATGAAAGGGGGTGCTGTTATTAATTGCCTATGAACCAAGCCTGTAAGCAGGGACATAAAGTTAACCTGTCCAGACACCATATAGACATTGATTTCACTTTGAGGGAGATGGCTGACTTTGAGTGGAGACAGGCATGTTATGGCTTCAGTTTTGAAAGGATCGCCCTGGCTGCTGTGAGGAGCGTAGTCAGAACAGGAGCAGTGGGCTGCAGGGAGACCAGTTCCTCATAGTAAGGCAAGTGGAAATGGTGGTGGCTGAGACCAGCACAGGCAATGACAGGCAGTCAGACCACAGGTGTGGTCAGAAGGTAGAGCCAGCAGGGTTGGCGGGTGGACGAGGTATGAAAGAGGAGAGCACAAGAGCGGGATTCTAGGTTTTCACCCTTGGAACCACTAGAAGAACAGTTCGCATTTTCTGAAATGGGGAAATACAAGAACAGGAAGAGGTTTGGGGGGCAAGGTGAGAATGAGGGCTGAGTTTGGGCCCTCTGAGCATGAAGAACTCACTGCACTTTGCAGGGGGATCCTGGGCAGGCAGTTGAATGGAGGCCTGCAGTCCCAGGGGACAGATGAGCAGGAGACGAGGTGTTGGGAGAGGTGAAGCATGCAGTGAGGTTTGAAATCATGAAACTGGATGAGACCCTGATGGCCGTGCACAGAAAAGAGCCTAAGAATGGAGGCCTGGGTCCCCCGGCACCTTCAGGTAGGGGAGATGAGGAGGACCTGGCCCAGAAGGCTAAGCAGATGGTCAGCGGGGACAGGAGAGCACAGAGGGAATCCAATTAGCCCTTCATTTCAGAAGGAAGGGACAGTGGAGAGCTCAAATACCGATTACAGACCATGCAGTCTGAGCTCCTTCTGTGTGAGGCAGAGGAAGGGGCCCTAAAAAATGGAAGGTCAGCGAGAGAGGCAAGAGGAAAGGAAGCCAAGGAAGAGAACCTTCCAGAAAAGAGGACTCGGCCATCTGAAAGATCCACGGAGAGCAGAATGGAGTGGTAGAGCATCAGGGGAAGTTAGCAGCAGCGAATTCATCGCCAAACTCATGGATTAGCTTCCTAGGGCAACTGTAACAAGTACCATGACCGGGGCAGCGGAAACAGCGAGAATTCACTCCCTCACAGTCTGGGGCTCCAAGTTCAAGACCACTGCTGTGATGTTGATCCAGTTGCTTCCATGAGCCGACTGTGAGGTAGGCTGTTCCAGGCCTCTCTCCTTGGGTGTGGTTGACCGTCTTCTCCCTGTGTCTTCACACAGTCCTCCTTCTCTCCTCACATGGTCCTCCCTCTGTCCTCACACAGTCCTCTCTCTGTGCATGTCTACCCTGGGGTCCTAATTACCCCCTTTTATAAGGACACCAGTCATATTGGATTCACGCCAACTCTCTCCATCCAGTATGACCTCTTCTCAACTAATGCTATCTGCAATGGCCCTGTTTCCAAGTAAGGCCACATTCTAAGGTCCAGGGAGTTAGGACCAAGCTAGCCCATCATGGAGAGCAGGGAGTCCCTTCCACCAGTGACAGAGGAGACCAGCCATCTCTACCTGATGGCAGTGCCCCACTCCCCTCCCCTAGGACACATTCAGACAACCGGTTGCAGATCCTGGAGAGAGGTGGGTAGGAGAACTTTCCAGGCCAAGAGCCCATCATTTTGCAATTCCAGTTGTTTGAATAATGTCAATGTTCACACCATGAGTCAGCCCTAAGCACAGCAGTGGGTTTTCTCTATGGGCCCCACTGGTGTTCAGATACCGTGGGTGGTGAACATACACGTCTGCCCAGGTGAAAGGACAGCCTCCGCCCCTGGTGATCCGGGGACTGCGGAGAAGGCAAAGATAGGAATGAAGTGCCCATGCGGGGAGCAGCATCCAACAGAAACCAGATACGTTGTTTCCACTTGTAATCTTTCCTGACACCATGTCATTGGAGGTCCTCAGTCACTCCCTCGGAAGTCCCCAGATGGACTGTCACCTGCAGCCGATGCTGTCAGCGCCCAGCTATTTCTGCCAGGAACACGATGGGGGCCAAAAAACATCCTCTCCCCTCTCCCCAAGTCTGAGGTTTTACAGCTCACAGGGTGCTGAGCTCAGAGCGCCAAAGCCCTCATCACCTCACAGCTTCCTTATGATGCGCAGCAGGAGAGATCAGCTGTGTCCCGGCTCTGGCACCCTGACTTGGGAGAAGGAGGCCCTGGCCCCATCTGTGCCATAGCACACAACTGAAAATGTGAGGCTGAAACCCAGCAGCCACGGAAACATAACATAAAATTCAAAACGTGTTTTGTCTCAGTGTGCGCTAGGTGACTAAGTCACGGACAGGAATAAGAGGAGAACCCCAATCAGTGCGAACCCAGGGCGCATCCGGAATATCCCAAAGCAGGGAACCCACCGCTATGGGGACAGAGGACTCCTTGCCAAGGGAGGGAGAACATGTGGTGGTGTGAGCACAAGGAAGTGTGTGTGTGTGTGTGTGTGCGCGCGCGTGCATGGTGCATGTGTGTGCATATATGTGTGTGTACTTGCATGTGTGTGCAAGTATATTGCGTGTGTGCATGTATGTGCATTATGTGGTTATGTGTGTACATGCAATGCACACACGCAATGCGCATGCACACACATGCACACACACAATGCACAGACGTGCAAACACACACATGCACACACATATACAATGTGCACATGAAGGTGAGACAAGCCTATCAGGCTACACTATCATTTCTAGATGTAAATTTTAAAGTTAATCTTTTACATGCAACAGTTGTTGCATTCTTCAGGGTCAAGACATCCAATTTCAGATTATCATGAATTACTTAACCTAATGTGACCAAAAAAACTAAACATGTTCTTTTATCTGTTAAAAATAAATATAGTTAATGCTATTCTCGCAAAAAAAAGTACTACGAATCATGTAATATTAAATCTTACTATAACGATTGATGTGTAATATAATTAAGAATTCTACTGTAGAAATGGCACAGGGAAATCCTCTCAGTTTTTAGTTTATGTAAGTTTCTAGGTTTGTTCTGCATCCTCAAAAACACTCAAGCTTCAAAGCGTGGAAATAAAATTAGACAGTGGAGCTGCCTGTAAAGGGGGCCGTCAGGGGAATGGGTGGGTGCACAGAAGAGAGAATGCTCGCGCTTTTAGTCCCAATGTGTTCATAGTTTTTATCCAAGACCTGTCAAGGCCAAGTGAGGCACAAAACCAGACTGACTATGGTCAGGCAATTTAATAAGAGTTGAGATTTGAGTCTTGTGGACAAGCAGTGTCTGAGGTGAGCTATATGTACCAGCCGTGTGACTGTGGAAGGTGAGGCATCGGGCCAAGGGCTGACGTTTTAGTCTTCAGATCACTCTCTCACATCACTGCATCCAGACTCTAGTTGGTACTAATCAGGTGTTTGTTGATTGGATGGATGGATGGATAGATGGACGGACAGATGGACGGATGGATGGATGGATGGATGGACAGACGGACAGGTAAATGAGTGCATGTGGCCACCAAAGTAGCTACAATGATGGTCGCTTCATCGACAGAAGGGCACACTTAGTGTGAGGTCGCCTCCAGCGTCCTTGTCCCTGCATTTGTCCACACATGCCCCATTGTGTTCAGTTCCCTTCAAGACAAAACTGGGGACCTATGTCATGTTCCTACCGAACGAGCCACAGGAAACCCCACAGACGGGGCCTGCTGGCTCCTCGGCACGAAGCAGTGGCCCCAATTCAGAATCCTTGTGGTCTTCACCATCATCTGCCTTTAGCAAAAAGTTTAATTTAACAATATCCTTGAGGACACTGTGAAATATAATTGTATTAACTCTTGACCCTTGACCACACAGCTTTGTAGTATTCTATGTGACATAACTGGAAGTGCACCTGAAAGCCTCGGGCTGCACCCCGAAGTCCGATGGCCGTGAGGAAGCGCTCCTGTGAGGTCATCTGCTTTAGGCTGACTTAGCCACTTTCCGTGGGGAAAATAACTGACAAAAAAAATAATGTTTTTGAGAAATGTTTTTGCAAGAATGAACCAAATGAGCTTGAAAGAAAAGCTCCGACATAGCAAAAATTAAAATTTTAGAAATCTTGTAATCACCTCTGTGAGCCTGAGAGCTTCTCATCACTTAGACTTTCGGTTTTGAGAGCAGGGGAGTTATTAATGAATGTGATTTTGATATGATGAAATGTGCCAAATGTGAGGACAGATTTTCTTCCCAAACTTCAACCAAAACAGCATATTGCAGCAGAATGAATACAGAAGCACATATGAGCGTGCAGCTAACTTCCATCAAGCCAGACGTTAAAAAGACTTCAAAGATGCAGAACAGGAACGCTCTTTCACTACTCTTTTTTTTTTTTTTTGGTTTTGGAAAATATGCTAAAAATGCTATTTATGTGAACATATAATGAGCTTATTATTGTTATCTTTAAGCGAAGTTAAAATGTGTACGTTAGAAATTTCTTGGTTTTAATATCTGTTACAGTAAACATCAATAGCTATAAATCACATAAACAAAAGCTCTTTGAGATATTTGGAAATTTTCAAGAGCATAAAGGGCTCCAAAGGCTGAAAGTTTGAGAACCACTACTGTGGTCTCATCTTAATCCTTAGATTCTCTGCTTCGGTGGATTCGTGGAATTTAGAAATCATTAACTACCCATCCCTCCTGAAATTCCTCAATATTAAATTGCAAAGTCTGCTTTTTAAAATGTAGAAATTAGACGGTGGCACACATGCACAAATTACTACCTGGACCCCACAGGCGATGGAGCCTCAGCCCTATGGAAACCTCAAGCGGGCCCGTGCGTCTCACGCACTGTTACTAAATTTGTCTTCACCAACAACTCCATCCTTCTGTTTAGTTTCAAAACCCTGTGTTTATCTTAAGTTTTAAACAGGAAGAAATGATTTGTGCTTCTGTCTTCATTCCTAACTCAGGCACAGAGTACCTCAATAATTTAAAAAGAAAAGGGGGTGGGAGGAAAGGGAACAATCTGTTCTAGAGAGAGGGGTGTCTGTCTCCGAGTCACAATGACCTGGAGGAAGCAAACCTCTAGGAACGTGACCGGGTCCTGCTGCTCCTTCGAGGCAGGGTGTCCGGCCCCATGGGGCAGGGAGCCTCCCCCGTCACCGCCCTCGCCCATCTCAGTGACCATGCGCAGAGCCAGCCAGTGGGACTCTGAGGACAGAGTCCATTCCTACTTAATTTCCCTCTTTTTCTTCCTCAGGAACTTAACTGGCATGTTTCCTGAGTACCCTAACGTGGAAGAAGGAGGGTCAGCAATTATCTTTTCCAACAAGACTCCGCAACAGGTACGGAGATGCTGGAGACATAAAACACGAATATACTATAATCCCGTTTCTGTAACTGTACACCTGATGGGCTCCTAGTGTTGGTAGGTTTGGGTGATTCTCCTGCAAATATTTGCATGGAGATATTTTGATGTCTCATCAATTATGTATTTTTAAATTTACTTCAAAATGAATTCATGCTTTCTCCTGTCTTACCTTTGAGAGAGATGTGATAACAGAGTATTTATCACAGAAACCAAGAGAAAACTTGCATCGTGCTCAACAGCAGAGCACTAGAAGCATTGCTATTAAAATTATCATGAAATTCATGCTAATATACTCCAGCTGATATACTGGACTACACAAAACTCAAAAAACAAAAAATATCATAATTGGAATTAAAATCATGTGAGAACTGGAGAAAATATTTGCAACATATGGGATGATAGCTATCTTTCATATATAAAGGGTTCTTAGGAAATATTTTTTATTTTTTATTTTTTATTTTTTATTTATTTATTTATTTTTTATTTATAATAGTCACACAGAGAGAGAGAGAGGCAGAGACACAGGCGGAGGGAGAAGCAGGCTCCATGCACCGGGAGCCCGACGTGGGATTCGATCCCAGGTCTCCAGGATCGCGCCCTGGGCCAAAGGCAGGCGCCAAACCACTGCGCCACCCAGATATCCCCGGTTCTTAGGAAATATTAAGAAAAATCTGAACACCTCAGTAGAAAAGGAGGCAAAAAAAAATGTTACCTTGATTTTTAAAACCTTTAAACTCACTAGCAAAAAACTTAAATCTCTCTCTCTCTCAATAAATAAATAAATAAATAAATAAATAAATAAATAAATAAATCTTAAAAAAAAAAAAAAGGGCAGCCCTGGTGTGCAGCGGTTTAGTGCCTCCTGCAGCCCAGGGTATGATCCTGGAGTCCTGGGATTGAGTCCCACACTGGGCTTCCTGCATGGAGCCTGCTTCTCCCTCTGCCTGTCTCTCTCTCTCTCTCTCTCTCTCTGAATAAATAAATAAATAAATCTTTTTAAAAAATTTAAATATAAAATAATGTTCCTATAGCTCTTTTCATCTATAGGATTGGTAAAAATTTTAAATCCTGGTAATCACTAGAGTTGCTGAGCATGGGGAGAGAAGTCATTCTCCTACATTGTGGCTGGATACATAAATATATAAATTAGTGTGACCTTTTTGAGGGACATAAACCAAGTAAATATCAAATGTGTATATTACTTTATCCATAAATGCTATTTAAGGAATTTATACTAAGAAAATAAGACATGTGGCCATAGACTAGAGACAACAAACTTTTTCCATGAAGGGCCAAATAGTAAATTTGTGAGGCTGTGAAACATACGTTCTCTGCCATAACTATCAGCTCTGCATGAACTACTCATTCTAGCATGAGTGTAGACACAGACAGTAGGTAATGAATGAGCATGGCTGTGTTCCAATAAAACTTTATGTACAAACTAGGCAGCAGGCCAGATTCGGCCCATGCAATATGACTTGCTCACCGACCCCCTGCCGTAGATGATTGAAACAGCTGTTGGTGGCTGCCCCGTTCATCGCATTGACAAAGAAAGCAGGCTACTGTTCACGAGGAGGGAACTAGTTTAGGAGCATGAAGCACTACACAGCAGTAAAAGCTCTGCTGCAAGTCAGGGTCTCTCCATCTCAGCACTGCTGACCCCACGGTCAGCCTCCTGACCCCCCACAACCCCATGCACCCCTGAGTGAGCTGTCACGATTAGAGAGACGTGCTCTTTCCCCAGCCCCCTGTCAGAAGCTGATGTCAGCTCCTCAGCCCCCACTCCACCCTCTGGCAGACTGCTGTCCTCCTCAGAACTCAGTGACCATGTACTGTCCACCCTACCATTTGGTAGTTCATCAAGCCCTCTCCTGAGTGACTGTCATTTCAACTCGATGTTATTTCTCTTTTTTACATGGTTAGGTCTTGTCCCTGCAGCTAAATTGTCAGACACAAGTTGTGTCTTGAAAGCCCAGGACCAGAAACCGAATGCATTCCGTGTTAGTTTAGAAAAGGTAATGATTACAGAATTGAGAGTGTTGGTGCAATTTCTGAATTGTGCACAAGAAACATTCAAAAGTAAGGTTAGTCTACTAAAAACAAAAGAAGATGAAGATGTCTGGCTAATACTTAAAATAAAACAAAGAAGGCCACAAAGCAGCATGACTTGTAAAGACAGGTGATTGAAGAGTACGAACAGCATAGCAGGATGAACCAGTCCCCCCACACGCTGGGTCTGTGATTTAGATGAGCTGACTCGTGTACTGTACCTGCAGCAATAGGCATGGAAATCCCAAAGGAAGTCATGATAATTGTTACTAGTGGGAGCAGGAGGATGAAGAGACAGACCAAGCATGACCATTATGGCATGTACATAAATACTCAACTTTATGTTTGTAAAAAGCAAGCAATACAAACACCTTTTACAAAGTGAGCATAATCACGTCGATATCAATGCTCCAAAAGAAGACCAAATACAAATAAAATCACAGATTAGTCTTCCTTACAAGTATTAATGCAAAAATTCAAACTGAAATATTAGCAGACCAAAACCAGCAGCACACTAAATAAGCAAAACACTGCAGTCACATGGCATTTATTCCAGAATGCAAGAATGTCTAGGGTTGAGGATGTCTGTGAATACACTGCTTCCTGTAAAATGATCCAAAAAAAGAAAAACATAAGTTCATCCCTGTGGATGCTGGTGGGGCATTTCACGAATTCAGCATCCATTCTTGATTTTAAAAACTAAAACGAAAAAATTAGAAGATAGGGATAGTTGTTTAACATGACAAAGTATTTCTTAGTTCAAGGTCCAATATTATGCTTAATGAAATTTGCTAGAAACCATTCCACCAAGGTCATGAAAGATACAAAGATGGCCATTGTTACTGCTCTCCCCTAGGATCCACTGAACACTATTGGACACGAGCAAGAACATAGAGATACAGAAATTGGAACAGAGGAAGCAAAATGATCACTCTTTATAGGTACGCTCTACACCTAGAAAAGCAAAGAGAATAAACTGAAAACTAAAGAGTGTGAGAAGGAAGATGGGGAGTAAGTTACAGAGAGCAAAAGCTTTTATGTGTGCAAACAACAGCTAGATAGAAAATACAACAAAATGGTCCATTTACAAACAGCAACAACAATACAAAGATAAAGCATCCAGGAACAAACATAATAATAAATGTGTCTTCTCTGTGAGGAAAAGCTTTAAAAAATGTGAGGGATGCAAATGGAAAGAAGGAAAAGCATACTGTATTCTTGGGTAGGAATACTCCACACACATCTCATAAATACATCACATCTCCCAAACATCAAATGCACGTGTGATATGATCCAAACAAAAATACCAAAGGCATTATGTTGGGGGTGGAGGCAGGCCACATGGAAGGTGACCAACCTGATTCTAAACTTCAGGTGAAAGCAAATACACAAGAACAACCAGTAAAATTCTGAAAACACATGTAATGAAGAAGAACTAGCCCTGCCGAGTATTGAACCATGCTATTAAGAACCCATTGGCACAGACAAATCACTATAAAGACAGATCAGTGGAAAAGAAAAGAAAATCAAGAAATGTACCCAAATACATATGTCAATTTAGTACATAGTAAAGATGGCATCTTACCTTTCTTGGTAAGGGGAATGTGTAGAATAACCACATTGTCATCTGAAAAAAAAAGAAGAAAAGTAAATCTCTATTTCTTTATACCTCACCCCAGGATGATTCTGGATAGATCAAAGATTTAAATGCCAAACAAAACAAAACAAACAAACAAACAAACAAAAAAACCTAGAAGAAGCCAAGGAAGAAATGCTATACCCTTAGAGTGGGAAGACATTTCTATGTCTGTTGCACAACCCAGGGCTCATAAGAGGCACAAAATGAAATTTTAAATGGCACACACAAAAATTTTCTAACCTGCATGGCAAACCTACCCCAAGTGAAGTCAAATGACAGATGACACAGTAGGATAATTACTTGTAATAAGCACCACAGACATGAGATCATTTTTCTCATATATAAAGAGCTCCTACAGCTCTATTAAAAAAAAGATCAATAACCCAATATTTTTAAAAAGCCAAAGGATATGAACAGACATCTCTCAAAAAAGAAAATGTAAATGGGTTTGAAACATAATAAAAGATGTTCGACATATAAAAAGATGATCAACCCCACACATAGAAATGCAAATTAAAACTATACTGACAGACAAAATTGATAAATTGAACCTCATCAAAATTCAAAACTTGCACTTCAAAAGATACCATCCAGAAAATGCAAAGACAAAAACAGACTGGGGTAATACCTGATAAGAGATTTGTATCCAGGATAAACAAAGAATCTCTTGCATCTGAATAAGAAGACAATTCAATCAAAAAATGGGCAAAAGACTTAAATAGACAATTCACAAAGGAGAGCTAATTAGCACATGAAAAGATGCTTGGCATCATTAGTCTTTCGGGAGATAAAACTACTGTGAGACCATTTCATTCCCACTAGGATGGCCATAATCAAGAAGATAGGCAGTAAAAAATATTGTGGGTGTAGAGGAAGGGGAACTCTCCTGTGGTGCTGGTAGGAATGCAAAATGGCGCAGCCACTTTGGGAAAGGCTTGTCCATTTCTTTAAAGTTAAATATAAACATACCAAATGAGGCAGCAGCCTGCTGTCAGTACTCTATCCAAGAGAAGTGAGAACATGTCCACCCAAAGGAGTTTGTACACGAATATAGGAGCATTACTCGTAATAGCCAAAAAATTGGAACAGAATAAATATCCATCTATCAACCAGTCACTGGATAGGCAGATATGGTGCATCTAGACAATGGAATATTATTTGGCAATAAAAAAGGAAACACCAATTGAGATACGCTACAACGTGGGTAGACTCAAAACCATGATGCAAAGGGAAAGGAATCAAACATGAGAGACCACACATTATATGATTCCATTTACAGGAAACGTCCAGACAAAGCAAATAGAGGCAGGGAGGAGATTAGCCGTGGCCTGGCCAGGCGTGAAGGACGAGGAAAGGGACTGATAGTGGACACGAGGGGTCACACTGGGGTGATGGGAATGTTCTAAAACTGATATATGGTGATGGCTGCGCAACGCAGAAAATGTACTAAAAATGATTGAATCGTACTCTTGGAATGGGTGAATGTATAAAATGTAAAATATGCCACAATAAAATTATAATAAATCATTATGAAAGAAGAGAGGTGGTGGGCCAGATTTGGCCTTCAGCCCCCACAGTTTATTGAAAATATGGTGGCTGGTTTAATAGGGCAATATAGTGCACTTCTCACTTTGGGAGGTTTTGCTATAGCTGAAGAGCATGAGCAAAGTTAATTCAGCACTGGCATCTAAAAAAAGAAAAAGAACTAAAACAACCACAGTGACATACCATTTCTTCAGCCGTTCCGTTGGCAAACATCACACACTGTGTCACCCTGTGTCAGAGCATATGGGGAAACAAGCACTCGCCCGCATGGCTGGTGAAAGTGTAAACTGGCACAGCCCAGTGGAGGCAGTTTGACAGTATTACAGCTGCACATACCCTCGGTCCAGCAGTTCTCCTCTTAGGAATTTATCCTGCAGATATGCTCACATACCTGCAAAGTGATTTTTGCATGCATTTCTTTGTGCAGCATGATTAGTAACAGCAGACGATTGGAAACAACCTAATTCCACCGGTAGGAGAATGGCCAGATAATCTACGGGACACCCGTAAAAACAGAACAAGGAAGCCCTTTAGGTACTGCTATGACAAGTGGCCAGGGACATTATTAAGAGGAAAATACACAACAAGGGCAATGTGTACGATACACTGACATGGGTATAAAATGACCAATCGATGGTTACATCATGTATTTGTATGCATGCATGTGCACATATTTGTGTGCTTTGGAAGATTTTGCTAGAGTTGAAAATCAAGAGCAAAACAAATTCAACACTGGCCTAAAAAAAAAAAGAGACAAACTCCACACACTATTTTCAAGTGTGTGAATAGCAAGCATAACACATCGGAGAGTGTGTGTGTGTGTGTGTGCGTACACGTATATTTGCATATAACTATATTAAATATCTCTGGAAGCACCTCCAAGGTATTGAAGCTCCTTTAGAAAGCAGATCTTGCTGGTGGGCTCACAGCATGGGAGCAGAACATTTCACGACACGCTCTTTTGTAAGTTTTGAATTTGTGGATCAGGTGAATATATTTATCAAAGTCTTAGTAAACTAAGTCAGGATATAGAGGAAATAAGTAATACAATGGAGAAGGCTTTAAAAGATATGCTGAATTGTGCCACAAATGAGGATTCCTTTTTTTTGTGTAGCTGCTCACATTTTATGCATCAGGTCATTTTTTAAAAATTGTCTGTATATTTTTCTGAAAGCTTCCAAACATCCGAAGGGCCAAAAAAAAAAAAAAATGTTCATGCTCCCTACATGCTCCAAACATAAAAGTCCTGAGTAGCCCCAGTTTGGTTCTGAGTTGAAGTGAGCTTGATCCCCAAGGAAAACACTGCCACTTGAACAAGGGACTTTTAATTCCATCTAAAGACACGCTTTTTATTACCAAATAATGTACGCAACACATACGTCACCTCTTACCCTCGCCAGCACCCTCTCTGTGCCTCACCCCACCGAGAGCTTCACTGGAGCCTTGGGATGGGTTGGCCTCTGGACAGTGGAAAGGAGACACATGACTAATGACTAGAGTGTTGTTTTTAAGCCCAGATGGGACCAGAATATCCTGCTCTTGTTCACAGTAAAGCTATCTGTTATATTTTTTAAAGTGCGAACTAAGCTCCTAAGAACAACATAGGTATAAATATAAAAAAATGTAATACTAGAAAATAAACGTCTGCGCGGTAGTAAATCACTAATAAGCCGTAACAAGTAGACTTGACCCCAGGAGGGTGGTTAGTTCGACGTAGTAAAGGTGAAAGGATACTAGCCCTTTTGTTTCATTGCATACTCTGCTCTCCAGAGATTACCACTGAATTTGGTGTTTGTCATTCCTTCATATTTCTTTGTTCTTTGATTACATATGTATCCTGAAACCGTAGAGGGTAATTTTTCTATTTAACTGTATGTATCTTGTACGATAGGATAAATTTACGTGTGTCATTCCGCATCTTGCATCTTTTCTTTCTCCGTTGTGAAGGTCATCCTGGCTAGCACCTGTTCGAATCCCAGTTCAGCATTGGCCAGTTGTGTGTCCTGGGCCACATGGCTGACGTCTCTGTGCCCCCTTCTCTTATCGATAAAACGGGCTGGTATCAGCTCCCATCCGTAGGCCGCATTTAGCAGTAGATGAGTTCATCTTTAGTACCGTGCTGGGCTTACCATAAGTCCAATGGATGGAAGCACTGACTTGATTTTAGGAAATGAAACTAGGAAACTAGAACCCAGAGAAGTTATGCTACTTGTCTTGGTCACATGACCGGTGATGGGCAGAGCCCCGGGGTCTAACAAGAAATGGGTCCCATCACCGTCACCCTCATATCTCCCAGAAGTCGTGGCTCCCCACCACAGCAAATGGGAGCTCAGCAAACATCCTTGTACAGAACAGATCATATGGTTTTTCATTATATGGTTTTCATTATATGGTTTTACTAATTCTCCAGTGATGCTGATCCGATATGAACCAGGTATTTCTTAAGAAATATTTAAAATTTGGGGAGCATAAGTGGGATTTTGTCACTGCAGGACATACAGATTTAATCACAGGTGAAAGGAAGCAACCCTGAGAAGAGATGCATGATCATTTACGGGAAAGCAAAGTTACTGTAAGATCAACTGTCACGCAGAGTCCAGGCAGGAGTCACAAGGTGTCCTCAGCTCCTCTGGGGAAGAGGCGTGGGCAGGCCTGGCACACAGGCTGCGGCAGAGACACCAAGGAAGCCATGACCTCCCTCATGTTTATATTCATAGGAGCCCTGGGGACCAGAGCAGCTCTGAATTGGGGGGCAGAGGGGGCTGGGTTCAGAAATGTCCAACCTCCCTCAGCCTCCCCATCATCTGCCCCCACCCCGAGATCTGACTGCGGCCTCACTGTTGAATCCAACCAGAGGCAGGTGGCAGGAGGTGATGTCCCCAGAAGGGTCGGCCTCAGACCCAGAGCAGGGCAGGGAGGGAGCAAGGACAGGTCAGCACAAATACGTCCTCCAGACAGAAAAGGGGTCCTCATCTTGATAGGGGTCCATGAAAGTGAGAAGTTGATTTTGTATTTCTTGCCAGGTCACTGAAGATATTATTGCAACCCAAGAAGAGGAGGAGAAAAACAAAAAGAAAAAGAAGAAGAAGGCAAAGAAACCCAAGAAACCTAAAAAAGAAAAGGAAAAGAAAGAGACAAAGGAAAAAAACAAGGTAAGGGATTTGGAATTTTAAAAGAAATTTTTTTTTCTTTTAGGTGGATTTCTTGCTTTCAATCAATGCCATCGCCTCAAATCTCCTGAGATTGCAGTCATTTGTTTCCTAGGAAACCGTTCTACCAACTGTTATTCAATATTTTTTTATGTTCCTCGATAACTGGTCATCCTCTTCTCTGTGACTTATAATAAATACCTATTAGCATAAAGGTGGTTTTCGTGACTTCGATACTTTATGCATTTATTCACATATGGGATAGCTTTGAATTTTTATTCCTCAAAATAAATGATCCCCCTCTTCTTTCCTCAAGGGTAGAGATCAGAAAAAATGCTCGCAAACCAGGTGACCACTACAAAGTCAACATAATCTTAACTACTTTAACCAAAATGTGTTTGTTCAAGTTTATCACTTTTTGTTGACATATTGGATGTATTTTAATGGAAGTTTTTGTTTCTTACTACCCAAAGGATAAAAGGATATCAGATTTCAAAGAGTGTCACTTTGGGCCAGGCCTCCCCTCCTGCAGTCGGGAGAGGATGAGGCTTTACCAGGTGCTGCTGTCACGGGGCAGGAACTGGAGGAGTCTTCCTCCAAGCTCGTGGACAGGTGCGCGCTCCCTGGACAGCGTTCTCTCAGCAGAAACTCCTCCATGGGAGATGGCTGGAAGCTCGCATCACCCTAAAGCATGATCATGTTTCAAGAGGCATTTCTGCACAGACGGATCCTCCTTCACAGCTGACCAGAACTCTGACCTGAATCGACTCGGGAGAATGGATCCTTAAGGGGTATGTCCGTGTGTGACTCTGTCCAGAGGCAGAGATCCATCTCTTGCTCAGGCCGTGGCAGTCACACTCCTCGTGTTCCAAGAGGTGCGTCCGGGAGAGAAACGAGACAGGCTGTGTCATCAAAGACAAGCGACTGGACCAAGGAATCGGAAATTGTGAGCAGGGGAGAAAGGAGGATGGTGGATATACAATGGCAACACCCAAACTCCACAGAAATGCAACATTTTGCTTTTATGAAAGCCAACATTTTGTGATGAAAGCCAACATTTTGCTAAAAATCTCTTGCATGAGGGCACCTGGGTGGCTCAGTTGGTTGAACATCCGACTCTTGATAATGGGCCAGGTCATGATCTCAGGGTCCTGGGATGGAGCCCCAAGTCGGGCTCCGTGCTCAGCCTGGAATCTGCTTCTCCCTCTCCCTCTGCTCCTCCCCACCCCCTCTAAAATAAATACATAAAATCTTTAAAAAAAAATCCCTTGCACTATTGCAGGCACCCAGCTGGAGGCAACTGCCCCTTTTGCAAGGCTCACCTCCTGCACCATGATAAGCAGAAATCTTCCAACTTCCCCCACCTGTCTTTGTCCCTTTCCTTAACCATGTACCATTGCTGTGAACAAAAGAAGAGAGACCTCTTACTGCTCGCTCTGGACACAACCCACTCCACGGTAGTCCCCAGCTACCCAGTGTGTCATGCTGACCCCTCACCTAATTCCTCCCCAGGAATTGTTCCGGGTCTAAAGGAGCCGCTCCATGCAAAGTCCCAGCACCCTGCCCAGGGAACTGCATCCAGGGATAGCCATGTTTGGGTACAAAGACCCAGTCCCCTCATGGGACATCTCTGAATGGTTCTCCTGGTCCTGGGCTCCCCGTGGGGTCAGCTGACAGCTCACATCCAGTCACATCACATCTCAGTTGCATCAACTTCTCTGTCCGGTGCTGCCTGTCTCCCTTCTTCCCTGTGGGTGGTGTTCCCAGTAAACCACCTGCACAGCCTCCATCTGAGCATTTCCAGGGAATCCAGCCCATGAGGCCACCTGTTGCCCGACTGCTGGCCCCAATGCTTCTAACTTGTTGCAGAAAAAAATAAGACGGGAGCTTACCTGATACGGTTAATTTTTAAAGCCCTCCTCTCACTTTGCAAGATAATTTTGAAGCAGTGCCTAAGAATAAGGACAATTGGAAGAATTTCAATTTTATTCTAAGCATTCTCTTCCGCTAAATATGCATTAGGGAGTTTGACACTTGCTAATTAAAAATTCACTGTTAATGAAGCTTGTTCCATAAAAAATCTGAAATTATCAGCTACACAATCTGGTCTTTGTTGAGTGAAGGTATTTTATTAACTAGCTATTAAAGAGTCATTTAATGATGAACAGTTTGGGACAAAAAGCAAAGTTTGAGTGTATCAGCATTTATGAAGTAGTTGCAAATGAAGGATTAAATCCTTCAGAGTTACTTAGAACTGAATTTATTCATGAAAAGTACAAGTCTACACGGTGATAACATAATCAATGAAAGAATAAATGGTAATCTCTAATGAAAATTGATATCATCACATTATGTTCCTACTCATTACTTAGAGGTCAGATCATCTTTTCTGTTGACTTTTTAAAGTCTTACTCTAGAAGCAATCCCAAAGCCTCCAGAAGCATTCGTGAGATGAGCTATTCAAATCCTTGTATGAGAATTGCTATTTGACCAGAAGAAAAAGTCATCTATTATTCACCCTGGTTAAAGAGTAATGCAGGGGAGACAGAAAACTAGTTTTGTTTAGCTTGCATAGATACTGACCCAACCCCAACCCTGTTTCCCACGGTGGCACAGCTGGGAGGTTATCCTTCAGGTATTTTTATAAACTTGGTCATTTCTCAATTGCCAGTGCATATATAGTCAGAAAACTTGGGAAAGACCTCATATTAACAAAAAACTGAGGATTCTCTGGATATTTCCACTCACCTCCATAAATGGAAAATAGACGCTTGTTAAACTATCACCCAAGGACAAGCTTCATCAATCCGCAAGATGGCTACAAGTGAGCATAAGTGGCCGAAGACAGGGCGTCGACAAGGGTCAGGCAGTGAGGGGATCAGAAGGCTGGACGGGGACCGGGGACTCCAGGCAGGATTCCAGGCAATGGGTGAGCCAGAGAACCATAGGGCCATGTCAGGGCAGGGATAACAGAGGCCAGGGAGGGTGTGTGGTGTGGGGCTGGGAAAGAAAGCTTGGAGCAGCCATGGATGGGGCCTTTGGGTGCTGTGCAGAACCTTCCAGAGAAGACAAGAGTCATCCTGGGGGTAGTGACTTGAGCAGACCTGAGTTGTGTGAGTTGTAGTCTAAGGCCTGTGGTTTGTGGCCAAAGTTGGGATGGTCCGTGGGTGAGGAAGTGACCGAGGCAGGGAGACAGGTCCAGGTGGTGACCACCATGAGACAGGAGTCAGGCTCAGTGCAAGCCCAGGGCCCACACAAGGACAAGTGTGGGCCAGGGGTCGGAGCACCTCAGAAGTCTGCATCCTTCCACATGGGAGGACGCATTGAAAACCAAACATCATTCACAAGGTAGAGAGCGAAGCAACTGAGTTTTGTTTCCCTCGATTTTTTCTGAAAGTAATGAAGAAGGAAAGGTACATCCAGCTGGTGATGCGAAGATCTGGGCTTATAGTCACCAACACCCGTCCCTGGCTCACAAAGACCCACCGTCACCCTTTTAAGATTGCTTCTCTTCACACTTCGACCCTTGCCTGGGGTCACCTCTATCAGCATAAATGTGTGTCAGAGTGACCTGCCCAAAGCACCTCTCTAGTGCAGCAGGCACGAGCCCCCCTTAGACACTCTGTTATTCAGAATTATGAGAATCAGTGAGTACCCCTGGGTGTCTTGAGACGTTTGAACCTGGAGATGCCTGGGATGAAGTTTAGGGGTGAGAATTTGTAAGTTTTGCAGTCCCTGCTTGGATTTCCAATCTTCGGTGGGGCTGGCAGCCTGAGAAAAGAAAGGGCTGTTATGGTGGGTCTCCATAATCGTGCACAACATTTTAAAATAAAATAACTGTGGGAGCACCTGGGGGCTCAGTTGGTTAAGCGTCAGACTCTTGATTTCAGCTCAGGTCATGATCTCAGGGTCTTGGGATCAAGCCTCATGTCGGGCCCTGCACTGAGTGGGGTGATTCTCTCTCTCTCTCTCTCTCTCTGTCTCTCTGTCTCTCTGTCTCTCTCTCTCTCTCCTTCCCTCCCTCCCTCCCCGCCCCTACTCACATGCACTCATGCTGTCTCTCTTAATTAACTAATTAATTAACTGTGGCTGGTAATCTTACATTCATTTGACCATTTCATCAAAAATTTTGCAAACAATTTAACATTGAAAGCATGAAAGTTTTCAATTTTGTATCTGGATCCATCTGGAGACCTCTATTCTGAGATGCTGAAGGAGAAAAGCAAAGAGATTGGTCTAGGTGTTTTCACCTCACCAGAGCTAGTAAAGGAAAAACATAGAAACACCCTAAACACTTTCAAAGATGAGCTTCCAGGGACACCTGGGTGGCTCAGTGGTTGAGCATCTGCCTTCAGCTCAGGTCGTGATCCCGGGGTCTTGGGATTCAGTCCCACATCAGGCTCCCTGCGTGGAGCCTGCTTCTCCGTCTGCCTGTGTCTCTGCCTCTCTCTGTGTCTCTCATGAATAAATAATTAAAATCTTTTTTTAAATAATAAAGATGAGCTTCCAAAAATTAATCATTTCATCCCCTAGATGAGAAAATGAACATCTACCTGTACCTTATATAAAAATTCTCTCACCATGGATCATGGACTTACATGTAAAACTATAAAACTTTTAGGGAAAAACATCTTCAGGATCAAGGGCTCAGCAAACAATTCTTACACTTGACACCAGAAGCATCCATAAAAGGAAAGAGTGATAAATTGGACTTCATCACAATAAAAATTAAAAAAAAAAAACCTTTACTCTGGGAAGAGGATGAAAAGACCAGACACAAACTGAAAGAAAATATTTGCAAGCTATAGATGTGACAAACGACTTGCATCTAGAATATATGAAGAATTCTCGAAATTTAACAGTAAAAAAAAATTCATCTTTCTTTTGGATCTTTGGTTTGCAAACCATCTCTAAAAGATAAGGACATCCTCTGTTAAGAATATGTGATGGTTACCCTACAACCCAGCAATTGCACTGCTGGGTATTTACCCCAAAGATACCGATGTAGTGAAACACCAGGACACCTGCACCCCAATGTTCACAGCAACAATGTCCACAAGAGCGAAACTGGAAGGAGCCACGATGTCCTTCGACAGATGACTGGACAAAGAAGATGTGGTCTGTATACACAAAGGGATATTTCTCAGCCCTCAGAAGAGATGCATACTCACATTTGCTTCGACATGGATGGAACTGGAGGGTATTATGCTGAGTGAAGTAAGTCAATCAGAGAAGGACATTATATGGTTTCACTCATACAGGGAATATAAGAAATAGTGAAAAGGACCATAAGGGAAAGGAGGAAACTGAGTGGGAAAAATTAGAGAAGGAGACAAACCATGGGAGACCCCTAATTCTGAGAAACACACAAAAGGGTTGCAGAAGGGGAGGTGGGTGAGGGGATGGCGTGACTGGGTGACGGGCACTGAGGAGGGCACTTGATGGGATGAGCACTGGGTGTTATACTATATGTTGGCAAATTGAATTTAAATTAAAAAAGAATATGTGATAGAGGGGCGCCTGGGTGGCTCAGTTAAGTGTCTGCCTTCAGCTCAGGTTATGATCTCAGTCAGGGTCCTGGGATCGAGCCCTGAATCAGCCTGCTTCTCCCTCTCCCTGCCTCTTCCCCCTGTTTGTTCTCTCTCTCTCTCTCCCCGTCAAACAAATAAACAAAATCATTTAAATATATATATATGCTAGAGAAGAAAGCTAGCGTCAGGAGGACATTCTCTGCCAGCCAAGAGCCATCTCTGCAAATGTGCTTTCGGTATCAAAGTCACAGCCCTTGTCTGACAGTCGCTTTAGGAGCCAGAAGAGGAGCCCCATGCGATCCATCCTTGCACCTCTTTTCTCTTTGTTGTTTTTCAAGCCATGTGTTGAACCACTTGGGCCTATTTTAGGTGGATTGTCTCTGTCCGGAACTCGTGATCATGTGAATCCTAAAGTCTTCTCTACGTCCACCTAACGTCGTGCTAAATCCTGGCAAGAGCCTGGCACCCAGATCCAGCACCACGAGCTGTAAAAGGTGCCGTTTGTCTGCAGCGCCACCCAGCCTCTCCGTGACCCCCACGCCTCCCTCTCCCGCCGCCTGGCCCACGGAGGTGCTGCTCCACGCTGGACCACTGAGCCAACCACGTTCTCATACCATCTTAGGGGGTTTGCAAACTAAACTTTGTACCACTTCACAAAGAGGGAGAAGCACGCGTTGCGGATTTCCAGAGGCTGTTCTCAGGAATGAGGCCATCATCGTAGACACGTCCTCTCCTCCAGCCTCTTCTGACATTCCAGCCAGCTTGACGTCCCTACAAGGACTCAGGCTGGGATCAGCTTCCAGAGCTAAGAAGGAACCCGATTGTCAGACAAGCCCAACGTGTGGGGTACCCCCGGAGAGGCAACTGAAACGGGGGTGCCACAGTGAACCTGCAGGCAGGGCTGAATTTCTAGAACCATCCATGCCCTGGATGGTGGACACAACGCTCCCTGCTCAGACTGGCCAGCAGGGAACCTGCCCGGGTGGGTGGCCAGGGGCTGGACCTTTGCTCATAAGCCAGAAAGAGCACGTGTGCCTTGGCACAGCCCAGGCATGAGGATGTGTGTGCCTCGTAACTGTCGCATCCGGGTCAAAGTAGGCCTGTAATCAACAAAAATATCATTTTTCCTCAACAGGAAGAAGATGAGGGATGGAAAATGTCACCGAGTGTGTTCCTTCCCATGATGGAGGAAGGAAACAACGTGTACAAAGGTTGGTGCAGGAGAATATGGGAAGGCAATGGGTTACCCGTCCGCCCAGGGTGACCCCTGGCCCGAGCACCCGGCCTGTGCGGGGAAGAATTAGGTGCTCAGCCAGGAGAGGCTGCAAACGTGCAGCTCATCGCCAGCACCTTCTGTCGGTCTCTATTTTAAAATTCCTTTGAGTCGCCGAAAGGCACAGAATCAGTAAAAAAAAGCCAGATATGAATAGTACGAGGACGTGATCTAAACCTCCATTCTGTTTTTGAACCCCTAGGACCTCAGCTGAACATTCTCTTGCTGGGAATGAAAGGGATTGTCCCGGATTGTTTAAATTAATAAATCAATGCCTTATGGACAATGAAATGTTTTAATCCTGTCAGACCAAGACAGGTGTCTGAAAACCCACACATGATTCTTCTGTCCATTGTTCAGCATAATTAGCACCGTGGCTATCATCTGAGTAGAGCTGCAGGTGTAGGCATTGGTCTTTCGGGCATTTCTATTACAATTTACTGGAACAATTGTCCACGTCATCCCAACACAGAATGACCTGCCACGATGACCCTGGTTATCGGTACTCTTCGGTAATCCCTAAAATATGCGATTAGGACGTGGAGTCCGCCTTGCATATCCTTCCTTCCTAATTCTGGTCTTATCTGGGCAGCAGGCATATTTTTTCATTGACTCATGGTTTTTACCCTAATAAATTGAGCCTCACCCTAAGCAGCAGTATCAGCGTCATTTCAGGTTTGAGATGCTCGCTGTATAAAATGAAAATGTCCACGTGCCACCGAAAATGCTTCCACCAAACACTAGTGGCAAGCGTCCCACCCTGCATGCAGTGCTGAGCTCGGGTGGAAGCCCAGGGGGTAGGTGACCCAGCAGGATTTGGCAACCGCTGTAGTTGGGGGAAAGGTCAAAGCAGTGACCTCCTGTTGTTAGATGCCCAAGACACGCAAGCCTTTGTATTTCTCATGCTCATCTCGTTTGATCTTCAGGACAACTGTGCGGGGCGGGGGGCGGGAGGGAGGGGTGAGTAACAAAACTATACCCCTATGGCAGGTGCTGGTAGAGTATTTTTTTTAAACATTTTATTTAAATTCCAAGTTAGTTAACATATTGTGTATTATTAATTTCAGGGGTAGAGTTCAGTGATTCATCAGTTGCTTACGACCCCCAGTGCTCATCCCATCCCGAGCCCTCCTTGGTGCCAGTTCCCCCAGTGACTCCATCCCCCCACCCACCTCCCCTCCAGCGACCCTCCCTTTGTTCCCTAGGGTTAAGAGGCTCTTACAGTTTGTCTCCTTCTCTGCTTTTATCTTATTTTATTTTTCCTTCCCTTCCCCTGTGTTCATGTGTTTTGCTTCTTAAATTCCACGTATGTGAAGTCATATGGCATTTGTCTTTCTCTGACTATTCCACTTAGCATAATACTATCTAGTATCTATATTCCATGATAGATAGATAGATAGATAGATAGATAGATAGACCACATCTTCTTTATCCAGTCATCTGTCGATGGACATCGGGGCTCTTTCCATAGTTTGGCTCTTGTGGACGTTGCTGCTATAAACACTGGGGTGCAGGTGCCCCTTCGAATCACTGCAAACCACAGTGCGGAGCAATCACTGTCAGACACACTCACTCACTGGTGTATTCATTCAACCACCATTGTGTCCAGTACGCCAGGCGTAAGGCTACTGTGGGGATACCAAGGTGGCACGTGCCATCAACATGCTTACAACATACTGGGTGTGGTGGAGGTGGATGGCGTGGGGACAGTGGCATAAGTTGAGTGCTTTTGCAAAGTAGGCTGGCAGCAACAACATCCAAGGTCCAGCTAGGAACCACATGCATCACACTGTAGGGTCATGGGCATGCCATGGATGCTACTAGAACTCAAGTATGTCTGCAACAAGAAGGGCCCCTTATTCAGACCTGCTTTCTGCCACATTTCTTTTGGTCTTTACGGCCACCGCATGGCTTCATATTCTACTGGTCTATCACCAGCTTCCCAGGTTTGCACCTTCGAACCCATCAGGTCATTTGCCAGCTCATGTTCTGCTGAAGTCCTCCCTCCTGGAGCCCTATCACTTGTCATCCCTGGGCCTTCCTTCATCCTTCCTGATTGTCAGTCCTTCATTTTGGTGGAGCCCGTCCTCCCCCAAGGTGTCCTTGAGAAAGAGCTACCGCAGGGGAGCTCTAGACGCCAACACACTTAAATATGGTCTCAGGCTTATACTCAGGTCATAGTTTCCTTCGGCATTTGGAAGGCCTGGCTCTCTTCTCTGAAATTACTATCAGGAGAGAATAAGGGGAAAGACAGGAAAAGCCCTCCTCTGCCATAACAGGGAGTCAGATGCTCACGTCTCAAACTCATAAATCAAGAAGTAGCAGTATGGCCGCATGACGAGCATGGAACAAGAGACAAGCAGCTCGAGGAGCGCTCAGGAAGCTAGACGGCTTCACACCCACCTCCCATGGGTGTCCTGTTCCACCAGCGAGCCAGGCACTCTCACCTCAGGGACCTGGTGCTGTCTGTTCCCCCTGCCTGGAGTACTGGTCCCTGCAGGCCTTCCCTGAGACCCTTGTGGGCTCACAGTCTCCAGCCTCACTCTGTGCCCACCCTGTTTTACTTACCTCGGATCTGCAGGGGATGTGAGTGTTCCCAAGGGATTGCCAGGGATTGCCAGGTCCCAGAAGGCAGCGCCTCGCACTGTCTGCCCAATCTGATAGCAGCACCTGCCCTATAATCAGGCTCAGTCAAGTCATGAACTAAGTAACTTATGAATGAATCAGATTTGCAGATAACTCTGAAACCATTCCATGAAATTTTATTTTAAGAGTTTTATTTATTTATTTATGAGAGACACACGAAGAGAAGCAGAGACACAGGCAGAGGGAGAAGCAGGCTCCATGCAGGGACCCTGATGCGGGACTCGATCCCAGGACCCCAGGATCACGCCCTGAGTCAAAGACAGACGCTCAACCGCTGAGCCACCCAGGCGTCCCTCCATGCAATTTTAAATGAATGAATGAATACAGGAATGAATGCCATTGGGCAATTTCACTGCAAGGCAGAGTTAGACAGTTATGCTATAATCCTTTCCATATTCTCCAACTTTGTCTAAAACAATGTGCATGTATTATTTTGGTAAAAACAAAAACTAACTTGGGGGAAATCTAATGTTCCCGTGGGAAGCCGAGTCTTGCAACCTGCTGATCCACTCAGGAAAGCTCTTGAGACTTTCCACACCGTCTGTGTAATATGTTTCCATTACGCTGTTTGTATAATATCTGTTTCCATAAAGCCTAAAAAAAAAAAAAAAAAAAAAAACAAGCAGTGGTCATTTGGGAGCAGAAATCGTGAAGTGCCATTTCCCTAGCTGGATTTGTAGCGTTTCCTGTGTTATCTTGCCAGGTTTCTGGTAATTTAAAGAAATTAAATGTCTTCATCTTAGCATTTTTTTTTTCCTCAAAAATCCAAGGTTTTCCTTTTCAAATAAAACATTAGCATTTTAATCACTGCCCCCCCCCCCACGTGAGAAACTGCCCCAGCCTGCTTTTCACATTCTCGGGATGAAAGCTTGTGGGGCAGTTGTTGTGCTTTGAGGGCCCTGAAAAGCTTCCTGCATTTGTAAATGTCCATGAAATTCTTGAAGGGATTGAGAGGTGCCCTGTGCAAAAGTGTCATGAGAAAAGCAAAGTTTCCTCGCAAAACCAAGACCATTCAAATGGCGGGAGTGGGGAAATCAGCAAAGGCCACCAAGCACTGCTTTATTCGCGGGACACAGTTACAACTCCAGAATGAGAATGTGTTACGAGGTGCCATTGCTTTTACATAAATAATCGCCTCGTGTTCCTTTCTGTTAAATATTCTGTGTCCCTTTCTTTAGGAAATGCACTGTTTCCAGATTTTAGTAAGTCTGTCTGGTGAAAAAGCAAAGGAGCTCCCTTGCAACAGCAAAGGATATTTTTTGCTTTAAAATATCTTAATAAAAACAGGTGAGTTTTGCTGTTGGAGATAGAATGATCGTTGCAAGGGGGAAGCCTGCTAGACAAGAGTGATCAGTAAATGGCACCTTTTAGAGACATTTAAACACTCCGTAGTATTTTCAAGGGAGAGAGTTTACAGCTTCAAACACATACGGAAAAGCATTATTTATACATGTTAAAGTTTTCCACAATTTAAGCTCGTGTGCTTTTCAGCAAATGAACTGAGAAAGAACAATTACCCTCAAATGAGTGAAGTGCAAATTCGCTCTTCCTTGGGTGTACACGCACCTTACAGAGCGACCGCAAAATCCACCTGCCAAGGCGGGGTGGTTCGGGGCCAAGATAAACTTTCAAATAATGACTTAACACGTGTTTTATGTCAGTGGGCTGGTGTAGACAATTTGTGCAACGCCTAGTTTTCATTCCCTGACTCTAAAACACAGGATAGGCCTCTCTGGCTGGCACTCAGTCATGGGAGTGATCGTTTAAAATAATAAAAATTCAGGTCCTAGCTTTCTGGCAATTACCTGTGTGCCCACTCCTGCCACGAGTGGCCTTCATCGGTCTGATCACCTGCCCCGCCCAGGTGATGACATCCTCACCTCTAGGGTCATCTCCGACAGGCAGGCACCCAGGAGAGGTCAGCAAGAGAGACCAGAGGTGCCACATCCACTCCCAGCCCCATCATCCGTCGCCATCATCTCTGCCCCAGGGGCAGGGTCACCTGTCACGTGGCCACCCCAATGGGGAAAGCCACATGGGTGAATTGGCTCTATGAAAATTGTACCATGTTTGTGACTTGTTTCCTGTCTATTTCTTATAAGTCTACAGTGGCCACCCCAAGAGAAACTGGCGTCCTTTGATAATCCTCGTTTTCCAAAATCTGTTCCCCCAGACTTGCGTCACCATAGGCTGTGACCATGGCAGAGACCCTGGCTAGCCAGCCCCTGGCACAGCCCTGCCCAGCCACACCCCCTCAGTTCTCCAGTGTGAAGCCGGGGAAGGCTGAGAGCCCTCGCTGGACCTGGATTCCAGACAGACTCTATTCTGGCCAACATCCCATCCCATAGGGAGTGAGGTGGGCCTGCCTGACTGTGTGGCAACACCTTGTGGTGACCATTCCCAACTCTGGAGATTTCCATGCCAACCACCAGGAGCATTGTAGGCTCTTCAGCCTGGGGCTCCCACACTTTTGGAGAATTGGAGCTGCATTTCCACATCCCATCTTCCTATAGTTTTCCTGTCCACAGGATCCTGACTGATCACCTTGAGACGACAGCCACTGGCCCTCAGGCATCCATCGCTTCCACTTTGCTTCCACTTTTGCTGTGCCCAGAGCAGACAGGTGTCTGCTCTGGGCACAACTGTCCTGCAGAGTCCCTCTCCCCTGAGGAAGTGGGGATTGTCAGTAAGAAGGATGAAGACCATAAGACCAACAGTCAAAAGCGGTACAACGAGGTTTCCCCCTGGCCCCACCACGGGCTGCGTCCTATGGGCTGGCATCGGATGGCCAAAGACCTGCCCATTGGCCAGCTTTGAGTTGTGCATCAGAATCTCCTTGCTGTGCTGTCCATCTGTCCAGGATCTGCAGCTTTTCCTGGGTCACAGCACATCTTGTCCCTTCTTCATCTCTGGTCCCTCTTGCTGACCTCAGACCCTGGGATTGATTTGGCCCTCCCTTCTCATCTGTTTGCCAAGGCGTCTCTCCAGGAACCTTCTCTACTCTCCGTCTTCACGGTTGACACTCCTTGCTCTCCACAGCTCCCAGACATGTGTTGGTGACTGTGACTGTCCCTCCCTTCTCAGGCAGCTGCATCAGGAGGACTCATCCCTGGCCGGTCTCAGGATCCCCCTGCTGAGCCCATACGGGAGGCCATGGTTGAGAAAGCTCTGCCCATTCACGTGTTCACCTGCCCCCAGCTGCACCCTTCTTCCCAGGTGTTAGCCTCTGCCTCAGACAGGTGTTGAAGGTTGAGGAGCCGCTACCCGGCCCCCACGGCCCTCAGTTGCCTCCCCTAGTTGAAGGGCATTGCTATCCTAAGGATGAGCTCCCAGGGAAGTGGCCAAGCCGGGTGGTGGTTGCACGTTGAGTTCTGGCAAGTTCCTCCCGTTGTGAACACAGATTCTGGGAAAACGTCTCATTTCCCAGATGGACAAGTCTCATTTTGCACAGGACACCACCCCATGTCCCAGTGCCAGGATCCAGCTGATCTGTACCTTGGCACGCATTTGGAATTCCCCTCTGAGAAATGAACTTTAGTTCCGTTTATTCCAGCGACACAGAATTATCCTTATTTCCTCTAAGGTCACATTTCTCTAACCATTCTCCTAACTGCCAGGCCAAGGCAAAAAGGGAAATGGAAAACATGTATGATTTCAAACACATCCAAAAAGTAATTCAAAAATATAGCTGTCAGGGGAACGTCAAGGGTACTTGTATGTTCAGTGCTGTCTTTTAACAAGGGGCTGGGGCTAATCACTGGTGGCTTCAGCCAGCAGTAAAATCTTTCCTATTTTAGTGAATCGTTTGAATAATGAAAGTAATATAAAACATATTACAAAAATAGTCATCCCACATTTGTCTAATTATATAATCCCACAATTAATGTATTATTTTTACATGGTTATAATCATTAGAAGAATACTACTCGTGTCATACTTTTTATTTTATGTTTTCACATTAGCAGTTTTCTTTATTTTTTAGGTTATTATGCAAGCACATTTTTCCCATTTGGGAAGTTGAGGGAACAGAACACATGAGTCCCATCACTCTGCCATCAATAAACTCTTGATTATTTTATCCAACCTTGTATTCCATGCAATGCTTTACATTGCAATAACTATTTTCGTTCGTCTTCATGTTGAAAAAAAAAATTCATTTTCTTTTTCTCAATCCTTCTGGACCACAGACATGTGGAAGAATAGAGACGAGTCGTGGAATTTCCCGCAGGACTATGACCCGGAACTGATCAAACAGGAGAAGCGAAAGGAACTAGAGTCCGAGATCAGAGTGCAGGTAACACCGCACTTAGATTTGCGCGAAGACAAGTCATCAGTGGCAGCCATTGGGCTTCTTCACCATTTCCCATCAATGATCGGCCTAGATTCTAAGCTATTTTTAAACTTCACAAAGAAAACACAAGGCACACAAAGTCACTCATAAGTGGTGTGTTTTGTACTCTCCTAGGTGGATGAGCTAATGCGACAGGAGCTCAAAAACTTAAAACTGGCTGTGAACAGAGAAAAGGAGTATCCGGTCAAAGTGGGAAAGAAGAAAGGTAAAAAGGTGAGTAGCAAGCCAGCATGGGAGGGATGAGGCAGATGCAGATTTGAATCATGAGCAGGAATGCTGCCCAAGCCCCAGAGTTGAGTCCTGGGTGCTGCCTGGCACACCCAGGTGGATTTGCCTTGTTCCACCATGTAGCCTTCAGGGACATGACCTCATAAATGCAATACATTCACCAGTCTCAGAGTAAACTGCTCACTGCAGATTTGCATTACCCAAACCCCACATGAAGGATGAGGACAATGAGGGGAGCCAGTAATGTACCCAGAATGCCTCCTCTCTCGTCCTGTAGGTAGATCTGTAGAGGAGGCCAGTGGCAATAAGCAAGTTCTTTGTGAGTAGGGGAATCAGACAAATTGAATTTTAGATTGCCACCAATCCATCTCAGGGTGTTTTGGGGTAACCATGTAAATCCTGATGTTCAAAGTTCATTTACTAAGGCCCTGTGAGATAATAGAAGATATATATAGGTCCCTGGCTCCGGTTCCTGGCACAGAGCTCCTGAAACCCTTTTAAATCACTAAGTCATGAGAGTAGTTGGAGCATATGTGTTCTAATGAGACAACTCTGGGTGGGCTCCCAGATGGCTCCTGTCTGGGGGCCGGTCACCAGGTAGACCAAGGCATGATTAAAAGCTTCGAATTTCCAACCCCACCCCCAACCCTCCAGAGAGGGGAGAAGGGCTGGGAAGGCAGCTAATAATTGATCGTGCCTGTGTGAGGAAGCCTCCATGAAATCCCAGTAATGTCAGGAGGGTGAACACTTGGATGTTTCAAGAAGGTGGCACAGCCTGACTCCGCAGGAACAGAGGACCCTCCCAGACCTTATCCTAAGGTCTGGCCATCAGTTGTTACCCTTTATCACATCCTTTAATAAACTGGTAAGTGTGAAGTGTTTCCCTCAGTTCTGTGAACCACTGTAAGAAACTAATTGAACTCAAAGAAATGGTTGTGGGAACCTAAGAGTTTTAACCAGATTTTTAACCAGGGACTTGTGTTTGGTGTCTGATGTGGGGGTAGGGGAGCAGTCATGTGGGACTGAGCCCCCAACCTATGGGATCCGATGCTATTTCTAAGTAGATAGTGTCAGAATTGAGTCAAATTGTAGGACTCTCAGCTGGTATTTCTTGGTGGGGGAACCCCCCACGCACACACATACCTGGTGACAGAAGTGTTGTGTATGTGGTATTCATGTGGGAGCAAAGGACACACATAGGAGGAAAGAACTGGTTTTTTCCTAACCTAGGCCCCTACTTCCACTTTCATTCCAGAGCTAGCCCTGCCATTGGGGCCAGAATCATCCAGGAAGAGGCCAGACTTTCCTTCCCTGGCAGGGTCAGCAGGTGCATAAGGCAACCTTTGCCTCTCTGATGGTTTTCTCAAGGTCCTATGGCTGATCAAACCTTCTTGTGGTTCACATAATCTCTTAGAGTTTTTCACACATCCAGCTACATGAGTGTCTAGTTCAGCCAGTCCCTTTAGCATGACGCCATCCTGATCCGTTTTGTATTGACTTTACAATTTACAGTTTCACAGTTTAACTCTGACTTACCAGTTTGACACCTGAATGTCCTTCAAAGTCCTCCTTGAGGACACATCACTGAAGACTGATGAGGGTCGTCTGTAGGTTATTCTCTCACCAATAGGTCTTATTGGCATGAAGAAGTGATGTTTTGATAATTGAACATGGAATTCAAGCCAAACAAAATGGGAAATGCAGAGAGGAAGTAGCTGTACTTTCTCTGGCTGAAAATAGGCTTTTTCCTTTTACCCAACACGTATCATTGTCCAGGCCCAAGATAAGAATTGGCTTCCTCACCCTCCTGCATGACTGCCTCCTCCATTCCTTGTAGTCTGGTATCTGCCCTTTCCATGTCATGGTTCATCATATGTCACAAGGAGGGGTTGCTGTGAATTTCCCTCTTGGAATTAAGCTGGTTTAACATTCAATGGTGTGCTCAGAGTATCCCAATAAATTGATGGTAACTGTGTAACTATGGAGTGCCCCAAATTCCAATCCAATGACTTAGGTGTAAACTTTGGACACATATGTTGGATGTGGTTTTAATTTCAAGGCTGAAACAATTAACTATACCAAGTCTCATCCTCAGGAAGACCATTAGCATAAAGGAAATAGTCAACCCTGAACATAGAAAGAAGAACAAAAGGGATTCAGAGGAATAGAATCAGGCAGTATTAATCTGTCAGCACCCAGATAAAATTACTTGATCAGAGACTATCCGCAACCTGAACCTTCCTTTCAAAATACAAACCTATTCTTATCACTACATGCTGAAACCCTTCAATGGCATCTTAATCCTCTAAGAATAGAGATGACAATCTTCAGCCAGGCTTTCTGTCCAACCTGGCCAATGTCCACTTCCCCAAGCTCTTTACCCACTCTCCCTTCTCACCTGTGCTTCAGCACCCTGAACTTCCTCTTTGTCCCTCAAACCCACTGTATTCCTTCCCACCACAGGGCCTTTGCACATGTTGTTCTCTTTCAAGAACTATCTTTGCTCCCATGCGCCCAGTCCCTAACCTAGCTAACTCCTATTAATCCCTTAAATCTCAGTCCAAGCCTTCCTTCCTCAGGGAAGCCTTCTGGGCCATCCATAGTAGGTCTGCTTTCTCTGCATACATATAGCACTGTATACTAGGTCTTCCAGGTGCTTTATCACAGTTTTAATGTTATATTTATTAGTGAGATCATTTTGTTGGTATCTGCCTTCCTGAATCTACTGAAGGACTATGACTGCAGGAACTGTATTACTGTCTTTTTTGCTTGCTCACCATTGTAACTCTTTCTGGCACAAAACAAAGTCCTCAGTACATATTATCAAATAAATTAGTCAAATTGAGATCCCATGCAGATTGATCCCTGTAAGCTAAATATGTGCCTCAAGATGTCACAGTATAGCATCAATCGTCCAGCAGTTCACAGCATCCAGCCACCTCCTTTCTGAATCCATGTTCACCAAGCAACGTTCTGATAAGTTATTATAGTTTCCTGATGATTTTTCTATAAGATACGAGTCTACATGGTCTGTTTCTCTTGGCAATTGTATATCTGATTCTAAATTCACCAACTTAGATTATTCCACTTTCCACTTTCTCCTGTTATTTGTAGATCCAAAATTAGGCTTGGGGAAACAGATTATCTTTATTAATTTTTTTCATTCAATAGGATTTATTGAGTACTATATGCCAGGTATATTTCAAGTCATTCAGAATAGATAAGAGAACAAGACAGACAAAGCATCTGTACTGGCAAGAGCAAGTTTCCAGATCTGTAAGATTGGATAACTCTGGATGTGCTGTCATCCTCATGATGACATCACTGGGTGAGGTCCTGCCTCTCAGAGGCCCTCCTTTCCTGAGTTCTCCTCCTGTTGTAATCATGGAAGTTTTAAGAATATAGGAGTTCCTGGAGAAGCTAAGAAGCTCCTTGAGGGTAAAATCTTTGGCTATTTTTTGCATTTGCCAGAGAGCTAGCATATATAAATGGGAGAGGGAGGAATGCCTTATTTAAAAATAAATTGAAAATCTACTTTGAAAAGAAACAAATGAACATTCTACAACTGAAAATTGCAGAAGCAGAAATTAAGAACTCCTTGAACTGATTAAACAACAGCATGGGCATAGCAGAAGACAGATTGAGCTTAAAGACCAGCCAATAGGAAATCTAAATGGAAGTGCTGAAAGAACAAGAATGTAAAGAACAGAACAGAGAATAAAGAAATTTGGGACATAGTCAGTAGTTGTACTGTATGTGTAATTGGAATCCCCCCACCACCACCAAAAAAAGCAGGAGAATGGGAAAGAAGCAATATATGAAAAAGAAATGTCCATGAATTTTCCCAATCTGATGAAAGACATGAAGCCACAAATTCAGGAGCCTCAATGAGGTCAATGAGGTTTGAGTAGAACAAACACAAAGAAAACTACATCTCAGCACATCATGGTCAAAATGCTGAAAAGTTGAAGATAAAAGGCAAAATCTTAATAGGTTTGTTTTCTTCTTTTAAGACACATTTCCTTCAAGGAAACAAAAATAAGAATAAGAATGACTGCTGACTTTCTCAACAGGAACTATGGAGCCAGGAGGCAACAAATGGCATTTTAGAGATTGGAAAGAATTAACTGCCAACCTAGAACTCCGGACCCAGTGAAAACATCCTTCAAAAATGTAATGAAATAGAGATGTTCCTGGATAAACAAAATCTTAGAGAACTTATCAGCAGCAGATCCACAATATGAAAATACTAAAAGAATATTTTTCAGGCTAAAGGAAACTGATCCCAAATGGAAACAATGAAGTGTAAGAAGGAATGATCAGCTTTTGAAAATATAAAACACTACTTTTAGAATATTCTGTTTTTTAAGGGAAGAATAATAACAAAGTCTTAGGTATTTATATAACATGTAGAAATAAAATATATGACAACAGCAACTGATAAGGTAGGTAGGGGTAAATGGACTTGTAAGGTTATTGTGCTGTTCAGGCACCATAAAGTGCTAGTTCAAGGTAAATTATAATAAGTTAGTGTTATATTTTGTAATTCTTTAAATGATACTAAAATGTATAACAAGAAGTAATAATGAAGATAACATGGGAAAATAAAAAATACCTGATTGATTAGGAAGACTACAGGAAAGGAAAAGGAAAAGGAAAAAGAACAGATTGTACAATTAAAAAACAAATATTGGAGGGATCCCTGGATGGCTCAACAGCTTAGCACCTGCCTTTGGCCCAGGGCATAATCCTGGAGAACCGGGATCAAGTCACACATCGGGCTCCCTGCATGGAGCCTGCTTCTCTCTCTGCCTATGTCTCTGCCTCTCTCTCTCTCGTTCTCTCTCTCTCTCTCTCTCTCTGTGTGTGTGTGTGTGTGTGTGTGTGTGCATCTCTCAGGAATAAATAAATAATTTTTAATAAAGTAAAATAAATAAATATGAAGATGATAGAATTAAACTTAATTACTGGTAGAGGGATAGATACATAGATCGACAGAACAGAATGCACAACCAGAAGTGAGTCCACATGAATATTCCTGACTGATTTTTGACAAAGGTACAAAAATTTAAGGAAGAATAACCTTTACAATACATGATGCTGAAACAATTAGATAACCACAGACAGAAAAAAATGAACCTTTACCTAAGTCTCATACATTGTACAAAAATGAGCTCAAACTCGAATGCACTTGAATGGAAAATTTACAACTATAAAACTATTATTAAAATATAGGAGAACATCCTAGGGATCTCAGGCTAGACAGAGTTCTTAGAATAAATAGCAAAAGCAGAATTCATAAAAGGCAAATTTAGACTTGATCAAAATTAGAAACTTTTCCTCCATGTAAGATTCTAAGGAGAACATGAGAAGACAAACTAAAGACTAGGAGAAAATATTTGCAAACCACATATCTGAGGAAGAGCTAGTACCTAGGGCATATGAAGAACTCTCACAACACAACAGTTAAAATGCAATTGATTAGAAAATGGGCAAAATACACAAGGAGGTATGGCACTGGTGTGGCTGTAGAGAGGGCAAGAGAGCATGGGAAAAGATGCCATTAGCCATGAGGGAAATGCAAATTAAAATCACAATGAGAGGTCACCACACTCCCATTAGGATGGCATCACCAATTGCTGGAGAAGATGGGAAGAATCGAGATCACTCATACATTACTGGTGGGAATGTGAAATGGTATTGGCACTCTGAAAAGCAGTTTGGCACTTTCTTTGCAAACCAGATATGCAAGTACTATACAACCAAGCAATTGCACTCATGGGCATTAATCCCAGAGAAACAAAGACACACACACACACACACACACACACACACACACACCCCTTCATTCACAATAATTCAAAACTGAAAACAGCAATAAAAAAGAACAACCGTTGATATATAGAATGACCTGGCCAGATTTCCTGAGAATTATAACAAGTGAAAAGCAAAAAGATATGTACTATGTGGTTTTGTTGATACAACATTCTCAAAAAGACAAAATTATGGAAACAGAGGAGAGATTCATAGTTTCTGGGGGTTAAAGATGAGGTGCTCATGAGAGAGAAGGGAGTGGGTCTGGAAAGGGCCCCTTGAGGGGTCCTGGTGGAAATAGAAATGTTCTGTATCTTGACTATTACATTGTCAATACCAGTGTCTTGGTTGTGACTTTTGGTTCAGATAGTTCTGTAAGATGTTACTTTTGAGAGAAACCTGGTAGATGGTACTCAGGATCTCTGTATTATTTCTTACGACTGCATGTGAACCTACCATAGTCTCAAAATAAAAAATTTAACGTGTAAACACCTGAAAATCATGAAGTATAGCTATGTGCAACCACATTAAGTGAATCTTAAGAACATGATATTGGCTAAAAGAAGCCATAGGCAGTTTATATTGTGCAATTCTGTGGACCTGCAACAAGCAGTCTGAATCCACAGTGAAGTCTACCCACAGTCTCTCTCTCATGCTCCTTTCCAGGGATGGAGAGAAGACATTCTAGATGTTGATTCAGGCAGTGTTTATATGGTTATATGTAAAAAAATAAATGCAAAAGTCAGTCAGCCTGCACACGAGTATATTCACGGTGCATAAATTATACTGCAAGTAAAAATAATGAATGAATGTAGACATGGACGTGGAGGAATGAAAGATGCTAGGATAGTAAGAAAGTGCCCGACCGTCAGTCTGCATGACGGGGGAGCTTGGGCGGAGGCCTGAGAAAGAATATGAGCCAGTAAAGGAAGAGAGCCCCTGGAAGAACTGCATCCACCATGGTGGTGAACTTTAACTTCATCCCATGGGCGATGGGCAGGTACCAATGGGTGCTTTAAACAGAGTAGTGAAGCAACCAGCACTGTTTTGAGCAATCATATTCCAAGCACTTCCCTCCGGCTATCCCAGTGATCAGAATGCAGAGCCCCCTGGGATGCAGATCTGGGGCTGAGGCTAACAGGGCACGAGATTGGATGTCAAAGACCAGCACAACTTGATGGCCTGGGCACGCGGTGCTCTCATCCTTTGTAGGTGAGAGCCCACAGGAAGAGCCAGAATGCTCAGAACCTGTTGGGAATCAGGCCTTGTGCAGGCTTCGCAGTGGTGACCTCACCATCTACCCACCCAGGGATGTGCCCACATAAGCAACCTGCAGTTTCCCAGGCCAAGCCTTCCGTCCAGGAAAATGTGGCAACCGCATGTCCAGTGTGCCACAGTGGATGTTCCCATCCCATTCCCTGCCACCACTAACAAAACCAGCTGTTTTTCCTAGTATCTAGAGCTAATTTGCTCACTTGTTTTTACTAAATTGTTGACTGTTTCCATTTTTTTCCAGAAAAAGAAAGGGAAGAAAGGCAAAAAAGGGAAAAGAGGGAAGAAGGACAAAGATCTAACAGCTGACAGGTGAGGTGTGCCCTAGTGCTGTTGTACTGCACGTGAAAAGCTCCCCAGAGCAGAGCGCAGGTCACCACAGAAGTCCACGGCCCCAGCCTAGGAAAGGCACCCCTCTCTGCCCACCGCACCTCCTCCCACCTCGAAGTGCTGGGGCCGCTCTGCAGTCCTGCATGAAATGCAGCCTCCTAGGGACACCTGGGGGACTCAGCAGTTGAGCATCTGCCTTTGGCTCAGGGCGTGATCCTGGTACCGGGATCGAGTCCCACATCGGGGCTAAGCAGGCTCCTGAGGGGAGCCTGCTTATCCCTTTGCCTATACGTCGCTTCCTCTCTCTCTGTGTATCTCATGAATTAATAAATAAAATCTTAAAAAAAAAATGCAGCCTCCTAGCCTGCAGAGATGTACGGCAAAGGATGTACGCCATGGTCACCTCTGAGATTATGTGAATTTTTTAAGTTCATGGGGATCCTTTTTTTTTTTAAGATTTTATTTATTTATTTGAGAGAAGGAGAACACGAGCACAGGGAGAGATAGAGGGTGAGAGAGAATCTCAAGCAGACTTCCCACCCAGTGCAGAGCCTGACGCAGGGCTCGGTCCCATGACCCTGAGATCGTGACCTGAGCTGGAAACAAGAGTCGGACACTTAACCAACCAAGAGGCATCCCAAATTTCATGGGGTTCTTAAGAAATTGTTTAAGAAATAGCATCCTGATCCAACTTTTGAGGGAGCACTGACACTCCACGAGGGCAGAGACTGTTCCCGTTTCCTGCCCTGTCCCAGGCCCGGCCCACTGAGGCACTTCACAGATGCTCGTTGAAGGGAAGGACAGAGTTTTACCATGTCAAGGGATGTTTCCATTTCCTTGAGCTCTGCTGTCCGAGCTTTGATACTCATGAATCATTTTTAAATGCTCATTTTTTATGCTGAAATGACCCTTCAGTGCTTTAACACTGGAAATAAATAGAACCTGGGTTTTCTGATAATTTCAAGGAATGTAGTGGAATCTAAAAAAACAAAACAAAACAAAACAAACAAAAGAGATGCAGGAAATAAGCTAGTGGCCACCAGCTGGGGCAGGGCTGGGGGACAGGTAGAAAAGGGGGATCAAGAGGCACAAACTTCCAGTTACAAAATAATTAAGTCAATAGGATGTAATGTACAGCATAGGGAATATAGTCAACGATATAGTAATAACTTTGTATGGTGATAGATGGAGACTAGACTTATCGTGGGGATCATTCTGTAATGTATAAAAATACTGAATCACTAATAATCTAAAACTAATAGGATACTGTGTGTTGATTATACTTCAAATAAATAAATAAATAAATAAATAAATAAATAAATAAATAAATGTCAAACAAAATACAATCCCTAAGAAAATGTCAGAAATCATTCTGAAGGTAATACTTTTTCTCCCATGGGTTTTATTAACGGGTGTCACATATTGCTCCCCTGTTTGGGAGTGTTTTCTAGTCATCCCCTGCCTACCAGGGATACATTCCCAAACTACTTGAGAGTGGATCCATGAGAAAGGAAGCCAGCTTAGAAGCATCCAGAAGGAGAGAGGAGGCCAGAGCACACCAGAGCTAGTGCACATGCCTGGAGCGTGGCAGGTAGCCCCTGGAAAGATAGCCAGAGGGTGTGTGGGCTTTGGCTCTGTAGAGAAAAGGCTCGCACAGGGTACCCATAGAGGCAGGTTTCCTCACTTGAGGCTCCATCATCTGGGGACAGGTTCAAAGTCAAGATGCTAGAGCTGACTGATGCCTAAGAGGGGCCTAGTCAGCATCCTGAGAGTCAGGTGCCTATTCCTAGGGCACCAATCCCTCCAAGTGCCAGCACTAATGCCTCCTGGGGACCCAGGGAGCTCCCTTCCCTAGACAGGGGTCCAACCTATGAATGCACACAGTGCCACAGGACACAGCTGTTTTTTAGTAGCTTTTAAAACCCATCTTTCTCCTTTGCTCTTACATTAGCCCCAAAACCAAGTACATCTTTCAGGCGAAGAAGATTATGCTAAGTGCCTCATCCAGACACAAACCAGAGCTAAAATCAAATCAACCAATATGACCTGACCACTAAATTAAAGCTTTTCATTCACATTCTCATGCATATAAAGATGAGTTTACCAAATAACAATACAGTTTAACAATACAGATCACACATATGTAGCTCATGAACAATATCCATTAGACATTGAATATGTTCTTATACTTGCTTCTGTATAATTGAACTACCGTAAATGGGCCAAAAGTGGTTCTCTAGTGAAATAAAGAGAGACCAGGACTGTTTTATTCACTCTTGTGCCCGAAAGTATAGAAATAACTGGCTGTCTCATTCCTAGAAGACTTTTCATTTCAATTTTGGAGACCCTACATCTCTGGACTAAGGCCAATCCCACCAAGACACTCTAAGACAACTTCCATTTTTCTCATCGAGTTAATATCAACCTGAAACCAGTACTTTTATCATATTTAAGGTAGTTTTAAAGTTGAAAATGTTTTATTCCATAACAGAAGTTTATTTCACTGGAAAGATCCAAATACAGGCTTGTGTTCCAACCTTCTTCATGTATTTTGTTTTGATTGTTTTAGAGAATCTTCTTCAATTTTATGTTAGCATTTTATGCATATATTCTATGTTTATTATTAAATCAATATTCTAGTTTAAAAAAAAGGACAGTTGGTACTTTCTTGATACTGGTCAGATATTATTATCCCAAATCCCATTACAATTAAAACCTTCTTAATTCAACACAGAGTTTTAAATGTTATTTTAATTTAAATACTATTTTAAATATATTTGAAAGAATAAAATTCTGGTCAATTGAAGAATGGGGTCATTGAATTAATATTTATCCCAATGGTATTTGGCTTAAATATAACTGATATTCTTGCTCACATTAACCTGGATCATACAACAAAGAACTAGTGAAATATAGTTAATATATTTACAATCCTTCATTCTAAAGAAAGACTCGGGTAGAACTAAAGCATAAGGCCCCTAGAAATGAAAAGGGAATAGGCAAAACATCTCAAAGGATTAAACTCAATATTTGAGCTTGACCTATCTAAATTCCTACAAACCAAGCCCCAGTTAATTTCACTGGGAGTTTCAATCATTAAGTGGGATACTGTCTTGATTTTTTCCCTCAATTAGTATAAATTACCAGTGGGCTGGCTATATGCCCAAGGACCTCTTAGGGAAGTGGTTTTGACATCTGTAAACACTAAGGAAAAGTATAACATCCTCCAAAAAAAAAAAAAAAAATCATCACACTCACTGTGTTAGACATTTGTCTTTCGGAGTAGAATTAGTTCCCCTATAAGCCTTTGTTCTTTATAGATATTTCTCCTAAACTATTATGCTATTGGGTTAAAAAGGAAACATCAATTTCACAAAGGATTAATGATCTACTACGGCTTGCAGATGCTAACTGAATGTATAATTGTGGGCCCATTGCGCTACTATTATTGGGCAATTTCTAATTCATATCTGTGCCGTCACAAGGACTAATGAAAGGGCACACTGGAGGAGCGATAGCTGGTCTCAGATGCCCACAGATATAATTCTTATTAATGGGAAACGTCAGATGTACACACGGATGAGCAAAAGTATTGTTTTTAAAGCCTAATGTGTCCCTCAAATTGGAGAAACGCTTCCAAAAATCAACTTATTTGCATAGATACAAATGTGCTTAGAAATAGATCTGGTGAAAGTTCTCTGTGTATGTGATTAACAGAAATGCTGATTTTATTGTCTGCTCATGGAATAGCTGGTCTGCTTTATCACCAGGACCATTGAGTCTCTGTATAAGGAACTGGTGGAAGAAGGGCTGCTGATCCAGGCTCTGAAAGTTAACCTCTCTGATTACATCGGTAAGATACACCAAGAATAACACATGTATGTACCACATATGTCGCCCCTTGGGTTGCGAGGTCCCGACAGCTGGAAATAGGATTCCTTTGCGTTTCTGTCCAAACCAAAACCTGGCCCCCGTGGTGGCTTGTGGTTGATTTTGGTTGGCCCGAATTGATTTTAATTCATTCCGTGCTGTGAACGCATAGGTCCAGCTCGCTCCTGGCTCTCTTTGAGCCTACTAGCAAAGTTCCTTGAGGCGTTCTGGCTGGCATAAGCCAAACTGAGGAAAGGAATTGTTCACACTTTCAGATTTAAACAAAATGCCCCAGGGAACAGCACCTGGCATTTGCACAACGCACAGTTCTTAGAGGAGGAATTCCTACCAGAAAGGGCCACCACAGAAGTAGCTGAAATGAAGGAGGGGGGACATTTGCTATCACCATCCCCAACTAATGTTTTCTCTTAATTAAAAAAAAAAAAAAAAAAAAAAAAAAAACATGATGACCTGAAAGCACACTTAAAACTTAAAATTCTTAGTAATCATAAATAAATAAATAAATAAATAAATAAATAAATAAATATTTAAAAAAATAGATAAAAATTTCTTCCTAATCCCAGCACCCTGAGGCAGGTATAATGTTCCCTTTCCCTCATATATGAACCAGAACATTCTCTCACATAACCACAAAAGAATAACCACACTCAGACAACTTGACATTATTACGATGCTATTACTTAATACCTAGGAAGCGATCTACTCCCCCAATTGTCCTAATACTGTCCTTTATAAATGTTTGTCTTTCTGAATCCAAAGTCCAATCAAGGACCGTGGCTGCGGTGCTCCTATCTGGTTAGTTGCCTTTCCTGCCTTTGATCTAGAACAACCTCCAACCCAACATCCTTCACACCATTGACAGTGTCAGAGTCCGAGCTGTTTCACAGACTGTCCTTCCACAGACGTGGTTTGATGGTTTCCTCGTGACTGGATTTGGATTAAACATTTCTGAGAGGCAGACTCCACAGGTGATATTATGTCCTCAGTGTTTCACGCTGGGAGCATGTGTGTCCCATCACTGGGGACATTAAGTTCCATCACTGGCCGAAGATCTGTTCCCCAGATTTCTCCACTGTCAAGCTTCACTTTAACCTTTGTAGTTAATGAATAACCTGGGGGGAGGGGGGATTCTTCAAAGCTCTGGAGAATCTGTTCCTAACTGGCTTAAAGTTTTTATCATCCACTGATGATTTTTGCCTGCTTTGATTACTGCTAGGGGGGTTATAAAATGTGGGTCTTCTATTTTTTTTCATCCTTACTATGTTTAGTAGGTGCCATTCTTCTAGAAAGATATGGCCTTCCCACCCTCTTTTTAAATTGTTGTGGCATCCATGTAGAAACATGGAATCTCTATCTTTTATTGTATTATATTGTACATTGACTTAATTTTAGCCTGTAGGAACGAGAAGGTTGACATTTCCCTCTGATCAAAAAAATGATTAATCCCTTTGAAATAAAGCCACATTTCCTTCTTGAGGGTCTGAAGGAGCATTCATTTTTCCTAATAGTAAAAGAATTTTGCCACAACATATACTGGGTTATATATTGGATTTCTATTTCTTTTATGTGTTTCTTGTTCAACTACTAAAGGGTTTTCTCCTGGATTCCATTGATTTTGTTCTGTTAATTCTGTTCATGTGAAAAAATGACATCTTTCACAGAACCCTGACCCTTTCCTTGTGATTGAGATCTCTGACTTCTCCTCAACTGCCGTCTCTTTTGACATTGTGTCTTTTTGTTCATCGCTGAATTTCTAGTGTTTATACAGTACACGGCACAAGGTGGAGTCTCCAAAAATAATGAACCTATTTCTCATCTTCTGTTTGATTTCTTACCCATCTTGGACTTTGCAATGATCTGTCAGTTTCCAGGCAGCATCTTTATGACACCAAAGGCCAAAGTGACTACAATCAGACACTTAACAGTGAATTCAAGTGAAAATGACCCAGTCTAATGATAGCCATTTTTCCAAAGAGGACATCCAGATGGCCAACAGACACATGAAAAGATATTCAACATCTCTCATCATCAGGGAAAAGCCTCACAACCGCGATGAGATACCACCTCACACCTGTCAAAATGGCTAAAATTAACAACACGAGAAACAACAGATGTCAGTGGGGATGTGGAGAAAGGGGAACCATCTTGTACTGTTGGTGGAGATGCCAACTGGTGCAGCCACTCTGGAAAACAGTATGGAGTTTCCCCAAAAGTTAAAAATAGAACTACCCTATGATCCAGCAATTGCACTACTAGGTATTTACCCAAAGGGTACAAAAATACAGATTCAAAGGGGTACCTGCACCCTGATGTTTATAGCAGCATTATCAACAATAGCCAAACTATGGAAAGAGCCCAGATGTCCATCGACAGATGAATGGATAAAAAAGATGTGGTATATATACAATGGAATATTATTCAGCCATCAATAAGAATGAAATCTTGCCATTTGCAATGACATGGATGGAGTTAGAGAGTATTATGCCAAATGAAGTAAGTCAGTCAGAGAAAGACACATACCATAGGATTTCACTCATATGTGGAATTTAAGAAACAAAACAGACTAACATAGTGGAAGGGGGGAAAAAAGAGAGAGAGAAACAAACCCTAAGAGACTCTTAGAGAACAAACTGAGGGTCAATGGAGGGGAGATGGGTGGGAGATGGGCTAGACGGGTGACGGGCATTAAGGAGGGCACTTGTGATGAGCACTGGGTGTTGTGTGTAAGTGATAAATCAATGAACCGGAAACCGGCATTGCACACTGCATGTTAACTAACTGCAATTTAAATTAAAAATCTGAAAGAAAAAGAAAATGACCCAGTCTAACAAAATCAGTCATTCTGCCACAGGGGCTTTTCCATGTTTTCCTTATTTTTTTTTTCCCTGGTAAGATCCCTTAGCTTGAAAGACAGCAGTGGATCGTGCCAAATCCCCACATAAAAATAGACAATGCATCCAGACAGCAAAGACGGAAACCTGCAGACAACATTTACACCAAAACTAAATGACAAGGTCTCCCCTCAAACCTCAAAGTACAAGCCACTAGGGACGCAGAACAGAGGAACACCGAACCAACCAGCAAGCACTCACCGGGAAGCTAAGGCAGCCACAGCATCTGTGACCGGGAGGGGTCCGGCCACCTCAAAACACACCACCGTGCTTTTAATTTATCTGGAAACAACAGAAGAGGGGGCTCCATGACTTTTAAAAAGCTACCCGGAGCCAAACTTACTTCTAAAAGTATAGAAATGCTGTCTCATATAAAATTAACGTCTTGGAAACATCCAAGATCAAAGCCTATGCAAAGTTTCTATCAAAAGGAAAGAAGGAACAAATTAACATCACAAAAAGACATGTAAATGGAGCCCACTCTTTCAAGCAAGCTAACACAATAAGAAAATTACAGAAGAAATGTAAGAATACACGAAATGGAATTAGAAAAACTCAGAAATGAGCTGACGAAACTCAAGGAATATTAGAAATAAAGAGAAAAAAATAATTTCAGAAGATAAATTGCCATGCATGCAAGAATGAGTAAGTAATGCTTCGAGAGAAATAAAATATGAAAGACAGAATGTGGGATCCCTGGGTGGCGCAGCGGTTTGGCGCCTGCCTTTGGCCCAGGGCGCGATCCTGGAGTCCCGGGATCGAATCCCACGTCAGGCTCCCGGTGCATGGAGCCTGCTTCTCCCTCTGCCTGTGTCTCTGCCCCTCTCTCTCTCTCTGTGACTATCATAAATAAATAAAATCTTAAAAAAAAAAAAAAATGAAAGACAGAATGTCCCCTCCCGGACCTCCTCGCCCTTTATGGAATCCTTCTGTGCCTCAGTTTCCACAATTAGGGGAACAAGAGCAGCTCCGGCCTCATTAAATCGCTGTGAATAATGAGTTAGGGGATGAGGCCTTCGGGATATGCTTGGCCTGGCGCAGAGCTAGCTATTGTCCTGCTCTTGCTGGTGGCGGCGTTCTCGCCCAGCCTTTGGCGAGCTCAGGGCAAAAATACAGGGAGGATAGTATTAATCATAAATTAATATCCCCCTAGATTAGCTGGCCCCACTCATGGTTCAGCCACTGGGCTTTTGGGGGAGCATTCTCCCGAACCTGGAGTCACTGTGTTGAGACCCTCTCCTGGGTGTTCAGAGCCTGCCCTACAGAGGAGAAAACTCAACATCGTAGACGGCATGACTTACACGTGTACACATGAACCCCCCCACCCCGTACCCCAAAGCTTCGGAGTAGGTGATGCCCGGGCAGGTGCACCGTCTCAGCAGCGCTGTCACAACACGAAGTCAGCCTGGAGCCGACTCTCTGCTGACCTTGTCCTGGAAGCTGGGTGGCCTGCGTCCAACCCAACAGTCTAGAAACGGGAAATCATTATTATTTTCATGTCTTTTTGTGATGTTAATTTGTTCCTGAATCCTAAGCATGCAGCACGCATCCCGGTCCCTGTCGTTGGAGGAGTGGAGGTGGCTGGATGTCCACCAGCACGTCTACTCTTGAGCCTCAGCCCCTCATCCGCCAGGAACGTATTTAGGAAGCTACAACTTGTTAAAAATTGCTCGGTTCTTCATACCCTTTTTATTCTACGTGGCGCAGAATGGAGTATTAGAGGCCGATTGGCACCTTTATTTCTCAATTACTTTTTGATTTCTCGTTATTTTTTTCCCTGCTCTGATGTCCCCGTTCTCTCCCATTATTTCACTCCTTCTGTACCAGTTTGCTAGGGCTGCTGAAACAGGTGTCGCAAACATTCCGTCACAGCCTGCAGGCCAGAAGCCCAAGATCAGGGTGTCCGCAGGGCTGGTTCCTTCTGAGGGCCTGAGGGAGAAGCTGTTGCTTCGCTGAGGCCTCCATACCCCCTCCCTCCAACCCCGGTCTCTCTTGCTCCGACTGCCAGCCCTCCTGCCCGGCCGCCCCACTGTCCCCCAGCTCCTGTGACACTCTGCTGCGTCTCCCCGTCCTCACGTCCACTCCACACGCCCTCCCCGTGCCCACGCCTGTGTGCAGGTTGCCCCTTTTGGTAAAGGACACCAGTCATCATGCACTGGAACCCACCCTAATGACCTCACCTTCACTGGTTGTATCTGCAGCGGCCCTATTTCCAAATGAGGTCACATTCTGAGATATCGGGGATCTGGATTTCAACATAGGAATTGTAAGGAAACACTGTCCGACCCTGCAACACGTCCCCTGTTTCTTTTCCATCCACTGTTGGAGGCTTTCTGGCCTTTGATCATGCCTTGGACTTAAAATACCTTTTCCTCCACCGTTTCCCTCTTCCCTCTCTGGCGGAAGACCTGGTATCCATATAGGGAATCCTGAAGTTTCTAAGCTCTGCCTGCGTGGATGGGAAGAGCCTTATGGCTTCCACGTCCAGCGACTGCCAAACGCAGCCACGCACTTCCAGGATGAGAGTCAGCCCTTGGCAAGTGGCCGGGGCTGGTCGTGTCCTTCGTGCCATCAGAACCAACACCCACTAATTCAACTTAATATGATGTGTCTAAATAAAATCTGTTAGGTTCTAGAAAATATGGTGCATCTGGATATTAATATGGATTTATTTAAGCAGGAAAATTGGGGTCACTTTCAGATCACCTCCAATGTCATGTTTACAGCAATAAGCCCTGGATTTAATGGTGGCTACAGGATCTCTTCCAGCTCTAGTAAAGGCAAAATTAACCACTCTCGTATTTATTACCTGTTCATTAAAAAGCGCGGGGATCAGAAGCCACAGTGGAAGCTTTCACTATCACTCATTCTCTCCAAAGTCCCTTGCCAAGGACTTTTTTTTTTTTTTTCATGTAAGAAGCCTGCCCTCCACAACAAAACAGCCAGCATTATCTGGTCCTTAATTCTAATTGGCTTAGCATTCAAAAATGCTTTAAAAGCTTTTATTTCGCATACACGTAGTGCATTATATTTGACATACATACAGAACATCAAGAGCTCTGCAAGATCCATACCTCTTATAGAAAGAAAAAGTCAGAGAAAAAATGATCCAGACACTGTGACTCCTGCATTGAATATTTTTCCTTCAGATTCAGGTACAAATCAAGAGAGAACCGTATGAGCATATAAAGGTCCCTCCTCATGACAAATGGAGACAGGCAAACTAATTTTCTTGGTGACCTTATCTAAATTACTTAGAAAATAACACTTCAGATTTATGACTAGTTACAATTAAGACCTTTGATGCCTTCTAATTAAACCTGTAAAGATTTATCTCTGTATTATTCCTTTGGTAATCCTTCGAAAATGATAAAAATGTAAATGAATATTACCCTCAAAAGGAGATGTTTCTATTTATCCTAAATTAGACTCATAGCCTTCCTTTCAAATGATTGCGTTTTAGGTTCAGATTTACACGGCTCCAGTACAAATTCCACATGGATCTTAAATAATTTATTTTTAAAGTCTGTGCAAATGTTAGACATAATCGCTTCGAGTGCGAATTAAATAAAGCCTACCATGTTTTAGTCTACTTTGCATGTCCTTCATCTTAGAACTTTGTGCCACTTCACGTGTTCGATATTTCACAGGTTATTTTTTTAGAAATCCCGGGAGGTTAGTGTCATCCTCAGCAGACTTCCCCGTGACCGTAGCCAGGAGAGCAGTGCTATCGTGACGGGATGGGTTTTCCTCCAGGCCTTTGTCTGAGAGAAGATGTGCTCTTCATGACTCTTGGGAACACCATTCTGTTTGCTCAGAAGTGTTGACTGTGCATTCTGTGTTAGTCTTGCAAGTGCCAGAATGATGCAGCTCAGACCAGCCCAGGCTCCCACTGACTTATGCTCTGTTTCTGTTCCGCTAGGAGAGTACAGTTACTTGGGGACCACTCTTCGCCAGGTGTCCATAGAACCCATGCCTTCGCTCCTGGATGTCAGACAGCTCATCGCCCTGTACGGGATCTTGCCACTAGGTAAAGACTCCACACACTCGTGCTTTTCCAAGGAGCAGGGGTGCCCTTGCTTGCCGCCTTTGGCAGCCTCGTCCCGGTGGAACTCTTCGTGCTGACAGTTTCGAGGGAGGGTAGTTCTCTGGCCACCCTGCATCCCGAGAGCACAGGAGGTTGGTGCTACCCGGGGCAGGGGCACGTCGGCACCGCTTTGGCGTGCCTGCTTAACATTCTGGACTGAAGGTCCCGTCGGCAATCATCCGGAGAGATAATAACCCAAGCAAGCACCTGCAATTAAAATTAATCAAATTAGACAAAGGGCTAATGTTAGGCTTGCCTTTTACACACAGGCTTCTGTTACTCGGCCCTTAACAAGGCCGGCCTTTCATGAATCAGTGAAAGTGTATTTCATGCATCCGAAGGATCAGGGCTCCACCGGTTTTCAACGACATCCACTCTAACTGCTAAATACAATTCGACCGTGATTGTTCGGGCCAACGGACCAGAATTCTGCAGCGCGCCGACAGGTGCAGGAAGGGCGGGGCTCTTTGTCACAGAGCTATCTGCTGCTTTCCTTCGCCCTTATCATTTTAATAACTTTTTTTTATGTGCATGACCTGAGTCATCAGGGGCAGGAACCCCAGCCAGGCTTTGCTCTGATGGCAATTCTGAAATAGAAATCATGTTTTATTTGTTTGACTGGCTTTAAAACAGTATGGGAATCGTTTGGGCACTTATAATACTGTTCCTCTTTGACCTAGACCTACGGGCAAGAAATAGTTCATTCCTCTTTTTAATTTAATGCTGAAGTAGTAAGTAGAATTGGGAGTCAACATAAATTTCATATATATATATGGTATATATAAAATATATCATAAATAAGTATATGATACTTTGGGGGTCAACAAAACAAATATGCAATATTTATGAGGCCCATGCCAATAAAGTAATTAGCCACCAGCCCTCATCACAGCGTGATGGAAAGCAGTAGAGCAGAAAGCGCCAAGACCCAGCGTGTTTTTCATGGAACTCCTAGGACATGAGGGGGGCGGTGTGTTTGATCCTTGGCTTGAGGATAAAAAATGATGGATGTGGCTTCCAAACTGGCTTAAAAGCATCAGAAGAAGGATGGTCGAGATGCATCCCACTTGAGCCCTCCTGTTGTCAATGCGGATCCTGCAGTCGCTATGGGCTGCCCACCTCCCCCAGAGCCACCGGGCCTCTCTTCTCAGGACCCGTATGTGTGTTTGCAAGACCCAAAGAGGCCAGACGGCCAAGTACGTTCACAGGTCTGCTTTCAAGTGCTTCCTTTAAACTTCATAGATCTAGAAGGGTACCGTTACTACAAGGGACGTGTTTGTGGGCCCTGGTGTCCAGGTCACCACTGCCAGGACCAGCCCACCCAGCCCCTCTGCAGAGGGCCCTGAGGACACACCGTGAGGCCACTGTGCACCCTGGGCCAGGCAACGTAAGCACCTGGTGGCCTCCAGACCCCCAGGAGCCTCAGCCAGGGCTCCCGGGATGAGGTATGAGCTTTCCAAGCCCCCTGGGCACATGAGGGAGCACCCAGGACGCATCTGGTCAGCATCCCCCCAGTCACCCTCCCAGAAATGTCACTGTCCCACAGAACATGGAGGGAGGAGGGCACTCACGGAGCAGAAGCAGGGTGCGGACAAGTTTTACACGCATCGTTTCAGTTCCCCACAGAATCAGTGGAGGTGAACATCCCCACGCTTACAGATGAGTGAGCCTTTCCAGGATCCTGAGGAATCTCCTCAGAGTCCGGGGTCAGAGGGGTGGCCGAGCAGGGTTTAGGAAGGATGCGGATCACCAGCCCCCTTGTGACTCTTCAATCCTCGGGAGCCGAGAGCCGGAAAGGGTAAATGCGCAGAGGCCCCGACAATCCCTCTGCCTCCCAGCAGTCCTGCGTATCTGTTAAATCTGCTGTTGAAAGGCGGGGTGAGCAGGAGAAGCCGAGGCCCGCGTGGCGAGGGTGCCCACACATCCGATCGGCTGTGCAGGGGCCCGCGAGGCCCGAGTGCAGAGGCCTGCCGGGACCACCACCTCCCCCTCTCTGAGTGACCCCGGTGACCTCGTCTTCCCGGGAGTGAATGGATCCCCCCACCCCGTCCTGCTGCTTCCCTCCTGCTGCCCCTCCCCGGATTCCGTCCTCGCATGGTCCTCTCCGTGCTCCCTGCTTTCAGCCAGCACTCTTGGCAGATCTGCACCCCCAGCCGCCCCCCAGGGACCCCTACGGGCGGCATCAGTGTCCCTCCCCAGCCTCAGCTGCATCGCTGGTAACAACTGTCCGCCACTCCCCACTGCCTGCCTGACTTCCCAGCCCTCGTCTCTGCACGTTGCCCTGCTGTCCCCTCAGAGGCCAGCTCAGGTGCCACCCTCGCCCGGAAGCCGGGCCTGAGCCCCTGCACCCCGCCGCCCCCGCCAACCTGACCTGGAGTTAGGTTCCTCTCTGAACCTTCTGTGGCTCGCTGGATCTCAGCACTCTTAGCCTCCCTTCTGGTCACGTCTGCTCGGGTTCAGCTCCCGGCCCGGCCATAAGCCCTGCACAGCAAGTCTGGACCCCTCCCCGCTGGAACCCCCTCCGGCCCCGGGACCAGGGGCTGCACGGCCTCCCGACGGACGGTGTCTGTCTCCCATCATGAGACAGAGAATCTCCATCACCGTGTGATGGTATCGTAGCCCTCGCCGGCCCCGAGTAGAGCGTGCCTATGCCATTGCATTTTCAACAGAACTCGCTCGAAACCGGTTCTCAAGTTTATGTTAGGGAACCATAAAAATTGTTTCCACTCCTTTGCTAAATTCCCTATACGTTTTCAGTTACCCCAGGGGGAGAAAAAGACACAATAATAATTGTAATAGGAGTATATTTGCCGCCGGTCAGAGATGCCCAGTGGCTGACCGAAGCCGAGTCCCATGATAGTAGACGTTGTGACCACAGCACTTCCCAGGATCTCATTTTATAATTGCTTAGTGCAGCCCCGCGCTCCGCTTGTGTTCAGGACGACAGAAGACACTCAAGCCCGAGCCCTGGAGGACGTGGACAGTGCGACGGCCTCTGAGTGTCTGCGTGGTGACTCGAGGCACCCCGCAGCCCCGAGTCAGGTGGACTCTGTCCCCACTGCCGGGCTGGGACCCGGGGCCGAACTGCACCCAGCTCTGGGTTCTCTCCTTCCCCTCCTACGAATCATAACGAACATTCTCAGCCCCGCGCCCCGACCGGCTGCGTGTCCACATTCCTTTCCCTAAGCTTTCAGAGAATGTCACACCACTGCTGACAAGCAGAGAAATCTGTGGCCCCCCCCCCAAAAAAAATGCCAGAGGTAAGTTATGGCAGGAATGTTCTTTAGAATTATGAGTTGGAGGAAATTCTAGGGTGAGGGGCAGCAGGAAAGCCACATACAGAATAAGCAAAGAGATCCTGTGGTCCCACCTGGAGCCCTGACCTACAAATCAAAGGTGTCACGGGCCAACTAAGACGGTGAGGTGTGCCTCCGGGTAGAAATGCTTTGGACACATTCATCACTGTTGCAGAAACTGGGGTCACACCCTGCAGGGACAGCCTTGAGGGATCCCGGTCTCAGCGCCCCTTGGCTTCTCTGCGGGATTGTAGAGCCTATGCCTCTGCATTTTGTAGGTTCTGCAACGGTGCACGAGAAAGCTCCTCTGGTGAAGTCCCTGCTGCTGGCAGGGCCATCCGGGGTAGGGAAGAAAATGCTGGTCCACGCCCTCTGCACGGAAACGGGCGCCAACCTCTTCAACCTGTCGGCAGCGAACATCGCTGGGAAGTACCCTGGCAAGAACGGCCTGCAGATGATGCTGCATGTGGTCGTCAAGGTACTTGTTGCATTTCTTGGTTTCCAGTCCTCCTCCCTGGTTCAAATCACATGTTCAAATCCCGCCGTTAATGTCCTTAAGCCAAGGAGCAGGGACCCTGGCAGATGGTTGCCTTAGGCTGACACACCCATCTCTCCTGAACTCCCCCATCGCATCCTGCTGTGAGTCACTTCATCCTCGTCTGGCCGAGCATCCCACAGAGAGAAACAGCTTCTTCCTTTGTGTTAACCATCCCTGCTCCGCTGTCCAGATCAGCCTCCTCCCGCCACAGGAATCCTTCCTGAAATGCCCCTACCTGTCACTGAAATCATAAGCCACGATTTCTCTCTCCAGCTCCCTCCTTCCTTCCATAATGACGCCAGCCACTTGCATTTTGGGGTGATCTTACACGCATGGTGTGAGCTGCCAGGGTATGGTCCGTTGGGCACATCCGCTCCCCACACAGGTGAGACGGGGGAGCCTGCAGGAAGCTAAACTGACCACAGGGGGAGGTAAATGCTCCATGATTTCGGGGCTGGAGGATAGGATACCCTAAAAGATCCATGCACAACCCAGCCCCGTGATCTTAGGCGAGCTCTTCCCCTCCCTGCGCCTCTCTCATACCACCAAAATGAAGCAATGATACTGTCAGCTCTAAAAGCAATGATTCTCTGATATTATTTAGATGTGGGTGATGATGGTAATGGGTAAGTGTTAAATAGGTAGGTGACAGACACATCGGGACACAATATGCATATATACACATAAGGATTAGCAAGTTGTCAAGCACTTGGATACAGAACACTCATCTTTAATATTAAAACCTCACAGGACTTCATTGTTATTTCTTTGAGTTGGTTGTCCTTATGCTGTTCTATTCCATTGTAGTTGCTAGAACGCCAGATAAGCCAGCTTTGACTGCACAAAGATGCCCACCTAGCAAGGACTGCCCCGTACCTGGGGCGAGGTGTCAGCTGCGCATCAGCTCGGGGGCCCGGAGGCACGGATAAACGTGGGCGCTTGCCTGCTGCCCATAGGACTGCTTCCTTCCCCACGTCATGCTGACAGCCACAGTGAGGACGTGATGGCGATGGGATTTTGTTCTCCTGGCCACATGATCCCCACCACTGTGGCGAGTCCTGACATGGCCCCCCTCCCCTTTCCCCACCTGCTTGTCCTGCAGGAATCCGTGGAGAGAGAATTTTGAAGAGCTGGGAGGTGGGAGGGGAGGAAGGCGGGATCGGGAGTTAAAGACCACTAAGCTGTTTAGGAGAGTGCCTCGCCTCGTATGGACCAGCCGTGTCGCCTCTTTGTGTTGTTACATTGCAGCCCCATGAAGAGTCCATCCTCATCCCATTTACAGATAAAGACCCTGGGCCTCCAAGAGGTCCAGTAACTTACCCAAGGCCATGTGGCTGAGCTGGGGTTCAAACCTAGGTGCAGCTCTTCTTTGCCCTCCTGCACCATTTTTATTAAGGTAAAAATTATATATGGGGAAATGCAGAGATCTTAAGTGTACATCTCAAGTGCAAGCTTTGAAAAATGTACGCAACCGTGTAGCCACCATTTTCACGGGGTTGTTGGTCCTCATGTAACTTCTTTTTTGAAGTATCTATCAGGTCATTCACCTACTTTTCACCGTGTGGTTTGTCTTGTGATTTGCAAAAGTTCTTTGTATACTCTGGATGTGAGTTCTTTGCCAGACACACGTATTGCAAATATTGTCTCTTGTTCTATGACTTGCTTGTTCATTTTCTAATTTTTTTTGTTGTTGTTTATTTGTCCTATCACCTACTGCCATAGGGTGTTGAAAGCTCCCACCGTGATCATGTATTTCTTCCTTTCATTCTGTTGGTTTGTGTTCACAGACGTTAGGAGCTGTGTCCACATTTAGGATGGGGGTGACCTCCTGTTTGGTTATTTTATCATCATGAAATGTCCCTTTTTTGTCTCTGGCAATACTCCTTGTCCTGAAGGCTACTGGTCTCATACTATTAGAGCTACATCAACTTTCTTGATAACTCTTTTATTTTCAGTGTCTTTCTGGTTATGGTGCGTTTTCTGTGGACAGCACATAGGTGAGTCTTGCTTTCTTATTCACCCTGACCAGATACATCATTTATTTGGAGGCTTTGCCCATTTACACTAAATGCAGTTCTTCATATGGTCGTGTTGAGTCCACCATTTGCTATTTTGTTCTCCACTGCCCCATCTCTCCTTTTATTCTTCTGCTTGTTCTTTCCTGTTTCTTTTGGGGTAATGCTATACTTTTTATTACTTAATTTGGATTCGTTTATTGTCTTTTTAGCAAAGCCTCTTTCTTATTTTGTAGCAATTGCTCTACAAATTACAATAGTCATTTTTAACTTAGCACAGTGTGCACCAAGTTCATATTGTACTGTTTTACACAAAAATGTGAGAACAATATAATCCATTTGTTATCCTGTGACCTTTAGGTTTTTATCATACATTTTACATGTAGTAATGTTATAAACACCATGATAGAGTGCTATTATTTTTGCATTATTTTTAAGACTATTACAAATGCAAATAGTCATTTGTCTCTTAAAGAAATTAAGGGGGGGTGGATTTAGCATTTGTATTTACTCTTTTCAATGCTCTCCATTCCTTTCTACCAATCCAAGTTCCCACCTGGTGTCATTTCCCTTTTAGCTGAAGGACTTACTTAGCATTTTTCTCAGTGCAGGTCTGGTGGCAACAAGTAGTTTTTAGCTTTCACTGGATTGATTGATTGATTGATTGATTGATTGATTTTTCAATGCCTTTATAACACCTCCATTTCTGAAGGCATGTTTTGCTAGATATAAAATTCTGGGTTATAGTTTTCTTTCCAAGCTTTAAAGATGTAACTCCATCATCTTCTTACCTCCTATTTCTGATAAGAAGTTATCAGAAATTCAAACCGTTGATCTCCTGTGTGTCATGTGTTATTATTCCCTGAATGCTTATAAGTATTTCTCTTTATTTTGGTCTCCCTCAGTTTTACTGTGATGTGCTGGATGCTCTTGTTTTTCCTCTGTACTTAAACTGCTTGTGGCTCACTGTGATCTTTAAATCCATAAATATATGTTTTATACCCAATTTCAGAAATTTTGGCCACTGTATCCTCAAATATCTTTTCTGCCCCATTCTCTCTCCTTTGGATGCTCTAATCACGTGTATATCTGACTGCTTGATACTGTTCCATGAGTCACTCACGTCTTATTCTCTCTAGCTTCCACATTGGATAATTATTATTAGTCTGTCCTCAAGTTTACTTACCTTTTCTTCTAATGTTGCCCATCTGCTCTTAAGCCTATCTTGTGGCTCCTTTTTTTATTCTAACATTTTGTTTTTCAGTTATGGGATTTAACTTTGCTTATTTTTATAGATTTTTATTTCTCTATTGCAATACTCCATCTGTTCATTCAACATGACTATCTTTTCTTTAAGTTCTTGAACTTAAGAGGTGCTTTATAGTTCTTGTCTGCAAATTCCAATATTGGGTCATCTTGGAGTTTGTTTCTATTGACTTTTTTCCTTAACCGTGTCACATTTTCCTGTTTTTTCATATCATTAATAATTGTTATCTGTATATTAGACATCGTGGATGATATGTTGTTGGTACTCCAGGCATGCTGGGCTTTGTCCTGACAAGCAGCTAAATTACTGGCTGATGAGCTTGAGCTTGCAAAGGTTTTGTTTTCCATTTTGTTATTGTAAGTCTATTTTTATTTTGCCCTCAGTCTAAAGTGAATCTTTTAGTCCTAACACATCATTTTTATTTTAATGAGCCTTAAGTGGGAAGACTGGAGCGTTTAACAAGCACCTTTAACTTGGCAAAGGCTCAGATGTGTGCTTTTAACTTCCCAACTGTTGCTCTCCACTGAGCTTCTCAAAATCTTCTAGCACGCAAGCATGTTTCTGAGACTAGCCAAAGATGTGAACACAAGTTGGAATTTAAAGCCCAGCAGCCTGGCTTGTGGCCTCATATGCTTACCCACTGAGCTCTAAGCACTAAGTGCTTCAGAGGAAAAGTAAAAGAAACCTATCCTCTTGCCCCAACCCTGGGGAGAAAAAAACCCTAAATTCATTCATTCTTAAACATCTGATTGTTGACATTGTCAAATAACAGACAGAAGCACATAAATATTAGAATATTGGCATTTCATAAGCATCCGTATATACCAGAGCCTGTTCTAGCTCCTCTCTATGTATTAGCTCATTCAACCCTCACAACAACCTTATGAAGTAAGCACTATCATTACCCTTGCTTTACTGATGAGGAAACTGAGGCGTAAAGCATTTAAGTAATTTTCCTGGCTAGCAGTGCTTCAGTGTGAGCCCACACCATCTGGGTCCAGAGCCACCAAGCGTAATAACTGCAGTGTTCTGCCTTTAGCTGAAGTAGAGCTGAAGTAAGCCTCTTCTCCCTCCTACCAAATGGCTCACTTGCTCCTGGCTCGACTCTAAAACAGAGCCAGTGATATGATCCTGAGGTTCTCTCTTCTCAAAAATAACTTCTCAAGGAGTAATTTTTTTCTGCTGCTGAGAGGTCATCTTGATATCAAGTAAGCTATCTTTGCATTTATTAGAATCATTGCATACTGACATGCAGGCCGCAAAATGCCAATTGTGAAATTATGAAAATGTGGAACAGTGTGTTTATCCACCCAGGCCACCCCATGTCAGAATGCCTGACACATACCTCATTAAGCCTCACCTTTACCATGTATATAACTGATTAATGAAAGACACAAAGGTCTCAGGAGTGGGAGTCATTCAATTAAAAATCATGTGCAGTGAGGCCACTGTGTCCTAGCATGACTGACAGAGCAGCTATCTGCATTGCAAAGAGATATTTGCTTTTAATTAACCAAAGAAAAGCAGGAAATTATGCCTGTGCTGAAAAATCAAGGGCAAGAAGCCATAGTGTATTCCTGTGTTATGTGAGCCAGAGAATAGGCTGTGGCTTGTGTGCGGCAGACTATGGATCTTCAGCATTTGCCGGAGAAGTGAAATACAACAGAAGGGCCTGTTACTCATCATGTCTCCTTATAAAGAATTCTTATCCGTGAATTAATCTCTGGGAAGTCAAGAATGTGATTCTTAGGAAACCGATCATGACTGCACACTTCTGGCTGGTGGCACTTAGGGCTTCACCCAGCAAACTCTACATGCATGAAAATGTAGAAATGCACCTCCGATTTATTTTCATGGGTTCAAATTCCAATCCATTTTTATCATTATTTCTTGTGGGTTCCTTTGTTTCACACACAATAATTCTAATAGATTAACAGCTTAGATAAGGAGTTTCTTGAAGAAATGCGTTTACTGTACAAGTAAACCACTATTGTCTAAAACGCCCTCCCAGACTAAAGCTACATGTGGAAAAGAATACACACCTACTTAGCAGGGAAATGTTAGAAATATATCTAACAAGAAATGTGATAAACGATTACTATTTAATACATATTTTGTGGACAAAAGAAGTTATCAAGGAGGAGCACCAGGGTGGTCCAGTCGGTTAAGCATCCAACTCTTCGTTTCAACTCAGATCGTGATCTCAGGGATGTGGGATAGAGCTCCTGCATTGGGCTCCATGATCAGTGTGGAGTCTACTTAAGGTTCTCTCTCTCTCTCTCTCTCCCTCTGCCCCACTCCCTGCACTCTTGCTCCCTCTCTAAAATAAATCTAAAATAAATAAATAAATTTTTAAAAAGAAGAAGAAGAAGGAGGAGGAGGAGGAGGAGGAGGAGGAGAAGAAATCAAGAAGGTGAGGCACCAGCCTCCTCGGGTCTTCATGACATTACATCAGGATGGAAAAGCAGGAAGGGCTTTCATCTGGCCTGAAGTCTGGCACATGCTAAGGGGTTTTACACACACTTTCCTTTTTAACTGCACCAGTCTCTGATGAGGCTGGAATTTAAGTCTCCATTTTGCAGACAAGAAAAGTGAGGCTGACAGTACTTGCTATGACCCAAAATTCAAATTCAGGCTGGCATCTGAATTTAAGTCCACTTCTGACCCCACTGAGCTGTCCCATGGCTCACGACTGGCCTCCAGGGGAGGGAAGCTTCCATCCTTCCCAGGCTGTGGCTGCTGTGACCCTCATGGTAACCCAAGGGCAAGGGCATTCCTGGGTCAAAGTGTCTGATGGGGACACTTCAACATGAGAAGGTGAAGAACTAGAAGCTACCGCATACTGTTGGCACCCTGGCAGGTTTTGACGACTTCCAACTCCCCCCTCATCCAACATCCCCTTCTCCTGACCCTCTGTCCTTCCCATGAGAAGGGGAAGGCAGAAGGGAGGCCAGCAGAGCCAGGAAGGCAATCCAGGCAGAGAACGCCTTGTCTCATGCTCTGGATCTTGGGAGAGATGTCTTCTCCTCCCTGTGGTCCTTGAGTCCTCCCTCTCTTCCAGTGTGGGCCAGACTTAGAGGGAGGCCGCCCCTCAGACCCGGCGTCAGGTCTAAGCCGCAAGGCCCATACTGGCTTGCATATCTGGACAAAAAGGAAGCCGTGATGTTGTTCGAGCCTTGGCATCACCCACCAGGGGCTCCTGGTTGGGTTCACAGCCAACAGCCTATGGCCGCATGCCAAGGGTTCTTGCCCAGATGTCCGGGAGTCAGGTGATGGAGAGCCCAGCCAATTATGTTTCTATAGCTCATGGAAGCTTATACTCCTGGTTAACAACCCAAGCAAAGGTATTTTGCTGTGTGTGGATGATTTTTTTAAAAAAAAACACACATATGTAATAAATGTGATAACTATGGGAGTCGTCTTCACAAAGTAGAATTCAATAAGGATAAAGCAAACACCTATCACACCTGACCGCAAAACACAGATCTGCTCCCATGAAAGAAAGGAAGGAAGGAGAGGGGGAGTGAGAGGAAGGGGGAACAGAATTTATGAGCTCTGATGCAGCACCAGGTATGAAAATAAAAGAGAGGGGCCAATGATGCTAAGTCCTGAGTGAGTCTGCTGTCACAGGGCCAGGTCACCTTTCACTGCATTATGAGGAAATTTCAGGTTGAGGAAGGCAGTGCACATGGACACTAAAACCTTTTTTTCCCTAGCATGGACATTATATTTTAGAGCAGTTTTAGGTTCACAGCAAAGGTGAGCTGAAGCTACAGAGAGTACAGTGGACTCCACAGGGAGGGAGGGCCCCAGACCGTGGATGCCTCAAGCGTCATCTGTCAGTAAGGGATGTGCAGGCGTTCTGTGGGCTGTAAATCACCATAAATATGGTGTCCATCTGCTCTTGTTCCAGGGAAGGCTAATGGGGATGGGCTAGGACCAGGGTCAATCCACAGGTATTAAAGAATTGTTAACCAATTTGGAAACACCAAAATCAGGGAAGGTCTCGAATGTGGCTAGAATGTGCCATGGGAAGTTGAGGACGGCCATGCACATAGGCTTTAACCCCATGCTGCCCAAAGTTGGCTCAGTCAGTGCAGTTTGGTGTGAAACCATTAGCCCTAGTATGGCTGGAGTGAGCTGGGGAGGAGAAGGGGTCCCAAAGGGAAGTCCAGGTGGTTTGTAAGCCTAAGGCCTACCAGCATTCAGACAGCTTCCGCTTGAATACAGCCTGATGATTAGTAATAGCATCAATGTGTTCCTGTGGCTAACACTCACTTGATTCTCCCCACAGCACCTGCCACAGGCTATCCACTGGACCTGTATCTTTGCTCCTTCCTGGTCCTCTCCTCTACCTCAGTTTACCCTCTTTTCCATACAGGGTCAGCCCAGCCAGGCTTCTGATTCTTGAGTACACCTCTGTCCTTCTTTTGAGTATCATTTATGGTTTATCCCAGCTAACATCCAGTGAGGACTTGAAGTAATTTCTGCAATCTCAAAAGAAATGCAAGGAAACTGAAATTTTAATTATTTTTAAATAGTGGAAATACAGAACAAAATGCCTTTAGATGTTAAGTGTTTAGACAATCCAAGTGACTCTAGTCTGGGAACATGAGCCTCCCTCCTCCCCTAGTAATGCACACCTCTCCAACTCCTCCCCAACATGGCAGCAGCTCACTGGTGGCTGCCTCCCTGTCCCCAGCAATTCCTATTCAGACACAGAAACTTCATACTCTATGCAGATAGAGACCATATCTCTCAATCCCCAGACACTCCTGTCTCCCACCACTGAGCTTGATACATCACAGCTTGATCACACCACAGCAAGTGATTGGATGGATGGATGGATGGATGGATGGATGGATGGATGGATGAAAGAAAGGAAGGATTTGTGGGTGGGTGGACAGATGGATGGATGGATGGATGGATGGATGAAAGGAAGGAAGGATAAATAGATGGAAAGATGAGTGGGTAGAGGGATGGATGGATGGTGGATGGATGGATGAATAGATAGGAAGATAGACAGAAGGAAAGATGGAAGGGTGGGTGTGTAAGTGGATGGATAGATGGATGGTGGATGCATAGATGGATGGTAGGTGGATGGATAGATGGATGGTGGATGCATAGATGGATGGTAGGTGGATGGATAGATGGATGGTGGATGCATAGATGGATGGTAGGTGGATGGATAGATGGATGGTGGGTGCATAGATGGATGGTAGGTGGATGGATAGATGAATCGTGGCTGCATAGATGGATGGTAGGTGGATGGATAGATGGATGGATGGATGGATGGATGGATGGATGGATGGATGGATGAAAGGAAGGATCAGTGGGTGGGTGGATAGATGGGTGGATGGATGAATGAAAGAAAGGAAGGATGGGTGGGTAGATGGATGGATGGGAGGATAGATAGAAGAAAAGAAGGAAGGGTGGGGGTAGGTGGCTGGTTAGATGGATGGTGGGTGCATAGATGGATGGTGGGTGGATGGATAGATGGATGGATAGATGGTAGGTGGGTAGGTGGGTGGATGAATGGGCAGATGGCTGTGTGGGTGGGTGGATGGAGGGATGGATGGTTGAGTGGATGAGTGGAGTGAATGGCCCTTTTCAGTTTGATAAACTGAGACTCAACCATTGGGAAAAAAAATAGCTGGTTTTTTTTGTCAAGTTCTCTAAGGCAAGCAAAATAGGACATTTTCAGAGAGAACTTCCAAAGCTTCCAGGAGTCACTTGGGTAAATCATATTAGTAATTCAAGCATGCCACACACAAACAATTTTCATTGTGGGGCTATCATATTGTAACCCAAGAGAATCTAATCCTGATGGTGAATGTTTGACAGCATTTCTTTAGAGATTAAAAAAAAAAATTAAAGCCAAAAAAAAATCAAAGCCATAAAACTCTCATGAAAGGAGAAGTCTTTAATTGTTTGATAGAGCTCCCCAGAATATGAAAAAGCACATGTTGGTGGAAATTCATCTTCCTCCCAGAATTGACATGAAACTGAAAACCTGTGGTTATATTTGATAGGACTGAAGAGCCCTCTACTGGCAGCTGAAATAAACTGTCCTGTGTAACTTCCGGAAAGTTCAATTATGAATTAATTACATCTAATTGCCCATGACCTCAAACTATCTGTGGATAGTTTAAATGAAGGCTTTTCATTGCTAAATGAAAATTAAAAGAGCAAAGGATACCATTTTTCATTAACAAATTGGCAAAGAGTTTTTTATTGTTTTATTTTTATTGTTAATACTCGTTAAGTGTAGAAAAACAGGTACACCTATCTACGGCTGGAGACACTGTAAGCAGAGAATCTCCAGGAGGGCAGGTTGACGATGAAGGGGGAAAACGTGAAAAACACAAGCCCTGAGACCCAGCAGCTGTGGATGTGGCCTCATTCTAAGGGAATGACCCTTCCTGCACCCCCAAACTCTTTGAAGCCCTGGTTAATTTTGTAAGAAGGCAGAAACCTTCCAAAGGTTCAAGAACAGGAGTTTCGATCAATATATTATGGGACTTTGTGTTAAAATGATGTTGGAGAACTAAATTTCATGTTGGGTGAACCAGAACGTAAAGCAGTGTTGGGAAACAATCTGATTTTGGGAAATAATGCACGTCGAAGACGGTCTGTAAAGACAGGAAACGTCTGACAATTCACTTGAACAGAGGAGGCAAAGAGTCTGTGTGCCTCAATAGGCATTCTGAAAATTTTGCTAATGAATACTGCTTTTGCACAGCAATAAGAAAGGACGGAATTTCCACGAATTTCCATGTTCTCAAAGCTTGGTCTGTCCGCCCTTTGTATCTGCCAACCTCCCTTGTCTCACAGACGTGCAGCCTGCGCCGGCGGCCATCCTCCCTCTCGCTCCCTCGGAGGTCATCCTCTCCTTGACTCCCCTCCCATCCCACGCCACCTCCCATCTCCGTGCTCCCCATCCTTCTGTGAGAACGCTCCCTGTAGGGTCCCTGCAGTGCACGCCTCAGCCGCCGTCACCTGGCTTCTGTCCCCTCCACGCCCTGCCAAGGCCCCCAGTGACCTCCAGACTGCCAGCCCCTCGGGCCAGCACTAGCTGCGTTCCCCATTCCCCTCCTGCACCTCGAACCTCCCTGGGCTCTGGGGCGGCCCCCCTCTACCCTGAGCCCTCCGGCTCCATCAGCGTCCTCACCCCCTGGGCCCACTCCATAGCCCTCGCCGGGCCCAGCCACCCACCTCCTCCACTGTGAGCTCCTGCCTTCCGTTCCCACGTGCCCACCAACCAATTTCCCAGTTCCCCGGGAACAGCTGCCCAGCACCTCATGCTTCACACACCCACCGGTGGGATTTCTCTATGACACAACTGGGATCAAAGTTCTTGATTCAAGTCCCTCAGACTCTCCATAGCCTCCAGGATAGAAGCAAACTCCATAGGATGGCCACGGCCTTTATGATGCCTTTGTGACCTCAGGCAGCCCCACGAGGGCACACTTAGCCCTGCTCCCTGGCTCGGGTCTCCAGCATGGCCAGTGCATTCCCCTCTTCAGGCTCTGTGATTTCCTAGAAGCCACTAGAAGCTCAGTCTGCTTGGATCTTTATCTGCAATCTCCATTCTTGGTCACCTGCCTGATCCACTTGTCCCTCTTTCTGTCATGAGTGGGCCTTGCTGACATCCCATTTGCCTCGGGCCGCCCTCCCTTCCCACGGGCAGGTCCTTGAGGGACAGGGACCCCAGCACCACGCACAGCACCGGGCACATCAGAGCTCCTCTAGAAGCGCTAGTGAAGCAAGAGTCACGAGGACCGCTCTCATCCTACATTCTGGTGGGAATGGGCATCGTGTCTACCACGGCCACAGGGCCTTCCAGGCCCAGGGGTGTCGTGCAGACAGGTCCCACCCTGGGGTCCAACCTTTGTCTCACGCTGGTGGGTGTGTTACCCTGTTGTCTGCCTCAGCGACCTCCTGTGTTAAGGGGGACACGCTGGGACACACTTGGCACCATGTGCAGCACGCGGTGAGGAAGGGCAGAGGCGCGGCGGTGGGAGATGGAGGCAAATGATTATTCCCTGGATTGTTCTTGCCCAAGAACTCGCTGGGGAAACCTCTGCTGCTTCCTTTGGTAAGAACGGAGCCCTTCCAAACCACGTCGCCACCAGGGTCCTCCACACAGCCCTGTGTGGCCCCAGCGCAGGTGCCCGGTCCCGTCAGAGCCATGCGGGCACAGGTGCGGGTGACAAGCACAGGAAATGCAGAACTGGCCTGGGGCCTGGGGGGGTGGGGCACCGCCAAGTTCACGGACAGCTGTCCGCCTGCACAGCCCGTGCAACGCCGATGACCAGCATGATCCTAAATCAGGTGCTGGAAGTAAGAAGGACGCTAAGTCACCCCGAGCTGTGGGGACGCCAGTCACCGAGGCTCACGTTGCTGAGAGGCCGAAGGAGGCGAGGCCCAGGGAGGCTCCCGATGCTCCCCTGCGCGTTTCCATCCAGCCGAGCGGCGCGGAGCACGGAGCCATGAGTGGGAACCGTGGGAAAGCTCCCGCTGGCCGCGCGGACACGGGACAGACAGGGTGGGGGGGACACCGAGGCCCGCTGCTCTCGCCGCCGCACGACTGGCCCAGGACCGCAGACGACGCTGGTCTCTGTAAGGACCGTCCTGCGGCGCCCTCCTGCCCTGAAGCTGCGATCTGTTTTAAGAGGGAGCGGGGAGAGTAAGACTGTGCCTTTGTCATGATCAAGTGTCTCTTTCCTAAGAACTCAGAAGCCCGCATCTCGTTTTCTTATTCTCCTCGGGGGCTGGAAGTAGGGACGCTTTGGGCTTCCAGGAGCTCAACAGTGGCCGGGGGAGCCCGCCCTGTGGCCCCACGCAGCAGGCCTGCCAGGCAGCGGAGTCAGGGGCCCACAGCCCGGGGCCCAGAGAAGGAGCAGCTGCCCCGGGGGGCGCCCAAGGGTGTGGCTCCAGGACAGGGGGCACCTGCGGGTGTCGGTCGAGCTTCCCGAAGACTCTGCAGCTGCAGCCCCACGGCGCCTCCCGCTCCTGCCCCTTCCCCAGCTGCGTGCGGGTGGACAGCTCGCTTCGCGTCCCTCTGCCAAGTTTTGCCGTCCGTGGTCCCGGTTGAGCAGAGTGGCACCTGCTGCCGGGGCCGTGGCGTGACTGAGTCATCAGCAAGGGGAGGACGGGCCGCGTCCCTGTCGGCCTTGTGCAACCCATGAGGCCCTGGCCAGGCACATGGCTGCTCCCCAACTCACACCCGGCCACGCCGCCTGGGAATTGAGATCACAATTTGCGATTCTAGATTCTTAAACTCTATGGCTCTGTGTCTAAAAACTAGAGGCCTGTGGCACCTGAGGGGCTCAGTCGGTGAAGCATCTGCCGTGGGCTCAGGTCACGATCCTGGGGTCCTGGGATCGAGTCCCACCTCAGGCTCCTGGCTCAGGGGGGGAGCCTCCCTCTCCCTCTCCCTCTCCCTCTCCCTCTCCCTCTCCCTCTCCCTCTCCCTCTCCCTCTCCCTCTCCTCTCCCTCTCCTCTCCCTCTCCCTCTCCCTCTCCCTCTCCCTCTCCCTCTCCTCTCCTCTCCTCTCCTCTCCCTCTCCCTCTCCTCTCCCTCTCCCTCTCCCTCTCCTTCTCCCTCTCCCTCTCCCCCCTGCTCATGCTTCATCTCTCTCAAATAAATAAAAATTTTTTAAAAATCTTTTTAAAAAATGAAAACTAAAGGCCTACCAAACAGTGGTCGGCTCGTCCTGCTTCCTTCCTGGACATGCTGGTGAGTGTGAGACGGGGAAGGCACACAGCCAGGCACCCGGATTGAGTTCCATGCACGCCTGTCTTTAAGCGTGTGCAATCTGCTCCCCCTGGTACGTGATGCTGGGGAAACAGCCATGGCCACAGTGCCCCCGGCGATTTTTCCACCATTTATTAAACACCTATCTTGGTTACGACTCACACCTGCTGCCTTAATGATGTTTTAAGAAAGATAAAAATAGGAGTACATAACACTATATTTGCTGTGACCGGAGACGGCTTTGATCCATCACAATTTTGCACAAAGCACAAATTGTTGCAAAAATACCCGAACTTTGCTATCCTGCGGGCACTTTGAAGAGATTGTTCGGCGCGTGGCAATTATTCACGGGCCCACGGTAAGTCCCAGCGCCGTCGCGAAGCCCTGCCTGCTGCTGCGGGGGGAGGCTCAGAGCCACCTCCCAGGCAAAACCTCCGCCACAAAGCACAGCCCCACGGAGGTGAACAAATGGCATCGCGGGGGCCCTTGAGCTGACACAGCCTCCCTCCTGATGAGCGAGTCTGAATGAACCTGGGAGCAGCAAGTAGGCTGTAATTAAAACTCGAGGCCCCAGTGCCCGTGTGTTTGCAGCGGAGAACCATCGGTTTATTTCAAGCCACCCTGACTCGAGGCTCCGGGTCCTAGAGCAGAATGTGCGGCCCTGGCGTGTGTCCCGCGTGGGAGGTGGGAGGGGAGGCAGGTGGCGCCCCGGCCCTGCTGGTGCAGCGGAGCCCCCCCAGCCCCCGGCCACCCCGGGGAGCCGCGTCGGGGGCGGGGGGCCACCACACCCTGCTGTTGGTTGGGGACCGGAGACACATACACATGCATTCACAGCCAAGGCTCTCTTCCCGGCAGGTGGCCCGCGAGCTCCAGCCCTCCGTGGTCTGGATCGGAGACACAGAGAAAACCTTCTACAAGAAAGTCCCCAGTGCAGAAAGGACGGTGAGGCTTCTAGATCTTTCTTCACTCGACCTTTTCTTTCCCCCGCGGGGACTCTTACCAGGGACTGTCTCCACTTTCCAAGAACGTCCTCTTGAAGGGAGGAAGGGAGTGAAGGGGCAGCCGTCTCGTGCTGTGTACACGTCTGTATTTGAAACCCGTCAGTGGTCTGATTTTACGAGGAATAATTTAGGGGAAAAAATGAAGGAAAGTATGGAAGAAGCGGTGGGGGGAAGAGAAGCTTTGGACCATGCATGTGACTCAGAGGTAAGAAACAATTCAGAGAATTTGGCTTGGTTGAAGCAAATGGCACACATAGGAGTTATTATTAGGATTTCCTATTGTTCATAATAATAAATAGCAAAGGCCTGAAATTTATGAACAAAGACCTTTGACAGAACTGCTAAGTGCCTGCGTTTGGGGCCCCCAGGGAGCCCGCTCTCAACTCCTTCCTTCCTTCCTTCCTCTGTTTCTCTCCTTTAGAAGAACCCTCCTCCCCCCGAACTTCCCCCCCCCAACAAATCACCAGCAAATTTCCCACAAGTTAAAAAAAAAATTGCAGATACACATGATTGTTATTCCACATCAATTTGCACCAAAGCAAATAGTGGTTAACTGTGAATTTCTGATTAAATTCATAAGGATTTTAATCACTTTCGATGCTTATGTATTATACATCATTTTTAGCAGGTAGAGATGATTTGGATAAAGAATGAAAGCTCCGTCTTTTCTTCCCCCAAATGAGCCTTGATTGCCCTGTCATTTCAGAAACTCTTAAGAGGGCTCATTCACTATTAAATCCTGGGAATCTGGGAGTTCGCTCCCTCTGCTGGCCACGCTGCCGCACATCCGTGAACACAGAAGGCAGGGGTTCCTATCAATGAGCCGGCTCAGAGACCTCCAGAGACGTGCAGGGCGAGTGTCGTGCCAGGTGTCACTCACCCAACGTCGTCAGATAACGGGCAAGGGCTCCGCACGCCCGCACTGGGCATCAGCCTGGGGAGCTAGGAGCCGGGACTTGGGGCTCGTTCATTCATCCTGTGTGTCTGTGAGCAAGTATCCTAAGCTCTCTGAGCAGCCACTTCCTTGGCTACGTCGTTACAGGGCTCCAGAGAGTGCAGCCTACAGTTTACGGGGCGCCCCAGCGCTCTCGGCCGTGACCCCGCGCCCCCACCCCGCGGGCTGTGGCTTTGCTCTCAGCAGTCCTCTGCACACCTGAATCCGTGCGGAACAAGGCGAATGGGAAAGCTGGTGTGTAAGAGAAGCCAGAGGAGCCCCGGGGGAAGGGCCGATGGCCTGAATGACACACGGGCTCAGCAGCCACCTCCCACACCGCCTGAACCCCCCCCACTACTGCTGATTCCAAGAGCCTCAGCCCACGCTCCGGTTCCTGCAGGGCCCCGGATGCATGTTCCTCCAGCAAGAAATTAAGGCCTTTGATGGCAGAGACTTTGCAGTGGACGAATCGGATCTCTCTCCTGTCCAGCTCTGCATTCGAAGAGCCCGTCATCTGCGGGGGGACCTAACTGTGCTAACGCGCAGGAATCACACCCTCAGCTGAGTCCCAGAAGTCCAGAGGGACAACAAGCAGAGGGGTCCTCGGGTCCCCTAACATCCCCAGGGCCGGCTGGGATGGCCCGAGCCATCCCAGGCACAAACAGGGCCGTAGGAGGAGAGTGCCGAGGTGAGGGGGGATCGCTGTGCACATCCCCCAGCTGTACATGGGAACGTGGTCCCCACTCTCCCCCCATGTCCTGGGCCTGCCTTCCTGGGAATCTGGGGCCAGGGCGGACCCAGCTCTGCCCTCCCTCCCCACTCTCAGCCTCTGACTTATGCCCCTACCAGGTCCCTCAGCTGCCAGGGCCAGAGCTGCCTTGAGCACTGGCCACCCCAGGGAAAGCCAACAGCCTTCCCCCTCCCCTGCTCCAGCCTCTGTCCCAAAGGCTCCACGACCCCAAAGGCACTGAGGCACAGAGAAGAAAGTCCATACCTGCTACCATGTCCACCACCCAGAGCTACAACACAAGCAGCACCCCGCATGTGAGGGGTCCCGGAATCTCCCCCTGAAACAAACGCCTCCCTCACAGTGACTTACTCCCCCCTCGATGCCTCATCCTTTAGGTTAAGGCTCCCAAGGTGGTAAAATGTACGAGGATCACCCCGTCCTGAGCAGCAAAGCAAGAGAGAAGTCCAGACTGGCCGTGATGTCTACGGATCTTGGGGAGCTGAGCTCCCGGGGGCAGGGACCCCAGGCCCCACACCCAGGACGGCTGGGAACAGAAGAAGAGGTTCCCAGGGGCACGACTCCTATGTCGGGGAAGCTCCCAGCAACTGGTGGAAGGAGCCAGTTCTTCCCCCGTTTTGCACAAGAGCACAAAGGCGGCAAGAGAGCCTCAGCAGGCCGGGGAAAGTGCGGGGACCCAGAAACAGGTTTGTCTGAATGCAGAGGCCCAGCCCCCCCGTGCGGAGGCATTGCCAGTCCACCCTCCCGCGGGCTTCCAGCCACCGCACCTCATCAGCCCCCGGCCGCTCCAAACCACGTCCTGCGAACTGCCCGTGGGGCCTCCGATCGCAAAGCCCGGGCGCCCTGCTCCAGAATTCCTGCACCACTGCCCACTTCCCCTCCGGTCGTCCTCAACACCCCGAGAAACCCTTCACCTCTAGACTCTGGGGAACCGCCAAGCCCCCCGCGGGCCCCACCCAGGCCCGGGCCCCTCCCCTTCTCGTCCTCCTGGGAGCAGGGCCACCCTCCCCACCGTCTGCGGCTCCAACAGCCAGTCAGCTGTTTGGGGACGACGCGAAGACAGCAAAGAATGAGACCAGACAGGCGGCGGCTGCATTTTCTGCACCATTACCCTTCGTTCCTCCATCCAGCAGGAGCCTTCCCGACATCACGGGGGGCCCCCACGCGGGAAGCTCTTGCTTTGTTGGTGCTGGTGCAGCGGGGTTTTGCGGGGCCGCCTCAGAACAGCAGCTGGAAGTGGCCGCGTGGATGCTAAGCGCTAATTGGAAACTGCCCGCAATAACACTGTTGTGCGGGGCCTGGCGGGACCAGCCGCAGGGGCGGTGGCCGTGGAGGTGGCCAAGTGACTGTGGCTGGCGTGCCGGATGGGCGCCAGGGTCTCGTGCATAACGGGGGGAGGGGGGGGCTCTGAGCTGGAGCCGGGGGCGCCCGAGTGCAGGGGAGCGCTGATGGAACGGACCTGCCTTCTCTTTTCATCCCCTCCTCCTGGGACTCCACCTCACCAGCAGCAAGGATGGCACCCTGGCTGCGGCCCAGGATCAACATTTGTTATCCAAACAGGCTAATTAAGTCCAGGTGTCCCTGCCACTTAGGGACATGCAGGTAGCAACACCATCTGCCTCTGAACCAGCAGGCCACGCCGCCGTCACCATGGCAACTCGGCTGCGGGGATGGGCTCGGACCGCGCAAGCTTGTCTCTCACCAGGCAGAGTGGCCCTGGGATCAGTCCTCCTTCCACCAGCCTTTGGGCAGCTCCCACGCGCACCCTGCACATCCCAGTCACCCACCACCTGCCTTGTTCTCCAGCAAACGTCTAAAAAAGACCGGTCTATTCTCACCACCCTCACTCACTCCGCAACCCGCCACCGTCTGTTTGCTGCCCTCCAACGCCATGGAGACTGCCCTCAAGAAGTTTTTCTTTGACATCCGTTTTTCCAACAAACACTTTGGTTCCCTTGCTCTTCCTTTATGCCGTGTTCAAGATGGATACATTCCACCATTCTGTAAAACCCTCTTCCCTTAGCTTCCGTAGCCCTGGCCGCCTCGTACCCCCACCAACACTTTTCTCTGAGTCTCCTCCTTCCGTGTCTTCTTCGGTGTCTCATTCTGTGTCTTCTGTGTTTCCATCCCAGGCCCATGGCCCAGTTCTATCTCCTTGCCCTCATTGGGCACCATCTCATGTCAAGAAAAATCACACCCAAACCAACGACTGCCTCACTCCATCCCCAGCCCAATGCTCTCCCAGAGGCTCAGATGCAAGCATCCGTGGGAACCTCCCGCACCCTGCTGCAAAGCCTGCCCAGACTCCTCTCCCTCACTACCCGCTACCCAAACTGCTGCTGCTCCTGCATTTTCAAAAGGTTGATTTTATTTGAAATAACCACTCTTCATCAGAGGGCTTTGGATTCACTCTGGTAAAAAGAGCCCCAAATATCACCAAACTCTCCAAGCCTCACCTAAGTGCAGTGGATTATTTCCTGGCACAGGTATAGACATTCCTATGAGGTCTCTTCTCCTAGGATCTCAGCAGAGGGCTTCCTTCAAGGGGCATGGCACCTAGAAGGCATCTTCTCAGAGCTAAGCAGATGAAGAACTATCATCTAATACAATGGAAACTCATGGGAGCTTTATACACAGTCATTTTGAGCTCTGTTGGCAAATTGCTAGTTTCCTCTCAATTGCAAAGCCCCCAGTTTTTCTGTCTCTTCCTTTTAAAAACCTGTGTCCTCAATAGGGCAAAACTGACATCGTTTCCCACCAGCACTTGTATTTCAGACTAAAACACCAATTATCCCTTACTAAGCTTATTAGTAAGCACATTATGCACATTATGCCGTGCAGTCCTCACAGCGTCCCTGTAAGTTAGGCTCCATGATTATCCCCATTTCTCAGATGTAGGGACTCAGGTTCAGAGAAATTGAGCAATCTATTCAAAGTCACACAGCTGTTAAGAGCAAAGCCAAGACTGCGATAAAATATATCTGTATCAAAATCTATGCATTTTAACATTTGCCATATCATCTACCTGTTATTATGGAGGGCTTTTCTTTTCTTGGGCTTTTCTTTTCTTTGATGAGGAGGGGAGGGAGTTTGCACATAGGCTGACCCCCAGGTTAAGTTCAGTATTAAAGAAAAGTCCCAGGCCCCTGGGTGGCCCAGACGGTTAAGCCTCTGCCTTTGGCTCAGGTCCTGATCCCAAGGTCGTGGGATCGAGTCCCACAGTGGGCTCCTTTCTCCACAAGAAACTTGCTTCTTCCTCTGGCTCTACCTCCCTCTCTCTCTCTTTCTCTCTCTCTCTCTCTCTCTCTCTGTCTCTCACAAATAAATTAATAATTTTTAAATAAAATAAAAATAAAAAATAAAGTGCCAGCAAATGCCCCTCCCTGTCCCAGGACAGCCCAGTGTCTGCATCTGAGAGATGGCAGGTTTCTAAAAAGACTTAGGGTGGGGATTAAGGAGCAGCCCTTTCATGAGCAGGTCTTCATCCTCATTGTCAGAGCTATCTGTTTCTAGGATTCCAGGAACTCTCATTCTATCATCCCTCTCCTGTGCTTTCCCCTCTTTTAAGCTCCTCTGTTCTCCTGGGTGGAATCATGCAGGGCCATTGCTTCCTCCTGGTGGAGCTGGAGCAGGCTCCACATTCCTGTGGGTGCAGGCGGAAATGATAGGAAGATGCCTGGTGGTCTGGCCTCGGGCCCAGCCTCCGGGATTTATTTTGCTGTAAAAATTCCATCTCTCCCTCTGCTGTGAATTACATTATAATAAGTCTTCTCTAAACCGAATCCAACAATATAGAAAAAGGATTATACACCATGACCAAGTGGGATTTACCCCGGGTTTAACATCCAAAAATCAATTAATGTGATATACTACTATATCATTGGAAGAAAAGACAAAAACCAAACCATCTCAATACATGCAGAAAAAGCATTGACAAAATCCAACACCCTCTCATAATAAAAGACTCAAAAACATAGGAACAGAAGGGAACTTCCTCCACCTGATAAAGGACAAATACAAAAAAGTCCACTGCTAACATCATACTTATTGATAAAGTATGCTTCTCCCTTAACATCACCTCTTCTCTCCAGCATTATACTGGAGGTATAATTAGGGGGAAAAATGAAATAAAAGGTATCCATGTTGGCAAAAAAGAAGTAAAACTATTTGTATTTGCAGATGGTATGATCTTAGATACAGAAAATCCTAAGGAATCTACTAAAAAAGCATTAGAACTAATAAATAAGTTCAGCAATGTTGCAAAATACAAAATCAATAACCAAAAGGCAATTTATTTCTATACAGTTGCAATGAAAAATCAAAAATTAAAATTAAACAACCATTTATAATAACACCGAAAAAAATAGTTAGGAATAAATTTAACAAAGGAAGTACAGGATTTCTACTCTGAAAAATACAGAAACGTTGTTGAAAAAAGACCTAAAAAAATGGAAAGATACATCAAGTATCTTGAAAGTATCTTAATATTGTTAAAATGGCAAGAATTCCCAAACTGACCTACAGATTCAGTGTAATTCTCATCGAACTACCCTCTGGCTTAACTGGCAGAAATTGACAAGCTCATCTTAAAATTCATACAAAAATTCAAGGAAACTTCAAGAGCCAAAACAATCTTGAAAAAGAAGAACAGAATCAAGGTACTTAAGCTTCCCAATCCCAAAACTTACCACAAAGCTGCAGCAATCAGGACAGTGTGGTGCTGGCATAAGAAGAGACATATAGATCAACAGAATAGAATTAAAGTCCAGAAATAAACCCTTACGTTTACCGTCAATTGACTTTTTGACAATATAATATTTTCAAAAAATGATGCTGGGACAATTGGATAGCCAAAAGAATAAACTTGGGCCCCTACGTCACACAGTATTCAAAAATCAACCCCTAAGGCACCAAAGACCTACAAGAGCTAAAACTCTAAAACCCTTAGAAGAAAATAGAAGCATAAATCTTTGTGGCCTTAAATAAAGCAAGAATGTCTTAGATATGACACAAAGAAAAAATAAGTTGCACCATATAAAAACTAAAAATTTCTTTGCTGTAAAGGACATCATCAAGACAGTGGAAAGATGACCCATAGAATGGAAGAAAATACTTGCAAATCATAGATCGATAAGGGACTTGTATCTAGAACATATAAAGAACTCCTACAACTCAATAATATAAAGACAAATGACCCAGTTAAAAAAATAGACAAAGGATCTGAATATGCATTTTTCCAAAGAAGATCACAAATGGCCGATAAAGACGTGAAAAGATACTGAACCTCATCGGTCATCAGAGGGACACAAATCAAACCCCTTCATATCCACTAGGGTAGCTACATTTTTTTAAGGCAAAAGAATATGTCTTAGATATGACACCAAAAGCTAAATATTTTTAAGAAAGAGAAAAGAAAAGCACGGGGACGCCTGAGTGGCTCAGCGGTTGAGCATCTGCCTTCGGCTCAGGGTGTGATCCTGGGATCCGGGATTGAGTCCCACAACGGGCTCCCTGTGAGGATCCTACTTCTCCCTCTGCCTGTGTCTCTGCCTCTCTCTCTCTCTCTCTGTCTCTCATGAAAAAATAAATAAATCTTTTTTTAAAAGAAAAGAAACACACGTAATAACAAATATTCACAAGATGTAGGGAAACATGAACGTCAGCCACTTTGGAAGGTAGTCTGACATTTTTCTCCAAAAGGTTAAACATAAAGTAACTATGTGATTGAGCAACTCATTTCCCCTGCATGTGCCCAAGAGAAATGTTCGGTGGCACTATTCAGAACAGGCAAAAAGTAGAGACGACCCAACTGCCCATCAGCTGATGATTGGATGCATAAAATGTGACCTATCCGGACAATGGCCATCGTTCAGCAAGAAAAGTGAAGTATGAACATAGGTGAACCCCCAAAAATACTATGTGAAATGAAAGAAGCCACAGATACGCACATACACACGTGTACCACATTTTGGGTGATCCCATTTCTATGGAATATCCAGAATATACAAATCCGTAGAGATGGAAACTGGACAACTGGTTGCCTAAGTCTGGAGGAGGAGTTTGGGGGGTACCATTCAGGGACTGCTACTGGGCACAGTCGTCTGGGGGTGATGAAAATGTTCTAAGATTGAGTGTGAGGCAATGTTTGCACAACTCTGTGAATATATTAAAAACCACTTGATTGGAATTCCTGGGTGACTCAGGGGTTGAGCGCCTGCCTTCGGCCCAGGGCCTGATCCTGGGGTCCCGGGATCGAGTTCCATGTTGAGCTCCCTGCGTGGAGCCTGCTTCCCCCTCTGCCTGTGTCTCTGCCTCTCTCTGTGTGTCTCTCATGAATAAATAAATAAAATCTTTAAAAAGAAAAAACACTCGATTGTACAGTCTAAATAGATGAGTTGTATAGTATGTGAACTCCCCTTCAATAAAACTGATATGGATATATCACAATCATATAAATCTAATAATAAAATATGACATAACACAAAATCATAATAATCAATATGTATTGTAAGCCTCCTTTGCAGCTCTCAACTGGGATAGGCCCTTTCCCAGGACGGGAAAAGCCCCCTGCACATATCCTCCGGGAGGGAGGGGACCCCAGCCGAGCAGAGTGGAGCAAGAGTCTGGAAGTCAGGGTCCTGCTTATTAACTCTGGGACTCAGGATGTCACTTGGTCTCTCTCGGCCTCAGATTCTCGTCTGTGAGTGAGGGGAGGGCTGTCCCCTCCTGGGGAGGTCCCTGTCGTGGAGACAGAAGTACCTGGAACACAGCAAGCCCTCAGCAGCTGCTGCTACTAGGATCATCCAGCTAGAAGATGCATAACCAGCCTGGACATAAGAAGTGGGAAATGCAGCGTCAACATCCTGCCTTGTCCTTGGACATCAGCGGAAGCCCCCAGCCTCCTGCCTCGGTGGGGCCAGAGGTCACCGCATTTCTGCAACTTCCCATTGGGCTTTCCTCCTACCGGCCCCTGGGCCCCAGGGCTCCTGCCCTCTCCCACCCGGCCTCCCTCCTGCACCTTGTCAATGTAGACGTGGAACTGGGCCTTCTCACTGGTCAACAGGAAAGAGAAAGAAGGATGCCAAGCACTGCTGCGGGCACACACGGCCAACAGCCTCATGACGCGGAACGGTCCCCCCTGGGCTTCAGAGCCATGTGCAGCTCCCCCAGGCACCCCTGCCCTCCAGGGTGCTTGGGCACATCTAAGTCCCCCTCTGCTGTGCAGAGCAGTTGGTGGGCCCAGCCCTGACTCCCAGCTCTGCTGGGTCCACCAGGGGCCTCCTGTGGGACACGGTTCCGTAGCACACGGGCATCCTTGTCCCAGAGGCTCTGCAAACCGCCCACAGCACCGTCACCCCTCCCGCCAGCGGTGGCTCCGACACCCTGCCACTCACTGTTATTCCCGAGCATGGGATTCATCAAACACCTGCTCCCCACCCCACCCCTGACCCCTGGTGTCACCAGCCCTCCCTGCCTCCAGGGCTATCCCTGAGCTGGGCTGTGCAGGGCCACACAGAGGCACTGGGCCGGGCAGCAGGGGCTGGTCTCTGCGGGGCACTCACGGTGAGCTCGGACCTGCTCTGCTCCAGGAAAGCCGGGCTGGCTTCTTTCCCTCCTGCTCAACGTTCAGATTCTAATTGGCTCAATAGCCCCCGAGCCAAGTGAGAGCAAAAGCAGCCAAGGCTGCGCTCGGGGCTCCTCTGCGGAGGCTCTCTCCATCATCACCCCAAGCGTCCTCCTCCTCCCCACGCCTCCCCCTCACAAGGCTGTGCCAGTGCAGGCTAATTGAAAGCTGGTGCATTGCCATGGCAACGTGGCCAAATCTGACCCCCGCAGGCTGGAAGTCATCCTCCCTGGGGTACCTCGCATCTTGCTCCTCTCCATCATTAGCGCGCGGAGACTTGGCTAAAATAATACAGGTTCAAACTCTTTCCAAACTGCTTCACAGAGAGAAGTGTCACACTCTTTTGTAACCAAGTGCTTTTCAGAGACGTGAGATCCAGACCTTTGGAGGCTCACTGGCAGGGCCAGCAGCAAAGGCTGTCTTGGGTTCACCCTGGAACAGTTCAGAGGCCTCGCTCCGGCCAGCTCCCTTCCACCTTCCTAGGGTCGAGGTACTAGAAAGGTCACTCAGGTCCGTCCTTCCTTCCTTCCTTCCTTCCTTCCTTCCTTCCTTCCTTCCTCCTTTCCAAATCTGAATGCCAGAGGTGGAGGAAAGGAAGAGCCTATAATTCAAGCCACCCCGACCAGGATGAACTCTGAGAATCATGATTCCCAGAGCTTTGAGGTCGCTCTAACAAACGCCAGCCACCATGCATTCTACAAGTAAGTGTCCTTCCATCCTTAATCCTTTTCCTTGGAGATGGGCTCATTTTCCCCCCTTTCTCTCTTTCTCCCAGATGGACCCGAAACGCCTCAAAAAACAGCTTCCAAAAATCCTGAGACTCCTGAAACCGGACGACAGGATTCTGATTGTAGGGACAACCCAGCGCCCCTTCGATGCCGAGCTTCAATCTTTTTGCAAAGTTTACCAAAAAATTATTTTGGTTCCCAGACCAGACTATGCTTCTAGATTCGGCAAGTACCCCTAAGCCCCTTCCTGTGCGCGGTGACTCAGGGTGGGCCGGGTGGCGTTGGCTTGCAGGCGTGTGACACCAGAGGTGGGTGGGGGCCCTGGTAAAGCAGCCATCACCAAAGGTGGTGGAGGTGGAGAGCCCATGCACCGGAGGGAGCTCCTGGACATTGGCAGAGCCTGGGCCGTAAACACAAACCACCAGGTCGTAGGGGCGAAATGTGCTTGTCCATTCTGTTGTTAACATCCTGCTTTTTACCCAAAACAAAAGGAGACTGGACAGGGATTATTACTGGGGGCCCAGAAGATGACAAAAGTCTTTGTAGGTGCTAATTTTTCTTTCGACAGGGGGATCAGGATGAGGTGTCTTGAACCCACGGTGACGGTGTCTTTCTCAGAGAGCATCATTCTTTCCACTGGTTGATTTTTTTCTTTCTTCTTTTCTCTCTCTTTTTTTTTTTTTTTTTTTTTTTTTTAGCTTTTCATTCTCGAAGTATTAGTCTAGGAGCATGTTGACTTACTTAAAATAACCATTAAAGATAAGACCTCCTTTTTCAGTTTTTTTCCTCTTGAACGAATTCAAAATCTCCTTCTTTTGAAACATATTTTTAAGTGAGAATAATACCAAAAAAATGACCCTGGAAGCAGTGCAGTGAAACCGTAAAGAGCCATGAGATGCAAGCTCTGAGCTTCTGAATCCCGGCTCTGCCACGGGATGACTGGATGCCCTTGACAGCTCAGTTGACCTGCTGGCCTGCACTGTTTCTTCTGTGAAGAGGACTGTTAAGTCCCCAGGGCTGTTGTGACCCTTGTCTGAAGTGGAAAGCACAAACACCCAGCACCGGACCGGTTCCCACAAGAGCCCGGGTGGTGCTGGGCAGGGAGGAAGTCAAGATGGCGGCCATGGGGATGGAGAAGGAGTACGTGACCCGGCAGCAGCTGGCCGTGGTGGTGCGGTGCTGGTTCCTATGATCCGCTGCTGTGTAACCAACCATCCCAGTGGCTTGAAACAACAAATGATTCCATCTCATGGTTTGGAGGGTTCATGGGCTCAGCTGACAAGGTCTCCTTGAAGTACCACAGGATGTCGCAGTCAGGTGTCAGTTTGGGCTTCACCTGAAGACTCGACGGAGCTGGACCTATGTGGTCATTCACTCCTGTGGCTGGAGTTGATGCTGAGACCTCAGCTCTCAGCCAACCAGATAGCCTACACCTGACCTTTCCATATGGCCTTGCACAGCACAGTGGCTGGGTCCCACGGGAGAGCATCCTGAGAGCAAACCTTTCAAGAGGTTCTGACAGAAGCTGGAAAGATTCTTGTGACCCAGTCTCAGAAGTCACACAAAGTCCTTTTCACCAAACTCTACTGGTCAAGAGCAAGTCCCAGGCCAGCCCAGATTCAAGGGCAGTGGAGTACACAAGGATCAGAATACTATAGTGCGGCTCATTGAGGGGTCGTCTTTACCTCTCATGGGGGTGGTGATGATGGTAGTGGTAGTAGCAGATTTGGTATAGAGATGGTGATGGTGGTGTCGGTGTTACAAATGGCAGTGATGGTGGTGACAGCCTGGTACTAGGGAAGAGGAAAGTGGTCACATGGGTGGTGGTGGTGCTGGTGGTGGTAGTGGTGGTGATGATGGCAGCCTGGTACTAGGGAGGCAGTGGTGGTGGTGGTGGCAGTGATTCGGTGGTGGTATGGACAGGATGGTGGACAGAATGGAGTAGTGGTAGAGGTGAGACAGCCTACGGTGGTGGTCAACATTAATAAGAGTGGCGAAGATGACCAGGTCAGACTTGGTTTCTATTCATCCTTCTCTAGTCACAATAGCACCCCCAAAACAGAGAGACTCTGTGACGCTTTCTGGTTGGTCTTAAGCTTCTGTCCCATGTTATCTGCTAAAGAACAACCCTCTACCCCCCACATGGCATAAGCTCCCAGCTTACCAACCACTCCATGTGCAGTGGGAGCTCATTTCTGTCTTGATAAACCGTGATCCTGGCTTCACAAATCAATGCTATACACAAAGAACAGGAGGACTTTGATCTCCATTATTTTTCCATCATTCTAGCAGCTTCTCCATCTCCCAGAGCCTCCAGGCCCTCTGCTGGGTCCTTTGCATTCAACCAGCATTAAAGGAAAAGAGAGAAGACAGTAGAGAGTCTCTCACAGGAGATTTTAGGGACAAGACCCAGAAGGGCCAGCTGTTGTTTCATTCATGTTGCATCAGCCAGAAGGACTCCCACAGCCTCACTGAAGTTCAACGGAGCAGGGATGTGCAGCCCCACCAAGGAAGGGTCCGACATGTTGCTAGGTGGGCGCCAGAAGTCTCTGCCCACTGAGTCTGCACAGAGCATCCCACACTCTTGGCTTTCCCGCTCTCATTCCTGTTGGTCAGATTTCCTCTCTCGATCCAAGGGTTTGGTTTGGGTTGGGTTGGATTTATTGCCGATCTGTACTTTAAGCTACCTTAATGGAATAAGATAGGGTGTTATTCGTTTTAAGGGACCAGATCATTATTCTTGACTTTGGATTGAATAGTTTCTATTGTTTGACAAAACCATAGGCCTTTTAAAAATGAAGCTGTTGATATATATAACAAGGACAGTTGGGTTTTGGGTTTTTTTGTTTTTTTGTTTTTTTTTTTATAAAATGCGAGGCATCTGTGAGGACACAGATCACATTACAAATTCCAACCTGAATCTCCCCGTGGCGGCATCACAGGGGAGGAAGGAGAAAGCAGCCTCTCACCTGTGGGCAGATGATAAACCTGCACACAGGAGTTCTCTTGGGCCCGGGGCTCTGTCCACTAAACCACACGCTTCTCACATATTTCTTCCATGGTGGGTGATTTGTTTAGGTGGCCATTCTTGCTGACATCATAAATGCTGTCCAGCGTTTCCTCCAGTGACCTTGAAGTTTTCATAGCCACAGTGGCTGGGACATCCATCTTAAAGAAAGACTGTTCCTGTCTTCGCAGTGATCAAAAATGGTCTCTTCCAGCCCATAAAGCATGGGCTGCAAATCCATAACTTGGGCCTCTGCTTGGCCATCTATCTACCAGCAGCAGGGTGCCGAAGGTGTCGGGGAACATTCACGATCCCGCTTCTCAAATCCCTCCAGGCAGGCAGCGGGGGGATTACCAGCACCAAGAAGGGAAGGATGGGTCAGCCTGAGGAAGCACAGTCCTTAAGGTTTACCGAGTAGAATGCCATAGCTACCTTCTTTCCCCAAATCAAGCTGTTTCCTTCAGAAAATCCACCCGCAAAGTTGATTAATGCCTCTTCTGGTCCCCAGAAATCCCTCTGGGCCTCCTCTCGCCATATTCCTAATGCTTCCTGCTCTCGCCTTTCTTCCCAGGGGTCTGTTTCACTAATAACCCAATTCATCATAGGCCCCCACCCCAGACCCAGTGTCTGGTCGGATGAGCCCAGTCCACGTCTTCCGATTTTTCTGGAATTCTAGTCCTCAGAGACCACAAGCTCATCTAAATCATATTATCACTTCCTGTGCTTTTATAAAATCACGAATTAAAAAAAATGACTTTTGAGATACTACGTCATCTCAAAAACACAGCTGGGAGCCAGGACAGAATCAGTTTGGAACGTCAAAAGCAGAGAAGGGGATCCAAAGACCAGATTCCCTTCAGTCTAAAGAAGGAAAAGAGAATGTAGATTCGTCTGAAGAAGTGAGGAGCCTTCGCATCCAAGAGAAGGAAGGTAAAACACAGCACTCATCTGGAGAGCCGCTCCGCTGCCTTCAGCACGCTCCATTGGCTGATCCGGCCCTCCCCACCCCACCCCTTCGTCGGTGGTGCTTTCGTCCTCTCCACCTGCACCACTGGGCCAAAGACTCTCAGCAGCCGTGGCTCCGGAGCTCAATGAGCCCCCCAGGCTGTGACTCACTCAGCACCTGACTCCCCTCCCAGCCCCTCAGCTGGTGGCTTTGTAGAAGCAGCCAAAGCTATTCTTTAAAAGGCCAAGTCTAGTTCATCAAATACGAGAAGTCAAAATGATTCTCTTTCCCCTTCTCTGGGTCTTGAGAAAGCTGTGGGCAAGAGGCCAAGTCCCACCATAGCCCTGACTGTCTCCACGGCTTCCCTCCATTAACAAATGGGGAACTTTGCGGGGGGGGGGGGGGGGGGGAAATCAATGATTTGTGTATTTTGAGAACCCTTGGCGAAAACTCTTCATCAGTATCATATCATACATTTTAAGAGTCAATAGTGTGTTGACGTGTACTTGCTAGACCAGAGTAACTGTAGTTTTTTGCTCTGTTTTGAAAGAATCCTTACTTGTAGAGACACTCCTCGTGCTGGGAAGCTGGAGGGCTGGGCTCCCGTAGTTTAGCAGGGAGGCAGGGATGGGAGCTGAGGGTTGGTCTCTGAGAGCCTTGCCTTCCCCATTTGCTTACTGATGGGTCCCCTCCACATCACCAGTGAGAAGCTGGCCTGGGGTACACAAGGCTGCCGCTGTCCGAGTCTCCAGCTGGGGACATCGACCGGGTCCTCGGCTGTAGGGGCAGTGCCCTGTGCTTCAGCATAAAGCACGCTCCCTTCTCCACTTCCAGAGTCACCATTCAGACTGTTAGCACAGTTTTTTTCAACCTTATAAATCTGGACAGGGACACTCTAGCCCCAAGGAATGATGCCACCTGGTCATTGTTCTTATTTTTCCCATACATTGTAGTTCCTAACCCTTCCTCAGTTATAGCCGGGTAGGGGTGATCCTCACCTGCTACAATCTGTTTTACACAACGATCCTTTGACATATTCTGTGTTTAGGTATTAATGAGCATTAGGAGACCTTGGTACAAGGTGGAATGACTGATTATGATTACAATAACAACAGTAACACGGCTACAGAAAACAACGCACCCACCATATGCTAGAACAGGGCTGTCCCAAGCCCTGCGTGTGCACCCTCGTCTTTATTTCTCACTGCAGCCTGAGAAGTGAGTCTGTCTATTCCCATTTTATAGGTGAGCCTAAGATGGATTCAAGCTCAAACAGACTCACCAAGAAAGCAGCAAAGTAGATCCAGGGGGTTATATGTGCTTTGGTCAGTTGGGTGGCCCACGTGGCCCTTGATACCTAGCATCACACAGCTGGGAGACACAGAAGGCCCCCAGAGAACGTGCACGCCTTCCAGCAGCTCAGCTCCCCATGAAGCCAAAGGCCACCACCCCTCCCATCACCACCAAAGTGGATGGTGGAGGTGGATTGTTAAAATGACTCATGACTAAAAATCCCACTCGACAGTGTGGTTCATTGATACATGGCAGCTCATGCTATCCCTGGACCGTAATCAGACCGTTTCGTTTTATCAAATATTTTTTGGATCAACGTATTTGAGTGAGCTAGGCATTTAACAGACCTGACAGTGTTCAGATTATATAATAATGGTCATTTTTTTAAAAAAAATTTCAAATATTCCTCAAAGGAGGTCAAAATGCTTAGGAGACATTTGACCAGACCCTCCCAGCACTCAGAATGGCTCTGAGACAGGCGGCCTTGGCAATGCCTCACCTTTCTCACTGGGTATGACAAAACAAGCCACAGTGAATCTCATGTACTTCCCCTCCTTTCTGGAATGGAGGTAACTGCCTGAGTGTCATATCATTTCAGATGCTGGGTGGGAGTCCACTCTCTCTCTCAAGTTCAATAATTCCATAATTCACTTTCACGACATCCCAGTGTTCTAAGGAGAAATCACTCTGTTACCCCAGGTCCCACTCACCCAGAGGACAACGGGTGTACCCACCCAGGGGGCGCTCAGTGAACTGCTGTTTACAGTTGTTGGGGGAATAAGGGTCAAATTGTACCCACAGGGACCTGAGCCCCCTGGTGATGAATGGAAATTGGAATCTGCATTCCTATTCCACATGCAAAAATAATGCACCAAAACTTTGTAACTAAAAGAAAGTCAAACTCTTACTCCTACAAACACTCGGAAAAATACAATATTCTGATGCACAGAGTATATACCCTCCCGTGTATACCCTATCTGAATTTCCAATTTTGAAATATTTTGAACGACTTTGAAGATATCACATGAAACCTGTACTGAACCTGCTTTCATTTTTCCTGCTTTTGTGGGCCTAGGACCTCAGGACCATTGATATGTTTGTCTCATGGTTGAAAATCACTCCAAGGGGGAAAAAAAAAAGTATTTAGCTATGTGGCTTCCTGCTCATTTGAATTACAAATAAAACTGAGTGTTCCTCCTGTGTGTTCCTTTCTTGATGAGATGCAACCTTGTACCAAGAACTAGATCATACCGTTTTCCCTGTGGTGACCCTTGTTTTTTGTGTCTTTTTCACCATCTTGGATACAACAGTTTTGTGGAAACAGATCATCCAACGCAATGGAGGCATCATTACCAATGCCCTGAATATCAGTTGCCTGGCAAAGGTCACCGATGGCTTCACCCAAGGACACATAGTCCAGGTGGTTAAAGGTGTGCTCACAGACCGCAGAATCCGGCAGCAAACGTATAAACCGCTCACGGCAGTGGAGTTTATTGCAATGCTAGCCAGCATGAGTCCGGTGTACCAGGAGGAAGAAGAGAGCTTTAAGGTAAATGGAGGGCCTGGGTGGCCACTTGTCACATGACCTCCTCCCTCTGGTTCCTGAGTTTCATGAATTTGTCATATATATTGAAATGTGGAAACTTGAAATTTTTGATCAAACATTCTTTCCAGCCTTGCCAGTAAAACATGTGCCTTCCAAAACTTAGGAACAACTGTGGTCTGTGACTTTATACATTAACAGCCAAACTGCAGAATTTTAAATAGCAGGTTTGAAACCACTGGCTTCAAACACACACACATCCACACACATGCGTGCACATGCATACACACACAGATGCCATACATACATGTATGTACACCTTTTCCTGGTTCTCACTGGTTTTAACCTCATATTTCATGTAATAGAACCAGTTTTGCATAAAGAAAACCATTCCCTAGGGACGCCTGGAAGGCTCAGTGGTTGGGCATCTGCCTTTGGCTCAGGTCATGTTCCCAGGGTCCTGGGATCGACTCACACATCAGGCTCCCCGCAGGGAGCCTGCTTCTCCCTCTGCCTGTGTCTCTGAATATCCCTGTGTGTCTCTCATGAATAAATAAATAATATCTTTAAAAGAAAACCATTCCCTAAGTAGTGTATTTCAAGCCCGTGCTGGTTTTGTCCCATATTTGCTGTGGCATGCTTCATTTTTTTCAGCGTACTTACAGTAGGAAATCACAAGAGAACTCATCAAAGTTTAAGTTTTTCTAATTTTTTAATACATTTTTGTAACGTTTGTAGAATTTTTTAGATCTAGAGGAAATCAAGAACCAGCTTTTCCAAATCCCTCTTTTACAGGAGGAAAATAAGTTGCAGAGAGCTATGTGCCTTATCCAAGCAAATCTACATTAGAGCCCTAGATGCCCAGGCCAGCGGGCACGCCTCACACTCCTTCTAATCAAAATGAATATGGTTGTGTTCACTTTCTGGACCTGGAGGCAGTTTCCTTGGCCAACTGGGAAAACAAGGGAGGAAAATTCTATCCGTGCAATTATACCCACCACAACATTGGCCATGCAATCATCAGAAAAAGAATCAACATTCTTGTCTAAACCTCGTGTGCCTGGAAGTCTGCTTGAGATTAGGAAAATTTCCCTCTGCAATGTATTACTTTTCCATCAACTCTAAAAACCATGTTTCCCTCCTGCTTTGCCACTAATTTTTCAGTACAAGGTGGAAAAGAGTCATGCTGATCCCTGAAATAATAACCTAGCATGGGGTTTGCGATCTTTTCCATAAAGAGCCAAATACCAAATATTTTAGGCTTTGAGAGCTCCACAGTCTCTGTCACAACTATTCAATCCTGTATCACAGCACAAAAGCATTCACGCACAGTATGTCAATGAATGGACGTGGCTGCATCCTAATAAAACTTTATTTGCAAAAATAGGCAGCGGGCCAGATTTGGACCCATCAGCTATAGTTTTGTTGACCCGAGCTCTAGCAAAACTGCAAAGAAATTTCCCAAATCTAGATGGAGCTTCTGCCCAGGATTTGAATTAACGTTCTTGTTAACTGTTGAAACCTTGTTAAAATTCATTGCAAATATTTATCCTCTTCATGCAACATATCCTATTCTTATCCGAAATTCCCAATTTTTTCTTTGGAAAATTATCATTTTCCTCCCTATTCTGAGGAGCTAGGTTTAGAGTTTTAAAACCTGTGCTTTCTCTTAGCTGGATTTTTAACTTTCCAAAGTGATTTGTAGAAGTTTTTCTGTCATGGGTACTTTGTGGTCCAGTAACTATAGCTGATCACGCTATTCAAGCAAAGGAAATGCTACCCTGGATAACCTGAGATGAGAACATATATGCTTCTCTCTTCCATTCTTGGCATATTTGATCATTTTTCTTTTTTTTAAGGAAACTAAATCATTTTTCCACCATCACTACTAGCCCTCTCCCCTCATCAATTTCTGCTTATTGTAGCTCCAGAGCTTGGCACAGCACCTGGCCCCAACTCGATGTTCGACAACCTTTTTTAGTGGCAAATTTATTGAGCAGATGGAGAGATGGACTGGCACTGTCACACCAGGAAATAATGTGACTCTGTGGCTCTAGTTGCTTGTGATCAGGCCAATCATTTCTGCCCTGAGAAATTTGACCTACCTGTGCTTCTGACAATGTGTCACACTGGGATCTTAGAGATTCTCTGAACACATTGTACCCTATTCCATAGACATGATGGAGAAAATATTTAAGGGTAATGATGGTAATAATCATAATAATGTTAGCTAATACTTATTGACTATTTATGTGCCAGGCACTCTGCTGTAATTCATTTAAACCTCATAATCCCCCTATTTTACAGTTGAGGAAATCGAGACATAAAAAGATATGGTAGGCAGAATAATGGCCTCCCAACGGTGTCTACATCCCAGTCCCTAGAACCTGTAAATATGTTACATTACATGGCAAAGGGGAGTTAAGGTTGCAAATAGAGTAGGGTTGTTAATCCACTGAACCTAAAACAGATTACCCTTACTTATACTGGTGAGTCTAACATAATCATAAAAAGTGAAAGAGGGACTCAGGAGAGAGAACCAGAAAGTTAGCAGCATGGGAAGGATGCATTGGTATTCCAAGTAACCCCATGTTGCTAGCTTGAAGATGAAGAAGGGGCCACAAGCCCAGAGAACAGGTGGCCTCAGGAAAGTGCAAAGGATGAGGGAATGCATCTCCCCTGGAGTTCCAGAAAGGAAGACAGCCCGCAGACACCTAGATTTTAGGCCAGTGAGATCCATTTTGGACTTCTGATCTTCAGAACTGTGAGATAATAAATGTTTTCTTTTATATCACTAAGTTCGTGGTAATTTGCTACAGCAGAAAAAAAAAGGTGGGGGGAGGCAAAGTGACTTGCTTCTAGTCATACAGCTAAAAGGAGCAGAACTGAAATTCAAACCATAGTCCAAAGACAATTTTATTACCCGTATTCTATACTGTGTCTCAATAAATTAGAAGTTCATCACCTAAGTCCTTGGCCACCTCACCTTACATTGAAAACAGAGCCAAAGTGAAAGGAAAGATGAGAAAAATCCCCAAGTACCAGAACCAAAGGTAAATCTCAAACACAGGGACAACCATGTGCCTGGCATGCAGCACAGAGAAAAGTCAGGGCTAGGAAACAAAAAGAGACTAGGGGCCAGGGAAGATAAAGTGGCAATACCTGCTGCTTCTGTGACCGGATCTGTGGTATGTCGACATCACCAAGGAGCATTCACTTCAAAACATCATTACAAGAGGTGCTTCTGGATTTGGCTTTAGAGGATTGTGTAGAAGCAGCTGCAGTACTGTGAGGGAGGGAGAAATAATGAGAGAGATCGAGACCACAACAGAGCTTCCTACTCAAAAGGAACCTGAAAATAAAAATCCCAAGACATTTTAGGAAACCTAGTGCTAAGTACAGCCTGGCAAAGTTGTTGAAATTAATATAATTCAGATGTTCAAAAAAAAATAAATGAAGGCATCATTTCCTTTTTAAAATTTTTTTATTTAAATTCAATTTGCCAACATATAATCTAACACCAGTGCTCATCCCATCACATGCCCTCCTCAGTGCCCGTCACCCAGTGACCCCATCCCCCTGCCCACCTCCCCTTCCACAACCCTTTGTGTGTTTCCCAGAGTTAGAGTCTCGTGGTTTGTCTCCTTCTCTAATTTTCCCCACTCAGTTCCCCTCCTTTCCCTTATAATCCCTTTCACTTTTTCTTATAGTCCACGTCTGAGTGAAACCATATGATGATTGTCAGAAGGCATCATTTCCAATAGAGATGTACAAAGTTTTGAAACAAAGACAGGCAGAAATGGAATAAGAAGACATAATTACTGGGGAAAAAATCACAAAAAGAAAGCTTAGAAACTAAATATACAGTAGTTAACTTAAAATGGCAAAAAATAAAAGAGGTAAGATATCTAGACTAGACAAGCATGGTCAAAGAGCAAATTCATGGACTGGAGGATGCTCCCTCCCAAGGCAGCACAGAAAAACAAAAAGACAAAATCTATAAACTGCAATTAAGAAGCTTTGAATACATTGACATCTAACTTTTAGAAGTTCTAGAAGAGGGATCCCTGGGTGGCGCAGCGGTTTGGCGCCTGCCTTTGGCCCAGGGCACGATCCTGGAGACCCAGGATTGAATCCCACATCGGGCTCCCGGTGCATGGAGCCTGCTTCTCCCTCTGCCTGTGTCTCTGCCTCTCTCTCTCTCTCTCTCTCTCTCTCTGACTATCATAAATAAAAAAATTTTAAAAAAAGAAGTTCTAGAAGAGAAAAAAAGAAATGTCAGAGGAACAATTATTTGAAGAAATATTTGCTGAAACTTTTCTTGAATTAAAGACATGAGTTCTTAGAGTAAAAATGAACTCCAAGTGGCCAGCAGAACAAATAAAAATAAATCCACATGCACATGCATTATTGTGAACCTAAGAATAAGATAACAAGCCAGTCTTCAAAGATGCCAGATTGCCAACAAACAAGGATGTTGTTTGGGAGTTGCCAACTTCCAAACACCAGTGGGAGGCCAGGCAGCTCTTTGACAGCAATCTATTTCCAGAAGACAAGTGGGATCGTTTCTGCAAAATGCTGAAGAACAGTAACTGTGTACCTGACATTTATGCCCAACTAAACTAGCACCCAAGAGACAGGAGACAATAAAGACATTTTAAGACTTATGAAGACTAAGCTAGCCTCCCACTCAGATCAATTCAGAAATATCCAGTAAAATTGAAGATGCTCATGCCCTACCTACCAGGAATTCTACATATATGCCCTAGAGAAGTTTTCTCATAAGTATGCAAAGAGATATGTACGAATTATGAATTTCACCATTGTTCCCAATGAAAAGTTGGCAATGGTATATGCCCATTAATAGGAGAATTGACAAACAACAAACAACTTGTAGTGTAGTCATTCAGTGAGATATGATTACTACTATGAAGTTCGTACACTAAAATGTTTCTCAGCTTTCAAATGAAAAGTGAAGGTTGAAAAAAAATGCATTCACAGGACCAGTTGTAACCACAAAGTGCTTTATTGGTATACTGGCTGCATGTTTTCGACAGTCCCCCTCTCAGTGTTTGTGTGGCCTTCCATGGCTCCCACATGGCCACCAGTCCAGCTTCTGGTGGCCATGTGTGAACCACGGAGTGTTATTCACAAGAAAGCCTATGCCCTCAGGAAGATTCTCTAAAAAGATAGGTGACTTAGTTGAGCTGATCAGATTTGGCCTGTGATTCTCTGATGTACACTTCTTGGGGTGGAAATTTCAAGTTGTGTCAAAATACAGGTTGGAAAACGCCTTGAGAAAGAATGTGTACTAAATATACATTAAACGCCCAAAGTTTAATGGCTGTTTGCCACTTCCTTCTTATCAAGCTTTTCTTTGTTTTAAAGAATATTCCAGTGAATTTGTGCCATTTTGATATTTTCCTAAACATATGTTTTATTTCAGGACTGGTATGCCAAAACCCCTATGGGTAAAAAGCGAGCCTTGGCGCTAACAGAAGGGAACATTGAAAAGGAAAAGGAAAAAGGGAAAAAGAAGGAAAAGAAAGGAAAAAAGGAGAAGAAGAAAAAGTAATGCCTTTCTGAGGAACCATCCTTGAGTGTCTCAGGGATGGAGGTGGTCCTGACTCGCCGGGGAGAAGGCTCACCATTGCCTGTCTGAAGAAGACTCAGGCCGACGCCCGGAGCTCGTCAGCCCCTGCATTCACTCAGCTCTTTAGTGGGCTGTACACCAAGTTCGATGACCCTCACCATTGTTTGTAGAGTTTGTAATTGTTGCTCAAACTGTGTAAAGTTTGTGTGTAACCAAAATCCACGCCACACACAATCTTTCCATCTCATCAGTGCTAGTCGCCAAATTTCAGATGCGATAAAAACTACTCTAATTTGACAACTAGTAAGTAACGAGTCTGTCACCAGCACTCCGGCTTTTCATTAATCCATATATACTGTATATTCTCTTGCACATATTTTAATACATTAATTCTTTGCTCTATTAATATATTTTATATAATGGAATAAAAACTGTTATCTTTGAACTGACTCAGTAATTCGGTTGTGGAGCTAAAAAAAAGATGTTTAAAATTAATGAGTTTGGGGCTCCTGAGGGGCTCTGTCAATTGAGCACTTGACTCTTGATCTCAGCTCAGGTCTTGATCTCAGGGTTGTGAGTTCAAGCCCTATGTTGGGCTCCACACTGGGTGTGCAGCCTATTTTTAAAAAATTAGCTAGTTTATTAATCTTCTGACTTTGAAGATGGGGGAACATAGGTCCAGGGTCACACAGTGGACATCTGGGACAGCAGGACTGAAGTCATCCTCCCTCCCAGCTTGGTGCTCTTGAGAAGCATGGGAACATGGACATGCCAACGGCCAGATGAAAAGTATCACATAAACATAGGGTCAACGTGGAGAAGAGGAAGCCTGAATGAAGAAGAAATGCTAAATGAAAACAAGACTAAGGAATAGAAAACTAAGAGTCAAAAAGATAAATTTACATTTGATATGAATATGAACGTTTGTTTGGTGGAAGATGATAAGTAACCTGTGTCCACGTTGTGGTGAGAACGCCATCAGAGGAAGCAGACTTAAACTAAATATATTTATTTTTCTAAAGATTACTTATTTATTTTAGAGAGAGAGCACGAACAGAGGGAGGGAGGGGAAGAGATTATCTCCAGCAGACTCTCCACTGAGCATAGAGCCCCATGCGGGGCTTGATCTCACAACCCTGAGATCACGACCTGAGCCGAAACCAAGAGTCAGAGGCTCAACTAACTACACCACCCAGGTGCCCCCAGACTTACACTGAATTTCATCTGAAATTTAAGAATATCCTAACTGACAGTTTGGGTCACACCACCGAAGGTTGTAGAATCTCCTGTAGACTGAGCTAGCTCTCCGGGTTTTCTTGGATTTTCAGTAGGTTAGCTCTTCAGTACCCCAGACCGTGTGTGCTTTCCAGGTGTCTTCTGGCCACCAGCACATCCCCCTCAGCCTGTGTCTGCATGGGGGACAGGCACAGATTAGGATGGAGAGAGACAGACTCAGGCCCACATGATGGGGATGTGCTCTGCACACACCCGAAGGCAATCTCCTGAGTCTGCCTTTGTACATGACCTCAGTTTTCAGACTTTCCTGCCTCAGACTTGCCTCCCTTCCCCTAAGGACCCAGGATTTTACAGACGGCGGGCCTGCACCCCGCCCCACTTACTCACTTCAGACTGCATCTGATCAAGGCCCAAAGTAGCTTGAGAGATGGGCAGACTTCCCGCCCCGTGTGTCCTGGTCAGTGGGACCGAGACCCTTCCTATCACATAGCAAGGGAACCAGACTGGTTATGGCCCAAGAAGAGACTTGAAGGCTCTAGCATTTGATGCTCATTACAAAAGAGTAGGGCCTGTATTGTCAAGAAATGAAAATCATGGGGATCCCTGGGTGGTGCAGCGGTTTGGTGCCTGCCTTTGGCCCAGGGCACGATCCTGGAGACCCGGGATCGAATCCCACATCGGGCTCCCGGTGCATGGAGCCTGCTTCTCCCTCTGCCTGTGTCTCTGCCTCTCTCTCTCTCTCTCTCTGTCTATCATGAATAAATAAATAAAATCTTTAAAAAAAAAAAAAAGAAATGAAAATCATGGGACGCCCGGGTGGCTCAGTGGTTAAGCATCTGCCTTCGGCTCAGGGCATAATCCTGGAGTCCTGGGATTGAGTCTCACATCGGGCTCCCTGAATGGAGCCTGCTTCTCCCTCTGCCTATGTCTCTGCTTCTCTCTCTCTCTCATGAATAGATAAATAAAATATTTTTAAATAATAAATAAATAAATAAAATGAAAATCATGAGAATCATAAAGAAATAACCAGTATTAACATGTTACAAGCAGAGAGAACCATGGAACTTGGTCTTGGTTTAATGACAAGCGCACTTGGTCAAGAACTCATACAAACCTGTGCTGCTGAAGCTTACCAAACAATAATTAAAAGTGTAACAGATACGTGTGCATTCCGGCAGCCGCCGTCCAGGAGGATTTCCCAGAATGATCAAAATGATGGTCCGTGTTGGTGCTCGCCCACGGCAGTAGCCAACAGTCTACATGGGCTGCTAAGCACTTGAAATGTGGCTGGTCCAAACGGGAACTGGAATTTTTATATAATGCTAATTTAAGTAGCTTCATGTGGCTTGGGCGACTAATACATCGAATAGTCCAGCTTCAGAGTAATTGGTAAGGAGAGCCTGCCTATGGTCCCGATGTCCCCTGCCTCATGGCGCCCTCACATTGAGACATGGCCTCCCCTGGTCACACCATCTCCTCCCGGTGCTCGCTCACAGCACTAGATTTTCTCTTGAGTTCCCCATGGCTTGACTCAGCCAGCTCCGTCTCCTGGTTCCCAAGAACAACGGTGCTGCCTCCCACCCCAGCGAGCTCACAGATGCTCTCTGCTCTGCACAGACAGCCCCCTCCCCCCATACACCATGACCAATTCCACAGGAGCCTGACATGCTGTAACCCAGCACAGGTGGTATTCACCCCACAGCTCCTGCTTTGGATGGGTGGCAGGAGATGTGAAGATACGTGCATATTTGCTCACATATACATTTACTCCACTTTTTTTTTTTTACACAAATGATTATATATAGGTTTACCCCCTTTCTTTTTTGACTTAATAATATACCTTAGGTATTATTTTATATTAACACATATAAATCAGCCTCATTTTATGTCAGCTACATAATGACCCACTTTATGGATCTAGCATAATTTACATGGATGGATAGATGAGAGATAGATAGATAGATAGATAGATAGATAGATAGATAGAATATAGCATAATTATTTATACAGCATAACCAGTCTCCAATAGACATTTAGATTATGTCCACCCTTTTACTGTTCCATCAGTGCCACAATGACCACATTTATATACTCTTCTTTCTCAATATTTATGGGGGGAAAATCTGTGGGATAAATTTTTAGAAGAGACATTACTGGATCAAATTACCTGTGCACTTAAATGAGTATCTCTCACCAGGTTGCCCTTGAAAGAGATGCCCAGGGGCATCTGGATGGCTCAGCTGGTTAAGTTTCTGCCTTTGGCTCAGGCCATGATCCTGGAGTCCTGAGATCGAGTCCCGCATGGGGCTTCCTGCCCAGCGGGGAGTCTGCTTCTGCCCCCACCCCTCCGTGTCCCTCCCTCCACTCCCCACCCTGCTCATGCTTTCTTTCTCTCTCTCTCTCTCTGTCTCTCTCTCTCTCTCTCTCAAATAAATAAATTAATTAAATCTTAAAAAAAAAAAAAAAAGAAAGTGGCGTGCAGCACACCTGTCCTGCAGGGGAGTGCCCATTATGTTGTCATGCACCAGGCATGCTACCAAACTATGATCCTTTCAGCGGTCGGTGCATAAAATCCCAAGTCCTTGGGAAAGATGATGCAGCAACGTGCAATCTCCCATTTCTAACTGATAGAGACATGGGGGAAATGATGTGAGGACGGAGAAATACGAGGTGTGTGGGGTGGAGGGTGGCGGGGCTGGCAGAAAGAAGAGCGATAGGCTCTTCTGGGGAGTTCTGCTGGGGCCTGAGCTATTCCTGGGCCATTATGTGACATTTAGCTCCTCTTGAGCATGTTCTTAAGTGAAGGGGACAGTAATTAATGTCATTAACCCTCATTAAGGGAGGCTTCTATGGAATGGAATCTGATTAAAGTGGAATTAAAGCTCTTGGTGGCTCTGCACTCAGCCTGCCCTGAGGAAGGAGCAGGTTTCAGGGTCAGAAGCCTGATAACATGGCATTTCCTTAAAGGTGTCCCCGAGACCACCGGGGCTGACACGAACACCCCAGGCTAGAACTAGCAAGTTTAGAACACCCTAATGCTACTTGGAGGCTCTTCCCAGGCCCACATCCCCACGTAACACAAAGGCAGTGATTGTGGTAGGCGTCACAGGGCTCTTACACAAGAGCGACACTATTTTCGGCCACTAATGACACTAGAGGACCCAAATCTCCGAGAGAAGTGGCTTCCGATGTCCTTGAAAGTCCACACTTGAGGAGATGCATGGGGTGATGCCGACGACAGCAAAGGACAGTAAAAGACAGTGGGCTTGGCACCAAGTGAGGAACCATCTAAGCTGACATCTAAGCTAAGTGACATTCGGAAAACTGGAAGGACCTTGGCCCAGAGCAGTGTCTCCAGCCCCCGAAACCCCTTGGTTGGCACCATGGCACCACCCAGGCATGCACGGTCCTGCAACAAAGCCGTCTCATTAGAATCCACAGCCGCAACAAAACAGCGTTTCTTTGCTCATTTTCTGAGTCTTGAGCCGAGCGCCGCGTCTATGTGGCCCCAGGGTACAGGGTGCAGCTGCTTTGCGGCATGAATATGATGGGTGCGCAATGAGGGTGCAATGGGTGTGCCTGGCCAAGAACCCGAGCCAGTCTCGGGGTGAGGCTGGCCGCTGCCTGGCCTTGTCCCCGCAGGGACCCCCTCTTTGTGCCAGGAGGAGGGAGGCCCTGGGTGGTTCTCCCCCACACTCCGACCTGTAGCGGGGCTCTGCCTTCTCGCCCGCGGCCACGAGCCCCATCCCTGCACGGGGCACCCCCGCGCCTCACTCTTCCTTCCGGCCCAGGGACTCAGATCTTAGGCACCAAATCCCTGCCGTCAACCCCCGTGGCCTAGAGCAAAGCCCTGGGCACCCGGGGCGAGTGTTTCCCCAGCTCTGGCCCCGATGGCAGGCTCTGGCCTCTGCCCGCTGGGCCGCCCAGAGGAGGAAGGCCGGCCGTGGCCAGAGCACCTGCCGGGGCCGGCACCACCTGCGCGCTCCAGGTTCCATTGCTTCTGAGGCCCCAGGTAGGCCCTGCCCAGCAGAGCAGGTGCTGCAGGGGAGGCCCCCAGCGTGAGTTAGGGGAGGGGGGGTGGGAAGCTCTACCTCAGGGGGCCAGTGAAACAAAGGGTCCCTCCAGAAGCCTGGGGCTCTCTGCAGCGCCCCCCCACCCTCCATCTCCAGCCCTCACTCAACTCTGTTTCCCTTGCTGGGGCCGGTTTGGGGGGCCGGTGGACCTCCGTGCCCTGCCCCTTGGATACCCCGGCTCCATCTCCAGCCCGCCCCCCACCCCAGCCCGCCCCCCACCCCAGGCTGGAAGAGTCTCCAGCCCACTGGGAGGGACATGGCTTCTGAGAAGCAGTGCAGGCCAGGCCTTGGGGCGCATCCTAATTCACAAAGCAGCTGAGTGACTCTGGGCCAGTCCGGCCACACACACACACACACGCACACACACACGCACACAGCATGTGTACACACACACAGCTCACCATGCACATGACACACAGTGGGCATATAAACATAAACACACAGAGAGACTTAGAAACACACGTATACATACGTCCCACACATGTCAACACATAGACATACACACACACACACACACTTACCCCACACGAACACACACTCATGCACGTACATACAGCACACACACCTCCCACAAGCCCGCTGATGGCACCCAAGGCTACAGCAGGGACCGGAAGCAGCAAATGAGATCCCCAGGCAGGTGCTCCTGGCCCCAGAGGGCGGGGGCGGGGAGCTTACACCAGTGAGTCTGCCATGAAAACATCCGCTTCCTGCTCCTCACAACAGGAAAGGCTGAGCAGAACCCCCTATGGCTCCCGTTCAGCTGCACCTGCTGGGGGTGCGTAGCGCAGGAAGGGCCAGGAGGACACCGTGGATGGTCACCTGCCGGAAGTGCATCTCCGCTGAAAACCAAAACCATTATCCCCACCTTAGACGCAGGGCTCGGAGAGGTTATAGGACTTCCCAAAGCCACAGAGCTGCTCCCCAACACCACAAGATCACGCGTGTGACTTAGAGAAGTAGGATGGAGACTGAACACGGGGTGATCTGGGGCCCGTCCTGTGGGGCCCCGGGAAGCCACGTGTGTTTCCTCATGCATAGAAGACCTCGGGGGAACTCCATAAAAATAAAGATCCCTCTAGCTCTAAGTTCCTACTGCCCAGAGATAGGGATTTGTAAACCCTTGACCTGTGACAGTCATCGGGGTCACTTATGATAAAAGGACCATGGCCAGCTTCACCACGTCTTCCAAACAACTGGGCTCCAGATGCATCCTTGAGAAGGCACCCAAAATATCACAGCTCTATGTCATTGGTGTGCCACCAAGTGGTCAGCGTATACGCAGCAAATGGCACCAGAGTGCCAAGATTTTTAACCTAAGAAGATGCAAGAAAAAGGCAAACAGCTGGAGCTCAGAGCTGCTCACCCCAGGGCATCCTCTTGTGTAGGAGGCAGTCCCAATTTCCCCATGCCACCTCACAACCTTCCCACACATGGTGTAGCCAGTCCTTTGGGTGGTCACCACTCCGGAGTGGGTGTTGTGGCACCAAACAGTGACTTTAACTTCCCTCTCCCTGCTGAGTGCCGAGGGTGCTCGCTTTTTTATATGCTCAGGGACCATTTGGATCCATTCTTATAGAAAACCTGGTAAGTCTCATGCCCTATCTTTGTCTATCTTTTCCTTCACCAGCTTTAGAGCTTCTATGCTCTAGAGACACTGTTTGCAGGTGTGTGGGCTGCGAATACTGTCACCCGCTCTCCAGCTTCCCCTTTCACTGCCTTCATGGCGTCTGGATGAACAGCTCTTGAAGAGAATGTAACTAAGCTTATCAATTTTTTCTTTGTGGTTACACCTTTTCATGTCCTGTGTCATAGCTGGTTGGGTCTTTGCATCCTTTGCTACAGTCTCTCTGTCCCATTTGTGTCCTATTGCCACCACGTTCTAATTCACTTGTTCTGACATGTCTAGTAATCGATGTTTTGAGTGTCAAACCAGCCTTGCATTTTCAAATAAAAAGGTTGCATTTGAAGTGGGTTTTTATAATAATTGTATTGTCTTTGTTAATATTTTGCTTACAATATTTCCAGCTATGTTCTTAAATAAAACTGCTCTATAATTTTCTTCCCTCACAGTGTTCTTGGCTTTTCGTTTCAGGAGCTCATTCGATCAGTAGAAAAAGAATTCTTTCTTTTTATGTCTGCAAGAATTTGTGCAAGATGAGCATTACATCTTCTTTAAAGTTTTGGTAGCATTACAGGCAAAGTGAGTTTTCTTTGTGGAAACAATTTCAGTTTCCATTTAACCTCTTAAAGTATTGTAATGCAATTCACAATCTATTTCTTCCTGTGTCAGTTTTGGTAAGTTGTATGTTTTAAGGAGTGCATTTAATTTCACATTTATTGACATAAAGCTGTTTCCAGTAACCTCTTAAAATCTTTAATATCTGTAGGACCTGACGTAGATTCCCTGATGTTAGTTATTTATGCCTTTTCTCCTTTTTCCCTGGCTCGTCTCTTCAGGACTTCATCATTTTCAGAGTCAGCTTTTGTAAAATTTTTATTGTATTCATTTCTGAGCTTATCTTCACCACTTCTTCCTTTGCACACTTCATAGGGGTTAATTTGCTATTCTTTTCTAACTTTTTGAGGACCACTATCTCATTGATGTTTAGCCTTTTTTCTTTTCTTTTTCTTTCTTTTCTTTTTTTTTTTTTTCCTTTTTCTTTGGAGCTAAAAATTTCTCTCTGAAAATCGCCCTTGGTACGCACCATGTTTAAAAGAAAGAGCTCCAAGGATGAAGTATGATCAAGGTGATGCATTTTAGGGCACACGCACGTACATGTAGAATGAGAAGGGTACACACCCCCAGGAAGCAGGGTATAAGAATGTTTATTTTCCTTGTCATTTGCAGTTTTTCCCAGACTTTTCTCATTTACTGCATACCACAATTAATTACCTAATGCATTTGCAGTTAATTAACTAATGCATTTGCAATTAGAATAAAATATTTTTTGAAAAACTAGGATGAGCAAGTGTAAATTAAAATAAATGAGATCAAAATCTAAAAATGGAGGCTTGAGCATCTATACTGCTCTATGTGAAAGCAAGTTAGAAAGAAAATAGCTCTAAAATGCCATAAATTTAAAAGATTTACTAAAGCAGATTCTATAACTCTTTGCCCTGTTGTCAATTTTAATTACAATTTTTGTGCTAAAAACCTTATCTCTGTATATGTCCTCAGGGAGTTCATCTGGAATCATATGATATGTTTTTATTTTTTTTAATAAATTTATTTTTTATTGGTGTTCAATTTGCCAACATATAGAATAACACCCACTACTCTTCCCATCAAATGCCCCCCTCAGTGCCCATCACCCAGTCACCCCCACCCCCTGCCCACCTCCCCTTCCACCACCCCTAGTTCGTTTCCCAGAGTTAGGAGTCTCTCATGTTCTGTCTCCCTTTCTGATATTTCCCACTCATTTTTTCTCCTTTCCCCTTTATTCCCTTTCACTATTTTTTATATTCCCCAAATGAATGAGACCATATAATGTTTGTCCTTCTCCGATTGACTTATTTCACTCAGCATCATACACTCCAGTTCCATCCACATCAAAGCAAATGGTGGGTATTTGTTGTTTCTAATGGCTGAGGAATATTCCATTGTATACATAGACCGCAGCTTCTTTACTTATACAATTTATATACACTTCACTTATGGACATCTTTTGATGGACACCGAGGCATGGAGCCCTATGTGGGGCTTGATCCCAACACTCTGAGATTAGACCAGAGCAGACTTTTGATCTGCTCTGGTCTAATCTTTTGATGGACACCGAGGCTCCTTCCACAGTTTGGCTATTGTGGACATTGCTGCTAGAAACATCGGGGTGCAGGTGTCCCGGCGTGAAAAGCAAGACTTAATGTGTGGTCAGATTCTCAGGACAGCAGCGGAGCTATCTACCTGCATGTGCCTTTAGGCTGTTTGTGGTTTGTAAAGATCTTTGATGAAGTAATTCATTTTACTTCTGAGTGGACCTTCTTGGGCTATTAGCTCTTGCAGTGTTAGAACTCAAAATGTCAGTTCAGTGTGTGAACTGTGTTCACTGTGTTAGTTTGCTGGGGGTGCCATAATAAAGCACCATAGACTGGCTAAGTGAGAGAAATTTATTATCTCATGGTTCTGGAGGCTGACGTCAGAGATTAAAGTGTCAAAGTAGTTGGTTTCTGGTGAGGGGTCTCTCCTTGACTTCTAGATGACCCTCTTCTCCCTGTGTCTTCACGTGGACTTTCCCTTGTGTGTATCTGTGTCCTATTCTCTTCTTTTTATTTTATTTTTTAAAAAGATTTTATTTATTTATTCATGAGAGATACACAGAGAGAGGCAGAGACTAAGGTAGTCTCTAAGAGGGCTAAGGGCTAAGGTAGAGCACTAAGCAGGCTCCCATAGGGAGCCTGATGTAGGACTTGATCTCAGGACCCCAGGATCACACCCTGAGCTGAAGGTATGTTTTTAAAAGCACTGAGGGCACTTGATGGGATGAGCACTGGGTGTTATACTATATGTTGGCAAATCGAACTCCAATAAAAAAATATACAAAAAAAGAAAAAAAAAGAAAAAAAGCAGATAACAGGGGTGTCTGGGTGGCATAGTAGGTTTGGTGTTGGACTCTTGGTTTCTGCTCAGGTCTAATCTCAGAGTGTTGGGATCAAGCCCCACATAGGGCTCCATGCTCAGTGGAGAGTCTGCTGGGGGATTCTTTCTCTCTCTCTCTCAACCAAATAAATATTTTAAAATAAATAAAGGTCAGATTACATTGAACAATGAAAAATGTGAGTTTTAAGGAATCGATTGATGATGAAAAATTTCATGGGAAACTAGCATGCTTTACTTCAGCTAATAGAGGCCCAGGAAGTAAGGGGGCAGACGCACCTTACAGTCTCTGCAGAGTAGAAATTCTAGAGGAGAAGGTAATAGACATGGGAGGGCTACATAGTTTCCTGGTAACCCCCACCCGCATCCCCAGGTAACAGCCACTGTCCCCTCCAGGCCTGGCTTGGCACTATGTCGTTCTCCAAGACCTGTGGTTGGGCATCCAAGCGTGAGCTGGCCTCCAAAAAGAGACCCAGGAGCCAACATGAAGCCCCAGTAGCCCCTCTAGACACACACATCCCTACTCACCTGCCAACCCCACAGTCCAGCTGGCCCTTCCCATTCCTTTTGTTCTCTGTGCTATCTTGACTCTGAGCCTAGTAGTCTCATATCTGCTAACCTGTGACCACTGTCACCTGCCACGGCAACCCTGGGGCCTCAGGGACCCCCTAGGAGAGTGGGACTGTTGGATCAAAACAGAGCCAGTTCGGCTCTGGTCTGGAGAAATGTGAATGATGTGGGGAAGATGGAGGACAATCTCGTCCTTGACAAGAAGGCTGGGAGGGAGGACCAGCCGGGAGGCAGGTGCAAGGCACCCACCCTGAGCCTTCTGATCTGGGACAAGGACAAACAGTAACACTTCACCCTAGGTATGGAGTAGCATGGCCCACTTCCAACCCATCTGCCGTGGGATGTGGTACTTCACCCCACCAGCCAGGCTCCAATGTTTATGAGGCTCTGAGGGTGGGGAGCTCTCCTTATGCTGCACCCCAGTAGCAGTAGGCCTGCACGGAAACTGATACCAGCCCAACACCTAGGTCTCCCTATGTACACATGGAGGGTGGAGGGCTGTGCTCATCTGCCCAGACCCGCAGGAGTCCTGGGAGCTCCTAGGGCCCTCTGAACACAGTACGTCATCCCCACAGGTGAGTTGGTGCTTGATCAAACAGCCAGAGAAAGGATGGCATCCTCCCTCTTGAAAGATTTTACTCCACATGGAAATTAATTGATCCTGCATGAATTCTGCAACTGGCAGATCAGCTGACGGGGAACGTTACCTTTATACAAAATAGTTAGCCTGCCACTTCAAAGGGTTCTCTAAGGTAAATGCAATTACATCTTCCCCAACAAGACATCCAAAATACCCACGTTTGGCTTTTGTGTGTGTATTTATTCTAAGCACAATGCCCACGTCCTGTGACATTAGTATTTCTCTTCGCATCATTGAAAATATGAGTACTTTGGAACTAGTTGGAACAAATTATAATGCACCCAGCCAGGGCCTTTTGTTACGCAGCTCTTCAAAGGGGGGGCCTGCATGGACCTCTGAAAGCTATAGATCCACTGGAGTTCATTTGAGAACACTCTTACCCAAGTTGGCCTTGCAAATTATTTCTGCCCTATGCAGAGTTTTTATTTTCCTCATGGCATCAAGCGACTTTGGATCTTGCATAATAACATACACCAGGGAAGGATTATTGTGCCATCGGATTAAATAATGCTTATGGTAATGAGCTGATGGAAAGTGGAATGACTGAGGTTTTGTGTTTGTCCCTGGAGCGTGGTGGTGCCACGTCCAGTGGGCGGGGAATTTCAGGACTGCCGAGGCGCACTTTGCTCCTACAGAGGCTGGCCTGTGCCATCTCCCAAAAGCTCAAAATCTGGATTTAAGAGTACATTTGGGCTTGGTGAGGCCTATTTCTAGTTTTTCTCCTCTTTCCAGGAAAGGAAGGAATGATAGGTCTTCCTGAGCTCAACTGATACTGAGATGACCCCAGAATGACAGGATTCTGCTGCTACTTCGGGCCTGGCTTCCTAGGTTGGACACTCCACCCAGGCCCTCAGGCAGACCCAGCCTGTCTGACCCAGCCAATCACAGATCAACCTGGGGTAGCCACCCCTCACCAGCAGTACCAGAGAGCCGACGACCCCTGCAGAGATTAGACAAATTCTTCTCACTCACATGGCTCCTCAGTGGCCAAAGACATCCAATGTTGTCTCTCTGCAGAGACAGCAGGCATGCCAGTCACCTGCCGCAAGGCCTCCGTCCTTGAAGAAAATGGAAAATTCTCTCATTTCTCAACCAGGACTTGGAGAGTTTGATCAAGAGGTGTACCATTTGGTCACCAGCCCAAGGGCCAGTTGAAGGGGACGCCAAAATAATACTGGGATCACAGTGCCCTCAAGTGGAGATTTGTAAGCACTGCTCTAGCTCAAGGGGCAGGGGCCGGCACTAACCAACTTCAGCCTTTACCCCTCCCCCTTCCGTGGATTGCGATCTATCTTCCCACGTGTGGTTATGACTGCTGCAGCATAGGACAAAGAGGGGCTGCTGGAGATGGGTGCTCCATAGGGCTCTTCTTGTGCGAGATGCTGAAGAGGCAAATCCTTAGCTCCAAGAACCCAGGAATAGATGAATCCATCTTAACATCTCCTCTTGAGTCCTGAACACCCTAAGGGACCAGACGTTTCGTGTAGGCAGTACTGCGTGCACAAGGCGGGAGGAGGACAAGACTATCTCTGAAAACAAACACTTCACGTGAAGATTCCATTGCAAGCTCAGTCCTCCCATCCTCATTAAGATGCTCCACTTTATTACAGGGGCATGTGTCGTAATGGTGGAGAGAAGGGGTGTAGGAGAGAAGGGGGTTATGCAGTAAGGAAAGGGGTGTTACCTATTTTAACATCTATGAAAATTTACACACAGAGTAATAGTAGCAAGTTAAGGTTGCAAAGACTGGACTTTTTAAGAGATGAATATTAACCAGACAGGCTTAAGATCAAACAGATTTAGCAGAGATGCAGAACAGAAAACTGTTCCTTCTCCTTCTGTCCTTATCAGAACTAGGCTTGGCTTGGCTGGGACTTCTCCAGAGCCAAATTAAGTGTATTTGTCCATGATTTTCTTTTTGTCTTGGCCATTATATTGGACTACGACCGCTGCATTTACCTTATCACACCACCATCACTGCCATATACAGATGCATGTGCACAAGTGTGTGCACTCTCACACATCTCAGCTGACATACATGATTTGGAAGTGCTGAATCCTAATGACTTCCATCAAGTGTGGATGGAAGAGCTAAAGCCCCTGCAATAGGATGCATTTTTTCAAAGCCATCCTCTTGGTTGCCTTGATGAATCCCTATGAAATGGAGGTTGTCTTGGTGATAAAAAGGAAGCCAAATCAGGAGGGTGGAGGAGTTATTAGTATATTGGGGCCAATAAAATCTTGAAAGCTGGCTACCTGGAGACACGTAGGGGACCTCATAGTGATTTCATCTAGGTATCTTGCTGGCATTGTTAGGTCAATAAACTCTCCTAAGACTTCTGTGAGGGTGACCTGGAGGTGCTGGCAGGTGAAATTAGATGCCAGTGTCATGTGCCCCCCCCCATGGTGTCTAAGGGTCAAAAAAATATTGCTAGAGGTTAACAAAATGTCCTCAGACCCTGCCCACCAGACCCCATCTCTGCCTGGGGTCCCTGGGACTTAAGGAACACAGACGTAAGTGGCAGAGAAGGCCCACTGCACAAAACAGATGGCTATTAAGTAAGAAGAGTTCATAGTGAACCATAGCAGATTGGAAAGTGTTTATCAATAGGAAACAGACTGCCAGGGAGGGAAGGGGAAGGAAGAGGTGGTGGCTCATTAAAGTCACCTGAAAGGTAAAGGATGAATGATCCAGCTTGGTCTTAAGGGACTTGCACAGCACAGGTGCATGAGAGGGCTCCCAGCAGAACCCAGTGCAGTTGCTGTGTGATATGGTCACCTGCAACCTGAGCCCCCTGCAGTGGCCTGCACTGCTGTGTCCTTGAGCAGTGCCTCTTCATGCCAGATGTGCACTTGAATCTCCTAAGAATCTTGTTAATATGCAGATTCTTTATCAACAGGTCAGGACTGAGGCCTAAGATTCTGCATTTATGACAAGCTCTCAGACGATACTGATGTAGCTGGTCCCCGAAAACATTACTATAAATACATCATCTTGGGCTCCACCCCAGACCTACTAAATCAGAATCTGCAATTTATTGCATCGCAGGTGACTCAAATGCACATAAAATTTCAGAAGTTCGGGACGCCTGGGTGGCTCAGGGACGCCTGGGTGGCTCAGAGGTTGAGTGTCTGCCTTCAGCTCAGGGCCTGATCCCAGGATGGCTCTCTGTGAGAAGCCTGCTTCTCCCTCTGCCTGTGTCTCTGGCTCTCTCTGTATGTCTCTCATGAATAAATAAATCTTCCAAAAAAATTTTCATAAGTTCTGTTTTAGGTACCATTTATGCACTGAGAATCAGAAAGGGGGCAAATCAGAGATAATTGTGGGCATTATTGCCATTAGATAAATACCAAATGACCATATGAGCAAGTCACACTTGGGAGCACCTGAGACTAAGTATATAGCCAAGTGCACTGCCTATCCATGTCCAGGTAGACAGCCATCTGCCTAGTAGCATCTTCAGAATGATGCATTCACACCCTGACAGAAGAAATGTCAAGATAATGGTTCCATATGGTCCCATAGCATACTCATTTCAAAGGGACCAAGTCACAGGTGCTCAGGTATTTGCCAGAGTGAAGATAGTAACTGGGACCCAATGGACATGAATCCAGTAGCTGAGAAGTGGGCTCTCCTGACATTTAAGACAGGTTTTCCCGAAGGCAGGGCCTGCAGGAAACTGACTTTCTGCTCAAAAAAGATTCTGACTCACGAAGACACCCCTCAGAGTGCTCAGATCTTCCCAAAGATCGCCACTGTGGGGAACAGAACAGGTGGGGCTGTGTTGCAGGCTGCGACAGGTGACAAGGTGCTAGAGGCCACTGGCTTGTGTGGCCGTGGAGACCAACAACTTGAAGGAGACTTGGCCATTCTGCCTGGTGGAGCTAAGAGCTAATGATTATTTTCATGATTAAGAAAAGCTATAGAATATGCTAAAGACATGGGGGAAATGGGAAAAGGGGCTCAGAAGGTACAAACTCTCTGGTATAGATAAATAAGTCCTGGGGATGCAGTGCATTGAGTGGTGATACTAGTTAATCGTACTGTATGGCATATTTCAAAGTTGCTAGGACAGTAGATCATAAAAGTCATCATCAGAAGAAAAAAATTTCTATGTATGATGACCAAGGTTTGCTAGTCTTACTGTGGTGATCATTTTGCAAACATCGACTCCTTATGTTACACACCTGAAACTACTATAATGTTAAATGTCCCTTATAGCTCATGAAGAAGGACGAAGAGGAAGAGGAGGGGAAGGAGGAGGAGGAGGAGGAGGAGGAAATGTTAGTGACGGTTCTGCTTGGCCTCCTCTCAGCACAAAAGCCACAGGACTGGCCAAATGCCCGGTCCGCTGAGCCCTGGGCTCCCAGCTCAAGACCCCCCGTCCCGGTTCACATGCACAGTATACTTCCTAGTATATGTTCCTCCCCTGTCCTTCTCCCAACTGGGAATCCATGAGGTCAAAGGTTTGAAAACACTTTATTGGCTCCTTGTTGAATCTTGATCACGAGCGACACATTTTTTCACAATTGAAAACAAGTGTACAATCTTCACTTGCACATGCCTAATTGTCTCTAGGTAATAGGAAAAAATATGGAAAACTTTATTGGGAATAGGTATAATTTATACATCTCTTTTTATACACTTCACTCAAAGATGATACTGTTAAAATCGATAGTTAAATCTGGAAATGGTGCCAATAGAAACCCATTAGGTCGAACCCTATTAGATGGGCTTTCCTCAACCACTTTGACCTACAAAAGCACCAATTTCATGGGACTGGACCGAACAGATGCCATGAGCTGCAGCAGAAGCATCTACTCTTCCCCCTTCCCCTATCCTCACCAAAAAAAAGGAGAGAAAAATGCCAGGGAAATTCCAGATTTTCATCATACCACCCATTAAAACATTATATTAAACATGAAGTAACCAAGCACAGTGAAAGGTAATCACTAGTACACTTTGGTGCGTTTTCTCCCAATTTTTTTCAAAATGTTATACTACCATCAATCTATTTATACTAATAAACATATCTCAGTAGAGCTGTTTATAAATGAAAGAATGCCACAATACCCCATATCTATTTTCTAAGGAGCCATGTGGTGAGCGGACAATTCAATGAGTTTTCACAAACTGAAGCCCCCTGTGTAAGCAGCACCCGAAGCCCCTCTCCAGTTACCACCCCCCTCCAAGCGTAACCACTACCATGATCTCTCCCACCATCACTTAGCTTTGCTTTGTTTCAAACCTTATATAAAATCACACTCTGTGTACGCTTGGTTCTGGCTTCCTCCACTCAAACGTCCTGCAGGGATCATCCACCCCGTGCATGTAGCTGCAGAGGGTTCGTTCCCTCCGGACTGTCCCATGATGTGAACATGTTTATTTTTTTTTTAAGATTTTATTTATTCATGACAGAGAGAAAGGCAGAGGGAGAAACAGGCTCCATGCGGGGAGTCCGATGTGGGACTTGATCCTGGGACTCCAGGATCACACCCCAGGCCTAAGGCGGTGCTAAACCGCTGAGCCACCGGAGCTGCCCCGTGAACATGTTTATTTAACTATGCTACTGGCAGGGTGCGTCTGCATGATTTCCAGTTCCTTCTCCGTGTTACAAAGAGCATTCTTGTAGAAGACTTTTGGTGAAAGTGTGTGTGCATATGAGCCCGACATACGCCCAGGAGTAGAATTGCTGGGTGTATGTTCTATTAGGTGTTTTCAGTGTTAGTAGATCTTGCCAAACAATTTTCCAAAGTGGTTGTTCCGACTTACACTTGACCAGCAAAGTACCTGAGTTTCCTGTGCTCCACACTCTAACCTACGCTAGGATTGCGTGGGTGTGTGTATGTGTGTGTGTGTAATTTGTTGTTGTTTTAAACCACTCTGGTGGCTTGCTATTTGCCATTTTCTCTTTTTTTTAACCCTGTATTCATCCACGTTGCGCTGTAATAACAAAGCTATCACAGATTCAGTGGCTTGTGAACTAATCACCTCCCAAAGGCCCCACCTCCCAATACCATCACACTGGGGGGTAGATTTCAACAGAGGAATTCTGGGGGGAGGGGGACTCACACTTGCAGTCTATGGCAAACCCCAACTGGTAGAGTATTACCAACGTCACCAAGAACATGAAACCATCCCCAAGATCTCCCTCTGCACTAACTCAGGTCATCAAGAGGCTAAGTAAGTGGACAAAAGGGCTCCAGCCCCTGCAGAAGTGATAAGGGCTGTGCCCTCCTAAACCTCTGCTCTTGTTACAGCTGTTTATGGAAAGTCTCCCTGTTTTGCATCGAATAACAGTGAGGCCGACACCCACGCGACCGCTTCAGGTTCTTTCACTACTGCGTTCTCTATCCTGAGGTGTCTACTTCTGTAATCTGCTTTTGCTCAGGAAACCAGATACGAGCTAGAGCTTTGACTGCAAATGCCATCACGTGGCTCCACTTCTAAATGAAAAATACATTCGAGACCCTACATGCAGGTAGTTGTGTTTTACCCTTTCTCCCTAAACATCTGCAAATCTCAGAGAGAAAAGCCCCCCATTCCTTTACCCATTGGTGTTTCCTTGTCTGCCAAGTCAAATGCTGACGCTGGCCAGGCTTGTCCCGATTCCTTGGTGACTTTACGGGCACCCTGAGCATCAGAATGAACGGGGCCACCCTCGGGGGGAAGCAAACGTCCGTCTTAAATGGAGTAAACGACGTCTGACAGCTCAGCTCTCTCCTTTTTTCTATTAACCTTTTTACTTTGAGATAATTGTAGATTCACATGCAGTTGTAATAAATAATACAGACAGATCCCGTGCACCCTTCACTCTGTCTCCCCCAGGGGTAACGTCTTACAAAATTATAGTACAATGTACAGCATCGCAACAAGAATACTGTCAAGGACACACTCCGCTGGTGCTGTTCAGATCCCCCAGCTTCACTTGTAGTCATTTGTGTGTCTGGGTGTGTGTTTCATTCTATGTGATTTTTTTCACATCCACGTTTCAGCATCCCCCACCACACTACGGACCCAACACATTTCCATCTCGACCATCCTTTGAGTCACCCTTGTGTTAACCCCAGGCCCCTCCCCGGCCACCTCCTCCATACCCAACCCTTATCAACAACAAATATATATATTGCTTTCTGTTTTATTTACTTTATTTTTTTTAATTGGAGTTCGATTTGCCAACATATAGTATAACACCCAGTGCTCATCCCATCAAATGCCCCCCTCAGTGCCCGTCACGCAGTTACCCCATCGCCCGCCCACCTCCCTTTCCACCACCCTTTCCAGTTAGGAGTCTCTCATGGTTTGTCTCCCTCTCTAAATGTTCCCACTCATTTTCCCTCCTTTCCCCTTATAATCCCTTGCGCAACAAATCAACAACCACGTTACTGCCCGTGTCAACAGTTTGTTCCTTTATATTGCTAAGGAGGGCTCCACAGTGTGGATGAACCACAGCCCACTTACTACTTTCCTATTTAAAGACATCTGCGTGAAATGACAAATACCCACCATTTGCTTCGACGTGGATGGAACTGGAGGGTATTATGCTGAGTGAAATAAGTCGATCGGAGAAGGACAAACATTATATGGTCTCATTCACTTGGGGAATATAAATAATAGTGAAAGGGAATAGAGGGGAAGGGAGAAGAAATGGGTAGGAAATATCAGAAAGGGAGACAAAACATAAAGACTCCTAACTCTGGGAAACGAACTAGGGGTGGTAGAAGGGGAGGAGGGCGGGGGGTGGGGGTGACTCGGTGGTGGGCACTGAGGGGGGCACTTGATGGGATGAGCACTGGGTGTTATTCTGTATGTTGGCAAATTGAACACCAATAAAAAAATAAATTTATTATTTAAAAAAATAAAGACATCTGCGTTATTCTATTTGGGGTGATTCCACCTCCCCCCGAAAAAAAAAACTGCTACAAATACTTGTGCACAGGTTTTTGTGTGAATGTTAAGTTTTCATTTCTCTGGGATAAACGCCCCAGAAACAAAATCTCTGGGGTCTGTGAAAATGTCCCGTTTAGTTTCACAAGAAATTGTCATTCTGGTTTCCAGAGCGGCTGCATCGTTTTAAATCCTCAGCAGCGACAGCTGAGCGCGTCAGCTCCTCTGCAGCCTCGCTAGCATTTGGTGTTGTCACTATTTCTTACCTTAGCCCTCCTGATATGCGTGCGGAGATATCTCCTTGTCGCTGTAATTTGCGTCTCCCTGATGGCTAATGATGTTGAACCTCTTTTCCTGGGCTTATTTGCCATCTGCATCTCCTCTTCGGTGAAATGGCTGTTTGCGTCTTTTGCCCATTTTCCCTTCTTTTAACAAAATTTAATTAACTAAAAAACTCAGTGCTGCTTTTAGAGACATAGAAAGCATGCATCCCTGCCAGGGGGGAAAAATCAGAGATGTGCATCCTCAAAGCATTCACAGACCTGCAGGAACAGCCTTTAGAATAAGCTGCACTCACTGAATATTGTCAAGATGAGCATCCAAGCACATACGCCAAACCCTCGATTGTTCCTGCCAGGTCTCTGAAGGTTCTGGAAGAATATTTCTATACGATGCTCTTCAGCAGATTAATATCTGTACTTATCCGGAGGGGGGTGGGTGTGTTCACCACGTGGCTAATGGGTCCCGGAGGCGCCGTTGGGATGCGGTCCTAATCCTAATACCCCGCGCTGACTCTAATACACTGTGCTAGTAGCAGCATATCAGGATGCTATTTTGGTAGAAAGGGACACGGAGGCATGCCTGGCCTACGGTTTTCCAGACCTCAGTCGTTTCTTCTCTGCTCTCTGTTGCAGCATGTTGGAAGACACCTGGGTGTTTGAGAAAGTGAGCCGATCGGAGTTACTTTGTTTCAGAGAAGCCCCAGCTCCGGGGACACGAACCTTCTGCAGCCCCTCTGAGCAGGCGTAAGGGCCCATGGTGGAAACCGGGCCCAAGACCTGCTCCCCGCGAGTCCACACCCGGGTTCGCAGCAGTGGTATTCGCGAGAGCTGAGAAGTGGAAGGAACCCAGGAGTCTGCCCACAGAGGAGCGGATAAACAAAATGTGCTCTAGCCATATAACGGAATGTTACTCAGCCTTAAAAAGGAAGGAAATCGGGGATCCCTGGGTGGCTCACAGGTTTAGCGCCTGCCTTTGGCCCAGGGCGTGATCCTGGAGTCCTGAGATTGAGTCCCTGCATGGGGCTCCCTGCATGGAGCCTGCTTCTCCCTCTGCCTGTGTCTCTGCCTCTCTCTGTATCTCTGTATATCATAAATAAATAAATAAATCTTTAAAAAAAAAAAAAAAAAAGGAAGGAAATCCTGTCTCTTGCTACCATAATGATGAGCCTTGGAGACCTTAATACTAAGTGACATAAGCTGGTCACAAACAGGCAAATACCATATGATTCCATTCCCATGAGCTCCTAGCGTAGTCGAAGTCACAGAGAAAGTCGAAAGGTGGTCCCCAGGGCTGGGGAGGGGCGAATGGGGAGCTACAGTTTACTGGGTACCGAGCACCTGTCTGGGAAGATGCAAGAAGTTCTGGAGCCGGATGGTGGGGGTGGTTCGCGTAACAATGAGAGCAGACTGAAAGCCACTGAACCGCGCACTTCAAGATGGCTAAAATGGCAAACTTTATGTTGTGTATATTTTACCATGATTTTTTAAATGGGCTAGTTCCTTTCGAGCACACTTTGATCCGCTCTTCCCGGTTACAGCCCTGCTTTGATTCCCCAAACCTCCAGGGAAGAGCAAAGCCTGACAACCTGGCCACCACTTCTCATTACCTGACAAAGCAAAGACTGTTCTCCTGTTTGCCAGCAGTTGGGTCCAGCTTGATTAGATCCTCCTGGCAACACTCCTCTGGCCTTTGGAGCGGCAGGAAAAGCTGGCTTTGGAGCAGGGATTTAACAGAAATGCAGGTCTTGTTGGCAGAGGAGATATTTGCTGATTTTTTTTTTTTATCTTCGCCATACCTGGTGGACCCGCCTGGGGGGATGCGAAGTACGAACCTGTTCAGATATCAAGGTCTTCCAAACTACAGTGGGCCCTAGAGGTCATTTAATCCAAGCCCACCTGGGGAAACAGACCACCGATCACAGCAGGAAGGGACAGACCCAGGCCACCACCCCGGGTCCTACAGCCAGCCTTGGGTATTCTGTGCTGTTTGTTACGCTGTCCCCCCGGTGAGGTTGTCACTACAGTTCAAGAACCCTGGGAGGACAGTGCCTGGACTTCTTACCTGTGGCCACTCAGGGGTAGGTACTGAGCACTGTTGTGCACATGAGCCATTAGCTAAATAGATCCGCAGTCTCCTGCGAGGAAGGGGAGAGACTCCATACTCCCAAAGATCCCAATATGCCCACCGTACACACAGGGTGCCACGTCCATGCCTCACTGAACAACGTTCACAGAATCATAAAGGAACATTCACTGCGTCCTTGTCACGGGCCAGCACTGCTCCTCGTGTGTCAGTGCACGAGAAGCACTACATTGCTCCCATGGTATGGATGAGACAACTGAGGCACAGAAGCCCAGTTAACTGCCCAAGGTGCAAGGCTGGTAAAACGTTACCCCCGACCGCCTCCAAAGACTAAGACGCAAGGGGCTTTGCTGACCGATTCAAATCCCAGGTCCTTGTGGTTCCACCCCTAACGACTAACCCCACTCCGCCTTCCGATGGATGGACAGCATCCTGCTGGGTGTGCCCTGTCACCACCTGCAGAGCCTCTCCTACCAGGCCTTTGTGCGGAGGAGTGTTCTAAGCCTGGGTGGGAGCAGGGCCAGTGACCAGTAAGAGGACTGACCGCTGGCCGCCGCTGACCTCTGCTGGGAGGCCTGGACTCCACAGCCACATCCAGGGGCCCACAGCCCCAGCAAGCCACCTTGGGCAGGTGCATGCATGGCCAGCGATGGTGGGGGCAGGGGGTCATCCATCCCATAGGCCTATGGGGGAATGGGTTGAAGGAGCTGGGGTGGATTTCAGAGCACCCTGAGACATCCTCCCCAGCTTCCCACTGAGGCCAGTTGCTCTCCGGCCACCCTAGACCAGAGCCCCCCTTCATCCGAGGGAAGAGTTTCCACCTCACCTCTCCTCCATCTTCCAGGTATATCCAGATCCCAAGTTCCTGCTGACACGTCCACTGCCAATGCCCCGGGGCCACGCCATCCACTCCCCCTGAATTGCTGCAGTAACTTCCTACTTGTGTCCCTGGTTCTATCCTCATCCCTGCAGCTGCCCCGAGCTCAGCACCAAGACTGAGTCATCTCTCTGCTCCAGACCCTCCACTAACATCCCGTCTCCCCCAGCAGAGCTGCCGGGGTCCTTACAATGACCATCGCACCCCTCCGAGCCGCAGCTCCCATTCACTCTCTCACTGAACTGCAGCCCACTGCCTCCTGGCTGCTCCTCACACACACCTAGAGCGTTCCTGGATTGGGGACCTTCGTACCTGCTGTTCTGCTAGTCGGGGATGCTCTTCCCTCCGCGGTCTGCAAGGCTCTCTCCCCCCCCACCTCCCTCCGCGTTGCTCAATGTCACCTCATCAAAGGAGCTCTCCTAATCACCCACAGCAAACAGAGGCCATCCTGGGCACCCACACTTCCCACCCTCTTCTTGTCCTTGGGGGCCCCCTACACCCTCTGTCTCCCATACTGTGGACACTCACCGAGTGTGGGGACCTCTCTTCTTAGGTTCGTGACGGTGCTTCCACCACCAGGGCTGGACCAGAGGATCGCTGGTCAAGTTCGTGAATGGATCGGTCGGCCCTGATCACCCCTTTACCCTCCTCCCTGGGCTTGCTTCTGCCCAAGTGTCCCTACCAGGAAGCCCCCCCTCTGTCTCTCCAAACCATGCTCTGCTCTAAGGCCAGTTTCACTCTCACCTCCTCCAGAAGGTCTTCGGAATGAATCCCAAAATCACATTAATCTTTCTTCCTGGGAACTCCTTCACTTACATCTCTACCACCTTTCCCTTTGATGTAGTTCATTAAAAACATTCTCTGGATGTATGACTGGTTGTCTACTAGTCTTGTCGACATGTTATAAAACCTAGGGAGGAGAGATTGTGTAGTTTTACTGTTCCCACGCTCTTACAGGGTCAGGAACAGAGAAGGCCTTGAATGCAGATTCATCCAAGGTACTAACTCTTTATTTTGCCCTGACTTCTACACATGGGTGGTTCCCAGACCCAGGGGAGATGGATTCCCACTCGGGGAGAGAGCGACCCTCAGCAATGAGTGGCCTGGAACCCTGCAGCCCCAGACCATCTGGCAAGGCACGGAGGGAGAGAGGCCCCCTGTTCTTTCCCGGCACACCTTCCTCCCCGCAGTGGTAGACCCTGGGAAGCAATGGGATTCTCACTGCATGACGGACTTGCCCGATGGCCCATGAGTCTGCAGGGAAGCAACAAATCAGCAGAACCGCAAGTTCTCATGTGCACGGGAGGCTCCTGCACATTTGTATGAAACCAGTGTCCCCTCCTTTCTATATTCCCTCTTCGATTCCACTCAACCTTCCCTTAGGGGATTCTGAACCACCCACAGAAATTCCCCCAGCTGGGCATGGACAGCCACCACCCTCTTGGAAAGATATCCTAGGTGACCTTGGTTGGTGCCTGGAAATTCTTGATCCTGGGCGTCTAATTTCCTCCAGACACAGAGACCTCAGAACCCTTCTGGAACGCACTCCAGCTGGACCCTGCCGTGCTCTCCTCCAGGGCCCTCGCCAGCTGCAGACACAGGGGTCAGGGGCGGCGGGGAGGCGGTGCAGGGAGTGCAGCCAAGAACACAGTCCACATCCTGGAATGGCAACCTCTCAAAGAAGGTCGAAATCAGCCAGGATGGCAAGTGGCAGCCCAATTTAGAAGATAAGATACCTGGGGAACGGCTGCACGCCTCCGAGGCTCTACGGTAGAAAGTACAGATAATTCTGATTGTTGACTTGTGCTCACTTCCCCTCCGCCCTCCTCCCCTCTCGCCACCAACGGAGAGGGGGCTTCAAGCCAGAATACATTTGAATGGCAAAATAATTTATGCTTAATTAGGGTGCTGGATTTAAAATTAGAAGTTTAAATGCATAATCACATGGATTGTTTAATCTCATTGTTTTGCCACTCATTAGCCAGTCTTTTTAGATGTCTGTGACACCGGGGCCTGCCCCCTGTTCCGAGGCTCCCCTCCTGCTCCTTTCTGTAAACTGTGCCAAATTAATCCGCCTAAAGTACCACTCTGGTCATTTCACAAATATCCTCTAAATAATTGAATAACCGCTCATAACAGCCAATCCCTGGCACCCGGGACTGTGCATGCTGACCCATGTCCCCTTCCCGTGACACCCCGCCTGCACACACACACCTTCCACCCCTGCTGGCCTGGTCTACATACCTAGTGGTCTCTCCATGTCCCTTTGCTCATTCTCTTCCTCCATCTGGAAGGGAGCCTTGCTATCCATCAAAATCCTCCCCCTTCTGTGAGAATCCATTCTCCCCACAAATTCTCTGATTATTAGAGCAAGAAGTCATCTCCCCACCAATAATGGTTGGGTTGACCAAGTTCCCTATTATGCATCCTATCTGGCTGGCCCTGGAACCAGGAACCTTGCTCTACAAGTCGTTCTGTAGCCTAAAATAGGGGCTCCCGGAGATGATGCTTTTGGATTAAAGATTACTGAGAGGGAGGCCATGTCTGTCCTTCACCCCTCCTGAGAACAAGACGTTGTGAGCTCAGGGCAGGATGCTTCCTCCACTGTAGGTGCCACTAACACTCGCAGGCTTGCAATGCTGTCCACCAATTTTCTCCATGCTCCTGATCAACCTCTTCCATTAGCCACAGCAAATATTTCTGATTTTCGCTGCTGTGTTCATACTCCCTACCCTACCCCCTCTTCCCTCTCTCAGCCACAGACTCTTACTCATTTCATCCAAAGACAAGATACCATTAGACCTCCTCTCTCAGGAATCTGGACTCTGGGAACAAATGTAATTGGTCCTGGGGGCATCTCTCCCACCCTCCCTCCTCAGCATCAGGAATTTTCCTGCTTTTCTGCAACCGGAGTCTTTTTTTTTTTTAAGATTTTATTAATTTATTTATTCATGAGAGATACAGAGAGAGAGAGGCAGAGACATAGGCAGAGAGAGTAGCAGGCTCCATGTAGGGAGCCCGATGCAGAACTCGATCCCAGAATCTTGGGATCATGACCTGAACCAAAGGCAGACACTCAACTGTTGAGCCACCCAGGCATCCAGGGATGGAGATCTCCTAAAGGCACAGTTATATCCCATTATCTCCCAAGCCTCCCAGGTCATCAAAGGTGTTGAGGCAAGTAAAAGACCAAGAGGCTGTCACTGGAGGTCATGTTTGATAGATTTTCTTCGGCCAGAAGATTTCCAGGGCAAGGTGAGAATACAGTCATAATTCCTACCACTCTGGCCATTTGGCTGGACTTGTGCAACCAGAGTCTTATACTCACTCCCATCACCAGCCTTTGTGCTCATCACTGGCCCCAACTCAGGGTCCTCACCAGCCCCTCTGCTCTGTCACCAGCCCTAACTCCATCACTTACTTCCCCTCTCCAGGGTATTTTCAGTATTTCTCTATATATAAGGTTTTTACCTCCTAGAATATAAAATGCTCAAATCTCTGCATCTCACCATTAAGGTCCATCCTTGGGAAGGTTAATTTTATGTGTTGACTTGATTGGGCCCACATATGTGGTTAACCATTATCCCTGGGTGCATCTCTGATGATGTTTTCAGATGAAGATGAACACTTGAATCCCAAGACTGGGTAAAGACTGCCCTGCCTTGTGTGGGTGGGCTTCATCCATTCCTTTGAGGACCCGATAGGGCACAAAGGCACGGGAAGGGAGAAGCTATTTTCTCCGCCAGAATGGTTGAGCTGAGACGTTGGTCTTCCCCTGCCCTCAGTCTGGAGTTTGCCCCAGTGGTTGTCCTGGTTCTCAGGACTTCGAACAGACTGGAAACACACCACCAGCCTTCCTGGGTCTCCAGTTTGCTAACCACGGATTGTGGGGCTCCTTAGCCTCCATGATCATGTGAGTCAATTCCCTGCAATAGATCTAGAGAGCTAGTCGGGTGATTGGACTGTGTCACGGCACCAGCTGCGCACCCTCAAGCTTCCGTCTTGTAAAGGAGATGGTCTGGCCTGTGGGTCTTTACTATTTGTGCTGGAGGCCAGAGGCAGAGGTCTTCTCCCCTGGGCTGGACTTGGCATTAGCATCTTGTCTTCTGCTGATCGACCCCCCATCTAACCAACTCCTTCTCGGATGTATTGATTGATTCAGTCATTTTAGAGCTGAATCTTGTGGATGGGAAAACCATTCTCCCTTTTTACATTTTTATATAGACTCTATCTACTGTGTGTTCTCTTCTGAAAGACATAGATGTTCATTACACACACAAAAAAAGAAAGAAAACCACACAATTAAGTGAGCAGAATGTTCTTCTTTATTTTTTTTTAAAGATTTTATTTATTTATTCATGATAGCCACACAGAGAGAGACAGAGAGGCAGAGACACAGGCAGAGGGAGAAGCAGGCTCCATGCAGGGAGCCCGACGTGGGATTCGATCCCGGGTCTCCAGGATCGCACCCCGGGCCAAAGGCAGGGATCAAACCGCTGCGCCACCCAGGGATCCCTCTTCAAGTTTTTAAATAAATGTGTGTTTTTATAAATATTGGTTCACAATATGCATTGTTTTGAAATAAGATGTTCACCAACCATAAACTGTAAACAAATTTCTATGTCATTAAATACGCTACTGTCACAGCATTTTAAAGGCTTTGTACAACTCCACTGAATCAATGTACCATAACTTATTTACCCAATTCCCTTTTGTTGGATATTTGAGTTGTTTCCAATCTGCAGAGGTTCACCAAGTGGACCCTCCCAAAGAGAAATCCCACCGCAGAAATGGCCTGCAATTCTCCCAGTGACAGTATTTCAGCTTCAACAATTTTAACTAATATCCCCTGAGGACTATTTCTTCACCATCTCCCCCAACCCATTGGTCTGTTAATTCCCACATGGCACCACACTTCTAATCATTGTCCCTGTGCACCTTCTGGGGGAGCTTGCATCTTTCGTTCCTCAAAGTTTCTTAAACTTGCCCTTAAAAAAAAAAAAAATATATATATATATATATATATATATATATATCTTTTTCTAGCATGATTACAAAAGTAATTATTACATTGTGGAAAACAGAAAATATAGATAAAAATCTAAAATACTTATTTAGAGATAACCACTGTTAGTATTTAAAATCTGTCTTTCCAATCTTTCTCTAAGCATAAAATCATACATACTTTACCCAAAATAAAATCATGCTATACATTCTGACCTCCAGAAATTTTATACCCACGAGGAGTGTTCATAAATGCCCCTTTTCTTATAGTCACCTCAATACACAAATACGTACATTTTGAAACTTTGTCAGTTTAATATCTTTTTTAATTTGCATTGTTCTGGATGTTCGTGAAGTTTAACATTACTTTCAGCAATTTATTGGCATTTAAACTTATTTTCTGTGAAGCATCCATCAACATTCTTGACTGTTTTTGCCATTGGAGATTTGGAGTTGTGCTTATTGACTATTAAGAAGTCCTTTACATATGAAGGTTTGATTGTCTTTCATATTTCTCACAAGGTCTCTCCCCAATTTGTTTTTTAGAGCTTTTTAATATTTAGGAGTTTAAAGTTATTTGTTTGGGCAAATCTTTTTTTTTTTAAGATTTTTTTTTTTTACTTATTCATGAGAAACACAGAGAGGCAGAGACACAGGCAGAGGGAGAAGCAGGGTCTCTGCGGGGAGCCCGATGTGGGACTCGATCCCAGGACCCCAGGATCATGACCCTGAACCAAAGGCAGACACTCAACCACTGAGCTACCCAGGTACCTCTGGGCAAATCTATCTTCTTTCAGAATTTGCCTTTATTTTAATATTTAGAGAGACCTTTTGCATCCTGAGGTAATAAAAATATGCAACTCCTATTCTCCTTTAATGGTCACATGGTTTTATTTTCCCTACTTAAATTTTTAAATCATCTGGGATTTCTTTGGGCATATATGTGACAGATTTGACATTTTATTTTTCAATGATCTCAGCTCAAATTATTGAAATCCTTCCTTTCCTGGTGACTTAAGTGCCTGATTTCACATTCTAAATCTACTTATTGGTTCTGTTTCTGAACTTTCTATTCTCTTCCACTGATCTTCCTTAGATTCTTCTGCCACAACCACACTTTTCGATTTACTGTAGCTTCTTGGACATTGGAATGAATTTATTTTTCCAGGATTCTCTCCTCCACACCTTGCCCAATTTCTAACTTTACTGGAATATAAGTAAGCTATTATCTTTTTTTTTTTTAATTTTAGGAGCGCAATAGGCCAGCTTGACGAACATTTACGGAAGTTCAAAAGAATATTTTTTTCAGTTGGTTCACTTGGGTTTTTCAAATAGCTGCCTCATCTGCAGATAATAACTGGTCATTCTGATTTATTTAAAGATATTTATTGAGGAAGCCTGGGTGGCTCAGTAGTTGAGCGTCTGCCTTCAGCTCAGGGCATGACCCCGGGGTCCTGGGATCAAGTCCCGCATCAGGTTCTCTGAGAATAGCCTGCTTCTCCCTCTGCCTGTGTCTCTGCCTCTCTCTGTGTGTCTCTCATGAATAAATAAATAAAAATCTTTTTTAAAAACGATATTTATTGTTCTTATTTTTTTTTTCTATTTATCACACTGGCTAAAACTTCTCAAGGAGCATAGAATACTGTCAGAGGTCCCCTTGGCCTCGTGCTTCCACATGCAAAACTTGAACTTATATAGTGCTCCTGGTCTCCCTCTCATCTCATAACTTTTTTCCTGGAGAACATTTTATTGGTATCTTTGGGAAAAAGAAATAGCTCCCGGGATCCCTGGGTGGCGCAGCGGTTTGGCGCCTGCCTTTGGCCCAGGGCGCGATCCTGGAGACCCGGGATCGAATCCCACGTCGGGCTCCCTGCATGGAGCCTGCTTCTCCCTCTGCCTATGTCTCTGCCTCTCTCTCTCTCTGTGTGACTGTCATGAATAAATAAATAAAATCTTTAAAAAAAAAAAAAAAAGAAAAAAAGAAATAGCTCCCGTGGCTCAGCCCCTTCTGGATTCTCTACAGGTCTGCCTATCTCAGAGGTTATTCTGATCTCTCTGCGTCCTGGGAAGGGTCAGCCCTAGTTGGGTGTGGGCGGGGAAGGGAGGGTCAGAGCTGCCAGGGACTGTGCATCTTGCCTAATTCAGGGATTGCTAGCAAGCTTCTCTGGCTTCAGATCTGAAGCCACCTTCTTCAGTTGGCTTTATCATATTGAACCTGACATTTTGAGCCGCATCTGTTTGATGCCTCCATTTGATTGATTCCAAACTGAGACAGGAAAGAAACGATGATACTGAGCTTTCCTGTTTTGTTCCTGATCATAGTAAATTTATCTCTATTTCAGCATTAAGTGTGAGGTTAGTTGTTACTTTTAGAAAGATAACCTCTATCATGTAGGAAAATAATCCTTTAATTCTAGCTTACTAGACTTTTTCATCAGAAATGGGTCTTAGGCAGTGCCTGGCTGCCTCAGTCAACAGAGCATGGGACTCTTGATCTCAAGGGACTGGGTTCAAGCCCATTGGGTGTAGAGATTACTTAAATAAATAAAAGGTTTTTTTAAAAAAGAAATGAGTGTTAGATGCTATAAAATGTTATTTTCGCATCTATCGAGGTAATTATATTGTTTCTCCTTTGATATATTATGAGATAAACTATATTAATAGATTTTTAAAGTTAAATTTTGCAATCCTGCAATAAACTATTTGGTCACATGTATTATTCTTTCAATGCATTGGTAGATTTGATTTGTTGATATTTTACATGGAATTTCTGTAATTGTATTTGTAATTGATGTTGGTCTACCTTCCTGCTATGATTGTTATTATGTTTGCTATGTTTTATCTGGGCCTTTTGTAGATATTTCTTTCACAGAATTTTTTAGCTTCATCAACAAAATTGATGTATGTTGGTTTTCTGTCCTTTCCTTATTTGCATTTCTTTTCATTTTCCTTAAAAATGACTCATTTCATTAAAACTTTCATGTGAGTTAAAATATATTTTTCTCAAAGATTTAAAACTATATTCTTTCTCTAGAGATAGCCTCTTTTTCCCCAAGATTATGTATTTGTACCTGTTCTTTTAGTATTTTATTGCTCTTGCTAGAGGTTTTCTTTAATAATTTCTTTTCAAAATAATGTTGAGTTTTTAGATTATCTTGGCTATTTTTCTATTTATTCTATGTCTTTCTTTTCTAAATATATTGGTCCTACATTCTTGCCTTTTTTTTTTTCATTCTTGCCTTTTTAGTTTTACTTTTATATTGCTGTTAAGTTGAACACTTAGTTCCTCTATTCCCTTCTTTCTAGTTTCATAATAAAAATACTGAGGGCTATGAATTTTCTTCTAAGGATGGCTTTGGCCACCTCCAGTAAATTTTGTTATACCTTGTCCTTGTTGTCATTCGTCTGAAGCAATTTCTTATCACTGAAATACTTTTGTTTTTAATACCCATGTGCTTTGATGATCTTCACTTGTCCTAAAGATATTGTTTTTTTTTAAGAATTATTTATTTATTTATGATAGACACAGAGTGAGAGAGAGAGAGGCAGAGTGTGTCACAGGCAGAGGGAGAAGCAGACTCCATGAGGGGAGCCCGATGTGGGACTCGATCCCGAGACTCCAGGATCACGCCCTGGGCCAAAGGCAGGCGCTAAACCGCTGAGCCACCCAGGGATCCCCATAAAGATATTGTTATATTTTCATTTTATCCACTTGTGGTCAGAGAATATACATACGTTTCTCTAGAAATGTATTACTACTTTCTGTATGGCTTTGGATATGAACAAATGTCTGTGCATCAACAAACACTGCAAGGACATTTGAAAAGACTATGTGCTGTCGATTCACATACCACAAAGTGCACTATATATCTCCTATGTCTATTTATTTGTGATATAATAGTGGCCCATCCAGGACATTGGGCAATTCCCTACTGATTACTTTCCAGTTTCATCTTGGTTGAGGAATATTTACCTTCACATCACAATTCCATCACAAGTCTCTTGTCCACCTTTCCACTAGGTTGCCTATCTTTTTCTAACTGATTTGCAGGAGCTCCCTTTTCAGTAAGATTTTGGGCATTCAGACCACTAAGAATGAGTTTCCCACAGGTGACAAGTCAATAAGAGGGAGAGGAAAAAAACTGGACAATTTTGGAAACACCAAATATCATCCAAGCCAGATGCTGATTGGCCAATTGGTTGACCTTTAGAACACTGGGTCTAGAAGATGAGCTAAAAGCCCTGAATCAGTCCCCATAGAGCTTTCTAATATTCTAATGGAAAGTCAAGTTCTCCATTTGTCTACAGGGATATTTTCTTCCATTCTCCACCTCCTCTAGCCTATCATTTTTTGTTTTCAAAGCGTGCAAAAACTCTCAGCAAAAGCTCTTCCAGATATTTCTGTCTTGTATCTGTTTCAGCTGCTTTTTTCTTTGAAACAGTCTATTCCTATCTTTTTTATATTATGAAGTACAGATGCTTACAGAAAAGTTCACACACATAGACAGCATAACAGTTCAATGAATTATCACACACACCCCTGTAACCATCAAGCAGTTGAAGAAGTAAAACACTGCCTGAAATTCCTCTGTCCCTTCCCATGCACTACACTACCTCCTTTTTCTCTTGAAAAAAGCAATCACTGTCTTGACTTCCCTCTCTATAGTTTACCTTTGCCTGTTTTTAAATTTTATGTAAATGGTGTCCTATGGCATTTATTCTTTTGTGTCAACTTTCCTTTATTCAACATTATGCTTGTGAGTCAAGCACTTATTGCAAGTGACTGTGGTATACTCCTCCTCATTACTCTAGCTTTTCCCCTGCAGGAATATACCACATTTTATCTATCCATTCTACTGTTGATGACATTTGGATTGTTCCTAGTTTAAAATGGCTGATGTAGGACCCCTTTCTGAAACATGTATGACTGGCCTTCTAAGAAGCCACTGCTGCCTCTGTCTGCATGTGCCAGACATCAGGAATGGAGTGCGACATGAGACACTGGTGTTCTGGGTGCACTGTGGTTCTCAGGGCCTCTCTTTGAACCTGTTGATGATGCAAAATCAACTCCATACTCACCTCAGAGCTCCTCTCTGCATTTCCTTCCAGTCACTCCCACTGTAAGCTGGTCAGCCCTTCCTCAATCTTGCCTGGTCTATTTCCTTTTTTTTTTTTTTTTTTTGAGATTTTATTTATTTATTCATGAGAGACACAGAGAGAGAGGCAGAGACACAGGCAGAGGAAGAAGCAGGCTCCCCACAGGGAGCCTGATGTGGGACTCCATCCCCAGACCCCTGGATCACGCCCTGAGCAGAAGGCAGACACTCAACTGCTGAGCCACCCAGGTGCCCACCTGCTCTATTCCTCACAGGAGTTGCTCAAAATTTTTGTCATGGTGATGCACTCTGCACTAAGTTCAACCACTGACATAGATTTTTTCTATTTTTCTCCTTTTCCTTTATTTCTAAGATTATCTGAGATGGGAGGAGTTAAGATTTGAAAGCAGATTACCACCTCAAACTGTTTTTCTGCATCCCCAAAGCAACTACACTATCTGCTTTCCATCGGTCTGATTTTCACATTTACTTCTCAGAAGGCAAACATCTCACCTTCCATCATTGTGCTTGATGGATGCTTCACTGTCACCCAATCAATGGCAGTGATACATGTAATTAGCTGTTAAGACTCTTTAAAAGCCCGGTGGTCCAGTCTCAATACAATGTTTGGCTTAAGGGAACACCATCCAGCTACCAAAGATTTTATCTGTCTTTGTCCACTTACAGCATATATGACAGTTGCTCCTAGACCTTTGTCTCCCAAAGTTCCCCAAATACTCGTGTTCCCTGCCTTGCCCCTGTCCCTTTCTTCTTCCTTCCCACTGTTTCCTCATCTTTTCTCACAAGACTCCATCTCAAAAAAGACAAAAGAACAAAAAGGAAGGAAGTAGGGGAAAACAGAATACAAGAGAGCAGAATGGGACCTGCAGGGAGGGGGTCAGGCGGTGGAGAAGCTCGACCGGGACTTTGAAGGAGCACACTTAGACTGTGCATATTTGCATCTTAGCTTTACCTCTTGGCAGCCATGTGCCTGCAAGCAAATTGTCTCACTCCTCAGTTTCTCCCTCTGCCAAGTGGCAATAATGATAGCACTGCCTCGAAAGATTGTTACGAGGAGAAAATGAGTTTATACATGCAATATATTTAGAAAAGTGCCTGGTGTGTGTCACGAACCATATAATCAGTATGTAGTATATAGTATGTTTCACTTCCAGCACATGGAGAAGTGGCTGGCACATATGCTTGGGCTCAAAAGTGTTGGGAGTTGAATGAAACTCATTTGTTATTTTGTCTGTGAGGGTTTCATTAATGGAAATGTCTGCATCTCCAATTGAACAACTACATCCTTGTGCCATCATAAATCATGCTCCAATAGAAAAAAAAAAAAAGAGAGAGAAAAACCTTGCAAAAGTTGCAAATGGCTTTCATCACATCTCGTTTGTGCCCATGTCCCATTGCGTTGTTTCAAGCCTTCGAAAACACAAAGGAAATGAAAGGGGCCTCTGTTTTCTCCTTGCACAAAGAGCTGCCCATAAAGACCACATAACAATGCCACTTTACAAAGTGGCTCCCCATGGCCTACTAGGTTGATGGGCAAGCAAGTCCTGCCACACAACGGTAAATACATTCACACAAATGTCCTGGTTGAAACCATCAAGCCTGAAAAGCTATGAGAGACCCATTAAAAAGGCATTTAGGGGAAACTTCAGCCAAATTAAAAAGCTTCCTACCACAGGGAGAAGCATCTGTGTTGCTGGAGCAGGGAAGTGGGAGACTCTGGAATCGGGCTGCAGGAACCAGAGAGAGAAGAATCACAGAATGGTGAGAGATGGGAGGATGGCTTGGGAAAGGAGCCCCAGTGCAACGCTGAGCTGAGAGGGTCTGCAGCTGGATTTAAAGGTGAAGTATAACCCAATAGACCCCCAGGACTAGTGGGGAACTTGTGTGTCAAAGGAGCAGCTCTCCAGAACCTCAGGAAATAACAAGGGCATTTCAGGATCAAAGAGGAAGTCAGTCTCAGAAGTGGATCCGATCCACTTTATGGTCACTTTGAGTTAATCCAGATATGCCCAGTGCTTGCCCCTTAGCCTGAGGTCACAATGGGGTCTGGGGATTTGGAACTGACCATTTCTCCTAGACCACAACCCTCCCTTGGCAACTGACCCTCACTGATGTTCAACCCTAACATGGTGCTGAGACTGAGTTAGACCCACACGGTACTCCTTTATTCAACAAACATTGTGATTTTGCTGCATAATAATTCAAAACCAAAAATATTTATTTTTTTAATCTGCACAGCTACACCAACTTCTCTACCAGCCTGATATCATTTGGATGCAAGCTCTCATGACATAAAAACCTCCAGATAATGTTTGTGCTTTTCTGTAAAAGAAAAGATCTGTGTTATTAGTTCTCAGCTAAACACATTTGTAAACAAACTGACAAAAGTCACATACAATATATCACTGAAAATATATGAATTATGGTGCCCTCCAGTGACTATTTAGACATTAAACTAGAACAATGAAGCAACCTTTATCTGATTCAGAGAAAGCCAGTATCTGTCTACCATTGATTGCTTAAATACATTCTGTACCTTTCAAGGACAATCACTGATGGAGGTAGTCACATATAAGAGTTCCAAGAAGTTGGAGGGCGCAGGTATTGGTGCTGAGCTCCTTTCTTCTCAAATAATAGCCAGGTTGTAGGGCACTGAGGCAAGGTGGGCAGTGGAGAGGGTGGGTCACATGGGCGAATCAAAAAAAAAAAAAAAAGAAAGATAAAGAAATAGAGATTAGAAGATTTCACACTGAAATAAAGAAATTCATGTTGCCTTAAATATAATTTGTGTTAGTTACATTTCAATTCCTAATTTATACATAGCAGGGTTGATAAAGAATTACATTATAACAAAATTAGCCAGAATAATTAGCATAGTATATGTGCTACTGATTAAACACCCAGCAGATAGCTTGGTAATTAAGATCAGCGAGTGCCATATTTTGAGGCTTTGTCATCTTATTATCTGCCTAACAAGTGCTTCATCTTTACCTCCCTTCTGATTTGAAGTTTGATAGCAATCTCTAATAATTCTTGGGTTGTTTTTTTTTTTCTTTAAATTACTGTACCGAAATTCCAATAATTTTCCTATGGCTACTAGTCTCACTCTCTTTGTATTTGCACAAAATGGTGCTGATGTTATATTCTTTCTAACTGTAAGGCGTTTGATATGCCAAGCATTTGTGCTTGGAAATTCAGGTTCAAAAATCTCTCCCAAAACTCATCATTCTTTGGCCGAAGGAAGAATCAGAGGCCAACCACACTCTGCAAGTTGGTCAGACATCTGAAGTCTGATCCATTGAGTTAAGATCTCCTTTTTGGGCAAAACCCATTGCCAAGGATTCCCAGAATATCTCTAGCAGGGTCCATTTCCAGTCTCTGTGACACCGGAAGGCAGTCTCTCAAGTGGACATGGCCACTTGCTCATTGATGACCCCCGCCCACAACGCCACTGCTCCTCCTTCAAGGAGTCTGGCGTTGGCTGCTGTCCTTGCAACATACAGTGGGATTTCATCATGGAAGGCAAGAAGAGTTCAATGGCCAAAGACCAGAAGGCTTGGAGAGTTCATCACATCCCTTATTACAGGCTAAGCCAAATATGCTGCATCTCTGTAGACTAAACCAGGACGTTTCCATGATTTTAAAGGTAGAGTGAATACACTACGTATCAACCCAAAATACTTTGAGCTGCAAGCCATTGAAAACTTGTGAACAGTGCTTAAGGAATAAAGACAGGAAGTCTGGTGGCTGGCGGTCCAGAGCTGAAGCAAAGGTCCAGAAAGGTCATCGAGAAGCCATCTCTTCCCCTCCAACTGTTCCATTCCCTTCAGTATGTTGGTCCTTCACTCTTGACTGTCACCTCATAGCTACAATGCAGCTGCCACATCTCCACACACTGTGTCCATGTTCAAGGGAAGAAAGAAGCACCAGCCACTACTACTTCTCCTTTCAATCAGTTTCAGGGGCTGGTGTTGCAAATCATAAGGTCAGCCTCACAGGCTTGCAGTACCCCTCTGGATCTCCCTCTTCATCTCACTTCTGCTAAAAGAAGGCATTGTTCCATAGGACCAATGAGGGCTCTCTTTTAAAGTAGTGTCCCCTTTTCATCTTCCCCCACTTGCCAACATCTGCACTGCCCCATCTCTAGAATAACCCTGAACCGAGACCTTCAGGAAGATAGATTCCCAGGGCCCTGTGGAGAAAAAGGCCACCAGCCAATGCCCTCCCCAGCAGCTGCAACAGGAGCCAAGATTTGTTCTATTTATAACCATGCCCACAGTGCCCTGCATGACGCAGCTGCTACCTTTGGACTCAGTTGAGAAGAAGAGAAGTTTAGTCAATACACAAACAACATTACAATGTCCAACTCCGATCGCCTTCCGGATTACCCGGTCAACTCAGATTTGGTGAAGAGATTAAAGTCTGCCCTGGACACCAAGGATGAAGAGACAGTGAGCCACTTGATCTGCGCTGAAGTGAGGCACGTGGACGCCGTGATAGAACTGGCCAATGACGACTGGATGAAAGACCCCTCTGCTCAGCTCCCCGCCAGCGTGCTCGTAGGTAACCAGGATGTACCTGACGCTAAATTCCCTACCATGAGCGCATGCGAGGGGTGGGCCACTCCTGGAGGTGGAAGGCTGAACGGTTGAAAAAGGCACATGAGCTGTGCTCGGCTGCCTGGTCCTTGTTGATATACATACACACATGCTGCGTATAGTGCGTGTATCCGTGTGTGTTGCTGTGCAACAGCTGGCGCGTGATACAAATAATTCAAAAAGGGGGAAAGCACTCCGTGGCACCACCATCTTCCCACAGCATCTGTTTTCATTTCTCCACTTCTGCATGTGGATATGTCCATGCAATTTTGTGTTCTGCTCTGTTGGGTTGATATATCTAAAGTATTTTCCGCGGTGCTAGGTCTTCTTAATTTCAATCACCTATCCAGGTGATGAATCACAAAATACTTAAACCAAATGCCTACAAGAGAGGAATATTTGTTTACGTTTTTTGCTCCTACCAATAAGGCCATAATTAGCATCTCTATTAGCATCCGAATGGCTTTTCAGGTTATCTCCTTAAAATAAATCGCCAGGGGCAGAATGATTGGAACAAGGACAGAAAAATTACCAAACTGTTTTCCAAAAGAAAGGGCTTCTATTTCCTCGACAGTGAGTGTGTGTGTGTCTTACCACACCCTGAACATTGCTGGTGATGCGTATTTATTTATCCTTAAGCCACCCACTGAGTAAGTGTGCCCTGGTCATCGCGCACCGCCCACCCGCCCACAACGTCTCATCCACAGGGTTTTTGGTTTTGTCCGTAGACCTCTTCATAGGTGACGTGTCTATTCAGGTGGGCAATCTCTCCCCATTTCTTTGTATTTTGGGGGAGGTCATTTTGTGGATCTTCTTTGTGTAACATATGGAAATATGTTGCCTGATGCAAGATTTACTTTGAATTTCATGGTGTTGTGTTCTAGCTTGTCAGACGTGCTTGACCCCGACAAAATGCACGGGGCTCCTCTCCACCTGCTAAACGGAGTCCCTCCTGACATACATGTATGTGTGCATGCACGTACGTGTACACCTGCACATATGCACCCACACACGCAAACTCATGCTCACACGTGCAGGAAGTATACCAAAGAGGAGTATGCATGGATCATTGGTGCTAGCCACTGGGACTTTCGTGCGATGAAGAGAGGGTTCCAGATCGGTCCTGCAAGGGGGTGACAATCCCTCGACTCCCTCAGGACATGGATGTACTCCCAGGGCCGCCTTTCACCATGGCCTTAAGCAAGCTGCTTTAAGGCTATAGAGAGAAACCATCCCCTGCTTCTTCTTTTCCTTGGTTTTCCTAATATCTATGGCCACGATCAGGGTGAGGGCCCAGGAGCCACGAGCCCAAAGAACAACACACGTTTGTTCTGACCCCAGCTTTACATAGACAGGCACCGTCATCTCCCCAAGTGCACCCAGTGATGCAGGAGATTGCACGGGGGTAGGAGGAGGGGACTTTGTAATCATAAACTGCAATTTGATCAGGAGCCTTGAGCTCTGTGTTTTGCATTTGCCTCCCCCCTCCCGTGGCCCCCCGCAGAGCCCCTCTGCACACTGCCTGCCTTGTGCCTGCCTATGAGGCTGACCTTATAAGTTACATCACCTGCCCAGTGCTCTCTGACTCCTACTGGGTGTAGCTAATGGAAAGTGCTCAGAGGAGCAGGAGAGGTGGGATATTTGCTCCAGGGACCCTTCCCTGCCAGATCTCTGCTGCGATTTGGCTTCATCCTTGTGCCAAAGGCTCAGCCCCTGGCTGACATCCTTTACCTCCCTACTCACCCCTTCAGGCACAGGGATGAGGGCTCCCACTGTAGCTGTGGCCACCCCTCATTGGCTTCCCTGAATCCTGCCTACCTTTGTTATACTTCGTGGTTATGACATCTGTTTTCTGCTATACTTAAAAGCAAGTCCCCCCTCTCCACCTCCCCCTTTACAAAGCCATCCCAGCTCATTGGGGATCTTTGTATTTGGAATCTCCCATTTAAAATATCATTCTTTTCACCTTACTAATTGCCCAGCACCATCTGTACTGTCCCCGCACCATAACTTTGCTGAACTCTTGAAATCAATGAAATTTCTGTTAGAGTTTCATTCTTTCCCACAATGAACCCATTACATTCTTAACCATATTTGTATGTACTTCTCCCCATCAAACTGCCCCATTCAGAAGGACAAGAACAGTTCATTGCTGATGACATGTTTTAAGGTCTTGGGTTAGTTCAAGGTTGATTTCAACTCAGGGTGATTGTAACACTGAATGATTAAGGCACATCTTGTTACCAGTGACTCTATTTTAGGGAAAGCCAGCCGTCCTTGAACCCGAGGCAGAGAGTGCAGCATGCTCAGTCTTGTGTTCTAGGTATGCCGCTCCAGGCACAATGTGAAAGTAAGACTTGAAGGAAATGAGAAAGGGAAGGAGAGCCTATTTAGGAGGTGACTCTCCAAGTGAGAGATGACAAGGGCCTAAACCAAGAGAACAGGATAAACACAAAGATAAATGACAAAGATGAGAACTGCATGGGTACCCACCCATGGGAAGGTCTTGGTGACAAGTAGAGGCTAGTGCCGCCAACTGAGACCAAAAAACCAGAGGGACCTGATGGTGACGGTGTCCTGAGCCTATGCAGTGTGCCTGGCAGTATGGAGAGTGGAGAATGCAAACAGGAGTAACACACGGGATGCCTCCTAGGCTCACGGCCCAGGCAACGTCAGCGCTGGGTGGCTATTAAGGGTCTGAAGAAGCTCTTGCCGTGGTGTGGGATGTTCCAAAAGGAAGCTTGGGCTCTGCCACCAGTGAGCTGTGTGGCCTTAGGAAAGTCACTTTCTCTTTCTGGGCCAATGACATGAAATTCAATTAAGGCTTTCCAAACAGGTCCATGGTGGAATGAGCTTGGGAGATGCTTCCTGCTGAGTCACATGCTCAGAAATTGGCACAACGGTATATTAAAGGCTCAGTGTGGTTTTGCCACCAGGGGAATTGGCAGTTTGTATATACTTTTTGGGAACCACTGGCTTGGATCAATGTTGAGGTCCCATCCATCTCCGTGCTTCTCTGAGGCTATGATCCCAAAGACTCATTGTCACAGCCTGCAACAGAGCGTGGGTTCTTTTTTGCTGAGTGTGGGAGCAAATGAGCTCTTTCTCCAGGCAACTGTGAGTCCTTGGGGACCATTCTTGGCAGGAACAAGAGCTGTTTGGATTTAAATATACATATGGGGTCTTTAGAATGCTTGAAGAGTGGTCAGAACTTACAGCAATACCTTGAAATGCAGCCCATACTGGGAATGGATACTGTGAGGAGTTTAAATCCTCCAGGGGAAGAATATGAAGATGGGGAATGGGGCTGGGCCAGCGATGACCAGCACCAGGAATGCCCACTCAGGCCGGGAGAGGTAGGAGCCAAATGGCATGGTGGCAAATGCATTTGGGGGAGAGGAGGAAAGTTTCCATCCCAAAGATAACCCTGGTTGGCAGGTTTTTGAGTATTGTTCAAAGATGACGACTTGCAAAAATAAGAAAAAGAAAAGTAATCATTCTCTCTTGTGTGCTTGTCAATATGAACACACAAGGACCTTGTATCTGTCAGTGAAATCACCATGTTCATTGCACTGTGAACTTATTATTCCATCAAATGTAACACGCAAAAATAATAATAATTTATTTCATTGCATCCACGTCAGTGTTACAATAAAAGCATAGAGAAAGAGAGGCACCAGCTGAGAAAATGGTGGGAACGGCTTTTTCTGGAGAAGTCTCCCCCAGGCGTATATGGCCCCCCTTGATGATGGCAGAGGTCAGAGGAACTTAAATTTTTAGCCCAAGCAGATCATGGGGCAAAGTGCAGAATGTATCCTCCCTACACAGTTGGCAGAGAGACAGGGGAATGGTCATCAACTGGGATTCCCCTGAAGACACAACTCACATAGTCCCTGCAGGGCCATCTGCTCCCCTGCAAGGATAGGCTTGGGATGGACTGGGAGTGGGCCATGGTCCGTCTCTCTCTCTCTCTCTCTCTCTCTCTCTCTCTCTCTCTGTCTCTCTCTATGACAAACTGAACAGGGCTGAGCACAAAGCTCCTCCGTAATCAGCTCCCTAATCTGACCAACAGGAACCTCCCACCAAGCTGCACCCAAATTCTGGGGCACATGAGGACTTCTTCTGCTCACCTAAGCTACTCCCTCCTTCCAGACCCTGCTCAGTGGATGGCTTCTGCCCTAGGGCCACCTCTGCCCATCTGGCCCACAGACTCTCTTCCCTCCACAAGGGCATGAAGCCCTCAGTCTCAATTAGTTACTGAAACACAGGCCTTGCTGGGCTAGTTGTTATATGGACTAGATATTTAAAACTTAAAAACAGCTCCTTGCAGATGAGATCCCTGTCTAACACTTATTGGTATCCAGAGCCTAGCACATGGTCTTTGCCCTGAGAAGGAGCTCAAGGTCCGTGTGTCCTGCCTGACATGGACAGGCTAAATGCCTTTGCTGACATTTAAGGTGAGTGGACACAGATCGCCTTCCCACAGATACTACTAGAGTTAGTCTTTCTACAAAGAAACATTTAATTTTACTTTCTGCTAAAACCAAATCTCTACTGTTTAATATTAATGACAATTGCATCATTTGTCCTTACATCTCTTCAGTGCCCATCAGCTCTCTAACCACCAAGAACATGGGAAGGGAGAAAGGATGGCTGGGGGATGGGTGGTGAGACCCATCTTGTCCCCAAATGCATCAACTGTACAATTTGGTAACTGGCGTAATCAAACTACTTAAGAAACAACTGATTACTAATTGCTATTATTAAGGATGTCAGCATTCCATGATTTTGCTGCTGATATATTATATACAAGTCAAGATGCTACTTGAATTCTTGATTGAAACAGAAAACTAGAGACATTATGTTGTGTTTGGGGTAATGGTATTTAAGCGTCTGGAGGCGAGTTAAGAAATACTAATTGGGTTTTTATTAAGAGATCGCACCCAGCAGCACATATAGGTGGGGAATGAGTGTGGGGAGTGTGTGATAAGCGTGTGCATACATGTCAAGATGGGGTCTGTTTGTGGAATATAACCCTTATCCAACCAGCACCCCTGCAGACTTGACACTAAGTCCATCACCACATTAGGGCAACATCCACCACTCCTTCCCTACGTATGGAGGAGAATATAACCCAGGGCAAACCAAACAGTCAAACATCAGTTAAATGAGCACAGCCCCTCCCTTGTCGTATTCAAGCCTACAACAGAAGCATGCACACTGCTGGTGGCTCTGAGATTTGATGTATTGGGGACAGCAAGAGACTAATACTGAGATGATCCAGGTTCTTCCATTGGCTCTACCACTGCCTCTGTGGTCTTGAACTTGTCAGTCCATCTTTCTGAACCTTAATATCCTCACTTTAAAAAAATGAGATTGGTCAGGCCATCTCTCAGGGTCTTTATAAATTGCACTAACTAAGGTTTTGAGACCATTGACTTGTGTTTGTGGAGGACATTTAAAAAATCCCATCTCCTTCATGTGTTGCATCCTAACAGAGGCCTGTGTAGATCCCACCCCACCTACAAAGAGATGGCTAACGCCACACCCATGGGAGAAGGAAGGTGTCTCCTGGAGTGCTGGTAGTTTAGGAACTTGGCTCAGGGCCAGGCTATTCTAATTGTTGGGGTGAATACGTCCCCAAACCAGAACATGTTAGAACTGGATCACCCCTAAGTAGAAGCAACAGAGAGGAATCACAGGTAGTGAGGACCTTCATGAGGTACATATTTCCCAAGGGCTTTTGTATTTCCCACTTACCCAGCTGAGGAAAACAAGGCTCTAAGACGTTGTGTTACACACCCGGGGTCCAACAGCTGGTAGAAAGTATAAACCCAATGCTCTTCCCAGCATTCCATGATCCCAGCATTCCATGATGTGTATAGTTCTTCCGTCCTACATCTGCATTTTACAGATGGGGACACTGAGGCTCACATTTGTTCCTCCACTGATCAATAGCCAGTTAGCAACAGTGTGTAAACAAGGTATGTTTCCTGAGTTTCAGGCAAGTGCTCTTGATACCTATCCACCCAGACACATTTTGCAGGAGCAAATTTCCCCACTGAAGCTGCATACAACCCTTTGATTTTACCTTACGCATGCATATACTCACACCCACACACGTCAATAGCATGGAGTCTCTGGCTTCAAAATTCAAATATGAGTATTAAGAAAAGACATGGATGAATGAGTGGGGTCCCTGGTTGCAGAATAAAAACAGAAATGGCAAGCAGGAGGTCAGTGGTGACAGGGAAGCATAGACAGGGAGGCACTCCACCATCTCGGCTGCACACCCTGAGCAGAGAATGTGGGGGCAGGGAGACCCTGCTCGAAGCAAAATGAAATTAAACCTTTCTAAGTACTTATAAATCAGCACCTAATGACACTATCCCACCACCAGCCGGAGCATTGCTCTTATTACTTTGATTCACAAGCCAGGAAAAGATCCGGAATTATGCACAAATTATTGTCCCATCTTCTTAATTAACACTGATTGCAAAATTCTTGCTAAAGTCCTTGCTAACAGACTCAATTATGCGCTGCCTGAATTGATTCACCCAGATCAAGTGGAATTTATTAGAAATACACTTTCCTACAATAACATCAGATTATCTTTGAATATAGTTAAATTATTTAGGAATAAAATGGCTCCAGCAACCAGCCTGTGCTTTAGATATAGAAAAATATCTCCCACCACCTAGAATAAAGATATTTCTTTGCTTTCAACCAGATACACACCCTAGGCTCTCTTCTTTCCCAGAAGCAGGTTGAAGCACTGTGATGAGATGAGATGCATGCCTTAGAGCTAATGGTCCAGCTTCAGAGCATATGGGGCAGGAAGAAAAATCCTACAGGGTCACGTCTCAGCTCCCCCCAGTATGGATTGTCACTGCCTGTGGAACACAGTGAAATTGCAATTAGACTAAATCAGGATATTTTCAGAATCAAAATTGAGAAACAGGCTAATAAAGAAATAATGTATGCTGATGACATACTTCTATTAGCATCACTCCCAAGCACACTGGAGAGTTTTGAAAGAACAAAAAGAAATGAGGATGATAGCAAAGAGGCTTTTCTCATTCCCAGGAGGATGATGGTTCCTGCAATGGTGCGTTCTGCTTAGGAAAAACATTCCTAAGGCACTAATTGGAAGTAGCAAATGCACTACCTGTAGCCTGGTTCTCCTTCCCAGTCCCATTGCCCATTATCTTCCAACACCAAATTCAGCAACTGGGTATAAACAGGGGATGGATTTGTCCTACTCACCATGTCCTGGCTCGCAGTAGGTACATGATAAATATTAATAAACCAAATAGCATATGGATGACACTAAAATTCTCTTGGGTTAGCCTTTGATAGATGGATATGTTCTTAATAGGCTGGGATTGAAAAGAAGGGAATCCAAATAAAAGGAGCAGAGTGAGCAAACGTGGAGCAGACAAGGTCATACTGCCCTGTGCAAGGAAGAGAGACCTGCCTGGAAAGGAGAGTGTGTAAATCATAGCAGAGGAGGAAAGTAAAGGCAAGTAAGTTGGGATAGTATTACGTGAGGCCACAAATTCTAGACATAAATGTTTACACTTATTTGGAAAAGGCAGTGAGGATCCATTCAACAATGGAATGAGAGCATCTAATTTGGAAAAAAACAAAAACCCTTTTACATAGGAAGGATGGCAGTGGGGTCCAAAATCTACTCATTGAATCCCTCAGGCCATACAACACTCCGACCTCTCTTGAAGCTAGAGTTGGCCTTGCTCTAGTCAACAGTGGGCTCAGCAGTAGATCCAAGATGACAGAAGGAAGTCTGTGAATTTGCAAATAGATCAACAAAAAGCATCCAACCTGAAGAACAGAAAGTAATGTGATGGAAAACAAAATGAACAGGGACTGTGGGACAGTTTAGAAGATCTAATGTACCCAACTAGAGCCCAAGAAAGAGAGAAGGAAGTAATGGAGAAGAAAAAAAATATTTAAAGAAATAGACACCAAACATTTCCCAAATTTGATGAAAGACATAAATTTACAGATTCAAGGAGTTCAGCAAGCCAGAAGCAGGATTTGGGGAGGGAAATAAGTCAACTGTGTGCCAGGGTACCTCGATGCTCTGCGACTATGGTTGAGTTGAGTTTGTCTTGAGAATAGAAAGGAGGTTCACTGGAGCGAGGGGAGGGAAAGGCACACAGAGAGCAGGATGCAATAACAGTTTCCTATTCAGAAGTGCATACCTCTCCCTTTCCCACAAACCTGTAGTGGCTCCCTACTGCCTACAGCAAAGGTCAGCCAACCTTGACCTGAGACCTGGCTACCTGTTTTTTACAAGTAAAGTTTTACTGGCCATGCTCATTCATTTTCATATTCCCAATGACTATTCTTGTGCTATCATGGCAGAACTAAAGAGTTGCCACAAAGACCATAGGACTTGCAAAACCTACATTTACTATCTGGCTCTTTACAGGAAAAGTCTGGTAACTCCTGTCCAATAGCTTCCAGTTCAAATTTTATAGCAAGTGTTCAAGGGCCTGAAGGACATGCCAGGAGCTATCTTACCCCATCACTTGCTTCTCCCAGCATCCTTTTTCACCCACCCTATATTGCAGTCAGTGATGGATAACAGCACTAGTGAGAGCACAGGTGATGCCCTGCCAAGTGTTTGCCATGGAAATGACAGTAGGCATTTAAAAACATTGATAGCAGGCAGCCAGGATGCTTAGCGGTTTAGTGCTCACTTCAGCCCAGGGCATGATCCTGGAGACCCAGGATAGAGTCCCACGTCAGGGTCCCTGCATGGAATGTGCTTCTCCCTCTTCCTGTGTCTCTGCCCTCTCTCTCTCTCTCTCTCTCTCTCTCTCTCATGAAAGGATAAATAAAATATTTAAAAAATAAAATAAAAACATTGACAGCCACTTGACAATTAATATGACAGTGAAGATTCCTGGACTTTTTTCCACTGTATTTTTTCTTGTAATTAATTTTAATTGTATTTTTTAAAAGAATCAGTCCATGGCAAATTGAGACAAAAAAAAAAAAATCCCAGGTCCTTCAGTAGTTGAGAAACTCTCTCAAACCACACCCTCAGTGATACCATCAATCCCTTACGCCCTTCTTGGCTCTTGGGCAAGCCACCTCTCTGCTCTCCTGTTTTCATCACCTGTTCTAACAACACGTCCACCCATCCTTCCGAGTGGCCCCGGAGCTTCAGGGGCTTACAGTCTAACACTGAGTGGAGTTTGCCCCACAGGATATTTGCAGAGCATGAACACCTGTGAAGAAAGGGAGAAAATCACCCTGACAGAGTAGAGGTTGATCTGTGACACAGGCCCCACAGTGCCATGCGTGGCCAGCTCTAGGGGAGCTCTGGAGCTGAGACCCTTCTCATAGTTTTCCCACATTGGGTCAAGATGGCAGGACCTCCCCATCTTCCACAGCTGAGACAAACCCCAAAGGGAAATAAGACCTCCCTAACAGCAGGGCCTGGGTGGCCTATTTCCATGTCCACCAAAGATCTAGTCTCTACCACTCACCTCGGCTCTGACCTCCCCTGGGCATGCTGGCTGCTGCTTCTTTTCTACCCATATCTTCTCCTCTGCCTGGCCCTCCTTCCAGACTGCACCCATGCCTCGTGCAATGCAGCCCTGAGGCTACTCCTTGCCTCTTGCTCAGCCAAAAATAATGGGATACAGTCCCTCGCTCCCACCATAGGTATAGGAAAGGAAACAGACACCCTCCAGGGGACATGAGCCATTCTGGTCCTTCAGCTCCCTCTGTGCTTTGCACAGATGCCACCTGTGGAAAAAGCCTGTCCCATCCCTACTTCCTGTCACAATAACACTCTGCTTGATGCATTCTCCCCATCGGACCTGTACCTCTCGTTAGCACCAGTTACTGGTTGCCTCATCTATCTCTCCCACCAAGTGCAACACTTCCTAAGGCAAGGACTTTACTCTTTGCCTCTGTAGGCTGCTAGTACCTGAAAAATCCCCTGTACTTATAAGCTCAATATGGAAATTTACCCTTCCACTTGTAAACTAAGAAGCATCAGTTGTGCCTGTTTTCCAAAATTCGATTTTTTAAAAATCTTATTATTTTAACTTGCATCTGAAATCCGTGGAATTATATATTGTGTGTGTCTTTAACAGTCATTTATATTTTTATAATGCCTTTTTCCTATCTTTCTGTTGGAAACCCAAAGTTTGCATTTTTCTACCAACAGAAAAATAAGTGAAGTCAGCTTTAAATCCATCAGATAAAACTGGCCCCAGTCTGCTCCACGCAGAGCCGCAAAGCAACCAAGCAAGCCCACCAGGAGCCCTCCCTCCTCAACCACAGGATCAGTCAAATTCTCGTTTCTGGAAGGGATATGAAGGGTGACAGGACATAATGATCAGATCAAAGCAACTTCAAGAGAGAAGTATTTTGCTCCCTGTGTGAGATTCATAAAAAACAATCAGTCTTAACATGCAATTTGTCTCAAGAGGCAGTAGCTGCAATTTTATCATGTAATTAAATCCCCATGACAGTCGTAAAGAAACTTCGTCACCTTTATCAGGGAAAGCTTCGATAATATGCTTTCCAGCAACGTCCCCAGAGTCTATAAATGTCCTTCCAGGGCTATTTACTCGTGGCTGTGCATGCTGAGGACCTGGCTGCTCTGTTTCACACTCCACCACAGTGGATATGCAGCACTCAAGGGCACCTTTGTTTCTGAGCTTCCAAAAAAGCCCTCCTGGGCTATGGATGAAAGCAGCACTTGACCTTTGGATAAGATCACATTCATAATGAGAAGTGACTTCGTTGTTTTGCGTAATCCACTTTGGGCTGGGTAGCAATGTCGGGGAAAATAGGTTATCGAGGTGTTTCCCCCACCCCCCCACCCCCGCCATATTGTGTTCTTCTACATGATGGGAATGAGATTTCTTAATAATGTGGAATCAGTACAGACAATTTAAGTCATTATTAATAGATACACTTGATCTGAGGAAGTAAAATGTTTTAATGTTTTGTTAAATGAGGTGTGCTGTGCTAACATTGTTATTCAGAGAAAAGGTTGAGATATTTTAACACTTTTTTATATTAATGTCTGTGTGACTAACTCTGGTGGATGGGTGAATGTGTCCTGGAGCTCTTAAAAGCAGAGCCTTACACACCCTCCTAGCTTATTATTCTAAAAACTTTTTTTTTTATTTGAAACAGCTACAGGGAGTGGGGATGAAGGAGGAATGGCCTTTAGAAATTAAATGGGAGAGTGGGGAACCAAAATAAGATAAAATGATCTACAGGGAAAGTAAATTCACTGTAAGACCTTTGCTATTGGCCAAGCGGTATAGTAATGCGAATATTCTAGGGTCTAATGGGAATTTCATACGTGGCCATTTACAGAAACGATTCGTGTAGGAAGTATGAATTGACCAGGCTAACAATATACATTCACATATTTGAGAACATGCTCAGAATCTCACAATGTCCACCTGAGGAATGACTTCCTGCCCTAGCTTGTCCATTTACTTGGACGCTTGACCCCAGAAGGAAGTTGACATTTGCCCAATGGCACAGGAAAGCATCCACCCATTTGGCTGTCTCCAAGAACACAAAATAATGGCAGGACATCTTGCGGCCTGGGGAACTCTACCTTGGGGCCTGAACACATGGAAAGTCTCTGTCCTGGAGAAACAGCCTGACCCTGTAATAAAATCCACATTTCAGGCTCAACTAGATTCTCCCACTAAGTACCACAGAGCTCATCCTCAGATACTTCTGAGCAAAAGAAAATCATTCATTGATTCAATGGCAGGATGCAAAGATTCTGACATCACTTGAGAATAATAACTACCATTTATTCAAACACTATCATTTGTACATCTCATAATTTCAGGGTGGATTTTACTTTTCCATCTCATTTGATCCCAAGACCAAAACTCCTTCTCACTAACTACCTACCCTTCAAGGCTCTGTGTTGAGAGCCAGTTTTTCTGTCTCCTATGGCTAAAACATTATAAGTCCCAAAAATATTCTTTGCAAAATTACATTTAAGTCCAGTTGACTACCTGGATAGTTAGTAGAGAGATTTAGTGCATTCACTGGGCCGTCCAGATAGAAGCTGGGTATCCACCCCTATTTGGATTTTTGTCCTTCTTTTCCCAGGATTACTTCACTGTATGCAATAAAAGGCCACCACAATCAAATTTGTTTAGTATTCTGAAATGCTCCAGAGATACAAGTTAAGTTCCTCCATCAAACAGGTATCGTTTGATAGCTCTTCTGAAGAACTAAAACTATTAAGCGTGTGATTTGGAGAAAATTATTTTCATCAGAATTCCTCTCTTTCAAGAAGGGCATTGTTTGCTCAGAAGAATTTCCTGGACCAGGTCCCTGGAGTTGAGGCTAAAACTGGCAGGGATGAGAGAATGCCTGAAACCACAAGGAAGGGGAAGGATGGGGGAGGAGGGACTTAAGTGGTTGAGCCAGAGACAGAGGAAGTGTGGACAGAGGAGAGAGGTAGGATATGGTGCCAGATGCTTCATACCCTCAGGATAGTCACCAAACTCCCTGTGTGATGTTGGTAGTGGACTTAAAAGCAAACAAACCCAACCAAAAAACTAAGGAGCTAATTTTGTGCCTCAGTCTGGGGGCAGGACAGAGCGTACACAGTCTGAGCAAACAGGGAGCCATCGGGGTTCCAGGGAGGACTCTGGGTGCTATGAAGCCCGGGGTCCCAGTGAGGAAGGAAACTCAAACTGACATCTGGCTGACATGAGCGACTCTGTAGCCATATGCTTTGAATGGTTTAAAATAATGTCAAATAGGGCAGCCCAGGTGGCTCAGCGGTTTAACGCCGACTTCAGCCCAGAGCCTGATCCTGGAGACCTGGGATCGAGTCCCACGTCGGGCTCCCTGCAATGGAGCCTGCTTCCCCCTCTGCCTCTCTCTCTCTCTCATGAATAAATAAATAAAATCTTTTTTAAGATTTTTTTAAAAAGTCAGTTTGCTGCATTTATGTCACCTAAATTTGGGTATAAACATTAGCAATAACACCACTAACCTCAGACCCTAAAATCAAGAAAAAGGCAACTCTAGTACTACAAACAGGAGCCCCCAGCAGGGTGCAACAGTCTCAGCCACCTGACCCAGAGGACAAAGGAATCCTATGTGCCTGGGGTTTTAATGTTACCTTGGGGCATCAATTGAATCAGCCCATTGCTCTGGCCTGTTGAGATTTTTCGTGACTGTGATTGTGTCAGGCTCTATGTCAACCACTGTCAATCTGATATCCACCCTTCCATATGTTCACATAAATCATCCACAGGCATATATCATACGAGATCAGAATGAAACCCTTATCTACACATTAGAAGCACCTTTGGGGGTTGGGTGCGGGTATTCTAACAGACCTGATGCCCCGGCTACACTCCCCAACCATGACACCAGGACCTCTCAGGTTGAGATCCAGACAACTGTATCTTCTTAATGTTCCCCAAATGGTTCCATCTTCGAGCCAAGATTTAAAACACTGGTCTGCAGATATAGATATTATTTCTCAAGTTAGAGTTTTTAGCAAGGTTTTCCTAAAAGAAGACCCATATTTTTTTTTCCACCTTCTCTAAAAGGTTTCCAGGAAACTTTCTTTTTTTTTTTTTTTTTAATTTTTTTTATTTATTTATGATAGTCACACAGAGAGAGAGAGAGAGAGAGAGAGAGAGAGAGGCAGAGGGAGAAGCAGGCCCCATGCATCGGGAGCCCGACGTGGGATCCGATCCCGGGTCTCCAGGATCGCGCCCTGGGCCAAAGGCAGGCGCTAAACCGCTGCGCCACCCAGGGATCCCTCCAGGAAACTTTCTACTACAGGTGGAACTATAACCTATGCCTCATCCCCTCTACATATTAATGAATAATTCCACGTCACAAAGGAAAATTATCTTATGCACTGTGACTTGTTCCTAGTGACCCACAGAGATCCAAGTACCTGCACTCCCTTTTCTAAATGTTCCCAAACCATCTTTCTCAACCCTTTTTAGGGATCTTGCCCAGCACTGATGTCAATTCAGACTTTGAGGAATCAAATTCTTTATTTGAAAACTAAAACTCTAGTCTTTCTGGTTCTTCTGTTTTCTCATAATTCCCCAAGGATTTTGATAATCATATACACAGCACATACAAATTCACTCTTGGAAAAAAGTTTTCATATGGTGGTATCCCTGGATGGCTCAAAGGTTCAGGGCCTGCCTTTGGCCCAGGGCGTGATCCTGGAGTCCCGGGATCGAGTCCCACGTCAGGCTCCCTCTGCCTGTGTCTCTGCCTCTCTCTCTCTCTTTCTCTCTCTCTCTCTGTCTGTCTCTTGTGAATAATTAGGTAAAATCTTTAAAAAAAAAAAAAAGTTATCATATGGACTGAAATAGGCAGAGAGGATAAGGTTTGAGTTGTATCTTCAAGCTTATGCATTGGCTTTGACTAAGCTGAGAGGGGTGAGAACAATGAAAATGAAATTAAAATGGCCTGATCCAAGCACGGTATAGGTGGAGAGAACTGCTGTGCAATGAGCAAGAAGGAATCCAGTGCTGGGGCAGGAAATAGTGCCATTCATCTGTCACTAAGGGACATTGTTCAGCTGGCCGGAAAGAGGACTAAAAACTCCTGTGTGTTAGGATCCTGTGGTCTGGGCTTTTTCCCATGCGATCCTTGGTGACAGGATTGCTGTATTTTTTTGTCTCTGTATCCCCAAAACCTAACAACACACCCTAGAGCATAATATTCCGTGAATTCTTATTGAATGATGAACGAATGGATTGGTTTACAAGTGTTTGTAGGTTTTTTGTTTTTTATATTGTTTTTTAAGTGTAATAATCACACATATGGCTATTATTGCTCTTTAAAAACAGAAACTAAACACTTTTGTTATGCTCCTGAAGTAATCTACATGTCCTACTCGTGCTGTCTCCCATGAGCTATTTTTAAAGCTCTCACATGTCTGTTCCTGGACTACTACTCTCAACCCACAGAAATCAAGCTTGGATATTTAGGGCACTGTTGACAAATATAATGCATGGAAAGCTAAATTTAGCACAGAACACAGGCCAGAATGGCTCTTATCCCTGGACTCACCTCCAATTTTCCCACCCCTTTTAAAAATAACCCATGACAAAAGAGTTCAGGAACAAAGACATTCTCCAGTTTAAAGTGAAGCATAAGTTGGATCATAGTGTAGCTGTGTATGAGTAAGTCCTTCAGAAAGAATCTAATCACAATCAGTCTGAGAAAAATAACATGGCAAATGGCTAAGCTTATAGAAATGAAAATCCAGAGAATTAATAGAGCAACTGCATAGTATGTAAATGAAGTCAGGAGAGGGCTTGGCTTTATTCTAGTGTCTATATAGTGCTGCCTTTCTTCATTTTCTGATGCACGTGTTTCTTATGTCCGATGGAGGCTGTGCATTCCCTACAAACATGGTCCATATATTCTTTACCACAGCATTGTCCACAGTACCCAGCAGTGTTAGAGGCACATAGGAGGCCCTTGAAAAAATCTTGGCTCTTCCACAGTTGACACTGATTCTATCTTTGCTACTGATCTGGAGACAAGAGAGACAAAATTTAAAACATGTAAAACGAAGTTTCAAAGAGCCCTCTTATGGATCAGTTCTTATGGATTGAGAAAAACCAGTATTGTTAAAATGTCCATAACACCCAAAGCAATCTACAGATTTAATGCAATCCCTATAAGAACATTTTTTAATAGAACTAGAAAAAATAATCCTAAAATATAGAGAGAACAGCAAAAAAAAATTCAAATAGCTAAAACAGTCTTAAAAAAAAAGAAGAACAAAGTTGAAGTGGAGGTATTACAATCCCAGACATCAAGATACAATAGAAAACTGTAGTAATCAAAGCAGTATGGTACTGGCACAAAAATAGACACATAGATCAATGGAATGGAATAAAGAATCCAGGAATAAACCCATGATTATACAGTTAATTATTCTATGACAAAGAAGGCAAGACTATCCAATGGGGAAAAGTCTCCACCAAATGGTACTGGGAAAACTGGACAGCAACATGGCAAAGAATGAAACTGGACCATTTTCTTACACCATACACAAAAATAAACTCAAAATGGATTAAAGACCTAAATGTAGGGCCTGAAACCATAAAATCCCTAGAAGAAAACATAGGCAATAATTTCATTGATATCAATCAGAAACATGTTTCTAGATATGTCTCCTATGGCAAGGGAAACATAAACAAAAGTAAACTATTGGAATTACATCAAAATAAAAGACTACTGCATAGCAAAGGAAACCATCAACAAACAAAAGGGCAACCTACTGAATGGGAGAAGATATTTGCAAATGACATATCTTATAGGAGGTTAATATCCAAAATATATAAAGAATTTATAAAACTCAACACCAAAGAATAATAATCCATTAAAAATGAGCAGAGAACCTAAAAAGACATTTTTTCAAAGTAGACATACAGATGGCCAACAAGCACATGTAAAGATGCTCAACATCACTGATCATTAGGAAATGCAAATTAAAACCATGAAGAGATACACTTGTCAGAAGGGCTAAAATAGAAAACACAAGAAATAACAAGTGTTGGCAAGGATGTGAAAAAAAAAAAAAAAAAAAAAACCCTGTTGGTGGGAATGCAAATTGGTGAGATCACTGTGGAAAATGGTACAGAGGTTCCTGAAAAAATTAAAAGTAGATTCACCATTTGATCCCGTAATTCCACTACTGGGTATTTACCTAAAGAAAACAAAACCACTAATTCAAGAAGATAAATCCATAGGGCACCTGGATGGCTCAGTTGATTAAGTATCTGCCTTCGGCCCAGGTCATGATCCCAGGGTCCTGGGATTGAGCCCAGAGTTGGGCTCCCTCTGTCCCTCCCCCTGCTTGTTCTCAATCTCTTTCTCCATCTTTCTCGAATAAATAAATAAAATCTTTTTAAAAAAGAAGATATATACACCCTATGTTCATTGCAGCATTATGTACAAAAGATATAGAAGCAACCCAAGTATCCATTGATCGATGAATGTATGAAGAAGATGAGATATATAGATATATAGATATACACACACACACACAATGGGATATTAGCTATAAAAGAGAGTGAAATCCTGCCGTTTGCAGCAACATGGGTGGATTCAGAGGATATAATGCTCAATGAAATAAGCCAGTTAGAGGAAGATAAACACCACATTATTTCATTCATATGTGGAATCTAAGAAACAAAACAAAGAGAAAAAAGACAAACAAAAAAAAAAGACTCATATATGAAAACAAACTGGTGGTTGCCAGAGGAGAGGTAGGTGGGGGGTGGGTGAAATAGATAAAGGGGATTAAGAGTACACTTACCGTGATGAGCGCTGAGAAATGCACAGAATTATCAAATTATATTATATACTGGAAACTAATATAGCACTGTGTGTTAATTATACTGGAATAAAAAATGAAGCGCCCCCATGAAGCCTTCAATAGACAGTCGTCTGAAACTTGGTAAGGCATCTTGACATGTGGGGAAAGGTAGGGTGTACAGTGAAGCCCACAGGTCTGCGGTAGAACCCCAGCCCCAGCATCCGAGTCCCTGTCCTCAGCCAGCCAAGGGTCCAGGTTACCACCAGAATTCCCTAAGGGAAAAGGGTAGCAGATGGCCAGGAACGAGAGGATTTTTTTTTTTTTAATTTATTTATGACAGTCACACACACAGAGAGAGAGAGAGAGGCAGAGACACAGGCAGAGGGAGAAGCAGGCTCCATGCACCAGGAGCCCGACATGGGACTCGATCCCGGGTCTCCAGGATCGCGCCCTGGGCCAAAGGCAGGCGCCAAACCGCTGCGCCACCCAGGGATCCCAACGAGAGGATTTTAAATGGAGTTGGGCAAATTTCAAGGACATCAATCCATTGGTTCTTTCACCATCTGCAGGGAGGACCAGATGAGAACCACAGTGACAACACTGTGGTAGGTACTAGAACTCCACGCAGATGGAGAAGCAGGAAAAAAGAAGGCCTGCCCGTTTTCAGGCGTCTGCCCTTGTGTGGAGAGCTGTCTTGGAGATAAACAGATGTGTTTGTCTCTGGAAGTCGAATCTATATAATCACAAAGGGGTGGCTGAGCACTCTGGCCTGTCAGTGGTCACATGATGCTGGTCATATCAAGTAACCAGGATCACATCGGAGCCCGCAGGAGTTATAAATACACCACCACCGAGCCCCAACGGGAGGACAATTGAGTAATGACAATAGAAATAGCTCACGCTCCATAAGACCATCCTTGCCCTTCCTGAAGAACTTCTCTGAAGTCAACGGCATTGCAATGGAGAGATGGTCAGAGCCAGTTAGAGGAGAACTTCAAATCTTTCAGAAGATGGACAAAGAGCCTCAAGCTAGAGCCGGGTCCCCGGTGCTGGAGTACCATGCTGCCTTGGTCACGGGAGACCTGAGCCGTCTGGAGCAGCTCATGAGCCGGTTCTTCCAAGATGCCAACGTGGTGTTTGAGATCAAGAAGGACGAGATGGAGTGGCAGGTGAAATCCCCAGCCACATTTGGACTGTCAGGTACCCGTTGGCCTTTAAAGCTCAGCTATTTATGTGTAGGGAGCTACTAACTAGCTGGACGTGTAACCCTGGTGTGTAGGCTGCTCACACGGGTGCTGCATTTAACCCACGCGAACCAAGGACGTCTATACATGAAATTTGGTTTGTGTGATGCTTTCGACGATGGGATGCGAGAAATCAAATTGGAAAGGCCAAAGTGTGGATGAGAAGTTGCTCATCCGATGCTGGAGGTGCCTCTTGTCAGGGAGCACTGGTTTGGGTGCTGATCCTCCAGTGCCTGCCTCTGGCAGCCGGGGAGGCAGGTCCCCTGGCACGCAGCTCTGTGCTTCTATGAACCTGTGAGCAGCACGGCCACAGCAGGGTGGCTGGGGCCCAGCGAGCGTCAGCAGAGGGACAGCCCTTAGCAGGTGCTCCTCCTGGAACCCAGGGGAGCCTGAGAAGGGAGAGGGAGGGGAAGAAATCAGAGGCCCCCACGTCTGAGTGCATTCTTGCAGCCTGAACTCTCTGCTATGTGCTGGGCCGGCAAGAGACTCCCCCACATCAGGGAGAGAGACACCCCTCTTCCCCCACCTGGGAGGAAGAGACTTGGGGACCACCAGGCCAGGGCTTTCTCGGCCGACACTCCACATTGGGCACCCTTCCCCCGGGGTGTCCAGATCCAACACATTTACCAAGAGGGTTCATGTGTTGGAACCCACAGCACCTCTGCCAGCCCAAAAGGATTTGAGACTGTGGTCAGCGGGCCAACCGCCAATGTCCCGTGTCCCATGTGCCTGACTTGTGGGTTCAGACAGGGAAAGAATGCGGAAGGTCGGCTTCCAAAGAACGGACATCATCCTGTTTATACCTACACGGGGGGAAGGAAATAAACCCCAAACTGTCAAAGGACTAAGCAGCCCATAGCAACCAGTGAGGCAGCGGGGGCTTCCTGGAAGGCAAGTGCAGTTCTGGTCTGGGCCACAGCACCCCCCAGCTCAGGGGGTCCCGGAGCCTTTCTGGGCCTCCCCTCCTTCATCTGTCCCAGACAGGGGCACACATTCCTCCAAGGAGCTGGGTGGTGATTCGATCAAGAATGCCAACTGCCTGAATGCTCGAGCAATGTTCATTTTTTTTTAAACACTTGCCTCCCAGCCCTGGACACACTCACCCATGCTCAAATGTTGCAATTTCAGATATGTATTAACGTTAACCCAGGGTTTGAATCCAAAGGCTCCTTCCTTTTTTTCCACCTTACTCTTTCCACCCCTGAGCTCTGCTGGTTTTCTATGGCACGCCGGAACCGCAGAAAGTTGGGGCATGCTGACCAAGGCGGGAAGCCGTTGCTGGGAAGGGGCAGCCCTGAGAGCCAGCGCTGGCCTGTGGCCTCCCTGCAGATGGGGAAGAGAGGGTGGGTGACGCTCGGGATGGCCACATACCATGCTCGTTGCTGCTCCGCCGCCCCACTGTCCCTGCAGATGACCCAAGCAGCAGAAATGACCAAACACTGCTTGGCAGCAGCACTGTCTCTCATCTGAGGATGAGACATCCTGGTGGCCAGTTTCCATTCCCCCTGGAGGGAGCCATGGGCAAGGGGGTACCCTGGCACACCAGGTTCACAGTGCCAGTCTGCCAGCACCTAAGAACATCCAGGAGGGAACACTGGCCCCACCCAGCTCGGGTCCAAGGACAGCGCTGGCACGAGGAGCTGATGTTTAGAGGGATGGGCCACATGGGGAGAATCCTCCGTCCCTGTTCCTCCTGGGCCAGGGAGTGGGGATTATAGGCAGCTGATTCAGGCGTTCTGTTCCAGACAGCTGCCTCACAAGGCAGGTTTTCCTGAAGGCCTTGTGGCAGCTGGTCACCATCTCCCAGGACCTGGACAGGAGGGCTGGCCCTGAGCCATGGCTGAACCCAAGGGCCTCAGAGACCTCTTCTTTCAGTCCATGGGAAGTCCCAGGAATCCAGGGTGGGTGAACAGAGCTACTGGGGTGGGTGCAGTTAGGCTGGGCACGTGGTGTGCAGCTGGGGAAGGGAGCACCTCCTTCCTAGCCCCCCACTCACCAGTAGGTAGACATCCTGGTTCGGGAAAATGAGGACAGTCCAAACCAGGAGCTGGCCCCCGTAGGAATGTAGACCACGGCTGTCACCAGGGACTCTATGCATCCATCCCCCTCCAAATCAGACCTGGGCTTCACTGGGAAGGGGAGAACAAATCCGTGCAGGCCCACATTACCAGGCCCTCCAGCCACCATCATCCAAGGCCAGGACAATAGGCCCCACATCCCCCACCAAGTGCACAACAACCCTCAGGCTGGGCCTTAGGGACTCGGGGCAGGCTGGAACCCCGCACCACATGCAGGTAGGTAATTATGAGTGGTCTTTCAAAACCTGCTCAGCATGGGTCCCAGGAAGGAGGTGGCTTGTAAAAAGGGTCTCCTCTGCAGCTCATTACAGCCATGGTATCGATTCTTCCATCATTATCAGAAGGCATTCCTGCCATGTGAAATCCTGTCCCTTGAAGTGTATTCACCAGGGACTGCTTCCCCCATTTCCACGAGCGCTCCTGGCCGCTAACAACCTTCCACGGGCCTTTTGAAAGCCCAAAGTTTTCAGACAAGTACAATGTATAGCACCTGCTCCATTCATCCACCAAGAAAGAGCAACCCTATACGCGCGCACGCACACACACACACACACACACCCCTAAAAAGCGCAAAGAAACAAACCAGAATTGTGCTGAATGTGGACACCACATCAAAGAGAGCCTCTGAAACCCAGCGCTTCCAAGAGGACTAAACTTTCTAAGGCCTTTCCTTGAGCAACCTTGGTGCGGCGGGTCAGTTTGTTCTGTCTGCTGTCTTCTCCTGTTAATGATAAAGGGATTAAGTTTGGGGTTCAACGGGAGAGAGCCGGATTCCAGAAAAATCCACAGCGCACTTTCCTGCCCCAAGCAGTCCCTAATTCAGAGCCTGGAAAATGTGAATTCCTGGCTTACATTCTCCCGCCATCCACCTGCTGGGCCTCAGATCCCCGTGGAGTCCCCAGTCACCCCTATATTTGGCACCTCTAGCTTCTCCGTACCTTCCAATCCCTCTGGCTCAGTTTCGGCCCTATTAACCTCCCTTTATTCCTTTACTCCCCCTGCCGGCTCCATCTCCCTCTCCTCCGGGTGCCTCTCCTGTGCCGGGTGACTCTTCTCTTCCCATTCCCTACGCTTGGTTTCCCCTCAAGATCTCTCTCTGCCCCTCTCTACCTTTGTCTTCCCACGTCCATCTGCCTGGGGTGGGAGATACATATCCACCTCCCCTTATCTGTGGAACTCCCTGGGTTTCCCTGGGTTTCTTGGTCCCAACCGTCTGCATCTAAGATACCTCTATATAGTCTATGTGCATCTTGATGCATCTACACCCCAACGAGGTGGCTACTTCTAAGAGGTGGTTTCACCCCATTTCGGCCTCAAGGGACCCCCCACTCACTTTACCTCTCCTTTCCCCCAGGCCTCTGGACCCTGGAGTACAAGCGCGAGCTCACCACGCCCCTGTGCATCGCCGCGGCCCGCGGCCACACCACCTGCGTGCAGCACCTGCTCAGCCGCGGCGCGGACCCCGACGCCAGCCCCGGAGGCCGGGGAGCCCTGCACGAGGCCTGCCTGGGGGGCCACACGGCCTGCGCCCAGCTGCTGCTGCAGCACGGCGCCGACCCCGACCTGCTCAGCGCCGAGGGCCTGGCGCCCCTGCACCTGTGCCGCACGGCCGCCTCGCTCGGGTAAGGACACGCGGCGGGGCCCGGACCCCGGACCCGACCCCGGACCCGACCCCAGAGCCGGCCCCGCCCCGCCCCCAGGCCCTGCGCCCGCGCAGCCCGCAGCCCCGACGCTGCTCCCAGCCTGGGCCGGTCCCCCAGGACCCGGGCACACCCCGCGTCCTCACGCCGCCCAGGATCCGCCCCGGGGCTGTCCTCCCCACCTCCGGACCCCGCCCCCAGGCCCTGTGGCCCGCGCGCCGCAGCCCACCCAACTGGCCCCGCGCCCCGCCCCCACACGCGGGACCCCGCCTGCACCCCCGCCCCGGTGCACCCCAGCCCCGGTCACCCGGCCTGGCCCCGGGCCGCCACCGCCCTTCCTCCCTGCCCCGGCCCCGACCCTGAACCCCGGACCCCGGAACCCGGACCTACGCGAGCCCCAGCCCCTGCCCCGCGACTCAGATCCCGAACCCCTGAGACCCCGGACCCCGACCCCACCGCGCCCCCGGGGAGCACTGGCTCCTCCTCCCCGCGCAGGGCCCGGGACCCCGCGGCCCCCGACCCCCGATCCCCAGACCCTGATCCCCGGACCCCGACCCCGCGGTCCCCGGCCCCAGACCCCAGACCCTGACCCCACCGCGCCCCGGGGAGCACTGGCTCCTCCTCCCGGTGCAGGTCCCGGACCCCGCGGCGCCCGGACCCCAACCCCTGGACCCCGGACCCCGACCCCACCACGCCCCCGGGGAGCACTGGCTCCTCCTCCCCGCGCAGGGCCCCGGACCCCGCAGTCTCCGGACCCCGCAGTCCCCGACCCCCGGACCCGGTCCCCGACCCCCGGTCCCCGGCCCCCGGCCCCCGGCCCCATCCCCGGCCCCGGCCCCGGCCCCCGGGAGGGTGTAATTAGCGCTTGATTGCGAGCGGGCGGGAGGCGCCACACCGAGGTAATGAGCGCGGTGATCACAGGCCTGCAGATGCCGGCGCTGAAGAATGCTAAAAGGCCACTGGCGGGGTTGGAGGCTGAAAAATTAGGGTTTTTAATGATAATTTTATGCAGAATAATTGTCACAGTGTGACATAAATGGTTAGCTCCTCGGGCGGGGCCTCGGGGTCCCACTGGAAGCCGCGGAGTCTGGGCCGGCCCAGCCCCGTCCTGCAAGCTCTGAGGCCCCGGCAGGGTCTGTCCCCACGGGGCCCCCGGGGGCGCAGGAGGGCGGGGAGGGGCACAGGACTCCTGCATGGGCTTCTCAGCTTGTTGTCATCCTGACACTGCCTAGTCCAGGCCCTGGGGGTTACATTCCCTGGCCTTCTCTCCCTGGGATGAGGATTAAAATAAAATGACATGTTAAGAGCAGGCAGGCAGGGCTACAGGGCTCTGGGTGACCCACCCAAGCAGGGGCACCACCTTCCAGTATCACTTGAGAGGAAACCAGGGACTCAGAAAGGCACGAGGGCCACCGCGTCTTCAGAGTGTCTGAAGGAAACAATATTCTAATATATATATTTTTAAGTAGCTTTGCTCTGCTTTACTGGCATCCAGTAAACTGCACATGTGCACAATCCGGTAAATCTGGAACTACGTAGGCCTTCCTGGAACCATCCCCAGGATCAAGACAGCGCACCCACCCATGCCCATCAGAAGGTCCCCTGCCCCACTGCTCTCTCTCCTTCTCTCCTCTTCCATTATCCCGCCGATCTGCTTTTTGTCGCTATAATTTCCTCTGAATTTGCCAGACTTTTCTGTTTTGCCTGGCTTCGTTCATGGAACGTAATTACTTGGGATTCATCATATTTTTTTCGTGGATCTATGATTCACTCCTTCTCATTGCTCAGTGGAAATACCACCCTTTATGTGCGTGTATCCATGCATATGTTGAAAGACGTTCGATTGTTGCCGGTGGAGGCTATTACAAATAAAGCTGCTATGAAGGTTTGTGAATTAGCCTTTGTGTGGGTGTTTGCTTCCATTTCTCCTGGATGTACACGTAGGATTGGAAGGGCTGGTTCCGTATGGTAGGATTAAAAGATCACCTTTTAAGAAACTGCCAAACTGGTTTCCAAAGTGGTTGTGCAATGTCACGTTCCCACCAACAGGGTTCTGCTGCTTCACATCCTCGGTAGCACTTGGTATGGTCACTCATGTGGTCGTTCTGATGGGTGCGTAGAAGTATAGTATTGTAGTTTTGATCTGAGATTCCTTAATGACAAGTGACGTTGAGCATCTTTTCCTGTACCTATTTGATACCCATAGATCTGCTCTAGTGAAGAGCCTGTTCAAATCTTGTGCCCATGTTTTTCAATTGGGTTGTTTTCTTCTTAAATTTTGAGATTTCTTTATATATTCTGGCTAAAAGTCCCTCCTCAGACATGTAATTTGTTAATATTATCTTCTAATCTATGGATTATATTTCCTTCTCTTAAAAGTGTGTTTCGAAGAACAGCAATTCTTCATGTTGGTGGAATCTAGCTCATCAATTTCTTTTTCTGTTAGGGATTACGTTGGGTTATTATATCTTAAAAAAAAAATCTTTGCCTAACCCACCTAAGGATCACAAACATTTCCTCCTGTATTTTCCTCTATAAATTTAATAATTGTATATTTTACATCTAAGTCTGTGACCCATTTTTAGTTAATTTCTGGATACGGTATGAGGTACGGATTGAAGCTTTTTTCTTTGCATGTGGATGTCCTATTGTTCCAGCACCACTTGTCAAAAAGCCTTTCCTTTCTCTGCTGAACTGCCTTTGTACTTTTGTCTAAAGTCAACCGACTATATACATGTGTGGATTTCTTTCTGGACTCTCTTGTCATGTACACACAGGACAGGATAAGGTCTGACTGTTTCAACTAGTAAAGACCCAAAAAGCCACCCTTAAATTCAGATCATTTATCACTTACAGACACAGTGAAAAGAGGAAGAGTCAAAGATGCCAACTCCTCATCCCACACACCAGGAAGGACATCTCTAAATGAAAGGGGCTAGATGATTCACAGTATGAGTCGTAGGACATCCAGTGGCCGAGCAGCCAACTATAGACCTCAGCTGAATGGCCTTATAGTCTGCAGCTCTATTCTGAGGAGGCAAGGCAGGAAGTCCCAAACCTCATCAGTACCCAAAAGATGCTGACAAACTATCTCATGATAGGGAGGCAAGTGGCAATGGTCTTACAGCAGCACCTTATAAGATCCCCATCCATAAAGATCACAGGGTGGCCTGCCAAGACTTAGATCAGCAGTGGTTCAAGACTTTTGCTTGCATGGCCTATGTGGATACACGGAAGGTTGCCAGGGCTCCATGACAGAGCCATTCCTTATATTTGTATTCTATTTCATTGATCTATTTGTCAATTTTAACACCAATTCACATTGTATTGAATACTATATAGTTCTATAAAAAAAATTCTTGAAGTCAGGTAGAAGGTCTCAGGCATTGTTCCTTGTCAAAGTTGTTTTGCCTACCCCAGCTCTTTGCATTTCCATATAAATTTTATTTTTTTGTTTTTTTAAAGATTTTATTTATTTATTCGTAAGAGACACACAGAGAGAGAGGCAGAGAGACAGGCAGAGAGAGAAGCAAACTCCCTGTGGGGAACCCGATGTGGGACTCGATCCCAGGTCTCTGGGATCATGCCCTGAGCCGAAGGCAGATGCTCCACCTCTGAGCCATCCAGGTGCCCATCCATATAAATTTTAAAACCAGTTTGTCAATTTCTATTTTTAAAAAAATCCTGCAGGGCTTTCACCTTGTTAAACTCTCTAATTGTTCTCCTAACTCATTGTGAATTCCATAAGATTTCTATGTAGGCAGCCATGTGATCTTTGAATAAAGTTTTACTTCTTTTTCAATTGATGCATTTTATTCCTTTTTCTGGCTTTATTGCACTGACTAGAACCTCCCGTGCAATGATGAATAGAAGTGGTAAAGAGCAGAAAACTTTTCTTATTCTTGATCTCAGAGGAAAGCATTAAGTTTTTCACCATTAAGTATGATATTAAACATTGGATTTTATAGATGAACTTTTTCAGATTGAGAGAGCTACTTTCTATTCTTGACTTGCTGAGAGTTTGTATTATGAATGGATATTGAATTTTCTCAAATGCTTTTTCTGCACATTTAGAAATGATCATATGGTGTGGTTTTTTATTCGGTTAATATGATGATTTACAGCGATTGTTTTTCAAATGTTAAACCAACCTTGCCTTCTTGAGATAAACTACACTCCATCTAGAGTATTATCCTTTTTAATAAAATCTTGGGTTTGGATTAGATGGAAAATTTTTTTAATCTTCATTTATGTCCATGAAAGGTATTTGTCCATAATTTTCTTTTCTTGTAATATGTAGCTAGTATAAAAATTGTTATCATTTCATTCTTAAATGTCTAGTAGAATTCATCACTGAAGCTATCTGGGTCTAGAGTTTTCTTTGTGAGAAGGTTTTTAAACTATTGATTCAATTTCTGTAATAGCTATAGTTTGCTACTTGAAATATTTCTTTCTTTTTGAGTGAGCTTTGATAGCTTGTATCTTTCAAGAGACTTAGCTCTTTCATCTACATTGTTGAATTCATTGGCATAAGTTGTTCTCTATTATCCTTTTAATCTGTAGAATCTATAGTAGTATCACCACTCTCATTCATATTCAAATTCATTATATTGTTTCCTTTATTTTCTTCCCTGATCAGTCTTGCTTTTGATTTTATTGATTTGTTTGTTTGTTTTTATAAATACACAAAGGCTTTATTATACACTTATGTCTAATTGAAATCCGTGTAAACAGTTACATTTAACACATTCTTTATGCACTATACTTGAAAATATAAAACACCAACCTAAAGTGCTTCTCAGATTAAGCCATTTTTTCTTTTTTCTTTTTCTTTTTCTTTCTTTTTTTATTTTTTTTTTTTTTTTTTGGCTTTCTTTGGCACCGTAATAAAATGAAAAAGAAACGTACGTAAAAAGAAAACCATTAGGTGAAATTTTTAAAAACTTAATTTACCTTATCATACTTAACATTCCCAAGTTTTACTGTTTTCCATTTCACTAACCTCCCCTATGGTCTTTATTACCCTCCCTTCTTTGATTTTCTTGAATTTCGTTTGCTCTCCTTTTTCTAATTTCTGAAGATAGAAACTAATGTCATTGATTTGATGATTCTTTTTAATTTTCTAATATAGGCTTTTGGTGCTATATATGTCCCTCTATGTATTACTTTAGCTAAATCCCACAAATTTTAATGTGATATTTTCACTTTTAATCAGTTTTAAATTCTTTCTAATTTCTCTCTGATTTTTGTCTTTGAATCATAGTTATGTAGAAGTGTGTTATTTAGTTTTCAAATATTTGGGTATTTTCCAGATATCTAGTATTGATTTCTAATTTAATTGCATGTGATTAGAGAACTTACTTTGTATCACTTTACTCCTTTTAAATTTGAGTCTTATTATCCAAAATATATTTGGTCCTAGCAAGTGTTCCTGTGTACACCAGAAAGGAATTTGTATCCTGCAGTTGTTGAGAGGAGTATTCTATAAATGTCAACTGAGTCAAGTTGCCTAATGGTGTTAAGTCTTCTATAACCTGACTGATTTTCTGCCCACTTGATTTACAAATTGTTGAGAGATGTTGAAATCTCTGACTACAATCTTGGATTTGTCTCTCTACAGTTCTATCAGCTTTTGCTTCAAATATTTTGAAGCTTTGTTATTAGGTACATGGATGTTTAGCAGTTATGACCTGTTGAAGAACTGACCTCTATGAAAAGATGTGTTTTTAGATTTTATTTAAAGTCAAGTTAATTAACAGACAATGTAATATTAGTTTCAGGGGTAGTGTTGAGTGATTCATCAGTTGCATATGACACCCAGTAACATTCTTTGCTCTAAAATCTACTTTGCCTTGGCGTACTTGGGTGGCTTAGTTGGTTAAGCATCGGACTCTGCTCAGATTGTGATCTCAGCCACATGTCAGGCTCTGCACTTGGTGTGAAGTCTGCTTGAGATTCTCTCCCCCTCTCCCACTGCCCCTCTCTACCCTGCATGCTCACTCTCTTTCTCTCACTCTTGAATAGTCTTTAAAAAATAAAATAAGTAAATTTGAAAAAATAAAATCTACTTAGTCTCATATTAATATATCTAGCCTGATGTGAATATAGATTTCTTCTGAACAGTGTTATCATAGCATATCTTTTTCTAACTGCATTAGTTTGCTATTACTGCATAACAAACCACCACAGGGGAGCCTGGGCAGCTCAGTCTTTTAAACCCCCAACTCTTGATTTTAGCTCAGGTCTTTATTTCAGGGTCACAAGTTCAAGCCCCATGTTGGGCTCCACACTGAGCATGGAGCCCTATTAAAAAAATCACCACAAACTTAGAGACTTGAAACAGCACACATTTATTACCTCAAATTTTCTGTGGGTGAAAAGCTTGGGAATGGCTTAGCTCAGTTCTCTACTCCAGAGTCACTCACAAGACTGCAACCAAGACATCGCCAAGCCCTGGGGTCTCATCTGAAGGATCAACTGGAAGAGAATCTGCTGCCAAACTCATATGGTCATCAGCAGAATTCAATTCCTTAGGGACTATGGACTGAAGGTCTCCAGGGTTTTTTTTAAGCTTTATTTATTTATTTTAGAAAAAGAAAGAGAGTGCTTGTGGGTGGACAGAGGAAGACAGAAAATCAAGCAGACTCTCCACTGAGTGAGGAGCCCAACACAGGGCTGCATCTCACAACCCTGAGATCATAATCTGAGCTGAAACCAAGAGTCCAATGCTCAACTGACTGCACCATCCAGGCACCCCTAAAATTCTGTTTCTTCCTGACAACAGTTTGAAGGCCAGCCTCAGTTTGTGTCTTTATATTTAAAGTGGATTTTTTGTAGGCAGCTTAAAATTGGATCTTTTTAAAAAATCCAATCTGAGGGCAGCCAGGGGGCTTAGCAGTTTAGCGCTGCCTTCGGCCCAGGGCGTGATCCTGGAGACCCGGGATTGAGTCCCACATGGGGCTCCCTGCTTGGAGCCTGCTTCTCCCTCTGCCTGTGTCTCTGCCTCTCTCTGTGTCTGTCATGAATAAATAAAATCCTTTTTAAAAAAAACAATAAAATAAAATAAAATCCAATCTGATAGTCTCTGCCTTTTAATTGGAAGCTTAAAGCATTTACATCTAATGTAATTTTGATATGGCTAGGTTCAAATCGAACATCTTGCTATCTTTGCTATCCATTCTTTGTTCCCTTTATCTTCTTTTTCTCTACCTTCTATATTAATTGAGGTTTTTTTCGTGATTCCATTACATCTCCTTTTTTGGCTTATCCTATACAACATTTTGTTCTGTTATTTTAGTAGTTGCTTTGGTTTATAGTATACATCTTCACTTTGCCAGTCTGCTTTCAAGTAATACTACTACACATAGAGTACAACAATATACCTCCACTTCTCTCCTCCTAGCCTTTGTGCTACTGGTATCACATATTTTACTTCTACGTATAAGTCCCACAATGAATTATCACTGTTTTTGTTCTAATAGTCAATCATCTTTTTAAGATTTTATTTATTTATTCATGAAAGACACAGAGAGAGGCAGAGACATAGGCAGAGTGAGAAGCAGACTCCCTGCAGGGCCCCCGATACAGGACTTGATCCCAGGACCCTGGGATCATGACTTGAGCCAAAGGCAGACACTCAACCACTGAGCCACCCAGATACCCCTAGTCAATAATCTTTTAAATATACTGAAATAATAAGAAAAAAATTTTAGGTTTACCCAGGGAGTTCCTATTTCCTATTTCTAATTTATTTCATCCTTTTTGAAAATCAAAGATTTAATCTAGTATCATTTTCCTTCTGCTTGAAGGGCTTTCTTTAATATTTTTTACAGTGAAGATATGCTGGTGATGAATCCTTTCAGGGTCTGTATATTTGAAAAAGTCTTTATTTCACCTGAGTGTTTGAAAGGTGCTTTGTTAGGTAGAGAATTCTGAGTTGGCAGAGTTTTTTTCTTTTGGTGTTTTAGACATAACTCCACTGTCTTTCAACTTGCTTTTTTTTTTTAAATGAGAAATCTACTGTCTTCTTTATCTTTGTTCTTTTGTAATAATGTCCTCTTCCTAGCTTAAATCTTTTCTCCTTATCACTGATTATAAGCAATTGGATAATAATGTATTTCAATGTCATGTTTCTTGTCCTTGAGATTCAGAGGGTTTCTTCGATCTGTAGGCTCATACTTTTCATCAAATTTGGAAACGTTTTGGCAAATATTTCATCACATTTTTTCTGTATGATCCCCTCTTCTCTTATAGGAACCCTAATTACACGTATATGACACCATTTGACCTTGCTCCACAGGCTCACTGATGCTCTGTTCATTTTTTTCTTCTATAATTAGTTTATCTTTTGTTCTAAAATACCTGCTCTACCATTATTCCCATCCAGTGTATTTTCCATCTCAGACATGGTTTTCAACTTTAGAAGACCAACACATTTACTTAATATGTTCTGTCTTTCCTCTAGCTTCCCAAACATGAAAATCGATGTAATAAGTGTTTTACCTATCCACTAATTCTATCATCTAGGTCAGTTTTAATTGACTGAGTTTTTTTTTTTCTTTGTTTATTTCACCGGGTGCTGGATATTTTTGTATCCCTATCCATATTCTTGATCTCTTCTCTGGAATGTAAAATTACTTTGAAATACTTTATAATCTTTTTGGGTCTTGCTTTAAAAGTTTGTTAGGCAGGAGCAGAGCAGTATTTAGTCTAAGATTAATTTTTTCCCCACTACTGAGACAACACCCTTCTTAGTACTGTAACCCATGACCCATTATTTTTTTTTCATATATATAGAAATATATTTATGGTGATTCTAGGGGATTCGATAAATAATAAATCCCTAACATGTATACCTAATTCTCCATATGTATGTTGTTGTCAGGTTTTTTAAAGAATGTCAGGGGGCTTTTTTGGGTATATATTTTTATTGGAGTTCGATTTGCCCACATATAGCATAACACCCAGTGCTCATCCCGTCAAGTGCCCCCCTCAGTGCCCGTCATCCAAGCACCCCATCCCCCCGCCCACCTCCCCTTCCACTACCCCTTGATCATTTCCCAGAGTTAGGTGTCTCTCATGTTCTGTCTCCCTCACTGATATTTCCCACTCATTTTCTCTCCTTTCCCCTTTATTCCCTTTCACTATTTTTTATATTCCCCAAATGAATGAGACCATATAATGTTTGTCCTTCTCTGATTGACTTACTTCACTCAGCATAAAACCCTCCAGTTCCATCCACATTGAAGCAAATGGTGGGTATTTGTCCTTTCTAATGGCTGAGGAATATCCCATTGTATACATATACCACATCTTCTTTATCCATTCATCTTTCAGTGGACACCAAGGCTCCTTCCACAGTTTGGCTATTGTGGACACTGCTGCTATAAACGTTGGGGTGCAGGTGTCCTCATGGCCCATTATTTATGAGGTTTTACACTCTGGTTGATGAGGACAGGCACTATTCCTGAACCTGAACATATTATGGGCATGATTCCCTCTAATCCTTTTGGGGGGGGGGCTATTCCTCCAGTCGACCAGTTCCCTCACACATATGCACTAATCAGTACTCAAATGCATACTCAAGGGGACCCTCTGGAAAGTTCTTTCTCTGTAACTACACTCTCTGCCCAGTATTTCACCTTGCCAACACTACGTGCCTTGGCCTCCCCAGAATCCTAGATCCACCTCCTCAATTCTGGGAGTCCACTGGGCTCTGTCTGGGATCCCCTCATGAGCCCCAGTCTAGGAGCACAGAGGCCCTTTGAGAAGTCAAGCAATTCAGTGTTTACCAATCATGTTGCTAAGTTCAAACCTTGTGATCCATTTTTATCTTCAGCTGCAGGCATTCTCCACTTCCTAGCTTAACTTTAGGGGAAGCTGAGTGAGGGGCAGTTGGAAATTCTCTGTGCTACCTTTGTAACTCTTCTATAAATCTAAAATAGTTTTAAAATAAAAAGAGTTTTTAAAACTGAGTCAGCTTCTCACACCTTAGGCTCCAACCTCCCACTTTACAACATCAGAAAAATATTGCTTTTTACTAAGAAGTGAGATAGAAACACCTACTCAGAGTACAAATTATTGTGAATCCCATCAATAGCTCTTCCAATAAGCCAACAAGCTCACATTTGGATATCATGAAGAGCTGAGGTGTATGCAGACCATTAGAGCCACAGCTTATACACTGTGTGATTGAAAGTAACTTCCTGGCTTGAGTTAGTTTTTCAGAAATCATACAAGTCCAGAACATTTCTTAATAAGGACTTTTAAAGTGCCTTTGTATTAATGTGGAGCTTTTTAAATCTCTTGTCTTTTGTCTTCCTCTTTATCCTCCTCCTCCTCTTTTTCTCATTTCTCTCCTGCCTCTACGTGTCTCTCTATGTGAATCTTTCTCCCTGGTGAATTCATTTGACAGTCTTGACTTATTTAAATCCTGGTGATTGGGGGAAAGTTTGAGATAAGTGATGAATATACCAGAAGTTCAGGCAGAACCATGCAACAGCTGACTTAGAATCCCTTCGATATCAATGATTATAATGGGAAATGCTGGCAGATTCCATTGAACACCTCTACAATAACATAGCCAACTACCTTGAAGGATAAAAAGGTAATAGATGTCAGAAAGGGCTTGGGGTTTCGACCACAGCTTTTCAGCTCTAAAGAGTCCCCCTAAAGTTAGACTCCGAGGAGGTCTGGCTTCAGGTAGTATAAACATATTATCACTTTGACAAGAAAGAGCTACTTTCTCCAGAATCTTTTTATACATAGTAGATTTTAGGTCATCCTTAATTTTTTTACCGTACAGTAGAGAGGGGGTCGTTGACCTACATACAGAGCCATTTCATTTTCTTACTCTTGATGACAATGGTCTCCACACCTAGGGACCCACTTCTGCTCCAACCCCTTTTAGTCAGCAATTCACCATGGGTGCAGGACTTTAAAACCTTTGAGTCTCTGAGTTCCTGGGATTAAAAAAGAAAAATTATCTGTGCTTCCTTCCAACCAGCAAGCTTCAGAATTCAGAATTCAACACACAAAAAGGGATATCGAAGCTTTAATCTAGGAGCCTTTTGAAGAGATTTTCCCAAAAAGAAAAGTTCCAGTAAAGTTACTCTCTTCACGTTAGTAGCCTGCATGTCAGCCTCGCCCTATTTATTATCAGACTCCTCTCCTTGACCCTTTTTTAAATTCTGAAATAATTAAAATGAGAAAAGAATTAGGAAAGTCCTGATTCTTTTTTTCATCTAAAGTTATCTTGACTTAAACAGAAGTGAGGAGGACTCGCTTCCTTCATGAACATATTTGTAAAAAGCGTGCGTGCATGTTTACTTTTTTTTGGCCCCAGGTAGGTTCATTGAACTTGATAAAAAAAAAAAAATCATAAGCCAGCATTGAACCTGTGAAAGCAGCTAATTACCTTAAAAATCGTTGAAGAAAGTCATGAGACAATGCTTTTCTAGCTCAGACCAGGCAGGCTGAAATCTGAGCAGAGAGAACGTGGGTATTACTTTTCTTTCCTGAGGCAAGAAAGGCACTTTCTGCTCAGGTTCAAGCATGGATAACTGTTCAAAGTACTCACACCAGCCCCAAAAGTCTCCACCGGATAACAGGAAGAAATACCTACCTGTACAAGGTGCCAGGCTCACAGGCATTGATACATCATCCAGAAAACTGTCTGCTCTTTCCACACCCTAGATGAGTGAGTGATTTATAGAGGGGAAAAAACATGGCCTGACCCAAAAGGAATTATGAGGCATCATAAGGATACTAAAGAGCAAGGTGTCAGAAAGCAAGGTGTCACCCCATCGAGTGGTCTGATTCTGTGCAGAACATCACCCATTCCTGAGCACTTGCAACTGTCTTACTGCCTACAGTCCTCCAGCAGACCTGCAAGGCACAGTTATCCCCAGTCTACAGATCAGGAAACTAAGGCTCATCGAGGGCCCGCGTTTTGCTAGTGAGGTGGCACACAGTGGAAATTGTCAAAAGCCAAGTCTTGTTATAAAGACAAGTGCTGAACGATGACCTCTCCCTGGTTCACTTAAGTTCTCTTCAAAAACTGTGTATAGTCCGGAAGTAGCTCTGTTCACCTCTAGCCACCACCTTTCAGACTAGTTCCATCACAAGTTTATGCCCCCTCCTTGACCCTGGATGGCCTCTCAGGCGTATTTGTCAGCTTTCTGGTCACTTGTCAAGTCCTATTTGAACATCTACAACTCATTGTCAGGAATGAAAAGAGGTAATGCAGGCCAAATCAAACCTTTACCCTCTGGGCAAAAGCCTTGATCAAACACTTCAAGAAAGACATACAAATGGCCAATAAGCCAATGAAGAGGTGCTCAACATCATTAGTCATCTGGGAGATGCAAATTCAAACCACAAAGAAAAACTTACTCTTTCACACCCAATAGAATGGCTAAAGTCAAAAACGCTGACAAATACTGAACTTTGGCAAGAATGCAGAACTCTTGTACGTTGTTGCTGGGAGGGCATAATAAAAAATGTTTGGCAGTTTCTTTTAAAGTTAAATATACACCTGCCAGCAATTCTACTCCTAGATATTTACCCGAGAGAAATCAGAAAATATGTCCTCAAGAAAACTTACACAATGATGTTCATAGCAGCTCTATTCACAAGAGCCAAAAACCAGAAATACCCAAATACCCGTCCATATCAAGTAGAGGAGGGAATTTGAAAGTCGTAGTATGTCCATTCAATTAAATATGACTCGGAAATAAAAACGAATGTTACACATGCAACAATAGGATGAATATTGGAGGCATCATGCGGAGCAAAAGAAGTCAGACACCAAAACGGAGAAAATTCTAGAAAAGACAAGACTCAACCATGAGAGAAATCAGAAACCAGGTTGCCTGTGGGGGGTGATGACTTAAGGCAAACACAACGGAACTTCTTGGAGAGATAGAAATACTCTACGTCTTTGGGGGGGCCTGGGTGGCTCAGTCCGTTAAGCATCTATCTTCAGCTCAGGTCGTGATCTCAGGGTCCTGGGATGGAGGCCCTGCTCAGTGGGGAGCCTGCTTCCCCCCTTCCTTCTGCCCCTCCTTCCTGCTTGCTTGCACAAACATGCACACACTGTCTCTCTCTCTCTCTCTCTCAAATGAATAAATAATCTTAAAAAAAAAAGAAATATTCTACGTCTTGATTGAGACGTTACACAGGTGTATTCCTTTGTCAATATGTATAGAACTGTAGTCTTACGACCTGTGCATTCCTCTGTATGCAAAGTTTCCCTCACCTTAAAAATCCATCCATACATGCATTCGTGCATATATATACACACACACACATAAAACTTTTCTCTCATCCGATTCAAAGTTCTCCCACCTTATTCCTACCCCTCCTTAAAAGGGGAGTTGAGTCTTTTCCTTCTTCTTTTGCCTATTCTTCATTCTGCTCATCATTCTGATGTTTCTGGGCCTTCCTCCTCATCCAGTGTATTGGGACCAGGGGAGGAGAGAGAGGTTGTCCATTTCTTGTTGAGGAAGGGACACAAGTGAAGCTTCTAGAAAGTCAGACACTGCTGCAGGGGCAAGGGAGGCAAACAGTGGAACTGACGTCCCACTGTGCTCCTTCAATCATTTCTGTTTGCCAAGATGCAGGGTTTCGCTTGCAATCTGGGGAGAATTTGCCCAAAATATCATCACAGCCACAACCATCGATCACTTCAGAAAAAAACTGAAGTGGTGGCCATAGCTCCAAGAGAAACCATAAGGATGGGAATGGCCGGCCGATCTCTCTCTCAATCTTCCCCCTACCCTTAAGGATTTGTCCGTTCACATCAGCCATTTCGATTGTAAACACTTATGCCTGTTAGTCTCACAGCTTAGCATCCCTGAAGAAAGAGAAGAAACCACAGAACAGAAAGGGGCGGGTGGCAGGTCCCCGAAGGAGAGCCTCAGCAGAAGGTCCAGGGAAATAAAGTGGAACTGCTCTTCCATCAAAGTCTTGGGGCAGTGGCTTCCCCGTCCTTCATTCGGAGCCAGCTGGGGAGTCTAACCACGGGAGGGAAATCCCTTGCAAGGGCTTCATTAGAAAACACGGCTCTATTTTCCTCCCAAGTCTCTTCCCCGTGGCCCCTTGCCCCCCACAGGCTGGCACTCGCCCAGCGCTCAGACGGTGGCTCCCACCCCCTTCCCACGGACCTGGCCTTGGGGGTCCGGCCACCCTACCCTGGGGACGTGTCTCCAGCCCATCAGCCTGCATGTCAGCTGTAAGGAGGAAACATAGCAGCAACGATGATCCAACCAGACTGGTTCATAACACTCACCGCGCACATCATCTGGTGTGAAACCCCCTCTGCCTGTCAGCAGTCGTGGGCAGCAGTCGTGTAAGGAGGACGGTGAAGGGCACCGGGATTGTCCGAGGGCTCCGGCGGCCCCCGGTGATAGGAAACGCTGCTCAGGAGGCAGATGCTTAACACACCAGCGAAGTGCCTAGAAGCCCTGTCTCCCCGCGAGGAAGATTAAGTGATGTTTCTGAATCTTGAATTTCACGTGATTTTGGAGAGTGCCTCCTCTTTGTCGCATCGCTCCTTCGGTCCGGTGTCGGGGGGTGGCTGGACCATGCTATTATCCAGTGACGGCTGGAGTTCACATCCCAAGCCGGATGTGCTGGCTGTGGGTGGGCTCACCGTCATCACCCACGTCCCTACCCTCGAGATCATCGCCCAAACCTCAAAAACTGAGTCCAGCTGGGGAGAATGAGATCTCGCGTGCAGAGGTGCTAGCACGCCTGGGTGAGAAGCAGGCTGCTGTCCCCGCCCCGCAGCACCAAGTCCACAAGGCCGATGACCTCCCTCGCCTTGTCCCTCCGTCTGGGTCCTGCCCCAAGTCTGTGTAGAAATTCTCGTGAAGTGCTCAGACAGCACACACTTCTCCCTGCCTTGAGGACAGTACCGTCCACAGCACGCACGGTGTTCCCTTTTACTGAATGAGTGAACGAATGCATGAAGCACTAACAGAAGAGTCCAGAAATAACTTCTGGAAGATGCCTCGCACAGTGCCTGGCACGGAGAGAGTGCCTAACAGATGATAACAGGAGGAAGAGGCAGCCGGCGGGTGGCATGGCTGAGAGCTTCGAGCCAGGGGAGGAAGACTTGGCTCTATGGCTCTTATGCAAGTCACTGGTCTTCTAAGCCTCAATTTTTCCACCCACAAATGCCACCCAGAGTGCAGAGTTGTTGCAAAACCTGCAGATAACATTTTTTAAAAATAAACGTTAAAATCAAGTACTCGGGACCTCTCAGCTCATGTCCAGGGGCTGTGAGATCCCACTTTTGAGGGCTTGTGTAAACCGAGTAACGAGGAGGAGGGAGGACAGCTCGGATGAAGGGAAGCCTTGAGCAGGCGCTGTCTCACGGGATGCAGGGAGGCTTGGCAGGTGCTGTCAACCAGGACGGAGCGAGTAAACGGCAGGAAAGCCCAAGTACTGGTGTGGACTTCCACACCTGGGAGGTGACCACGCGAGGCCTCAGGGTGGGAGCCGTGTGTGGGACATGGGCTCCCCACTTAGAAATAAGTTAAGATGACGTGAAGTCAACAGCCTTTGATAGGCTCATCTCTACTAACTCCTGCCTTTTGGCTCAAGCTTGTGTTCTATGTATTGTGAACCCCGAGCCCCTGTATGGGCCTGTCCCCAGGATGAAAGACGGCGATGAGGAATGGGGGGTGTTAGTGTTTGCCCAAGCTGCTTTGTATCGGAAGCCGTTCAGACAGCACAGTGTCTCCTTAATCCCTGCAAGATAGAGAGGAGTGGTTCTGACATCGCCTAGGTGGGCTTATACCCCTGGCTCCCCACAGTGATGGCCCCACCCCGGCCCCGGGCCTTCCTGATTCGCCCGTCAGGAGAGTAGGAAACCTGCTCCCCGAAGCTGCCCCGAAGGAAAGGACTCAGCCGAAGCCGCCAAGTGGCCCACACAGTCCAGCAAAAGCTCGGGTGGTGCTTTCCTCGCTGGGCCATTTCTTCTTCCACCCGAGACACTGAATCCACAGGCCAGGTCCGGGAGGTGCCCCAAGACTGTCATCACTTACCGCTCCGCTTCTCACGGCCCCTGCCCGCTCTTTCAGGTTCTCCTTCTCGGAGGTACTGGCCATACATACTTTCTGAGATGGTGGCTTGCACCTGGACAGAGAGCCATGGAAACTTGGAGCACGTTCTGGGGACCTGGAAAGCTCAGCTGATGTTCTTAAAATCCACAAACTGCTGCGGCCGGCGGGGGATGGGTTTGTGATAGTGGGCCTCTCTAGATGTTCCCTTCTCTAACGCCGATTCATTATGGAAATTTTGAAAATACAGGCAAGGAAAGAGGACATAAAAGCACCCCTCACCCCATCATCCATAGGTAAACACATTGGCCTGTATGCTCCTGGGCTTGCTTTCTCTCCATGCCTGTATGTGTCTGCTGTTTTTTTCTTTTTTAAGAAAAACAAGGCTGTTCACTGCTGTTTTGTACCTAATCTTTTCACATAACCACCGCAAATAGCTTTCCATGCCATTAAACAGGCTCCCACACCTTCATTTTTGATGACTGCCCAGTGTGAGCCACCAGACATCTGCCTCCCTCAATTGTTTGTGTTAGTTCTCTCACACCTGTGGTCTGCGACTTACATCATTACCTGCTCGAAGGAAGTGCCAAGGCTTAGCCAATTAGAAGCTCTTCATTAAAAACGAAAAAGGGCACCTGCAGCCCTCCAGAGGGTGGGTGGGTGCCCTGGTTCTTCTGAAGGGTATGCCTGTTGCAAACAGCAACCCAGCCATCAGCCAGTTAGGCTCTGAACGTGCAAAAGAGCCCGATTGTATTTCCCGGGGGACTTCTTTGGAGAGGCGGGGCTGCTTTAAAAAAAAAAAATAGGAGAAGGAAATGTTTTGTGATTGTTTGTGAGCACACACAGGCTCAGCGGCAAAATGAGACAGAACCCTTGATTTCTAACCTCCTGCTGCACTGCTCGAAATGCCTCCCAGAGAGGCAAAGAGGAAGCTGCTCTGAAGCACTCTGATTGTAAAATTTGCATCCTCTCTTAGCTGGTTATTGTCCCAAAGGACATTTCACATCCAATTGTACTTGTTTGTAAAGATTTTTCACCCAAGACAGACCACTTCTCCAGATACTGCTGATAGGGAGGCTGGAGAAATAGACAGGATTTAAAATACTGGGAGTCCCGGGGTAGAAATACGAATGGATTTAAGGACACCAACTTCCAGCCTGGAAAGTGGGTGATCTCGTTCGGAGCCCGGCCAGGTAAATAACAGGAGAAACAGCAGCAGCCCGGAGGAGAGCTTGAAAGATGTTCATTAACGAGCTGCGTTCGTGCAACGTGCTTTCAGGGAATACAAATTGTGGGCTAGCTCTGCCGCGGGCACCAAGCACAGAGATGAAAAAAAAACAAAAACATTTCAACACTCAAGGAGCCACCAGTCTTAGGAGTCAGATGTGCTAATGAACATTTGAAACATGGTGTGATAAATGCTATGCCCCGGCACTTAATGCCCGAATATGACCATACAGAGGTGTGACCCTCTGCTGGCGGCACTGGGAAGGCGTCAGAGGGGAAGAAGAGGGGAAGTGAGGAATGCATGCATGGTCAGATGGGGTGCAGCACCCCAGGAAGAGCAGCATGCCAAAGCCGTGAGGGCACGACACAGCAGGTGTGTTCTAAGAACGACACATAGGCAGGATAGAAGCACAGGATAGAGCGCCAGGAAATAAAGGTGAGGCCCAGGGGAGCTGGGGCAGGCCGCATCCTGGGTCTGGAGGCAGGGAGAGGGGCTGGGGGAGAGGAGCCGAGCTTTCTGCAGTGGGCAGGAGGAGCCCTTGGCTTTTCAGCTGGCCCATGTGTGATTCAGGCTGGAAAGACTCTTTCCGGGTGGTATGGAGCGTGTTGGATGGGAGCAGGGGGAAGAGTAGGAATCTGGCTCGGGCTCAGGCAAGAAATGGTGTGGGCCGTGGAACGCCTGGGTGGCTCAGTGGTTATACGTCTGCCTTTGGTTCAGGGTGTGAACCCGGGTCCTGGGGTCGAGTCCTACATCGAGCTCTCCACAGGGAGCCTGCTTCTCCCTCTGCTTGTGTCTTTGCCTGTGTCTCTCATGAATAAATAAATAAAATCTTTTTTGAAAAAGGAAATGATGTGGGCCTTAAGGGCAGTGCCAGTGGGAGCAGAGGGAGGAAGCCGCCCCAGTGATGCTTAAGGAGGTGGAGTCCACGGCGCTGGGTGGCCAGTTGAAATGCAGAGCAGCTGGGTGACAAGGAAAAGGCAAAGAACAGAGCAAGACTCCCTCCCCACGTCCCCGGCCCGCCAAGGCAGGACAGGACTACATCTGGGGCAGACCATCAAGAGGGACTTCCTTCCCAGACATATGGGGGAAGGACGGTTGCAGAAACAGATCCTAGTGGATGTCAGGGTGGACTCGTGGGCAGCAGGCAGGCTGGGTGGCCGCTCCTGAGAGAGCCCGAGGTCTGGATGAAGCAGGACCCCAGGGCTGGCAGAGACGACAGGAGAACTGGACAGGGAGCAGCGGCTGACGACGTTTGGAGTCGCTATCAGAGGGCAAAGGAGGAGCAGGCCTTCATCACTGGACTGTTGGGTGAACCAAATTTCCCAAGCCCATTATTATTATTCCCGAGGAATATATAAATAAAACCTTTATATATATATATATATATATATATATATATATATATATATATATATGAATTTCATTGATTTATTCATGAGAGACGCAGGCTCCTTGCAGGGAGCCAAGAGGCAGGACTTGATCCCGGGTCTCCAGGGTCACAAGCTGGGCCAAAGGCAGCGCTAAACCCCTGAGCCACCCGAGCTGCCCAAATAAAATCTTTTTTATTTTTTTATTTTTTTATTGCTGTCCAACTTGCCAACATACAGAATAACACCCAGTGCTCATCCCGTCAAGTGCCCCCCTCAGTGCCCGTCACCCAGTCACCCCCATGGCCCTCCCACCTCCCCTTCCACCACCCCTAGTTCATTTCCCAGAGTTAGGAGTCTCTCATGTTCTGTCTCCCTTTTGATATTTCCCACTCATTTTTTCTCCTTTCCCCTTTATTCCCTTTCACTATTTTTTATGTTCCCCGAATGAATGAGACCATATAATGTTTGTCCTTCTCCAATTGACTTACTTCACTCAGCATCACACCCTCCAGTTCCACCCACGTCGAAGCCTATGGTGGGTATTTGTCGTTCCTAATGGCTGAGGAATATCCCATGTATACACAGACCACAGCTTCTCTATCCATCATCTGTCGATGGACACCGAGGCTCCTTCCACAGTGTGGCTACTGTGGACATTGCTGCTATGAACATCGGGGTGCAGGTGTCCCGGCGTTTCCCTGCGTCTGCATCTTTGGGGTCACCCCAGCAGCGCAGTTGCTGGGTTTGCAGGTGCGCTCTCACTGCGCTCTCACCTGCGGCCCCTTAGCCAAGGTTGCGAGCTGCGTCCACCGTCTGTAACCCCGCGGGCGGGGCAGGGGGGGGCACAAGCTCAACGTCGCGCCCCCCCACCCCACCCCCACCCCGCCCCCAGCTCAGCCTGAACCCCCAGGCCCCGCCCTCCAGGGAGCCAAGGGCCCGCAGGGGTGGCGCAGGCGAGGGCGCGGGGAGCGCGCGGGGCTGGTGCGGGAGGGGGGGCGCGCGCGGAGGGGACGCCCCGGGCCCCCACGGTGACCCTCCCCGCCCTCCCCGGCCTCCCCGCAGGTGCGCGCGAGCGCTGCTGGAGCACGGCGCGTGGGTGCACCGCGTGGGCGGCGCGGGCCGGGACACGCCGCTGCACGTGGCGGCGCAGCGCGGCCTGGACGAGCACGCGCGCCTCTACCTGGGCCGCGGCGCGCGCGTGGACGCGAGGAACGGCCGCGGCGAGACGGCCCTGAGCGCGGCGAGCGGGGAGCCCGGGCGGCCCGAGGAGCGCGCGCGCCGCCTGCACCTGTGCGCGCTCCTGCTGCGGCGCGGGGCGGCGGCGGACGCGCGCGACGAGGACGAGCGCAGCCCCCTGCACAAGGCCTGCGGCCACGCGCGCGCGGGGCTGGCGCGCCTCCTGCTGCGCCACGGAGCCGACCCGGGCGCGCTCGACTACGGCGGGGCCTCGCCGCTGGCCCGCGCGCTGCAGGCGGCCGCCTGCGCCCCCGAGGCCGCGCCGCAGCGCACGGTGCAGGCGCTGCTCAACCACGGCTCCCCCACCGTGTGGCCCGACGCCTTCCCCAAGGTAAGAGGGCCCGGGGCGGGCCTGCGGCCTCTCACGCTTTAGGGGGCCCCGCAGCACCCCCGCATCCCGGGGCACTCGTCGGGATGCAGCCCTCCAGGTGCGGCAGGCAGGCGGGGAGCGCATCTCTCCCTGGCTCCCAGGTGAGGCCCAGGCCGCTGGGCTCGGGGCGCACTTGGAGGCTCGGGGACGCCCAGAAGCCCCGAGGCCAGAGTCACTAGGAAGTTCAGTCGCCCCCTTAGCTCCTGCGGTGGAACAGACGGCCCAAGCAGATGACCCTTAATCCCAAGGTCGTGCGCTCCAGCCCCCAGCTTGGGTGTGGCACCTACTTAGATAATAATTTTTTTAAGATGTTTATTTATTCCTTAGAGACACAGAGAGAGAGAATGGCAGAGACACAGGCAGAGGGAGAAGCAGGCTCCATGCAGGGAGCCCGATGCGGGACTCAATCCCAAGACCCCGGGATGATGCCCTGAGCCACCCAGGAGCCCCTTAAAGAATAATTTTTAAAAGAGAAAATTGGTTACCCCGGGGACACCAGGCACTTAGTTGGGTGACATCACGGCTCAAAATGTTGTGGCAGCTTATCTTTCTGTGTAATTGGTAGGCAAAGTCCGCCCAGTGTTTGATCTGAAATGAAATGTTCAGTCGGACCACCTGCCTCGCTAATGAGATTAATGAAAGAGCTTGACTCCTTTGCAGATCCCCGTCGTTCAATCCAAACCACCACTCGTGGGAAATAGGCCGGACACCTGAGGTTCTCCTTCCATGGGTTTCAACCGGATGGAGTGGCCGGTTCAGGATCGGGGCGGCGTTGGGACCTCAGCCCCACTCTGCAGGCTTGACTCTGAGCCGGCCTGCCACTTTGTCCACATGGCAGGTCTATCCTGAAATGACAGAGGAAGAGTAAAGCTTGCCCGTCAGAGAAAGTATTTCAAAGATGGGAAATGTTTCCAAATGTGGGTTGCAGTAAGAGTTGATCTTCCCAAAAAAGACTCCATGGAAGGGAAAGATTCCCTTAGGTGTCAAATTGGGGGTGCTCGATTTAAAAATTATCCCGGGACTCACTGATCATGTGCAGGAGACATACCTTGGCCTGGTAAGTTTTGAACAAATGGCTGAAAAGCTTCTGCTTTAGAAGGACAGCGCTCTGGATGGTCTGAAATAGTGAAATGCACCCATCTCTCTCAAATGCCAACTTTGCCTCGGAGATGCATGCAGAGTAACGCTTGTGTCTATTAAAACATAGGTGAAAGGGGGAAAAAAAAACCACCCGCACGACTCCCCTGGGTGTGTCCTCACCTCACAAACACTGTGACAGGGTTTTTCTACCCCTCCTTGTATCTTTGAGTTCTCCGTGGCACTCCACTAAGGTAGGATTTCAATATGACAGGCTCTTGAAAGGGAAGAAACATCAGCACTTTTTTATATATCCTCTAACACTTACCTCTGTAGCCATCATTTACGTTGTAACGTGCCCCAATATTAGCGGTCTTAGTTCATCAACTGATAAAATGGAAATGGGACACACCTGCTACCCCTCCAGTTCATGCCATGTTTGCATTAAATCAAGATGCTCACTTCACCCCTCCTGGCATGAAACTGCATAGGGAAGGAACAAGAAACAAGCAAAACAAATGACTTTATGTGATGGACCAAAAGTGAAAAATAGGGGTGCCTGGGTCCCTCAGTCGTTTGAGCATCTGCCTTCGGCTCAGGTCATGATCTCAGGGTCCTGTGGTCGAGGCCCCTACCCCGTTGCATCAGGCTCCCTGCTCAGTGAGGAGCCTGCTTCTCCCTCTGCCTCTCTCCTCCACTGGTGCTCTCTATCTCTCAAATAAATAAATACTATCTTTATTTTTTAAAAAGTGAGAAATATTTGGGGCCAGTTCTTTAAAAGAAAAAGTCAATATATTTCAGGTGTGACTGAAACAGTCATGTGTTAGGCTTGGAATCATGCAGTCTGTGTGATCTTCGTAGACTTCCAAGTCCTAGGTGCAGCCCCACGGACATCATCCCTGGAGATAGGACCTCTAGTGTCTGAACTCGGTCCTCAGAGCTGTAAGAATTACCCTAGCTTGGCCTCAAGATGCAGGGCAAGGCTCAGTGCCTCCCCTCTGGGCCTCCAGGGGCTCTATCCTGGGATTTCCCCACACCTGTGAGCGAACAGGTGAATAGAGCATGGTCAGTGGGGGCTGCAGGCTGCAGGGAAGTTTGAATTTGGAGGTTGTTTGTTATAGCAGGGACCAAGAGGCTATGAGAAGTGCTTGGCTCCTGGAAGTGAAAATGAATCTCTCAGCTATTTAACACCATTGGGGAAGGAATTGGAGCTTCCTTGAAATATCTTAATATTTGGAGGTGTTCACACAAAAGCATTGCCACCATTGTCACACACATACACACACAGACACACACACACCTACACACACACGTAGCGTGGTGCCTGCACCTGCAATCCCTCAATCGGTGTTTGTTGAATGAATGAAGGGAATTTCAGCAACTCCAGGGCACAGGGGCCTGCCAGTTACATCTTGGGGAATGGGGATCCGACTTCTCTACGCTGAAGTCCCCCACACCTCCAGGGGGCATCCACGAAGGACTGCAGATGGGGCCCAAGGCCACCAGTGCTCAGGTCTGGAGCAGGTTTCAAAGGGGAAGGCGTTTACCACCAAGCACCCAGCATCCTGTAAACAAAGATCCAAGCAAGTGTCCCTGTTCTTGCAGCCCCAGGACAAACAGAGCAAACTCGGGAAATCAGGCAGCAGCGTGTCCCTCCCCCCACCGGGTCCCCGCAAGTGGTCCGCCGGGGAAGGGGTCTAATCGCCACTCCGGACATCAAAGGTACAGACCCGACTCTGCTCAGCAGACTCGGGGAGTGCGCAGCAAACACTGAAACGAGCCACAAAGATGCTCTGCAGGCAAGACTCAGCGCCGTGGCGGGGCGTACACAGAGGCACCAGGGAATGTCACAGAGCACGCCGTCCGTGGGCAGCAGCCGTGCTTTAAATAGATGTAAAGAGACACCCACGGAGCTCAGAATTACTGAGGCAAAGGTTTCACAGCGAGCTTATGACATAAATCACAGCTCCCCCATGCCCAGACAAAGGCACCGTCACCGCGGCAGGCGGACTCGAAGCATCCATCGGAGCCGTGCGCAGTGCTCTGCCCCGAAAATCAAAGTGGTGTCACAGCTTGGGAAGCAAGCATGTTGACAGTGCCAGGCCTTTCTGCCCGGCTGCCCGCTAGTTAACACCGGAGTCAGACGTCGGGGCGCAAGGGCAGGTGCAGGCGGCAGCCAGGTTTGGATTCTGGAAGTTGTCGGATGGGGCCTGGCCTGCGGGAGGGCAGGCAGGAGAGCAGAGAAACACACACCCGGGGACCCAGGCGTGTTGTGCAACTGTCACTAGTTGACTGTGAGTCGGATGCTTGGTCTGGAGTAACGGGCTTCGCTCACTCGCTTCTCGTGCCCCTGGCCTGGGCGGCCTAAACCCTTCAGACTCGGTACAGGAGCACGCACTCGTTCAGCAAGCATTGCTAGGAACCCCTGTGCTCGCCATCGGAGTCAGGGTTGAACCTCGGCACGCCTCGGGGCTGCCTTTGCAGAGCTGCCAGGAGGACAGCCTTGCTTCAGACAACCACACACCCAATGTGAGGGAGCCATGGCCCCACAGCGACACAGCCCAGGCCCTCTGTAGCTTGAAAGTGCCGAATAGAGGGCCTGACCCAGCTGGGGCCGCGGGTGGGGTGAGAGGCTCCCCCCAAGCACTTAGTGAGCCCAGACTTTAAAGACTAAAGACTCAGCTGTGTGAAGGAAGGAGGAAGCACCATTCCAGGCAGGAGGAACAGCACAGGCAAATGTCCTGGGGCCGAAGGGGCACTGCCATGGGTGCCGTTGAAAGATGGCCCAGTAGCTAGGAGGAAGCAGCAAGAGGGAGCAAGAGGCAGGGGCCTCGAAGGTTAAGGGTTTTAGCCTTTGTCTTAAGCACAATGGGAACGTATTACATCATTTTAAGCAGGAGACTGTGACGTAACCAAATGAGTATCGCGGATGATTTTTCTGCTGAAGTGCAGAGAGCATGCCAGGGTGGGGGACCGGCGGCAAAGGCAGTCCGGGTGAGGCACGCACGTAGCTTCAACAAGGCGAGATGAAGGCGGGCGGCGAGAATGACAGATTCTAGAAACATCAGCAGAGCTCAGGTCTTGCCTCGCCTTCCAGGCATCGACTGCGCTGGAAGAATGGACCTCGAGTTTTTGTGTTTTCTTTTTACCTGATTGCAGAATTAGGCAAAGCGACCTCGCAGTGTCCCCCAATTTCACGAGCTTTTTCGTGGGCGAACCCCGAGGTTGCGGTAGTCAAAAGCCAGACCCCGTTTCCCATCTGGGCAGAGCTGCGGGTACCCCCCTCCCCAGCGGCAGGGGGAGGCGAGCTCTCGTAAACAGCTCACCTCTGTTTTTCTTGCTCTTGTTTTATTTCTCCATCTACATATAGAGCAATGTGCCTGTGCGATTTTTTTTCCCCTTAATTTTCTTTCTGCCGCCTCATTAGCTGAGGAGAGTGTGCGTGGACCCTAATGACACCAGGATGTCAGGGTAGTGGAGCAGCCGCTTCTCCGCAGACAGCAAGGAGGCAGCGGAGATTTTTAAACTGTGTTGGCATAAAAATAATGAAAGCAGCCAGCTGCCTGGCAAACATGAGGGGGCACAGTGCCGGGGGATCGGGGAGGGCCTGGGAGCCCCAGAGAGGTGGAACAGAGGAGAGACAGGAAATGAATTTCCAGAGACAGGCAATAAGACTTGGTCACAGTCTGTGACCCAGGGAGGAGGGGCCCTGGGTGGGGGGCGCGTCTGCGGAGGGAGGGCAGCTCCTCCTGGGGGCGGGGGGGGGGGGGGGGGGGCAGTGCGGGAGGAGCCTCCCCTTCGCATGCAGTCCCCAGGGACCATTTAACATTTTGCAGGGAGAATGGAGAGGGCCAACCGCAGGGTCACTGGCAGGGTGAAGGCGGTGGGGGCGGGGGGGAGATCTGAAGAAGGGGGAATGGCTTAGACTAGGTCTGGAGGGGCTCCAGCGTGAACCCCTCCTCTTAATGATGTGGTTTCCTCCCAGGGCAGAAGGGAGACGATTGACACCAGAGACTGCCATGCTCCAGGAAATGGCATGATAGCGGTGGCTCATGTGAGCCAGAATTATCCACACGTCGGGACACACTGTGCGGTGGTGAAGGAGTAAGGTTGGGCGAGGCTCGGGCGGGAAGGCGCTTGCCTGCCTGGCCCTCCCTCTGCCCCCCGGTGTCTCTCCTTCTCTAAAGCCTGCTTATGTCCCACTCTGAACAGACAAAAAATTGGGACAAAAAAAAATTTTAGGTAGGTAGGGGGCCCAGAGATGATCATCCTTACGATGGCAATATGATTACCAGCTTCTAAAGGGCAGCTGTTCCTGTCTTCGTTCTCTAATATCTGCAAAGACAGGCAGGAGGAGGGAAGGGAAGACGGGCAGGGAGGGGGAGGAAAAGCAAATCCACAGCACCAACCAGATGACCTCACGTCTGAGCCAGGGGGCTCAGGCTCCTCGGCTGCACTGCCCTAAGTTCTCAGGCAATCAGCAGACATTACAAAAATGTTTTTAAAGTCGACCAGGCAGGAGAGGAGGTCTTTGGAGATGCAGTGCAGGCTAGGAGATGCAGCAAAGTGCAGAGGTGGAAATGGAGGAACCCGGGTTGCATAGCAACTGCTAACTCTGCTGGGAAGAGGGTAGGGGAAGAGGCCTCCCGGTGGGGCCACAGTCAGCAGGTGGATGTGGAAGCAGAACAGGGCTGGGCATCGTCCTCATGAGCTTTCCTCCACTCGGCCTCTCCACCGTCTCCCAGGTGGAATGGGAACGGCACCACCACCAGCTTCTCCTGCATATTGGCAGACCTCATGTCCGGATCTTGCCTTAATCCAAGATGAATAGGGAGGTAAATAAATGGATTCACGATGAGGGAAAGGGAGGCAGAAAAACGGAAAACAGGGACAGCATCCAGAGATGAGAAAGGAAGTCCATGCCTCTCATCGGAAGATCCAGAAGGAAATCTGAGAACCCATGTGCCGGGTGTGCCATCATCTACAGAGTGAAAGAAGACAGCCTCTGAGTCCCTCAAATAGAGCCCGTTATGGGGACAAGGCAGTAGGATGACGTGAAGAGGAAGACGGAGGAGACCAGGTTGTAGTAGGTGGTAGGTGGAGAGCACGTGAAGGGAAGGAAAAAGCAGAACTGATTCGTAGAAGGAACTGAGCTGGTGATGGAAGCAAGGGAGCTGTGCTGTTGGCACGCGTGCCCTCAGATCCACTCCCGGGTGTCCCCCAGCTCTGCTCTGCATGTGGACGGGGTGGGGGCCGCATAGCTGGACCTCTCAAGCTGAGCTCAGAGTCCCTACCGGCCAGCTTCTGGCCGGCTTCTGCTAAAGGAGACACCGTGGAAAGCTAGGTGTGGAGGGTACAAGAAGCCAGGGTGTTTCTCCTTCACTTTCTCTGCCTTGGTAGCTTTGCCAGCAGCTCCTGCATGTCCAACGCTCCAGCACCCAATGGCACCCTCATGGTCACAGCCCCCACTGGCAGCCCCTGACTTGGCTCCAGCCTCCGTATCTCATATAACAAGAACTGGGGGAGCAAGGATAGGCTTTGGGATTGGTTGTTTCTGTGTCCCCATGATGCCATCAAGGAACCAGATTTTTCCAACCTCAGTGAGTCAGCTTTGTCCTGAGAATGGCTCATCTCTTGGTCATAAGGTGGCTTCCAGCAACAACTGGGCCAGCCAGCTTCATATCCAGTTGCCTTTCTCTGGAAGCCCTGAAGAGGCCCTCCTGTGTTTCGCTGGCCCCAGCTGATGTAAACATGCACTTCCCCAAACCACTGATGGCAAGGGGAATGGAGTTGTCGTGACTGGATTAAAGGAATCCTTTGGAGTGTTGGAAAGTCAACCACAGTGTGTTCACTGCAAAGGAGGGCTAATGTTAAAAGCTCTTCCTAAGTGCAGGAGAAAAAAAACAAAACCAAGAAACTAGAAGAGAAAGTGGTGGTCATGAAGAGCAGAGGGTAGAAAGCTAGCCTACGGAAAAGTGATACTATTGAAGAAGAGCCTAGAGCCAATGGATCAGAAATGGTAATCAAAAACATAATAGAAGAAAACTTAGCTGCCCTAGAAGTCTTAACTCCTAGAAGTTGAATGGATATTCTCTGCAAATCAGTGATGGGAGACACATTCCTTCTTCTTTTTTTTCTTTTTTTTAAGATTTTATTTTTAAGTACTCTCTACTCCCAACATGGGACTTGAACTTACAACCCCAAGATCAAGAGTTTCACGCTCTATCAGCCAGGCATCCTGGGAGACACATTCCTATATACGTTCTAGCAAAAGTGTTCTGAAAAAACATGAAAAAAATCTTGCAAACTATCTGAAGAGAAAACAGATTATTCATAAAGTAATAAAACTCAGGCTGGACTCTGATTTCTCTGCTACTATATTATCATAAGACAAGGAAATACCATCTTTAGATCTTTAAAGAAAAAGTTTGGGTGCTAGCCAAGATGGTTTTCATTTTGATGGCAAAACTAAGACCTTTTTAGATATCAGGGGTTCATAAGACTTGCCTTCCATGGGACGCCTGGGTGGCTCAGCAGTTGAGCATCTTTAACTCAGGGCATGATCCCAGGATTGAGTCCCACGTCAGGCTTCCTGGATGGAGCCTGCTTCTCCCTCGGCCTGTGTCTCTGCCTCTCTCTCTCTCTCTCTCTCTCTCTCTCTGTGTGTGTGTGTGTGTGTGTGTGTGTCTCTCATGAATAAATAAATAAAATCATTTTTTAAAAAAAGACCTTCCTAATGCATCAAAAAATACTTCTATTTATTTGATTATTTAGTCAACAAATATTTATTGAGCACCAACTATGTGTCAGCAACATACTAGGTGTTTTGGATACATGAGTGGACAGTTCAGGGGGGGAAATATTTCTGCCTTCATAGCACTTACATTCTAATGAGAAGACAAGCTTTAAACAATGAGCATAATAAATGGGCCAATAAAGTGATAAAGACTAGAGAGAGAGAGAAAGTGAGGGTGAAGGGGGGCAGTTGCAGTTTTAAGCTCAGTAGCTAGGGTGGGTGGCTTTGGCTCAAGACTTGAGAGAGGTGAGGGCATTGGCATTGCAGGGGTCCAGGGGAGAAGGGACCAGCCGACCCAGTATGCAGCCTGAGGCCAGAGTGGGCCTGACCTGTGTGCAGAACAAGGGGACCAGTATGGCTGATGGTGGAGAGAGCTGGTGACAGTAGGAGATGAGACCAGAGGTGGAGGAGAGGCACAGATGGTGTGGGGCCTTGGAGGGCACCGTCACGACTTTGGCCATCAGAGGGTTTTGAGCAGAGTGGCAGGACCTGATTGACATTTGATGGGGACCCTCTGGCCTCTGTGCTGAGGAAATATGTCAGGAGGAGGAGTGCGGAAGTAGAGGGACGACTTAGGAGGCTGTTGCCAGGATCCACGTGAGGGGTGCTGGCGGTGAGCACAAGGGAGAGGCTCTGATTCTGGATGTTTTTTGGAGGTGGAGCCACCAGGATATCTTGGCAGATCGGATGTGCGATTGGAGAGAAAGAGACGAGTCAAAGATGACTCCAAGGCATTCAGCCTGAGGGGCTGGGAAGATGGATTTGCTGTCGGCTGAGCTGGAAAGGTTGTGGGTTGTGGGTAGAATAAGAACTTGGGGGTTGTTTTGATACCAAGTAAGCAGTTGGCTCTTCCAGCCCAGAACTTGAGAGAAGGATTTGACTGACCTGCACATACATTTTGAGCACTGGTGGCATGTGGATGGTATTTATTGATTTTTAGTCAAGTATAATTAACACCCAGTGTTATATTGGCCTCAGGTGTACGATAGAGTAGATTTTACAATTCTGGACATTCCTCAGAGCCCATCACGATGAGTGTACCCTTAATCCCCTTCACCTACTTCACCCATTGCCCACCCTCCCCTCTGGTAACCACCAGTTTGTTCTCTAGAGCTAAAGGTCTGGGTTTTTGTTTGTCTCTTTTCTTGTTATGTGTTTTGTTTCTTAAATGCTACCTATAGTGAGGTAATATGGTATATTGACTTATTTCACTCAGCTTTATACACTCCAGCTCCATCCATGTTGTTGCAAATGGCAAGACTTCCATCTTTTGGGTTTTTTTAAAGATTTTATTTATTTATTTATTCATGAGAGACCCAAAGAGAGAGGTAGAGACACAGGCAGAGGGAGAAGCAGGCTCCATTCAGGGAGCCCGATGCGGACCTCGATCCCAGGGCCCCAGGATCACGCCCTGGGCTGGAGGCAGGTGCTCAACCACTAAGCCACCCAGGAACCGGACTTCCATCTTTTTTATGGCTGAGCAACATTCCATTGTGCACTTGTACCACATCTTCTCCTACTGATGGTCCTTAAAGCCAGGAGACTGGATGGGACCACCAGGAAGTGAAAATACACAGAAAAAGAAGAGGAAGGAGAGCTGGTTAAGGGGTGTTCCAATGTCAAGAAGAGAGAGAGAGATGAGAAGACCACCGAGGAAACAAGAGGAGTCAGTGAAGGAGGTGGAATGAGAGCATGGCTTCCTGGACACGAAGTGAGGAACATGTCACAGAGATGTGGCCGACCCAGCCTGGCCGAGGCAGAGCACTGACCACCCGAGGTAGCAGCCATCAGTGCTCTTAGCCAGGGCGGGACTGCTGAAGGCCGGTGGGATGGAAGAGGTGAGGGGAAAGCCCATCCCAGGGATGGGAAACTCAAGCCTGCAAATGCCCTCAACTCCACCTCCTAACGGTCTCTCGGGATCTTCCTCCTCTCTCCATCCTGGTGGCCACCAGTAGAGTTTTGGCTACCACCCATCCATCCTAGGCTGTGGAAATGTCCCCTGGGCTGGCCTCCCAGCCTCCAATATTGCCCCGGAAATTGTTCTCAGCGCTGTAGCCATGGTGATGCTTTGGAAATTAAAATCTGATCCTGTCACTCCCTGAGGTGCAGTCCCCCAGGGCTCCACTGTGTCCTCAAGGTCATGTCCGCCAACATTTTCAGCTCCTGCTCACCTCCAGGTTTGGATCACTGTTTTCTCCACCTGGAACACTCTTGTCCTCAGAACCCTCCATACTTTTGTGACTCCTCCTCCTTAGCCAGGTCTTGGGTCCAATGTCATGTCCTGCAGAAATCTTCCCCTGACCAACTCACCACCCACAGGAAATCCATATCCGACTTAGGTACCATTTCTAGTACGTTGTGATTCCCCCACCATGACACTGTGGCACCTGTTTTCTATCGTCATTTTCTTTTATTTGGGACAGTAAAATTCTGTGAAGGCAGAGCTTGCCACTGTATCATGCAGATGTAACAATATCCCCAACTTCTGGTAAGAGTTTGGTAAATATCTGGGATGCATGGCTTCCTGGATGGGGGTGAGCAAACCACCCAGTGAAAGAGAAATAACTTTAGTAGTTAAAAGGCAGGTTGTAAAACTAAATGCTACTACCAAAAATTATTTCTGAAGGAGATACATAACATAAAATACAATCTTGTAATAATGGTAATCTGGGACTAAAACTCTAGATGTTATTTTTTTAAGATTTTATTTATTTATTCATGATAGACACAGACAGAGAGAGAGAGGCAGAGACACAGGCAGAGGGAGAAGCAGGCTCCATGCCGGGAGCCCAACGCGGGACTCGACCCTGGGACTCCAGGATCACGCCCTGGCCAAAGGCAGGTGCTAAACTGCTGAGCCACCCAGGCATCCCAACTCTAGATGTTATTAAGGAAAGAGAAGAATTGGTTATGAGAGGAACAGGAGAGTAGAGACAATGCCATGTCTAGAACACAAAAGATACAGTGTTGATGTTTAGGAAATATAAGCCATTATTTTTTATTTTGAAGGTAACCACCTAATGGTGGTTTGGAAGGATACGTGCTTCCAAAATATAAAAATACAAACCTGTGAAATGGAAATCAGACAACAAAAGAAATGAGCATAAAAAACCATAAAGAATAAAATGAGGGGCACCTGGGTGGCTCAGTTTGTTGAGCATCTGCCTTCAGCGCAGATCGTAATCTCAGGGTCCTGGATTCGAGTCCCACGTCAGGCTCCCTGCAGGGAGCCTGCTTCTCCCTCTTCCTGTGTCTCTGCTTCTCTCTGTGTATCTCTCATGAATAAATAAATAAAATATTTTTTTAAAAAATAGTTATATAATTGCAGAATAGTTAAGAAAGACAGAACACTGTGCCTCAAAACGTATGGCTATGACCATACCTATGTTCAAAGGAAAATCCACACCATTTTAAAAGTTGCTTGTATTATGACTCGGAGGGAAAAAATGTTACTAAACTAACTGAGCAGTCAATCCAAGGAGGCAGAAAGAAACAGGCAAAGGAATTAATAACAGTAAATGCAAAAATTAATGGATTAGAATATTTTAGGGGCGCCTGGGTGGTTCAGTCGGTTAAGCATCTGCCTTCAGTTCAGGTCATGATCTCAGGGTCCTGGGATAGAGCCCCTCATTGGGGTTCTGTCTCTCTCAAAATAAATAAGTAAAATATTTTTTTTAAAGATTTTATTTATTCATGAGATACACAGAGGGTGAGAGAGGCAGAGACACAGGCAGAGGGAGAAGCAGGCTCCATGCGGGGAGCCCGACATGGGACTCGATCCCGAGGCTGCAGGATCTAGGCCCTGGGCGGAAGGCAGGCGCCAAACCGCTGAGCCACCCAGGGACCCCAGTAAAATCGTTTTTTAAAAAAGTTTAGAATATTTTAAGAGAGAACTGGTCAACAAAAGCCAACAGGGGATTCCTCGAAAAAAACAAATTAAAGAAATTCCAGCAAGACTAAACAAGGAAGAACATTAAAAATACAATTATAGTGAATTTCAAATGAAAAAGGATGCTTACTCCTCGATATAGTGAGGGTATCTCCCCATCCAGATTTACTCTCCATCTGCTTGGACACATTGAGAAGGTTCTGGGCCCTCTGCCTTCCTGGGTTTCACCAGTACAGTCTCCAGAAGACAGTGGGCAAAGGGGCATGAAGTCAGAGGGTGTCTCCACGTAGGCCCCTCACTGCCTCAGGCTGGTTGCATGTCCCCAACCCAAGGTCACTACTCCTGATAGCCCACCCAACTCTCCAATCTTCAGGCCCAGAGATGGAAATACCTGTGCTTCCAGCTCCACTTTAGTCCACTGTCCCTTGACATCGCCTGTACTCACACCTGGCTAAACAGCCCCTGTATCAAAAAAATAGAATAAAATAAAATAATAAAAATCAATAAAAATTTTTTAAAAATTATCCTGGAACAATCCTATATCAACGTGTCATCTGTTTCCTACTGGAACCCTGATGGATACATATGCAATGCTAAATTTGTTTAAAATGAAGATTGTTGCCATTTGCAACAACATGGATGGATCTAGAGACTGTAATGCCAAGTGAAATAAGTCAGTCAGAGAAAGACAAATGCTATATATATGATCTCACTCATATGTAGAGTCTAAGAAACAACAACAAATGAACAAAGAAGAAAGGAGACAAACCAAGAGACAAAACCCCTAACTATAGAAAATAAACTGGTGGTTACCAGCGGGCAGGTGGGGGGAAGGGTGAAAGAGTTGATGAGGATTAATAGAATAATTATCATGATGAGCGCTGAGTAATGTATAGAATTGTTCAATCACCATACTGTACACCTGAAACTAATATAACACTGTATGTTAACTATACTGGAATTAGATTTTTAAAAAAATGAATAACATAGGGATCCCTGGGTGGCTCAGTGGTTTAGCGCCTGCCTTCGGCCCAGGGAGTGATCCTGGAGTCCCAGGATCCAGTCCCACATCCGGCTCCCTGCATGGAGCCTGCTTCTCCCTCTGCCTGTGTCTCTGCCTCTCTCTCTGTGTCTCTCATGAATAAATAAATAAAATCTTTTAAAAAAAATGAATAACATAAAATTAAGATTGTTTTCGAGGGAAATATGGATTTAAAATTGATTCAAGAAGAATTCAAGGGACGCCTGGCTGGTTTAGTCAGTGAAGCATGTGACTCTCGATCTCAAGGTTGTGACTTCAAGCCCCACATTGGGCATAGAGATTACTTAAAAATAAAATCTTTTTTAAAAAAGGAAGAAATCAGGGTGCCTGCGTGGCTCATTCGGTTAAGCATCTGCCTTGGGCTCAGATCATGATCCCAAGGTCCTGGGATTGAGACCCACGTCAGGCTCCCTGCTCAGCAGGGAGTCTGCTTCTCTCTCTCCTTCTGCTGCTTCCCTGCTGTGCTCTTTCTCTCTCCCTCTCTCTCTCTCTCTCAAATAAATAAATAGAATCCTAAAAAAAGAAGAAGAAAAAATCGAAACAAAATAGACCAATAATCATGGAAGGAAGTGAAAATATCAAATTATTACATGCGGCTTCAGGCCAGGCTTAGACAATGTTAAATGCAAGATCTGTTGTGCCTTCTTAATTCCAATAAGTATGTACTTTTAAAATCTTCCAGGATGTTAAAAAGATAGAAATTTTCTAAATTGACTAGTTGACATAAAGTGATACTAAAACCTAACAAAAGTAGCTTAAAAAATGAAATGACAAACCACATTTAGTTCTTAAATACAGAAATCTTAGCAAATTGAACCTACCATTTTATGTGGAATAGTAAAAGAGAGTCTGTGCCATGAAGACAAAAATGGGTCAATATAAGGAAATCCTGTATCAACTTGGTTAGAAAAAGGCAAAAATTACAATTAAATCCTTAAATTTGTAGTAATTTTTAAGATTAGAAATATACTTCCTTAATTTAGAACAGATTATCTATCTGAAACTAATATCCAAGGTTGTATTTATGGCAAAACATTAGAGATAATCTTATTAAAATTAGGAATAAGATGATGAAACCTGCTATCAATATTGTTATTTAACATTGAATTTTAGGGGCCCCAGGGCGGCTCATTCAGTTAAACATCCAACTCTTGGTTTTGGCTCAGGTCATAATCTCAGGGTCCTGAGATGAAGCCCCTGGTCGGGAGGGAATCTGCTTGAAGACTCTCTCCCTGTGCCCCCTCCTCACTCACATTCTCTCTCTCTCTCTCTCTCTCTCTCTCTCTCTCTCTCTCTCTCTCTCTCTCTCCCTAAAATAAATAAATCTGTAACATTGGACTTTATAGCTCTGGTCAATGTAATAAGACAAGAAAAATAAATGTGAAATATTTATACAGAGAGAAGAAAATGCTATCATTTGCAAAAATGACTATCTGACTGAAAAATAATATATCTACAAATCAATGCAAAAAAAAAATGAACATATTGTAGAAAAACTGAGCCAAGGATGTAATTTAGCAATTTACAAAGGAAGACAAATGGTCGACCAAAACAAGAGTAAATATGCCATATTGTGATTCGGGTAGGGGGAAAGAGGCACTCTCTTTTCTTTTTTTTTTTTTTTTTAAAGATTTTATTTATTTATTCATGAGAGACACAGGGAGAGAGAGAGTCCCCATGTGGGACTCGATCCCGGGACCCCGAGGTCACGACCTAAGCTGAAGGCAGACGCTCAACCACTGAGCCATCCAGGCGCCCCTTCACAATTGATTTTGAGGGGACAAAAATCAAGTTTCAAAATAATAGGCAAAACAGCCCACTTTTACCGTATATATTAATTTTTGTCTAAATGCGAAAACGTGAGTACACACAAAATGCTAATAGTGCTTATCTCTAAGCAAAGAGATATTAATTTCCTGTTTTATTTTGATATCTTTTAAAGGGATTTCATATCTGAAGGAAGCTCAGCAGGTTGTGAATGGAGCAACCATACTTAATGATTTAGATCATTCTTCTATTTCTGTTCAGAGAGCCCCAGTGAGCTCAGCTGATGGCCCTGCCTGTTAATTGTCCGCTTAGATATTTGGTGCCTGATCTTAAGAAAATTGCTTAATCTCAGTTTTCTCAATGAAGAAATACTAAGAATAATTTTAACAACACTTGGTAAATCTTAAACCTCAAAAACAGAAGACTATGAAGTTGCCCTGCCCCTCCCCAAAATCAGATCTGAATCCATCTTCCAAGTCCAACCACTAATTTATGAAAAGCAGAAGAGCATCGTGTTCCAAAACCCTACAGGGAATACAGTGAGCAAAATCCCAACACAGAGGAACTCTGTGGGACAAATAACCTCCTGTTATTTGTTGCCTCCTGGGACAAATAACCCAGTTTCTTCAACAAATAAGTAACATGACACAAAAAAGTGAGTGATCATATCAACCAATCTCAACCCTGCTGGCTTTCTTCGGGTTCTCATTCAAAGAACTTTTTTGTTTGTTTGTTTGTTTTTTATATATTGGCATTTAAGAGAAATCTGTGAATTTAAACACTGGCCATATATTAGATGATGCTAAGAAACTTGTTAATTCCTCAAGTCTTATAATGATGTGTTTCTCTTAAAGTGCCCCATGAGAGTCTCACTGAAATATTTATAGATTAAATGACAGGATACATTGCATTGGCTTTAAAATAATATGGGGGGTGGCGGTGAAGGGCTGTGGGATGGGGCAGGGCTGGCCATGGGCTGATGGTGGGTACTTGGAGGTCATCATACCATCCGGCCTACTTTTGTGCTCATTGACATTCACCATCCCAAGAAACTTATTTTTTTAAAAAGCAGATAGTGCTCTCATCTTCATGATGAAACTGACGAACCTGAACTTGTAAAATTAGCTAATACGACAACCGGAATCCTTGGCCAGTGGGGACTGGAAATAAGATAGAGAGGCCAAGCCAGGGGGAAATTTGACAACAAAGCAATTCTCCCTCAGTGTCCCGACATATTAGAAAGTTGACATGAGAAATGGTGAGCACCAACCTTGGACCAAACTGCCCCCCACACCTGGCCCCCAGCAGAACCTCCTTCCTTTGCTCTGGACAGCCATCCAGGGGCCAGGAGAGCCCCTCCTGGGCAAGGTGCCCAGGCAAGGTGCCCAGACTTGGGATGTGCAGCCGTCCCCACGCTAGGCCAGGCCCCTTCCCAGAGCGCCCACTTGTGCTTGTCTGGGAGCTAACTCCATGGCCCTGCTGTCCTCGTACGGTGAGGGCTGTTGTTCCCCATGTGGCATCGTGAGGTCCCACAGCCAGAAGGTGAGACCCCCACAAACCCCCGTATCTGCGGGCCCTTTCCCCACCTGGACCCCAAACCCAGTAAGCTTGGTGTCCCACCGCTTCCACCCAGGTGCTGAAGACCTGTGCACTGGCCCCCACAGTTATCGAGACTCTCTTCAACTCCTACCCTCAGCTCCGTGTATCCGAGTCCTGGAGGGAAGTGATTCCTGAGGAAGTATTTCAGGTAAGGGAGCCGGCCCGTCCCTGCAGCCCCGCTGTGTTTCTGCTCGTGTGCGCAGTCCTCCCAGGGCGGCGGGAAGTGCAGAGCACCTGAGGAAGGGCACGGAGAGGGCGAGTGCAGGTGTGTGTGAGTATTGCTGCTTCGCTTCTGGAGGAATCACGCAGCCAAGAGCTGTTGTTGCGCTCAGGGTGCTGTTGGCTGCAAGGAGCAGAACCCCGACCCTCACTCGGCTGGAGGAACGTCAGAGCTTGAGTAACGCTCCCATCCCACTGGAGAAGGGTGGGTGCAGGGAGCACCTGAGCCCACAGGCTCTGCTCCTGTGTGTCCTCTGCCCACCCACCCCAGAGCCTAGATGTGGCCGAGGCAGCTGCAGGCACCTCACAGGGACCCAACAGAGTCTGCAGTCACTGTCGATTAAGAAACAGGGAGGGCCTTTTATCCCCCCAGAAGCCTCCAGAAGACTTCCCCTCAAGTGTCTCATTCACTTGAGTTGGGGCTTATTGCGCAACAGCAGATGCACTGGGCGGCGCGGGGAGCAGAGCGGGATGGGAGATAACCCATATGGGCTGTCTCCCCACCCAAGACGGGCTTCCCTCGGACCCCACGGGAAGTGCGCCTCCGAACACTATGCGCACCCTCTCTGTGGAGGGCGCTGCTTGCCTGGGGCCTTGGGGCCGTCGGCCCAGCACCTGAGTTTACACCCCATCTGCCTTCCTTCCAGATGCACCAGGCCTTCTACCAGTCCTTCTTTGCCTTGGCCCACACCCCGCGCTGTCTGCAGCATCTCTGCCGCTGTGCCATTCGGAAATTATTCGGCAAGAAGTGCTTTCACCTCGTGCCCCTGTTACCGTTGCCAGAGTCCCTGCAAAATTACCTCCTTTTGGAACCAGAGGGTGTTTTGCACTGAAAACCAGAGCGTTGGGACCAAGGCTCCGGATCTCACTGCTGCCCTCCGCGGAGGCTTGCACGGAGGCAAGCCCGTGAGGACGAGGGGCAGACCCGGAGGGCACCTCCCACGGCCCCTGGTGGTTGCACAGACCCTGCTGAGCCTCCCGGGCACTTTGGGAGGGAAAGGGTAATACAAGGCCTTTCTGCCTCTCAGGGTTGCTTGCAAGGCTCCAGGCTGTGATACCCTAGTAGTTGTATCGGAAGGTACTCTTCGACAGAAGCTGAACTAAAAGGTACCCCTGTTTTCCCTGCATGGGCTACCAGCATCCATGCTGCCCCCCAGCCTGCAGACTCTCTGCCTCTCAGGAACACCCCACCCCTCCTGGAGCCTGGCCACCTAGAAAGGCTCTGTCCCCAGCACATGTGCATGTCCACACTGAGAGAGGACACCTGTTCCCATAACAGGGACACGCCCCCCCGCCAGGAGCCCCCTGGTGCTTCCCAGCACATTACAGTCCAGAACTCCCTAAAGGACATCCCGGGGATGGCGAGCCCAACGTTGTGATCCCTTGTGAGTCTTCTCTCTGACACCCTCACCAAACCCCAGCTGATTCGGCTGCGGCCAGCAGTCCAGGAAGCCAGACGCCGGGAAGAGACAGGTTGGTAGAGGTTGGCCATCAGCCCAGCCTGAGCATCACATACAAGAGCGATGTTCTGAGGTCAAGGACTGTATAGACCACGTCTTTCCTTTTCTGTATTCTGGTGCTTTGATACCTGGGACCTTGCTCACCCTGGAGGGACTGTCCCCACCCAGGGTAAGCCAATTCCTAGAGACAACAAACAACTCACCCTCAAACATGCTTTTCAAATGCAAACCAACCAATCCAGAGCTCACACCCCCAACCACCTCCTTCACTAGGCTACTAACCACCTCTCCTAACTACTAACCACCTGTTGTAACTGTCCTGGGGCCCGGTGCCAGACAGGTGGGGACAGCCCTGATACCTCAGAGCCTGCTGAAGTTATTCAGACTAGCTGATCCTAAGCCCAACTATCCTGCCTGGTCGTTCCTTCCCTGGAAAACACAATAGTGGCTTCTGTCCCCATCCCCTCCCCCAACCTCCTAAGCAACCCTGGTGCTTCCCCATGTCCCCCCATGGTACCGTGTGCCCCTTCTCTTGGGAATGGTGAGTAATAAACTATCTTTTCAATGGCAGTTGTCTCTTGATCTGTTGGCCTTACCAGACCTCAAAGTTTCTATTAATATCCCTTATTTTTTTAGAGAGAAAGCATGAGTGGGGGAGGGGCAGAGAGAATTTTAAGCAGATTCCACACTCAGTGCAGAGCCCAACAGGGGGGTCAGTCTCATGACCCTGAGATCGTGACCTGAGCCAAAATCAAGAGTTGGGTGCTTAACTGACTAAGGCACCTAGGAAGCCCTACCCCTAGAATAAGAACTCATGATGATCATTCTCTGAGGATGAGCAGTGAGTCCAGTTTTGCACTTTGAGCGAGCACCAGGTGCTGCTTAGACAAACCTAGCAGGGCGGGCCGGGGCGAGCTGTGCCTCCCATGGTCTCAGGCTGGAAGGTGTGCAGCCCGGCGACCCCTGCAGCACAGGTAGGATATTGCGTGCACCGTAAGGAAGCCTACAGAGGAGGTGGAAGGGCCCAGATGGGACCTACCCCCAGTGAGGGCAGACATCCTGGAGCAGGGAGGGAGCTGAACCTTGATTTTAACACAGTGGGCCAAGAGGGTGATAGGACCACATCCCCTAGCACCTTCAGCTGACCCACCTTTTTTTTTCTAAGATTTTATTTTTATTTGAGAGAAAGAGAGTGGGGAGCGCAGAGGGAGAGAGAGAGAAAATCTCAAGCAGACGCCCTGCTGAGCATGGAGCCCAATGTGGGGCTCGATCTCCTGACCCTGAGATCATGACCTGAGCTGAAACCAAGAGTCAGACGCTTAACCGACTGAGCCACCCAGGTGCCCCCTGCCCACCTCCTGCCCTTTAAGACAAAACAACTCACCTGACCTAGAAAAGGCCTGTGTACACATGGCTTCGGGACCCTTCACACCCCCACCCAGGCCGATGGCAACATGCAGGAAAGTATAGGGCGTGATGAGGGGACAGAGATTCATCCTCCTGGAGGGGAGGGTCCCCATGCTTTGGCAACTGAAAAGAAGAAAGGACGGGACAGCATGGGGCAGATTGGGAGGGCCTTGGCTTCCAGACTAGGGATTCTGAACTCCACCAGAGGAGCCATAAGGATCCACCCAGCAGGTGAGTGATGTGGTCACAGCGGGACTCTGGGGAGATTGCTTTGTCCCGGAGAGGCATGCAGCACGCCGCAGGACAGGCGGGAGCCCACAGTGACCCTTGAGATGGGGCCGCCCCCAATCAAGAACAGTTACTTAACAGAAATCGGATGTGATCTGCTCAGCTGGAAGGTACAAGTATCTGCACCCCTCTTGTTGGGTCAGGATTCAGTGAGAGACCTGATGGGAGGCAGGGCTTCTCCAGCTTGAGAAGGATCTTGTTGAATTGCAGATTCGGACTCTGGAGGTCTGGGGTGGCGTCCCCACTGAGTGCAGAGATAGAAAAGCCCCAGGTCCAAAGCCAGCCCAACATAGGAACTCAATAAATAGTTCCTTCTGTTGTTATGATTGCACTATTTTGAGAAGAAAATGGCCTGATAAAGAGGTAAGAAGTGGAAAAGCAAAGTCATGTTATTGATAAGAACAAAGAAGAAGGGCAAGAGTACAGGGTAGGTGAGAGAGGGAGCCCTGTCCTCACTGCATTTTGCAAACGACAACCTGAGCAGACGTGCTGTCCTGACAGGACGGAGTCTTCGGCCACCCTCTCCGTCCCACCCACCGTGGAAAACAGTCAGGTTGTATTTCTGAAGTGCATTCACATTTATAGATGTTTTAGAGTCTGGGAAAAAGAACTCCTTTAAAACATACTGATTTTACTTTTTTTAAATATTTTATTTATTTATTCATGAGAGACACAGAGAGAGAGAGGCCGAGACACAGGCAGAGGGAGAAGCAGGCTCCTTGCAGGGAGCCCGGTGCGGAACTCGATCCCAGGACCCAGGACCAACGCCCTGAGCCAAAGGCCATCAAGGCGCCCCCACATACTGACTTTATATTTCTAAAATTCTGATGAATGATGATCAATTATTAGATTTCCCCAAACACGTTTTTTCCCCAAATGGCACACGATTCTCACAGGGAAGCGCGGATGGCTCCCTATAGCTGTCCTGGAGGAATGGTTCCTTTTTCGTTATTTTCACCTCCAGGAATTTTCTCTGAGCGTGGAGATGTTACCGGAAGAGCTAATCCAGAAGGTTCCTCGGGTTTCATCACTCACGCACCGAGTCAGCCGCTTGCTCATCGCTTTGACCCCAGGGACTGAGCCCGCTCGGCTGGGGCTGCAAGACGGGCTCCTCCCCTCGGGCGCCCGGGGCCCAGCGGGAGCCCCACTGTCAGCGCGGCTGCGGGAGAGACTAGCTGGCCCACGCGGGGCGGGCCCTGCACAGGCCAGGGCCCTCGTGGCCGCCTTCCTCCGGCTTCCGCTCCGCGTCGAGGGAGAGATGCTCGTTTATCCCCAGGGCAGGCGGAAGCTCCGGCACCTCCCGGTCCACCCCCGTCCCCACTGTGTCCTCCACAGTCATGGAACCTTCCAGAACAAGCAGCCCCACCGCACCCCACCAGCCACAAGCACGTGCCGTGTGGCCGGTACCTCTAGTCCAGTGCTCCCGGTCACCCTGGACCCATGTGCGACAGGGACAAAGCAATGATATCAGTACTTTACTGCCTCCAGCTCATCCGGAACATGACATGGCAGCTTCACCAGAAAAGGTAGAAAATAAACTGGCACTAGAAATTCATGCCAGGTGGGGATCCCTGGGTGGCCCAGCGGTTTAGCACCTGCCTTCGGCCTAGGGCGTGACCCCTGAGTCCTGGGATCGAGTCCCACGTCAGGCTCCCTGCACGGAGCCTGCTTCTCCCTCTGCCTGTGTCTCTGCCTCTTTCTCTGTGTGTCCCTTATGAACAAATAAATACAATCTTAAAAAAAAACTTATTTTGATGACTGTATCTTGCATGTTCAACATGTATTAGGAAGTTCTCAAATCAAGGGGACTTACATAATTCTCCATAGATAAGAAAGAGAAGTAGGGGGGAGGGGGAAGGACAGGACCAAGAGGAGGGAGGCAGGGAAGGAAGGAAAGAAGTCAGCTAGGTGAAATATCCGAAAAGACATTCTACTTTTTTTTTTTTAAGTTTTTATTTTTAAGTAATCTCTACACCCAAAATGGGGCTTGAACGCACAACCCGGAGATCAAGAGTCGCATGCTCCACCGACTGAGCCAGCCAGGCTCCCCGAGACGTTCTACTTTAAAGCCAGAATTACCCTGGCTGACTTCTCTTCCAGTGAACCAAATGTACCTTGGTATTTTTTTTTATTATTATTAAAGGCTCTAAAAATGTTTTCCATTCTTAAGCAGTTCCTGTGGACATCATTACTTTTCTCTTTGGGCAGATTACATAAGCCCAATTCCACAAGCCCTAAATTGGTTTCTTTATAACCTCATATTTAGTTTTTAATGATGGAGTCACACGGTTCAAAAATCAGAAGGTAACAAAAGAGTAAACGCTGTTTCCACTAAAAAAAGATAACAGAGGAATAGTTTCCTTCCGCTTTTCCTGAGCGTCTTTGACGACACTACTTGTCATCTGGCCACTGAGAATTCAGAAAATACACAAGTGAGGTTCCCCACCAGCAGCGGTCCCGAGGACGTGGGCCTCCATGCATCCTGGCTGTGCCCCGCGCAGGGCAGACTGTCCTCAGGACGCCGCCCGCAGCCCCCAGGCAGTCAGAGCACGGACGGGGCACCCCGGGACGTGTTAGGTCTACAGTTCTGAACCCGGCATTGGGCCGGTCTTCTAGGGTCTTTGTGTCTGTTTAATTCTAAGTTACATGGTAATCCTCAAGGCAGCATGTTTTGAAGAAAATCGAAACCACTGACTATTAGGAAGCATTTGCTAAGCCCAGTAACTATCTATAATTGTCACATTTCCAATCTCCGAAATCACCCTTTAGACACACGTCGACGGGGCAGGCTGTTGAACTTCTGCAAAGAACACTTAACCCTCCACAAAAACGGTATAAAATACAGGCTTGGGGAATGAGCTGGTCTGCTCCAGTGACCGGTCCCGATGCGGGGGCAACCGAAGGGAAGCTTAATCACTGCAATTGCAGATATTATTAGCTTGCCAAGTGCTTTTCATCTCTTAAGGGCTGCCCGAGGACCAAGTGATAAACCAGGGATATTGCATCTTTTATTCCATTATTTCAAGAATACATTACTCCTTAGTCAAGTTTTCGACGCACACTCGGGCTTTTCCAGAAACGCCCAAGTTTCAACTGTGATCAATACTGCATCTCACTTGTTGGATTTAAGTATGCTTTGCAAACTCCGGGATTTTGTCTCGAAACTAAACAAAAACTAATTTCGGGACGCCTGAGTGGTTCAGCGGTTAAGTGCATCTGCCTTCGGCCCAGGGCGTGATCCCTGAGTCCTGGGATCGAGTCCCACGTCGGGCTCCCTGCATGGAGCCTGCTTCTCCCTCTGCCTATGTCTCTGCCTCTGTGTGTGTGTGTGTGTGTCTCTCATGAATGAATAAATAAATAAAATCTTAAAAAAAAATACTAATTTCATTGAACTGCTGCAACAAGCCCGAGGTGACATTTCTAGAGCCCAGCAGAGGATTCCAAGTATTGAAACTCCTTTTCATAGAGTCCTGCAGGTGGCGCCATAAGCAAGCGCTCTTACCCTGGTCCACCAACCCTGTCTCCCCAGAATTAAAGAGAAGAAAACAAGATTTTAGTTCACATGAAAAAGGGGGAGGAGAATATAGGAAAGCTATAGAACTGTGACGTATCATATAGAACTGCGCTGCTATAATAAAAAATTCAGTAATTAAAATATTGATTATGGAATCGCCTACGTCCTTTGTATTAAATGTGCACATTTTATAGGCAATGTGTTTATAAATAAATATAATTTTAAGATGACTCTTTTATGACGCCATAATGACAGCCCAATCCTCATTTGTGTGTTAAACGTGTTCTTTAACAAAATTATACATTCGCCGTGGCAATGTGACTAGCCCGGCTTCCAGCCTCCATCTAATCTAACAGAATGGTATTTCTGCAGTCCTAACACTCTGTTTAATCACGCCAATAAAAAGAGTAGATTTCTTTGTAATGCAATTTGTAAGCAATAAACATGATTGAGAATGCAGTATTTGCTGTCGACTATGTTTAATGCAGGGTTTTAATTTGGTGTGTAATTATTCATTCGGTAGGTACTTTTTCCATTCACATGCCTTTGCCCCGCTCTAAAGAAAGTTGGTAAGTTTGCCGAACACTGGGGAAACGGGGTCTCCGCGTACTTTATGCAAACCAGAGTTGGCTGCAGACGTTATGGAAAAAAGAAAAAAAAATTTTTTTTATCTGCTAAAGACAGGAGGTCACATTAGCTCGTAATACAGACACATAAAAATGTGATTATGGGTTCTAAACAGAACGCAGTAGGCTCCTAGTTAACACAATGAGATTTCTAGGAAGTGATGCATAAATTCTTCAAAAATGACACATTTCTCACGTTTCATTCCAATTAAATTACTGAGGCAGCTAACAGCGATGAGCACAAAGTATGGGGGTAAAATGAGGGTTTCTTCTTGTAACTGTATCGCTGTGAAAGTATATTTTTATGAGAAGCAGTTAATATTAAGCTATTATTTTTCAACTGTGCTGGAAGGGATGTCTCGAGCCTTCCTTGCCGAGCTCTCCCCCAGAAGAGTCTGCTCCTTTGTTTCTTGGGTGCGCTGATGGGAAGAGAGACCTGCTGGGGACCGCACCCCCCACCCCAGCTCCCCCACCTCTGCCCTGATCTCTCTTTCTATGGGGTCAGAGGGGCCAGCCAGGAAAGGGGGGCCCCGGGGGCCTGACCCCAGGCCCCAGATTGGGGACCAATCGCGGATCCCTGGGGACTCCAGGGTGCCCTGCGCCCCCACTGGCTCCCGCAGCGCGCAGGCCTGGGGTGCGAGCAGCAGGGCCGCACCCTCCCGCGCTCCACCAGCTCTTGAGGCTCAAGCCCCGCGCCCCGTGCAGACCTCGTGGGTCCCCCGCGCCCCGCGGCCGTGCAGGGGGGGGCTCTCAAGGGCTGGCCTGGGGGCTGGGGCTCCAGCTCTTGGGGCAGGTGGGGCTCGGGGGCCGCTCCCTCCCCAAGGAGCCCCGAGGGGGGCCGGGCCGCCCCGGGGGCAGGGGGGGAGGGACGTCGGAAGACAAAAGGATGCGCAGCTTTAAATGCAAAAAGATGTTTTTTGAAAGCCTCGTCCTGGGGTTTGAAAGGCGCACGGAGGACAGCGGCAGAGCGATCCCAATCAGAAATGCGATTTGAAGTCCTAATGAACTTGATTGCGTGAACATTTATAATCCCCCATGGCCCTAAATGAAATCAGATATAATCAGAAGATACAGGGAAGGGAGTGTTTACAGCCGACGCCGGGCGGCTGCGGGACGGGGAGATGCGGCTCCGGTATTGATGTCGAAAATGATGGATAACGCGGGAATGGCAAATATACTATTTGTCTAATGGCTCGGCAATTAAATTCCCCTGTAAATGACCCATGCCTCATTTCATCCTAATCTATGGAATTTTGATTGAATTCGTCAGCTCTAATTGAAAAATACTGCACTTTAATGTCTGCATTGCAGTTTCAGGACGAGAGTGGTTTTAATGAGACAGTGCCCCCCTGACCCGGGAATATTTGAGACTTTTATTCGGAATTTAAAGCCAGAAGATTGCTTCAACTGAGCGCCGCGATTTCCTCTCCTGTATCCACGTCCCTCTAGCTCCAGACGCGATTTAATAAACGCACTTGGGGATCAATGCGCGCCCCCCCTCGACCCTCGCGCCAAAGGGGAGGCCCTAACCTGGAACAGGACCCGGTGGGGGGGTGGCCCTGGGAGGGGGGGCGCTCGGAGGAGAGGCTGCCCCCCTGGGGGGGTGGCCAGGTGCTCCGCCCCCGCTGCTGCTCTGGTCCCCAGGGGCCCAGCTGCAGACTGAGGGCCCCCCACCCCCTCCTTCCTGGGCCAAACCCAGGCGTCCCCCCTGGAGGAGGAGGAGGAGGAGGAGGAGGAGGAGGAGGCCCAGCTGCCTGCGACCTGGGCACCCCAAGAGGGGGCCGGCCCCCGACGCGCTTTCTATGCAAATGGAGAGGCGAAGCCATCCCTGAGAAATTAGCTACTTGCTGAAGCATATTTACTAGATTGAAATGAGTTAAAGAGAAACATTTTAAGTCGTTTAAACGAGATAATTGGGCCACATTAAAACCAGAGATGTTTGCTCCTCTCCAAAAAAAAAAAAAGGCCGGGGGTTGGGGGGGCGGTTAAAGCGTGCACCCGCGCGCGCACACACACCGGAAACGGGGACCCGAGGCACCTGCTGGTTAGAGACCCGGAGCGCGCGGGACCCGAGCCCGCGACCCTCTGCCCCCGCTCCGAGGACCGATCCCGACCGCGGCCCGCAGGGGGCGCCCTCGAGCCAGGGTCCTGCACCGACCGCCGAGCCCACGAGAGGAAACCCGCGGTCACCCTCGGTCCTGGTCGCGCACCCGCGTCCGGCCCCCCAACCGCGTCCACCCCGGCGCCCCAGCCCCGTTCAAAACTCCGGCGGCGGGATCGCGACGGGAGCCCTGGGGACCTGGAGCTTGGGGGGAAGCAAAGTGCACGGGGTGCCTACCCTCTCCCCCAAAGAGTTGGGCATTTAGGGTTTGTTCAGCGCGAGAACAGAATTTAGAGCTTTTATTTAAAGTAAGGTGATCTAAAATGCACCGAGGCCATCCCGCCCTGGTGCTCAGCCCCGGGGGGGGGGGGGGTGAGAGCTCCCGGGATGGGGGGGGGCGGGAGCTGCCTCTGCACCTGTCACCCACCGAGCGGACCCAGGGGTGATGCTTTGGGACCTCCCCCCTCCACCCTACCCGCTCCCCGAGGCGTTCAGTGTGTTAATACTACACTGCATCCTGTTCCCTCGGTTTGGTTTTAAATGCTCCAAAGTAGGGATCCCTGGGGGGCTTGAGCACCTGGAGATCCTGGAGACCCGGGATCGAGTCCCGCATAGGGCTTCTCCCTCTGCCTGTGTCTCTGCCTCTCTCTCTCTCTCTGTCACTCATAAATAAAATCCCAAAATAATAATAAATGCTCGAGAGTCGTGATCCCAGGCTGCCCTCAAACTGATGCTCTCCCTCTGCGCGCGCGCGCGTGCGCCCCTGGCCGCCCCCACGTCCCTCCCGCGCCCTGCAACGCCCGGGGCTGGCGGCTGGGCGCGCAATCCAGCTACCCTACCAAGCAATCACTCTGGCCCAGGCCTCCTGCGGGATCTAATTCGCTCCCCGCGACAACCCGTGGCAGAAGCGCTTTATTAATTACCCCCGGGGCGGCTGGTGGGAGAGAGCCGGGGTCCTGCCCATTACGCAGATGGAGCGACAGAGGCTGGGCGATGCGCCCATGCCAGGCAGGCCCAGGTCTCAGAGGGTCTCTATCCCTCCAATTCCAGGATGAGTCAGAGTCAGGAGCACTCGGGTTCTAAAGAGAGTCCAGGTGGGGTTTCTATGATCACAATCCAAAATTGGATGATTTCCTAACACTTTGCGCAAACATGGTCTGATTTTTCCCTCTGCTCGTTTGTGACAAAGGCTTCTCTTGTGTCCTAGACGTTTATAATGGGCAGAAATGGGGACTCTTTTTCTTATGCAATTGGGGGGCACGAAAAAAAATAAATAAATAAGCGTCTCAGCCCTTCTATCCCCAAGAAGGGGTGCCGGGGATCCATCTACTCCCCTGGAACCGCGGAGCCCAAACAGGCTCCAAAGCAGATGCCATTACTCCCATGGCCCATAGGGGGCGATGCGGATCCCCGAGCGCTCTGCACACCCAGGTCGCTTTTCAGGCGGTTAATCCTTTGGAAACTGTGAAGCCTCAAAAATGTTTCCTGTCATTCCTTCATTCATTTATTAAAATACGTAATACACATTTGGGTTCTGTTTACAGATAGGAAATAGCCTTGTTACATCATTACCTTGACAATGTGAAATTTCTGTTGCAAAATACAAGAAAGTATTCAGTCCATTACATCTTAAAGTATAAATTTCCAAATAACATTCAATAATACAGAATGAACTGAATTTGAATGCTGTTTGGGTTAGAATGAAGTTGAACTTTTAAAAGTCTCTCATTTCTTAAGTGTCCTGGGGTTTTTCTTTCTTTCTTTTTTTTTTTTTTTTTTTTTTTTTTTTTTTTGGTTCTTGTTCTTGTTTTTTTTTTTTTTCCTTTGGTGGTGGTGATGCATGTTTGTTGCAATTTAAGGGGGTCTGAGAGAAACTTAGAATAGGTGGAAATTATAATAACCAAAAGATAAGGGAGGACTATCACAGCACAATGACAAACAGGTTCTACAATACTCATCTTCTCAAAAACAAAATTATTGAATAAAAGGAGAGGACATGGTGACCAAGGTGGGAGGAGGAAAGTCCCCTGAACTCAGTGAATGCATCAGATTGGTCACCTGATGTCAATCACCCTCACTCTCTGCGCCACCATGATCAATTTCTGCTGCTTCTGAAGCTGCACGTTCATTATTGTCCCAGACTTCAGAGAACAGAAGGTTTGTCCGGGTGGAGACAAGCAGGATTGCTTCTGGCTTTGGCTCATTTCCCAGCAGAACCTAGTTTTTCACACATGCCCAGGGGAAGGGGAGAGCTGGAGACCGAGGCCTATGAGAGGTCCGCTCCCCAAACCCTGCCCTCTGCCCCACTATCAGGCCTGCCATCCCACCCTGATGGCTGCTCTGCTGGGACCCCCAGAAGCAGCCCCCAAACCCTTCTCCTGGGGTCCATGGCAACATCCTCACAGGCAGCCCTTACCTCAGTGTGGTCACCCATGTGAATAACTTCCCCTCGAAGGATGTTTCAAAGTCACTGTGGAGAATAAACACTGGATAGTAAGGTATGAGCAACATGCTTTCTCTCTGTTCAAAGAAGGAAGGAAGGTGGGAGGGAGGGAAAGAAGCAAGGAAGGCAGTCACTCTCAACACAGACACATGTACAAGGGCAACATGCCCCACAAAAAAAAAAAAAAAAAAAGTTTTCCTTTCCTACAAAATCCTGAAGTTTCCCCTAGGACAGTAATGGGACAGCGTTCGAGTTTTCTGGATTTTTCCTGCTGGGCCTCAAAGAGCTCCTCTCTCCTCATTCCCTTTTTCTCCTGTGTGATGGACAAGTGCTCTAGCAGTTTGGCCCCTGGATGAAAACACTTGGGGATGCTTGAGTTTGCTCTCCATCCTTGCTCTTGGTTTCCTTTTCCCCTACAGTTCAGGGACCTCATGGTTACACGCATAAGGGAGATAACCGTTGGCCGCAAAGTCAGACAAACTCAGTCTCCCTGTATTTTTCCAGATGACAAGCAGGGGAAATTCCAAGTCTCTTCTGTTTCGGAGGCCTGGCAGGTCAGCATCTCCAATGATTTCTGCAACCACCACCAGTGAGGGGCTGTAAGTTTAGGGAACCTGAGGGAGCAGGGACAATGAAGAGGCCTAAAAACAAGGATGCTCTCCTTCTCCTACCACTGCGAGCTTCCCAGGCGGTAGCAGAGAGCAATCAAGACGGGGGCGTGCACGATGTAGCCAGGGAACGGTTTGAGACTGTCCCCGCCTGGCAATACAGGTGCCTACTACTCACATTTCACTTCGCAAGCCTCACCCAAGGAAACTGGCTCACACTCCCTCATGGCCGATGGCCAACCGCTCACCTCAGGTCCTTGAGCAAAGGGGACAGGTGAGTCAAAGAGGATGGAGAGGAGTGGTAAGTTCTGTGGCCAGTCTCTACTGACTGCCCTCCTCCTGGACGCGGGTGCTCAGCATCTTGTCAGCCTCTCAAACAAGAGTCAAGGATGCACACTGGGGTCTATCTCCAGTGTGGAATGCGTCCATCCCAGTGGCTCTGGAGCCAGCACCTTTCCTTTCTCGGTTCTGGAAACTGGGTGCTCTGTTGTAAGCAAAGGGTCCCTGTCTGCCTTTTTAGAAGGGGTTGGCCTCTATTGTTAACTTCCCAGAATCAAGGGCTAATCGAAGGGCTCTTCGCCCCCAGCAGCACACACCCCTGCCGCCCTCTCTTTGGGAAAGCCTGACATTTCAAGGGGCCCCTCTTTGCACCCCTGTCCCTAGAAGAAGTCAAAGCTGTCTTCTGGGAAAATCTCAGTGGAGGTAGGTTGGTCAGGTACACACATACCCACCCACCTGGAGCTTTTCTAGGTGAGCTGACCGGGAAGGGAAATTTCACTGAGACCTTTTGCCCTGAACTCCACAGGAGTGACAGAGGCCATTCTCAGGCTCCCTCCCCAGGTAGCCAACGTCTCTCCCTCGCGTTTGCACCCAAAGCCTCCCTGGAAGCCGGTGTCCTCCTCTCTGGGAGACGCTTTCTAATCGGAAGGAGCGGGGAACCAAAGCCCACGCGCGCTCTGGTTTGCAAGTCTTTCTGGAAGGAGCAACGGAGAGCGATGGCTGCTTTTGATTCGGGGACCCCGGCAGGAGTGAAAAGTGGGAGGGATGCTCCTCCAGGCGGGGCGGGCAGCTGTTGATCCCAACGCTCCCTGGATCGCCCCAGGGTGGTTTCGAAGGGGTTAAATGGATGAAGTCGAGGTGAACCTCTTTAAAAGACCACCGGCCCGCAGGGGTCCGGGCTGTCGGGGGTGGGGGGCCCTGCTTTGCGAGGCCCTGGGGAGGCAGCCGCGCGCGAGTCCTCGGCCGGCCTCCCCCGACGCACGGTCCCCTCCCGGGAGCTGGGGCGCACGGGGCGCACGGGGCGCACGGGGCGCGCCGGCCAAGGGCGGCGAGCCCGAAGCCCCCGACCTCAGCGTCCATCCGTGCCCGGCCCCGGGCCTCCCCGGGGAAGCCCCCCAGGCCCCGGCCGGCCTGCGCCCCTCCTCACCCCTCCGTGCCCTCTGCGCGCCTCCCAGGCCGCCCGGTTCGCGGCCCCGGGATTAGCATATCTGTGAAGTCCCGCAAACAAAGCCCGCTGTGCGGGGAGATGAAAGTCGGGCGCCGGGTGGCGGGGGGCCGTTTGAAGTCCCCGAAAGGTGGGGCCGCGGGAATCCGCGGGGGCAGGTGGGAGGAGACAGGTGAGCAGCGCCGCGCCGGCAGCGCCTCCCTCCCCAGCGCCCAGGGCGCGGCCTTCGCGGACCGCGCGGCCTCCCGGACCCCGCGCGCCAGCCCCGGCCAGACCCAAGGCGGTGCCGGGTCCCCCGCGTCTCAGCCTCAGGCTCCCACCTGCAGCCCTCAGGCCCGGCCTCCGCCTGGCAACCCAAGGGCGGCCGGGTGTAGGCCCTGCAGAGGATCCCCCTTGCTCCCCACCCCGACCCCCACCCCGGGTTGGGTGCTCCCGGGCGCCCGCGCCGGGCTTCCAGGACCATCCAGGACCCCCAGTAGTCACGCACCCCCCACTCCAAGCTGTGGGGCTGTTCCGAAAAGCAATGAGAACTCCCTGCCCGCGCCTTCGGATGCCTCGGCCGGGGGTCTGGAGCTGAGCCCAGGTTGGGGGGGGCCAGGTCAGCGTGTCCACGCCCGCAGCCCCCACATTCCCGGGCGGTGCAGGAACCCCAGACTCTGACCCCTAGATCTCACGAGGGCACAGCTTGCAGGCCCCCAAGCCGTGGCTCCCCCTGTCCCCCACCCCCCACCCCTGCACTGGGGTGGGGAGGGTTAGCGCAGGTGTTAAGGGTCAGGTTTCCGGGCCTTCAGGCCTGCGGAGAACATTTTCCAACTCCCCTAAGAAAATGCAAAAAAAAAAAAAAAAGTCTCCTCCCCTTCACGTTTCTGGTTTGTGGTTTTGTTTCTGCTACTTTGAGGGTGGGGGATAAAAAGCAAAACTTTCTCCATAAGAATGTCGCAGCACACACAGTCCCGCAAAGTGCTTCTTCTTCAGGGCGCTTTAGAAAAAACCCCCTGTCCTGCTTTCTGCATGGTCAAGGAGGAGAATAATGAAACCAAAGACTTTCATTTTATAAACCACTTGATCTTTGCTTGGGAAACTCTATTAATTGAATGGGTTTGCCTTTTTTGCCAGTCCCCTTTATCATTATTTATGGGCTTTAAATTGTTTAAAGTTCCCTTGACGTTCAATTTACAAGTTTGGGGACTTTTTTTGTTCTGCCTTTTGTCCTGGAGAAAGACATCGTGTTGGAAGTGCTTTGAAAAGCCAAACAGGAGAGGTTGGCAATGAAAGGGAAGCGGGCGAGATCCCTTTTAATTCCGTTCTGTTAGTGAATGGCTCTTTTACATAATTGCAGGAGCTATTTCAAAGCCAGCCAAGGGCTGACTTCACTTAGAACCACATGGAGTCTATTTTGGGCTTTCAGATTAAAAAAAAAAAAAAAAAAAAAAAAGGCTGAATAAAATAGTTAAAAAAGATGAGGCTTCAATGCTTTCTGCTACTTGCAAATTGGTGTGTCTGATGGGGAATTTTACACAAGCACCCCTTTGTAAGCGCGTCTTGGGCTTGGGAGGGAATGTTGTGGGTTTGCTGGGTGTGAATCCCAATTGCCCTTCCATAAATAAAACCCATCCCAAGCTATTTCCCAACGATTGCCAGGAGCAAGAGCTGCTGCAATGACCGAATGATCAGGCCACTCAAAGTCTCTATAAATAAAAACAACACGGTTGCCAGAGAAACCAGCCTGTCTCCTGGGACTGGGTGGCGGGCGGGAGCACCCAGCCCGTTGGGTCTGCGGGTTCCTCTGCACCCATGGAGATCCGGGGCGCCCACGGCTGCCCCTTGTCCACAACCGCCCTCTACCTCCACCCTGGCGGCAGCAAGAAAACGCGCGGTTCACAGGGCTTCCTCCTCCGGGCTGGACGCGGCAGGCCAACGCAAGTTTGCTCCATGAATATTCATTTACTTGTGCATTTAGCATTTTATACTCGGCCGCCATACACCTGCATGCAAACGTTGACTGGGACAGCCCCGAAGCGTGGAGACAACTTAATTACCATCACTTTTACTGACGTCTGAGGTTTTAAGTGGCTTAATGCGATCTTGACACCAGCTTGGCACCGCCGAGGAAAGTGCCCAAGGGGTGGGCCAACTTCATCCCCACGGGAGCCTTCCTAAGGGGAGAAAAAAAAAAGTTCGCAGAAGTTAACTAGAGTTTGGAGGATCCAGATGTGCCTGCAGTGGGGTCCTTCCTTTTTCCCACTCCGAGGGAGCTAGGGGTGGGGAACCTCCGAAGGCAAAGTTGCAAAGATCTGTGCCGGGTGGAACCCCCCCACCCTCACCCCCCGCACAGCCTGGGCCGAGCTGAGTCACCCCAAGGGCTCTGCCGTTTGAGACAGTCCCAAGGTGAGCAGATAGGAATCCGGAGGCTGGATAAACCAGGTACCTGTCGCTCACTACCCATCAATCTCTCCGAGGAGTCGAGGAAGAACTCTAAGGGCTTTTATTACCCGCAGTCCCCGCGCTCCGAACGCTTTGCAGGTAGCTGAGGTGCCCCGAATGAATCTTGTTAATCACGGCGAAACACAAGAATCCTTTTATGACGCGAACAGTCGTTTTCTGAGCAGTTAAGCATTAGATGAGAAAATATTACTGCGTTGCATCCGCGAAAAAGCACACTAGTAAATAAAATTCATATTGATGAGAATTCTCTGAACTCACTAATAAAAGAAGATTAGTATTATAACCCCCGCAGTCAATACTTTCCACAGCAATTTATGGATGCAAATAATATGCCATCAAATTATTTCAAGTGTAGCTATAATTCAACGGACCTAAATCTTCTTGCTGAACTTTAAATGTAGAACTATCACCAAAATAATCAAAGGAATCCCTGTCTCTCGGAGGGTAATCAGGCGACGGAAGCCCCTAGAACAATATTTTTATGGCGAAATAGCAAAGTGCATGGCAAAGCTGCCTAGGTAAAATGAGTAACAGCCTACACAGGCATGCCAGTGTCAAGCGCCGAAGAGACCCGGCTGTAGCAACGTAAATCAAGCAAGGAGTCGAACAATTTTTTTTTTTTTTTTTTGGCCCTTAGTATTGAAAAAACAAGGTAACCAGAGACTGTGTGCCTGTAACTATCTCATAATGAGAGGGAGTATTTATTATGCTCATAAAGAAATCAGCCTTTTGCCCCAGGCTTCGATTTTTTTTTCTTCTTCTCCCTCTCCCTCTCTTTCCTTTTCTTCTTTTTCTTCTTTTGTAGGAGTGCAGAAGGAGGGAGAGAGCTTAGAGACCCCACAGACACCTCCTGCCCGGCGGATGCCAGCGGTTCCCCCTCGCACCCGCCTAGGCCACCTCGGGGTCTGGGCGTGAAGGGAGTGCAGGCAGTACAGTCAGCAGCGCCCTAATGAATTCCTTTCAAACCGCCTGCCGCCGGAGCCATCTATTACTGCGGCCTGGAGTGGGGAAGCGCGCTCGAGACGTCTTTGTCCGGGTGGGGAGGGGGGCGAGCGGGACCGGGGCGGCTGGCGGCGGGGCCTGCGAGTTTCCCCATCCCTCGGGGAGGGGGGGTGCGCCGGGGATGCACCCTCCTCGCTTCCCTCCGGGGGCCCTTTGGGTGGGCAGTGGGTTCCCGGCCAGACCGCGCGGCTGAAGAGGTGGTCTGGAATTAAGACGTCCCCCCTCCCCGGGGGGCCTTGGGGTTAGAGCGAGAGAAAGAAGAAGAAGAGCGAGAAAGAAGAGCTTCAAAGAAGAGGGTCGATAAATTCATAAAGATCGATTTATCTTTATCTCCCAATTAAATGTGCTTGTAAGTGATACATAACACACGTCCAACACGGGCCAACTCCCCAACCACTAGCTCCTGGCGTGAGCTGATTTTTAATGACTGATACAACAATGCCCTGCTCTCCTCCCCCCCCCCCAACCCCCCCAGCCAGGTGCTCGGCGGCCGCTCCGGGAGAACGTCTAGACCCGGGGAGTTGGAGCCGAGGCCCTGGAGGCGCGTGGAAGCCCCGCGCGCGCTGGCGCGCACTGCACCGGCTGCCCTCGCCACGAATGATTCCTTCCTTCCGTCCTTCCTTTTTTTTTCTTTAAAGGAGAATCCAAGAACTGGAAGTTCCTCTTTTTTGTCACTGAGAAGGGGTGATGAGCATCCTCCCTCCCGCCCCCTCCAGGTCCCACTCCCTCCCCGGCCAGTTCCCAGACTCCCAAATTCTCACGTTTTACCATTGTCTGGAGGGAACCGGCTCCATCCTCAGCAGGCAAAGGGGAACCGCGCGCCCTCGAATCCTCGCGCAGGGAACCGGGCGGCGGCGCCGGGGTGAGCGCTCCCTCCGTTCTCAACGTGCCTAATTAGCGCCTATTTACAAAACGCAGCTTTTATTTGAGCAAACATCATAAAGCTTTCATCAGGATAATCTCAACGTTAGACAATCCGGAGGCACCGCGACTCCCCCCTTCCTCCCCGAGGATGGAGCCAGATAAAGGACTCGCTCTATTATCATAATTATCGTGGCTTGTTATTTTGGTGCGCGCGGGCAAAGTGGGTAAATAGGTGCGGTGATTACGAACGTCGGTGAAAAACGAGAAGGGGAGCGCTCGCAGGAGGGCCCAGGTCGGGATGCGGGAGCCTGCGCGCTCCCCGCCCCCGCCCGGGCGCGCGTGGCTGCGACCTGCCGGCTCCCGACCAGCGCCCCGGGGGCGGATGCGAAGGGGCAGGACCTTGTTCCCAACTCCGGGAACCTCTGCTGGGCCGCGGGCGCAGCAGCAGCAGCAGCAGCAGCAGCAGCAGCAGCACCCAGCGCTGCGTTGGTTCCAAGGGCGCTTGGGGGGGGAGAAAGCAAGCGCCCTGGGCCCGGTCGCGGCGGGTCGCAACCCCGGAAGCTGCCCTCCACCAGGCTGGCTGCAGCTTCGGGGCCGAAAGCCCCTTTCAAGTTTGCGCGGCGCGGGCCCGGCGCGCAGGCTCCGACTCCCGGGCCCGCGCGCTCCGCCGGTGGCGCCCGCAGCCTGCTCGGGGCCGGCCCTGGCGGCGGGGAGGGGGCGGAGCCCCGTTGCGCCCCGCCCCCTCCCGGCGCAGCCAATAGGCGGCGGCGCCCGGCCCCACGTGAGCCGAGCCAGGCCGGGCAGCAGGCAAAATGTGAATGAGAAAGAGGAGCGCGATTTAAAGGTGCTGGCGGCGCCCGCCGAGGACAAGTGCGCCGGCTCCGCGCGCTCCCCGGCGGCCCGCGGGAGGCGACGCACGGCGGCCGCGACAGACGGACGCACCGACGGCTGCGAGCCGGGGCCGAGGGTGGCACACGCGGCGCGCGCGCGGGCTCCGACGGGGCGAAGCGGCGGGTCCGGCGCGCCCGCGGGGCCCGGGGGGGCCCTCTCCGCTCCGGGGCGCACGGCCGCACCCCGCGCACCGCCCGCTCGCGCTCGCGCTCGCGCCCCCGCCGGGCATGCACGCGGCCCGGGACTGAGGGTCGGCGGCGCCTGCGTTCCGGGTCCCGGGTCCCGCCCGGCCCCTGCCCGGCGCGCCCGGCTGTGCTCCCGGCGCCCGGCGGGCTTCCTGGCAGCGGCGCGGCGCGGCGCGGGGACTTTTCGCCCCTCGCTGGCCTCTCCCGAGCGCGTCTATGAGCGCAGCGTTCCCGCCGTCGCTGATGATGATGCAGCGCCCGCTGGGGAGTAGCACCGCCTTCAGCATAGACTCGCTGATCGGCAGCCCGCCGCAGCCCAGCCCCGGCCATTTCGTCTACACCGGCTACCCCATGTTCATGCCCTACCGGCCGGTGGTGCTGCCGCCGCCGCCGCCGCCGCCGCCCGCCCTGCCCCAGGCCGCGCTGCAGCCCGCGCTGCCGCCGGCGCACCCCCACCACCAGATCCCCAGCCTGCCCACCGGCTTCTGCTCCAGCTTGGCGCAGGGCATGGCGCTCACCTCCACGCTCATGGCCACGCTGCCTGGAGGCTTCTCCGCGTCTCCCCAGCACCAGGAGGCGGCGGCCGCCCGCAAGTTCGCGCCGCAGCCGCTGCCCGGCGGCGGCAACTTCGACAAGGCGGAGGCGCTGCAAGCCGACGCTGAGGACGGCAAAGGCTTCCTGGCCAAGGAGGGCTCGCTGCTCGCCTTCTCCGCGGCCGAGGCGGTGCAGGCGTCGCTCGGTGAGTCGGCGGCGCGCGCGACCCGGGCGCGGGGGCGGGAGGGGGCGGGGGCGAGCCAGCTCCGGGCTCCCGCTGGGGCCGAGCCCCCGCGCGACCCCGGCCCGGGCCTCCCCCTCCCCCCCGGAGCAGCCGGGAGGACGCGGCCGAGCTGCACCGCGAGGCCTCCGGGGGGCATTTAGGGCCGAGCAACAAGCTAGGGCAGGGGGGCCTGGGGGTGCATTTCGCTCCCGGGACCAGCTGTCTGGCGGCGACTTTGGATGCGTCTGTCCCCCCCACCCCTCCCGCCTCCCGCCTCCCGCCTCCCGCCTCCCGCCTCCCGCGCGCCGTGACCTGGGGTCCCGGAGAGGTTTCGGCCTTTAGGGGTAGCGGACTGGGCTGCGCGTCTCCGCGGTGCGTGTGCTCGGGGGCGCCCAGACCTGTTAAACCCCGTCACTGGGCTTGCTGCTTGCCCCGGAGAAGCGGATTCCGGGAGGCTGTGCGTCTGCGGGTGTGTTGGGGTTCCTGGTGGGAACTTCTCCTAGGGCTACAAAACTTCCCTTCGGCCAACATTATCTGTCTCCCCCCCACCCACCCCCCCCCAAAAAAAGACACGGTCTGGGATCTGTACGTTCCCCGTGCCCCCACTTTGGCTGCGGTGTCATTGAGGTTCAGTAAATTTTCACCGTGGAGGGGGGGGGGCAAGATGGATCATGAATTTCCCTGTCCGTCCTCACCCAGCCCCCACCCCGGGGACAAAGAGGAAGCTCTCCTGGGCCTCACGCCTCCTGTTCCTTCGGCCTTAGGCTGCCGGAGGCTGGGAGGATGCAGACGTGGCCTGGCGGCCCCTTGAGTGATGGTTCTGGGCAAAGGGCCGCCGTCTGTACTGTCTCCTCTCCTCCTTTGAGCTTTCTCACGCCCCCCCCCCCCCTTCTCTGCCCCTCAAAGGCCAGGAAATCACAATGTGTTAATGTCATAGAAAGACAATCCGCTAAGGGGGGAAAGGCCCAAGTGACGGTGGGAAGGGGAGAGGAAGGCGAGTGTGCGAAATGTAATAAAACGCCGTTTGGTTTTGCTTTCAGTAGGGGCTGTCAGAGGGCAAGGGAAAGACGAGTCAAAGGTGGAAGATGACCCGAAGGGCAAGGAGGAGAGCTTCTCGCTGGAGAGTGATCTGGACTACAGCTCGGATGACAATCTGACCGGCCAGGCGGCGCACAAGGAGGAAGACCCGGGCCACGCGCTGGAGGAGACCCCGCCGAGCGGCGGCGCCGCGGGCAGCACCACGTCCACGGGCAAGAACCGGCGGCGGCGGACTGCCTTCACCAGTGAGCAGCTGCTCGAGCTGGAGAAGGAGTTCCACTGCAAAAAGTACCTCTCGCTGACCGAGCGCTCGCAGATCGCCCACGCCCTCAAACTCAGCGAGGTGCAAGTGAAAATTTGGTTCCAGAACCGCCGGGCCAAGTGGAAACGAGTCAAGGCTGGCAATGCCAATTCCAAGACAGGGGAGCCCTCCAGGAACCCCAAGATCGTCGTCCCCATCCCCGTCCACGTCAGCAGGTTCGCTATCAGAAGTCAGCATCAGCAGCTGGAGCAGGCCCGACCCTGAGGGCCCAGGGAGAGCCAGGGCCTGGGCCACCGTGGAGAAGCCACAGCTCTGGAGGGAACCACGGTGGCCTCTGCTGTGTTTGAAGCAAAACTCAAAGTCACACCCCCCCCAACTTTGGACATCCCAAGCACATTGAGAGTATATTCATTAAAAAGGCTTAAAAAGACTGCTTTTGAAGGGGCTACAGCTACACCCGAAGACACACTAAATATTTATTATACTATCCTACTTTGTACATAGATATCTATATAAACTGGATCTCAGCTGCAGTATTTTGAAAGTTATAGGACCAAACAACCCAATAATATTCTCCACTCACATTCCAGAAGAAAACAAAACCTCTGCTGTAATCCGCCACGCATAGCAGCCACCTTTCCATACTTTTCCAAAGGTAAACATGACACTCAAGAACAAACCATAGGGGTTTACGCTCATTTTTGTTTCTATCTTGGTGGGGTTTTTTTGTTGTTTTTTCGTTTTTTTAGTTGACTGAAAAGCAGATGTTTTTGGGCAGCCTGGAAATTTGCTTTGCTTTGGTTTTGCCTGGCTTTCTTTCCTGGGGTTGCACATCCTATCTGAGCCATGTTTGAAGCACGTCTCCGTTGTGTTTAATTTATTTCAATGTAGCTTATTTTCTTATAAGTTATGACATTTAAACAATCGCAGTCTTGTGAATAATAAAAAGGAAAGAGAGAGAGAAGAAAAAAAAAAAAAAAAGGCCAGTCTCTGGGTGTCATAAGTGTGTCCAGATTCGACTGCTTCGAGGGCACTGCGAGAGGGTGGCCAGGCAGCTGGTCTGGGGCCAGGACTGGATGAAAGTCCCCTGTCCTGGTCTCTGCAGGCTGGCTGGACATGAGCCACCCTGCACCTTACCAGGTTTTTAATTGGAGAGCAAGAGCTCTAGTTGGGTTATAAATTTAAGGGCGCCTCGTTTTCATCTTAGAAAGCTGACATCTCCCCTATTGCACGGGTCTAATCAATACCTAGGAGGCTGGCGAACTTCGGCCAGACGAGGAGGCGGGCGCCCGCAGGAGGGAAAGCGAGTGCGGGTATTGGTGGCGTCTCACAAACTCCTGATGCTCTAACTGGACCACAGCCAGGGAGGAAACGCGTTTCCCTCCAAACATCCCCGGTCCGAAAAGGAGCGGTGCTCGCTCCCCGAGCTGGGCCGAGCGCCCCTAAGTCAGGCTCCGGGCGTTACCCTGCGGCGGGGGCAGAACCCTCTCCGGGCGGGGTCGGAGGGGCGGGACCCGGCCGCCGCCCCACCCCAAGGGCTCTGGGGCCCTCGGCGGCACAAAGGGGAGAGGGATGCAGGCCGGGCCGCCGGGGCGCCTGAGAGCGGGGCAGCTCTGCGGGGCGGCCCCGGGGCGCGGGAAGCGCGTGCCCCGGCCCCCGCCCCACTCCCGCCCCCGCGCGCCCCGCGGCCCCGCGCGCCCGCTCCGTTCCCGACCCCGACGCGCGCGGCCCGGCCCGCTGAAGGCCGTCGTGGACGGGCCCGGGGTTCGGGGGTGCTCCGGGGCCCGCAGCGGGCGTGCACCTGCAGCGCGAGGGCGGAGAGGAGCGGGGCGCTCCCGGGCCGCGGCCTCCGGCGAGGGGCGCAGGTTCCGGGCAGCGGCGCCCCCCACGGCGCGCAGCCCCACGAGGGGTCCCCGCTTACAGCCCGCCCCCTCCCCGCGGCGGAGGGCCTTGGGGCCAGGCCTGCGCCCGCACTTCAGGCGCAAGGCGAGGGGCCCTCTGCGCCGAGCCACCGTTGCCCGCCGCCTTCCCGAGCTTTCCAGCGGCCCGACGCGGCCCAGCCTCGGGCCGTGAGCACAATAAAACAGTGGCCGGTCCTCCGGAGGCCTCGGGGAGCCTGGGGGCTCCGTGCTGTGCCTCACGCGGAGCCCGGGGTCTGCGGGGGACCACCCCGACCCCGCCAGGGGCCCGCGGGGCGCGCACCCGGATGGCCCGTTGGCGGCACCTGCTCCAGGCCGGTTGCTGCTGGGGCATCTGAGGCTGGCGGAGACGCCGCCCCCGCCAGGTCCCACACCCCCACCCACACCCCCACCCACACCTGAGCGCCGCAGCCCCCGCGCAGGATGCAGCCGCACCCCCCCTCTGGGGAACAGCGGGGTCCCAGCCCCAGGAGCCGCGGCCTCCCGGGCGCGGGGGGGGGGCGCCCCTACTCGGCCCTCCAGCCTGCACGCAGAACCCCGGGTGCTGAGAGCGGGGGTCCCCGCGGCAGATTCTGGAGGGCGCCCACTTCCCAGAGACCCTGACTCCATAACAGGTGTAGCTCGTACCCATGGTCTCCAAAAGCCCACGGTAGGGATGGAAGGCCCAGAGCGGCCCACAGCCTTGGCTGCACCAAGGGGAAAGGGGAAAGTGACTCCCCCTAGAAGCGGGGGGCCACCTTCAGGGATCCCCCCCGGGGAGGGTGGGGGGCACCCAAGCTGCGCAGCCCTCCCTGGCTGTGAGGTCTGGGCCCTCTGGATGCAGGAGGGCACCCTTGCCCCTGGGCTCCCCCAGCCTTGCCGGTGGCGCCACCGCCAGCCCCTCTGCCCTCTCGGAGAGCTGCCCCCCTCCTCCCCAGCCCCCGAATGCCGGGGCGCCCCGAGAGCCGGGTGCGGAGGCCGAGGCCCGAGAGACAGGCCAGGGGAGGAAGATAAACAAGCGGCGCTTGATGGCCGCTGTCATCATGGCCGTCATCATGGCTTTCATTTGGCTGCCTAATGAGTCACATCACAGGCAGAGAGAAAAATTGTCAATCGCCCGGGCCCTAATGAATTTTTTTGCAAATTGTAATCAAGCCAGGCCGTCTCAGCTGGCTGATTAATGAGACCCACGAGGCTCGGCCAGCACCTCAGCTTTTTATTCCATCCCGTCCTCCCTGCACTAAATTAACAGCAACTTGTCTGAGCTTCAAATTAACTCCCAATGATTAATTCTGATGGGGGGGTCTGAAGAATAGCTTGTTCTAATAGGCTCTGGCCTGAGATGCTGTTGGAAATTAATACACTTCCCCTTTGGCTGCCGGCTTTAATCCAAGGTTGGGTTTTGACATCACTATATTTGTTGTTACAATAAATTCCACTTACATCTGCAGATCAAATAATTACGCTTGGGAGCTCCCGGCCCTGCGCCCCCCAGCCACCCGCTAGAGACCCCCGGGGCTGCTGGCACCCCTCGACCACCAAACGTGGGCAGGGGTATGTAACCTGGGGGGTGAAGGAACAGCCAGGCTACCCCAGACCCTTTACCCTAGCTCCCCAGGGAGTTGAGTGACCTCCCCCCCTACACACACACACCCTTTGGAGAACCAAGGGTACCCTGAAAACGTCTACACAGTCCTTGAGCAGAGCCCTCTTGAGATTGGTCTTGGGCCCCAAGCAACCTCTCCCACCCTCCCTGCAGGAGCTGGGGGTATCCTTGGGGTGTCCTGGGCCACCAGAGCTTGGATCTTCCCCAACCCCAGTCCACGGGGGGAATTTCTGGGATTTAGCACATGCTTCTACAACCAGCTTTTGCCCCCTACTCTTCAGCCCCCTGAGTGGTTCTTCCACAGGACCTGTTTCAGCTGAAGAGAGTGGACTGGGGTGGGGTGGGAGCCCTTCGGGGCTGGTGTGCCTCCCGAGATCGCCCCGAGTCTATGGCTGGCTGAGCACCAGCAGTTCCCACTCGGCCTGTAGCTGGCCTGAGCACCTGCATTCCAAGACGCGGTTTCTCTTCGGGGTCAAAGCCCGCTTAGCCTCGCGTCTGTTTGTTCGAGCTTAATTGGCTTAATCATTTCAGCTGTGTCTGGCAAGCCCAGCACAGGGCCTCTGGGGCTGCTCCCTCTGCCCTGGGGCCTGTCCCAAGCGGAGTCTCTTGCTATCCCCCCTTGGCAAGGGCTTCTGGATACGCCGGAAGCCAGGAGGGTCACTTGGTGGACCTCAGGATCTGGGCACCACCTTCCTTGATCCTGGGCCTTCCCAGATCCTATCTGTCCCCACCCCCCACCCCACCCCAGAAAGCTGGAGGTGGCTTCCGGCAGCCCCGCAGTAGAGTCCACCTCAACTGGCTCTCCTCCTCCGGACTGTGGGATACTGTGGTGACAATGCAGCCGAGTGGCCTGCCCACGCGCAGCCATGGCCTCCCTGGGAGGGAGGCTCCTGTACGCCTGCCTCTGCTTCTGTCCCCAGAGACCTCGGGCCTCTGCTCAAGCACACGGTCTGAGCAGGCCGCCTGCCTGGACCCTCTGCAGTGCCAGTGAAGCTTCCTGCAAGGCCCAGGCTGTCAGGGCCTCTTTCACCGGCAGCTCAAGGCTCCGGGCCGGGGCTCTCGGGTAGCCAGGCTCTGGGGGTCTAGGGGAAGCTGCAGTCTGGGGTCTACTGGGAGCAGCCCCAGGCAAAGGGAGGAGGCATTAATCTTCATTTTGGGCCCTTATGGTGTAAACAGGAGAAATATGATCCTGGTAACCTAACGTGAATGCAAATCACACCGTCAGAGTAATAAAGCACCTGAAAGCCCGACACACAAAAGCAACACCATATGTATGAAGACAACCTGCATAAATTATAAATTACATCATAAAAATTGATTGCCTATTTGAATAGTTCCAAAGTGAGACACCTAAGCTGACTTCCGCCCTCCGTGGCTTTGGGGAAAGGTCAGGGAGCGCATTCCCCCGAGTGGCCGCGGACGGGGTGACGGCCTAGGGTCTCCCGGCAGCGCAGCGCCGCGGACCAGCCTGGTGGCACCAGGGACAGGGAGCGCACTGCCAGCTCTGAGCCACAAGGAGGGGACAGGCCCGCAAGCACAGGGGCCCTGCGAGGCTCGGGCCGCTGGGGCGAGAGGCGTCCCTGGGGCTGCTGTGCGTCAGGGCCAGTCGGGGTCCTGGAACCCCCCTCCGGCCACCCTTCCTGACCCCCAGGCCAGAGAGGTTGCCCCTAAATCCCAGCCCCGTGCTGCTGCTGCCCAGAAGCCACTGCGATTCCAGCTCGGACCCAGAGGTCCCGAGGGGTGCCTCTGCCCCAGAAGGGCTCTCTGTGGCCGCCCGGGTGTGGGAGTGTGCGCACGGGCGGGGTGTGGGCGCGGGGAGTTGTGCGAGTCCCTGCCCGTCTACACCTGCCTGGCCAAGAGGCCCAGGCCCCTGGAGGAACCGAAAACGCCCTCCAGGGCGCCTACCGAGTGGAGCGCCCACTGTGCCCTCGGGTCTGCGCCTCCAGGCTCTTCTGACTCGAGGACCGAATCCACCGCCCGCCACCCCTTGGAGGGGCCTGCGCCCCTGGGGTCCACCCTGCTTCTTTCCCGCTGCGTGGAGGCCCGGAGTCTGGCCTCTGGTCCCCACACCCCGCCCCGACCTCCATGTCCCCCCACCCCGCTGGGCCTCTGCGATCTCCCCCCCACCCCGACCACCCCCCTTCTCAGCTTCGGATGACCCCCTCGCCATACACCACCCACCCCACCCATCTGGCCTTTGAGCTACCCCGAGCGAGGACCCTGGGCGCCGCCTTCCCAGCCCCGAAGGCCGCACCCACACCCCCACCACCCCCACCTGCACCCCTTCCCACCGACCCCAGAGCTGGAGCTGTGCGGGGTCAGGGAGGGAGAGCCCAGGCCGGGGCCGCGAGGGGAGCCCGTTCTGACCGAGTCTTCGCGAGCCCCATGGGCCTCAAAGGAAACAGGAGCCAGTGGGGTCGCACCCCCTCCCCACAGCTCGGAGCCCCACGGAGGCAGGGAGGCCATCGGTGGGCGCCACCACCCATCCCGCGACTCTCCATCTCCACCCTGGGCGACCTTGCTGGGGTAACTCTCCGGGGGCCTGCGCCCAACACTGGGGGCCCTGACCCACGGTGTGCCCAAGGCTAGAGAGAGCGGCCTAGGGTCCCCGCTAAGGCCTGCGTCAGGGCCCAGCCTTAGGGGCCCAGGTCCCGCTGGGCGCCCACCCTCCCTCCTCCACCCGCCTCCATCTCCTGATTTCCCGCCACTGGATCCCTCGGGGGCCTTTGTCGTGCCGGTCTGTCTCTGGTGTGGCCGCGCGTCGCCTTAAAGGGCCCGGCCCCCCAGCTCGGTCTCCGCGGCCACCGGAATGACAAAGGCTGAAATGGGATTACACCAATCTGATCCCATTAAGCCTCCCTCCCCCCTTCCCTCCCCCACCAAGCCAGGCCTGGGCTCCGGTGAACTCAGATCCCCTGCCCGGTCCCTCACCCCCGGCCCCCAGCCTGACTTGTGCCCTAGCACCTGCAGTGGCCACCCCGCAGCGAGCTGAGCGCCTTGGGGGTTTGGAAGTGGCTGCTTGACCCCAGGGTGGGAGCGCGGCCCTGGCTCTGAATGACAAAAGGCGAGCCTGCCCCAGCTCGGAGGGTAACCCTTGGTGTGGGGGGTGGGGGCGACCGCACCAGGCCTTGGACGGGCCTCCCTGCAGGCAGGCGGGATCCGTGCAGCCCAGGCTGTCTGTAACCAAGCTGGGTGATTCAGCCTCGGAGCTTCCAGGACAGCGGCCCCACCGTGCCAGCCAGGTAGCTGGGGCCTAGGGTGCGAGTAGAATCAGCGATGATGTGGCCCTGTACTCAGCGCTTTCCCTGCCCACTCCTATCCCACAGTCGCTGGGGAGGCAGGGGTGAGGTCCCCTGTCTGCAGAGGTAGTGGCTGGACCACTAGGAGAAAGGGGGCCTCCAGCAGGACAAGGCTTGCCGTGGGGTCTGTTCCGGATCTCTCCCAAACCTGATCTCTGTCTCTCCACAAGCCTTGGGTGCTGAGGACAAGACCACTGGCCCCCTCTCCGGGTCAGGGGCCTGTTGGGGATGGGGTGGGAGGTGGAGGGCGGCAGAGGGAAGGGCTTCCAGGCAGCCCTCTTGCTGGTGGTTATGGGATGGTAGGGTGGGGAATGGGGGTGCTTTGGTCCTGTTTCTAGTTTCCCTTTTTCTTAACAGAATCCAGCATCTTTATTTGGAATTGGCCAGATGCTGCGGGAGAAGGAGCCCAGAGTAGTGCAAAGGGCACAGGAAGGGGGCGGGGTGCAGATCCTAGTAGAGACTCCCCTCGGCTAAACTGGACCAAACCAGTTCACCCATCTGAACCTTTGTTTGTTTCTTCATCTGATGACTCAGCCCAAGGGTCGAACCTTCCAGAAGTCTTGGTGTCCGAGATGTCTTGGTCTCCGGGGAGGTTAATGATGTAACACAGAGGAAGTGAATGGTAACATCAGGCCACGGTAGCAGCCCAGCTCCAAACTCAGGCCGCCTGGGCTCCCATCCTTGGGCAGTTAACTCTCCGACCTCAGTAGGGAGCCTCCTCTGTGCACTCCTGAGGACCCTCTCAACCTGTGCGGTGAGACGGTAGCCCCAAGGCCGAGAGCCCCTGGGCGTGGCCCTGCGGTTCAGGAGAGCCCTGCTCTGGCTCATTCTTAGTCTTCTGCATGATGCCAGCAGGGGAGGTCTCGGTGGATGTGTAAATCATGACTAATGACGTGAAGTCTCATTTCAGAAAGGCCTTCATCATTTCTAATATTTGCAGTGACTCCTTTGCACAGACACCCATCTCCCTCCAGAGGTGGGATTCTTTAGGAAGCTGGTAGGAGCCTGAGCATTGAAAAACTTAGAACGTAAATGCTGTGGGGTCACCACCCTCGGTCAGAGAATCTCCAAGTTGTGAACCCTCTGGCTAGACTCATCACTTGGGGCTCCGTGCCATCCGGAGAGCCGACCTTCATGGGGTCATCGGGAACACAGCGAAGCAGTCATTTCACAGGTATGTATGTGATTTTTTACTTTTAGGCTTTAGAGTATTGATCATCTTTTAAATGTTTATCAATAGTTTTGAAGTGGAGTCCCATTTTCCATGACCATGGCTGGACTTTTCTCGCCAATAATTTTCATATTTCAGCATTTTGAAAGCCATAAATTGCCAGAAAAGAATGATAATCGCCCATCTTTAAATGAGAAATTGTTAATTTGGGATTTATAAAGGACTTTCCTTAATGAATAATAGTGAAGACAGATTTGTCTTCCTGCCTCATTTTGCAAAGTCACATTTGTAAAGTCAGAAGATTTCCATTCTTCCCCCTAATTACTCTCTCCCTCCAGGAGGCAGGTCTGCAGCAGAGTAGAGGCCGCCCTGCCCCGGGGATGAGGCCAGTGGACTCCAGCGGTGCCCTGGGTTCCCAAGAGCACCTCTGGAGGCCGCCGTCTGCCTCCCCCAGCACCACCTCTATGCAGAGCACCTCCATCTGGAATGTCCGGCATTGGTGGCTCAACAGTCTTTGTGGTGGTGTGGCACTGTCCCACGAATGCCAGAGGTGCCACCCAGTCACGTGACAGCCAAAAGTGCCCGCAAGGAGAGGGGAGCTGTCCCCAGCTGAGACCTCTGTTGGCACTGTGCTAGGCATGGGGGACCCGACAGGAGTCTGGGTGCTGTCCACACCGTGGGCCCTCGGCGCCAAGGATAAGACAGCTACTTCCAAACTAATGGCAAGGCCCTCATCCCCAGCCAGCAGACCGCCGTGGGGTGAGCAGAGGCCTTGAGCCGGGCGGAGGCCGTGGGATGAGCAGGCCTTCGCCAGCACCTCTCCCAGCTCCCCAGACAATGAGTCTGTGGAGGAGCAGCTCCAGCCCCCGCCTTGAATCCACGCAGCAGGGCTTGCATCCAAGACTGTCCCAGACTGGCTGCCTAGAGCTCGGTGCCCTCTGGGGTCACCCCAGTTCCTCCACTAAGACGCCACCTTGGCTCCAGTGTTCCTGCTCCACAGAAGTCACATCCGCTTCAGAAGCTAGAGGAGCCACGTCACCCTTTTGAGCTGAGCAGCTGGGCTGGCTCCTGGGGAATCACAGTTCTCGGGCCACCTGGGCTTAGAGCCCACAAGGAACCCACCCTGTGGGCAGCGTCTCTCTCTTCAGAGACAACTCCTGCTCTGCAAATGTTGAGACACACTTGGTTCAGTGTCCCACTTCCTTGGACTCAGGACAACAGTGCCCTCGGGGTGTCTTGGGGACATGAGGGCCCCCGTGGTGGTTGTCCCCGGGCAGCCCTGAGCTCGTGGGGTGTGTTGGCCCCGCTCCCCACCGGGTCATGTGGGCCTTTGGGAAGCTTTCTCAAAATGAGTCGATACTAATACTAATAACGCTAATGGTCCTTCCACCCCACATTACCCTGCTCCGGCCACCCGACAGCCACATAAATGGAGGGGTGTCCAGCCTCATTTGGAGACATTTAGCCAAGTCGTTGGTGAGGTCAGAGCCCACAGATTCCAAGCAATTCAGCACATTAAGCCCGTAGCCGGCCAACATCCCCACACTTGCACTGCTTCAGCTGGAGGAATTTGGATGCTTTCAGGGAACTTTATCATTGGCATGATTTCTTCTTGGCACAGTTGCCTTGGTCTTGGAATACTGATTTGGTAAGATGAGCCCCTGTGCCCCCCAGGCTTCAGGTCAAATCTCCCTGTCTCTTCCTCCAGGTGGGAGACATACCTGATGTGGAAACATGGGAGGAGACCGGAGTCAGCTGGACACCAGCCAGTGGCTGGCGAGAAGACAGGAATCAAAGCTGCCAGTGCTCCCCAAATGAATTGATTACCTCCATGTGCTCCCAACCAGCATTCCAGAAGATTCATCTGAAAATGAGCAAAGATTCCAGGGTACATCTGAAAAAAACCAAAATGATGAATGTGGCTGGGGATTTTTTAAGGAGAAGCATAATGAGGAGAGGCACTTGCTCTAATAAAAGCAAACAACAAACGTCCATGGGTGATGCGCCCTCTTCTGAGCACTTGACATTCATTAATTAATTGAATCCTCACAACAATCCTACGAGGTAGGTATTATGTTTAACTGTATGAAATGGCTGGTAGTTGCTAGCATTTTGGACCTATAAAGTGGCAATTTTGTATTATTGTCACCCACATTTTACAGATGGCAAAATGTGGTGACACAGAGAGGTTAAGTATGGTCCCAAGTTCGTCCAGATACCCTGGCTGCAGGGTTGGTGCTCATGAGGTTACATTATATAATTGACATCTTCAGAAATAGAATCTAGAATACATGAAGATTTAATCTATGATAAAGAAAGCTCCACAAACCTGTGGGCCAAGAAGAATTATTGCATATACGGTATTTGCTAAAACTGGCTAATTGGGGAAGAAGATCTTCACCTCCCACCTTACCATGGATCAATTACAGATGGATTACAGAATTCAGTGTATAAAAGGAAACCTTCAAAACCTAGGAAAGAGGATTAGCTAAATAATTATCTGCTGAGTGGGGAGGACACAAGGAAAGAATAGCAAAGCTGTCTATATAAAAAACGGAAGCTCCTGTTCATTAAAAAGATCATAAAACAATTAAAAATACCAGGAACACTGGGAAAAATACTTGTCAGAAACATGACAAAGGGGATTAATATGTTTCCACATCAATGACTAGAATAAAAGGGAAAGGAAGTTGGGAAGGGGCATGGATGGGCATTTCATGGAAGGTGAAAAGCAAACTCATTGATCCCACACATATTTATGGGGTCGCATTACTTGTCAAACACTGTTCTGGTCTTTTTGGGATGTAGCTGGCATTCTAGGGGGTGAGAGTGACACTAAACAAATCAATAAATGGATGTCATATAATACCAGGTGTTATGCAGGTGATAGGAAGGAAAACAAAGCTAGGTAAAGAGGTAGAGGGTGGGAGTACTATTTTAGATAAGGAGGTCAGGGTCAACCCTGTTGATAAGGTGACAGTGGGTAGCTCCCTGAAAGGAGGGAGCAAGAAATGCACAGATCTGGGGGAAGAACATTCTAGGCAGAAGGATCAGCAATGAGACTACTGTGCCTGGATCAAACTGGCAAGGAGTAGAAGGAGAGTGGTGGCTGAGACAATGGGGTTGTAGCCAGACATCTGATGATGGAAGGCTTCGGAGGCTCTGGAAGTAGTTAGGATTTTATTTCAAGTGATACAGGAAACCATTGGAGGGTTGAGAGCAGAGGAATGCATACTTTTTTCTTTAATTGCTAATAAACATATACAATGGATCAAATTCAAAGAGATATAAATTAAGACCAAAATGAAGTAACACTTTAATCCTTTAACCAAGTTTTTAATATAAAAGTAATATAAGAATTTATAATAGGAAAAGTTTGTAAGACCAGACACTGATACAGTACAGTAAGGTGGCATCATTCATGGCTGGAGGAAGCACATCCATTCGATAAATAATGATTGAGCAGTCACCCTAAGCCAGACAGTCTTTAAGGAGCTAGAGAGATGGCTATAAACAAGAGAGACAAGGGATCCAGGTTCAGAGATAGGGCACATTTTTTTTCTCTCAGTCTATTTTAAATCTGTAAGCAACAAACTTTACTATCAAAAAATGAATAAAAAAACCACTGTTACTACTTTTAGTCAGCATTGTAACTAGAGGTTGTAACCAAAGCAGTAAGATAAGAAAAATGAAAAGGTGTAAGGATGAAGAGGGGGAAATGAAAGCATACATTTTTTTTTGAAAGCATACGTTTAAAAAAAACAATAAAAATATAAGATAAGGGGCTCCTGAGTGGCTCAGTCGATTGAGTGTCTGCCTTCAATTCAGGTCATGATCTCAGGGTCCTGAGACTGAGCCCCACATCAGGCTTCCTGCTCTCCCTCTGCCTCTGCCTCCCTCTCTCTCTGTCTCTCATGAATAAATAGATAAAATCTTTAAAATATATGAGATAATTGGGGAAAATTACAAAAATTTTCTCGAGATACATTAAAGAATATAAAAAGAAATGGAGAGAGACACCATGATTGTCGATGGAAGGATCCAGTGTCATAAATGTGTCAATTATTCCCAAACTGTTTTATAAGATTCAGCGTCATTCCTTTCAAAACCCTAGGAGGATTTTTAAAGAATTTGGGTTAAGAATAAACATGATACACCTGAAGAAGAAAATACAAGGGTATATCCTATAAGATATCAAATTCTAGTAAATGAGGAAATGTAGTATTGCCATCAGAATAGACAAATTGAACAGTGAAACAGAATTGAAGGTCCAGTGCATATAATACCCCATGTATATGTGTAAAATTGATTTATCACAGAGTTTTAAATAAATAGTGCGGAAACAAGTGATTATCTCTCCAGAAAAAGTAAAACTGGGGACGTTTGCCTTTGGCTCAGGGAGTGATCCCAGAGTTCTGGGATCAAGTCCTGCAACAGGCTCCCCGAAGGAACCTGCTTCTCCCTCTACCTGTGTCTCTGCCTCTCTCTCTGCATCTCTCATGAGTAAATAAAGAAAATATTTTTAAAAAATTAAACTGATGCTTCCCTCACACACCACACACATAAATTACAATTAGATTAAAGATATTGATGTAAAAGACAAAATTTTAAAAATAGAAGCAAATATAGAAGAATATTGTTTCCAAAAGATTTCTTCAACAGGTTACAAAATGCATGGCTCATCAAATTACAGCATTTTTTTTTAAGCCACAAACTAGAAGAAAATCTTTGTAAGGAATTGGTATAAAGAACAATAAAAGAGCTGCTACTAATGAAAAAGGAATAGATTAATCAGTAAGAAATAAGAAAAGTATATATTTCATAGATGAGAAACATGATTGGCAAGTAAATTTATGAGTATATGCTCAATCTAATTTGTAACCAGAAAAATTTAATTAAGGCCACTATGAAATATCATTTTACATCTATCAGATTGGCAAAAAATTTGAAAGCCTGACAATACCAAGTGGGAGCAAAGGTGTGGAGACGTGGAACCCTCACGTACAGATGGTGGGATGTAGATTCATACAGCCATGTTGGAAAATGACTTGTTTATTGTGAAGTGAAATATGTGCACAGCCATGTGGCAATTTTATTTTTTAGGTATTACTCTAAAACAGTGGTGTATACAGACTAAATATATAAGGAGTAATGAGAAACTGATGGTTTTAAGGAAACCTATTTAGTTAAACTTCCAAATGTCCTCCTATCTGTTCTGCTTTCACCAAGGCATCCTGTTCCACTTTCCCTCCACCACACCCAGTCTTTGGTGCATCACTCCAGGTTGTAAAAAATATTGTAGACTGTCAGGCAAAGGTGCAATGAGAGATTCTGGTGTCAACGTTATAAAAGAGAATGTCCCATAAACCTTCTGCAAGTCGGGATCCCTGGCTGGCACAGCGGTTTGGTGCCTGCCTTTGGCCCAGGGCGCGATCCTGGAGACCCAGGATCGAATCCCACATCGGGCTCCCGGTGCATGGAGCCTGCTTCTCCCTCTGCCTGTGTCTCTGCCTCTCTCTCTCTCTCTCTGTGACTATCATAAAAAAAAAAAAAAAAAACCTTCTGCAAGTCAAGTAGTTTCCGATTTATTGTTTTCAGAGACACGGAGGGGAACCAAATCCAGTTATTAACTGGAACATTGTTAAAAAATACTGTTTAACAAGTAGAGAAATAAGATCACAGGAAGTTAAGTTAAAAATAAATTTTAAAAAAGATTTTATTTATTTGCTCATGAGAGACAGAGAGAGAGAGAGAGAGAGGCAGAGACACAGGCAGAGGGAGAAGCAGGCTCCATGCAGGGAGCCCAATGCGGGACTCAATCTCGGGACTCCAGCATCACGTCCTGGGCAGAAGGCAGGTGCTAAACCGCTGAGCCATCTAGGGATCCCCACAAAAAATAAATTAAAAAATTTAAACATCTCTGCATGGCAGAGACATGTAATAAGGTGACCAGTAAATGACCTTTCAGGATGCAAGTATTATGATTAAATTTTGTGGAGAAAATGAATGGAAACGCAACTTCAAAGGGGAGAAAGGGAGCAATGTAAGCTTTCTGAGCTTCGAAGACCCTAGTCATGTCATTTTAAGTGGTATGATGCCCCATACAAAATTGCTATGGTGCTTGTATTCCACTGGACGTATTGCTACTCTTATCTGGTTTTAAAATTGAAGTATAATTAACATACTCCGTTATATTAGTTTCAGGTGTATAGTATGCAATTCAATCCAACAATTATATACATTCCTCAGTCCCACCAGCGTAATCATAGTCACCACTTGCACTGGACATATTTATTTTTATTTTTTAATTTTTTAAAAAGATTTTATTTATTTATTAATGAGGGACACACAGAGAGAGAGGTAGAGACATAGGCAGAGAGAGAAGCAGGCTCCATGCAGGGAGTCCAATGTGGGACTCGATCCCGGGTCTCCAGGATCACGCCCTGGGCCAAAGGCAGGCGCCAAACCGCTGAGCCACCCATGGATCCCTGGACAGATTTTTTTAAATGGTATACCTTGAAGAGCTATCAGAGCTAACTCTAAAACGAGACAAATAACAGTGTATTTACTAGCCATTCACAATCAGATTAGTTATATTCCTTCTTTGTATATTTGACAAAATTCCTTATTTTTTCCTTTTTTCCTTATAGAACAGGAATGACGTTAAAGACAGTGTACTTGGAATGAAATGAAATAAAGCTATGTTATCTAAAGAAATGCTATCATTTTAAAATGTTAATATTTACAATGTATCAAAATTCTATCCTTTTCAACTCTTAAACCGATGATAAAAATCTGAGGTTTCAACTTATTTATTTATTTTTAAAAGATTTTATTTATTAGAGAGAGAGATAGCAAAAGAGAGAGCATAAGGAGGGGCAGAGGGAGAAGCAGACCTCCCCCCGCCCAGTGAGTAGGGAGCCTGAGGTGGGGCTCAATCTCAGGACCCTTGGGTCATGACCTAAGCCAAGGGCAGATGTTTCGCTGAATGAGTTACCCAGGTGCCTAAGATTTCAGCTTTAAAAAATGGAAGAGGAGGGGCTCCTTGGTGGCTGTTGGTTAAGTGGCTGCCTTAGGCCCAGGTCATGATCCTGGCATCCTGGAATGGAGTCCCACGGTGGGCTCCCCACTCTACCAGGAGTCTGCTTCTCCCTCTTCCTCTGCCCCTCCCCACCACTCGTACCCTCTCTTTCACTCTCAAATAAATAAAGTCTTTTAGAAAAATGGAAGAGGATATATAATTCTTCAAATTCTTTTAGAGAGTAAGAGAGGGGAAACTTGGAGACCTTGGGCCTGCAGGAACTCTCCGACACCTGCACCGGAAAGGTGAACAAGAATATTCTTGGCAGCCTGCATGGTGATGGCCAAAATCTGGGATTGCAAATCAAGAGGAGAATGAATAGTAAACTGTGGTCCATTCACATTCTGGAATAGTACAAATGGATGAACTTCAGTGACACACAGCATAGAGAAATCTTGGAAAATCAGTAAGGTGGAAAAAATAGGCTTTCGGATTTATAAAGCTCAGAAACAAACAGAACGATGTGGTATATGACTAAAGTATTTTTTTGAAGATTTTATTTATTTATTCATGAGAGACAGAGAGAGAGAGAGAGGCAGAGACACAGGCAGAGGGAGAAGCAGGCTCCATGCAGGGAGCCTGACGCAGGACCTGATCCCGGGTCTCCAGGATCACGCCCTGGACTGAAGGCAGACGCTCAACCACTGAGCCACCCGGGCGTCCCACTAAAGTTTTTTTTTTTTTAAGCAAGGAGACAATTAGCACAAAATTCAAGATAGTTATTACCTCTGGCAGAGGCACTGGGATAGTGAGTTACTTTATTACTCATTTTCTTTTTTTTTTTTAATTTTTTTTTTATTTTTATTTGTTTATGATAGTCACAGAGAGAGAGAGAGAGGCAGAGACACAGGCAGAGGGAGAAGCAGGCTCCATGCACCGGGAGCCCGACGTGGGATTCGATCCCGGGACTCCAAGATCGCGCCCTGGGCCAAAGGCAGGCGCCAAACCGCTGCGCCACCCAGGGATCCCACTTTATTACTCATTTTCATAGCTGATTACATCTATTTCATTCATCTAATTTCAAATGTTCACCAATTTTTATTTTGAAAATCTTCAAACATATAGGAGAGTTGAAAGAACAGCAAGCGAACATCTATATACACTTTGCCTACATTCTCCATTTGTTAACAATTTATTTTTATTGCTTATGGCTGTGGAATCATTCTAAACCTTCATGTACCTTCTGAGAATAAAGACATTGGCCTACGTTACTTGAACCATCATCAGTCTAAGAAGACTGACAGGAATTCTCCAACAGCATCTCATGTCCAGCCTATATTTGGATTTCATCAACCATCTCACACTTTTTAAATAAATTTTATTTATTTAAATAAATAATTTAAAATTTATTTAAATAAATGTTATTTATTTATTTGAGAGAGGGAGAGCACAAATGGAGTTGGGTGGCAAAGGGAGAGGAAGAAGCAGGCTCCCTGCTGAGCAGAGAGCCTGATGCGATGTGGGGTCTCAATCCCAGAGGATCGAGATCATGACCTGGGATTGTGATCTGAGCCAGAGGCAGACCCCCAACCTACTGAGCCACCCAGATGCTCCCCCCCATCTCACATTTGATAACTTCATGAACGACCAGCTTCCAATCAAGGTTCATTAAGTTGCCCTTGGTTATTATAAATTTTAGTCTCTCTTACTCTAGAATTATGCACCTGACAATGACTTTTTAAAAAAATATGTATTTATTTTTGAGAGAGAATGAGAGAGAGCACAAGCGTGAGGGGCAGAGGGAGAGGGATGGAGAATCTCAAGTAGGCTCCACACTGAGCACAGAGCCCAGTGTGGAGCTCGAACTCATGACCCTGAGACCATTACCTGAGCTAAAATCAAGAGTGAGATGCTCAACCAACTGAGCTACCCAGACGCACCCTGACATTGACTTTTTGGAGACTTCAGGCAATATTCTTATAGAATTCCTTCCTGACTAGCATTGTCCAAGTAGTGTTTCACTATCCTCTGTGTTTCCTACAGGTAATTAAAGTCCTTGGGGCGTGGGATGGCTCTAGGAAAAGAAAAACAATGCATTTTATTGCATAAGAGTCTTTCATTTTTATGTACTCAAATCTGTCAATTTTTCTAAGCTTTTGGTTTTTATATCTCCATGAGACAAGACTTCTCCAGGATTATAAAAATATTCCACCTATTTCTAGTATTTTTGTATCTTCTGTTTTTACATTTCGCCTCAATCTATTTGGAATTTATTTTTGCATATGGTGGGGTAGGAGTTGAAGTATACTTACCCCTAAAGGCATAGCCCATTATCCCTCCTCCCCCCATTAAATGGCTCATACTTACCGCCGATGTGACGTGCTACTTTTATCATGTCCTATATTCCCATCTATCTCAGTCCATTTTATAGAACCCAGGAAAACTCAATCTATTTGTTACGGGACAAGGAAGAGAACAGGAGAGGGAACAACATGTGCAAAGATGGGAAGGCAATCAAATGGCACCTTCTAGAAAAAGCAAGGCCAGCGTGCTTATGGGAGGGTGGCTTGTGGAGGGGAGGTCGGAGGAGGAGTGGAACAAGATCACATGGCACTTATGCAGGACGAGGTAAGCAACCAGATTTAATTCCAGGGATGCCAGAAGCCGCCAGCATTGAGAGCACAAGTATTTCAGGAGCTGACTTACATTTTATTTATTTATTATTATTTTTTAAATAATAAATTTATTTTTTATTGGTGTTCAATTTGCCAACATACAGAATAACACCCAGTGCTCATCCCTTCAAGTGCCCCCCTCAGTGCTCGCCACCCATTCACCCCCACCCCCGCCTTCCTCCCCTTCCACCACCCCTAGTTCGTTTCCCAGAGTTAGGAGTCTCTCATGTTTCTGATATTTCCTACCCATTGCTTCTCCCTTCCCTTCTATCCCCTTTCACTATTATTTATATTCCCCAAATGAATGAGACAATATAATGTTTGTCCTTCTCCGATTGACTTACTTCACTCAGCATAATACCCTCCAGTTCCATCCACGTTGAAGCAAATGGTGGGTATTTGTCGTTTCTAATGGCTGAGGAATATTCCATTGTATGCATAGACCACAGCTTCTTTATCCATTCATCTGTCGATGGACACCGAGGCTCCTTCCACAGTTTGGCTATCGTGGCCAGTGCTGCTATAAACATCGGGGTGCAGGTGTCCCGGCGTTTCATTGCATCTGTATCTTTGGGGTAAATCCCCAGCAGTGCAATTGCTGGGTCGTAGGGCAGGTCTATTTTTAACTCTTTGAGGAACCTCCACACAGTTTCCCAGAGTGGCTGCACCAGTTCACATTCCCACCAACAGTACAGGAGGGTTCCCCTTTCTCCGCATCCTCTCCAACATTTGTGGTTTCCTGCCTTGTTAATTTTCCCCATTCTCACTGGTGTGAGGTGGTATCTCATTGTGGTTTTGATTTGTATTTCCCTGATGGCAAGTGATGCAGAGCATTTTCTCATGTGCGTGTTGGCCATGTCTATGTCTTCCTCTGTGAGATTTCTCTTCATGTCTTTTGCCCATTTCATGATGGGATTGTTTGTTTCTTTGCTGTTGCGTTTAATAAGTTCTTTATAGATTTTGGAAACTAGCCCTTTATCTGATACGTCATTTGCAAATATCTTCTCCCATTCTGTAGGGTGTCTTTTAGTTTTGTTGACTGTATCCTTTGCTGTGCAAAAGCTTCTTATCTTGATGAAGTCCCAATAGTTCATTTTTGCTTTTGTTTCTTTTGCCTTCGTGGATGTATCTTGCAAGAAGTTACTGTGGCCGAGTTCAAAAAGGGTGTTGCCTGTGTTCTCCTCTAGGAATTTGATGGACTCTTGTCTCACATTTAGATCTTTCATCCATTTTGAGTTTATCTTTGTGTATGGTGCAAGAGAGTGGTCTAGTTTCATTCTTCTGCATGTGGATGTCCAATTTTCCCAGCACCATTTATTGAAGAGACTGTCTTTCTTCCAGTGGATAGTCTTTCCTCCTTTGTCGAATATTAGTTGACCATAAAGTTGAGGGTCCACTTCTGGATTCTCTACTCTGTTCCATTGATCTACGTGTCTGTTTTTGAGAGTTAGAACAAATTATTTTAAGATTTGTGTGGAATCAGAAAAGACCCCGAATAGCCAGGGGAATTTTAAAAAAGAAAACCATAGCTGGGGGCATATCAGTGCCAGATTTCAGGTTGTACTACAAAGCTGTGGTCATCAAGACAGTGTGGTACTGGCACAAAAGTTGACTTACATTTTAAAAGGAGGTTTGATGAAAAGGGCAGCGGCAGAAGCAGGAAGAGCAGCTTGGGGCTTTGGGAGTAACCTGGTGCTTGGATGTGTGTGCTGAGCTGGAGAGGATGAGGAGTAGGCTGGTAAGGAAGGAGAGAAGTCCCCCACGGCCCCTGTGCATTTGGGGCACGGGGTGCTGGCGAGGGGTGCTGGCGAGAGCGAGGTGCTACATACTAAGATGAGGCATATATGAGGGAGGGTTATGTTGGGAAGGAATGCTGAATTTTTGTTGTGGGAAGTGCACTCGAGGTGACTCTTAGGTACCAGAGGCACTGTGGTTGGCCAACCCAACGCCTCTTCCCAGCCCCTGTTTTCTCTTTCCCACCCACAGAACAGAGGCTGGAAAAGAGAGGTACCATATTTGCTCTTGCAATGTTTCTGCATACGGCCACATGACCAAGTTCTGGCCAATGAGACAGTTTTTTTTTCTTTTTTTAAGATTTTATTTATTTATATGAAAGGGAGAGAGAGTGAGCCAATGAGCACAGGAGCAGGGGGAGGGGCAGAGGGAGAAGCAGACGCCCCACTGAACAGGGAGCCCAATGTGGGGCTCGATCCCAGGACCCAGAGATCATGACCTGAGCTGAAGGCAGACGCTTAACCGACTGAGCCACCCAGGTGCCCCCTCAATGAGACAGTTGTAAAGGGAAAATTTGCTGGAGAAGGTGGAAAATCTGGGAATGGCTTTGCTTTCCTGATCAAAAGGGTAGATGTGGCTTTTGCCATCCCTTTATCTACCGATGTGAATGCAATGTCTGGAGCTGGGGCAGCCATCTTGCTAACAATAACAGCATGAAAGAACCTGATTTTTTTTTTTTTAATAACACTGCTGAGTCACAGCGTCAGCCCTGGACTGTCTGCCTCAAAATATTTTCTGTGATACAATTCAATCTCTTTAATGCTCAAGCCTCCCTCTGATACTTGAGTGTTCTTTTATTTGTAGCTCCGAGCACTCCTAACCATGCAATGGCCAAATATCTACTTAGCAGTGGGTAGAAGAGTCTAGAACTCAGGAGAGAAGGACAGCTAGAGATAAATTTGGAAGGCAGGGGCAAATATTGAAAGGCTTGAGCCTAGAAGAGATCATTTAGGGAGGTCCTATAGGTACAGGTCCTGAGCCCTGGGACACTCGATATTTGGAAGTCAAAAGAGGAGGAGGAGCAGCCAGCAAAGAAGACCAAGAGGGACAAGAGTGTGTTGTGTGTGTATGTATGTACGCACAAATACATCCTTGCTTCGGGAGTCACATGCTAAAGGTATGTGCACTGCTCTGCAACCTGAACATTTTATTTAGCAGTATATTCTGGAAACCTTCCCCTGCCAGTACCTTATTCTTTGTAACGGCCAATTATTAGTCTACTACATGGAAATTCCATAATTTATGTGTATTTATTTATTTATTTGAGAGATAGCGAGAGAGAGAGAGCACGAGCAGGGGTGAGGGCCAGAGGGAGACGCAGACTCCCCGCTGAGCAGGGAGCCTGATGCAGGGCTCGATCCCTGGACCCTGAGATCGTGACCTGAGCTGAAGGCAGACGCTCAACCAACTCAGCCACTCACGTGCCCCATGTGTCATTCACTTAATAAGGACTTTCCTCCTATTGCTTATAAATGGAGTTGGTAAAAGAAAAAATAAGGGAATTGGTATGATTAGCTAACCATTTGCAGAAACAGAAGATTTTCACAAATGGAAGAGAGATGAAAAGTTTGACTGTAACAAAGTTCCAGAAAGCAACAGGAGGTGTCCTAGAAGAGAAATGGAGGTTTCTATCATTATGGGTGAGGAAAGACTTCTTTTTTTTCTTTTTAAAAAATATTTTATTTATTCACTCATGAGAGACACAGAGAGAAAGAGGCAGAGACACAGGCAGAGGGAGAAGCAGGCTCCCTGTGGGGAGCTCGATGTGGGACTCGATCCCAGGACCCTGGGATCACACCATGAGCAGAAGGCAGATGCTCTACCACGGAGCCCCCCAGTGCCCCGAGGAAGGACTTTCTAAGTGTAGTAACCAAGGGCTTGTCACACGTGTCCAAAATCTGCACATTAAAAAATTGCAAAGTTTAAAAAGGAAATGAAATGAGAAACATTTAATAACATGTGACTTGTAGGGGGTAATGCCCTCCCCGCTTGTGCATCATTAAGAGAAAGATAAATACTCCAAAAGAAAAGTGAGCAGAGGACATGGAGAGGGGACAACTACAAAATGCCAAGTGTCTTTAAACATAAAAAGATAAAACACTACTGCAACCCAGCAGTGTTGAAATGCAGAAGAACCAAGAGATCCTCATTTTTGCTTTTAAAATTGGAAAAACTTAAATAAAATGTTTAGTCCCGTATTGGGGAAGTGCTGGGAACCAGGCAGCCGCATTCCTGGCTGGTGAGTGTTTAAATCATATTAGCTATTTTTTTTGACATGAAAAGTTGTTCATGCTCATTTAAGTTTAAAGAAGTAGGTTATCGTGACAATTAAGGGCTCCGTGTGATTATTGATTGGATCTTGGATGAGAGGAAAATCAGCTATAAAAGACATTATTGGGACAATTGAGGAGATTTGAATATGGACTGCATATTATATCATATCAATGGTAACTATCTGGGGAGTGATAATGGTCTTGTAGTTACGACAGAGAAAGTCCTTGTGCTTATTTATTTAAGGGTGAAAAATCATGATGTTGGTAATTTACTTTCAAATGGCTCTGCATAGTGTGTGTGCTCATTGTCATCTATGTATCGTCCTATATCGTCTGTGTGACATCTATCTGCAGATCACCAAGATGTGAAAATGTTGGGACGCCTGGGTGGCTCAGTTGGTTGAGCATCTGACCTCGGCTCGGGTCATGATCTCAGGGTCCTGGGATCGAGCCCTGTATGGGGCAGGGGCATGTCCCTGCTCAGCGGGGAGCCTGCTTCTCCTTCTCCCTCTGCCCCTCCCTCCATTCATGCTCTCTCTCTTTCAAAAATATAAATTAAAATAAATAAATAAATACATACATACATACATACACAAATAATAAAATAGATCTATCTTTAAAAAAACCCATAAAAGGGATCCCTGGGGGGCGCAGCAGTTTGGCGCCTGCCTTTGGCCCAGGGCTTGATCCTGGTGACCCGGGATCGAATCCCACGTCGGGCTCCCTGCATGGAGCCTGCTTCTCCCTCTGCCTATGTCTCTGCCTCTCTCTCTCTCTCTCTCTGTGTGACTATCATAAAAAAAACAAAACAAAACAAAACATAAAAGATGTGAAAATGTGAATAACTGGTGAATGCAGATGAGGTTTCTCTGAGTGTTTGCCGAAATATGCCTTTCTGTGGGCTTGAAAAACTTCAAAAGAAATACTTGAAGGGAAGAGTAGGCTACAAGATAGCTTGAAGAACATTATTTTGTGTTTTAAAGATCTGTTTGTTGGGGGGTGGGGGAGAGGCAGAGGGAGGAAGAGTGCGGGGCTCACAAGCAGGCTCTGGGCTGAGTGCAGGGGCGGTGGCGGGGCTCCATGTCATGCCCATGAGCTCACACCTGAGTGGATTCAAGAGTTGGTTGCTCAACCGACTGCCCATATGTTGACTGCCCCACCACCCAGGCACCCATATATTTTTTTAAAGAGTTTATTTATTCATGAGAGACACGGAGAGAGAGAGAGGCAGGGACACAGGCAGAGGGAGAAGCAGGCTCCATGCAGGGGGCCCGACTTGGGACTCGATCCTGGGACCCTGGGGTCACGGCCTGGGCCAAAGGCAGGCTCTCGCCGCTGAGCCCCCTTGGCGCCCCGGATTAGGGGGAATCTTAACGTTGTATCTGCTATGGCTTATCTGGGTGTCCCGAGTTTTCTGTGGCAATTGTGACGATGGTGCGTTTTGATGCTTCCTGGAAGCTCTGTAAGGACCAAACTCAGGTCTAAGTTCTTTCCCCGTATTATTAGGCCATTGAGTCCTCATGAATTCCAGCATGTGCAGGTGAGCACTGGGGCCCGGGGCCGGGCTCTGGGTGCACAGCCCGCCCGTCACCATCATCGTCACCGCCGTGTACCCTCCCCTGCGGCAACTGGCAATGGCTCGGGTTCGGGGAGTGGTTTTCCCGAGTGAGGCTCAATGGAAGGGAGTGGAAGCGACCAGATGCCGAGCATTCTGGAAGTGCACACACCGCAGGCTCAGGCCCCGGGCCACTCTCCCAGCCGGCGGTGCACAGTCCCCTGCACAGACGGCACAGGCACCCGCAGCTGCTCTGGGCCTCCTCCACCGAGCATTTCACACCCCTGAATGCCTCAGCCCATGGCAGTGGGATGCCAAGTCCCCATCCTCCCTGGTCATGTGTGTGCGTGTGCATGTGGGTGTGTGTGACGTGCATGTGGTGTATATATGTGATGTGTGATGTGTATGTGTGTGACGTGCATGTGGTGCATATGTGTGATGTGTGATGTGTGTGCATGTGGGGTGTGTGTGTGAGACGTACATGTGGTGCATATGTGTGATGTGCGTGCATGTGTGTGTGACGTGCATGTGGTGCATATGTGTGATGTGTGTGTGCATGTGGGGTGTGTGTGTGATGTGCATGTGGTGTATATGTGTGTGTGATGTGTGTGTGCATGTGGGGTGTATGTGTGTGAGACATACATGTGGTGCATATGTGCGATATGTGTGTGCATGTGGGGTGTGTGTGTGATGTGCATGTGGTGTATATGTGTGATGCATGTGTGTGGTGCATATGTGTGGAGGTGTGTATGATGTGTATGTGTGTGGTATGTGGTCTGTGCATGCATAGTGTGTATGTTTGATGGTATGTGTGGGTCTGTGGTGTGTGATGTGTGTGTGCTGTGCATGTGGCAGGTGATGTGTATGTGCATGTGCATGGTGTGTATGTGTGTGGTGTGTGTGTGTGTGTGTGATGTGTGTCTGTGGGTGTGTATGGGGTGTGTCTATGTGTGTGGGTCTCTGGGGTGTGTGGGGTGTGTGGGGTGTGCGGTGTGTGTGGTGTGTGTGGGGTGTGGGGTGTGTGGGGTGCGGCGTGCCCGTCTGGGGCCATGACACGCGTGGCCAGGAAGCGTCGGCGGCGCGAGTGGCTGGAGCGCGGTCACCACCATATGCGAATAAATAAGCGCTAATTGCCTGCCGAGCCTCTGGGTGGCAGGTGCGGCTCCTGGGCCACATTTATGGGCCAATTAGGCGCCTTGCTGGCCCCGCGCGGTGATGAACTGCGGCGGCGGGCACGGCTGGCACGCGCGGCCGGGCAGGGGCACCTGCGGGAGCGCGCCGGGCACTCGCAGGAGGGCGGCCCGCTGAGCTGGGCACGTCCGCGGCCCGGTGGGCGCCCAGCAGGGTGGGGGAGCCCAGGGTGCACCTGGGAGCCCGGGCGGGGCAGGTCCTTTCCACACGCGCTCCTTGGTTCAGGGCGGGCCCCGGGGTGGCGGGCGGTGGGGGGGCACCCAGCAGACCCAGGGCCCGGAACCGCCGGAGGCGCAGGATGGGGGTGGCTTGTCCCATAGAGAAATGCACGGCGAAGGCCAGGGAGGGCGCCACGCGCAAAGGCAGGGAGACCCGGCTGGGGGGACGGGGCTGGGGGGATGTCTCTCAGAGGGACCTTTCATCTGAGACCCCAAGGGTTAGAAAGAGTGAGCCGCACACAGTGGGGTCCTCCCAGGGGGAGGGAAAGGTGCACAGAGGCCGGGAGCAGGCCAGGCCGGGACGCTGGGGCAGGGCCGGAGCGGTCGGAGAGTGGCAGAGGGGCAGGAAGAGGCAGGTGACGGGGACGGAGCGGGGGGCAGCACAAGCCGACAGTGGGGACCACCTTTAGAATGGCGGACCTGCTGTCAGAAGTGGAGTTGGGGTGCCGGGTGGCTCAGCTGGTTAAGCTTTGGACTTGATTTGGGCTCCGGTCATGATCTCAAGGTCTTGGGATCCGGTGGCGGGTGGGGGTGGGGTGCTCCTAGCTCAGCGGGGAGGCTGCCTGACATTCTTTCTCCCTCTCCCTCTGCTCCCACTCGGGCTCCCCCTAAAAAATACCTGAATGAATCTTATTAAAAAGAAAACAGAAAACAAGGGGGCACCTTCTTTGCTAAGGGTCTGCCTTTGGCTCAGGTCATGATCTTGGGGTCCTGGGGTGGAGCCCTGCATCCAGCTCCCCACTTGCAGGGGAGACTGCTTCTCCTTCTGCCCCCTTCCTCTGCTTGTGCTTTCTCTCTCTGTCTCAAATAAAATCTAAAAAAAAAAAAAAGAAAAAAGAAAAAGATGTAGGGAGCTGTGAAGGGATCTCACACAGGGAGTAGCGAGATCAAATCCCCAGGACTGTTGGGTGGAGGGACAGGAGCAGGCAGAGGGAGTAGCTGTGATCCCCTGGGGGAGGGGCTGGAAGGGAGAAGCACCTGGGAGGGGAAGGGAGGAGGCCAGGGGTGCTGGGTGGCCAGGCCTTCTAGAAGCTTCTATGTGCAGTGGGCCGGCAGTGAGTGGTCTCTTTGAACTTTGTTCCTCAGATTCTGTGAATTACGGTTTGCTCTTGGCCTGAATGTTTCCTAATTTTTAATCAACCTGTTTCAGGCATTTACTTAATCAATTAACCAACCTTTTCTCCGATTTTAGTATGAGTGAAAAATGTATTAATAAAAAAGAAAAAAGCCACTATCTCCAAAGTCAACGGCAAACCACGAGCTTGCAAATATATCTCAAAATAACTTTTTAAAAATACTTTCTTATGGAGAAAAAGTGGACAGTAGAAGGAGTAAAATAGACACCATCCAGAACTCCCCATGGAGGCGGCGCTGCAAACATTTTGGATTCTTTTTTCTTCAAAATGAAATAAAGATATAAAAATATCTTTAAGAATATTCATTTTTTATTAAGAGAGTCTTAGGTATATCTTCTGTATCCTAATTTTAAATTTACACGGTATCCCTTCCTCAAGCGATAAGAACACATTCGAAGTGACTCACCTTTCCGGGACTGAGTTAACTCTCCCCCTCCTGTTGGACTTTGGGCTCGTTCCCCATATTTTGTTATCACAAATGCCATAGTCACGAACATCTCTTACGGAAACGTTGAAGTCGTCGTGTTACTCCTCGGCCAGATTCCTAGGCATCGTATTCGTTCATGGAATCAACACATATTTACGGGCTGGAGCCGTGTCTGGGCCTGGTTCCTGGGCCCGGGGGCGGGGGGAGGTTTTCAGAGCCTTTGCACACAGATCCATATGGCTTTGTGGAAATGCTGCTTCTGTTTGACTTTGTTTCCCCCAATGGCGTGTCGGTGTCAGTCTCACTGTAGCCGGGCCAGCCCTGAGCACTATCACTTAAAAAAAAAAAAATCTTGGCTGTAAAATCTAGACCTTCAGTCTTGTTTTGTTTTTTTAAAGATTTTATTTATTTATTCATGAGAGACACAGGGAGAGAGAGAGGCAGAGACACAGAGAAGCAGGTTCCCTGTACCGGATGCAGGACTCCTCCCGGGACCCCGGGATCACGCCCTGAGCTGAAGGCAGACGCTCAACCGCTGAGCCACCCAGGCGTCCCTCGTCTGGCTTTTGTTACCTGGCCGGTCGACAGAGCTCCTCAGGGCATCCGGTGCATGCACCTTGGCTTGCACAGGTGAGTGGGCGCGAGGTGACCCCCCGGGGACTGGATGGGCCCCTCGGAGGCCGACTCAGGAGCATGGGATGGAAGGAGGGGCCAGAGTCTCGGCGGGGCGGCGGGAGAGGAGGAGCCGCGGCAGGGCCGGGGCAGCCTGCGCACTGGCCATCTCTGCGGGAGCCCCCGCGTGGGTACTGACGGAAGGCGTCTGGGGGGCCGCAGGGTGCAGGCTCGGAGACCCTGCGCTGCCTGCCCAACGCCCGCCCCCCCCTTCCTTACCACCAGGCCCTGCCCCAGCGAGCCGCCGCGTCCCCCGGCCTCCTTCTAGCCCCGAGGGACCTTGTTCCCGTGTGGCCAAGGAGGAGGTGCGGGGTCCATGGGCAGTCATGATAGGCTTAGGGGACACTGGATGGGAGAGGCCTATCCAGCTGTTTCTCTCTTTCCTGCGTGGAATGCAGATGCGGGCGGTGGAAGGGCCTCATGCGGGTGCCCGGCGGTAACACACGCCCACGAGCCACGGTTGACCAGATGGTCCGGGGGAGGCAGGGCCCGGGTGCCCTCTGATGGCCTTGCCAGCCCTGGCGCTACTCAATCCCTTACGCCATTTAAGCCATACGTTAGCAGAGGCCAGAGAACCAACACGCGTGTAAGTGGAATTGGTTCCTCCTAAAGCGTGGAAGAGGAATCTGGTCCTCCTTTTCCCCGTATCCCCCAGTCCGACCAGTAAGCTCCGTGACGTTTTGCATTTGGCCTGCTGGCTGTGGTGTGACCGCGTTGCCGGCGGCCGTGTGAGCTCGTGCGGCTGGGTGGGATGTGCTGTGGTGTGACGGGCTGTGCTGGCACACACGGGCCATGAGGCACGGCGGCGCTGTAGGGTCGCCGTGCCATCGGGAAATCTCCGCAGGAGACGTAACTACGGACACGTCCTGGGACCATATGGCTTTATATGCATTGCCCTGCAAGAGTGGGTGAGGGGGTGGGCCTCTGGCTGTGTGCAGAGAGAAGCATCTGGAAGGTGTTCCCCAAAATTGCTGACTGTGGTGATGCCTGGGTGGTGGCAGTTGGGTGTTTTAATGTTCGGAGTTTGAAGGTAGAGATACGATGTATCTTGTGTGAGAAGAGTGGGATACTGTTAGTGACGGGAGTACTGGTGAGAGCATTCTGGAAGGGCTTTCTTTCCTAGCCACCTGCCGAGTCCTTATCACACACCCGGGGTAGCGTGGTCCAGCGCAAAGATACTTCACAAGCGAAGCCATGGCCCCTCAGAGTTGCTTGAAGATGCACAAGTTGGAAGAGATGCTCCTTATCGTCCCCTCACGCCATGGCCACAGCACGTATGTGCCAATTTCCTCACGTGAGAGGCTGCCCGGCCTAGCACGTCCCTCTCCTCTCTCTCCTCCCCGGAGCACACAAATCCCATCTGCCAGGACAGATGACTGACACCCCCTGGCACCCCCAAACCCCAAAAAACCTCCGCAGAAGCAGTGTAGACATATTTTCATTTCTTTATTAGAAAGAGGTCTCTACACTATAGCCACCTCTCCCCATTACTTTACACATTTCTCTTTTTCTCTTTTTCTCCCCCCTTAGAATACTGTACAGCGGACACAAAAAAATCCCAATGCAGGAAAATACAAACTGGCATATTTAATCAAAACAAAATCATATGAAATAACAAGCAAAGTGAAATGTCTGTCAATGGTTTTAATTACAGTACAAACAATATAAATAAAGCATCATTGAGTCATTGTGAAACAAACTTGCTGAATGAGGTAATATAAAAACAACCGAAGGAAAAAAAAAAAGAAAAAAAAAAAAACCAAAACCCCAAAGAAACCAAACCCACCTCTAGATAAACCCCAGGCCGCTCTTCCATCTTCTATACATCACTATTTACAGAAACAGAAAAATGTGCTGCGGGGGGCAGAGACTCGGTGTCCCCTGTTTCCCTCCCAGAAATGCCTCCCTCGTCACCTTGGACCCGCTCGGGCTCCCGCTGGGAAGCACACCAGCTGCCACACGAGCACCCCCCACCCCCGATTCAGGGTCACGGGCAGGAGAGTCGGGGCCACGTGGGGCAGGAAGCACTCCCGACACCCGACGGCCGGGCCTGGGCCTGGGGAGGCCGCTCCCTCCGGGCCCCGTGGAGCGGCCTCGGTCAAGGGCGCAGGGCACCGTCCCCAGCACGTGGCTGCTCAGAGCAGGGCAGGGGTGGCAGCCTCAAGAGGCGCACGTGCTCAGCACAGAAGCCCAGCTGGGAGGAGGGAAACGGGGGTGCTCCTGAGGTTTAAGGAAGGCAGGTTTTCCAACCTGGAGCCGCGTGACGAGCCGCAAAGCCCTTTTACGCATCCCGCTGCCTGGGCGCCTGAGCAGCCCGGTGGCCCCCTGCTGTGCACCCGGGGGCGGGGCTGGGGCCGGAGGGTGCCCCGGGCTCCCGCAGGGTCAGCAGGCGAGCTCCCGCCCTGGCTCCAGCTCCGGCGCCCTTGGGCCCCTCTGTCTTCTGTGGCGGGATGGCGGCCGCAGGGCTGGGAGCAGTGGTCACCAGCTGGGCGCCCCCCCGGCCTCTGGCAAAAGGCCTGTCACTCGGGATTTCTACCCCCGGGTGCCCGGCCAGGGGCGGACAGCCCCAGGACGTCCTTCCTCAAGCCGGGACACGCACCACCTTACACGGGGCATCAGGCACGACTACGTGACCTCCTGGGGGTTGGTGACCCGCCTCGTTACTGGAGTTTGGGCCGGCCCAGATGCTGACTTCCCGGGCACCGTGGCCACAATCTGGTCCGGGGGATCAGGGCACACTCTGATTTAGGGGCAGCTGCTCCCGACACCTGAGCGTTCCGCTTGGAAGATTCCTCGAAGCTCTTACGTCTTATGTGGTTCTTTTCTTTCACCTGCGTCTCAAGGTGAAGGACACGGAGTTCCTGCTGACAGTGAACCCTAGGCAGCCCTCACTTTGGCAGGCGAGTCTCTATCATATGGCACCCCCCGGGCCCTCGGGGGCGTTCTCTACAGAAGCCACACACCAGGCCAGAGTAGAACACAAGCCCTGGGCTGACCTCTCGCACCATGCACCCCCCCCCCCGACGAAGGCGGCTTGCCCTGCACGTACCCTGCAGTGCCCGGCACAGGGTGACACCTGCTAAACCCCCGAGCTTGTCTGTTGCTTGGCAGGGGCAGCTCACGGCGGGGCGCCGCTGGGCACACCTGCCTCCCCCTGCCCGCCTCCTGGCACCGCAGGCCCTTTGGATGGGATGGGGGCCCTCGGACAAAAGCATTTTTACCAACCAGGTGCAAGCCCCAGAACCAAATGCTGTCGTTTGACAGCAAAATCAGCACCTGCCGCCCCCCCCCCCCGCAAGTGAAGTGCGGAAATGAGGGGTTTTCAAATCTGCCGTCCTGAATCCTTGCTTCGGGAGCGTGTTTCCCACGCTTGTGAAACTCAACTACTTCTGGAACTTGGGCGTTTTAAAAATCACAGGCTAAAAACCAGACTTTCTGGTCTTATAGCATCCTGTGCTGGTGGAATGTTCTCTAATTTCCCCTCTGGCCCACACGGAACAACTGGAACTGGAAAGAAGTGCCAAATCTAGGTTCAAAAAGCAGTAGGCATCCAACATTCAATAGGGAATCCATTAATATTGTTTAAAAAAATCTATGTAAGGACAGCCTTTCTCCTCTAAGGGGAAGAACATGCGTGTGTTTGAAATACGAATTCTAACCTGTTCTGTGTCCTTTCTTCCTGGAGGGGAAGGGGGAGGGGCCCAGTGTGGGGGGTGTGGACCCCCAGAGCCGCCCTGCTGTTCTCTCCTCTCCAGGGTCCTGGCCATTCTGGGTCCCAGGGGTGCTTTCCCGGCAGCAGTGGAGAGAAAAGCCAGACACCACTCCCGTCTACTCCAGGGACCAACCCACGCCCCCTTCTCTCTTCTGCGAAATTGGAAGCAATTCAACGTGTTGACTGAAAGGCCACCTGATTTAGATGCTTGAACCGCGAAGGAGCCGTCAGGGTGCAGGGCACGGAGCAGAGTGGGGGCGACCCCACCGCCAGCCCCCTGCCCACTGTGAGCACCACACCCCGGGGGCCCTGGCCGGGGTGGCGGGGCCCACGCCGAAGACTCACTGACCACAGGCCTTCCAGAGGAAAGCCACTTGGGAATTCAAGAAAGCAACACGTCGATAATGGTCCAAAGTGAAAAATCCGAGCCTGGATGCCAAAGGCCCTTATGTAGCTTTTGGTGAAGGATGAGGGTGAAAATCACTTGAAGACAGGACTTCACAATGTGTGAAACCCACGTTCGAGGAGGGAGTTAGAGATAAATTATATTCCCTGGGAAAGAAAGATGTGTATCTTCAGCACATTGCTATTTGAATTCCTTCCTGACTGGTTTTCAATTTGTTTGTTGAAGGACATAAATACAATCCAGGGGAGTTCTAGAAAGTCACACCGACCTTGGGGGGCGCGTGAGGGATGGAAATAGAGCAGATGGGGGAGGGCAAAGCAGCCGGTGGAGGGGTAATGGATTTGCTTTCCAATTATCTTTGCCTTTCGAGAAGTTTTGGAGGTCTGAGCATACTTACTTTTGGAGCCTCTACCCTCCCTAGGTGGGAATGTGGAGTTATTTCCAGAGCATTCTAAATGCAAGGAAGGTTTGGCAGAGCTGGAGCCTCAGGGATCCACATCCTTGAGCGCAGTGCGGGCTGGGGGCCGGGCAGGACCCAACGGCCACCCTGGAGGAGAAGAGGTATTCACCAAGCGTGGGCCCAAGGGAAGCTGAACGCCGGCCTTGACGGGGAGGGAGGCCGTAGAGCCCTGAGCCCCGTCAGCATGGTGCTCTCCAGCCAGCTCGGAGAACCCAGTGTGGGGAGTGTCCCAGCAGCCTCCTGGCGGCTTCTGAAGGGACGGAGGCCTGTCTACCACAGGGTGTAGCAGAGATGTGGTCAATGTTGGGCCTAAGGTGACCTTAGCGAATGCACGAGGGTAAGACTCAACGTTTTCTTTGTTTCTGGGAAATCGAACTCTGACAACAGGAATGGAGGATAAAGGTCAGGACGTGGGCAGCGTGGCTCTCCCCTCGGGGGAGGGGCTCTTTGGGAGTAGGGGCTCACAGAGAGCCTCACCCCCTCCTCTGACACTGCTCCCAGCACATGGGGGTGGGGAAGGGCACCGACTGGCTCGGCAGAGGAGAGGCCCGGAGGCTCGGGGGGCTGGCAAACATGCTGTCGCTGACTCCCTAGGGCACTGGCTGGAGGATGCGCTGCCAGCGTCGAGGGGCAGCCTTCCAGGCACGTGCCCTGGCTTTGGGGCTATCAGCATTCCTGTTCCTAATGGACACTCCCATTTCCTGAGCATACAGCCCCTGGCATTTATCACATTGGTTGGAAACCAACTGGTCATCAGATCCTGCGAGACCACCCCAGTGTCACTGTTGTAGAAGAGGCCCAGAGCTGGGTACCTGGCCAAGGCTACACGGGAGGGGCAACAGAGCCCAGGGAAGCCAGGTCTGCTCTCCCCTAATGAAGTTTGTGACCGCTCCTCTGCAGATGTACAGGAAGTGTGCAGATGTTACAAAACTGGGCAGACTGGTCTGTAGGCCAGACGGCAGAGGCTGGGTCCAAGCAGACCTCAGCAGGCTAGACAAAACTCCAGAGGACAGGTGGAAAGGCACGGCCGGCACAGGTCCTGGGAGGGCCACCCACTGCCTGGGCTCAGGGGCAGAGAATGGGCTTGTAGGATTCTGGTCAAGAGCAATCCCACAAGGGCGCTCGGCAGCCCTGTGATCGACAAGCACCCCCACTGCCTTCCCCTGCTTTCTGGGGTAATTATATGCAACGTGCTTTTACTGGGACACATGGAACTGCACCTGCTCATGGGGTCAAAGACTCATGAAAATGTCACTTGTGCACCCTCAGGCTGCTCATCTCCTGAGACGACAGGAGACGGAATCAAGGCTCCTTCCCCTGCAGGAACCCCGCCAGATCGTGATGCTACATTCCCTGGTGACCACATGCACCCGTGCCTTCCGCAGCAGGTGACTTCAGGTTAAGGGAACTTTAATTCTGAATAGAAAAGGCTATGTGGACTGTGCAGTGGTGTCTTCTCATCACCGTCACTTCACGGAACCTTCCGTGGCGTGGGAAAAAACAGTGACAACAACACGACCCCCTTCCCAAACTGGTTGTTTCTAATGCCAGCCCTTGGCTTTATCTTCCCCACCTTGGTGTGAGAGCAAGGCTTTAGGATGGAAGTGTGAGCACTGTACAGGCGAAGAAAGGCCTTCTGGTGTGACGCCGAAATACAGATTAGCCACCGGTCACTTTTATTTGGAGAACGACCCTTGAAATCCACCACCACCTCTCCCCTGTTGCCCAAACTCAGGCTCAGGAAAGCCGGCTGCCTCCTGGAGCAGATCAACGTTGCTAAAAATAGCAGAGGAAGGGTCAAGTTTTCTGAGAAGGAATCCATAAAGTCCCCATGCCGGAGAGAGAGAGAGAAGAGAGAGAAAAACCAAACCAAACCAGACCAATCTAGCATTCAGGTTGTGAAAGGCTACGTGAAAAAAAGTCGTTTGGGAAAATATTATATTATAAACACATATAATAATATGTACACACTCATATACATCTCAGAAGCCTTACAAGGAATTTTCCGTTTCTTTTCAAAACGAGGCTTTGCTATATGATAGAGCATTCCTAGAGCGGGAATTAGCTACAATGAAATAATTTAAGAATTTCATTTATACTATATCTGCGTTCACTATGTAAAGTCTAGGCTAAAGGCTGTGCGGAGGCGAGTGTGGATAGCTGGGTTAGCACAGTAACGTGTTCTTCAAAAATAGGCAATGACATTTTTTTTCTATTCACATTTAAAATAACTACACAGTGATGAAACACAGAATTAAAAATCGGGGCTGGAGGGGAGGATTAGGGACCTGGTGTCAAGGCTCTCAGCCTCGTGGCTTCTGTACCTATTCCTGGAGCCTGCTGGGTTCCACGCAGCTGAATCAAGGTTACAAATGTCCATGAAACACTGACCCACATATAAATTCAGTGTAAAGATTTATTTTTTTTCCCCACCTACTTAAATTTTTTTTTTAAAAAGTGAAAGAAGAGAAAAACTCTTAGAAAATAGAAGGTTTAATATATGAGAGCAAGGAACTTGCCTGGAGGCTGCCGGGAGGACGTGGCCCTGCTCCTGTGCTGACAGCGGTCCAGAGTCGCCTTCCCAGTAGGATGACCTCTCCCAGGTCACACCTGCTAATGGGCTCTAGGCACAGCCACCCCTTCTTGTTTTAAACCCAAGGTGTCATGACCTGGTTTACTGCGTTTGCCCACCATGCTGAAGGTGGCTGGGGTCTCAGGCAGCCACAGACACAGGGACGACGGCAGGCCAGGTGACCCAATGAAGGAGAGGCGGAGGGCCTGGCCACCAAGTCAGGGGCCAGCCAGTGCCACAGAACCGTGGGTGGCCGGTCAGGACCCGCCTCCGCAAAAGCACCCGGGTCTGGTATTCAGAAAATCATCCCCGGCTTCTCCGCGGGGCCCCTTCCTCTGGGCCTGCAGAAGTGGTATCAGATCTAAATAATGAGAAATCACATGCCTCCTTCCCCCACTCTCTCATAGGCATCTAAGTGTCTTTTTTTTTTTCCTTTCTCGATTTTAATAAGCAAATTGTACCACCGTCTTCTTCTGATATGTTCCTTTTTAAAAGCTGTCGATCACATTAATGGAAGTGTTTGCTGCTGGGAGTGTTTCCCAGGTACAATGATCTGTAACCCTCTTATTTCAACTAGTTGCATGCTATTTGTTCACATCCAGTTCAATTTATAAATTAACAGAGGTGCCATTTGTCTGTACAAAAATCAATGCATATTTATGAACTTCTTTTATTCAAATAGATTTTCACAATCTTATCTAAAGACATGACACAGAAGCCTGTGTGACACTCCGGTGTGGCTCGGGACTGGCCGAGACAGCCACCTTAGCAAAAGGGAGTGAAAGCTCTCTCATATTTGGGGGTGTGGCGGGGGGGTGGGAGGTGGAAAAAAAAAAGCATTTTATGCATTGACTTAGTTCACTACATGGCCTCAAAATGTTATTATTAGCTTGAATTTATGATTTCCTTTTGAATTTGTGACTTAACTCTTATTTATTTTTTCCATTTTGTTTTTGCACCCAAGGAGACTCCAGTCAAATAATACTCAGCAACTGGTTTCCCCTCTTTGGACTGAAAAATTAAACAGATACTAAATTATGACAGTGAATTTAGAAAGGAGGGCTCCAAGGGCTCGAAAGAACATGTCTGGGATAATACGATGCTTCTAAGAAGTATTGCAATCACATCGTGGCAATCATCAGAGCGTGCTGCGTAACTACCTCCTCGGCTAATATGCTTTCTTCTCGGTGATGACTAATCATGTTCTATTAAACAGCGGTAATGCTGGAAGAACTCAACTATACAAGTGTAATGAAGCCAGTATTCTCCCCGGACAGATTAGCCACAACTGATTTGACACATACCATCATAGGGGCTTCAAACCTGACAAACTCTGCTTGCTTCTGATTTATGCCGTCAAGCTCCTCGGAGAGGAGATGAAATCCAAGTGTTCCGTTTGGTAGAGGTGAAATGTACTGATGTGCTTAACTGCCAGTTAAGGAGAGTTACCCTTCCCCTTGCTCCTTGCCCACCCTCCCCCTCGCGTCCCCGTCCCTTGTGCCGTGCTCTGTGTCTACAGGGCTCTGTGTCAACAGGCCGCCCGACGCGGGGGGAGGGGGGGAAGGGAGGGTCCCTCGCCGTGTGCTATCATCAACAAACCAAGGCCCGCCGGTGGGTCCTGCTTGTTGTTAGGGGAGTTCATGAAAAGGAATCCGTTCGGCAGCCTCCTGGCCTCCTCTTCTGCCCCAGGGAGGACGGTCAGGTTTTGTGATTTGCGCGTGGAGTGAGGGCGGGTGGGCGGGCAGCCACCAGGAGGAGAGTGGGGACGTGATGGGACTCACGTGTCGTGACTTCCAAGAGGGGGTATGAGGCTGTGGGTGCCCGGGTGCGGCGGGCAGATGGGTGCGTGGTCCTCAGATGATGGTGGGCACCCTCCCGCTGCTGTTGTTCCGGTTATTGTTCTTCCGGGACAGGTTGGGGGTGGCCATGAGCACGAAGCGCTCGTCGGGGCAGCCGTACTGCAGCAGGACGTCGATGCACTCCTGGCTGGAGGCCTGCCGGGCGTAGGCCAGCGCCGTGTTCCCGTGGGCGTCACGGGCCATGACGTCCACCCCGTACTGCGGAGGAACAGAGGGCCGTGAGGTCACCGGTGGGAGTACGCCCTCCCAGGGACAGGCTACAGATGTGAACTGGCTGGGGAGGGGGGCAGCCCCACGGCGTGTTCTCTGAAAGACCGTGCTTAACAACTAAAAGGCCCTCCTTTCTGCAGGAGACCAAGGATAATTCTAATGTTGCTAACTCTGTTTTGATGTTCCAATTGTAAAAACATAAAACAACTGCATTTTGATCTCAGAAGCGATTCTTTTCCAGTGTAGGAAATACATACGTAACACACAAGAGCACAGGGACAGTGGCTACCCCCGCACTATCCGGGTCCTATAACTGGCCAGGGTTTCCCTCTGTCCACCCCCTGCCCCCCCCAGGGAGTTCTCTGCTGCCTCTGGACCCCTGGATGGGGACTCACGGTGGCCGCCACGGTGGGGCATGGACTTCTCTGAAGCAGCCCTGCTCCTTCACATACTCCCTTTCCTGTCTCCGTTCGGGCATCATGACTAATGCTTCCATAGAAATGTAAGAAATCATATTCCTAGAAGAAGTTACCAAGAACAGGCCAGAAGAAGCCCTTTGACAAAGTCCTACCGTATCAACCATCACACTCTGGGCCCAGTATTTTTATGTCTGGTAAAAGAAAAACCACATACATAAACTAGCTGTGTCCCTGCTCTCCGCCCCCGTCCAAAACAGAGATGATGGGAGGGAACAAGAGGGACACCTCTGCCTGGCTTGACCCAGGGGGGTCATGAGAAGCACGAACTCTGCAGACACCTTGGCTCCTTGCTAGCGGAGCGTGTCCCGCTCACTACCTTCCTCCCTTTACTCAGTCCTCAAGCACAAGGGGCGTCCTCACGTTCGGGAGCTGGGGAGCCAGGGGCCTCGGTCCCGGAGCCCTCAGTGCCCCAGCCCTGAGGCCTTCCATCTTCAGACCTGTACCCTTCCACCAGAAGGATGCCCGCAGAGCAGACAACATGCCCGTGGCAGCTCTGCTCCATGTGCGGCACCTGGTGACCTACCCAGATCAGGAGCTGCGCCAGGACCACATTCCCCTTCCGGCAAGCCAGGTGCAGTGCTGTGCGGCCGTCGCCCTCTCCGCACGTCTCATTCACCTCCTCCCGGGAGCCGTGCGCCAGCAGCAGGATGACAGCCCGCAGGTCCTCGTCGGCGGTGGCCCGCAGCAGGTGCTGACCAAGGGACAGCTCCGTGCAGGGAAGCGGCGCCAGGAAGAGTTTCTGCTCATACTTGGCCCGGATCCACCGCTCCTTCTCTTCCCTGTAAGACCCAACCACACGGGTGCAGTCACAATCAGGAAGGGCAACCAAGGCCGAGACCCCTCTACCCAGAACCTGTGTGGTTCGGGGGCGTCCGGGAGGAAGGGCAATAGCAGGAGATGGGTATCTTCAGGGAGCACAAGGAAGCCCCCTGAGGGACAGGTTGATTTTTCCCAAAGTGGGGTCCCTGACCAGCAGCATCAGTAACCACCTGGAAAATTGATAGAAACACAGATTCCCAGGCGCTGCCCCAGACCTCCTGAATCGGGGCCTCTGGGGGTGATTTAACAAGCCAGGTGGGGGGTTCTGATGTCTGAAGGTGTACACAGAAGCCCTGGCCGTAAGTTCACAGGTTTTTTTTCTGTTTTCGCGCAGAGCTGTGGCCAAGAAGACCCTCCTGCCTGCCTGAGATCTGGGACGATGCAGGGCGGATGCCACAGCCCGGGGGTCTGTTCTGTGGGGAGCAATGACAGCGTCTAGCTGGGACTGCAGGACATCACTGGAGGTTAGGGGCAGGATGGCCAGTGGGCTCCCCCATATGGGTGTGACCTTGAACTCTTAGCTTGTAACTCCTCACCCTAGAAGGGAGTGTGTGAGCCCCCTGGGGGCTCCCAATACTTCAGTTAAGGACCATCTCGCTCCAGGCCCACGTATGAAACCAGACACCCCAATGGGGGGAAGGTCTGGAAGAGACAAGCAGACTAACTCAGCTACTCTCTGGATACCTGGGGAAGGTCAAGGTGTTCCAGGGCCCAGCCCCGAGACAAGGCAGGCGGCCCAGGCGGCCAGAGGCCAGAGCTGAACTAAGGGCGCAAGAGGGGAAGACCCCATTCTGCTGCAGCGGCTGCCCCTCCCCCTGCAGCGTGGCCTGCTGGGAGTGTGCCCCCTGACCTGGGGGGGTGTCAGGGTCCAAGCTGGACAGGATGCTGCCTGTGACCTCTGGAAGGAGTGCTGGGCATACGGGCGGGGGGGGGGGGGGCAGAGGGGGGCAACGGGAAGAGGAGGTAAAGAGAGAAAGAAAGAAACCAGCTGCAAGGTGTGTTGGTGGGTTTTCAGTTTCTACAAATGGCCTGTGAGGGGCACTTAAAGCAGCCCCGCCATCCTCACAGCTCTGCAGCACCGCCAGGGGCCAACAGGAGCCGCAGGAGCAGGAAGGGAGGTTTCACAAGCAGCTCTTGAGGTGCGGGGGTCTGAGGGCTGAGTGAGGTGAGTGAGGGTGGGGGCCGAGCCTGGGGAGGGCTCCCAGGAGGGTGAGCCTGGCAGAATTGTTTAGGGGTTGAGTCTGGGGGGTGAGTCTACGGGTGTGAGTCTGGGGGTGCGAGTCTATGGGGGGCATGAGTCTGGGGGGCAAGTCTGGAGGGGGTGCGAGTGCCCTGGGGTGCAGGCAGGTGGGACGCCCTTAGCTGGACTGATGTGTTTTGATGAGGACCAAGAGATGAAAGGACAGCCCTACAGAGGAGTGACTGTCATTACTGAGACAAATAATAACACAGCTTCGCAACTGCCCCCTCCTAAAATCCAGCGTTTCCTCCCGGGGAAGAGTCAGGGTACATAGCTACAAACTACACAGAGAATCACTTAGGGCCTCCGTGATACTCTAGAAAGAAAACTCATTAACCATGACATTTTTTCTTCCGAGGTACAGAAAAAAGGCCTTGTTTACACCTTTTACCCGTGTTTACATTGTTCCTAGTGATCTAGTGTCGGGTTAGCCCTAATCTGTTTTTAAATACTTAGGCAAACAAATACTTCCAGGAGTAAATCTGGATTAGTTTTGCTTCACTTCCTGGTACATGCGAGTGACCCCAGAGTGACCCCCGACCCTTTTCATGCGGAGATTTCCAGGACAAACACTGGGCTGCAGCTGAGAACCTGCACCCGCACTGTGCGCCCTGTACCCCGCACCCCGGGACTCTGTGGTGCAGGCAGCAGGCACCCTCTCCCTACTTGGGCCAAAATACAAGCACAAAAGCATTGGGCAGGACAAAGGCAAAACACTCCAAACAAATCATGTTTCTCATGGTGTTAAAGAAACCTTATTTAAAATGTATTTAACATACGTTGATGCATTTCATAAATCACCAAAGAGCAGGAGCAAGACGTGAACGAAATGAAAAGGGACAGTGGTGAAGGATATGTCCAGATTTTCTAGTTCCAATTTGCTAACTCTCGTTTTTGGGGCAAGCATTAAAATCAGAGCTGTTTTATTCTGCTCTGGTGGGTTTTAATGCACATTGCCAAATCACCCAGGGATAAAACAGAACCGAACATGTAACTATTGCCCTCAATGTAATTATCCAATTCTCTTTTTAATATTCGGATACCCCAGCCAAGGACTCGAGACAGCCCACAGCCTCTGAGTCCTCCCTGGCGGCTGGCATGTTCTCCTGGGGGAAGTGTGTATCTTTCTGGCCTGGAGCCTGGTCACCCCACACAAGCTCCCCTGGATTCACGAACTCAACATGCTTCTCAGTGATTTGTCCTGTTTAAACTGTTCCTTGGTTTTCAAATTCGGTGCCATTGATAATACATAACAAAGGTGGATCCCAATTTTATGGGGATGAATACTATTTTGGGAGCTTCTTCAGGAGAAAGGCTCTGATGTGATGTGTATGAAATTAGGAACAGGTTCTCGGAGAGCGTTCCGGCAAGGGAAGGCCTGAGGCTTGAACTCTTCCCAGCTGGTCCACCTGTGACCCCCGCAGAGCTGGAGCAAGGTGACTATTAACCAACAGGCCTTCAGAACCTCCACCAATACAAATACAGAAAGCGGGCTTGATACTGGGGGCGGTTCCCTGAAAGGCACAGTATGAGGGCACAAAGCCTCCAAGTGGCCTTCTAGGTGAGGACTGCCTCTTCCAGCCTCACGTCCACCTGCACCCACCGCCCCCAGAGATGTTTTAATGCATGGCCTTTCTCATGTGAAACCAGAGCTCTTCACCAAAACTTCTCTGTTTAAAACCAGATGCTTTCCATGCTGGCTCCTGGGTCTCATGCATGCACTAGGAACACTTTTTAGCAACTGAAATCCAGTTGATAGGACTGGAGAGCTCAGGAGGGCACGGAGGTTTTGCTGATTCAGAGAGCCCTATCCATGCTCAAGCACTTGCTGTTACCTAGAACCCAAGTCCTGTGGTCACCATGCAACCTGACAAATGAGGGAATGAGGGGGAAACCTTCACCCTGTGCCTTTCCACAGTAGCCACGGTGGGAGAAGAGAATCGCCACAGAGCTACAAGGCCCTGGTTCTTGGCAATGGAGACACGGCATCTACGGGCCTGCTCTGTTCCTCCTCTTGGTGTAGACTTCTGCACCCTCGGTGACCCCTTGGGCTCTGGCTTCCTCATCTGTAAAGTGGGCACAGTGATGTTTACTGTGGGCAGGGTGGTTTTAGAGCTGAGGCCACATGTTTGGAGGGTGTGCCAGCCACAGGAGTTGCCCTGCAAGAGGCAGCTGTTGGTGCTGCTGTGATGGAATCAGCATCTTTACGGATGCACAATCGCTATCTGGCACCTGTGAACTCACCTGTGGGGCTGATGTGTGTGACAAAGGGGACTTGATGGCCTGGGGGCCTGTGAGGATCAAATGCCTGCTGGATGCTTTAGGTTTCTTTTTTAAATATTTATTTTTTATTTTTTTATTTATGATAGGCACACAGTGAGAGAGACAGGCAGAGACACAGGCAGAGGAAGAAGCAGGCTCCGTGCACCGGGAGCCTGATGTGGGATTCGATCCTGGGTCTCCAGGATCACGCCCTGGGCCAAAGGCAGGCGCTAAACCGCTGCGCCATCCAGGGATCCCTGGATGCTTTAGGTTTCTAAATCTGGGCTGTCGTTGTGTTCAGCAGGGTGAGGTGTGGGCGCTCGGCCCAGGGTCCTGACAAACCTAGTGGCGTCCTGTGACCACCCTCCACAGTCTACCACAGGCCAGAGGGGCTCGGGACGCTGGGCAAGGGGTGCTCAGCCAGTCTGAAGGACCTCATGGCTGTCAGGGTGTCTGGGGTCAAGTGTGGTTAGCCCCCATCCATGGCCTAGAGATGCCTGAAGTCTTCCGGGGGGCTAGGGACTGAACTGTGTCCCCCAAAATGTATATGCTGAAGCCCTAACCCTGGTGTGTCTGTAGTTAAGGTTAAGCAGGATCACAGAAGTGGGGCCCTACTCCAGTGGGACTGGTGTCCTTACAAGAGGAGGAAGAGACACAAGGATCTCTTTCCCTGTGAGGCCACCGTCTATAAGCCAGGAAGAGCTCTCACCAGAAACCGACCCCAGCACCTTGACCTTGACCTTGTGACCTCTAGAACTGTAAGAAAATACATTTCTGTTATCACAGCCATCTGATCTGTGGTATTGTTCGAGTAGCCTAGTCGGACTAATGTCCTGGACAACCACAGTCTCCATCATTGCCATCTAGCTTCTGTGCCAACAGTTAACATGTGAAAGATGGACACTGGTAATGACTGTTTCTATGAGAGTATTCGCTCTAAAACCATTTGCCCTAAGAATCCAGATGCCAAAGCACAAATGTGCTAATTGTTACTCTTATGTTCCAATCTTACTTCTGGGATCCCCCGCTTGTCTTGGCTGAGCCTTTCATTTTCCCCAAGGAAGGCCAGTTCAAGAGCAGCGTAGCCAGCAGTAGATCACTTCACCTCATTCCAATCCCCTGGAGGCCCGCTGCTCACAGCCTCCGTTAGCTAATGAGCTAAAAAATGACTTATTGGCACGGCCGGCCGTCAGCAGAAAGAAGGAGGCCCAGCTCCTCATTTGAGCCCCGTGCTGACACACCTTTAAATAAATCAACCACACGGGAGCGAGAGAAAATGAGAGAACAGGCAACTAATCAGGAGAAAGACACTGACCCAGTCCCCCAAAATAAAGAGAAAAGATACAATCGAAGGTGCCATAGTAAACATTTTCTTCTCTTCCTGCCTGAAATGAAACCCCCTTTATTAGGTTGCCCTCCACCTCCTCCTGCCCCAGGGCCAGGAACTGCTTGGTGCCCAAGCCGTGAGCCGGGCCAGGTACTGAGCACAGGATTTGGGGATCAGAGGACACGTGGAGCCCCAGTCCCTGGAGCCGTGCATCCACAGAGTCTATCAGGGTCTCCCAGGCCAGGATGTGCTCTGGTCCTGCTGTCTGACAGACAAGTCTTTGCCACACTTGTCCTTGACATGGCCAAGGCTCTGCGTGCCCCTCAAAGATGATCCCTGGGACGCATCCCACCTGCAGCCTGCATATTTTAGGGCTTGCCGGACATTAACAACCCCCGGCACCAGCAAGGACCACTTGGCACAGTTGATGAGGTGCAGCCTCCAAGTCCTGGGAGCACTTGCTGTGGCGATGCTGAGGGTGAAGATGAGATGAAACAGGCTTTATTGAGAATTCCCAGTCACACCAGGCTCTTAAAGGGACCCCGGGCATGTTACATGTTTTCACAAAGGAGCTATGTACCAGATGCTAAGCAAAATGCACTTGATATGGTAGAGTCGTGGCTGTATTTTGAGAAATCATGACAAAACGGAAAGGCCTTTTTCTGAAAAGCTTCAGGGAAAAAAGAAAATAGGGACAGTTTTGTCCCAAGTTGCAGAAGAGGTGAAAGGGCACACAGTCTCCAAAGGACAGCTCTTCCTATTTTGAAGCAGAGCAGCTGGACCATGAAGAGCCAGGGAGCCTGGAGCTGGCCAGGCAGGATGGGCTGTGGGAGGAGGACGCTACGAGCTGGTGGGCCACAGGGAGGCTCCCAGACCAGCCTTGGCCTTTAAGATGGGCCTTGGGGACCTACTGTGGCTGGGGCCTTGGCTGGGCCACGTTGGCCTGTATGGAGACACGCTGGAGTGGGCAGCAGGGCCTTCCGGACTGAGTGAGTGCCGAGGTTTGTGCCATCCTGGCCGGGGTGGCACCAATAACTCCTGGGGCCTATTAATCTAAGCCAGGTGATACACAGAGATGGCAGGGGCAGCGAACTCAGCGGATGACAGGATCAAGGTTAGAGTCAAAGGATGATCAAGAAGTGGGCGGGCCAAGGACAGAAATGAGCACTTATGCTTGCAAAAGAAAATGTGCACGGCTGGGGTTGGGGGGAAGTAGAGCTTCATTCCAGTGCCTGGGACTGCTTGGTGTGTGCGGGCTGCACCGGGTCCTGCCTTGGGTTACGGGGTCCAGTCACGGAGTCAGGGCCGCTGTGCCCAGTGCAGGCAGCACCACTGCAGTGTTCAACTCCTGGGGAGGCAGGAGGGTCGCTGACTAGCCAAAGGAGATTGGACAGAGGTGTCTGGAAGCCAAGAAGGCTGCCAGGGCAAGATGTGGATGGTGCTGATGATTACTACGGCAAAGACATTGATCAAGAGGGTCATCTGTCCTCAGAACTGGACGGGTGTCCTGGGAAGGGCTGGGCATCCCCAGCACCTCGAGCTGCCCAGGACTGGGCTGGCACCTCTCTCTCCCCCCGTGAGCAGATACGCGGCCACAGGACAGCCTCCCGCATGAATTCGCCAGACCACCGCCCTCCACATTTGCTGCACAAGCCTTGAGCCTCTCATCCTTTCTCCACCACTGTTTACAACTCCGCGTGAGCCAAGCATGGTTTTTGGTGAGCAGCCTGTGTGCACATGTTGATATACAAGACAAGAGTCACTATTAAAATGGCTTGACTTGGGGTGGCCTAGGCGCTTGGTGGGTTAAGTGTCTGCCTTCGGCTCAGGTCAGGATCTCAGGGTCCTGGGATGGAGCCCTGCATCGGGCTCCCTGCTCAGAGGGCAGCCTCCTCCCTCTACCCCTCTTCCCGCTCCTGCGCTGTCTCTAATACATAAATAAAATCTTAAAAAAAAAATGGCTTGACTCTGTCATGCAGACTAGGAATGCAACCACGAATGTCACAGCTCCCGTTTGGTACCTAAGGTGAGCCACAGTGGGGGGAGGACAGTTGTTCTGGGTCCCCCACCTGCAAGGGCCAAGAGGCCGACCCCGGGCCTCACTGGCTGGGCTCCTCCTCCGGGCTCCACTGCCTCCCAAACCAGAGACCTGACCCCAGGTTAGCACCTGCACAGAGGGCTTTTGGGCGGGTGTGTGGTACTGCTCTGCCCATAGGCTCTCTTTTGCTACCTCAACACCGGATCCTTCTCTGTGGGGAAGGGTTAGGTATGAGTCCTGTAAAGGACAGAGCTGTTAGGGACAGAGCTGCACCACCCAACCGGACGGCCTGGGCCACCTGCTGGCATCTAAGTTTCATCAAGATAAAATAACAAGTCCACTTGGTTCCCTAGACAGCCCTCACACACTCCAGGTGTGCAGCAGCCACACGAAACTGGTGATTGTTGTCTCGGACAGTGCACGTGATCTAGAACATTCCCACTGCTGCTTGCATTGGACAGCACCCTTCTAAACACTGCCATTTCTTCCCTCACCAAAATCATTAAAAATACAGAAGAGAAAGGAGAACACATAAGCAAGAAAAGTGAGTGCAAAAGAACATGCCAGATACCAGGACCCATGATGGGAGCACCACGGGGTGAGGGGCCTGAGCGCCAGTGCTCCCCAGCAGCTGCATCCCAGAGAGGGAATCTCGGTCACTGTCAGGGAGGTCCGTGGGGGGACCCAGAGAGAGAAGGAAGAGCCAGGCTAGCCACAGGCCACTGTCCTCAGAGAAGCGGCATCTTGATGCGGTGCGCCCGTCCCTGCTCCCCACGCATCACAGAGCTGCGAGGATGCAGTCGCATGGAACTGCCATCGGCTGCATTTTAAGTCTGGCAGGGAGGGCTCAGCAGGCTGCCAAGGGGGAACCAGGTTAATGGGTTGGATTCCCAGAAAAGGCAGTTTTTAGCAAATAACCACAAAGCTTCTGACTGGCTCTCGGCACTGCTCTGCGGCAGTCCAGGACACAAGTCATGCGGGGCACAGACACGGGAGTGGTGACCAGACGCCACGCTGGGTCCTCACGGACCCGTGATCCTTGGGGGTGTCACGAGCGGCGCTCCCTGGAGGATCTGGCCGTAGCCTTCCACTTCGCATGAAAGAGGCTTTCTGGATGCCTCTGTACGACATGGACCAGCAATGGCCTTTCCTGAAAGCCTCCTCTGTGTCAAGTCGAATGTATTTGTTTTTTATGGGAATCCCACCCCCCAAACGTTAAAACACCGAGGATTTTTTGGGGGGAGCCTGTCACTTGTCACATTGTTCTTTTCGGAAACATCTCTCTTCCCTCTTCATAGGCTGGGTGAGGATTTGGCAACACTCATTTTAAAAGAGATTCTGGAGCAAAGTATATGCGAGCGAAGGACTGTCCTTGGTGGTGAGGAGGAGACACGCTCAGCTTACGTGGGGATGGGGACAGAGACAGGAGAGGAAAGACAGGGCTAGCTAGCAGCAAGGAATTTCCAAAGCGTCTTTCTGCCTCAAGCAAAGCAGGAACGGAGGAGGGAGGCATGGAGGGGGGCTGGTGCAATATGTTAGTTAAACAGGGGGCTTCCTCTCTCTGCAGGGGAAGACCTCAGGCCGCCTTGGGCCGAGCACTGAGCACTTGGCTGCCCCTGGCATGCATGCCTTCTCCCCTAGCCGCGTTGCTAAGGGAGGACGGCCAACAAAGACCGATGGATATTTATTCCTTAATTACCGAAAGCTTTTAAGAAACTGGCCACTGTAAATCCCGTATGCAGAGAGCAGGAGGCAACGGGCAAGGATTTATGCTCATGGGGCAAAGACAAAATAAATATCCCGCCTGACTTCTGATCAATATTATGAGTGTTTTTTGCCAACCTGCAGGGTGTTTTATGAGCTCGGAGGAACAGAACAGAATCATTATTAATTAAATAAAGTCAACTGTATTAGGCTTATTACTTCTGTGAGTCATAGTTAAATGCGCCCAGCTGCAGGTGTTGGGGGCGGGTGGCTCTGGGCGCAGGTGCTGTCGCGGGCAGCCCGGGAGGTAGGATCATGTGCTCAGGGGCTCTGCACACCCGGTGCAGGCTGGCTCAGGTCAGCTTCCACCCAGAAGGCTGTGGATGGGAGTGCTAGCGGCATGAGCAGAGCTGGGTCTCACACACACACCTGCGTCTGGGATTCAGGCCTAGACCTGGGGCCCCCGTGGCTCTGCTGTCATAGGCACAGGACACCTCCCAACACCTGTCTGCTCGGAACGTGGCCAAGCTATAAGCCACAGGGCAGGTACAATATCACCCCTCTCAAGTTTTGGGACAAGCTGCAGAGATTCTCCTTGGCAATCTCAGAATAGGCATAAAGGAGAAGTCAAGCTGGGGCATAAGCTTGAGTTGGCCTGGGAAGGGGGAGACATTCGGCTAATTATGGACGAGATCCAGCTCCATCCTCACAAACTGTTGTCTACGATGTGTCAGGTGGTCGCAAAGAAGAGACCTGGGCATCTCTGGGAGGGCCATGGCTGGCCTGGGAGCCCTTCTCCTGGGCCTCTACTGCCCCTCTGGAGAGGCTGGGTGATTTGAAGGCATAGTGACTCTGAAGTTTAAGGGGACATCTGCTTGAGAGGTAAGTTGTCAATGATGGAACAAAGGCGGGTGCTGCCTTACTGGGCTGGGGGAGCCCTGTACTGCTGGGCTGATGTCCAGCTGGGCCTTCCTCCTCTCGTGGAGTCCACTCAAAGGAAGGCCTCAGTCTAGCTTCCCATGGGGACACAACGGCCTATAGAACACATGGCCCCCAGGCAGCCACTCACTTGGAGCTTCCAACCATCCATCTGGGGCCCAGCCCATGCTCACTGTTGTAGGCAGGAGCATTGGTGGGGCCTCTCCTGGTCCAGTCCTGCAGGATCTACAGATGCCATACTCCTGCCACCAGCACCGTGGCCAATGAAGGTGGGGTCACTGGCCCAGCCTGCGGCCCTCCAAGAGTGACCTGAACTGCATTCTCAGGCTCCACTCATGGGAACTTAATCCCAGAATCAGAGAATCTGCTCATGCTGACTTTCTGGTCCCTGGAATCACAGCATGGGCCCCAGAGCCCATCTCTTGCCAACCTCTAACTACCCACTGGGGAGGTGACCGGTTATACAGGGTGGGTGTGGGGGGAAGGAGAGGCAGGGCCTGGCCTGGAAGAAGGGAGCCCAGGCACAGGGGGTGAAGAGGAGGGCGCTGAGGGCAGCTCAGAGCAAGTATGACTGTTAAGAAAATCTTTCTGGAAACTCTGGATACCAGGAGAGAAAGGCGGAATGCCCAGACTATTTCAGAAGCAGCCACAAGGTTTTTATTTTCAGATTTCTCCCCATTTTCTAATCTATTGTAAAACAACACAGCAAAATGTAGGAAGTTAAAGGAAAAACCGCCTTGACCCACAAACTCTTACCAACCTTGTGCTCCCATGTCATGTTCCACTCCCAGACATGTTAGCTTGTTGGGATTCTAGTAGACACCTTTATCATTCTGTGCAAAGCTAGTTTGACAAATTAAGTTTGTGAATTAATTTGCAAACTGAGCGAGTGTTTTCATATTGTAATCATGGCGAAGCTACAGTAGCCACGCACACACTGGATGTTTCTGTACTTCAACATTAGGAAAAAATGTGAACTGTGTGAGAGCATAAATTCCGATAAATCTGTGCCAAGCGAGAGGGAGCCTGAGCTAGTCAGGTGAGGCGGTCCTAGATCCCGCGTAATGTGGCATGAAACGGGACGCGCCTCGGCAGCCCTCGCGGCAGCCCTGGTGGTAGGACCCCCATCACAGTGAATTAAGTTCACCATAACAGTGGCTGATGGGATCCGCTTTGGAACATATCGCATCATAAACAGATAAGGGAAGAGAAATGGTCCTTTCTCTCCGCTCGGAATAGTGTAAAATGGATTGAAGCCTCTGCTCTATGTGCCCCGGTGCCCTTTAAATGCCAGGGAGTGGAACCTCTGGGGCTCTTCTTAAACACAAAATCAAGGGACAAGACGGAGTAATTGCAGAAGGCCAAGCATGACCCGGTGGCTTCTCAAAGACCTGTCCCCTAAGTGGTCGTTAAACACGCAGAGAGAGCGGGAAGCCTGCAGGTTACAGGCTGGAAGCACGTTCGCAAAGCAACGCAGAGCTCTGAGCAGCTTTCTAGTAAGAATTGCCAGGTGGCTCTAAAACTTGTACTTTTCAGTAATGGTATGTTTTATAAAAGCATAGAAGACAAATGATTTTGAACAATAGAGAGTCTTCTCAATCTTCTTTTCCTTTTAATTTGGGTGTGTGGAGATGGGAATAGTCATGTGGTTTCTCAACAGCCAAACAAAATAAGGATAACAAGAACGGAACAGATTTTACAAGAGGAAATGCACTCCAGAGGGTAAGCAAATGGAAAAGGCATTGAAAATGAATTTGCATGTTCATTTTTTTCAAAATAGGAGAACACAGGAACGTACTGAAAGATACTAACCAGATCAGCCACCAGCTTGACCCACACGCTTGGTAAAATATACTTAACTGTACTAAAACCTAGATGTCCCTCATTGAGAAAAACCCAACAAATGGGTAATGGCTGTTTCTTCTTTCTCAAATAATCTTAAATGTTGAAAATATTAGGCCCAACTAGGGGCCTATATCCTCACTAGGTACTTTTTTTTTCTAAGTTTGGTCCTGTGCAGGTGCAGAGGTGATCTTGAGAATGATTCACCACAGTGTATTTATGAATTCTCTAGAGTAAGGAAAGCATGATTCTTTAACAAGCTAAAGTTAATTCTTTCATGAAAATCCCCTAACATCTAACTAATTGGATCAGGAGGCAGAAACTGGTCAGATGTTTTATTTTCCACAATTGACACAGCGTTTAACTTGCCCAGTTGTCATTCTTTTTGATAACGTGACATTAAAATTCTGTCCACCTTTTTCCTGGGGAGGAAATCCTAAAACACTGGTACAGAGAAGACTCCAGGGGTTCACTAGCCCAGGCTGGCTTCATGGGGGTGCAAACTCTGCAGACACACATAGGGCCCTTGTCCCAGGGGCCCACGCTTGGTTTCATGTTCTCCTGTTTTGAAATTCCTGATGTTACCAAACAAGGGCCTCACGTTTTGATTCTTCACTGTGCCCCACAAATTCTCTAGTTGGTCCGGGATGGTCCAGTTGCTTTAGATTTCTTTATTTATTTGAGAGAGAGAGAGAGCACGCAAGTGTGAGCAGGGGAAGGGAGAGGGAGAGAGAATCTGAAGCAGATTCTGTGCTGAACACAGAGCCCAACGTGGGGCTTGATCCCAGGACCATGAGAACATGACCTGAGATGAAACCAAGAGTTAGGGATGCCACTGAGGGTGGCTCAGCGGTTGAGCATCTGCCCTCGGCTCAGGGCGTGATCCTGGAGTTCCAGGATCGGGTCCCCCATAGGGCTCCTTGTGAGGAGCCTGCTTCTCTTTCTGCCTAAATCTCTCTCTCTCTCTCTCTCTGCATCTCTCATGAATAAATAAAGTCTCAAAAAAAAAAAAAAAAGAAATCAAGAGTTGAATGCTGAACCAATTGAGCCACCCAAGTGCCCCCTGGGTAGTCTGGTTGCTTTAAAGTTGGTGGCAAAGCTATCTCTGGTCCACTGAGAAATGTCAGAACATGAACCATTTAGAAAAAGTAGATTTCTCTGAGATAGCCAACACTATTTAAATGTGTCAGAAATCTAGAGTCTGGGAAGATAGTAGGGCAGTTCCTCTAAAGATTAACCGTAGTATTACCATATGACCAGCAGAGCCACTTATGAGTATATAGGCAGAGAAACTGAAAGCTGGACCCTGAAGAGATACTTGGACACCCACTTTCACAACAGCATTATTCACAGCAGTCAAAACATGGAAGCAACCTCAGTGTCCGTCAGCAGATGAATGGATAAGCACAACGTGGTCTATCCATATAATGGAATATTATTCAGCCATAAAAGGTAACGGAATGGGATTCTCTGTCCCATGCTACAGCAATGATGAACAACAAGGACATTATGCTGAGCAAAGTAAGCCAGTCACAGAGAGACAAATATTATAGGATTCCTCTTCTATGAGGTACCAGAAGAGTCAAAATCCTAGAGACAAAAGGTAGAATGGTAGGCGCCAGGGGCTCGGGGAGGGGGACGGAGAGGCAGTGCTCAATGGGGTCAGAGTTTCCATTTGGGATGATGCAAAAGTTCTGGAGAGGATGGTGGTGATGGTTACAAAACAATGTGAACATATTTGATGACACTGAACTGTACACTTAAAACTGATTAAAAATGGTAAATTTTATGTTACGTATATTTTGTCACAATTAAAAAATAGTCCAGAAAAAATAATAGTCCGGAACATGAGTGCTATCTTGTCCTCCCCATGTGACACCACTGTGTGATACTCATGTTGTGTGCCTGTATCATGACGGCCGCTACTATTACACCCAAGCAACTTAACACCAACATAACTCTGTTATCGACAACACACAGTCCACACTCAGTTTTCCCCAAGTGATCCCCAACACCCTCGAGAGCTGAACCTTTCTTCTAGCCAGACTTCATTTGATGAGGCTGCGCCGCACCTGGTCGCCCTGTACCCCACATCTCCTTTCATGTGATGGTCCTCTCAATCCCCTCCCCTCTTCCTGGTCTCTTGTGACATGGGTAATTTTGAGGAGTCCAAGAAGCTTGTACTGTACAACAGTCCCCAATCTCGTTTTGTCTGAGTTGACTTGGGTCGCTTATTTGTGGCTAGGACACTATTCAGGTACCCCTGCTCCCCTCCCCGCCATCAGGAGTTACAGACTGGGGGGTGGTCCCACTAAAAGGCTGAGTACAGGTGAAGCAGCAACCCCCAGACCTGTCCTCTGTCCAGAACCTTCTCCCCTTTATGACTAACAAGTGACCTGGATCCCTCGAGATTCATCCTGGAGGCTGAGGACACCTGCAGAACTTTCTAGTTCTGTTCGTTCTTTCTCTGATTGGTAGTTGCCATTTCCTGTAAAGAGCCAACCCACCCCCCCATACCTCCTTCTGGGAATATTGCCAGAGACCCACAGGTGTTAAAATATTCTGTATGTTCTAAAACCTACTACCAGTGTTACTCTTTTTGAGGCTTACACCGTTCCAGGACTGGCCACCGGGAGCCTCCCGGAGCTGCCCGCTCAGGACACGTCACCCCTCGTCCCTGACAGCACTGTGCTTTCTGGCACAGCAACAATTCCCAGCTGCCCTTGTACTTTCCCAGATCTGAGAAGAGCCACTTCCCGACGGAGTCCTGATCTTTATATAGAAGCCATCATTTATTTTGCTTTATTTTTTTACTTACATTTTGAGATTTGCATGTAGTTTAAGGACATAAGGTGGGGAGAGCCCATGTCCCCCTCAGCTAGCTTCCCCCAACGGTAACATCTCGAGAAACTACAGTACAGCCTGACAACAGGCAACCTTGACAGCGATGCAATCCAGCCATCTCGTGCAAATCCTCCCAGTTTTACTTGTAATCTGTCGTACCTGTTTGTGCACCTGCTTTAGTTCCAAGCAATCCTCTACCTATTTCCAGGTCAGGTTCCTGCACCCACCATCGCCATCACAGTCCATTTGGGGAACATTCCCACTCCCGGGGTTCCTCTCATTCACCCTCCTGTAACCACATCCCCTTCTCTGTTCCCTCCATCCCTCACCCCTGGCAACCACTAATCTGTTCTCTATCTCTATAACTCTGTCATTTCAAGAATGCTCCATAAATGGAATCATACAGCATGTAATCTTTGGGGATGTGCTTTTTTCATTCAACATAACTCTGGAGATTCCTCCAGGCTCTCGTGTACGTCAACAGTCCACACCTTTTCATTGCTGAGCAGTGTTCTGTGCTACGGGTGGACTACAGCTTGTGTAACCATCCCGTTGAGGGATGCCTGGGCCGTTACAAATAAAGCTGCTATGAGCTTTATTAGTAAAAAGGTTTTTGTGTCAACTTAAGTTTTTATTTCTCTGGGATAAATGCCCAGGAGTGCAGTGGCTGGGTTCTATCAGACTCGCATGTTTAGTTCTGTAAGAAACTGCCCAACTGTTTTCCTGAGTTGAAACTATGGGTTTTTAAAAACATGATTTGATAAAACTAAATTCCATTATGAGAGAGGAAGTGAGAGAGACAGAGACCTTACGATTTAGAGGAACGTGGCATTGTCTGTGTGTGAACCAGAGCACCGTGTGCTGGGTGACCCCGGCCCACTGGAACCTCCATCCACATTCCTTCAAAATTCCTGGACACAGAGGCACAGAAGAGACCAGTTTCCTCTCTGCAAGTAGGTGAGACCCAAAACTGAGTCCAGGTGTGCAAATTGTGTGTGTGTGTGTGTGTGCACGTGTGTCTGGAAGGCGTGACTACAGAGATGGGGCATGGGTGGGGGGGGTCGAAAATGCATTCATGACATACGTGTCATGAACATGTACAGGTGGGGCCAGTACATATGTGGGACACCCCATCTCTGCTAGGTTTTGTAGGGAAAAAAGTGATGAAAACAAAAATCTGGACAACTGAAAACACATTGCAGAAGGGTCTCCCACACCTCACTGTCCTGAGGTCTCGGCCAAAACGGGGGCGTTGCGCTGGTCTGGCAAAGCTGTGTTTGCCTTTCTACACCTTTCTTCCGTTCCTTCCCAGTCTCTTTGGGGCACATTTGGAAATTATTTAAAAAGATAAAATGACTCTAATCTGTTACCAATTAGAAGACACATGTGAATATTATTTTCTAATTTGTGACTCTTGAGTGTGTGCGTCTCAAACACCAGAGAGAAGTAATTGAAATAATTATGTCTGCTCCTGAATATTTCTATTATGTTCCTGAAATAAGAGGGTAGATGTGTCCTCTTTGCATGACGTGCCTGAGGGTTGAATGTATCAATAGGAACATCAAAGCCCTGGATGTGAGCGACCACAAAACTGCAATTTCCAGCCAGCCCATTGGTGGCCTGAGCAGCTGGAGCCCGAGATGGGGCTGGCAAAGGGGGCAGCAAGACAGCACCAGCCATCGGTGCTGGTGGAGAACCAGAGGGGAATGTGGGCAGGGGTGTGGAGGGGGGGTGAGGGGGGGCCTCCAACTGGACGCGGGCCCTTCCCTGCAACTCCATGGGTCCTAACTTCCCAATCCAAGGGATCGTTTGCAGCTGGAGGCCTGTGCTGCATCAGGCAGCGGCCTGATTTATAACACGAGCAGCGTGCACTTTTTTTCTTTTAAACCTAGTTATAGTGCGACTTGAGTGACTAACTCCTGAAAATTGGTAATTTCTTGGTGGTTAACAGTAGAGAGTCCACCAATGACAGGCGAGGCACGCTAATAAATTTATAGGGCGTTATATGCCAATTAGACCTCGTCAGCCATTCAAAAGGCAGGGATGCCAATCAGGTCATCATTCCACAAATGCACTCTTTATTGCTGACATTCTTGCAATTCAATCCCCCATTTATATGTTTGAAAAGCAGCACATTAATGCTGACTGTACAGGAATCTGTAATTTTCAGAGCGCCTTTCTGGTTAAACAACCTTTCTCTCCCTTCTAGGCAAACTTCTCTTTGTTCTCGTGTAGTAAACAACGACCCGAGATGACCACAGCATCTGCAGGAACGGGATTCATGTCACACTTCAGCACCTCGACCCTAGCAGAGCCAGCACCCTGGAGATGGGGAGACCCAGAGGCAGAGAGAGAGGTAGCATCGCCACCTGCCCAAGGAAAAAGTGTGGAAGTTTGCTCCTTCCATTAAAGCAATGGACTAGACTAACTTTAATTTCGTATGTGTTTTTTTGGGGGGGAAAATTCACAAAGTGCATGATCTTGAAGAAGTCAGCTGCCAGGAAATGGACAACGTGGACTCAGGCGCTGCCACCCGGCCCTCCTGGCCATTTCCAGCTCCGCAGGGCATTCCCCGTGCGGCAACCGCCCTTCTCATTCTGTTCCTCCAAGTGATGGGTGTTGGCATCCCTTCCACCTCTGTACTTTGAAACATATGATTCTTTTTTTTTTTTTTCTTAGATGGAGTGAGGTATTTGAATTTGATTACTACCATCATCCAATGCCCTATTAAGCATTCATTCTTTCAAGAAATATCAATTGAGCACTCACTAGGAGTTAGGCACCGCACCGAGTTAGGTTCTGGGCTAGAGGCAGACGGATAAATAAATACAGCACAATGGGGAGAGAGCTGTACTTGTGGTAGTAGCCGCTGCTATAATTTTGCAGGAACCAAACAAACTGGGTAAGACGGAGAATCCTCCTCCTTCGGGTGTTTATTACATAGACAGCCCTCGGTTTAAGTTCACCAAATTTAAAGTGTAGCCAACCCAGATGAGAAAAGAATGCTTCTTCCTATAGATTAAGAACACATGATGGGGGCGCCTGGCTGGCTTGGTCGGTGCAGTGTCTGATGCTTGATCTCGGGGCTGGGAGTTCAAGTCCCGGGCTGGGTGTAGAGCTTACTTATATAAAGTCTTAAAAAAAAAAAAAAAAAAAAAGGACACATAACGCATCAATCAGGGTTAGCACACCTACAAATTGTAGACAGATTCACTAAAACAAGTATTTACGTTCACAGACGCATCCACCCCGAGATACACTTACCATCCACTAACTTATAATAGTGCACGCAGCCTTTCTGGAAATGCCAGCCCACTGACACATTTACCAGAGCGTCTCATGTTTCAAGATGGTGGTCACAGAGAGGTAACACCAGGCCCAAACTCCACACGTGCTTGCTGCTTAGTGGGCCCTTCCTTCTTCCAGCAGAGCTGGTCACACAGCCTTTCCTTCAGGGTGCACAGAAACTCCCTCAAAGCACAGCACGAGAAAACTCCTTTGCGCATTCTGAAGGGAAAGTGCTTACGGACTCTCTGTAAGGTCAATAAAGGACACCACCGTCCAAGGACACCCAGTGCCCTGTGTAGGAATCAAGATGTGCAACCGCACATAAGCATCACTCTGAGAATCAGCAAATGCAAGAAGAGGACCTCTCTGAACCATTCCACTTGCTCCCAAACAGGTCTTCCGTAACAGAGAACTCAGTTGTGTTAAGTCTCTGTCCCAAGAGGTGCATCATCTAGGGAAGGCAGACTCTCAGCACGGGAGAGGCGAGAGGCTGGCACTACACCAAACTGTCCCCAGCTATCAGGTCTCCTGATCTTTTCCTAAGGGCCCCTTTATCCTTTCTAAACATCAGCTGCTCTCCCAGGACTGGCCTTTCCCCTTCCCTTCCCCTGTGAAGATAGTAACTAAGCTTGCAAACCATCCCTCCCTTCAGTGTTCACTCCTTTCTGATGACCTCCATGCAGGTAAAATTAAAAATCAATAAACCTGTGGGATGCCTGGGTGGCTCAGTTGGTTGAGTATCTGACTCTTGATTTTGGCTCAGGTTGTGATCTCAGGGTCCTGAGATGGAGCCCCGCATTGGGCTCTGTGCTGCTCTCCGCTTTGACCTTCCCTTTGCTCCCCTCTTTGACCCTCTTCCCTACACTCTCTCTTTAAAAAAAGAAATCAGTAAAGTTGTATGCCTTTTCTCCTGTTTATCTGTTGTCAATTTAAGTCACGGCAACCACCCTGCCACCCACCAACTGCAGCCACTGGACCTAGGAGAGTGGAGAAGCTCCCACCCCCCACTCTTGGCCTTGCTGCTTTAGTGGAGCAGGGTTCTCTGAGACCTGGCAAGGCTGGGACCGGGACCCAGGACAGGGAGTGTTGCTGGAGTCCAGGGGTGACAGATGGGAGTGAGGTTCAAAATTAAAGAACAGCAGCAAAGTTCCCCAGCTTTCTGAAAATGACCTTTATGGGGTCTAACCCCAGAAGAGACTTGTCAGTCCAGCAAATCAACAAACTGGACAACTATGCCTCTGTGACCAGTCCCTCTGGCCAGGGGACACCGAGCACGTCTCGTGTGCCTTCCCTGATCCTGGCCTGGGCTTGGTGCTGATGTTGAGTCTGACTTGCCATGTCCTGTCACCTCTGTGGGAAGGCTGACTAGCCCTCAAGGTCTCCCCGCACCTCGGAGCAGGTGCAGCATCTCAAGCATAGAAGACAGTTGCCAGGCCCCTCCCAGCAGAGGTGGTTGCCCTATCACCTCCCAGGGCTGGGTCTAGAGTCCTGGGTTATGATTAATTAGTCTCATTAAACTGAGGCCAACTTCCCCTCAGTTTGGTCCTATGTGGACAAAGAAAGCGACTGTCTGGTTGTCTCACACATCTGCCCCTGTGATTGGCCTTAAGAGACAAGCCGCAGCACCACGCGTACACAGCGACAAGCTTTTTAAAATGCCCGTGATCATGGTATCAACCTTCAGGAGGATCCTCGTCCCCAACATCAAACGGGTCCAGGGGGTGGACGAGCCATAAGGTGGCTATTCCTGGAGAAGCAAGCTCTGAGAGGTCCTGTCTGGTACTGTAGGCTCTCTCTCAGGAAAGATGGGAGGGAAGATTCTGGTAGATTCGTGACCAGGGGCAAGTGGGATGTGTTAGGATAGAAAAGGTCAATGCTCCGGAAAGATGAGGTTCTCTTTTCTTGTGGTCTTTTCTTGGGGGAGGTGGTGGTGGTGGTGGTAGTGGTGGTGGTAGTGGTGGTGCACAATTCTTTGAGTGAACACAGGACGACCCCCCACCTGGGGCTCTGGCTCCGTGGCTCCCACCTCGGCCCCTCAACAGCACTGAATGCCCCGCCCCCTGATGGGCTCCATAATGAGAAGTGCTGTCAATCACAGCTCCATTAGCCTGGACAGACTTTCACTTCCTGAAACAATTTATTGGATCCCCAGAAGCAAACGGGCCTTCTTCCTTTTCAGCTCTGCTTTTAGGGAGCTATTCAGAGGGAGTGTGTGTCCCTTCTGTTCCTGCTGAGCGGCCTTTGTTTTCCTTCATTTACTCATGAAAACAGTTTCCTGACTTTACCCTGCCTCCTCCGACCCGGGTTTCCGAGTGTTTGCCAAACTTCGTCCCCCCACTGCTCCGCTGCGCACAAAACCCGCCAGCTGTTTCCAGCTACTGAACCAGGGAGGGAGCTGCAAATTTTATTTGCAGATGTTTGGAGGGAGGTGGGGGGGGGGGAGGCACATACTTTAAGAAATTAAATTCAGGTGAAGAAATAGAGAAATGAGGCAGAAGGGTGAGAGGCAGAGACGTCCTGAGTCAGGGGCCTGGCCTTCCTGCAGTCCCTCCGCTCTGGCCAAGAAGTTAACGGGCTCTATAGCAAATTAAAGACGCCTCAGCTCAAATGTATCTTCAGCGTATCTAAAATTTTGGGGACTGTGTGCACATTTAGAAGGTCCACGTAATGAACTGACAATTGTAGTTTTTACTGTGATGATGTTTCTAACTCTGTGAAAAATCTCATGCAACTTACAGGAGACCTGCCGGCCAACAAGTTTAAAAGGTCCCTATATCTCAGTCTCTGAGTAGAAAAAGATGATCCAAAATCACATAAAATAATATTTTTCCTCTCCAGCTCTTCTTAAAGAATAACATGCACCGTGCAACCACACTTGAGCAATAAGGCAATACCCTTCAAGCATAAATCAGTTTAACTCTTAACCTGGGAAAACAGACTGAAGAAGGCAGAGTTATGCTTCGCCTTCTGAGAATTTCACGTCAATAGCAAACGGGGGGGGGGCTGGGGGGGGCACATTAGGGCCTCAGAGATCGGAGTAGGGTAAAATTATGCAGCCACGTAAGAAATAATATCTATTAGGCTAATTTAATCACTGAATACTTTACAGATGAATTAGAATTTAGAATCCAATTATTTCCAACATTCAGACTGTCAGAGCCTGTTTCTAAGCAGAAGGAAAAAAAGGGGACGATTAGGGCAGGTTTTAAAGACTCAGCGGATGGAATGGACCCTCTCCGGCTCCAAGGCTGCAATGAGAGCAGAGAAATGACAACAGTGATCAGGGTTTTTGCCATCAGCCCACCCCAACAGGCCCAGTGAACCCAAGGCCAGGACGTGGGATTTGTTATCCCTGATGGACAGTCATTGTCCCTGCCAGGAGGGGAGCCTCCTCAAGGGCTGGCATGCTTCACAAAGGAAGGCGGTCAGGCTATATCCTGGGGTGGCCCTTGGAGCAGGGCAGCTCCCCAGGCCTGGGAAACCACAGGGTGTCCTCAGGGGCTACCGCAGGGGCCTGGTCATGCCCTGGGCCTGCCTACCCCTCCTCCAGCAGCCTCCTAGGCTGTCCTGAGGGCGTTTTTTTGTTTTTTTTTTTTTTTTTTTTTTTTTAATAGACAGTAAAGGCTGCCAGGGGATGATGCAAAGAGAGGTAAGAAGGAAACAGTCAACATAAAGCCTTCCAGGCCTCTGGGACCTATAAGAGCTGGTTCTCCCACCCGGGATGGAGTCTGTTGTTCCATGAGGCCCAAGGTGAGCATCATAGACCCTTGTAGCCAGAGTGGAAGTAGCCTTGTAGAGTGTTCCTCTCCACAAAGATCCATCTGCCAGGTTGGGAGGATCAAGGGTATGTGTGTGTGTGTATGTCCTACAGGAATACGAGAAATTTCTGATTTGTACTTCAGTGTTCCAAAGGGAAAGAACTGGGTATTTCAGCTGCCCCCCACTCTCCATTTGTATCGATGCTTCAGGCAGTAGTGGAGTTGGGCAAACAAAAACTCTTACAAAGGATATTTGAGTTATCACTAGGAAAACAGATTTGTTCCGGGGCTTGCAATTACTTGAATCCAAAGAGGTTTCTCTAGAAGAAAATGCCTGAAAAACATTTTTTTTTTCCTTGAGAACAGAAATCTGCAGAAGACCTTTGCATTATGGCTGTTTTGCAATTCTCAAGAATCTCCCATGCTCCCAATAGGAGAGTGGGAATGTTAGGGAGGAACCTCCACTTGTAATTCATTCCAGAACAATCTTTACAGCGTGAAATGAATGCATGTACCGTGCATTTAAATTTTAATATGCCAGCGGGTCATGGGGCTGGCCGTCAGGACTGAATACACTTGTTTAAGTTTAAGGGCCGCGCGGACCCCGCCTATTCAGGAAGGCATGACTAAAGCCAGCCACCGTTAGAGCCATTACCCGCTGGGGCCTCCCTAGCCCCATTCCCTGGCGGGAGGGGAAATTTGGTGTTTACAGGCCATGGGGGTTTTATGATGGGGGTGCTTCCTCTCCGGCTGAACAGACAGGTCCAACCCTACAGACTTTGTGAGTTCTCCTGCACATTTTCTTCCACCTGGCACACAATGCGTCCTTATTATCTCTTTAATTACTGAGCTGGACCGCCCTGCTCCCTCTCAACTAGAACCTTTGTGTGTGCCTGTGTGTGTGTGCGCGCACGCATTCACATTTGTCTCTTTGATTCATTTAATTGAGGGCAGGGCATTGGATAGGATCTCAGAAGAGGCATTCCTTGTTCTAGGATGATTTATTACAGCTCTTGAAAACACCTGTTCATCAATTTATCCTTTTGTACAAAACTCAGACTTACTAACCAGTTCCTTAAAAAAGATCTTCCTATGTAAAACATGAAGTCAAAAAAAACCCTCACATAATTATGAGAAAAGAAACTGTATTTAAGAATCATAAAAAAGCCTCCCTATATTTGGGTGATTATTTCTCTATGTATGTACACACACACACAAAGAAATGATTATGTGGAATTCCAGTGATGATTTCTTAGTAATGGGTATTCTCTATGTGGGAAAAGTAAGCTGGTAACTGCTTGAAAAGGAACAGGCTCTTTGAAGCAAAGCAATGGGAGAATCATTTGAGTCATTCAGGCATCCATTTCAATAGGTACAGACCAAAAAAGTCACTTCCTTATGACATAACCAAAATAACTCTTTCATTTTTCCTCCAGAGCAAAAGTCAGCCTCCAAAGTCCTACTATCGATGTCATGAGCCCATAAGGAAAACAACACTTATATGTTAACAAACTTAGCTCTTCACAGTGACGTCTGCATTATTGGCAGCACACAGGCTGACTGAAACACCCAACACCAAAGGTGATCATCACCTGCCACTTCCCCCCCCCCCCCCCCCCCCCCCCCGTCCACAGGCTAGTCTAAACGAAAGATGAGGCCTTTGCTTCCTAGGCCAATCACCACTGCGGGTCAGCTATCTGCCCTGACAGGTCCTTCTGGAGCAGTCTTCCTTTCTGGAGGGGATGGAGTGATGTCTTCCCCACCCCTAATCCTGCCTGGGTGCTTAGGAAGAGCTCTCCCTCCCGGAGAGATCACATGGGCAGCAGCCTGGAAGCGGGACCTGGTCGGTGAGCTACCGCCACATGCCTAATTAATGACCCTGCTGGTCGCAGCTGGAAGAGCTGAGCTGGGGGTGATTAATTAAATTAGCTGGCAGAGGAAATTACAGTGGAAAAGCCAAAGTTTGATTGCTCCATAATTAACCGCAGTGCAAATAATATCTGCATCTATAACTTCCAGCGATGAGATCAGAAGCCAATTGAATTTGGCACTGATTGAAGCTGTAAATATCCTGTGGCGAGAAATGATAGGTTTGTTCTAGAGGGAAAACTTACAGAAATGGACATCTAGCAAATGTGATCATGGGAAAAGGGCAGCAGCAGAAACGGCAGGGAGGAAGCCTTACCTTTCAAGCTGCCTCTTTTCCAACATGAAAACAACCCACTTTTTTTCATATCTCTTTTGGATTAGTGACGAGGCGTGCTATCCTATACATCCTGTCTCCAAATTTCAGGTTTGACTTCCCATGCATGGAACCTATGTTAGGGTTCCATTTCCTTTCCTTGTCCCAGGGATTAAAACTCGACTCTCCAACAATTTCATAGGCCGATACAGGGGGACCACTTTCATCTCCCCTAGAAAGAGGAATATTCTATGTAGACCATCAAATGCCAGGGCTATGCTGCTTTTCTGGATAATGACATTTTTTCCTTCTTTGTAACAATTTCATGTTCAAAATATGCTTTCATTAGCAACAGGATTCTACTTGGGAGGAAAAAAAGGTATGTTATATAGATAATTGCCTGGTAGAAACCTGTATAACTTTAGGTAGATGGAAACATTACATTTCCTACCAATCACATGTTTTCAAGTAAGTTATTCCAAGGTGGAAGGCATGCATCTCTACTAAAGAAGCTTTGATTAATGACTTAGTGCCTTTTGACCCAGAGGTGTGACATCTGCATGGCAACTGGTCAACTTTTTACCCCACTCTAGACACATAAAACCTCAGAGTTAAACGGAGAGAACAGAGTTAAACGGCAACATTTTAAATGCTGTATACTTCAGAGATCCGTCCCAGGGCTTTTTTCATCTGAGCTTCACAACCACTTAGTAGGTAGATAGGGCAGGTAGTGTTATTATTCCCCTTTTATTTTTAGAGAGAGAAACCATACAAGCACAAGTGGGGGAGAGAGAGAATCTTAAGCAGGCTCCATGCCTAGTGTGGAGCCTGACATGGGGCTCAATCTTAACAACCCTGAGATAATGACCCGAGCTGAAACCAAGAGTCAGACAGACCCTTAACCAACTGAGCTGCCTGGGCACGCTTTTTTTTTTTTTTTTTTCCCTAACAAGAAAGTTAAGACAGTCAATAGTACGGAAGAGTCTGACCCGCTCTCCTGCCCGATTCTACACGGCCTTCCTTGCAACAGATGATACCCTCAGTACCCCAGACTGCAATATGTCCACAAGCATCATATCTGGGGAGAGTCTCATGCAGACAGGGTCATGTCTTTGGGGAAGGGGGGCTGGAGGGTGTGGGCCACAGCATCTAGTGAGGACAGAAGAATGTGGTAGACGAAGTCTCCCCAAAAATGTCTGTGTCCCAAGTCCCAGGAATATACTGGCTCACGTGGCAATAACACTGGGAGGAAGGAGAATAGCAGGGTGCAGGGCCATGAGGCAGGGTGAATGGGAGGCCTTTACAAGCAAGTGGACTCCCCCGAAGCCTTGACGAGGGACACAGCCACGTCCACCCATCTGGGCTTCTGGCTTCCAGACTTGCAAGATAATATAAAACTATTTACTTTAAGTCAGTGAAATTGTGGTAATTTGTCTCAGCAGCAGTGGGAATCCAATACCCATGCTATTGGGAAGAGAAGGTGTGGATGAGACACACAGAGATTGAAGGTTGGCTGGCCTTGCTGAGTCTAGCCCTGTGGACTGGATGTTGGGCAGCAAGCGGCCTCATGGCCACGTGCTCTCATGAAACCCTCTGCCACAGGCCCCCAACCTTTCCTCACTTCCTCCCTGCTGCCCCTCCTGCCTGAGTAAGGAGGATTCTGGACTCTCATAGAATCTAGACTGGAGACATGATGAGAGTGTGTCTGACCTTATCTCCCAACCTGTTGGGAAACCAGTCTTTTTTTTTTTTTTTTTAATGACATTTTTTTTTATAAAGATTTTATTTATTTGTTCATGAGAGACACACAGAGAGAGGCAGAGGGAGAAGTAGGCTCCTTGCAGGGAGTCTCATGTGGGACTCGAACCCAGAACTCAGGATCACGCCCTGAGCCAAAGGCAGATGCTCAACCGCTGAGCCACCCAGGCGTCCGGGAAACCAGTATTTAGTGGTGGCTGGCATCTCTGCTAGCCTTTCCAGCAGCACTGGCTCAACTGCCTTTGTTTCCAATGATCCTTCTTCTTCTTTTCTTTTTTTAAAAGATTTTATTTATTTATTCATAAGAAACAGAGAGAGGGGCAGAGGGAGAAGCAGGCTCCATGCAGGGAGCCCAATGTGGGATTTGATCCTGGGTCTCCAGGATTGCGCCCTGGGCTGAGGGTGGCGCTAAACCGCTGAGCCACCTGGGCTGCCCTCCAATGATCCTTCTAAGAACGTGCATGCGGAGCTCCCTGCACCACGGGCGTCTCCCTCAGAGCAGAGGCAAACGTGCTTTTTGTCCATTATTGGGTTCTCCGAACTCAGGGCTCTGCTCCTGCGGTGCAGCCCACTGGCATGCCCCGATGTCCCCCGGCCCTGTCCCATCACCCTGCAGGGACTGGGCAGAGAGGGCTGGGGAACCCACGCAGGTACAGATACTGTGGCTGCAGATTTTGCTCTAAGGGATAAGCTTTTCTTTGTCCTGGGCCCCAAAAGAGGCAGGCCAACTTGCCAGAGTCAGGAACAATCTGAGACCCAACGCACTTTCCCTCTCTCTCCCTGCTTCCCCCTGCCCTGAATGCCAACCGTCAGCAGCAGCGAAATACACCTTTGTGCGTCCTCTGGGCTCCTCTAACACACCTGCGCGTGGGCAGCTCACTCTTGTGTGGCTGCCTCCCTCTGTCCCACCGACTTCCCGACTGCTGTTCCCTGCTCGTCTCCATCGCCCTCTGCCTGCTTCGGCGTTTCCACGTGGCCGGTCACCAAACGGTTTTTACGAGTGGGAAGACGCAGAGGAAGGGAGAGGAAGGGAGAGGAAGGGAGAGAGTCTCAGGTAGGCTCCGCGCGGGACCCCACCTCACAACCCCGAGACCACGACCTCAGCGCAAGTCGAGAGGTGGTCGCGCAGCCAACCGGGCCACCCAGGCTCCCCCAAATCCAACAGCTTTCAGCGTCTGTGTCCCCTCCGGGGTGTGAGACCCAGGAGGGCAGGCACCGTGTGTCTCCTGCGGGCTGGGGTGCGGATCAGGCTGCGGCCCTGGGTCCTCCGCTCCTGAGCGCCGCCTTCCGCTCGGGGCGTGACCCCGGGGTCCCGGGTTCGAGTCCGGCGTCGGGCTCCCTGCGTGGAGCCTGCTTCTCCCTCCTCCTGTGTCTCTGCCTCTGTCTCTGTGTCTCTCATGAATAAATAAAAAAAAAAAAAAAAGGAAGGAGAGGCTGGGGGCGTGGTGGCGGCGCCCAGGGGTGAGGGGTCCCAGCGGAGACCGGGCGCCCGGCCGCGAGGGCACGCACTCGGGTCGCTGGCGGCCCCGGCGGCCGCACGTCCGCAGGGAGAAGGCTCCGCACACTCACCGGTGCTCCAGCGACGCCCGCCGCCCTGAGGCCGCGGAAGGCCCGCGTCGCCCGCAGTCGCCGTGAGGCAAAGGCCAGGGTCCCGACCCCGACCCGACCCCGAGGCCGCGGCGTCCACCGCCCGACGCTCCGCCAGATCCCCGAGGCGCGGGCGCCACCTCCACACCGCGCGCTCCCTCTGCGCCTGCGCGCCCGAGCCCACGCGCTCACGCACGCACACGCACGCACACACGCACGCTCACGTCCGCGCGCTGCCGGCCCGCGCCTTGGCCCTGGGGGAGCCTGACTGACGGACGCCCCGCCCCGGCGCGGCTGGGGGAGCCCGGGCCTGCGGGACACCTGCCGCCCGTCTCACCCGGCGCCGGCCTCCGGGCGAAGGACCGCGGGAAGGACGGTGCGTGGGGCCGGGCGGCGCCGGCCTGGAGGGCGATGCGGGACAGAGGGGCGCCCCAGCGTGCGCGGCCCTGGGGGGGCGGCTGCGTCCTCAGGGGGACCCGCCGTCAGCCCGAGTCCGCGGGGTGTCCCCGGTGCGCCCTCACAGTCGGCGGGGTGTCCCGGTGCGCCCCTGGAGTCGGCGGGGTGTCCCTGGTGCGCCCTCACAGTCGGCGGGGTGTCCCCGGTGCGCCCCCACAGTCGGCGGGGTGTCCCGGTGCGCCCCTGGAGTCGGCGGGGTGTCCCTGGTGCGCCCTCACAGTCGGCGGGCTGTCCCCGGTGCGCCCACACAGTCGGCGGGGTGTCCCGGTGCGCCCCCGGAGTCGGCGGGGTGTCCCCGGTGCGCCCTCACAGTCGGCGGGGTGTCCCCGGTGCGCCCTCACAGTCGGCGGGGTGTCCCCGGTGCGCCCCCACAGTCGGCGGGCTGTCCCCGGTGCGCCCACACAGTCGGCGGGCTGTCCCCGGTGCGCCCACACAGTCGGCGGGCTGTCCCCGGTGCGCCCTCACAGTCGGCGGGCTGTCCCCGGTGCGCCCACACAGTCGGCGGGCTGTCCCCGGTGCGCCCTCACAGTCGGCGGGGTGTCCCCGGTGCGCCCTCACAGTCGGCGGGGTGTCCCGGTGCGCCCACACAGTCGGCGGGGTGTCCCGGTGCGCCCTCACAGTCGGCGGGGTGTCCCCGGTGCGCCCACACAGTCGGCGGGGTGTCCCCGGTGTGCCCTCACAGTCGGCGGGCTGTCCCCGGTGCGCCCTCACAGTCGGCGGGCTGTCCCCGGTGCGCCCACACAGTCGGCGGGCTGTCCCCGGTGCGCCCACACAGTCGGCGGGCTGTCCCCGGTGCGCCCACACAGTCGGCGGGCTGTCCCCGGTGCGCCCACACAGTCGGCGGGGTGTCCCCGGTGCGCCCCCGGAGTCGGCGGGGTGTCCCCGGTGCGCCCTCACAGTCGGCGGGGTGTCCCCGGTGCGCCCTCACAGTCGGCGGGCTGTCCCCGGTGTGCCCACACAGTCGGCGGGCTGTCCCCGGTGCGCCCTCACAGTCGGCGGGCTGTCCCCGGTGCGCCCTCACAGTCGGCGGGCTGTCCCCGGTGCGCCCTCACAGTCGGCGGGCTGTCCCCGGTGCGCCCTCACAGTCGGCGGGCTGTCCCCGGTGCGCCCACACAGTCGGCGGGCTGTCCCCGGTGTGCCCTCACAGTCGGCGGGGTGTCCCGGTGCGCCCCTGGAGTCGGCGGGGTGTCCCTGGTGCGCCCTCACAGTCGGCGGGGTGTCCCGGTGCGCCCTCACAGTCGGCGGGCTGTCCCCGGTGCGCCCTCACAGTCGGCGGGGTGTCCCCGGTGCGCCCTCACAGTCGGCGGGCTGTCCCCGGTGCGCCCACACAGTCGGCGGGCTGTCCCCGGTGCGCCCTCACAGTCGGCGGGCTGTCCCCGGTGCGCCCTCACAGTCGGCGGGCTGTCCCCGGTGCGCCCTCACAGTCGGCGGGCTGTCCCCGGTGTGCCCACACAGTCGGCGGGCTGTCCCCGGTGCGCCCACACAGTCGGCGGGCTGTCCCCGGTGCGCCCTCACAGTCGGCGGGCTGTCCCCGGTGCGCCCTCACAGTCGGCGGGCTGTCCCCGGTGCGCCCACACAGTCGGCGGGCTGTCCCCGGTGCGCCCACACAGTCGGCGGGCTGTCCCCGGTGCGCCCTCACAGTCGGCGAGCTGTCCCCGGTGCGCCCACACAGTCGGCGGGGTGTCCCCGGTGCGCCCTCACAGTCGGCGGGCTGTCCCCGGTGCGCCCTCACAGTCGGCGGGCTGTCCCCGGTGCGCCCTCACAGTCGGCGGGCTGTCCCCGGTGCGCCCACACAGTCGGCGGGCTGTCCCCGGTGCGCCCACACAGTCGGCGGGCTGTCCCCGGTGCGCCCACACAGTCGGCGGGCTGTCCCCGGTGCGCCCTCACAGTCGGCGGGCTGTCCCCGGTGCGCCCACACAGTCGGCGGGCTGTCCCCGGTGCGCCCTCACAGTCGGCGGGCTGTCCCCGGTGCGCCCACACAGTCGGCGGGCTGTCCCCGGTGCGCCCTCACAGTCGGCGGGGTGTCCCCGGTGCGCCCTCACAGTCGGCGGGGTGTCCCGGTGCGCCCACACAGTCGGCGGGGTGTCCCGGTGCGCCCTCACAGTCGGCGGGGTGTCCCCGGTGCGCCCTCACAGTCGGCGGGGTGTCCCCGGTGTGCCCTCACAGTCGGCGGGCTGTCCCCGGTGCGCCCTCACAGTCGGCGGGCTGTCCCCGGTGCGCCCTCACAGTCGGTGGGGTGTCCCGGTGCGCCCACACAGTCGGCGGGGTGTCCCGGTACGCCCTCACAGTCGGCGGGGTGTCCCTCGTGCGCCCTCACAGTCGGCGGGGTGTCCCTGGTGCGCCCTCACAGTCGGCGGGGTGTCCCGGTGTGCCCCCACAGTCGGCAGGGTGTCCCTGGTGCGCCCTCACAGTCGGCGGGGTGTCCCGGTGTGCCCCCACAGTCGGCGGGGTGTCCCTGGTGCGCCCTCACAGTCGGCGGGGTGTCCCGGTGCGCCCTCACAGTCGGCGGGGTGTCCCCGGTGCGCCCCCACAGTCGGCGGGCTGTCCCTGGTGCGCCCACACAGTCGGCGGGGTGTCCCGGTGTGCCCCCACAGTTGGCGGGGTGTCCCCGGTGCGCCCCCAGCATGTTTCAGCCCGTCCAACCAAAGAGTCCCAGTGACCAAAGCGGAATAACCAAGGGACGGCTGGGCCATCGGATGGATTAGAGTGACACCTTTAAAGAGTGCTGTCAAAGAAATACCTGACACGGGGGAAGGTTCCAGAGATAATGCTAGCCTGAAAAGGGCTTTACAGTGGTATTTTTACAAAAGGATTTCATCTATTTATTTTAGAGAGGGGGGAGGGGCAGAGGGAGAGAGAATCTTCAACAGACTCCACCCTGGCATGGAGCCCAAGGTGGGGCTTGTCCCAGGGTCCTGACATCAGGCAGGACATGAGCCGAAACCAGGAATGGGGCGCTCACCCGACTGAGCCACCAGGCGCCCCTGCCTTAAAACAGTTTCTAGGGGCCTTTGGCTCAGGTCATGATCCTGGGGTCCTGGAACCCAGCCCACGTTGGGAGGGAGCCTGCTTCTCCCTCTCTCTGCCCGTGTGCCCTCTTTCAAATAATATATATATATATTTTTAAAAGGTGTTTAAAGCATTCTTAAATAAAGTTTTACAGAGGAAGACGTATGTCATAGCTAAGCTCTGGCTCTGACGGGACAGAATCACAGATGTGCTGTGTGTGTATTTTCAGCTCTCCACAGAATGCAGTCCCCGCTGACCTTCAGTAGGTTTCTCTTCAGGAAGCGTTGCATGGTCATGGCTGGGATGTCACGGTGCAGAGCTTCACCCTCCCGGGTTTGGGTCGTGGTGCACATCAGAAAGGAGCCCCTCAAATTTCGTTTATTTCAGTTCTCAAGCACAACTCTTCTTCCAGGAAGATCTGTTACCACTCGCTGGAATTAAAATTCACAGGAGCGCATCTTGGAAATCAGGGCTTTGTTTGATACGGCACCCTGGCTCCTTGCTGAGAAGGTCTGGGCAATTCACAACCGTGTTTGAAACATTCAGGAAGTAGATGTTCTCAAGACTTTAAAAACAACAACACAGAATCTCCTGATTGTGAAAAGAACCTCATTTCCACTTTCTAGATCTTCCTGAGAAGTGCAAACAAGGGTGAGTCTTGGTGAGGAGCAGAGCCGCCCTGCAGTGGTCTGTCCGAGGCCTTGTGGTTAACTTGACCCCACCAGCCCCAGGGCAATGGCTATGCACTTCTCATTGAGGCTCCCTAGGAATGCTGTTCTTCTCCAAACACATGTCAGATTCTTTTTTTTTTTTTTAAAGTTCATTTATTATTATTTTTTTTAGTAATCCCTCCCCTCACCATGGGGCTCGCACTCACAACCCCAAGATCAAGAGTCATGTGCTCCTTCCACTGCACCAGCCAGGTGGCTCCATGCATTTCAGATTCTGAATCACTTGCCCTGACACAAGCTTTCAAGGTTCCGCGGTGGCATCTTCATGGCACTCCAGACGTTGGCACGGCTGCTCCTGTGGGCAGAGGCCCCTCCGGAAGTGGTCAGAGATGGAAGTGATCTGCGAGGCCTGGGACAGTGTGGAGTGTGCTGGAGACAGGCCTGCCGCAGGGCCGGAGGACAGGAGTTCCTAGCAGGGGCCCACGGAGGGACCTCAGGCCATTTCAGCACTGAAGAGGCCCCCAGCAGGTCCCACATTTACCAGAAAGGCTTTGAAAACCAGGGAAAAGGGATCATGCTTCCTCCTGGCAGGCTGGAATACCCATCACTATTACGGCTGCAGCAGGGGACCCTTTGTGGCCTCACCCTCATTGATGCAGCCTCTTTGTCTTGTGTTTTCTTCAGTTTTCTTAATAAACCAGGAGCCCCCTGTGGTGGGGGAGGGCATTAAGTCTTTTTTTTCTCCCCCTCACAGCTTTATGGAGGTGTAGTTTACATACCATAAAATTCACCTGTTTTAAGGATAAAATTTAACCATTTTTAGTAAACCTAGAGAGCTATGTGACTGTCACTGCTCTTCAGTTTGAGAACCTCTCTGTCGCCCCTGGAAGATGCCTCCTGTCTACCTGCAGCCAGTCCCTGGTTCCACACCCAGGACCCAGGCCACTGTTCATCGGCTTTCTCTGTTTACAGATTTGCCTCTTCTGGGCATCTCACAGGAGTGGAATTGTGTGCTAGGCAGGTCTTTTCTGTCTGGCTCCTTTCACTGAAAACTCGACTCGTTATGTTCATTCCATAGAGGATAGTTAAGTAAACAAAAATAGGAATTGCCAATAAAAGACACATCTGAAAAACTGTTTCATCGAAGTCATCTTTGGTCACCATTCAACTAATTTATGTTTCATGAACTTTCTACACATGTATTTTGACTCATTGTGGTTCAGAAGTCCCTGCTGTGTTTACAGGTTAGGTTTTGTGTAGATTTGTTTAGTAAGAGCAAGCGGACTTTTGTGATATTTAAAATGAAATCCCAAGTTTAAACTTCTGAATATTAGGAACAGCCTGTGCCATGCCAGATAGAAACTGATTGTGAACGTTCCAGAGTTCATATGGGAATGAACCCCTTGGTGTCTTTACATGTTAACCTCATGAAGAAATTGTCCCATTCTGAAGTGTTAGGTGATTCCATGGAGAATTGGAAAGTCATTCCTGTATGGCATCATGGTTCATACTTGTCTAAATCATACCAACAAAACAAAACAAAACAAAAAACCATACAAAAACATCTCTAAGCTTTCTGTAACTGATTACAAATGGGGAGGGAGAAAAGACAAGTTCACAGACTTTACAAGCTAGAAGGGGCTCCTCTGTGGTCTTCTGCTCAACACCTGCCTTTGCAGAGTGACACAAAGTTAACTGACCTGCACTGATGTGTGGCCCAAGCAGGCCAAGAATCTGCAGATTCTCACCAGAAATCTGGAGCCTTTATGACGTCCAGCTGCTGCCTTGCACTCAGCAGGTATGGGAGTACTACTTTGGAAGGACTTTACTATCAAGGACGTCAGGGCAAACCTCTAATGAAAACTGTCACTGGATCTTTAATGAGAAGGAGGGTCGTCTATTCTAAAGGACTGTCTGGAAGTAAAAAATCATGGGCTACCTGTTCCGGGGGAAGTCTGTAACCTTCTCCACAATCTCCTTCCACCTTCCTTGAGTGCAGCCCTGGGTTACTTTGGGAAGCTTGTGGCTGATTTTCCTGGAAATGAGTCACTAGGTACTTGCATCAGCTGATCAGTCCTGGGTCAGTGCTGGGGCTGTGGAGCCAGGTCTGTGTTTGGGGAAAGGGGGATTTGAAGGTGGTGGCTGTCAGGGTCAGAAAGACTGAGGGAGGAGGCTCTGCTGGCCCAGGGGAGCTGGGGCCACATGGTACTTGAGTCTGGGCAGGTGGCCCTCACACAGTTCTTGGAATAGGCTGCAGCGTTGATATACACACGTACTGCTTATTGACCCAGGTATAATGAAGAGGTTTTACATACTTCTGGAGCTTTGAACAGGCACGTGAAGCAGACATTCTCCAGACAAAGACACCAAGGTTGTGAGAAGCTAAGGGACTTGTCCCAAGCCACGTGGCTAGTGAGCGCAGGAGCCAGCATTCAAACCCAGGTACTCTGCAGAGGTGGAATTCTTGCTAACATTGCCCTGACTACACTGCTCCAACCAATTTATCCAGAGAGAGCGGTTAAAGCTGCTGGGAAATTTAAAATGCAACATAGCTCACCTTGTATGTCTGGTTAGTGTTGGCCGGGCTGGTGGTGATGATGGGTAAGAAATCTGGGGAAAACGTGACTGTTCTTGGAGAGAAGAAACCAGTTTTTGAGCCATGGAAAACCACAGGTTATGGATTTTTTTCCCCTCTTGTGGGTAGGTATTCAGGTCCCTCCTAGAGCTGGCCAGGGACACCCATCTGGAAGGGAATCATTAAGGCCAGGAGCACCGGCATTTAGCGATGATTCTCAGTTCTTAACAACGGTGGTAATTCCAAAATCTGGCTTAGCTTTTCAAGATGAGAAGATCTCTGATTTTGTATGTCAGCCCCACAGAGACCTAACACTCCAACCTGCTCTGCCGAGAGCTCGGAGGAGACCCAGCAGGGCCAGTTAGTAGAGAAGCTCCACCGTGACATTAGGAGAAACTCCCCTGCATCCCTTGTCAGTTTTTCTTCCTGATTTTGTTATTAATACTCTCACCTTTAACTGACCCTTTCTAGACTAACAAGCCCACATGGCTCACTAGGCCATTAGAAGTCAGTCAGCCTCAGATGAGGTGGCACTTCCATCCACGGTGGCTCACAAACTCCCTGGCTCACTGTGGAGCCTCACATGTTTGCTGAGCTGGTGTCCCCCATGCATACAGGACACACGCCACGGTTTAGATAACACGGCTCTGGTGTGGGTCTGGAAGGCCATGGCTGACCCCGCGCTCTGGGATGTACGTATCCACGTGGTCAGGCCCAGCTATCCTGGCCTTTGCCACGGCTGGACCAGCAGTCTCCTGCGGGCAGCGTCAGCCTGTCCTTGTGTGGGGACAGTCCCTCTTGCAGAGGCCAGGGTGGGAGGTGCTCCAACGGGAGTCACTTGTATGCACATTTGGGTTCTGACTCGGGAATGACTGTGCCAGGAGCCACAGGCCCCTCCTGCTGTCACAAGCCAAACCCTGGGGGACACTTGGGAAATCCCACACATTGACCCTGAATGACTCTCTGATCTTCTGGACACATTCTTCGGAAATAAGGCCACTGATGTCAAATGAAGCAGTGCTGTCTCCAGAGCCGGATGGTCGGGGTGACCTTGCCTGGTCCTCTCTCTGCTGACGCCTTGTACTCTGGGAATGCTTTATTTACTGTGGAAACATGATTTTTCCCAGCTTCACTTAAAACTTCAGATCCTGTCTTTTCTTTCTCTGTTGCTTAAAATGTGTGGATTTTTTTTTTTAAATCTCATAGCTTTATTGAGATGCAATCCACATACCATATGATCCACTCATTAAAAGTATACAATTCAATGGTTTTCATATTTTCACAGTTGTGCAACCATCAGCACAATTAAGTTTGGCACATTTTTATCACCCCAAAAAGTGATGGCGCTCCTGTTAGCAGAATTGCCCATTTCCCTCTGCGTCCCCCTACCCCCGCCCTAGCCCTTGGCAACTCGCAGCCCATTGTCCGTCTTCGGAACTGCCTATTCTGGGTGCTCCATACAAACAGAAGCCTACAATATGGGGTCTTTTGTGACTGGCTCCTTTCAGTGAGCATAGTGTTTTCAAGGTCATTCATGTTGTTATGTGAATCAGTACATCGCTCTTTTTAGGGCTGAGAAACAGTCCATCGCATGGACAGACCACATGGTGTTTATCCATTCCTGAGCTGATGGATGTTTGGTTTGTGTCCGCTTTTTGACCATTTGAACAACGCTGCTGTGAACACTGGTGAGTAAGTTTTTGTGTGGCCGTATGTTTTCGTTTCTCTTGTGTATATGCTAAGGGTCGAAATCCTGGATCATGGGATAACTGTGTTTACATTTAACCTTTTGAGGAACTCATGATGTTATAGTCGCTCCTTACCTGACACCAGTCCTTTAAGATTAGTCTATTTAAATGTGGCTCATTCTCATTATTAATCACGCAGGTGGCGGGGACGTGGTGTTTTGGATGACCCCCAAATCCAGCCCGTGGGATCAAAAAGAGAACAGCCAGGTTCTCCTCCAAGATTGGAAACAGAGATCTGGGGAGGGCATGCTTCACGGCTGCGCAGCTCAAGTCCAAGTACCGCGTCTCCTCTAGCTTCATGGCTCCTAGCACCAGGCACAGCCAGAGGATGCCGGGGCAGCTCAAGTCCAAGTACCGTGTCTCCTCTAGCTTCATGGCTCCTAGCACCAGGCACAGCCAGGGGATGCCGGGGCCCCAGGTGTGGGGGAAACAGCCGTCTGAGATGAAGCCTACACAGCCAATAGCGTGATGCTCACACCCAGAATCTGGACATTTAGAGAAGGACCTGAGCTTAGGATGCCTGTCCTGAGTTGCCACTTGGCTTTTTCCAGCTTTTAAAATAATGACTTATAGTTGATCCTGAGCAAAGTTAGTGACCTCAGCCCCAGACAACTTGTAATAGGTGCTTACTACCCTACTGTCTGTCTTCTGTTGCCTTGTGACCTGGGATGGAAAACGGTGCTTCCCCTGGCTCACTGCCACCCCTCTCCTCATTCCTGGGATCTGTAAGTAACAATACATCTTGTGGCTCTTGTCAGGGTGCATTGCAACTTGCCTTCAAACAAAACATCTAAGGTTTTCTCGTCCCCCAAATGGGAGCTTGGATGCTGAGGGAGCCACATGCTACCCCCATGTGAGGGGGTCATGCCTCCTTACTCAGCAAGCCATAATCTGCATATTATTAGTTTAATACACCAGCTACGGGCCTCTGGACACACCAGGCAAGTGCACCCTTGGGGTGCACCAATCTCATGTCATCTGAGAAGCATGGTCACTTACATGATGCTCATGCTAATAACGTAGTCCTTCTAGTAGGGCTTCAATCTCCTAAGTCTTTTTATAAGAAAGTAAAAATTAGCAATTTGGGGTACATTTTATTTTATTAAAATGCTTTTGATTTAACATACTGTGACTATCTCTCTGTTACTATATTTCTAGTGGCATCATTTTTAAAGGCTTCAAAATACTTCACTGTTTATACTCTGTACTATAATGTGCATTTTATGTTATATAAATAGATACCTTATTCATGTACAAAATAAATAATGTGTCATCAGCTATTTTGGAATCGTGCTTTAAAATTTTTAACTTTGCAATAATCGTGCAATGAATACCTTTGCAATGAAATCTTTTCTTATAGCCTCATCATTTAGAATAAATGATAGACGTGCTGATAGGTCAAAAAGTATGTCAATTTGAAGGCCATTTATACATATTGCCAAGTTTCCTTCCAGGAAGATTTTGGCAATTTTGCCAATTTTCACTGTCACCAGTGGGGAAAGGGGAGTTGGGGGGGGTGGAACATGGGCACATTTCCATGAAACCCTGGATAACAGTAAGGATTGTTATTTTTAAAAACTATCTTTTTTTGCCTATAAGTTGTCACATACTGATTTGAAGCTAATTATTTGATTTCGGTAAGATCCACCCCATTTTATAGGACCACACACAACTTGCCTTTCCCTTTGCTGGACCAGCCAGCATTAGACTGGTGGCCGTGATCTGGAACATCCACATCTCAGGGGTGGTCCCTGTTTGGCTTTTGTGACCACATGGGAAAATCCCGTACAATTCCTGAGTCTCACCTCATAGGTTCGGAACATGCAGGCTGCAAAGAATGAGGAAGATGTCCCTCTAAGAGGAAAGGCTGCCTCCCCAGAACTGGAGGGGAAATGTCACTTGATTCTCTTCTTCAGATACGTGGCCACTTGCAGTCTTGGCCATAGAACTGAGCACACAGTAACATATACTACTTTATGTTATGTCACAATAATTGAATTATCTTTTCAGAAATATTCCTCTTGTCTGTCCCAAAGGGGCTGACACTGTACTGCGTATTACAGTAGATGAGGATGGAATGTGCTTATCACGGATTCAGAACGCTGTAGCAAATATGCGTGCACACTACCATTTTCACATGAGCTTGCTGAACTAGACCCCAAACTATCTGAACTCTTAGATTTCCCTCCCTTTCCTAATGAAAGCTAAGAGAGGTGATATTTACCTAGAATTCTGACTATTTAGAAGATTTGGTATTCAGCCTTGCGTTACATATATTTGTTTACTTTTCAAAATCTTCCTGTGGGGCAGGTACTATAATTATCCTCACTTTGCAGATGGGGAGAATGAGACACACAAGAGGTCAAACAGTCCAGGATACATGATAAGTCAGTATAAACCAAGAATTGAACATGAGTCTGACCTTGAACGTTGGCTTTAGAACCGCATCCACCGAGACTGTATCTGACATATACTAAAGCTCATAGGTCTTGGTGATTAAAAATTTATAAAATGGGAAAAACAATGGTTGATCAGAAACTATATTCTAGATATTCTTTTGAAAGAATAAGGAATGCAAAAAAATTATATACCACTGATAGAGCCATAACACTTTCCAGTGTATTTTTTGAGGAATAGAAGTCCGTCACAAAACCAGTACATATCATAGGGCAGCCCGGGTGGCTCAGCGGTTTAGCACTGCCTTTGGCCCAGGGCATGATCCTGGAGACCCGGGATCGAGTCCCACATCGGGGTCCCTGCGTGGAGCCTGCTTCTCCCTCTGCCTGTGTCTCTTCCTCTTTCTTGCTCTCTCTGCATCTCTCATGAATAAATAAATAAAATCTTAAAAAAAAAAAATAGTATATATCATAAAATACTATACATAAGTTTCTAGAAGAGGCAAAATGAATGTGTCCTGATAGAGATCAAATCCATGACTGCTTTTTAACAGAGGGATTAGCTGGAAGTGGTACAAGAGTGAACTTCCTGGGGTGACAGAGGAATACAAAAGGAGTGTGAGTTACACAGGTGTATGTGGTTGTCAAAACTGGAGGGACTATGTCTGTGTTCATCAGAGATCTTGGCCTGTAGTTCTCTTTTCCTGCATTGTCTTTATCTGGTTTTGGTATCAGTTGATACTGGCCTCCTAGAATGAATTTGGAAGTTTTCCTTCTTTTGCTTTTTGGAATAATTTGAGAATAGCTATTAACTCTTTGAGTGTTCAGTAGATTTTGCCTGTGAAGCCATCTGGTCCTGGACTTTTGTTTGTTGAGAGTTTTTTGATTATTGATTCAATCTCCTTGCTGATTATTGGGGTGTTCCAATTTTCTGTTTCTTCCTGCTTCAGTTTTGGTGCTAGTATGTGTCTAATGTCTGGGTTGTCCCAATTTTTTGGTAACAAAGTAGGTTTAGAGGGAATATATCTCAACACACTAAAGATCATATATGATCACATATGAAAAACAGCAAACATCATACTTAATGGGGAAAAACTGAGAGCTTTTCTCTCTAAGATCAGAAACAAGACAAGGATGTCCAGTTTCACCACTTTTATTCAGCATAGTATACTGGAAGTCCTAGCCACAGCAGTCAGACAACATAAAGAAATAAAAGGCATCCAGATTGGTAAGGAAGAAGCAAAGCTCTATCTGCAGATGACATGATACTTTATATAGAAAACCCTACAGACTCCACCCAAAAACTACTAGAACTGATAAGTGAATTCAGTAAAGTCGCGAAATACAAAATCAACGTACATAAATGTGTTGCATTCCTATACACTAATGATGAAGCAGCACAAAGTGAAATTAAAAAAATCCCATCTGTAAATACATCAAAAACAATAAAATATCTAGGGATAAACTTAACCAAAGAGGTGAAGCCCAATACTCTTAAAACTATAAAACAGAAAGGAAAGAAATTCAAGACGATGCAAAAAAATGGGAAGACATTCCATGCTGATGGACTCAAAGAATAAATATTGTTAAAATGTCTACGCTACCCAAAGCAATCTACAGATTTAATGTAATCCTATCAAAACACCAACAGCGTTTTTCACAGAACTAGAACAATCCTAAAATTTGTACAGAACCACAAAAGATCTCAAATAGCCAAAGCAATTTTGAAAAAGAACGGCAAAGCTGAAGGTATCAGATTTCAGACTATAATACAAAGCTGTTGTAATCAAAATAGTATGTTACTGGCAAAAAATAGACACATAGATCAATGGAACAGAACAGAAAGTCCAGAAATAAACTCACAATTACATGGTTACTTATTTTCAACAAAGAAGGAAAGAATATCCAACAGAAAAAAAGTCTCTTCAATAAATGGTGCTGGGAAAACTGGACCGTTTCCTTTCACCATATACAAAAATAACCTCAAAATGGATTAGATCTAAATATGAGACCTGAAACCATAAAAACCCTTGAAGACAGCACAGGCAGAAATGTCTTTGACATTGGCCATTGCAGCATTTTTGTAGATTTGTTTCCTGAGGCAAAGGAAATAAAAGCAAAAATAAACTACTGAGACTTCATCAAAATAAAAAGCTTCTGCATAGCAGAAGGAAATAATCAACAAAACCAAAAGGCAACCCACTGAATGGGAGAAGATATTTGCAAATGCCTTATCAGATTAAAGGGTTAGTATCCCAAGTATACTGGTTACCACAAAACCAAATAATCCAATTAAAAACGAACATTTTCTCCAAAGAAGATACCCAGATGGCCAATGGACATGTGAAAAGATGCTCGACATCACTCATTGTTAGGGAAATGCAAATCAAAACCATAATGAGACATCATCGCACACCTGTCAGAATGGCTAAAATCCACAATGCGAGAAACAAGTGTTGGCAAAGATACGGAGTAAAAGAAATCCTTGTACACTGTTGGTAGGAATGCAAACTGGCACAGCCACTGTTGAAAAGGACCCTCCAGGGTCCTCAAAAAGTTAAAGTTAGAACTACCCTATGATCTAGTAATGACATTACTGGGTATTTACCACAAAAATACTAATTCAAAGGGATATATGCACCCCTATGTTTACCGCAGTATTATTTACAACAGCTAAGATATGAAAGTAGACCAACTGTCCATCAATAGATGAATGGATAAAAAGGATGTGGTTTACACACAAACACACACACAGCAGAATATTCTACAACCATAAAAAGAATGAAATCTTTTGCCATTTGCAATGACATAGATGGAGCTAGAGTGTATTATGCTAAGCAAAATAAATCAGAGAAAAATCCGTACCATATGATTTCACTCATATGTGGGATTTAAGAAACAAAACAAATAAGCAAAGGAAAAAAAAGGAGAGAGACAAACCAAGAAACAGGCTCTTAATTATAGAGGACACACTGATGGTCACCAGAAAGGACGAGGGGAGAGGAACTGGTGACGGGGATTAAGGAGTGCACCTGTCGTGATGAGTACTGGGTGTTGTATAGAAGGGCCAAATGACTACATTGTACACCTGAAACCTTTATTACACTGTATGTTAGCTAACTGGAATTTGAATTTATTTGTTTAAAGATTTTTGAGAGAGTGAGCACATGGCAGAGGGAGAAGCAGACTCCCCACTGAGCAGGGACTAGAGGGACCTTGCTCCCCCCACCCCCCGCCCTGATCCTGGGATCATGACCTGAGCTGAAGGCAGACATTAACCCACTGAGCCATGCAGGTGCCCTTGGAATTTAAATTTAAAAAATTAAAAAAAAAACCCACAACCTGGTGGACTGATCAAACACTCAGCATGTGTGCGATGCACTGTGTGCAATTTTTACCTCAAAATAAATTTTTATAAATTACCCCTCCCCTGCCTTACTAAATAATCCAATGATTCCTACAACCTCAAAAGGAGTCTTTTGGGAGGATCCTCTGTTTTCCATTTGGACTTTTAGAATAAGGCATGCATATTTCTGGCCTTTGCATGCTCGTGTCAGCTCGAACATCAAAGCTTCTCATAGTCTCTGCTTTAGTAAATCGATCTGCAAGGCGGGTGGCCTCCCCAGCTTGGGAGGGTGGCCATATGATGGCAATGGAGAAAGCAGGGAGAGCCAATGCCTGGATGCGACCCTCAGACTCAAGACCTTCCTTGGATGAGGGAAACAGCTAAGGAGAGCAGGGTTTTTCAGGATGCACAGCCAAGCCACGCTTGGGGCACATCCCCTCAAGGTGCTGAGCAGTGACGTGGACATCGCTAGACGCACACCAACCACAGGACAGCTATTCCACAGAATGTAAGCAGAAGAGCCACAGGGAAAAGCCCCAGAGACTCAAAAGTTCATATTTGAGAGCAAAAGGAGTATTGCAGGTGATGGACCCTCTCATGGCTTTGGAGGGCCATGCTAAAACCGCTGCTGGGCTGGGGGCCCCAGGTCTTTCTCTAAATAGGCAGCCCAGCTGGTTATGGCAGGGCTCTCAAACTCAACACTAGGCAACCGTCAAAGATTCCTCCTTTTAAAAGGATGAGTGAGATGGACCGTTCCAGCAACAATTGGACCCACTCCCCCGCCTTGGGAAACAGGACTTCGCCGTCAATCTGGATGTTAAAAGTGTTCCTTTTCTACTTGCTCTGCAGCCCCTGTGGGCCTCCCTTCGATCACCACCCAACTGCCCACGGGCTGGCCAAACACCATTCCCATTCTTGAGAGCCTGCCGGAGCGTTAGCAACATGTCAGCAAAGGTTTCCAGGCTGTCTGCGAACAGAACATTTAGGGTAGCTTCCTTTGATGGCTGCTTCACAGCCAGATGAAAACCAGCCACGAGGGGAGTGCATTTCAGAAATAAAGCGCAGCCAGTGGATGGCAGAGTAACAAGCAGGCGCAACAATAGGGTGGCCGGCGCCGGAGGAACCGTGCCGACACTCCTAACTCAAAGCCGACGCGTGGGCTCCCCGCGCTCGAGTAAGTGATTCAGCCTCACCTGGCTCGACGATTTCCAAAACCACACGTGCAAACATCAGGGACAGAGCCTTTTCAGCACCGCCGAAGCCAGGGGTTTTTCGGGAAGCCTGTCATTAAGCTGGAATGCTGCGTCTGTCTCACCTGAATGTTATCCATGCGAGGAGACGAACCACCTGACTGTGGGTCTGCAAGAGGCGCCACGGAGGCGAGGCAAAGCGCTGTGGGTTCATCTGTAGGCCTCCACCAGCTAACACAGACTGTCCCTGCCCACCCGGAGGGACATGTGGGGGGGGGGGGGTCAGCACTCCGCTGGCTCTGCCTGACTCTCATCACCCCCCTGCCCTGGCAGGGACCCACTCTGGGGGCCTTAGGGGAGGGTAAGTGTCTGGAGGGATGTTGGGAGGTTTAGGAACAGGTGTAATGAGCATTTACAGATGAGGGGCAAGGCCCAGGACTCGAGTACAGCTGTCCCGTTCTGTGGCTGCACAGCACACCCCTTCACCCACACGGGCTGCTCTGGGGCCTGGGGAGAACAGGGAAAAGCAGCCCAGCAGCCCCTGCCAGCAGCTGCCACTCAGGGCTCTGCACAGGCCAAGCTCACCTTTCTGGGGGCACCTGGCTGCTGCGTCCCTGGAGAATCCTTGAGAGAAGGTGGTGGGAGTTAATCGAGACTCCCTCCCTCTTGGCAAAATGGCTCATTTGGCAACAAAGCTGCGTTAAAGGGGGCTGTTTAAGGAGGGTGGGAAGTGACTCTGGAGCAAAGCTTGGTCTTCCCTTTGCCATTCACCCTATCGATAGCCAGAGCTGCAGCCCGTCTCCTAGGGGGCAGCCTCCACCCTCCTGGCCCTGCTCGGCCACCCCTCACACCCTGCAGGGCAGATCAAGGATGTGCCCTGTGCCCGTCCCAGAGCTGCAGGTCTGCTGGGAGGGGCTGATAGTTCCCGAGTCCTACCCACTCAAGGCCATCAAACTGCCCAGCATCTCGGGAGACGGGGCCAGAGCGATGATCAGGTGGCCTAGACTTACCCAGGGGAAAAGCAGGAGGTGACCTCCACCCTTCAACCAAGCCAGAGACCAGAGACTACAGCAAAGCAGGTAGATAGATTGGGCTGGAAGGGTGTTCGAAGGCACCTGATCCGTTCCTCTCCTGCTGAGCCCAGTGCCGGTCCTAATCTTGTTCACATGTCCTGGCAGGAACCCATCAGGATGGGAGGGCAGCCCCGGGGCCCCAGAAGCCTGTGAGGCAGTGACTGTCCCAGACTCTGAGGGCCAGCGAAGTGCATGCTTCTTTCCAAACAGCCTTGTACAGGCTGCCCACTTCTATTCCCTCCTCAGGGCCTGGTGGCCTTGGCACTGCTGACATTTGGGGCCAATAATGCTTTGTGGAGAGGCCTCTCCTGCGTATTGTAGGATGTTCAGAGCACTTCCGGCCTCTGTAAGACCTCATATAAGCCCAGTGACCACGTACGAAGCAAGAAGCAGTGGCCTTCATGAATCACTGTACATTGATGGTCATCACCAAACATGTGGGCCCAACAGGAGGGATTTTCTTCTTCCAACTGTAGGACATTTTATGACTTCACAGAACATTCCGGCCACGATTACATTTCAATCCCTTACCATTGCTTTGCTGGCAGCAGAGACTCGTATCCTGTCAGCATTGACTTCACCTGGAAAGGGTGCTCTGCTTTGTCACAACTGAGTCTAGGAAGAGGCATCCTAACTTTATATGGGGGGAGCTGTCACCTCTACCAGGACGGCCGGTGAAGTCATCCTCACATGCCGTCTCACTACGTGGTACAGCCACTGGCTCTTGTTGCACTTTGGAACACAGGGTCGATCCAAGTGGATTGGAAAAAAAAAAAAAAAGCTCATACATGCTTTGTCAAGATGAAACATGGTCGTTAGAAAACAAAACTGAGGACAGCCCAGGTGGTTCAGCGGTTCAGCGCCCCCTTCAGCCCGGGGTGTGATCCTGGAGACCCGGGATCGAGTCCCGCGTTGGGCTCCCGGCATGGAGCCTACTTCGTCCTGTACCTGTGTCTCTGCCTCTGTGTCTCTCATGAATAAATAAATAAAATCTTAAAAAAAAAACTGATTTAGACAGCACTGTAATAAGGGAAACGAGAACTTTTAAATCACAGGTAATTTTTTGGGAACTATATGGTTACCTGTGACAGAAAATGATGTAATAGCCACACCTTTTTTCCTGATGCAAAATCTGCTTTTTCTTATGCATTTAAGCAGTTTTACTGTTACTGTATCCATGCTGTAGTACTGTCCTCTTCAGTCTTGTGTTACTGTAGCCATGTGGAGTCCACTGTCCCCACTAGATTAGAGCCCCCTGGATGGGATCTGGATCCCATATTTGCCTCCCACGGTCCCAGAAACACTGCTTCCTACCCAAGTCTTCAGATACCCTATACCTTACACTCTTCTAAACTGTCTTCTGAGGTTTTAAACAAGTTTGCATTCTACACAGCTGTAAGCTGCAAGGGCACACAACAATGCCCATCACATTCTCCAATTATTGGCATTCACTCTATATTGCATATGGAATATTCCATTGGACTGATACTCCCTGGGGCCTTTGACCCACAACTTCCACTTCCTTTTTACTGCTATGTGTCATAGACCTAATTTTAGTTTTTTGGGAAAGATAATTAATAGGTAATATAGTCTTGTAAATATTTACTGAGCATCTACTGTGTTTCCTCTGGAACGCTATGGAGTATATGGTTATCCTGACTTAATGCATTTAGAAAGGTACAGTTTGGTATTCTAGAATGAAAACATATTCATCTGAGTTGATCTGCTGCATACCCCAGGAAGAAATCTCCCGGGTAAAGTGCTGGCTTCCTAGGGGTCTCTGCTGGAGTCTGTGAGAGGGTGCAGGCGGTCTGTGGGGAAGGGCTGAGTCAGCTCCGTCTGAGTAGCATGGGTTTACTTTGTTGTTGGCTCTACCATGTTCCTCTGTAGGAGTGCTACCCGCAGTCACTCTGGGCAGAGCGATTCTTCCTGTTTGGGCTTTAGTATTACAGGCCCCGACGGTCTGTTCCAAATATCTCCTGGCCTGAAAAACCACTGGAGCAGTGGGAAGGCATGGCACAAGGCTGTGGTCATTTGTCCACAGAATTCCACGCTTACAAGCCATGCAGTCGACTTTTCTTAGGGGCCCCTTGATGGTTAACTCCATGAGCTACTCCTGCTTCAAGTCTGGGTTAGATTATAGGCGAGTCATTTTGCCTGCTGGGGGATATGGGTGGGGAGGGGTGTCCTCTTCTCTGATTTTTAGACTGGTATCTCCCAAGCTCATGCAGATTGTGAGGATCCATGTGAAAACATACAGGGAAGCACTTGGAGGGGTCCTTGAGGAGAAAGTCACCGGTAAGTCATCACAATTATGTATTTGTCCTCCAGGGTCATTTGTATTAGATCATGCACATTAGAGATGCTTTTTATGTGAGTCCATAAGATCGAGTGATGTGTACTCCAGGTGATGTTCGTCTTCTGGACCCCAAGTTGATGAAATTTTGTAGGGGTTATAAATGACATTTAATTATTTGAAGCTTTAATGGCACTGCCCCTGCTGTTCCTACTCTCTGGGACCACAACCAGTTTTTCAGAGAAATCAGGACTCTACAGTGGGGGAGGCTTGTTCTGTCTGCTGGTTTTGGAGGGCATGCCCCTGAAGCCCAGAGATCCTGCTCCAAAGCCATGACAGGACAGGCACAGCTGGGCCGTGGCCATGTTGGACAGGCTGCGTGACCCCTTCTCAGCTTCTTGTGCAGCTTTTACCTTTGCTAATGTGAGATTGAGCCACCAGGGTCTTGTGACTCAAGTTACCGTGTTTGTTCTGCTGGTCCGTTGATGGCCTTGGCCTTTGTCCAATGGCCCAGGGAAGAACACTAGTCCTCGGACTGCGGATGCCCGTCGGTCCCAGGCTCCACATTCAGTCTGGGTGAGAGTACACATGATGGGACACCTCTGGGTTGGATTCTGGCTCCTGCACTCAGGCCAGTTCCCTCGTCTGTCACAAAGGAGAATGATGTTGGTGTGTCATGGGGATTCCATGACACAATGGCTGGGCTGTGTCTGGCCTTGCACAGGTTCCCTGAGGGCCCTGGCAGGGATGATCACTGATTCAGACTTGATCATTCACCTGGACATGAGGCACCACTTTCTACCTGGTCTCGCTCTCCTTTGGTCTATCCTCCCAAGTGCAAGGAGTTCTGGCTCACGTGGAACCACTGCTCAAAGCGTTACACTGAATAAACTCCTTCACAGTCACCCTATGACAAACTAGGAGCAGATGTGCTTGCCAGGCCATCCTTTCCCCCCTACACATGCCTCTGTACCTTTGCCCAGAATGTTCTTTGTGGTATGTCCTGCCCCATCTTTCTCCTTTGAAATTCCTCATCTTTTTTTAATTGGCATAACTTGTATGCCTTTAAATTCATGCTTTCATTGTGTACAATCCAGTGGATTTTAGGATATTTCAAAGTTGTACAGCCATCCACACCATGAAAATCCAGGTCATTTTCAGTATGCCTTCCCCCAAACCACTCCCTATGCCTCACTGCCCTGCTTCACCCAGCCCCCAGCAAGCACTAATCTACTCTGTCTTCGTGAATTGGCCTATTCTGGTCGTCCTGTATAAACAGAATTCAAAGTGTGTGGCCTCTTGTGTCTGGCTCCTTTCACTTAGCGTGATGTATTCAAGGTTCACTCAAGTTGTAGCATATATGGTACTTTATTCCTTGATGTATGAATAACGTTCCACTGTATGGGTAGACCCTATTTTGTCTATTGGTTCATCAGTTGATGGACCTTTGGTGTTTTCTCTTTTTGGCCATTATGAAATTGTGCTTCTATGAACATGCATGTGCAAATTTTTGTATGGATATGTGTTCTCATTTCTCTTAGGAATATACCTAGAAGAACTGCTTGATCACGTGGTAACTCTATGTTTAACTTTTTGAGAACCTGCCAGGCTGTTTTCCAAGGCACACTTGTCATTTGCTATCCCACCAACAGTGCATGAGAGTTCTAACTTCCACATCTTTGCCAACACCCACCAATGTCTGTCTTCTTGATTATAGCCATCCTCGTGGCTGTAGTCTCTCAATATGGGTTTGATTTCCATTCCCCTAGTAAGTAATGATGCTTGGCATCTTTTTATGTATTTGCTGGCTATTTGCACATCTTGCTTAGAAAAATGTCTCTTCAGAGTCTTGGCACATTTAAAACCTGGGTTGTCTTATTATTCAGTTGTGAACATTATTTACATGATCTGGATGTTAGATCCTTATTAAATATGCTTTTAGACATCATCATCCATTCTTTGTGTTGTCTTTTTACTTACTTGGTATTATTCTTTGAAGCACTGAAAATTTTAATTTCTGCAAAGTCTAACCCATTTTTCCTTCTGTTGCTTGTTCTCTAGTTGTATCTAGGAAACCATTGCCAAATTGAAGGTTGCAAACACTTATCGAGGTTTTCTTCTAAAAGTTTATTAAGTTTCAGTTTTTATACTTAAGTATTTGCTTCATTTGGAGCTAATCTTTGTATATGGCATATATAGATAGGGATCCAACTTTATTCTTTTGTATGTGGATATCCAGTTGTCCCTGTATCACCTGTTGAAAAGACCTGCCTCCCCACCGCCCTGTAGAATTATCTTGGAATTACTGATGAAGGGATCCCTGGGTGGCGCAGCGGTTTGGCGCCTGCCTTTGGCCCAGGGCGCGATCCTGGAGACCCGGGATCGAATCCCACATTGGGCTCCCGGTGCATGGAGCCTGCTTCTCCCTCTGCCTGTGTCTCTGCCTCTCTCTCTCTCTGTGACTATCATGAATAAATAAATAAAATCTTTAAAAAAAAAAAAAAAGGAATTACTGATGAAAATCAATTGACCATAGATCTATGGGTTATTACAGAACTCTCAACTCTGTTCTGTTGATCTATATGTCTCTCTTATGCCAATATCACACAGCCTTAGATTATTAAACTTCTTTTTTTTTTTTTTATAGATTATTAAACTTCTGTAATAAGTTTTGTAATAAGTTTTGTTTGTGGGTCCTCCGACTTTGTTACTCTTTTTCAAGATTGTTTTGCCTGTCTGGGGTGGGCGGGTCCTCTTACATTTCCATATATGCTGTAAGATCAGCTTGTCCATGTCCATTAAACACACACACACACACACACACACACACACACACACACACAATGACAGCTAAGATTTTGAGAGAGAGATTTTGCGTTGAATCTATGCATCATTTGAGGAGTACTGATATCTTAACCATATTAAGCCTTCTAGACCATGAACATGGGATGTGTTGTCATTTATTTAGGTCTTCTCTAATCTCTTTCAATGATGTTTTGTAACTGTCAGTACACAGGTTATTCCTAAGTATATTTTCTTTTTGATGCTATACTAAATGTAATTTTGTTCTTAGTTTTATTTTGGATTGTTCATTGTGAGTATACAGAAACACAACTGAGTTTTGTGTGTTGATTCCATAACCTTCAATCTTTCTGAACTCATTTATTAGCTCTAGTAGCTCATCGTGGATTCCTGTAGATTTTTGATATATAGGATCATGTCATCTGCCAAGAGAGATACTTCTTCCTTTCTAATCTGGATGACTTTGGTTTCTTTTTCCGGCCTAATTCCCTGGCTTGAACTTCCAGTACAAAGTTGTAGAAGTGGTGACAGCAGACATCTTTGCTTTACTCTTGATCTTAGAGGGAGAGCCTTCCATACATTATCAATCAGCAGATGTTAGCTGTGGGCTTTTCACAGAGGCAGGCTGAGTATCCTTTTATTCCCAGTTTCCTGAGAATTTCTGTATCATGAAAGGGTACTGAATTTTGTCAGATTTACTTTCTGCATTTCTTGAAATGATTGCTTACTTTTTGTCCTTTATTCTGTTGATGTAGGTTTTTTTTTAAGATTTATTCATGAGACACAGAGAGAGAGAGAGAAAGAAAGAGAGAGAGAGAGAGAGAGAGGGGCAGAGATACACGCAGAGGGAGAAGCAGGCTCCATGCAGGGAGCCTGACACGGGACTCGATCCTGGGTCCCCAGGATCACGCTCCAGGCTGAAGGCAGCGCTAAACCACTGAGCCACCAGGGCTGCCCAATGTCGCGTTTTACATGGATTGATTTTTTTTGTGTGTTGAACCAACCTTGCATTCCTGGAAACAATGACATTTGATCATAACATACAATCTACTTGTACTGGGGCCAGACACAGAGATGTCCTCTGTGGGTGGTAGCACCTGCTGGGTTGGCATACTGGATATACCAGGCAAAGAGGTAAACAAAGGTAAACAAAGAGGACAGACATCTGTATCTCAAGAAATGAGGAAGTCTAGGGACTTGGGCTAAGACAGTGAGCAGACTCCAGGAAGGGTTGTAGACACTTGCTTATGCTGCTTGGTATAGACCAGTGCTTCTCAAATTTTAATGTGCATAAGAATCACCAAAGGGTTAAGGCACATCACTGGGCCCCACCCCAGGGATGCTGATTGGTTAGGTGTGGGGTACGGCCTGAAAACATGCACCTCTAGGTGATGCTGATGCTGCAATAAATCGCTTTACAGATATATAAAGCAAAATAAACAAAACCACATCTTCTCTATCAGCAGACCCTTGCCAGAACCCAAGTGGGCACGGGCCACTCGTCTCTCCCACTGTCAGTCAACATGACTCTGTGATTCAAAGCTGATTGTGTATCTTCTGGATAAAAAGGAACCCCGGAGGGGGACCTGGGTGGCAGAGTCAGTTGAATGTCCAGCTTTTGATTTAGGCTCAGGTTGGGCTCTGTGCTCAATGGAGAGTCTGCTCTCTCACCTTCTACCTCTACGCCCCCTCAAGTAAATAAATGAATCTTAAAAGAAAAAAGGAGCCCAACAGACTTTGTAAATATTGTTTTCTTTTAGCATTAAATCTACACGATCAAGTGGGTGGGAATAATAGCTAGTTTCATCTTAGAAAGGAGAACATGCCTTGTTTTTTGTTTTAAATAAAAAAATTTCCTTAAATGCTGGTCATGGAATCCTAACTAGAAATCTTCTGGCCTGCCTGTGCATTTCATCATGCAGATAAGAATGTGATTGTGAAACTTTTTGGAAATATAAACTGAACATTTTCAACAGACAATGTTGGGTCAGGGATATGGACAGAGGGAGGCTCAAGCAGGAGGATGTAGTTAAATGAAATGTTGGGGCTCGAACCACACATCTGTGGTGGCTGATCCATATACTTAGGGCTCTCAGGATTAGTACCAACTGCAGAGAATTAAGACTATGGAATCATGACTGCATGACTTACAAGATCAGGTCTGCCACATAAATGCAAACTAAAACAAATGATACTTTATCATACCTAAGTTACTATGAGTGAGGCCACTGAATTTCATGGGTGAGAGATATGGTGGCTTTGTGGTCATATAATTTTACACTAGTGATATGTGTGTGTATACACACACACACACACACACACACACACACACACACACAGACACCATGCTAACAAGAGTGTGAGCTGAGGCCCTGGGGAGGAAAGGGATGCTGGTATCTCTACAGGCAACAAGGGACCGCTGGGATCTGGCCCCCATGAGGCTGAGCAGAGCAAGGACAGGGGCAGCAGAAGGGTCAAGAGTAGGTTCCAGGGGCAGATCTTGAATTCACACGATCTGTCCCACAGTCCTGTGTGTGACCCTGGACAAATGATGCAACAACTTTAACTCCACATTCTTGCTTGGAAAACGGGGATCATCCTGAGTCATAGGCTCTGTGCTAAGGAAACGCACATAGCATCATGAAGCAGAAAGGTTCCCTAGGACAAAGAAAGTTTCTGGTGCAAAAGAATCAAAACAACACTTTAAAGACCCTTTGGAAAATGCTCTATCATTGTAGGAATCTAAACTGAGGCAGTTGTTTTAGAAAGAATTCATAGGCCCATTGTTTAGAATGTCTTCCATGATACAGAATTCAAGCTCCAAAAGGTTAATCTTAGCATGACATTATATATGCTCACAAATGGGCAGAGGCCCAGGTGTGCCCAGAATACCCAGAGACTGTTGGTGCTGGCCACTGGCTTGCATTTTCATCTACTACTGGTAATAAAAATTCTTAGAAATAAAAAACTCCTTAATTGTCTCCATTGCTACATTTCAGAGAGTAAACGATAGGGATTTTCAACTCAAGACAGCTCCCTGGTAGCAACACTGGCTCCCAGGACACATTTGGTTTCCTGCAGGATCAAATGAATACCGGGGTTCATGTGCAGCAGGCGGCCACAATACACCAAGAACATTACATTGTCCATCTGGTTCAAAGCCAAGTGGAAGGTACAGTTCTCTTGTAAAAAGCAGATCCCGTTTTACTTTACCAAAAGGAGAAAATCTTCTTAAATTCGCCTTTCTTACAATTGGAGCGAGTCTTAACAAGAGCTTAATCGGAGACCACTACAGCTGAGCATAAATTCCCGCCAAGCTCCCCGACCTCGGTTTACTGGATGAACTGCTGTATCTGTTGTCAACTGTAATCTATAGGTATTATTTTTGAGGCAGTGTTAATGCACTTCTCATTTGTACATTTTCCTAATTGGCCTAATATTTATGGTGGAATATTTCTGATCCGGGAAGAGCTCCGGTAAACTCCAGCATATTTAGTAATGTGCTAATGAGGACCAGCCAGCTACAGAGGGGTGCTAAGTGAGTTACGGATCTCGAGTCTGATTCCAAGCTGGCCTGCTCGGAGGAGTCACGAAAATATCTTAAGTAAAATCCGAAGTCCCCAAGCAGCTGTTGGGTTTGCAGAGCCACGACCATATAAACTTTACTGGCACTGAACGTCAGAGTCCTGCACGCAGATGGCGTGCCTGTCAACCCACAGCTCGTCCGAGCCTGCCTCTGTCCCCACTGGCTCAGGATACTGTCCCCGCCTGGACGGGGAGGGCGGGCCGCTCTGCCGGCTGGGGCCGGGGCATGCCCGCTGACAGACACACCACGATGACAGAAATTCACTCTGAGTTGCAATTAGTGGCACTGTCATTTTCGGGGGCTCCTGCCAATTAATTAAGCCTGTCAAACAGCAAAACCACAGCGCTCACATGATAATTTATATTGGAAGAGACGAGCCTCACGCAGCACAGCAGCCTTCCTCCACAACCAGGATTCTCCCTCAGAGCACTGAAATAAATACGAGAAAATAAATAAAACAAAACAACAAAAAAGTGCATGGGCGGGGGGTCGGGGGGCGGGTGTGTGCTCTGCACGGGCAAGAAGAAAGTTAAGCTGTCCTTGTTATAATTGTTAACTCTGATCGCCGGAGTAGGAGACAGGCTGATTAAAACTCCAAACGAGCCCCCAGCTCCCTGAACCCTCTGCGTCCGTCCGGGATGATAGAATCAGAGGAGTTTATTCATACCATTAAGCCCCAGAGAACTTAATTGAAAGAAGAGCACAGCCCGGACCTTGACAAGCGGGAGGTCACAGTAATTGCTGCCGGACATATTTAACATTAAGATAATCAGGCCATTAATTACCCTTTGGATCATTAAATCAGCCAGTTGCAAAATGAAATTTCTGCCTCTATTACTCACTTGAGAGACCACAGGGGTGGCCTTTAATTTATCAGTGAGCTTGAGATACAAAGGCTGGGGGTGGGGGAGGGCAGGCGGGGAGGGGGCCGCGCGCGGCGAAGGCGGCGGGGGCAGGGCATCAATCGGCCATGCTTGGTGATCGTGGCAAATTAACTAGGTAAGATAACCTCCGCTTCCAAAGGCAGAAGCTGGGGGTATGTAAATAGATGAGGGCAGACAGGGAGATCAGAGTCTGCACACCACTTAGCAGGATAATAAAGGAAATCATCCTTGATTATCAGTGCTAATTTGGACACTGCCGGTAGCTTGTTATGCGTGTTCTGAGTAGCATTTAATTAATTCAATTGCTTGTTAATGAGGGAAGTGACATGTGGGGAGCAGATGCCACCCAACTGCAGATGGGTTCTGGTCATCACTGCAAAGTCCTTCCCCCCCCCCCATTCCTCCCCCTGCCCATTTTTTTTTTTTTTTTAAAGAAAGAAAATAGGAAAAGGTGTCAAGCATAGAGGAACACTCAAAAGAGACAAAACACTGACCTCAGCGGGCCAAGAACTGTTGAAAAATAATAAGATGAGATAATCCTGGGGCTGTGTGGGTACTCGTGTTCCCTGAGGCCACATTTGGAACAGTGCATCTTTATGCCAGAAATTTGAGCCTGAGATTACTATATTGTGATCTTATGATCAAACCTAACGAGACAAAGACGTGGCCAAGTGGTACTGCTTTTAATATCTCAGAGTTAACGGTAGGGATCCAATTATTTTCAGTTTGGATACATTTCCCCTTTATCAATATCTCCATGTGCATAAATAAGATGAAAGTGGCGATCCCAAATCAAAAAGGACCGGAACTCGTGTCACTGGGCAGACTTGCTCCATCTGGAAGTCCGCGGCCAGTCTCTCCCACGCAGATTTCTGACGTCCGGCCCCAAATCTTCCTCCCGAAGGTGGCATCTTTTTATAGGTTAAAGACAAGAGGGGAGTTTAGACATGCAGGTGACAATGACAGAAAGAAAAAGAATGCTCAAAGAGGCAGAAGAGTGTATCCTAAATCAGCGACTCGGCTCCCTTCCAAGTGGGATCAGAAGGAAGGGGGATTTCAGTTGGGCTTAGAGCTTCTCCCAAGGGCTCTTTGACAGAATTGAAAACACACGTCCAGGCTCCTTTGATTTCTGAGACCAAATCGGCTGGTTTTCCAGACCACCGTGTAAATAGGCTACCTGCCCTGAAACGCAGCCGCAAGGGGTCCCTGAGGACCGTTGCGGGCCAGATGCCCCCCAAAGAGACCCCAAGGTGGGAGACAGGAGGACAATCTAGGCAGCCGAGCAGAATCTGGCTTTTGCCAGGAGAAGCATGTACCAGGGGGCTCTGCTCAGCCCTGGTAGAAAATCACGGTCACCGCAATCTGAGAGGCTCCCAAAGTGAAACAGGGACAGGAATGGAGAAGAAGGGTGCACCACAGTGACACAGAGTAGCCCCCTAAACACCGTCGAGGGGCTGAGGTCTGCCCAGGCAGCTTTGCTGTGTGCCACAAACATGAGAGCCCCAATTTCATCCACAAACACACAAGCAATACCAAGGCCCTGGGGCAGCAAGAGTAGGGGGCGCAGTAGTTCCACGTGGCCCCGTTCCCATTTCCCCCCCATTCACTTGTTCCTTCCTTCCTTCACTCAAGAGACACAGTTTTGCTGTCTCAGCCTCTAAGCCTACTATTCCTTGACTTGAAAGGGTCGCCAAAGAGCTCCGTGACTTCGCCCTACTGCTGCACCCTGTGTCCTAGCACTGGAGCCGGGGCCCTGCCTGGTTGCTCCAGGCCCCGTGTCCAACTGCACGCAACACACTGCGATCCGCACACTCATGTGCTATGTGTCACCAAGTCCTCGCCCTGCAGACAGCCTACAGCCCCTGTGTCAGCCCCTAAAATCTAGTAAATCCCATCCACTGTTACCACAGCTCTCCTGCTTCAGCATCCGCATTTAAAAATCGATATTTTAAGTGTGTGCTTAAATGGTATCAATAGCAATTAGAGAGGGGAATTCTGATTCCACCCCAGATGTAGTTAATTGTTGTAGCATCGATATTCCTCTACCATGCTCCCCTCTCTGAATTAAACCTCCATTACTGAGGGGGGACGAAGGGCATCCTCTCCCCTCCTGTGACAATAAATTTAATATCGAATGTACAGGGAAAAAAAAATGGCAGTTGTTGCAGAATCCATCCAAAAAGATTTTTTTTTTTTTCTTCCTGGGAGTAATTAAAAGATGCTTTTCTTGACTAATGATTCCCCGGTTTAGGAATGGGAAGTCAATACTGCTTCACTGCCGTCAGCTTCGATTGATCACAATGCTGCTCAAGTTTGAACGGCAGTTCTCAGGGCAGCTGAGAATCACTGGAACCAATTATGAGCCGTCCGAAGCTACCCTAATCAGGGGTGCAGGGACAACAAGCAGAAGGGCAGCCAGCTGGTCAAAGGCGCCTGTTTTCCTAACTCACCCGTGGGCCTGGGTGACACCAATATGAGGTGGTTTCAGGGGACTGGCTATTTCTTTGGAGAAAGATCTGCTCTGTTCCACTTCCCCGTGGTCCTAAATATGTGTGTGTCCATACATGTGCGCGTGCGTGCTTGTGTGTTTGGGGGAGGAACGGCACATCTCTAATTATATTCCACTGTCAGAATGAATCTTCTGAACAAGATGGAATGGACTGAGCTTCTCGGGAAAACAGCTGGGCCCTTTTCCAAAGAATTAGACTGGATATATTGCACTTGGCCCTTCCTTGGATAGGAATAAAAATTTATTAAAATATTTCTTTTTAGTATTACCTTAGGGCCACATTAAAAGACCCCTCCAGCTGCTTGTACTAACAATCACAGGTTCTGCAGAGGGATGGGAGGCAGTGGCGGGAGGGGGCGTCTTTCCTTGTTTCGGAGAGGCAGGATCCAGGCTGCGTATCCATTCTCCTGTGGCAGCCTGAATTCCACATGGAAATTCTAGCTCCAACTCTGAGTTTCTGATTTCTGTTTGAGGAGACTGCATGAGCTAGTGAAGATGGTGGGTGTCTGAATTATCGTTGCACTATTATGCTGACATGTTTCTTTATATTTTTGACAGTGGATCTACAGTTTTCACAGGATCTACCAGGACCATGGCCCTCCAACCAGCCTCCCTGCCTCATCTCCATCCCTTCCAACAATGCCGCTGGCTGCCTTTAGCTGTCCTGGGAACAGGGGGGTCACACATGAACATAGGAACCCACACCTCTGCCCACCCTAGGATTGCTGTTATAATATGCTGCAGGCTCAAAGGCTTGTCCAGGCCTTTGCTCTGCTTTGGCCTTATTGTCCCCTACCCCTCCTCATTTACCTAGAGGTCCAGCCCCACAGCTGGTGACTTCCCAGTTTCTATACTTCCCCAGGGGCCTGGACTTTGCCTAGGCCATGCCATCCCCCACAACTTACTCCCCATGTCCCTAGGCCTGGAAATTGCTCCACATTTTATTTTTAATTTTTTTTTTAAAAGATTTTATTTGAGAGAGTGAGTGACCAAGAGCAAGAGAGAGAGAGCATGTGCATGTGCACAAGCTGGGGCAAAGGCTAAAGGAGAGGCAAAGGGAGAAGCAGGCTCCTCGCTGAGCAGGGAACCCGATTCGGGGCTCCATCCCAGGACCCTGGGATCATGACCTGAGACGAAGGCAGGCGCTTAACTGACTGAGCCACCCGGGGGCCCCCACCCCACATTTTAAAGTACAGCTCAGATGCTGTTTTTCCAGTGACACTTCCCTACAGTGGCTGTAAGAACGCCCACCGTGCAGTGAGTTCTCCAGAGTCCTGGCGCCCTCAGCTATGGCCCTGAGAACATTCACCAATTACTGTAGGGCGATAATCACCATTTATCACTTCTTTTCTACAATAAAGTGCTTAGTGAATATTTGTTGAATATTAATTAAAAACGAAGCTCCCCGAGAGAATGACGAAAGGCACAAAGAAGCATTCAATCCTCAAAGGTGTTCATCTTCTGTGGAAACGCTATGACACAGCATCGTTGTCACCACAGCCTTGGAGAGGGCCGCAACTCAGCGCAGCTCTGGAGGACAGTGAATGTGACCCAAGAAGAGCTGGGATTTTGCTGCGGTCCCTCCACTTGTGAGAAAGGAAGACTCTGAAATGTCTCTAAAATATAAAGATGTGACGTGTATAATGCTGGAGAGAAGCGAAAGTTACACACTCGGGGGCTTACACTGAATACGCAGGGTGAAACACACACACAACCCTCACGAATGAAGATGAAATTCATATAAAATATTTACCAATTAAAAATATCAACCCATATCTTTGTTATCGAAACACCCTAAACAGTGGCTAATTATGACAGAAAAACAAACTTTCCCAATTCAGGATACAAAAAATAATATATATGCTCCTTTTACACATACACAGTAAAATGCATGATTAATTTTTTCCTAACTTATTTTGATGTTCTCTGCACTCCTACATTAAGCGCGATCCAATTCCCATCATATTTCATCGTTAGACCTAAATGTCCTCCAAGGAAACTATGAAAAAATAGATATTAATACGCAGATTTGTCTTGAAAGAATGTTCCTAGCTGATGGTCTGCTAATTTCTATGCTGGTGTTAAACAGATCCAGATAAAAGATTTAAAGGAGTGTATCATTTCTTCACTTTGTAAGAAAGTTGCCCACATGGGTACCGCGTAGTGGAGCTCATGCGCGAAGAGCTTGCCAGCAAACGGAGACGATGCCAGACAAACCTGCTCTGGGCGCCTCTTGCTCCCTCACCCCCTCCCCACAGGACGCTGTACACGAAGAGCAGATTAGAACACGCCAGCTTCATTCTCTAAAGTGAACCGAAGGTGGCACCACAAATTCATTTTTCAGTGTTAATGAAACAAAGTCCACCGACACTTCGCACAGGGTTGTGGCTTAGCGCAGAGACCGATTTCTTACTCCTCGCGTGGGGCCCCACTGCAGACCGCCATGCGGACTCTCACGCTCTCATCACCAGCAAAACAAGCCCGAGGAATTTAAAAAGTGCTAAGGACAGGGGACCCTCTCTTCTCCCTTCACCTCTTCACACACACCAAGAAGTGGATAGTGAGCCCCCAGCCCCCTCCTCCTGGGGGGCGGCCACCGGGACGGGGTGGCCCACTCTGCCTCTGTGAAGGTTTTCTCAGAAGACATGCCATTTTATCACCTCTTAGGTACATTAAATATGTATGTATACTCAAAAACGGTTTATAATAGCTGTAAATGAAAAATGAGAAAATAAATGGGCTCAAAATAAATGCGTTTTTTACACTGGGTAACAATTAACATTAATGAGGGAGTCACCATACGTTACGCTGTTAGTTGGCTGATTAAATGTGTTAGAAATATATTTTAGAAAATAAAATATATTTTGTTACTGCAAACTCGCTTATTGTGGGTACGTGGGGGGTGGGGAGGGAAACCTACTGAGTAGATGCACATCAAAGATACAAGAATAACAATATTAAAAGAAACAAAAATTCATAATTAGTGTTAACAGCACAGCTTACTCCTATTAGAAATGTATTAATTAAAGTGATATATTCATCAGGTTGGAAGCCTAATACATTTCTAAGAGGGGGAGAGGAATCCCCAAGGTGTAAAAACAAACATAAAAAATTAAGGAGCCTGAATCATCCATGTCTGCTGAAAACCAATTTGAAATACAGACAATTCCTATAGGTCGCCTGGGCAGTTCCGGGGGAGGCTGTCACTGGGGTCACTTCCAGTTGCCGACCCGCTGACAGAAAGCCCCAGAGCCACCTTCCCGCGTCCCTACCTTGTGGAGTCCAGCGAGGGTTTCGTCCGCCCCTGGCTGCTCTCTTCCCAGACGCTGTTGGCCAGCTCATTCCCAATGGATGACATCACCTTGATAAGCTCGATGGGCCAGTCGTCGAGGTCCAGCGACCGGACTCGAGAAAGGTGCGTGCCAAGGTTCCGGTGGATCCCTGAGCACTCGATGCACATGAGGGCTCCCAAGTTCAAACTGGCCCAGTTAGGATCTGTGGGAAGAGGGACAGGGTGCCACATGCGGTCAGACCATCATCACTCATTCCAGTTGCCCTCAGGATCTCTGGAACCAGAAGGCCAGTTAGTTACTAGACTTCACGTCGGGCGGTCCCTCCCTAGAATCAGGGGGCCTGAAAACGCTCCCCGGCCAGTACTCTATACTGTGTCAGGCATCTTGAAAGGTTTGACATGCTAGGGGCACCTTTTAAAAATATGGCTCCAAAGCCGAAGACTTTCCTGCACGATAAACAGGTGCAGGCACTGGTTCGGACAGAGAGATGCACTTCCTAATACTTGAACAGCAGCGTCCTCGAGAGCACAGATGCACGTGGAAAAGAGCCGTGTGCGATCATATGTGACCATGGTGGCTGCTGACAGAGGGAAAGACAGGGAGTGCTGGAGAGGATTTCCAAAGCTACGACGTCCCTGGTAACCAAGCCATCTCCACAACCATAGGCACATCCGAGTTTTCATTAGTCACACGAGGGACGTGTTTGCAAATTTCAAGCACGAAGGCAAGCGTGCTCTGATGAAGACATGGTTTCTGGTGATCTTTTTAAGGGCAACCTCTGGAGTGCTCTATTGCTGCTGGCAAGATGGTGGGCAGGGTCTACCGGTTAGGTTATGGCCTAGCTGGATCAACCCTGACTTGCACAATGAATGGCGATGCTTTAGGCTGTGATCGTGCACCAAGGACAACAGATGAGCTTAGAGAACACAACTGGAACCCTTGAGCTGGATCATTCCCTGTGTGCAAGTGGCCGGCAGCGCTGGAAGACGGAGAACTCAGGCCCACGGTTGGCTTCATGCCAGAACCTACAGCTGATCTGTGAAGACGGAGCTCACCTTGACAGCCAATGGCTTTCACCACTGATAGAAGAAAGTAAGGCTTAAATCATCCCAGGGATAATCAATATTTACTCCAGGTACATGTGAAGAGTCAACAAAAAAACCCAGAAATGACCTTGTCATCAGAATTCATCAGAAACCAGCCAGCCATTTCTTTCGTATCTGATACTCTGGAAGGTGGGATGGATACCATGGGGGGATACAGGAGAAGAGAGGTCTGTGACTCAGACAAGTTCTGGTCGGGAAGAGGAAACGTGTGTCCCAAATCAGAACAACAATAAAAATAAATAGAATGAGGAAATGCAGAGTAAATGCTGAAGGGTATAGTCAAGAGAATAAATGCACAGGCCGTGTGGGAACGAAGAGGTCACCCATAGCAGGTGCAGGAGGACAGGCTGCATGGAGGCTGGGCCTCGGGCTTGGGGGGGATCAGAGAGGGTGGGGTGGTAAACAGTTTGCGGAACATGCGCCTCTTCCTAACCCAATTTCTACACTGGCCACCTCTGAGTCTGCAGCTCCCAATCCCAACGTGGCCTCTACCCCCACCTTTCCACAGGACAGGGTAGCCAGAGTCACCAAGTCAGGCAAAATCCGAAGGACCAACGTGTTTAGCCGTCATTTTACTCGACCTCCGGAGATACCATCTTACAACACTGCCTTTAGATGCCTTTTTGGTCAATACCCTCCCTGGATTTTTCTAGCACTTGTCTAGCTCCCCCAACTTGATTTCCTTCCCAACTTTTTCTCCTGAACCCCTTACCTCAGAGGGCCCTGCGGGGTCATCTCTTTCGATTCCATACTCTCTTCCAAGCAAACTCTACCCAACCCACAGATCCCATTAGGACCCAACTGCTAACAACTATCCACAGACACCGCCTGCTTCGAGCGAACACAGATATGCTCCTCTCTCTGAGCAGCACGTGTAACGACCACTGTACGTCTGCATTTGGAAATCTTGCAGGTACCTCCCTGTTACCATTTCCCTCTGTGAACGTCATCTTGTGCCAGGCACAGCTCCATCGCAGCACATTCAGGCCAGGAACTTGGGAACTGATTCACCCAGGTATTCAAGCCGGGATCCTGATCCTTCCATCACCCTCTGCCCCCCCTCCCCAAGCCAATCACCAAGTACTTCAGTTTCTCGATGTTCATTCCCTTATTGTCCCCACCGCTCCCCCCTGCCCCTGTCACCAGCTGGAAGCAGCAGCCTTCCGTCCACGGCCACACACCTTCTAACGTCCCACAGTCCACGGTCTCCTCGGTGAGCCTGACTGTGTCACACCTTAACTCAAAACCCCTCTGTGGCTGCCACTCTGCCATCCAGATCTGGGCTGCAGTCCTGACCAGCAGGATCAGAAGCGAGCCAGTCTCTCTCTCAGGAGCACTTCAGTTCCCTGACACCCCTGCACCACGTACGTCCCTCTGCCGGGCTTCTCTTCCTGCAGGCCTCGGGACGCACCTGGCCTCCTAGGGACTGTCCCCCTCCCAGTGGCCTCACAGCAGCCTTCCAGCTGCTCCTAGGAGCCCCTCACAGTCATGGGCCTCACTTCCCAAAACCCTCCCTGCAGAAGGGCAGTGCCAGGGGCCCCGACCTCGTTCATGGCGTCACCTCAGAGCCTGCCTCAGGCAGAGGAGGAGGAAGGACTGAAGGAATGGCCGAGCTAGAGCGGAGGACCCGTCCCGTCCTAGGGGCCGGCTGGGGCAGCTAGGTGTGGGACATGGACTAGGAGCCAGGAGGTTCACGTGCCCACCTCCACCCACTGCTGAGAGCCACTGGTGAATGCTTTTACACACTGTCCCCACTGTCGCCATGAGCCACTTGCCTCAACGTGGGAAGGTCCCCCTTCCGGGTGCCAATGCCCACCTCTGCAGCCATTCTCTGGGCTATCCTACAGGCACAGAACCCCAACGGTCCTGACCCCCGATTGGGAACCCAGCGCACTGCCACCCCACCTGCTGCCCCAGGAGCTTCGGAGACCGTTGGTGTGGTGTCCCCTGAAGGAGGACATACAGGACACGTTTCAATGACTACACGCAGATCTCTGTGAAAATTAGAAACACTGAAGGTGGAGGGAAGTGAAGTATTGCTGGGACCTGCCATCACCTCAGTAAGACCAGTGGCTGCAGGGACATGGCCTCTGAGTGTCCTGCTGCTGGGGCCCAGGAGGGACGGCCTTGCCTCTGCTCCAGTAGGTGAGAACAATTTCTGAGCAGGTGGCAGCAGCATCTAAGCACTGCGAGCAACACTGCGGGGTCACACACCCTGCACCCACCAGGATGCATCGGGGCAGGCCCTGGGCTGCCTCCTCAGGCCGACAGGTGGGGCCAGCATGGCCTTAAAGCCCTGAATGGTCTCCCATGTCCATTCCAGTGCAGTGACCCCCACTGCCTGTCCACACAAGCCTCCTGCCTGCCTGCCCCTTGCAAGTGTCTTCTGTTCTCCAGGCATCGAGTAAGAAACGAGGCCAATGATGCCCAACCCCGTGGGGCTGTCCTGGGGGTTAAGTGTCGGGCTTCGATTCCATGGGGTAGACCAACAGTGAACAACCTGGAACAACACACAGCATGTTGGGTAAATGTGTGCTCTGGGAAAACCCCGCTATGGAGCACAAGAGGGACACAGATCTTATCCGTGTGTGTGATTTAGACCCCGTGGTGGTCAGGGAAGGCTTCTCCGAGGTGACATGTGGGCAAAGATCCAACAATGTCAGGCTGATAGTTACAGAATCTGCAGTCTCTTTTTATACCAGTAGGAAAAGGCAACAGGAGTGAGAGGCTGAATGTGCTCCTATGACAGGTTCTGCTGGGACACCCAGAGACTAGGGGGGGAGGGGAGCCCCTTCCTGGGGCAGGTCTGGAGGCACAAGGGTAAGACACGCTCCCAGACATCTGGCAGGATAACGGGAGAGAAGGCGCTTACAGCGTTCACACAGCACGGCGGGGGGAGATCAGCTAGGGTGATTTCCATCCAGGGCAAGGGGACCAGCCGGGAGGGCGGGGTCAGCTCCGGCCCGGGGGGCAGGAGGGCCTCGTGGATGAGGGGGCCCCGGAGCGGTGGGAAGGCCGCACTGCCTCCGTGAGTCTGTCCGCGCCAGGGCTCCAAGGTGTTGGCTTCTCAAGGGCTCCTGACGGGGGACTTTCCTGACTCTCCTGCCGGAGGGCTGGCAACAGGTGCCCTCAACAGACTTCCACTGTCCGAAGGGCCTGGCCACGCTTTATCTTTACGGCAGATTTCCCAGAAGCACAGATGTCCTGGGGCTGCAGCTCCTCGAGGGATGGAGGCTGTGGGTTTCCAAACTGACTGCATCAGCGGCTCCCTCCACAGACGGCTCCCCCGAGCTAAGGAACCTCAGAGCCCATTCTGGAAAACCGTTCTGGGGTCTCCCAGGTGTGCAGACAGGCGGCTCCTGGCATTCTGGCACATTCTCAGGAAGAATGAGGGGTGGGTGGAGCAGAGTTCCTACAGCTCCAAACCCCGTGTGTCACGGAAATCCCCAAGCCCCATCCCCTCTGCCCCAGGGGGACACAACTAAACTGGGGGGACAACGTTCATAAGCCAGTCGGAAGGGCCGAGAGAGGCGGCTGTGGCCCCTGGAGCCCAGGACTGTGGAGCAAATGGCCTCGCTCTCACAGGGACAAAGGCCGATGGACGGGCCCACGCCCCTAAGTCCCCCTCCATCCTCTCCTGAGATCCCTTTATAACCAGGAAAGGAACAGGCTCATTTAAAGATGTGTGTAATTATTAAAAAAAAAAAAAAAAAAGAAAAAAACAAAACAAAACAAAAGACGTGTGTAGAGTACAAAGAACGAAGAAAGCAAATCTTTGGAACTACCACCCACTCCGATCGTGGACAGCTGGTATTTTTTATCTGTGCGTATTTTCATGGAAGGAATGCACTACACAAAAGACGTCTTCTGGCTTCTGTTCACTTGACACATACGTAAGCACTTCCTATTAAAAATAATTCTTCGTGTTGGAACGCAGCATTTATTAGCCAATTCCTATGGGCGCCTTCCCTCTTGCCACCTTTGTCCCCGACAGCGCGTGGAGGACAGGGGCGCGTGCTCTGTCCCGGCTTCGGGGCTGCGCCGTCACAGCGGAGGGCACAGCCGCTCCCCTCGGTTTGATCCTGTCTCCCTCCGTCGGGCCACAGCCAAGCGCTGTCCGCGTGGACGGTCCTCGTCGGGGCCGCCCGTCTCCGGGGCCAGGCTGGCGGGGCCTCGGGGGGCCTCTGCCGAAGCTCCGTGCAACGAGAAGGGACCCCGGGGACTGGGCCCCTCGGGCTCTGCCTTCAGACAGCTGAGGGAACTGTGGAAGGCGGAGACCTCCCCGAGCAGCCCGTGGCCGGGGCGGGGGCGGGAGCACGCTGGCCTCTGGTCCGCGCTCCTGGGGTCCGGCGGGCCGTGCTGTGCGAGGGGCTCCCGGAGAGGCCCGCGGGCGCGCGTGGCCCCCTGTCCCGAAGGCGCCTGGCTCGGGCGGAGGCGGGCCCTACCCTCTGGGTTGCGGTTTGATAACGTCTTGGAAGCGAAAGGAGCAGAGCCACGGCACGATCAGGCTGCAGCGGAGAACACACAAAGCTACCCGGGACCCAGAAAAGTCATGTTCTTATTCTCAATTTCTCTTTTCTCAAAAAAAAAAAAAAAAAAAAAAAAAGTAAAAAAAGAAAGCCCTTCAATCAGTAAGAATAACAAAAACCCGCCGAGGCTGTACACCAGCCGGAGGCCCCAGGCCTGGTGCCCAGGACCCGCGTGGAGGGCAGGGTGTCCTTTCCTGTGTTAGGGCTTCAGCAGCAGAGTACAGAAGCCCCGATCCCACTGGCGTCCAAGGAAGCCTCCCCTACACTGGTGGCCTGGCAGGGCCACCCCCTCCTGCCAGAAGCCCCTGGAAGCATGAGGGGGGACCTCCCAAGCTGTGACATCGGGGGCTGCAAGGGCGTCCTGTGGGCTCCCCGGGAAGGTGCAGGCAGGGCCAGGTCCCTGGAGGAGGAGTCAGGCTCTCCGGGGCCCGGCAGAAAGCTGCAGCCTCTTCTTGGCCGCGTTTCCTCTTCAACACCCAGAAACAAGAGCCCTTCCTTACGTTTAGTGTCTGGCCATTACGCGTACTTGCACACGCCAAGATACAGGCCAATTTCCTCAGACACAAGTGCTCACTATAAAACAATCAGACGACCCCCATCACCAAAGATCCTACCACTTGCAGGGATGCGTGGGGTCAACGTTTCTGGAATGCATCCTCACGGATCTTTTCCACCTAAATCCCTACAATGATTCACTAGGTCTCCTTGACTCACTGCCTAAATACCTTCTCATTTCCAGAGCATTGTAAGATTTCTCCATCTCAATATAATATTTTTTAAAAAAATATATATAACTACTTTTAAATTTTCTGCTCTGTAAACAGCGTCGTGATGAACACCTCTGACGCTACAGCTTTGCGCCCCTTTGCTCGCCCCCATGGCCCTGGATCCCGGAGCATGAGCAGGAGTATGGGGCACCCATTTGTCTGGGGCTTTTCATGTACGTTGCCAAACTGCCCTGGGGAGGTTTTACAGTTCGCTGCCAGCGTGTGGGTGGTACACTGCCCAGCATTTTCACCAAAATTGGGTATTTTGATTAAAAAAAAAAAAAAAAAAAACCTTTGCCAATGTGTCACCTCCTTGTGTCTTTGATCTCTGTCCCCCGTTGTTCTCCTGGTTCTCCGAAAAAATACAGCAGGGGGGCAGGGAGCTCCGCCTGCGATTTCTGTGACCCGGGATATCTAAAGCGACCCTTCAGACCCTCCACTTCCTCCCTGTCAGGGGCCCACCTCAGCACCCACACTCTCAGTCACGAGAACTAAGAGCCCTGATGTTTAAGGACTGGGAGCTCGAGACCTCTTTCTCCTCCATAATCCACTCTCGGCCTCTCCCCGCACCCTCCGTCCCTGCACAACTACTCAGGGGCCTCCCCTCCCCACTACCTGACCCCCACTTTGGGGGTCCCACGACCCCCCTGCTCCCAGGAAGGACTCCTGCCCGAAAGTGACCCACGTACCACGAAGCCCGTGAGCCCCGGAATCGGGCCTCTATGGGACTCGAGCTGTGTGGTGAGAACGACCTTAGGCACTTCTGATGGAGGCTCGAACGGCTATAAAAACTCTCCCTTAACAACTTTTTGATAAAAACGCACACTTAATACTAACTTCATTTCAAGACACATTTTAAAAGTAAAATTAAAATATTCAAACAAAAGAAGACACTTAAGGAAGAGACCCCCTTCTCTCACTTGGAGGCCACAGACCCTGGCCTCCAACCTCTCCCGTTCCTGCCCCGCAGCACTGGGCTCGCTCAGAGGAGGCTCCCGTTCCCCTTAATCTGACATCCTGAGTTAGTGCTTGCCTCTTACTGTTTGCTTGACCATCCTTCTCAGTGGCCGCCCCCTCCCTCCACTCCTCAGGAGGTGGTGGGGCCAGGACAATCTCCCCAAGCACAGCGCAAAACCCTTCCGACCCCGCTCTGAATCTCCAAGGAGCTCCCACTGTTTACAGATGCAGATCAAGGCTTTCATGTTCTCCACTTAGCACCCTCACCTCCTGCCACACAGTGCCCTCACCTCCTTTGGCCCCAACCAGCCTCCAACCTGAGCAGCAGGTACTCTTTCCATAAATGTACAAACCTCAGCCACTGAGCTGCATGTCTTGCTGCTCCCCTGACTGCATGACTCCCTCAGTCACCTGTTCAGATCTCGCCGGCTTCCACAGCCCCCTGTAAACACCAACTTCTGCTCAAAGTCTGCCTGAGACGAGAGAGAGAGCACACACAAGTGGCAAGGAGGCCGAGGGAGAGGGAGAGGGAGAAGCAGACTCTTTGCTGCAGGGAACTGGATGTGGGGCTCGATCCCAGGACCCTGAGATCATGACCTGAGCCAAATGCAGGCGCTTAACTAACTGAACCACCTGGGTGCCCCGGGTCTGTTTTTTAACAACAACAACAACAACAACAACAAATATATAACTGGGAAGAGTTTACTGAATGCATCCAGCACTGTGCGAAGGGCTGGGATGTAGAAAATTAAAGTCTGTCTTTAGCCTCAAGGATAACAACAAAATGACTTTCTCAGAGGGAGCAGAGTATTACGTATTGGACAGTGGGAAGCATGAAGTAAAACTCGGTTACTTCAAGGCAGGAAGCAGTAATTACGAAGTCTACCAGATTCCACCATATACTTTATCCTACGATGAATTTCTAACACACACACACAGAGAAAAAAAGAAAAGGAAAGAAAAGATAAAGACCAAGACCACTGGTTGCCAAAATCTAGAACATATGATTTTGGAATTAAAAGTCATCACGTCACATAATACATCTTACGTGCTGAATGTCAGAAATGGGTCCACTGCAGCGTGGGCCTCTCAGAGCATCCCATCTCCCGTGAGGAGGGCCCAACCCCCCTCTGGCCCCCCTCCCAGCCCACACTTACTCTGGGTGTCGCAGTCCACGCAGTGGGAATTCCCGCGGATGTTTCGTATCGACTGCAAAGCCATGGCCTCACTCTGGCTCGTCAGCCGGGACTGGGCATACGGGAAGAAAGACAAATACAAGGTGTAAGCACCTGGGAGACATTTCCACATCCGCTAGTAATGTCAGGGCAAAATTCAACCCTTTTCAGCAGATGCAGGATGAAGACCACTCGAAGCAGCCACTCCTCTTCAGGAAGAAAGCACAACTGACGGAGAATGTTTCGTGCTCTGCGTTAAGACCTACGGGATGAGGTGACTCTACCAGAAACGAGGACGGAAGTAAGTTCTGGATCATTCGTGAGTGAACACAGACCCACCACCCCCGCCGGAGAATGGAAGTGGTTAACGTGCTTTGTCGTGTCTGCTTGCTGTGAAGACGGAAGAATGGGAAATAATCTGCTTATGAGCCATGGGTCAGGGCTTAATCAACACCATGAGACACAGCTCATGATTCCTCGCCAGGAAACCACATCCACACCACGCTTCATGCCTTAGAGATGCACTTTTCACATTAAGAGTATCTCCGTTGCTATGCAACAAAGTCCCTAACTAGGGTGGGGGGCAGGAAGGGGCATTTGTTCTTAAATTGATGCTTAACCCCTCTTCTCTCTACAAGTTAAAGAAATTCAGAAGGGGCATAAGAACAATATAAGAATTGATAAGCTATGTTGTGATCATCTGTACTTACGTTTTATTAACATCATGGGATCTATTCTTCTAGCCTGTTTTTAAAAGCACACCTGTACACATACATGTACAAAAAAAAAAAAAAAAGCCAGCACATATTGCTTTGGAATCTGTGCTTTTAGCCTAATGACACACTGTCACTTCTCAATGCCACCAGGTGTTCTCTAACACCAACATATTGAGCGGCTGCATACCACTCAACGTTAAGAACATCTTTCTGGGGGATCCCTGGGTGGCGCAGTGGTTTGGCGCCTGCCTTTGGCTCAGGGCGTGATCCTGGAGACCCGGGATCGAATCCCACATCAGGCTCCCGGTGCATGGAGCCTGCTTCTCTCTCTGCCTGTGTCTCTGCCTCTCTCTCTCTCTCTCTCTCTCTCAATCTGTGTGTGACTATAGTAAATAAATAAAAAATTTAAAAAAAAAAAAAAAAAAAAAAAAAAAAAAAAAAAAAAAGAACATCTTTCTGGAGTTTTTTTTTTGATGGACCTTTAGGTGGTTTCCAATTTTTCTCCACTGTAAATAGTGCTATAAAGAACTCACTTGTTGCTAAATCTTTGCCTGCATTTGTCATTACTTACTGGTGACAAAGTTTTGGAAACAGAAGTGCTAGGTAAAAGGCTATGTGCTATTTTTTGAGCTAATTTTTAAAAAGTGAACTCTGTGCTCAATGTGGAGCTTCATCTCATGATCCCAAGATCAAGAGTCGCACGCTCTGCCGACTGAGCTAGCCAGGCACCCAGGATATGTACTATTTCTAAAGCTAACGATGCACACGTTTAATAATGGCTAAACCCAAAAAAATTTTAGAGGACACTTAAGATAAGCTTGATTTTTAGGTCAGAATTCGTAAATTGAATCATCTCATGTCAGATTTGTTTGATGTAAAACAATGGATTGCTGGGGCACCCGGGTGGCTCAGTGGGATAAGCATCTGCCCTCAGCTCAGGTCGTGATCTCAGGGTCCTACCTAGGACTGAGTCCTACATTGGGCTCCCTGCTCAGTGGGGAGCCTGCTTCTCCCTATCCCTCTGCCTGCCCCTCCCCCTGCTTGACCCTCTCTCTCTGTCAAATAAATAAATAAAAATCTTTTAAAAACCCAAAGGATTGCTTACTACCTAAAAGTATAAATTGTAATTTGTTCATTTCTACTATCTAATTAACATAATACATTATTAAGATTTTATTCCGTTTGGTTAGATATCCCACTATTCAAAGTGTATTTAACAATTTAAGGTTGGCAGCTGGAGTATGTGTGTCCGTGCACACAGAGGAACGTGCCTGTCTCTCTACCTGACTTCTATAGCACACGTACACATATGTACGCACGTGTACGCCCACGCCTGAATTATCCACAGGCAGCTAAAATTTCTTAGAGCTCATTCTCAATGAGTCTGTATTTTCCCTCCAGCTATCTCTTGGATGTGATTTTCCTGCTGTGCACTCTGCCATCGATCCAGCAAACTCCCAAGGTAAACAGGTATGGACCTGTCTTCCCCGGTGCTCAGGGAGTCCTCCCAGGGAGAGCACCCCTGAGCCCACACAGCTAGCAAAGGGAACAGCATTTTAGGCTGGTGTGTCAGGCCCAGATGTGATGCTGTTTTCCCAAAGAGCTGGGAAGACTCTGGTAAGGGTGTGAAATGGAACAAAGAGATGGGGGATTTAGCTCTTCCCGAATCGGGAGGATGTGGCATGGGTTCGAGTCTGACGTGAGATACTATGACGGTGTGCACACTTTGGAGGATGTGTCTGCTCAGCCACATGTTCTCCCCACTCCTGTTCTTTTTTTATTTTTTTTAAATTTTTATTTATTTATGATAGTCACACAGAGAGAGAAAGAGAGAGAGGCAGAGACATAGGCAGAGGGAGAAGCAGGCTCCATGCACCGGGGAGCCCGATGTGGGATTCGATCCCAGGTCTCCAGGATTGCGCCCTGGGCCAAAGGCAGGCACTAAACCGCTGCGCCACCCAGGGATCCCCCCACTCCTGTTCTTAAGCTAGGCTCCGTGCTTGGTGTATGACATGTGTCGTCAATCCCCATCTGCGAGGAGACCCAGAAGCTTCCTTGCACTCACTTCAGGAGCCTCGTCCGTGGACGTGACTCAGTAAAGCCAAGGTTCTCAGAAAGGAAAGGCAGGGATTCTCTCCACCTTGGGTATAAAACATCTTTAAAGAAGAGAAGCAAATTACATTATAATAATAACGGCTGTGGTCTGGTTTACCCTGGTGAAGAGGGTAATAAAGAAAGACACTCCATCTTTCTGAAAGATAGACTCCCTTCTTAATGATGAAGCTGAGCATAAATCATTGGCAGAGATTTCTCCAAATGGTCACAAAATGAAGTTGCAGGTCGCGGGGCGGTGCTTTCTCTCCTTTCCTAGTTGGAGAGAGTGTGAAAAATCGAAACGCTCTTTGAGCCTCTACAGTGTCCCGGAGAAGCGGTTGAGACCTCCCAAGCCATGAAAATCCCAAGCCATAAAATCATGAATGAGAAGAAGCCGTAATGGGAAGAGCGACTTTTCTATGAGGAGTATCCCTGGCAGGGCTCTAGGTAAGGCGGCTTACGGGTGTTTTGTTTGGTTTCTGGCTAAACAACTGCAAAGGATCACCTCCGACTGCTGAACAAAACACATCTGGGGCTTCGCCAGCGGAGGGGAGAGAATGGACGGGGTCTCCTCCCCCAACTCCCCGCGCTCGTCTTGGCGCCTCCGCTTTGCCTTCGCGTCCGGAACCACAGTCGGTGTTCCACCTCGACACGGGCTTGAATTTTGTGCACTTGTGAGACGAGAACAGTGCACCTTTTAAGTCTGCCTCTCCTCTCCGGAGCGTATTCCACGCCAAACAAAGTAAATGTGGCCGCGTAAGCCCCAAGGGTCTGAGAGATCCCGTCATCCACCATAAAAGGGTCAATGCTCTCTATCTGGGATTAGCTGAGCGTCAAGATTTAAAACGGGTTCCGCCATAGGGCCGTGGTTGGCGAGGATACTAATACTTGATACGTATCGACACAAAGTGTTTTTTATTCTTTTCAATTATTTAGCTTTCCGCTCAGAAGAATAACTGGGTCTTGTCAGTCACACACATCATATGATGCTCCCCTCCCTCGGGCATTACTCGGGGCCTCCACTTCCCTTTAACGATCAGTGGCTCTTGATTTCGGGGGGCAGCCTGCTAAGGGTCTTACCTTATTCTTGCTGCTCTCACATGACTGTAAGCTGGCTAGGATCTGGCTCTCGATGGCTTGGACCCACGCATCCCGCTCTTCATATGTGGTGGCTTCAAAGTGCCACGTCTGGCCAGTGAGGGACACAATGATAAACTCAAAGTTTTCTTCTTGTTCTGAAACACAGAGTGGTGGGGATGAAGAGTTTAGCTTTCATGAGACCGCGGCCCCTCCGCCAGTCCTCGGTCATAAAAGTGCCTTTGGGTTCAATCGCGCCTGCATGGGGCTGCAGCACACACAGGACCGGCCGACTACACAGCGGAGATCTGAATCCACAGACCTCCAAACACTCAAGACGTGGCTCCTAAAGCCAGCGTGGTTCAGCTGGGTTTCAATCAATGCTCAAGGGATGAGGAAAAATGACAATCAGCGTGTGATGTCAGTGTCTCTGCGCTGGGCACAGAGGAAGCAACTCAGGAAAATGACATTGTCACTCGCGCCACCGAGGTATCTGTGGGGTGAAAATTAAGTTAATAGCGCTAATCTCGGGGTAGAGTCTTGATTTCTTTCCAGCAACTGCCTGTAGACCCACAGATCCACCAGCAGCAAGTGGGGATGCCTGCGGGATTCTGTTCTTGAACAGCAGAAGACCCACTCCAGGGAGGAAGGCTCCGATTGCATCATCTTCTGCCTGGAGGGTGAGCGCGGATCCAGGGGACCTGAAGCGACTTCACGACTGCCATGGGACGACGGTCTACCCCGGGACGCGTGGGACCTGCAATCAAAGCCTGTCGAACCACTTGCCACGGGGGAGTCTTGGGACCCATTCTTGGCTCCGGCTCACTTCCTTATCCTTAAAATGTGGGAAAGGCCGCCTACCTCATGGTGTGGTCCTCTGGCTTGGTGGCATGTGCCGCTCAGGCTGACATGGCCTAGACCATGGGAGACCCTCTACTTGTCCTCCCCCGCCCCGACTGCCACAGAGACAAAGAGACAGGGGGAGCCACATATAAAGAGCATGACCAGTTACCAATAACCACGGAGAGACCTCGAGCTGGAGTTTTAGGCACAACAGCTCACTCGATCCGTGAAGCAGCCGCGTTACCATCGCCCGGTGAGCAGTTGTGGTTCCTAATGAGAACCACCTACGAACTACTGAGCTGACCACTGCCTGGGTGACCACTCTGTCACTCGCATGTGGCCACACCTACTGCACCAAGCCCCGCCCTTCCACACCCCTGGCTCCCGAGCCCCACTCAGGGTGCCCACAGCCTGACCTCGCCCAGCGCCCTGGGGCCCGGGTCAGCCCCGCCGCCTTCTGGGCCCCTCAGCCTCAGCCACTGCTGCTGAGGGATCCCTCCCACCTGACTCAGTGATGCTGCCAAGCCCCACACCAGGGGTGGCCCCAGGCCCCAGAATGCCCAGCCAGCTCTGGGGAACCGCTTCCCTGAATGACCATCAACTGCTTTGGAAACAGGGCCATGTCGCCTTTACGTTTAGAACCTTGACGCATTCTGGGAACACTATTGTGCCGTGTGTAAAAACACTATTTTAGAGCTTAGTCCCCTGGGGACCTGGAACCTGCTCTGAATGGCACCTGAACGAGGGAAGATGGGCCCATCCACTGGCAAAACTGTTGTGGAAGGCCTCCTGTTAATGTACCCGGTCCTGGGGGAACATGAATAGCATTTGTCTGACAGGAGGGTCCAGGGCTTCCCCAGCTTCTCAAAGGTCTGTGACAACCCTGGAGTTGTTAAAAGCTCCTGAGATGGGGCTACCTTGTGGGGTGCAGATGCCGAGTGCAGGTCGGGCCTGGTCTCAGCTGCACTGATGCCCACCCACCCCCCAAAAAGGGGGCCAAGCTGGGCTTCTGTGGAGAAGACCCAGGAAACCTTGGGAAAGGGGCTGAAGGGGGGTGCCCCTTGAAAGGCAAGGGCAGGACCCCTGGAATGGATCGCGAGACACAGGGGCCTTAGGGGTCTTCCACTTGCTTGCAGGGGACGTGAGCATCCCTCACTCACGGACTCTCTCTGGCTCGAGTTCTGGAGAGACAGTGATAAGAGTTCAGAAGTGAGGGGGCCATCAGAATTTTACCTCAATCTATTGTGCTCTTGAGCCTGAGAACAAATGAGCCCCCATGTTTACGTAGAAGCAGAACAGTGAACCTGCTGTGGAACAGGGAGGTGGGGGAGGATGGCGAGGGGTGTCCATTGCCCACCCCCAACCCCCGCCCCCACCCCAGGATGCCCTTGGACACTCATGGCCTTGTTGGGATTTTCATTTTTAAAACCAGCTGTGGGGGCATCTGGGTGGCTCAGTCTGTGAATTTTGGCTCAGGTCATGATCTCAGGGTCGTGAGATCAAGCCCATCATCGGGCTCCACTGCTTAGTGCAGAGTCTACTTGGGATTCTCTCTCTCCTCTGCCTCTCTCTCCAAATGAAATCTTAATCATAAAATCTTAAAATCATAAAATCTTAATCCCTGACCCCCCAAAAAACCCTAGTTGTGACTTTCAAACAGGTCTCTCCAGGACTGACCTGTATCATACCTTGCAATTATTGTCTGAGACACTACATCTGTGGATTTTTTAAGGCCCAGCTTCTTCATCTACAGGGTTTTATATCCTAACACTATAAATCACAATCTCTTCTATACTGAATTTTGTTAAGATAGAACCTCGAATTCATGTACTTTGTGTAAAACCATCCCAATGAGCTGACAGACAAGAAAGAATGACGTAAGCCACAGGCGGTTGGGAAAACTCGCTAATTCACGGGTGTAGTGTGACAACTGTTGCTTCTATTTACTGAACAGGCTCACACTTTTCTTAATCTGTGAAATTCAGATGCACAACAAAAGATCCCCCGGATCAGGATTTACTGGATCTTTCAGTTAAAAAAAAAAAATCACACCCATTAACTTCCTAGTTTAAATTTCTGCACAACTAGGACGCTTGGGTGGCTCAGTGGTTTAGTGTCTGCCTTTGGCTCGGGGCCTGATTCTTGGGTCCCAGGATCGAGTCCCACGTCGGGCTCCCTGCATGGAGCCTGCTTCTCCCTCTGCCTGTGTCTCTGCCTCTCTCTCTGTGCCCCTCATGAATAAATAAAATCTTAAAAAAAATTTTTTTTCCGCACAACTGGTCCCACAAAGTGTTCCAGCCAGAATCATGAGCTATAACCCCTGGAGCTAAGGGACAGAACGGAGTTTGCTTCACACCGACCACGGGTCAGTCACATGGCTGCTGGGCACTGCACAGGGGTAGAGGGGAAGGGTTCCGGCACATGGGAGACATCGTCGGGGGGTGGGGGTGGCTGGGGGCTGGCGTACACATACCCTAAGATGATTTGGTACAAAGCAGTGAGAACGATGATGGGGGGTCTGTGGCACAGAGACGCCAATATTTTTTGTTTCGTTCCACTGCAATAGCTGTTAGGGAGCGTTCTCCACTGAAACACTGGTAATAGCTGGTGCAAAGACCAAACTTTCAAATCCAGCCGCTACAGTGCAGTTTGGCTTTGCCCTATTAACTATGTTAAACAGAACTTACCTACGCATACAAAATCTGCTCATGGGAACAAACATATTTAAGTGTTCACGGAAACATCCGACTGTCAGACTTCATTTCTTGCTATCCAAATCTACTCTCCCTGCAGCATCTCCTCTGCGGCTTCTCACTTTCAAAGTCAATCCCGCTACTTGTCTTCCGCATCTACTTAAACTGGATGCAAGTTTCCTTTTCTAGCATCTTCTACGTCTCCATTTGTGTCTGTACTTGCAGAAGATTCTCTCCCTGAAGGAGCTATCTGCAGATGAAACAACCAACTGGGATGCCACACCCTTGAAGGGTTCAGTCCCTTGTTGTGTGTCTTCTTCAGAGGGAGCCCGGAGGATATTGAGCCTCCCAGAGATGCCCTGTAGAGCCTTCCTACTCTGAGATGCTACGGGAGGGATGCAGGACACTTCTCATTTTTTTTGTAACAGAGAGCTCTGAGCAGCTGCCAGGAGTCCGTGCAGAGGTTCCCAAGGCTGGCTTCAGGCTCTTGGAGAATGAGTGCTGCACTCAATAGCAATGTCGGCCCTAGGGGAAGAGGGGGTGCACTAGGCATGCTTGCCATCGCCTTGCCATGCTCAGCTAGTTTCTTTCTAGCTTGTAAATCACAGCATCTGCTTCCCCTCCCTGGCTCTCCCTCACTGACCACCAGTGAGGTGAACATATACCCCAGGTGTAGTTCACAGCCTCCCGATCCACCCCTCACAGGCTCTGAGGGTTCATTTCCTTCCAAGGCATGGACAGTCACTTCTAATATATGTGGACAATTCTCAGATTTGTATCTCTGACCCCCAGATCCAATCATTCAGGGATTTTAAACATGCCCACAGGTATTCTTTAAATATTTTGTCTTCACATCAAATTAACACGCATGAAATAGATCTGTTATGATCTCCAAATGCTCCTCTTTGGTTTCCAGTATTTCTGTTAATGATTACAATGCTATGTCTGGTCATAAACCTTCAGAGTCACCCCAGATTCCACTTTCTCCCTCTTCCCACCACCACCTCATTAGTTACAACTCTGCTTATTAATATCCCTGATCTGTAGGATGCTCTTCATCCCCTACTTTTGGCCCTTACTTGACTGTTTCACTGGCTCTGGCTCAGCTGGAAGGGTCCCTCAGAGTTTACCACGCAATAAATGTGTGCCACACTCCTCCCAGGTGAGCACTCGTGCACCGGCCTGGGCAGGCCTTCCAGAACCTCTTCCAAACATACTGCCCTGTAATATGGCAGACAAAAATGTGCAGGGCTTCCCCATAAGACATACTTGTTGTTGCACCGACGGCCTAATCTCCAAGCCTCTAGCCTACCCCCTCTCCCCCTCCCCAAATCCCCAAGAATTAAGAAACCACACAGTGAGCATTGAGTGCTACATGCCTACAAGTGAACGTCACCCTCAGGGACAAACACCTTTGGTGGCACAAATAAGGTCATAATAAGGTGAGAGAGAGAGAAACTCAAGAGACACCCCCCCCCCCCCTTCCTTGCCCCACCACTTGGCAATCAGGACGGGAAGGAAACACCAGTCCTACGTTTGCAGAGCCTCCTTGGCTCCTGGCATCTCCCTGCAAGGGAAGAGCATTCCACAAACATCAAGCACATGAGAACTCAAAACCAAGGACACTAAACACACAGGAAACAGGACAGTAGATTTAGATCCAAAGGATTACAGATGCAGAATTTAAAATAACTATGCATGAAATGTTTAATGAAATAAAAAGATCAATCCTGAATTTTTGAGCAAAAGAAGACCATGAAAATCGATCAGGCCAATCAGAAAAAAAAAAAGGTAGATGTTTTGAAAATTCAGATTATAACTGTTAACAAAACAAAACAAGCTCTATGCCCCCCAGAGGGTGAAGGAGGAGCTGGGGGTGGGGGTGGGGTGGGAAGTGAAGAGCCAGGAGACAGACCTGGAGAGACTGGTTCAAACAGACGAAGCCTTGAGAATGCTGTGAACAGAAATGATGGGGAGTATGGAAGGTGTGACACACGTCTTACTGCTGGGCAAACAGTGGGAGCCTCACACGACTGTGAATGATGGTGCTCTAGACATGGAAAACAACATGTACCAGGAAGGATCACAGCAGTGAAAACCACACCAAAAAGCTTCTGAAACTGTGGAAAACCAAAATTTAAAAAGGCCCTTAATAACACAAAGCAAGAAAAGGCCGATTGCCCTTAAAAAAAATGGTAGCTCTGTGGATGAGGGACGTCTCAAGAACAACAATCCAAGCTACAAGACGGAGGGATAATATCCTTGAGCCCTGGGAAGAAAATAATGTCAATTTAGACAGGGGACCCAGGAAAACCTTCTTCTTCTTCTTCTTTTTTTAAAGTTTGTTTATTTATTTATTCTTGAGAGACACACAGAGAGAGGCAGAGACATAGGTAGAGTCCCAGCTCCCTGCAGGGAGACCGGTGCGGGACTCGATCATAGGACCCCAGGATCATGACCTGAGCCCAAGGCAGACGCTCAACCACTAAGCCACCCAGGCATCCCAGGGAAACCTTTTTGAAGGTAAAAAGTGGAATATATTTTGTGTAGAAAAAAAAGCAATGGAAAGAGCCTATTACCAATAGACCCTGGTTAAAGAAGCTACTAACAGATATGCTCCAGAAGTGTCTAGAAAGAAGGTCAGAACTGGGGAAGGACTGGTGAACAGGTAAATAGATAGAGACATGCATCTAAAGCAAAAATTATGTTACATACTACTACTGAGAATAATGTCTCATTTGAAAGTACCAGAGACAGGCTGGTGGGGTGAGGACATTAGAGCCAACATGTTCTTGGGTGGGGATGTTCTAGAAGGGGATGAAGAATGAACCTTGGATTTTGGCAAATCAGGCACACGTGATAGAGGATTAGGGTAAATCTCCACAAGGAAAGAACATGCACCTTCCAAATCAGAAGGGGGAAAACAGTTAAATAAGAAAAATAAATTGACTGAAATATTTTATTGAGCTAGGAATAGAAGGGAACCCCCTTACATTGGGGGAAAGAGTACTTTTTGAACCCCATGGCATCATTGTACTTAATGATGAAATGTTAGAAAAAATCCGTATGAGTTAAAGGGTGCTCAAGGCAAAGATGCTCCCTGTAACAGCCTGTGTTCAACCCTGTTGGCCAATGCAATAAGACAGGACAGAGAAATAAAAGATCCAAAGACTGGAAACCCCCCAAAATTTATGGATTGCAGGACTATTTACATAGGAAACCACAAGTAATTTATAAATTCTGAGAAATAAGAACAACAGTTAGTAAATGGACAGTATATAAGACCAATACAAAGAAATGTTAGTTGCATTTCTGTACACTAGAATAAAACAAATCATATTTAAATGTATCTGTTTGCAAGTATCTTTCTATCTGTGGGATGGGGAAGGACAGATTCAAAGAACCATGAAAAAGCTGAATTAACTTTATTGTCAAAGTAACAACAACAACAAAAAAGATCACTGGAACATGCAGTCACTCATAATGAGTGGTAAAGAGCAGACCCCACCCTGCGTTTTAAGGTGACGGATTAACCAGGGTGTGCAAGTGGCCAGAGTGAGTTTCACGCCTCATCCCTGAGATCCTGGCTGGTCTGCTAATTATAATAAAAAACCAGTAAGGCTCAACAAAGTGAAGAGCAAATGGATGCAAGACACCCTGTGACCCAAGCCTGGTGGACATGAGCCCTTGGGGAGAGGTGTGGGATCAGCAAGATAAGGCTGATGAGTAGCCCGAGCAACCCTGGAAAGCACAATTTAAATTTCACGATCTAATGAAGAGCCCACTGTGCAAACACTCAAAACTCTGATTCATCTGAGACAGTGTGCTTTGTGGCCACCCGTGGGATGACTTGTCAACCCAGAAAGGCACAGAATTACAGAAGTACTGAAGCCATGAATGAGGCCAAAGTGTGGCGTCACAGCAAGTGTGGTCACTGTGACATCTGCGTGTATGGTTTCTAAGGTGTCTGGAAGCATGCACGGAGGCCCCATCAGTCACAGGACAGGTGTGAGCTTGGCCCTCAGGACCTGTCCTCGAGGTGACGCACTCTGAGCAGTAGCTCGACATGCAAACACTGACAAAGACCTCTTTGGGGAAGTTTCCTGTGGTAGCCCAGCCCCTGGGCCTAGGTGCAGCAGCAGGTGCACCCTCCAGTCCTGCCCACGCAGCCTCCCGCAACGACTCCCAAATGAAGAGATGACGATGCCCTTGGTGCTGGGCTGGCCTCTGCCAGGTGGGCCATGCGGATGGGGCTCCTTGCTGAAATGGAAACGCAAACATCCGGGCTACATGGAGGAGAGGGGTCCAGCTCCTGCGCTGTCCTGGGAAAGAGGCACCCCCACTGGGGGGAGGCACTCAGCCTTCTTTTAGATTTTGGGCCCTGGTGAAGATGTCTTGATAAGGAGCTGGGCGGCTGGGATGCCTCGCTCCCCGAATAAGGCGTTGAGACCTGTGCACGGGGTCCACCTGTGGTCCTCACACTGTCACCGCAGGGGGTCCGAGTGATGCCTAAGGCATCACGCGCTTCCCCAGATATTACTGTCTTTGTGTGGCCTTATTTTTTCAGGGAGGATAATATGTTAACACTCACAGATTCATTTAGAATCTCAGAACTGAATTATATCTACACCATGACTTTGCTCTGCCTCCCAAGATTAAAACAAAATAAGAACAAGCATTACAGAGCAAGTGTGTTTTTAATCATGTTACGTATAATTTCCATGAAGGGATATTTTGTTTCTTTGTAATGAATCTACTGCATGGAATAATAAATATAAAACACAGTACTGTTGAGCCCTAACTCTGTCAGAAAAAATACTAGGATCTTATCAGCATTATCTCATAACATTTAATTATTCTTCTCTCTGTAAAGTGGCCAGCGATGCTCTTTGTTTCTTAAAAACAAACATTTAAAGGAAAGGAACTCTCAGGGGGTGTCCAGCGGGGGCTGGAAGGGTCTCCCTGCTTCCCAGTGCCTTTTTACTGCTACTTTTCCTTGCTACTGATGTCAGAAGGGCAAGGTGGTGGGTCTTTTATTTTTAATTTTTTAAAAATATTTTATTCACTTAAGAGTGAGAGTGAGCGAGCGAGCACGTGTGCACAAGTAGGCAGAGCAGCAGGTAGAGGCAGGGAGCCCAATGTGGGGCTCCATCCCGGGACCCTGAGATCGTGACCTGAGCTGAAGCCAGACGCTTAATCAGCTGAGCCACCCAGGCGACCTGGTGGTGGGTCTTTTAAAAGCAATTTCTCAGCAATCTCTACTCAGCTGGTCACATCTGGAGAATGCCAGGGGACGACTGGCTAGCGGAAGGCATCGCCCTGCTATTGTCACACCTCCTGTGACATGACGCCCTGGATGTGGCAGTCCTAAGCCGAGGTCTGTCCAGCTGCCGTCTTTGGTGATTGGCCAGCGCCGGGAGGAGGGACAGTCCCATCTATACCAGGACAATCAGAGCACGGGACACTCCTGGCTGCTGCGCTCTGTTCCACTGGGGTGGGGGCAGGGGGCTTGGGTGTCGTTTCCTCCTCCAGGTTTCCATACCTGGGTTGAGGCCACAGTGCTCCTTCCTCTCTTACCAGAGACCTGTCGAGACGTGCCCCACGGGTGCAGACGTCTTTGCCCGCTCCGTGCCAAGGAAGAGGTGGTGGATGGGGCTCCCACCTGGGCAGGTGAGTAGGCTGCTGACCAGCAGGGTGGAGCAGGACAGGAAGCGCCTGATGCCCCAAATGTTCCTGGGCGCAGGGGCCCCTCTAGCCAGCTGTAGCCACCCGTCCTGTACTTACTCGCATGAGCCCATCCATCTCCCTTTTTTGGCCTAAATCTCTTTAAATTGGGTTCTGGTCATTTCCAAATCCAGTCCTGACTGATCCTGGGGAATAAAAGACGTCTCACTCTGGGGGAAGGCACTAACCTGCTAAGTGGCCACCCTACTAGGTCAATACCTAGTAAATCTCTAGACTCAGCCCTTGAGATGGCAGTGACTATTTACAGCGATTAAGTAAACAGCAGATTCTTGGGCCCAAATATCTTCCCTTCTTCTGCATGGACAAAGGAATGAATATTACGCATGAATATGTTCCTCCTCGTGATCTGAAATGAATTTCTATCCGACAACCCGGCCTTATTCACATCACCAATGGACCAGGAGGATTCCATCACATAACGAGGGGACACTGTGATATTTTAGTTATATGCAACTAGATACAAAATAATAAAAACAGTAATTGGCAGTGCGAGGCCAGTCAGAAAGACAGATGGAGAATTACTCCTCCTCATCACCCTTATTTAAAATGTAAGGAGTGAAAAAATAAAATAAAATGCAAGAAGTGGGCACTCGGACCCCACGAATGTACAGTTGCTGTTTTTCCTTTCACGTGGTTTCCTTTCACTAATACAGACGGATTCTTAGCAACAATTACGGCGGCTTGTATTTAATTCATCCTGTAAAACCAGAACTCAGGTGGCCGGAAGGCCTGATGACACAGATGCCATGAGTGTGCTCCTTAGCCTTGGACGCACCCGTCCCCGGCACATCCCGTCCCCGGCCCCTGGACGGGGGAAATCGGAGCTACCGCGCCCGCGGTCCAGGATGAAGAACTGTGTTGTCGCGCGGCGTGACATTCCGGGGCTGAGCTGTTGAATAAAGTTTTGTGATTGGGCTCGCAGGGATTTGAACAGTTTTCCGTGTTTAACAGTTAGCTGCGGAGAGGTCCACTATAATAGTATTTTAGCGCCATGAACCTGTCGAAATCAACCTGCCCAATTATTCCAAACGACATTAATAACACCGGATATTACACTAATTGCGTCCAGTTTCTATGCAGACGAGGCCCCGTGGGGCTAATTTTGCCTCCTCAGGGGCAAGCAACTCAGCCATCAGACTGATTTCACGAGGAAATCCCTCCTCATTACACAAGTCTGGCCTGTCAAACTTTTTTTTTTTTTAAAGGTTAATGGGCCAATCAGTCATCAATTATTTTTGCAGAGTCTCAGCAGACAAAGGGTTAAAGGACTCCAAGCAGCTGCAACTGTTCTACATTTGGAAGCCGTTGGCAACAGGAGCCGGCCTGGACAAGGGGTGCGTTTTGGGTGAGCGGGTGAGAGGGGAATAGCTGGACAGACGTGCGCCTGTCTTCAGGGCCGGATCCGGAGAACGGAGCAAGCCGCACGGTGTTCTTGCAAAGGCCCAGGCGATCTGGACCCTCGGGCCCAGGGGACGCACGGTGGCTCGACACTGAGAGAGGCATGTGTGACATGGGCGAGGATGTCGACCAGATCTGTTTCTCCCATGGGGTGAGAAGGGCTCAGCGTGGCTGTAGCGGTCTTCACCGGCCGGAGGGGAGTCTGAGTCCGTCCTCCCGGCGCCTCTACGAACCTGGAGCCGGGACCCCCCGAAGCTCAGCTATCCGTGAGGCTAAGCGTCCTTCCCGACATAGTTAACGACAACCATGTGATGAGGACGTGTGATCTAAACTGCAGGGATGAGACGCTCTGCACGAAGGAGGGACATGTCCACTGGCAGAGGCCGCTGGTAGGAGTCCGGGGTCCACAGGGCCCAAGGGCTTCCAGGTGGTCACCGTTTCTAAGTGATCCAACAGTAAAGTAGCCAAGACCTGCAGGGAGACGGCTGTCCTCTCCACTCCGGACCTCTGCTGGTGGAGAATTGGGACTTGTCTTCGGTAATCCGGTGCCCAGATTAACATGTTACAGTAACTTAAACGTCTGGCCAAGTCATTTTTTTTCCTTCTCTTTACCAAGTGGACGTAGCAATGGGTTTCTCCCAGTTTCTGCCTGAAACTCCACGTTGTCTTTTCTTTGCATCCTTCCGATTTTGGGGTCCTCTCCAGGAAAGCACTTCCCTCTCCTGCCCTTCCTGCTCGGCCACCTGCCGCCTGGGAGCCACCAGCTGCCCATCCCACCCTTTGATCTGAGCTTCAAGTGCAAGGGAGGCAGCAGGCTGGATTGGGATGACAGAGGCGTGCTGTTCCTCCCTTTCTTTTGCCAGGAAAGACATCCATGACCGATCCCGAAGAGCCTGACGTAGCCTCAGAATCCTTCCTAACGCAACCCTACACATGGCCATTATCAGTTTGTCAAAGTTGGAAACAGAGAGGGGATGCATTTGTCATTATGCCACCTCCCCGGGTCGACCACGATCTACATGCTCCGAGATTACTCAAGGTTATGTCACACGTGGCCCTGGGCGTTTACACTAATTTTTTGAGCCTAAGATAGTTCTGTGCCACCATAGGCATGTGGTTTAGGTATTCTGAACAATTATGAAAACCACACATGTTTAAGGTTTCAGCCAAAATATAAAAAAGTCAGTTTTTATTTATTTTCAATATTCCTCCCCTTTTCCTAGGACAAAATAAACATGAAGGAGAGCCTAAAGAATATGGTCCAGGACTGCGCAGAACCAAGACCCACGGCCACTAAAGAATACATATGAGAACACTCCCTCCTCCTCCAGGAGTTAATTTTGAGCAGAAAGGGGAAAAAGCATTATTTCTGGCCATTATGAACACACACAGCTCATGGTTCTCAGGTAAATATTTTTGCAAGCTCTGAATTTGGTAAGTATCTTTGTTTAGCCCAGAGTCCAACAGAGGTGTTGTACTGTGGCTCAATTTAGGACAAGAGCAGAATGAATTAATTCTGCGGAGAAGTGAGTCCCCAGAGGGAGGTCACAAAGTTAGGGATGTTTACCACTGTTGTCACGGGAAGATTCTCATGAAACACAAAGGAGGTTTTATTTTCCAAACACATGAGAGACTAGCGCTGGGCGAGCGGTCTGTGAGCCAGGCACCACGGAACCCCATCCTGTTAGCTTTGGTTCGGAGCCCTGGGGTGCCAGGCATTTCGGAAATCAGCAGAGTGCCCAAGACAGAGCTCCGGGAAAAGTGGACCGTCAGATCCCGAACTGAAACACTGCAGGATGGAGAAGACGGGCAAGTTAACGTGTTCCTGGCTCTGGCTCACTCTGGCTCACAGTCCGGGCACCAGACGAGAGCCCGGGGCCCAAGCTCTTGGTTTACTAAGAGCAGGACACGCAGACGCATCTGCTGTAATTTATCTGGTTTCCCAAGCAATGCTCTGCACGTGTAGCGTCTGCCACTCGTTCTAAGTTACATTCATCCCTTCCCAGGCTCCCCGCGTGGTCCCCGGGGCCCCCCAGCCACCGCTCGCTGCGGGGACGGTCAGCGGTATCGGTCACCCTTTCAGAAGTTGCGGGCTGGACAGACAGCAACCTCCCTTCTCTGCCCCCCTAAGTCAGTTCTGACGTTAGTTCCTACACTCAAATCTTCATCTATACGCAGTTCTTAATCTGCGCCCTTCATCACCGACCAGTGTCTGCTTTGGCCCATTCTGTCCTCGAGTTCATTCAACAGGCCTGGAAAGAAAGGGTCCCGCGGATACTCTCCCCAGACTGCGCTCTTGGAGTTCTCTTCTGATTGAATAAGTCTTTATAACAATTTAACAGTGACCCCTGTGGCCACCCTGACACGGGCCCAGCTCTCTGGTCAGGGCTTTGTGGGGGTCAAGTAAGACCTTCTTCAATTATCCTTCGAGGTAGGGCTCACTGTCTCCATTCTGGAAAAAGAGAACTAGGCAGGGGAAGGAGAGGCCACGCAAGTCACCTGAGTCCACGCAGCTGGGAAGTGGCAGGACTGGGATCCGCTCCAGGCATCTGCTCCCAAAGCCAAATTTCCACATTTAATGATTCCTTTGAGGACGACAGTGAATGGAACGGGGGGGGGGGGGGAGGGCGGAGGGGGGCTTTAAAAGTCTGGAAAAAAGAGATTGGACTTTAAATGCCCTCTTACACCTCCAGGTGGATCTCTGCTCCTCGCCACGTAAACGTTTCTCAAGCTCCGAGGTTTCCTCGAATGACAGGATCTGTGGCACTCCCGACACGACACAAGGACGGGAAGCGGCGGGCGTGGACGCTGCGCTACCTGCCGCTGCATATGCTGATCACCGCCTCCGTGCCACCTGCACAGTGGGCACCGTCTCCGCAGTCCGCAGACGGGGGACCGATGTACGGCGGGAACCCCGGAACGAGACCCAGACATCTGGCTCGAGTCTGGGCTCAGCAGCACTGTCCACACCGCCGCTCACAAACACAAGGTCTGCGGGACTTCTGATGGAGAATGCAAGTGTGACTGCAAGTACCTGACGTGCTCACAGTGGAGAGCCCTGTGTCTGAGTGTGGAAGGCGGCCTCGCGCGACGGAGCCCTGGGGTCGGGGCTGGATCCAGAGGTCACAGGACACAACAGCTGGTCACACCCACGAAGGCCGAGCAGCCTTGTTTCCCTCCCTGCGGTGACAGCTGTCTACGGAGGCCGCGGCCCGAGCGGGGCGTCCACACCTCTCTGCTGGAGGCCGTATGTGCTCTGTGCTTGCTACGGAGCCCATGCCCAGGGTTCAGGCTGCGGCTCCGACCAAGTGCCCAGCCCACTGTCCACCTGCCGGGGTGCTTTCCCGGGGCACGTGATCGCCCCTCCCCACACCTCAGTTTCTCCTTTTGTAAAATGTGGAGGACACAACGTCCCTCGGGGGTTGCTGGGAGTCACAAGGCGGGATGCCACCAAGTGTTCAGTGCTGCGGTCACTTGTGGCTCTTGTAGGATCCTGGGGACCAGGAAGCCTTTCCTGACCACCTCAACCGTGTGGAGCTTCGCTGTCCACTAACCCACAGGGCACCCCGGGCCTCCTCTGGAACTTCTCTTCCCTCACTGTGTGCCAGGGCCTTTGTGTGGTGTTTCTGGCCGCCCGCAGGCCCTCCCTCCCCTTCCCCCTCCGCCCTGGACCCACACAGGGCAACGGCCTGGGAGCCCAGCAAGCTCGTCACTCCAGGTGTAAGCACCCGCAGGTCATCTACTGGCCTCAAGCTGAAGGAGACAGATGTCTTACCGGGAGCTCAGGGGGTGGACAGGCGGTGGCAGTTAGGCCTGCTCAAGTGGACAGGGACCGTCCTGGCTACCTGGTGCAGGGGCAGCCCCAGGTGGGGCCTGTTCACACCCACAGTGCCTGGGATCTCTGGGTCCCTCCATTTGGCCCACTGTGGTGCACGGAGGCGTGCAAATGGGTTTCACAGGTCTGTGTCTGGGGTAAGATCCGTCCACAGCAATGCACTCCCAGACAGGGTTGAGCGGGGACTTCAGGCTGATACTGAACCTGGCCAGGACCTGGGCGTGAGCATCATCTGTAGTGCAAAGTGGCTTGTTCGGCTCACAAAACATGGGCGGCCCTGGAGGCCCAAGAAACACCCCCCCATTCCCCAACACACGTGTCCTTTACCCATTTATGCTTCATCACACGTCCTGTTAGAGTCCCTGTGTCCCCACCTCACGGGGGATGGTAATCCCACCTGACTCCGGGTGTGCAGGGGGAGACGGCAATGGGTTCCCCACGGGCCCACTTTGGGCTGCTGCTGCTCACACACCATCCGACAGGCCTTCCTCCCACGTCGTCCACCTTCTGCCCGGCCTTCTCTGTTCTTCCTCGGAGAGATGCTGACCATGGACGTGAACACTCCCAAGTGTGGCCTCAGCTGCCTGATGCTGAGGTGTTCTTCCCTTGGGCTCGGAGGCAGCGATAGGCTGGAGAGTCCCATCATAAGTAGGTCTTCCATCCCATTTCACAAACCTCTGAGACGGCGAAACGAAAGTTCGTTCTTGTCGAAGGAACTAAAATTTCACCAACTTTGGCAAGGAGTTGAATTTTTATGAAGTAAAAAAGATGCAAAAATTAGTCCAATATATATACATAAAAATCAGGCTTCTATCTCAGTTTCGGAGATAATTAACCCGAATAGACAGAAAAAAGTGGCAGCCTATTTTGGTTTGTTTTCTAATCTTGTGTGTGTGTTTCCCTAATTAGTTTCGTGTGATTTGTTTTATCCACTCCCGACATCTATCCTCTGACCCTTTCCACGAGGATCCAGGAGTAGGTCCTGGAGTTGAGCTATCTGGGCGCACGATCTGCCTCCAGAACTCCCAACTTCTCGTCTCCAGCATGATACCTACCAGCGAGGTACTGTGGAGATCAGCTGAAAGAACGCAGGCCAGGGGTCAGGAAAGAGAGGACACAGGAGAAAAAGAGCATCGGAGTGAGATCACCAGGTCCAAATCCCGGTCCTGCCCACCTCTTGCCAAGCCGAGCCTCCAGGCAAGCCCGTAACACCTGAGCTGCATTCCCTGGGTCTGGAAAAGGGGACGTGGGTGCCCCGGTCCCGGATCACGCTGAGGACCGCTGGGGAGACGTGGACGCACCCCTCAGATGGCGCCTGGCTCACGGCGTGTGCCCTCCCCTAACCCCCGAAACTCAGGTTCTCTCTCCCCCTGGGACTCGGGAGTCAGCTGTGCTCTGGGGCTTTGGGGGGCACCCCGGATATATTACACAAGTGGTCACTTTACAAAATGCTCCCCCTGGGGATGGGTACATTCAGTGGAAACACTCGAGGCCTCAGGTGAAAACAAAACTTGGAATGCTTAGGATATGAATTTCCATAAAGGATCCTCTTAGAGACAGAGAATATGCGATGGCATCACACAGCGAGAGACTGGGGATCAGAAAGGCGTTCTGGTAATTTACAGAATTACATGAATTCGGGAACACACTCCCAGAAGAGATGTGAGAGGAGATGGGGTATAGACACAACCTTAAACCCAAAGTCAATGAAGAATGATCACGTCACTTAACTGGAGATTCACAGATGTAACAACTCCACGCCGGATGGAAATGAGAGAAAATGGGAAGGAGGATTTGCCTTTGCCCACGTCCCCAGGACTGCCTTCCGGAGCTGCTGGCAATCGAGTAACGGGGCCTTATCTGGTGTTTATGGACTCCAGGGAGGCGCCCATGTTCCTGTCCATCCCCAGCCAGGAGCACTGGGCAGGGCAGATACTGCAGATTACCTGGTCGGTCAGGCTGAGAAGGTGCCCCTTCTGCACATGGTCACACCTGTCGTGGGCTGCAGCCCACCGGTGTCTCCAGGAAGGGCCGTCAGCAAGTCCCCAGGGGAACTGTCTGCCTCCTTACAGCCAACCAAAACTTTGTACACGACCACACGGAAAACCAGACATCACTTTTTTTTTTTTTTTAAAAGGCCAGAGGTCAATAAACAAATTTGGTGTGACAAATGCATACACACACACGAAAAACATACCTGAGAAGGACACAGGGAAAAGAAATGATATGCAGCCTAAGTTGAAAAACACACACTAAAAAAAGAGTGAACGAGTATACTGAACACCCTTTAAAATACGACAAAAAAATGATGCATGTGACTGCTGTTCCTAAAATTCTATTATTTTCCTCTCTCGTTTTGTCTTTCCTGAATGAATGCCTTGAAAGGAGATATACCGAGGGGGTCAAGCTCCACTGGTACCTTACCAGATGACAATTTCCCCTTGAAGAATGAGAAAAAAAATTGTGATTAAAAAATAGGACTTTAACGAGCCATCGTGGAAATGTAGTTTTGTTTTCCAGATTCATTTTTTTTTTTTTTCCTCCTGGCTGAGAGCAGGGCTTTCAGCGGCAAGGCAGGAGTAATTGTGGAAGGAAGAAGAAGAGGATGGTGATATAAATCAGCAAAGGTTAATGATCGGGATGTGAAGAGGGGGACTTGTTTACAGAAATAGCGTGCAATTTAAAATTTACAAGAGATTTAATGCCACTGCTTGGCAATCGCTAAAATCAACAGCCCAGAAAACAGTGACATTAAGAAAAATATTACAGTTATAATCATCCCCAAATAAGTCAATTAGTGTTAGGGCACGAGCTTGCGATTACTTGACCCATTTGGCTTGCACTTAAGTGAAAAAAAATGTCCCCCTATTATACCAAGATCGCTGGATTGTGACCTATTTTGCATCGTACGCCTTGTACACCAGCCTCCCTTACAAGCGCTTGGGCTGACGGTGGTTTTCCTTTGCCTGGCATCAAAATAATGCTGACCCTTGACATTTGTAATCATAAAAAAAAAAAAAAAAGGCAATTTATAATTGTGTTGTTCAAATGAAGGTGGGAAAAATTCAATCTGCTATTATACAAAAGCAGTGGCGGCTGTCTACGGTGGAAAAAGCAACGCAAGTCAATTTGTGAACTTTGGCACCAGGCGACCTTTAGAAACACAACAATATACTGAATTTACAAGCAATAGCAGCCCATGCAAATGACCCGGGCCTGGCTGCCTCTGGATTAGAGCCGCACACAGCATTATGGAGTATGCGTCCACAAAACAAATTAAGACTGTTACTTAAATGTCACGGCACACTATTGTATTTGGCTACAGATCATTACACCTGATACTCACACTTTTAAAAACTGTAATAACTTGGGAAATATTACATTGAGTGCCCGCATGTATAAAGGCAGAGGGGGAAAAAAAAAGAGGAGAAAATAGGTTTCTGAAGTAATTTAAACATCGCTACTCTAGGACTGAAGCGAAAGGTCAAAATTTAAGTAAGCTGAAAGGAACACGGATGGCGAAAGCAAGCACACGGACGGAGATGGAGGCGGCGGGGATGAGCCCGCGGACAGCGAGGGGCATGCGGCTCCGGGCGGCGCGGCGTTACCTTCGGTGTTGGTGCTGCTGCTGCTGTAAATATTTCGCAGGCTACCAACACGGTTTAGTTTCCAAGCCTTGCGTTTGGCTGCATCCCGAGAGCAGGGGAGGGTGGGGAGGGGGGAGGAGAGAAAACAAAAAGGAAAAGAAAACAAATGAAAAGGGGAGAAAAGAAATGTCAAAGCAGCTTGTGACGTCAGCCCCCGGCCCGGCCGCGTCCCCGGGAGGCGGGTGGGCGTCCCCGGGAGGCAGGTGGGTGCCGGGCCCTCGCCCACCCCCACCGCCCACCGCTGTCCCCCTCGGAGCTCAGGAGGGGGCGGGGGGGCCGGCCAGCCAGCGTCGTTAGGTTTGCACAAAATCAAACAACCAGGCAAGGAAGCCCATGCATCCCTCTGGCCCTGCGGGTTGGACACGGGGCTCCCCCCAACGGTGCCACGCCGGCTTCTCCTTGGCCAGCGGCCACGAGCCCTTTGATTTTTGGCAAAATGTTGGGAGCGTGTCACATGAAAAGATGCCCTGGTGGTTAGCAGGTCACGTGTGTGTCGCAGAAGGCGGGTCTCGAACGCCCACCGCTGCCCACAAGGAGGACGCTGCTCCCCAGACCTGTTCTGATCTGACAGTGGCGGCACCGGCAAGACTGCCAGCATCCTGCTGCCGGCAAAGGCCGGGGTGCCTCCTCCTTCCCATTGGGGTGCTAGAGGCTCTGAGTGGAGCTCTGAGGAGCCCGAAGAGCGCCCGCCTCAAGCTCTCAGCTCAGCCCGCGAAAGCATCCGAGAAAAGAAAGACAAATAGCGAGTTACCCACAGAGGAACCCGGGGTTTGGGAGTGAAATGCAGAACGAATTTCAGTGTGCAGTGACTGGGGTCCCCGACCTCATGAGGCAGGCTTCCCCAGGGACATGTTCTCATCTCACCTGTCCCCCCAGCTCATACACTCAGGACTGCAGACACCTGGCTCCTGCCAGCGCAGAGGAGACGTTTCATAAACAGCGAGGAGCTAAGTGGGGAGGTTCTTGCGGTGCAAGTCTTCACGCCATGTAGCTGGAGATGCAGCCACAGACCGGAGGGCTGGGGGGCCCCCCTCGGGCACACACATCCCCGTTGGTGGTGGCCAGTCACCCACGTTCCTGAAGAACGTGCACACCGGACCGCCCCTCCCTCTCCATCTCCACCGCCAGGAAAAGAAAGTGGTCAAACCTGCCAGTAGGCCCTCCTTGGATAACTGTTGAATGCTGGTAGGAAAGAAGAGCTCACCTGGGGAAGGCAGGTGCGTGCACTGCCACACGTGTGTCTGAAGCTCACCTCGGAGAACCAGGGTGACCCTGTGGCTCACAGACTGATCCAGAAACAAGGTACAGGCTGGCGAGTGATCCCTCGCACACCAGCCACTCCTGACTCACGACAGGCTGGTTGTTCTCACCTGCTGCCTGCGGTAGTGCTAGAGCCCAAGTACTCAATCTCGAATGGCCCGGGGTAAGCTCTGGGTGTGCCCAGTTCTGGCGGCCAGCGCACGACCCACAGTGATGACCAGGTCGTCCCCACGAGGAGTTGCACTGCACTACTGATCGGAATCTCGAGCACTTCGGTGCAAACTCGATATATTTGGAGGGAGGATATAAGGTACATGCAAGAAGCGGGGACGTTTAAGGAAGCAAGTGCAACCCTGAAACACATCCCGTATATTCAGGATACAAATTTTATGTTAACGATGAAAGCAAAAAACAAGCTGTAGCTTAGCTGTTACCTGATTTAAAACGAAAAGAATAAGCCAGAACTCAAACGCCTAAGAAAACCAACACATAATTTAATAAGGAACGTAATCTCTGCAGTACTGGGCATTTAAGGTCGGTGATGCAGCCCTTCCACAGGAGATGGGTCTGAATTCAACCTTGCACGGGTGGAGATGCTCCCCCACCCCCCTCCAGGGTTATGGACCACCTCCGAGGTACCTGTCCCAGGTAACATCCCACCTGGCAAAGGGAGCTAGCTGCAGGTACCCAGCAGCGCAAACGCCGAGACCTCAACACAAAGCAGACCAAACTGGTCACAGCTTTCAAGTGTTTAGAAGTGTTCGATGAATATTTATCCGCTTCCTCAGGTATAGCGGATGCTTTCGTAGAATTAATTGTGTGTTTAATTATCCCAACACATGAAGCTCTGGTTTCTTGGCCCACGTTTCACAAGTTCTGGAAAGTAGTAGCCACCAAAGAGGCCACAGGCTCCTCAGCAGACAACTTACCGCCTTCTCAGACATTTACATATAAATAGGCAGAGTCTAGGCTGGGCACCTCTCTGGCAGGGAGGAAAGCTCTGGTGCAAACCTCTTCCCTCGCCTGCTTTACACCTTGCATTTTTCATGCTCTGATCGCCCATTACCGTATGGCTGTATAAGCAGGAAGTGAGCTAACAGCCTGGTTTTCTATTAACCTATTGATGAAATAATCAATTTTAATGTGTAAAATGTCATGCCTCTTTCTTCCTCTTAGACAAATGGACTTTTTCTGGAGGATACCAAGGTCCTGATACGTGCATTTGTCTCCTGGGGCATTGATTGCTCTAGGTCCACTTGTTCAGAAGCTTCTCAAAGAGAAAATACAATCGTATTATCATCGATAAAATCTCCAGTTATGTGTGGTGCTGCTGCCTGGACTCCCTTCTAAAGGACACACAGAGGCTCCAGCAAGCCGCCGCAGGAGCATGACATCCTGCTGCCACAGGCTGGGCACCTCGCTCCGCGCCACCATTACACACCATGCCCACCTCTGCAATAAGTGGTGATGCTTGAGGGCTTCGGGAGGACTAGTTCTGACCTCTAAATTTTCTGGGTAATCTTTAATTAGATTTTTTTTTTTTTTTTATTTCAGGGATACAGTTTCTCCCATTTAAACACAGGCTAGGGGATCCCTGAGTGCTTCAGCAGTTTGACGCCTGCCTTTGGCCCAGGGTGTGATCCTGGAGACCTGGGATTGAGTCCCATGTCGGGCTCCTGGCATGGAGCCTGCTTCTTCCTCTGCCTGTGTCCCTGCCTCTCTCTATGTCTATCATGAATAAATAAATAAAATCTTTTAAAAAATTAAAAAAATAAACACAGGCTAACTTACTTTGATTTTTGTGACTAGTGTTACTCGTCACAAAACTACTTTTTGAATGTCAGAGCTTCACATCACTTGGACAGAAAGGCAGCAGCGCGTGAGCATGCCATCGGGGCTCTCCATTCCGGCTGTTGTGCTCACTGGATACGCAAGTCTCTTCTCTAAACAGTTTGCAGTGCTTCCCAGAGCTACTTAAACGGTGTGATGTCTCGGCACGGTCTTAAATGTTGAGAACACAAACGCAAATCTCAAAGGACACACAACCCTCCAACATGTCATTTCAGACGTAATGTGAACTGTCAGCCCCAGATGCAGATGGTGAGATGGAGCTCTTTTCAGTTTAGCCTGTGAGTTATGGGACTTTCTGAACCCCAAAACTTGGGTCGGCAGGTGAGCCTGGGAGCCTGGGGAAAGGCTGCCAACGCCAAGACAGCCCTCTCCCCATGAGGGCAGCAAAACGGGCACCATGAGCTCAGGGCGAATGCCAGACCGTTATGTGAACACCATGGCAGGAGGCGGTATACGGGACACACGGCTGAAGGTTGAGAATTAAAACAGAGAAGGACGTGGAACTCATCATTACACCAGTTGGAACGTGTTTCGTAAGGATTAAAAGGACCAAACTTTTTAAAAAGACAGGGTAAGACGGCAGCAGGGACGCATCCTCCGAACTATTACTAAAAGTTGAGTGCCTTTTGCTAACAGCGGCATTGTCAACTCCCCCCTCAAAGTGACAAAGGGCCCTCTGGCACATGAGCCCTGCAGTTATCATTAGCAAAGTGAATCTATAAAGTGATCTTTGAGTTACAAAGAAAGGTGAACAGAGGTGACTGGTACCTCTGGTACCCACACCCTGATGTTGACAGGTGTATTGGCATATGCACTCCGGATGTCTACTGACATGGTCCCCCCACGGAGGGGGAGATCCACGTTCGGAGGTGACGGATTTTCTTGGGGAGTGGGGGGACCGCACTGGTAGGCGGGGCAGGTTGTGACCCAGCCCACTGGGGTCTCGAATGCTGCTTATCCGGAGTCGTAAGTCCAAAGAGAAGAGAGGCTAGCATAAACTTCAACTCGCAGAGTATCTCTTTAAGGTAAGGCCTGATAGTTCTAAATGATGAATTCTCTGTCCACCCGGGTGTCCAAAATGAGGCACGGTGCAACACTCGACTCCTAATTACTAACAGACAGTCACGATCTTTTCAAAGGAGAGCGAGCGAAGGGGAGAACGTGCAAATTATGGCTTTTTCCTAAGTCAGAGTGGCTGGAATCATTTAGAGTTAACAACTCCCAATTATGACACATCTCCCTATTTCTGCAAGCTATTCCTTTTCATAGGAGTTCACATGATGACCATGAGGGACTCGAAAATTTTATTTTAAAGGAAAATTTGTTATTTTGTTGCTCTAAGCAAAAAAAAAAAAAAAGTAAAAATAAAAAAATAAACCTTTTCTTTTTTTTTTTTTTTTAAACTGCAGCATGTGAATGGATGGCTGAGAACTGATCACACGCAGATTTTCCAACGAGAGAATCTTCCGGCTAGCTCTTTATAAGTGGAATAAAAATCCTCCGCAGTCTGTTGGCATGCTCAAACGAGCAGGGTTTCATCCTGAACTCTTCCTCCGTCATTGCACCGGGAGACCACAGACCTATATTAATGTCAGCTCCGGTCTCCTCCTGACAGCACTCTTTGTTGATTAGATAAATATTTCTCAGATAGCTGATTAAAAAATGATGCAGCCGTGAGGTTGTATGTCCAAGCCCTGCCTGCCATGTTGGATGTTCAAGTGCGCCTGAATTACATCCCTGGCGTGAGCTGACCGGGGCGGCTGAACGAGGCTGGCGGTAGCCCTCAGAATCAATTATGAGAACTAATGGGATCTTTTTTTTACCTACACGGAGGAAGGGGCTGGGCCGGAGAAGGTGTGTCACTCATTTCTAAGAATGTCTTGTCTCCTGATGAGATGAAGAACCCCCTCCCCATTCCTACGAGGGATTGTAAACTTGGACCTCTCAGAGAAGCCAAATGATAGCCTTGTCAGATAGCACCGCTCCCCGTCCACACCAGGCGCGTATTTTATTTATTTTTAAAGATGTCATCGGTGTAAATGCCACTGGTGCAGAGGGGAGTGCCCCTGCTCCTCGGGGCCTCGGGGACCGGGACACCGGATAAAGAGCATCCCCCCCCCCAGGGGCCCCCCGTGGGCGGGAGTGGGTCTTGCTGGGGTTCTGTGTCACTTCCAGTTTAGCACGCCTGGTACCCCGTGATCTTTTGTCGGCGGCGATTTCATTGTGAGGTTAGAGATTGGAGATTTCTTTTGTGCTGGCCATTTGAACGTTCATTTGCTCAACGAGACTGTGTAAATGTTCTGTTCTCTTATAAAAAGGCAGTGTTTTTTTTTTTTTTTTTTTTTTTTTTCCAGAAGATGCAACCCCGAAGATTCCTACGCGATGTGAACTCACTCCTTTAGCTGTGAAGGGGCTTGACATAACGGTCGCTTCCCAGAGGCTGCCACACAGAGAAGTAGTCACGTTGAAACGTCCATTAAAAAGGCCTTTCAGAGGATTAAACAAAACCAGAGGCCAGGCAAATATAGGACATATGTTCAGGAAGCAAAAAGAACTTCGTCATTACCAGTTTCCAGCAAGACTGGCGTTCTTTTCGTAATCGGGAGCGCCAGGACTCGGAAGATAAAATACCCAACTGAAGAAAACCCGGAAATTAAGTCACTGACCCTTAATTAGACAATTTTAATTCAATTTCCAATAATTCACAATGGCTTTCTTTACAGCAAATACCATTTCAGTAGTGGTGGCTTCTTTAATGCCGCTAGGAGTTGCAAGCTGCCGAGGGCTTCTGCATAGTGGTTAATGCAGATGCACACAGAAAATACCATTAACCCCAGAAAACAGTGAAAATAAAAACTAAGCGAAAGCTCCGGGATGCGCCATAAAACCAGAAGTTCCAATTAGGTGGAGAGCTGGCTTTCCTCGTGGCCTAGAAACACACTGCGTTGCAGAGCAAGGGTTCAGGTGCACCCAAAATTAATTGGGTATTTCAGTGCGATGCCAAGAGGATGACTTTTAACAGTGACTAAAATAAAATAAGAGCTGAAGCCGCACACACCTTTGTGATAAATCCGTATGTAGATTTTGGGTCTGGCACTTTCTCAGATGGAGATGAGAAACAGGTCAATACATAACGTTAACTTCTTTCCCTGTCTTCATGGAGCAGCTATTCATTTTGAGGAGGAAAGGCTTTGTGCGTGTGTGTGTGTGTGACTTGACAGGATATTACTGACAGTGGGACCCGAGAACAGACAATGGGCATGAAGTGCCCTGCTGGCTCCCAGCTTTTCCTAGCTCTAGTTACTCCGTGAACGGCGTTTCGTATTACAGGACTGGATACTTGGCATTCCAAACAGAAAGAAGCAAACCGAATTCTCACTTAAGACAAAAAGAGGTTCGAGGGAGTTTTTCCAAGCTGGATGATGTGTGCGAAATACACCTTTTGTGAGATCGGGTCAGCTGTGTTCCCACACGGGCAAGCAAGGCCGCATCTCCCGGCCCCTCTCCGAGGGCCGGCCCTAGAGGGCCAGCCCAGGGCTCGGGGAAGCGGGCGGCAGGCGAGGGGCCGGCCACGCTGGGAGGGCGGGGGAGGCTGGGCACGGGGCCACCTGAGCTTCTGACCACGGGAAGGAGTGATAATGGGAAACATTCATCCCCCGCCTCCTACCCCCGCTTTTCTTCCTTCATTTTAATTTCTCAATCTCCTCCGAGAGAATGTATGCAGGCTTTTCTTTCGATTTTTTTTCTTTTCTTTTTTTTTTTTTTTTACTCAAAATCTTTCTCAACAATTCCAGAAAAAATAGTTTTTTAATAAAACTTTAAATTGCGCTATCAGATTTCAAAGGCGATGACCAGTTAAAGCAACTAATCAAAGGCATAATTATTTAATGACGGCTGCTCGCGCTCCCTCGCAGGGCTGTAATTGAGGGTCTGTGATCACTGGACCACCAGCCTCCACAATGGCAGACGCCGCATTTGATCTACCATCTTTGTAGTTGACTTCCTACACCTGCCCGAGTGAAACGGGACACTTCAGGGTTATTCCATCCGTCACAGTCCCCTTCGACGTGGCCATCTGAATCCGAGAAGACCGGTGAAAATGTCTTCTAGGAAACATTTGCAACCTTTGGCATTTAAGAACTCCTCCGGAAATTCCCAACAGAATTCCGATCTGTAGCTCCAGAAACCACAGAAGCTAAGATACGTGGGTATCTGTGTAGCCAGCCGAGGAGGAAGATCAGTGTGGAAAACACAAGAGTTCTAAACTTTTGATTCTTCTTGCTATCGTGACCCGCATGCCTTGAAACACTGGCTGGCTGCTTTCCGTAAAACTGCTTCCACCGTAGCTCCACAACGTGGCAGCTCGCCCCTTGGCTGCTTTGCGTGAACAAGCTCACGATTATCTCAGGAGGGCCCGAGAGAGGGCTGTACTCACACAGCAGAGTAACAACAGGGGTCTCATTCCTTTCTGTAAGAGTAACTTAAATACACCAACTTTATTCAGCCTCGAGCAAGAACATACTGGAACACTGCTTCCATATTATTGCAGAAACAAAGCTAATTTCCCATTAGTTTAATAGTAAGAACGGACCATGACCAATCTGACTATCCTTTCCATCGTCCTCTTAAAGTTCTTATCCATGTATGTGCACAGTTACCCCAACTCACAAGTATGGCTTCTACGGACACTGATATTACTTCTGAATGTAAGGCGTTAGGTTGACCATAGTTTTCAAGACTGTCCTTCCTAACAGCTGCGTCGTGGAGCTAGCACATATTTCGTATATATCGTAGTTGTGTCTCATTGTTAGGCATATAGTTATTTCCAGTTTCACGCTACTAAAAATAGTATCTTATTTGACTTAATATAGATACAGATGGTCACATACAGAAATGCTTAGAGGTAGGTGTGTACACACACACACATACACACACACGTCGCTCTTCTCTGCGGTATCTGCTGACACAGCCCAGGAGACTGGACGACCAGTTGTTACAAACAAATCCAGCCCACGGCTCTCGGTTTCAAATACCACACTCCAACAAAAAGAACCGGGTCTCCTTGGAGAAGTGGCTCATTCTACAACTGGGGCAGGAAATGCATAGAGTGAGCCTGGGGCATCTCCTGGTTCTAGGAAGTAAGGAGGCGCTAGGACAAACAAGCAGACCCACCCTACGTTGCTGGGGGAGTGTGTGTGGGGTGACAAAAGAACCTGGGAGCCAACTGGAAGGACTTCCAGAGGCTGAAACTGGAACATTCTGAGCACAGAAATAAGCAAAGTGGTACTGGATTATAACCTAAAGTATATAGGAAATATCCAAGAGTCCATGCAGATGTAACAAAATAAGCAAATAAATAAATAAATGAGGAGAAGAGGGCAGCCCCGGTGGTGCAGCGGTTTAGCGCCGCCTGCAGCCCAGGGTGTGATCCTGGAGACCCTGGATCGAGTCCCACTGGGAGCTCCCTGCATGGTGCCTGCTTCTCCCTCTGCCTGTGTCTCTGCCTCTCTCTCTCTCTCTCTCTGCGTCTCTATGAATAAATAAATAAAATCTTAAGAAAAAATGGGGAGAAGAGTCGAACCTCCCACAAGGAAGAATCCCAAATAATTTATGTTGATACATGACCCTAGAGGAAGAGGAGCTTAACTCCCCACTCCTCAGCGAGGGCTGCACAGAGGCTTCTCAAAAAGGGCTGTGTGGACTTGGGGAGGCGATGGGCGTAACTTCACAAAGAGCCAACCTGAGAAACACAACCTCAAGCCAGTGATGACGGCAGCATCGATGGCAGTGGCAGTACAGTCCCTTGATGGGGGTGTGATAAAAACAGCACTTAAAAAAAAAGACTTTATTCATTTTGAGGAGGGGAGCAGAGAGGGAGAGGGAGAGAGACAAGCAGACTCCGTGCCAAGTGCAGAGCCTGATGTGGGGCTCGATCTCAGGACCCACTGGAGGTCACAGCCTGGGCCAAAGTCAAGATTGGGATGCTTAAGCAACTGAGCCACCCAGGCATCCCCAACACATGGCACTTTATCTCAGGTCTTCCTCCTAAAACCACAGCCCCAGACTCATCCTAAGAAAAACATCAGATGAATTCCAAGAGCAGAGTGTCCTACGATATACCGATCAATCTTCCTCAAAACTCTCAAGGTCATGGAAAACAAAAAAAGTCTGAGAACATGTCCAGGAGGAGCTTAAGGACACAACAGCTACACGTCACACAGCATCCTTAATGGCATCCTGGAACCGAGAAAGCAGTAGGTAAAACTATGGAAATCCTAAACAATATAGACTTAACGGGATAGTGTATCAATAGTGGCTCATTACTACACCATGCTCATTAAAGACGTAAATAACATGGGAAATTGTTGTGCACATGTGGGCACGTGTGTGTGTGAGGGGAGAGGTCATTTGGGAATTACCTGCCGTATCTCAACTTTTCTAGAGATCTCTAGAAACTCTTCTAGAGAAGAAAGTCTATTAAAAATACTACAAGAAGCATCTTTGGGCAGAAATGGGAGTATTTTTCTCCCAGTAATTTTAACTGTTTCCTCAGAATGAAGCTCCATGAGGGACATTACCAAGGGAAAGGATTATCCTGTAGCTTGGAATATGTACAGAGGACACTATTACCTCATTGTAAGACATCACTTATTCTCACTGAACTTACGTTTACAAATTAAAGACCATTTGCAATCATTGTGTGGCATGGAGAGTGTGTGTCACACATGCTCTGCAAATTCTTAACAACCTCAAAGCCTGCTGCACCTGGCAGTTGTGCTGAGAAGCGCGGTTTAATTTCTGATTGTGAACGTGAGTCTCAGGATGTGTTTGTGAACCGATGCTCTGTGGAGGCAGCAACTCACCAAGGCCAGTGCTTCCGGATACGATGCTGTCTCCTTGTATTTCGTTTGGAATTAGGAACCTTGAAATTACATTTTTTCCCCCTTTAGTGAGTTACAACATATATTTAACAAAAGTGTCCCTTGTTTGAACAATTCTCCAAGTTTATTTTCAGGATTAACTTCTAAGAGTCCGAAAAGGAGTTCGATCCATTGAGAGAAAAAAAGTCTCCCCCCACCCCCCGAATTTAGACCTTTGCTTGTCGTTAGCACAAGAAACTCACCTTTTAACCAAAAGTGAAAGAGTTTAATAAAATTAATGACCAGGGTCATTTCAGGAAATTCAGGGAGACCCGTGCAAAGGTCTCTGCTCTGGAAAAGTCTGAACCCCAATTCCCAAGGGTCAGGAGACAAAAGCAGCACCTTTTCTTAAACAGAGGAATACTGAGAAAGTTATGCAGGAAAGACAAGTTTGTAATCACAAGTGCATCTGCAAAATATTGTCCCAAACAGATATATTTTACTCAGGCCTCAGACATGAGGTGCAATTGGCTATTCTCACTGAAGCCCATTTCCTCTGTAAAAACCCCAAACTGCAGAAGAAAGGAATGCTAAAGTGGCTCATTCCCCAGAAGAAGGGAGTTCACGGCCTTCTGGTTTCCAACCATCAGTTTCATGAATGAATGTGGAACATATGAATCTGTACCCCATATGCATTATTTGAGGGGGTTTTCTTTTATTATTTCTTTTTTTTCTAATTCTTTTCCAGAAAAAAAAAAAAAGATATTTTTTAGAATATGCAGGACGTGCAAACTGCCGAGAAAAAAGTATCAGGACGGCAACGGGCTGCTCCCTTCAGAGAGGAGACGTGGTCACAGGGACTGGTGGGTTTCCGTGGGTCAGTGGCCGAAGCGACCAGTGTGGTGAGCGTCTGCTGTCTTCCCAGGGGGCACACGGACGAGGGAAGGTAACGGAGAACAGGGCTAAGGAGGGAACCAAGGCTGTGCCATCTGGCAGAGGCACAGGTGGCCACGGTCCCCTTCCACCTCCACCCCAGGGCTGCCACGAGGGGTGAAGGGGACTCGACACCGAGAGGGCCACAAAGTCAGCCTGGGCACACGGCGGCATCCTGCCCTTACCGCGTACGTGAGATCGACACTGCTCCAAGTATCCAGGTGCCCGGGAAGGAAACCTCGGACGGCACACACAGGGTCTCACGCACACGAGGAAGACGGGAAGGGAGGGCGGAGGAAGGGATCTCAACGGACGGGCCTGGACTGGTTCGATCGACGGGGGAGAGCAGACCCTCCCAAAGGAGCGGCCTGGGAATGTTCCAGTTTGCCAGTGCAGAGGTTTTTACTGGTTACCTCAGAGGCTGGCTCCACCGCGGAAGCTGGAGAACTTCTCCAGATTGCTGCTTCTTAATCGGCTGGACAACTTAACAGGTATCAACATGTGACAAGCCACTAATCCCTATCGTGTGCAGTTATCTCGACGTGGATGCTATGGGGACTGAAGGCACGAGATTCGGTCATGGCCCTTGCAAAAGTATACTACACTCAGGGGAAAAAAAAAAAAAAAACACAGATCAATCTTAGGATGATATGGAAATATTTTTCAAAGTAGTGGAGACACAATTCAGAATGACTTCTAAAATTATAATATTTTAAAAAGTCTTGGGGCATCTGGGTGGCTCAGCCGGTTAAGCATCCGACTCTTGGGGTGGGCTCAGGTCACGATCTCAGGGTCGTGAGACTGAGCCCTGTGTGGGTGCTCAGCACAGAGTCTGCTTGAGATTTTCTCCATGTCCCTCTGCCGCTCCTGCTTGTGCTCTCTCCCTCTAAAATAAATAAATAAACCTTAAAAATCTTTACTAGGGGCGCCTGAGTGGCTGTCAGTTTAGCGACCGGCTTTTGATTTTGGCTCAAGTCTTGATCTCAGGGTCGTGGGATCAAGTCCAGCATCCGGCTCCGTGCTGGGTTGTGGAGCCTGCTTGGGATTCTTGCTTTCCCTCTCCCTCTGCCCCAGCCTCACTTGTGCGCGCACTCTTGCTCTCTCTCTCTCTCGAAAAAGTCTTCACTAAAGTCTTCACACATACACGTGTACACACACACACACACCCCTCCACTCCCAGCCAAGTAGAGCTCCAGCAGAATAATCACGCAGGGTCTCCATGACACATATATAAATAAACTGAGCTATTTATTGCCTCTTCTATGTTTAGCCAGTGGTAGAATTATATTTTCTGATAGACTGGAACCGAATGAAAAAAAAAGGCAAAGATCCCTCTCTCGGTGGTCCTCAGTTTAATAAAATAAGCAGGCCCCTTCTGATGATCATGATTTGGCAACATTCTAGAATGACTCTGCTTCATGTGAATCACAGTATCCGCGCACACCGACTGCTGTCTAGGGGGGCCCACACGTGGACTGTGGGCCCCCGGTGTCTCCAGAGGGTCGGTTACCTGCAGGCCTGGAGCCCCGGCCCCGCCCTCTCTCCTCCCTCCAGGTGAGCTGGGCACTGGACCGGGCAGCCAGAGGGCCCTGCCCCGCAGGCTCCCGCGGACGTCGAGACTCAGGTGCGAGCTAGAACACCAGCACTTCACTTCTCTAATCAAGACGGCTGACATTTAAATTAAAAGGCAAAAGCATTTTAAGTAAAACACCCAGTGGGAGGTCAAAGCAAAAGGCGCACCTGTTTGCTGATCTCACCGCCGCAGTCGGAAGGAACGTGTGTCAAAGCGTGAGCGGAAATCAGGAGGTGCACGAGAGACGCTATCTGTGACCTGTCAAGTGGCAGTGACCCAGCAAGGGGACGGGCGGGAGCAAGGGGCCCGGACCTCGGGGACGGACGGGGCCAGGCGGCGGCCCAGCCAGCAGCAGCCCTGGGCCGCGGCCCGAGTGACAAGGGCTGGCTGCTAATCGTTGATTGAATAATGAAACTGAAACAACTGATAAAAGGTTTCAATCCTGAGAAAAATGATTTATCGTTTTTCAGTTTACTGGCACCGCTATTTGTGTGACAAACGGCTGGCAAGCCCCCCGTTAATCTCCGCACACCTCCAAGCCCGACGTGCTTCGGCTCGCGCAGCCAGATAATCAGCAAGAGCTAATAACCCCGCCGCGTGGAGGCTGTGAGGGCGAAACACCGGTGTTTTATCAAGGCCCATCTCCGAGTCAATTTGCACAATGGATTTTTTTGGGCGATGGGCAAGGGAGAGAAGAGATCGGGGGAAGAGGGAAGCGCCAGGAGAACAAAGATGGATAAGCCTCGCGGAGAGGCGGCGACGGACGGAGCGGGCAGGAGCAGGGGGCACGCGGACTTCCCATTGGTCCGGCGAGTTCGGAGATTTTCTCAATGGCAGCATCGGATCCGCAGCGTCCCAGGGCCCTGTCGAGGCTGTTTGTCATCCGCCAGCCAGCCTGCCTCGTGTCCACACCACGCGAGCCTGCTGCGAGACCTGGGTCTCCCCTCCTGCCCCCCACCTGCCACGGGAGGGGGTAGGGAGCGTGGCTTTAAGTGAATTCGAGGTTTCCCTTATAAACAACACTCAAAATGACACGTGTCTTGCCCCGGCACCATCTGCTGAGGCTCATCCTCATTCGGAGCGGCGTTTACTGATGATGAAAATCAAATGCATTAGGGCAGCCCGGGCGGCTCAGCGCCGCCTTCCGCCCAGGGCCTGATCCTGGAGTCCTGGGATCGAGTCCTGCGTCGGGCTCCCTGCAGGGAGCCTGCTTCTCCCTCTGCGTGTCTCTCTCTCTGTGTCTCTCATGAATGAATAAAATCTTAAAAAAAAAAAATCAAATGCATTCAACATACTCTCTCCCTGAGATGTTGACGTAACACGGAAACCAACACACCCTGGCGTTTTGAGCCTTGTACTCACGCCTGTGTGTGTGTGTGGGGGGGGGGGGCGGTCAGAATTAAAGAAGAGAACGCATGGAGTGCAATTAGCGGATAGCTCGGCAGACAGTAAATAACAAATGGTAAATATGACGAGAATTTGTCTTTCGAGTTTCCAAACAGTAAGAAGCAAACCTCCGTTTATAATGTTCTCCCAAAAATCAGTAAATGCAAGATGTACATAAGCGCCAGCGCTGAAAGGCTGCATCCTCTCCAGCCACTATCACGCGGCAATGAAAAAGTCGGGGAATGGTCCCAAGCGTGACCTGCTTTCGGGAATACAGAAGGACACGCGCGTGGAAAAGATGCTAAATGCAAGGGATTCAAGCAGAGGTCGGCATTCTCTAAGATCACCTGAAATGAGAAAATCCAAGTGCAGAGTCACTAAAAAGGACACCTAAGGGAAGTGTGTAGTATGATTTCAGGTGATCCATAAAGTGAGCCGTAATTCCCGCCTGGAGCTCTATGGGAATCGGGGGCTGGGGGCCACGGGGCAGGCGTCTGTACCAGAGTTGTCCTGGGAGTGCGGCCTTCCAGAGCTGAGCAAACACCCAGGACCTGTGTGCCGCTAGGAATGTTCTGGGTTTTCACGTGGGTGAAATCCCACATGCTCACGAACTCCCAAACTAGCAGGGAGGAGGCGTTGGGACATCCCCGGTGCTGCTGGATAAGCAATTAAAACACCGTACTCCCGAGGCGCCCGGCTGGCTCAGGAGGTGGGGGCGCTGAGACTCCTGATCTTGCAAGTTGTGAGTTTGAACCCCACGGTAGGTGTCGAGATTATTTAAAAATTTTCAAAAAATCTTTAGAAAAACAACACTGTACTCTTTGATTTAAACATTTCCCAAAAATGTGTTCCAGAACAGAATGATGGTCCTGAGGAGTGAACAAGAGTTTAGACAGGTATGGTCACATGTGCCTGGTGTCAGTTTAGGTTAGTGAGATGAGGACTTTATTTTCCTTCTTTTAAAGATTTTATTTATTTTGAAAGAGAGAGAGAGAGAGTGCATGGCGGGGGGGAGGGGGTTGGAGCATAGGGAGAGGGAGAAGCAGGCTCCCTACTGAGCAGGGAGCCCCTTGTGGGGCTTGATCCCAGGACCCAGGGATCATGACTTGAGCGAAGGTGGAGGCTTGACCGACTGAGCCCCCTGCCAGGCGCCCCTTGTTTTCCTTCCTTTAAATGGAGGGCTTCCGAGAGCCTTCAGTCTGCTGCTGTACATCTAAAACTCCCAACAGGGAAACAAGACCATGCGATGCTCCCTAAACTTTTTTCTCCAGAGCATCTTGGTGGATTCATGCTCCATAACACAAACTTTTGGGCTGATGCCACGTAAAACCAACCTGCACAAAAGGAATACCTGGGAAAACCAACTGGCACTTCCACGTGGGCCCACGGAGGTTCTCTGCCTCCTTTTCCTGGTGAACCACACGTCTACTGCACACCATGCACGCGCGTGCATGGTGCTGGGCTTTTGGGGGACACCAGCAAGCATCAGATTCGTGTCCTGTCTTTTGGAGGTTTCAATATAGTTGAAGGGCAAGACTAACCCGTGTGGAGTGTTTCTAACGAACGCATTATGGACACAGGACGAGCTGCCCCAGGCAGAAAGTAACTGTCACCCCAACAGTGTAGAGTCATGAGGGAAAAATCAGTGTGCTCCCCTCGCTCCCCCCAAAAGGGTCAGCCTTTCTAACTGCACCGCTGGAAACTAGGGGCGCTCCAGACTTCCTGCTGCCAATGCAGAGGGAGAACAACCCCGCCGGAGTCTCTAAGACGCAGAGTCCATGTTAAAGTCATCTCTAGACCATTCGTAGAAAATCCACACCTGTAAAGTAAGTCATGTTTCTTCGCTTCTAATGCACTTTTGCCACTATTTTAATTAGGGAATTCTCAATGTCTTTTTTTGGGGGGGTGGGGGGTGGGGGGAGTGGACTTCGGATTTCCAATGTTAAAGGCAGCCAGGACGGTGCAGCCAGCCTTTGGTTTGCCTCTGGGGCCGGACAGACTCTGTGCAGGAGGCAGCGGGTGGCGCTCAGCTCAGCGGGAGATCTTACCGGAGAGGGGTCTGAGGGGTGGGCCCTGAGGCAACAGGCCCCTTCTGCGTGGAAATGGGTCCTGTCCCCGCCAAGGGGCTACAGGGGTGGCCGCTCTGCCGTGGGCAGGGGAACAGCAGAAGGCAGGTGCTCTGGGTGTTGGGGACTCAGCCTAAAAATTGTGGCCAGTGCTGTTTAGAGGATACGCTCTGATGGCTACTGTCCACATTTGAAAAAGCGCAACTGACCCAGGACCCCTCAAGTCAGGACCTAGAGGTGCCCTCGGCCCTTCTGGGGGAGCCCAGAGCCTCTCCACATACACTGCAAGTGATGTGGCTCCCAAGACACTACTGTGGTATAAACAAACCGAATCCCCAGGCAGAAGCGAGGGGCAGGCTCTGTCCTCCGTGCTCGGGGACTCCCGATGGTCACCTCATTTCACAGGTCAGAGCACTGACGCGAGACGGATGAGGAACCCCGGCCTGGCCACGCTGCCCGTAAGAGGTAGAGCCGAATTCAAACCCAGCAGGCCCGGCTCCTACCTGCCTGGTCCCGCGACTTCCACCATCGACCCTCTTCACAGACGGCCACCTCCTGCGGGCCCGATTCGCCACGTCCTTTGCAAAAAAAAAAAAAAAAAAAAAAAAAAGCAAACACAACCGCGGAGCTGGCACCTGAGGGAGCGGAGCGGGATCTGGGCCTTGCCATGCTTCCCGCGTCGCTTTCACAGACGGCGAGATGCTAAGCGTCTCTTAAAAGTTTGATTCTGTGCAGAATCTTTACTCACCCCCACCCCCAACTTGCAATTCAGTTAGACGTTATAGGAGACGATCACAGCAAGAGGAACATTTCCTGAAGTCGGAGCAGTGAGTAGAAATAAAGCCCTTCCAAGAAATAATCCAGCAAAAGACAAATTTCTCCTTCGTTAGAATAAGGGGTTGCAGAGGGAAATGCCTTAATTACCCGTGGAGCAGGATGACCTCATGTGACTGTCTTCATCTCAAGAGCACGGGTAAGGGGAACACCACCTATTAAGGGCGTGTCTTTCTCCTACTGTTGGAAAACTTCTAATGCCATTCATCCAACTCTGAAAATAATTCCATGCAGAATAAAAAACTTTTTTTTTGTTTGCATTTCATCTTCTTTACCTTAAGCCGCTAAAGTGGTACACAGAAAAACTGTCATTTTTCTTGAGCATCCCTTTGGTGGGTCTCTGGACCACCTTTAAAAACAGTACAAGTTCTGGTTCCTAGAGCTGCTTGGCAAGGACACACCCCATAATACTGGAATACAACTGTATGTGGGGAACAGGCTAGGAAATAAGAATATATTTCTGTATTGACTCTTCTATTAAAGAATGGAGAGAGAAATATATAGCAACTCTTAAAAATTAAATGAAATTATTTCTCCTGTTACTTAACCACGCCGACCCCGGGGGACCTGCGGCTCCCAGCCTCACCTCCACTGGGTCTCCTGAGTCTTCCAGGCCCCTTTGCCCATCACAGAAAATAACCCTGCCCCCTGATGGTCCTGAGTCCTCCTGCCCTGCTTTACCTCGTTCCGCTGCGTTGATGACAACCTGACGCATCATGTATTCATTTGCTACCTGTGGCAATTTTTCCATAACGGGAACAGCCATATGTGAGGTTCGTGTGCTCTCCTAGGACCCTGCCATCCTCCAAGCAAGAGACAGTCTATTTCCTTACCTGGAACCAAGGTGGGACGCTGAGACCGAATTGACAGATTACAGTAGAACAGACACTGTGTCCTCGGAGGCTCAGGCACAGGAGGAAACAAGGCTTCCTCCTGGCTGCACAGCTCCATCTCCTACGATGCTTGGTGGTCACCACGTCGGGAGGAAGCCCTGGCCACGTGGAGAGGTTGTGTGCAGGTATTCCGGCCGACAGCCCCAGCAAAAGTCCTCACAGGCAGCATCAACAAGCGACAAACATTCCAGAAGTTTCCAGCCTCTGGACTTAAGTCTTGTAAGTGAGGCCCTAGACACTGGAGCACAGACAAGCTGGACCCTATCCTAATACCTGAGCCAGAGACTGCAGGGAAGCCTCTTTGGGGACACTGCTCTGGGGGGCAGACACCGCACCTGTTGGCCTGGGTGGCCGGCGGAGAGGAAAGGGAGGGACGATGAGGGCTTTTCAAGGGGCACGATGTGTCCCAAAAATAGCAGCTTCTATTCAAAAAGAAACTGTGGTAACAAAACAGGCATCTATACTTGAGCTTTTATGGGTCTGAAATTTGATTGAAACCAATAAAATAAGTAGGATAAAGATAAAAACAGTATAACGAATGGGGGATGCATACAGCAGACCACGTGGGGCAGTTTAATGATAAAACGCTGTAAGAACGTCTTCTGGGGGCGACCAGGTCCTGGGGTGAGACCACATGTCTGCACCTTGTGACGCTGGTCCTACATGCGGCCTAGCTGACCTTTCCCTAAATGTTAGTTCTGAGCCGCATGTGTGTCACCTGCAGCAGAGGCTCTCTGGGGCCAGATCCCCCCCGCCCTCCATCTCAGCTCTGAATCAGACATCGGGACCTTGTCCAGGGAGCTGGCCAGGTGGCCACTCCTGCTGCTTCTAGGCCAGAGGAATCAGGTGGCTCCCTTGCCTGTGGCACCCACCTGACCCTCCCACGCCTCCAGGCCTTTCCTGTGGGGACAGACAGTCATGCACATCTCTGATCCTCCCATCCTCGAGGCTGTGTCCCCACTATACCCCCAGAGGCTGGCACGACCCGAACTCTCCAGATCCTGTTCCTGCACCTCTCACATCTCCCCCGGCGGCCCAGGGACTCCTGTATGTTCCACATCCTCGTGATCACATGGGGCCCTCCTTGCCACTGCTTGTGGGCACAGGATGTGCACCCTCGGGCCTTCACTCTGGAGGCTATGATCTTCCAGCTCCATGTATCCTCCCTGATGGCCCACGCGTCCCTCAATGTGTCACCATGTAGCTGCGGACCCCACTGCTCCTCAGCTCATCTGTCACCTACCCAATACACCAACTGAGATGTGGTTTCACGAATCAGGATTTCAACCAGGACCCCGTGACCCCTGAAAGGCCACACACCCCTGGACAGTGGGGGTCCTGGTGGGCAAGGCTGCCTCTAGCTTGGCCCTGGTTCTCAGGAATGGCTCAGAACAGCGTCCTCCTTGGGAGAGGACGGCCAGTAAGTGTCTGTCATCAACCTGAATGAAAGATTCTTGTGTTCCAAGGACAGAGGAAAGTGCCAGAGGTAACACGGTGTGTAAGGAAGGACCTGCTATCACTCCCATCCTGAGCTCAATGTTACCAATAACGATAATAACCCCAAAGATATAGGAGAGGAGGCCTCAGAGGACATAGATTCCAAAGAGCAGAAGAATGAACGACTGCGTGACTACAGAGAGAAGCATGCAAACACGGGGCTCACAGCAATCGGACGCGTTCCTTTGTAAACCTGAAGTTCGAAACGATGCAAAGGCAAAGATGTGCTGAGAGGTCACTAGCTTCACGGACCCACCAGGCCACTCATTCCTGGGAAGTTTTGCAGGCACGCCAGCGTTTTGCGGATGAGGGAAGAGGCTGGCCTCTGCAATTGAGCGAGCCCAGTGAGCAATGGCTGTGCCGCGACAGGCAGACACGTGCGTGGACACAGGAGCGCATCCTCTGGGGATGCTGCCCTGTGGCTCTGAGTCTGCGTGGCTGGGAGAAGCCTGTGGTCTCGGACGCAGAGATTTCCAGCCAGGTATGACCCAGCCATGTGGTGGGCATGGGGAATCCACCCCACTCACAGACCAGTGAAAGGAGCTTTTAACTAAAATCATCGAGGGCTTTTTAAAAAGAAAAAGGGAAAAAATTCAAACACACGTTAAAGTCATATATGGCTTTGTAACTAAGAGGGAGACACAAATTAATTCTCTCAACTGTGGGAGGTCCTTCAAGTCCACGGTGCAGATGAGGAAAAAAAGGAAAGTCAGAGAACAATGTAAGGAAAGAGGGGATCCAGCTGCTCTTCGAAAAGCAAAGCACGCTGTTACATACACAGTGCAAAAAAAGCAAAGAGAGAGACTCGGGTATTTTATGCCAATGTTTGCCACAGCATTACATGACAGCCAAAAGTGGAACGGTTCCAGTGTCCACCAATAGGTGACCACAGAAGCCAAACATGGTCTGTGCACTCGTGGAACATTACTCGGCCTTGAAAAGGAAGGGGGAGCTGACATGTGTGCCACATGGGTGAGCCCCGGAAACAGGGAGTGCAGGCATGAAGGACATACACTCAACGATCCCATTTATGGACCATGTTCATCACGGGCAGATCCACAAAGTCTGAATGATCTGCAGTCCCTCAGGGCTGGGGGAGCCCTTTGGGGCAAAGAAGTTTTGGATATCCCCAGCGGCGATGGTTGGATGACACTGTGACTGTGAGGTCAATGAGCTGTAACCTCAGAGAGGGCAAATTTTATGTTACATATTTTCTCATGATAAAAAGTTAAAGAAATGAACGTGCAAGGAAAGAGAGGAAGTAGGGAGAAAAGTCTATTATAAGGTGTAGATGGGAAAAGAGGGAAAGAGAAAAAGAGAAAGCAGGAAAAGTCCCAGATAAAAGAAGATCAAGAAAGAAAGATCAAGAGTGAAATGAGGGGGAATCCTGGGGTGGCTCAGCGGTTTAGCGCCTGCCTTTGGCCCAGGGTGTGATCCTGGAGACCTGAGATCGAGTCCCCCATCAGGCTCCTGGCATGGAGCCTGCTTTTCCCTCTGCCTGTGTCTGTGCCTGCCCCCACCCCGCCGTCTTTCATGAATGAATAAATGAAAAAAAATCTAAAAAAAAAAAAAAAAGTGAAATGAGAAGAATGAGGGACAATGGGAGGACAGCTGGAAAGGAAGGATGGAGTGCAAGGAAATGGTGAAGGGAGCACGTGCCCCTCACCTGTGGAGCAACGTTGCCTGGATGGAGCCCCTCCCAGCCCTGGTTCCCCCCTCCCCCCTGTCCCCGAAGCATCTCTGTTGCAGCCCCTTGGTCCCACCCCTGCGTGGCCCCGGCATCCCTGGGAGCTCCGAGTCTCCCCGAGGGCACACTTCCTCCCACGGAGACCACCTGCAAATGCCCTGCAGTGGTGAGCGCCTTTCTTTCTTTTTTTTTTAAAGATTTATTTTTATTTATTTATTTATGATAGACATAGAGAGAGAGAGAGGCAGAGACACAGGCAGAGGGAGAGGGAGAAGCAGGCTCCATGCAGGGAGCCTGATATGGGACTCGATCCTGGGACTCCAGGATCGTGCCCTGGGCCAAAGGCAGGCGCGAAACTGCTGAGCCACCCAGGGATCCCGGTGAGTGCCTTTCTTGACGCAGACCTTGAGTGCTCATGGGATGTTCCATCACGTTCACACAATGTACTCGCTTGACCTCAAGGGTGTGGAGGGGGGGGTTTGGAACACTTTGGGGTTTGGAAAAAAAGTTACACCAAGAACTGGATTTGGCCTATAAATTAAACGGCTTCAAATCACATTTAGAATTCTTCAAGCGAAGGAACTTGGGACAAAGAATCCTCTTGGGTAAACTACTCTGATCTGCTGTGGTCAGAAGGTAACAAGTTACTGACGCCAGCAACATATTCACCTTCAAGTGTTCAAAAGGTGAGCAGACCAAGGCCACCATTTTGGAGGAGACGGTGGCCGGGGGCTGGCGTCGTCTCGTCCCTTCCATGAGTGCTCACGGTGGGGGCGTTTCTATGCTGCTCAAGGCCGAACAGCCAACCCATGTCTAGGTCCCTCCGCAGCCCCCACTGGCAGCATCAGGAGGCGGCGGCCCACACCTGTCCTCAGCACGCCCCGAGAGCCAATGACGACACAGGTTACGCTCACTGTTACGAGCTGTTGGAGAAAATGGTCCCAAAGCATCAACCACCACCTGAATCCTTCCCTTCCTCCTTGTGTTGGAACTTTGAGAGACTGAGCTCCCAACAGTGTGGGCAACCAATATTGGTGGGGGTGGGGGGTGGAATTCAAGAAAATAGTTGGTCTTGAATTGTTTACATCAATTGGCCCGTTAGGAGTAAATTACCTGTTAATTACAAGAGCTACTCTGCACTCACAGGCCAAACTCTCTGACTTTATTGACTCTTCCTCTTTAATTGTGAACATTAGACTCACTTGTTCAGTGAAGATTACCAGGCTGAAGAGTCCTCCTACTTCATGCTACACTCTTCTAAAATTATGGCCTTTAAAATGTGCATTATTTGCTGGGGATTTGATATTTTCCAGTTGTTGCAAAAATATATTTTGTCAACCTGTTGACATGTAGCCATGGGTAAGAAGACATAAGTCTTCAGCAGCTTGAATAGTAACTTATCAAAATCGAGGAATGTCCTTTTCACAGCCTATTATAAGATCCTTTAATTTATATGAATTTAGGCCTTAGGAAAAGTCCTAGATAAGCCACAGTTTGGAGTGGGGATGTGAATAAGAGGCACAGGTCCCCATGGGGGTTGAGAGGCTACACACAGGGCCTGCTATTCTGGCTGTAAATGATGGTCAACTTTTCTGTTTTGTGTTTTTCTCTTTTAAAGAATCACCACTGGGACGCCTGGGTGGCTCTGCCTTCGGCTCAGGTCGTGATCCCGGGGTCCTGGGATCGAGCCCTGCATTGGGTTCCCTGCAGGGAGCCTGCTTCTCCCTCCACCTCTCTCTGTCTCTCTCAAGAATAAATAAATAAAATCTATAAATAAGTAAATAATCACCACTAAATCTGCATGGATAGAAAATAAAATATTTTCTAAAATATTTTAGAAATAAAATATTTCTAAAAATTGAGAAAGGAAAAAAATCCCTCTGTGTGCACACGTGCACAGAACAGGGAGTGAGGGATTCTGTTAAGCTCTCCTAGGGCTGTTTGGTAACCTTGCCTACAGAGAATCACGGCTTCTGCAGAGAGCCACTGAAGAGGAAAATTATTCCCACCTGCAGAAAGCAAGAACGCTCTAAATGAAAACCAAGTAAGAGAACAAAGCTACCTATTTACTCAATTAAGAAGAGTCAAGTCAGGTTTACTGAGGCACCCCGTGGCTAAATGCCACAGTTCACATCTCCGGTGTCAGTCACCTCCACGGCTAGAGGTGGACTCGAGACAGATTTCTAGAAACTTCTCCTAAATCCCTCCTCCTCCCCCAGCTTTGGCATGTCCAACTCTGAGGTCCGTCCTGCATATTAACATGCACAGGACACGTTCAAAAGATATTTCCTGTCTGATGATTCCGAGACCATCTACACATCCAGAACCTGGATTCAGAGGCTGACACAAGGAAGCCAAAATCCTGGCTCATAACCGTGTTCTCTTATGCACATTACCATTTTCTTAACTGGGTTAGCTTCAGAACGGACAGTATCGAGTGATCATTCTGGTAGGAAAAAAAAAATCCCATCCTTTCAAGTATCCCTAGGCTCTGAGATCAGTAAAGGCAAGTACACAACTACAGAAGCCACGAGCTAACAGCCGTCTCGGGCTTCGGGTGGCAGAGCGTGCCCAGCTGGGCCTCGGTGCCACGCGCGCCACAGTTACCTGCGCCGAGCCAGCCAATTGCACGACGAATTGGCCACCTAGTCCCCTGCAGACGACGATCTCTCTGGGTAATTAATGCCTCCTGGCCAAGGCGGAAGCTAAGTGACGGAGACCCTCCTCGAAGCCTGGAGCCTCCCCCGGAACCCACCTGGGACCCCGCACGCGGTGGCCACGCACTCCAACTGCCCTCCACGCGTGCGCGATGTGGGTGCGCGGCGGCAGGGGACGGGGGCCGTCTTAAACATCATCAAACGTCGTTACCATTAAGCGGGAATTAGACAGAGACAAGGGAAGCCGAAGGATCGACTGGGAGTTCAGGTGCTCTAAATGGCTAATACGTCCATTTTTCACCTGAAGCCCTCTCCAAATGCAGTTTTGCTATTAAGCAAAACCCAAAGAAAGGTAATCAATTCTAACTAAAAAGCACTTATCCTGGGATGATGGTGTGCAAGGCACTTCAAACCCCTGGCTGCCTGCCAGAACCCAGACAACAGCCATCAATGTTTCTGACTATCCGAGAGCACAGGGGCCATGCATAATTGACTAGAAGATGGGCTAAAACTGTGCCCAATCAGTGTGTGATCAAAAACGCGTGGAATATTCAGCACCACTTGATTACATGGAGGCTTGTCCTTTCTCTCTCCTCATGAAATCTCTTCAAGGTCCAGAGTACTGTAATAAGATCATTACTGTCAAGCGCTACGAATCGCAGGCAATGAGTCTTGGGATAGGAAGTCATACTTCACAAGCTCCCCTGGTCTCTCTCTCTCTCTCTCTCTCTCTTTTTTTTTTTTTTTTTTGTATTTTACTGCATGCAGAGGCAGCAAGGCGACAAGGTGGCAGATAATGATCACATCACTGTGTGGCAACTAGAAAGGCACTTTTAAAGAAAAAGCAGAGAGAAATCAGCTTAAGAGAAACTAAAACATTTTCCCTTTGCTTTTTTCCCCTTAAAAAAAATTAAATAGAATTAAACTGTGTGCAGTTGTCGCTCTTCATGAACTCTGATATAATGTCATTGAATTTAACCATTTGAGAGATTTTCATATCGCAGCAGAGCCCATTACCCCACAGACAAATGGCCAATTTGCTCCATGTCCCGAGTACAAAAGAAGCCCTTGATAAGTTGTGTGTGCGTGAGTGGCGACGCCCGGCGTGGGGCTCGCGGCGCCTGCCCCTTTCATCGGTGAGGCCACCCCGGGCTTGGGGCCTGGCACCCACGGCACAGCTCAGACGGCCAGAGATGGACTTGAAAGCTGGAGGGCATTAGCGGAGATTACTAAGCAAGCAGTTTACCTGGAGCCACACCTGCTCGGGAGCCGCACTCACATGCTGCGAGGACACGGGGACACGGGAGCGCGCCACCATCAGACCTGGCGGACACTCGATTAATGCTGGAGTCCAGTGAGGCAGGGGTTCAAGCACATGCTGGGGGCCCCAGGGGCCTTCACCACCGCTTCCCTCCGCCCTCCATCTTCAGACTGCATCACTCCCCCGTCCCCCCTCCCAAAAGGGGATCATCCTCAGAGCGAACCTAAAACCACAGATTCGATGCATCGGAGTTAAACATCCCTCCCCAAGTTTTAAAAAGTTTCATGAGTGACATTGCCTTGTCACAAACAGGAGATGGCCCGTCCTCGAGTCCCACATGTCTCAGCTTCTGCAGAGTAGCTGACGTAGGGGGTCCCAAATTTCACTGGAACGTACCAGGGTCCATGTACACACTCGGGAGAAGAGTCTGCCAAGACGCTGTGCCAGCACAGGGGTCCTGAGGAACGATGCTGAGGCCACAGGTGGCAAAAGAATTGCTGCCTCTGAGGGTTTCTTTTTTTTTTTTTTAAGGTTTATTTATTTTTTAGAGAGAGTGTGCACGTGATTTGGGGGAGAAGGAGAGGGGAGAGAGAAGAAGAAGACTCTCCATTGGGCTTGACCCCAGGACCCTGAGATCACGACCTGAGCCAAAACCAAGTGTCAGAGGCTAAACCCACTGTGCCCCCTGCTGCTCCCCCTCACCCGGGCTGCCCGCTGCCTCTGAGTTCTCCAAGGTCACGGTGGGAGTGGCAGGCCCGGCTCTGCCCAAGGCTCCTCCTTGCACCCCAGCCCCTAAAGTCCTTGCCGGTGGACAGCACAGGGCCCAAGCAGGAGTCTTAGAGTCCTGAGGCAGACCCCAAACTCCTATCACCTGCAGATCCGGGGCAATTGCTTCACGGAACTTGCCCTTCATCTGTGAGAATGGAGACAACACCGTGAACACCACCAGGTTCTTTGGAGGCTGCAATGAGTCATAGACACTGTACCATCCTGGCCTCCCTCCCTCCCACTTAATGACACGTCCTGGCAGGGGACCCAAGGCCCTGAGAGGGAGGTGTCAAGAGAAGGTAGACCTGTCTGTAGACCTGTCTCCAACCCGAGTGCCTGAGGCCATGAACTGTCGTCTTCCTTCACTGGCACAGGAGGGCACATCCACACCCACAGGTACGAACAGAAAGTCACAGGTTGTACAGGCTGGATGTTCGTGTCCTTCTAAAATTCTTCCGCTGAGGCCTGAGGTGTTCGGAAACAGAGACTGTGGGAGGTGACCAGGCTTTGTGTGGAAAGGGTGGGGCCCTGGTGATGCACTCAGTGGCCTTAGAAGAGGAAGAGCAAGCACATGCGTCACGGAAAGGGCCCGAGGACACCTGGGAATCGGGTCCTCACCGAGAACCAGCGGGGCCTCCCTTGCAGCCTCCACAACCATGAGGCGTGAAGTCCCCTCGACACTGAGTGGGAGGCAAGGCGCGGCGTCCTCAACTAGAACGTGTGACATGGAAACAGCCAGGTGCCCTCAAGTCCCGAGGTGCCCTAGATGGAGCGGCTGATGCAGAACGCACCAGCGTCTGAGGCCCCCAAGAGATTCGTCACATCATTCCATCTTTCTTCTGAACATTACAGTTTGCCTCCTGTACTTTTTGTGACAAAATACATGTAGCAAAGTAAGAGTATGAAAAGCGCCCAGGCAACGGGAATGGCCAGGAGCGCAGCGGCTGAACAGCACCGGCCCTGCCCCTGCGGGCTCTGGGGACCACAGTCAAGCAAAGCGCATCACAGCCGGCTCTCGATTTTGTCAGAGAGTGAAGTGATAACCAAAGGTCCTGAAGCTCTAGGGGCCCGAGAACACCAAGGAAAGGACTTTGAGGCATTATCTTCTGGTGACTCAGTGTCCCCAGCTGGGCAGCATTCTAATCCCAGGGTGCCCAGAAGGAAATGTGCCATCTTGCGATCTGTCAGCGGGGCACTGGAGGCTGTGGGCAGCTGGCGCACCTCCAAGCTGAGGGAGAGGAAGGGGTGCTGAGGTCCATCCCAACCTGTACTTTGGGACAGGAACCTTGAGAGGAGTTTGCACCTGTCATAGGGGAGTCCATGCTCGTGGATGGCAGGAGACTGAAGAGGGCGACTTGTGGCCCATCCTATGGGGAGTGTCCCCGGGAGCCCCAAGGTGCCTTATAACAAGACGTATCACCGTTCACTTTGTGTATTCCCCCTCCTTTTCTGGAGCAGCAGAGATTTCTTCTCTATGTAACGGGACATGAATGAACGGCTTCGCTGCCTCTGCAGAACCTCCCTCAGGGACCTCAAGGTGCCAGGTGCCTTGGGTTCCCTGCACAGGCTGCTCGGCAGCTGCGGCCTGGTGGCGGATGCACGTGCTCACCTGACAGTGGGCTTCCTGAAGGCAGGGGCCACCTCAGTCACTCTCCTATCTGGCGCCAGGCAGAGCTCTTGCCATGCACCAGGTGATCAATGCACTTCCAGGGAACTAAATCTCACTCTTTAGTTTGTGTGTACTTGGGGGAAAAAAAAAAAAAAAAAGGAAAAATCCTTCTCTTGTTTTTGGCTCATCATGATGGGGCTTCTCTGTTCTGACTCTTCCTGCTGCGGTCGACTCATCTTTGTTTATTTCTGACCCGTCGACTTCCACAAAGGAGCTGTGTGCGCCTCCAGCTCGTGCGTGTCGGGAGGACTGCACCCTGCAGGATGGCTTTTGAGTCCACTGTGCCCCATCTATAATGTCAACGTCTAGAGTAAACCCAGAGCTACTCAAATCCAGCCAGTCTGTTCTCGTGGGAGCTGGGGTTGCAACCTGAGCAACTCTCTTTGGAAAAAATGATCCGGTTTGTGGGGTGTAGTGAGTCCCTCTGAAAACGTGGCGCCCCCTCTAACTCCTGGCTCCAGGGCGAGGAAACCCGGCCACCCCGGCTTCTGCATCGGAGTTACCATACTTCAGGAATATCTTCCAGGAAGAAGTTCCAAGTCTTGGTTTTTCATATTGACTCGGATGGACTGCTCGACTCAACGAGTCAGACGCACTAACTAGTTTAATAATGAGGAAGCTCGATTATGAAGTCTTTATTGTTATAAAAAAATTGCTGGTGATTGTGGAGTTTTTGTGGAGTCAATTATGGCGGTTTCTCACTCCTTGTGTTTTGACTCAAGGCAGCTGCCAAAATTAGAACGAGGGCGGGAACTGCTGGAATGTTCTTGAAGATTACAAGCAGGGAATCCAAGGTGATGTGTGCTAGTAATGCCAGCACAGGTTTTGTGAACCTTCTCCTCTCCCCCTCCAGACACCTCTGATTAATTCAAAATTAAGTGAGAAAACCCCACGGACAGGAAACAAATGGTGAAGGCAATTCCTTGGCCCTGACCTCAGGCTGGTGACATGCACCATCACGGGCACCACGGAGTGACTGGTGTGCCGGCTGTGGCCAAGGAGAGAAGAAGGATGAGAACATTTTGGAGATAAAGACACTTCCATGACAGAAGAAACACCCCCCCCCCAATGTCATGTGCCAAATCCCCAAATTACCCAGCGGTGCCCTCAAACTGCATGACGGCCAACACAACCCAACAGTCACAGATGAATGCAGCTTCAATGCCCCTGGGTCTTGCCTTCTTCTAACCCTAGGTGTGCAGGAACAAGACTGGACGATGCTCGTGTATGGTTATTTCTTCCCCAGAGGGCCCCTGAAACCTCAACTGATAAGTAAAATGTTTTTCTCTTGAGGTAAAAGGCTACCTAGCTCATCAGGTACAGCTACACCTGTTTTCGTAGAAGCTAAATGAAAGCAAAGACAAAACTCCATTTGGCGCCAAATTCAGTCAATACCGCTGGCATTTTAAGTTGCAAACAGAAGACATTTAATGAAAACGTGATGCTTTCTGCAGCGTCTTATTACGTACGGTGACCACACAGACTCAATCCGCAGAACGTAAGGCGGAGAGGTTCAGCACGCCAGCTTCCCGACTCCCATGACTCGAAGCTATCCTGTCCTGCTCCGGAACTACGCACGCACACCTCTTTTTAAACGTGGGTTTCAAAGGTAGGTAGTCTCTTGTGTGTGTCTTATCTCCAAGTTGAGGCTCGAAGGGCCTTTGGTGGGGAGAGAGGAGCCGAGTCTTACTTTTCGTGGCTCCCACGGAGCCGAACACGTAACGCTTCCTCTGTGCTGGCTGCTCGATACTTGATGAGAGAATAAAATGACTCGCCAGGTTCTTCAGTGCAAGAGGGAAGGGCAAAACCCCATCTGGGCCGACCTCTGCGTCACGGACTTCATGAAATTTGTCAACAGGCTCAGGCCTGGCCTCTGATTGCTTAGTGAGTGCAGCCAGGATGGGCCGTTCGTTCGTTCTTTTATCCAAACGGAGAGAGGCCGTTTGTGACTTTTCCTCCACAAGATAGTATTTCGATATCATCCAGGATCAACCATATAGTGGGGTTCTATAAAGACCCAGAACGAACCAAGGGATGGAGATGAGAAGGAGAAAATTAATTCCCTTCTGAGACCTTTGGGACAAAGCACTGTGAACCCAAGGCAGGGAGGGAAAATACAACAGGATTTCTGTATAGCCTCTCATAGAATAAGATTGGGTAAATCCAGACTGGCTCCGCATTTTTAAAGAAAGATCTTTGCTACACAACTTCTAGATGTTAGGATCCATATAAAAGTCAGTATCTTTACGTAGAATCTGAGAAATATCAAGGAAGCTACTCTGTCTGCCCCACTCCTAGATTCAAAAGCCGCTCCACATACCTCAAAGACTTTCTTTTTGCCTGGTGGAAAGAGCTTGAGGCAGAGAATCAAGAGACTGTTCTGTCGCCTACCAGCAACCTGACCCTGGACAAGAAAGCCACTTAACCTCTCTCTACTTCCACCTTTTCACTGGGGAAACAGGGAAATTAACACTTGATGCAAACTTGCATGAATGTTATAGAACTAACGAGAACCACCAGATTTGGGACCACAGAAGGAGAACGCAGGGCTCTCTGCTTCATTGCTGCAACGGTAAGCTCACTACCGGACCCTGGGGAAGAAGACGCCCAGAGACTTATCGCGACGCAGAGAAAATGCCAAAGCACGGCAAGTCGTTAAAGATCCGTATAGTTCCCACTGCCCGGGGGTTTCTGGGCACGTGCCCTTCAACTTGGTTCTGGCGACAAATCCAGGGCCCTGACAGCTGGTGCCCTTCCAGAGCCAAACTCCACTGCAGCAGGTGCTGTGGCCACGGCAGGGGACAAGGTGCCTCCACCTCTTAGGAAGTTTTCCTTTTAATATCGGAACCGAAATCCCTCTCCTTGGAAGCTTCAACCCATGGGTCCCAAAGAAACCCACCTGGGCCCCCCAGGACAGGCGAGGGCTGTCCTTTCATCACGTGAACATGGTTCATGTGCCCCCATGCCCCGTCCTTCCCTACAGCTCTTGTAGGTACTTCAAAGATTGCCTCCGCAACATGGGCTTCAGTCCCCACGCTCGTGCTTCTTGCCCACACCTGAATTGACCTTCCTTGGTCTATAATCATCCTAGAGTACAGAGCCCAGATCTGAATATACATTTTCCTAAATGTAATTAATTCTGAACAAATCAAATCCAATTTAAAATCAAGATCACCAATATTTTAACATCCAATGTTCTCAAGGGTCTATTAAATAGTACAAGTAGAACTGGGATATATGGATTTAAAACAAATGTAATGACCACTTGCACCTTTTTTTTTATGGCATGGCTAGAGGATGTTGGCTTCCATGAGGCTCGTTCTTCTCAAAGTTAAACTCGATGAGAAAGTGTCCTATTCCTGCTCAAAGTTAGCAGCCTCAGATACCAGCCCCGGGAGCAAAGAGGCATCCATCACCTTCCCGGGACACTGTGTTTTCAATGACATACGATGTCACTCTCACAAAGTCCGAGCTCACCACTCTAACTTGAGCCTCACACTTCTTTCACACCACAACCAGGGGGCTGGAGTATTTTTCATTTTTGACTCTTTTTTTCTAAAGATTCATTTATTTTAGAGAGAGAGAGAGAGAGAGAGAGAGAGAGAGAGAATCCTGAAGCCGACACCTCATTGCACACAGAGCCCCATGCGGGGCTCCATCCCATGACCTAAGCTGAAGTCGAGAGTGGGCCGCTTCGCTGACTGAGCCATCCAGGTGCCCCTAATTTCTGACTCTTTAAATGATACTAATAGTTACAGAAAAGCCCAGTGACTGGCCTGACCCTCCAAACATCTCCTGCGCTCACACATATACATGCGTAATCAAGTTAAGTTGGAACTCAAACTTTTTATAAAGATAAGGAATCATTTTATGTTTACATTTATACAGATCACAGTTTCTGTTCCTATAATTTATTAGATTGACTCCGTTCCTTTTAAGTTATAAACAGAAGCACATGGCCGTTCAACTTAGGTTCTAGTATCTTCGGCCACCGGGTGCAGAGTTTAATCATCGTTCTTCAGCACGAGGACCGCGACAGCTGACCGTGAACGCTGGTACAGCAGGGAACTGGCTGGACAGGATGTCCTTCCTTCCGTCAGGAGCACTGACAGGCTTCAGGTGGACGACAGCCACATTTCTGGCTTTTGAGGCAGCATTAGACCGAGGATATTCTACTTCTAGCTCGTACTTTCTGAACGAGCAGGTCACCAAGGTAAAAAAAAATCTGGCACCAGGATCGTTGGCTTGGCTGGGGAGTGGAACAGAGGTGCACAGAGGCACTCAGGAAGCTGGGGGCAGGCCCTCAGGAGACAACGGCCGATAGCACACACCCCTGCCCTCTCAAGAGCCTTCTGGTCTACTGCACTCATGCCAGGGTTGGGCACAGGCTTCCCCAGGGATTTCTAGGAGGCGCCATCAAAGGCATGAGCAGCACCTTGCTTCTTTCTGGGGCTTCCTCTGTACCTTCTGTCTCTGCCTTGGATGTGGGCCCGTGTGGCTGGTGCCCTTTGGCTTCTGCTTGGGTTTAGTCAAAGAGGGGGCAGGTAGGAGATCAGAGGCAAGGAGGGAATGAAGTCAGGGCTGTCCTGCTGGTCCCTCTCTGGGCCACCATGGGCCAAGTATGTCCTTCAGCTGAAGGCCATAGCTCCTGACTGGAGGCCTTGCCCAGACAGCTCTCTCTCCGGGTCCTGATAACTGGCCCCTCCGCTGCCCGTTCCACTCCTGGGGCTCTGCACCACCCCTGTAGCTCTCTTCCCACACCTCTGCAGACGGCCCCATGGTAAACTCTCCTCAATGACCCAGCTTGAGGGGCCATGTTCTCCCCTGGGGACCCTGACTGAAGCAGCGTTCAATGGAACTTTGTTTTTCTTATACTCTGAAGAGGTTTGAATCTAGTCATCTGTTCCAATGGCTTATGTCAAAAACTGTATCATTCAACTACTTTTCAAATGTCCTCTAGAGAACTTTTTATATCTACAACTCCAACTTTTCGCCATGAGGTCAGTCAGCAGAGAATACAGTGGAAGCAACCAGTCACAGTGCTTTACAGGAAAGAGAAATAGATATATTTTCTGATAATTAAAATTGAACAGTATCCTCTAAAAATAAAACCAATACAACTACCTGTAACTTCAAGAATGGATGTTTAGACAGTTTACGCCATTTACTTGAAGGAGCTAATAGCTGTCAAGACTATTGCAAAATATTGTGTATCATTGAATCTAAAATGACCTTAATTGTAGGTCGTTTCACGACTTCAGAGATGTTAAATAGTGAAAAAAAAAATGCGTACCTTAGAAATAATGAAATATAGCATGTCTCGCAAAAAATGACTCATTTACTGTTTTGTATGTAACCTTTTCTAGGGTGAAATGATACATTTTCTTTTTACAGAGAACCTGTTGCCTTATTTCCTCCTGGAAAGATGTCAGGGCCATTGGTATCACAGACACAATAATCTGTTAACTAGGAATCGAGGGGCGGCTTCCCTTCTGATCACTGGTGTTGAATTTCTGAACACACGTCAACCATTACTCATCGTCCATGCTTGAGACGCTGTGCAGATTTCCAATTTGGGTGTTTCTATGGTGCCGGGGAAGTCTGTCTTTCTGTGTCACCGCTGCAGCAGTGAGGCCTTTTAATCAACGGGTCCATGGTTGTTTGTGCATTAAGGATCTGTCTCAGTCTTATACGCTATTGCTCAGAGCCCAGGATACGATCCCAGTAACTCAGAAAACAGGCTGGGAGCTTCTCAGGTGTCCTACAAGCTCACGGATACTCCTCAAACTTCCTTCAATTCACCACCGGCCGACTGGGACGCTGGTTTCAAGCAGCAGAGTCCAGTTAGACACGCAACCACTGATTGTTTATTAAGGCTCTATCTTACTAACGTAGTATTCTCGACGTCGGTAGGTGGGTAGGATGTAATTAAGAAGTGTCAAGGGATCCCTGGGTGGCGCAGCGGTTTCGCGCCTGTCTTTGGCCCAGGGCGTGATCCTGGAGACCCGGGATCGAATCCCACATCGGGCTCCCGGTGCATGGAGCCTGCTCCTCCCTCTGCCTGTGTCTCTGCCTCTCTCTCTCTCTCTGACTATCATAAAAAAAAAAAAAAAAAAAAAGTGTCAAATACGTGTAGTGTACTTACAGGTGGACCAGAAAATCAGTTTCTATCAAGTGGTCCTTTTGAAAAAAGTCATCGGTGAGAAGCATGACATACCCAGTGAGATGTTCATCTGTGACTTGGACTGGAGGCCCTTCCCTACAGCAAATCGTACTCTCCCCCTGGGCACATGTGGCACACGTCACCCACCCAGGTGAGGGCCCAGGCTTCTTCCTGGTTTTATTCCAAACCTCCCATTAGGGTGGGGTGTGGCCACATGTACATGGCCAGGGCTGGGAGCTCTTTGTTAACGGGCTGTTTGAAAGAGTCTCCAAAACACTTGGCATCAGTAGCTGACTCCTTTCTACCGCGAAGGTCAGTAAAGTCTGGGTGGGTGCTCAGATCAGTGATCATTTATTTTTCATCACTGATGATACAACAGAATCATCCCCATTTATCGTAACAGGAGAAAATCGGTTTTTATTGGCCAAACTTAGTTAGCAGGGAGCCTATGGGAGGCAATATGGTAAGAAATGTAAAGAAGGCGGCTTTCAGACTCTTCCCTGTTCCGCCACCGCGAGAGCCCCGGAGCCGCTGGACACCCTCAACCTCCAGAACCACGCTGCCCTCAACTCACAGAATCATGTAAGCAACAAACTCCGCGCACGCACCGTAAACACTGTTCCTTTCCTGCTAAAGTAGGCATTGTGGGCTTACGGGCTCGTGGCTGGAGACCAGGAGGGAATAAGCCACTTTCTGTAACGCTTCAAACCGTAGTTCTGAACTCAAGTAGAGGATTCAGGAAGAGCACGGCAGAAACAGAGAAAGAAAAAGGGTATAAGTTACAGAAGTATTTCTGGCGCGTGTGGAACACTTGTTGAAGACCGACTCTTTCCCTATTGATGGTGTCACAAATGACAATTCCTGTTAAATGATGATGCTACGAATTTTTTATTTTCCTTTGAAGTATCTCTTCAGCTTATTATAACTGCATTAATTTTGTCTCTCGTCACGTGTGTGTGCGCGCGCGCGTGCATGCATCTCCACTTTGCATCTGTGGAATAAAAAAGATAAATCCATCCGAAGGCGCCACTTCAGAAAGCTCCCATCAGGCCATGACTGAGAATAAAAACCAAGGGCTCAACAGGTCAAAGGAGAACCAAGATAAACCGTGACAAACCGAGACAACTGGAATATAAATAGAGCCCACGGAACAAAAAGAGCGGACGGACGCCCACAGAAGGAACGTGGATCAGGATGTGTTGCCGAGAGCCAGAGGTGGGGAAGCTGTCTTGTGAGAATCAAGGCCAGCCACTAGCAGGAAAGACGGCTAGGACGGGAGGGGCCCCCGTCGACCCCGGGTGCGGAGGCAGGGCAAGACCCAGAGGTGCTGTCACCCCAGGCGCGTCACAGAGAGACCACGTTACCTTCTATGGGACGGCGACTGCCAGAGGCAGGAGGGCTGACCTGGCTGAAGGGTCCTGAGAACCGGGGATGGGAGGGCTCCGAGGGCCCTCTGGGGCCACCCCGTGCGGTGACCAGCCTGGGGGCCACCTGTGGTCCTGAGGGCATGCGACTACCCCCAGTTGGAAACATCAAAAGTAATTTCCGGGAACGCAGACTGTCGCCCCGAAGTCCCCGGGAGACCTTACCTTCAGCGGTGCCGGAGAGCCCGTCGGCTTTGAAGTTGCTGGTGCTTTTCTTCCTCCGGTGTTTTTTTCTGTTGGCGTGAGGGGAGGGGGGCGGGTCGAGCTTGGGGCTGGTGGTGCTGGAGATACTTGGGCTGGAGCACACGGAGTCGCCCAGCCCCGTGTCTGCCATGGGACCGGAAAAGGCAAAAGAACGCACAAGTTAACACTTAACAGAGTGGACTTTGCGGCAACGCGAAAGCAACGTTCCTCCAGTACCCTAAGCGGCCCCGCCAGGCTGGGCAGCCGGACGGCACGGACCGGAGGCCCCGGGGCACCCGCGACAAGTTCACGGGGCCATTCGCTCTCATGTACCACCTGCCATTAAAAAAAAAAAAAAAAAAAAAAAAAAAAAAAGGCCTTTATTTCTGGATTGTCTGTAGGCTGTGGGGAATTTCAGGTTCTCCGCTTTGCAGGACTGGTGTTCTGGAAAAGCGAAGTGAGGAGTCCATGCTTTTTGCCAGTCTATTTTCCCTTCGCACAATGACCGTGATACATTAGAAGAGAAATAAAGACATCTGAGGACGCACGCGAGGGTGTTTTTGTGGGTGGCTCTGCTTCGGTGCGTGCACATAGGAGAGCGGGAATCCGACTCTCCCCTCCACCCGCGGCGTCACACATGACTGCGCCATCAGTTTTTTATTAGGGCAACACGGCACGCCGCGTCTCTCTCGCCATAGCAGACCTGCCGATTTTTGATTCACTGAAGCTATTTATAAAACTTTAAGACCGGTGCACCAAATGTGCTAATTCACTGTAAGTGAAACTCAATTTAGCGTGCCCATCTTTCTCTTTATCAAAGAGAACACCGGAGCCGTGCTGAAAAGAGCGGGGAACGAACACGGAATTCCACCGGAATGAGAGAGTCCTCCCAAAATGTGAAGGTGAGGCACCATCCAAACACCTGCAGAGCCTGAAGAACTCTTCATCTCATGAGTCAGCAGCTCTGTAAACTCCAAGGACACCAAGTGCTCAGCAAGGTTGTCCGGTCAGTCACCGAGTATTTTATGAGCACCTACTGTGGGCCATCCTTCTAGGTGCTTGGGATCCAACACCGAGAAACACAGATTAGGATTCCCCCCAAGTGGTCACCCATCTAGACGCAGTAGAAGGTGCTAAAGGGTCAGGAGAGGGAGTGGGACTGCGGGGAGGCCTGGCCACCCCCGGGCCCCTGAGGTTGGTCAACGGGGTCCACTGAAGCACTGTTAATTAACCATTTTGAGGCGTCTCAGGAAGGGTGACAGTTGGGTGTCTCAGGGGCCTTCCCTCCGCAGAGACTGACGTCCCTCCTCTTCCACCAGCCTCTCGCCCTCCCGGGCCAGGCATCTGGTAAACCTCTCGGGCTAACTTCACCCGAGGCACAGCCTGCAGGCTGGAGCCCCCCCTCTGCTGCTTCCGTGGCTGTTCTGGGCGGGAGACCAGGCTGGAGAAGGCTGGGGCTGCCAAGAGGAGTCTCTATTCAGAGTCACCCCTTCTTTTTGGCCTGCCTCTGCAGCTTGCCCTGGCCTGGTCCTGCCCACCCCCCCCCCACCCCCCCCGCCCCCAGGCCTGGGCCAAGCAGCTGACATGTCTCTCTCCTTCCAGCACTCCACCTTTCTTTTTCAGACATTTTTTTTAAAATACAATACTCATCTAAAAGTAGCAATTCTTGCACGTATTTTAAAAATACTACATCCCACTGGGTATCAGGTGAAAACTGTAAATACTCCCTCCAAAAAAGGGTTATTCTAAGTAACATGTGCACACAATTTCAGAGGGTTCAGAGACCGCCTGGTGTTGCTAAGGAGTCTTGGGATCTGAGAGCATCAGGTGGTCCTAAAACAACCCTCATACGATGTTACTCAATGCTCACACCTTAGAATCAATTATTTTATTGTTCATTTCCGTATCTTGTGTGTAGGCTGCAAGTCTTCATGCACTCTCTGACCTATCCTCTCTGACTATTCAGTGTAAAGGCCCTACCCTGTGTCAGGCATGGTGACAGGCAATGGGGGAGCAGCTGTCACAGTGACCGTCCCCACCCCTGACGAGCTGAGCCCTCATCACGGAGGCAGACGAGGAAAACGGGCAAGGACAACGGGCCTCTGCTCAGGCAGGGCTGGCCTTCTGCTATTGCCCTCTGTCCCTTGGGCATCCACTCAATTCAACGCACCATTTTCATTCGCAACTGTGCGTCCTAATCCTCACGTCACTCCACTGCTGTAATGCTCTCTCCCCAACTAATGTTTCTCATCTCTGACTACGGATCCCAAAGTTGGGCTTTCTGCACTCGGATGTCTGTCTGTCGGCTGGATCTAACTGGCACGCTGATTCCCCGGGGCAGCTAAAGATGCCCATGTCCCCGCGCAGGATGCTGAACGTGGAGTGGCAGCACCGTCATCACACAAGCATCCCCAGGTCCCTCCCCTCACCCAGTACTTCTTTTTTAAGGCATGCACCAGTATTTCTTTGCAAGATGTTAAGAATCTACTCCTGAGTTACATGTCGTCACAGGACAGCCGCCACACACGTGTGGCGGCTCTACCTCTGGACTATTTCCTTCCAGTATTATTTGTGTGTCCTGTAACAGCACATGGTCTTGAATGGAATGGCTAAGTCATCCTGGTGCCCCACGCGGCAGGGCAAGTCCCTGCACAGTTATCCTTCACGAGTGCCCTATTCATTGTGAGCACGTGACTTCGTATATCCACCCAAGTCAACGGAAAGGACGTGAAACGAGGAGGGGTCAAAACAGAGCCTCAAACTTTCAGACACAACAACGCACGACTAGAAGCACTGGAGGGGGGCCACCCAACAAGACCCACCAGATACGTCACATCGTCTGTACGTCCCACTCTCAGAGCCTTGGACTCGCCTACAGAGAAACTACCCAACACTTTTGCAGACACTTTGCTGAAGGGCTACATGGCCACCCAACTTACAGATTTTTGACAATTTTAAAACACTAAAGGGAAATCCATGTAATGTTTTCTCCCCTTAATGAATTATCCTGTTTAATCAAGTCACTGTTTCCTTTTCTGTATATGCACAAAGCACTTCTCTAACAACCTAATTTAGAATCGGACTTGGGAATGACCTTAAACTCACTGGCATACTGGTCATGATTCACCTTCCTGGGGAACAGAATGACATGTGACTGTTTCTAGGGATTTCCCTCCATTCCAGATGTAGAAAATTGTTCCTAAAATCATTAACAGAGACCTGGCAATTTCATTCCCAAGTTTTTTGGTATCTTGGAATATTCGTAATTGAGAGAGAAATTCCTGACCCACTTGAAGCAAGTAGCTGAGTGGCATCCTTGAGGAGGAGCCACATGGCAGCAAAGACACCCCCTTCCCTCCGGAGAACCATCAGCAGCCCCTCCAGCCTTCTTTTCCACGGGCACCCTTGAACATCAGGGGGTCCATTCACCTGTGGCTCCGCAGCCCCACTAACCCACTGGCTCTCAATGGGAAACCCCTGCCCAGGGACGTCTGGTAACGCCTGCAGATATTTCTGGTTATCAGACTGAGACAGGTGGAGGTGCAACAGGCATCGAGTAGGAGATGCTGAGAAACACCTCACAACACACAGGACAGTTCGCGACGCAAAACCCCAACAGGTCTAAACTGTCAACAGGGAGAGACATACGGGATATGAATTGTTCCATTCCTCATCAGCTGATCGGTCTCCTCCTGGAGTCCCCGTCGGTACCGTGCAAACTCCCTCATGGGAGCAAACCTCTCAGAACACTCGTGTCATCTGCTATGATGTGGCTCTCCCCAGGGGACACACCTCCCAGATGAGGGCACTGGTGTCCCACCCCAGGAAGCACACAGGTGGGGTAGTTGTTCTCCCCGCCCCTGGGCACTGCTTCCTGACCACTCTCCCTCTCTCCAGCTCTACCCCCTTGAAGCGATGCCCACTGCCCCGCCTGTGAGCCTGCTCACACCACTGACCCCTGGCATCTGCCCCTTCTTTGCTCACTCACTGTTTCAGCAGCAGCTCACCCTGTTCTCACTCAGGAGGGACAACATCTGGCTCCTCCCAGGTGCTCACTTCAGCGTCCTGGCCTCTCCAGCCTCAGCCTCCACCTCGCTAAGCTCCTTCCTTCCCTCCAGCTCTCGTGGCCCTAACCCAGGCCCGCCACGGGGAGCCAGCTCCTCTGGGGCTTATGTCTGTCTCCCCTGCTCCGGGGAGCCACCCTCTGAGGGGTGATCTGTGGTGCCCTCCTTCCTCTACCTTTCCTGACCATTAGACCAACTTCCACCACCCCCCCTGCTCGGCGCCTGGGCCCAGGCCCTGCTGGAGGCACACAGCCTCATGCCCGCTGGCCGCCTTTACAAGTAGGACCCCAGAGCTGGGCTGGGGCGGGAACTCCGGCCTGCCCTGCCATCCACCACATTCCTGGAGTCAAGCCGCTCCCCACTCTCCAGGGGGCCGTATCACACCGCCTGGGGTCTCAGTGCCCCACACCTCACTCCATTCCCCACAGAGGTGTCATTTTTCATGTTGCCAAAAACAAAACAAAAGAGAAAAACCAAACCCAAAAAGCAGCCATCAGACAAGAGCATCCTCCTTCCTATCCCTGGTCCCCACAGACCTGGGGCCTACCCCCCTGCCCCCCCACGCTGGGAGCCGAACTCTTCCCCATCTTGCCCCTGGAGGGACCCTGCCCCCCGCCTTTCATACCCTCTCCAGCCTGCATCAAACGTGCTGTATCATTGTACTGCCTCCCGTTTCTAACAAAACCCTCCGTGACCCCATGCCCTCGCCCAGCCACCACCTGATTTCTGATCCTCTTTAAAGCAGAGCCCCCTGAGCCTCTCCCTTCTTTGCAGCTTGTGTCTGGTCATGGCTGACCCCGCTCCAGTCAAGTGCGCCCCACCGGCCGCTGCCATGCCCTTGCTGGGGCCGCCAGCACCGCCACAGCCCCGTCAGTGGACAAGCCCCAGCGGGACTGTGCGGGTCTGGCCTCAAGGTCCCCTCTTCTGTGCAGAGGCCAGAGTGAGCTTGACGTGAGTCAGATCACAGGGACAGCAGGAAGGTCTGGGTCTTAGAAGCCAAAGGGGAGGCCCCTGGAGAGGCTTCCCCCACTCTGGCCACTGCCCACGAGGCCATCCAGTCCCATGGCCCCATGTGCCAGGGGCCACTTACCACGTGTGACGCTCCACCACCCACGGGTGTGGTCCCTGCTGACAAGTGCCTTCCTGGCGGGTGCGAGCCTTATGAAGGCAGGGATTTGCTTCAGCCTCTTAAACGGGACACAGCTGGGAATAGATTTGGGATGAAAATGGGAGTTCCCTGCACACTTTGGAATTCAGTTTTCTAACGAGTTGACCTCTTCGAGACGCGCCCACACAGGTGGACGGCACTGCTTTCCGGTGTGTAACCGAGAAGCGCTCTGTGACGTGGCTGTAACACCACGGGCATACTCGAGTTTCCAGCAGTCGGGGGCCTGTTGTCAGGTAGCACCTAACTCCACGAAGGCAGCCTATTTACACCGAGACTACTTCCCTCCGAGACGCCTTATACGCGCCACTTACGCTTCACGAGCACTGAGCGCTCTACGCGCCAGCTCCAGCCAGGCACCTGGGGTTCATCACAGAACAAAGGGCAAAAATCCCTGCCCCCGGAGCCCATTTCCAAGGAGCAAAGGAATGCCTATCTGACTTTTTGCGTGATGCCTCCACAAAAAAGCGTTTTCCTGGGGCCATGCTACTTGAATAGAGAAGGGGGGGGGCTCATGAGCGTGGTGAGCACGTCAGCTGTAAGTATGTGTTCACAGTGTGTAAGTTCACACAAGTGCCCCTGCGCACAGACAGGAGGAAGCAAGAAGCCTGTCTAAGCCACCCCCTGGGTCGAGCGGGCCAGCGGCCCTAGGGCTCCCCTCGAGAGACACAAACGTGACTTGGGACCACTGCTTGGGCCATCAGGACTCAGAGACTGAGTGTGTGATGACAGGGAGACAAGGTGCCACCGAGTCAGGAGAAGGCCCTGGTGTCGGGGAGACACATGAGCCCTAACCCAGCCACTGGAGGGAAGGATGGAGACAAGCTTTTAGGATGACACGGGGTTGGCATGAGGAAAACAGAAAAGCAGGACCACCGTTTGTAAGGCCTGTAAATCCTATTTCAGACAAGGAGGAAGATGGAGAAGGTAACTGGTGTGCACAAAGCACTTGGGATCCACGAGTCCTGCCATCTGCTGTGCGCAGGGCCCAGGTCCCACCCAGAGGAATACCCCTGCTCCCATTTAGAGACGGCAAGCCAGTGCCAGGGCCAGTGACTTCCCATCACCCTGCAGGGAAGGTGGAGCTCCATCTCTATGGTCTCCTCCACGTCCATCACTGCCCCCATGCCCCTGCGGCCCCCTCGGGCTGGGTGTCTACTGTGGGTGGCAATGGACACAAGTAGCTGGAAAAACCAGCTGCTCAGGCCGGGGGTCGGGGGTGCAGGCAGAGCTCAGGAGTGTAGGCCTGGGGTTGGGGTGCCTGGGGTCAGGGGTGCAGGCTTGGGGTCGGGGAGTACCTGGGGTCAAGGGTACAGGCCTGGGGTCGGAGGTGCCCAGGGTTGGGGGTACAGGCCTGGGGTCGGTGTGCAGGCCTGGGGTATGGGTGTGCAGGCCTGGGGTCGAGGGGTGAAGGCAGAGCTCAGGAGTGCAGGCCCGGGGTCGGGGGGTGCAGGCCCAGGTCAGAGGTACAGGCAGAGCTCAGGGGTACAGGCCCAGGGTTGGGGGTGCAGGCATAGCTCAGGAGTGCAGACTTGGGGTCAGGGGGTACAGACCGAGCTCAGGGGTGCAGGCCTGGGGTTGGGGGTGCAGGCATAGCTCAGGAGTACAGCCCCGGGATCGGGGGCACAGGCATAGCTCGGGGGTGCAGGCCGAGCTCAGGAGTGCAGGCCTGGGGTCGGGGGGTGCAGGCCCAGGTCAGGGGTGCAGGCATAGCTCAGGAGTGCAGACTTGGGGTCGGGGGCACAGGCATAGCTCAGGGGTGCAGGCTGAGCTCAGGAGTGCAGACCCCGGGGTCAGGGGGTGTAGGCCGAGCTCAGGGGCACAGGCATAGCTCAGGAGCGCAGGTCCAGGGTAGGGGGTGCAGGCCGAGCTCGGGGGTGCAGGCTGAGCTCAGGAGTACAGGCCCGGGGTCAGGGGGTGCAGCCCAGGGTCGGGGGCTGGATGGCAGGCGAGGCCGGGCTGCCGCCAGAGCAGGGTGCGTATGCCCAGCCTGGCGGCCTGGCCAGGGGAGGCCCCCCTACAGCGCCGGGCGCCAACCTGGCCAGGGAGCCACAATCGTGGCACGGGGAAAGCAGCGCTGGTGTTACGCGGACGGAGCCAAGGAGCGGGGGACCCTGGAGGGGGCGGGGGGGGGGGGGGCCGGAGGCTGGCGGCGGGTCACGCGGGGAGAGCTCGGTTTCTGGGCGGCTGGGCCCTGAGCGGCGTATTAACGCCCCCGGCTCCCGGATCTCGAGAACTCCCCTTCCAGAGTTGTTTAACATTCCTCCGGTTTAAAATATGAGCAATCAAAATGTACTAGGCTTCCATGCTGTGCTTTTCCATTTCCGACGACTTCTCTTGCCTGACAAGGTATCCCTCAAAGTGAAGAGGCCCGGAAAGCCCGGCCGCCGACACTGTAAATGAGCCCCAGCCGCAGCCCACGGACGCCATCCGCTCCTGCCATCCGCTCCTCCCGGCTGAATACAAATAACGCATTTTATTTTGTATCAATTACTGGGCACCGGGACGGCCGACGACAGAGCTAAGTACGGGGGGGGAGGCGAGAAGAGAGGCATGCCAAATTAAAAAAAAGCCAGCGCCTCATTACTCCACATCTAAACCGGCTTTGACGGAGGGACGCGGGGTCCCCGGGCCGCGGGGCGCCGAGCCGGGATGGGCCGGGCCGATGGGTGCTCGGCGGCAGCCATTAGTTCTTCCCAATCGGGCATCAATGTTCAACGCACACCCCAAAAAATATATAATATGAGCAATAATGATAACAATCTGCAGTCTCTCCAGGCTCCGGTACGTGAAGTATGAGTCAAAGACGCGCCTCACTTTTCACTCGGAGAGCTGACAAGCATGACCGGAGGGGAATAAAATAACATTCCGTTCGCATAAATATCAAGCAGCCTGCTTGAGACGGATGGCCAGGAATGTATTCTTAGCTATCATTCCGGCAGACAGGCCCAAGGACACTCATAACTTATTTTACAATCATTTAGTTTCAGCTCAAGTGGAAAACGTGACAACTTATCTCTGCTGACAAGATGCCATATCGAACCTTACAATTAACTCTCCTCCGATTATCTGCCCAGCCGATCATTAGCTGGGCCATTTCTGATGAACTGTTGCGGGGAGCTTGCCTCGGTGATAGCCGTCACTGCCAGGTGTGTAGATAGGTTTTTGATATCCTGGCTGATATTCAAATACGCTGGGCTCCGTGCGTGTGGCTCTCGAGGCCCTGCCGCTCCCAAGTGTCTGGAAAAGCATCTGCTGGGGAGGGAGGGGAGGCGTCCTTCGGCCCTGTGCTGGAAAGGGGCACCCCAGAACCACGAGGGGCCCGCAACAGCTATTGCTCTTACGGCTGCCGCTGAGCTGGCCGTCCCCGTGCACGTCCCTGGTCCCTGCCGAGGTCAGAGGTCAGGCCCTTCCCGGACTCTGGAGGGAGCACGTGCCCACCACGCTTCCTTAGTGGGCTCGGGTCTGGAGCGGAGACGCCAAGAAGGTGCTGCGGGAAGCCACCCCCACCACCAGAGGAGCTGCTAACGGTCCCCAGGGGGCTGGCTGGCTGTCCGTTTCCCATGTGTCGAAGACAGATATGAAAACCTTAAAATGCGTGTTCGTAGGAAGTACGCACCTCTATAAAAACAAAGGCGGCAGGAGAAAGGTAAAGGACAAGTGCGTGCGTACCGGCCCTCCTCCTCTCCCGCTCTCACATACTCATTTGGCAGAATTAGGTGGCATATATTCCTGAAAATCTTTTTTATTTCCCCTTTTGGGTATTAAAAGAATACAAAATGATCAAAGACAAGGCTATTTGTCGGTGCTGGGCTGGGGGCGGGGGGCATCAGTGGAGGGCAAAGACCTTCTGAAAACCCAAGATGAGGTCACGCAGGAGCCAGGGAATTAAAACACATTTCCTTCGAGACAAGGCCAACCATATAAAGCTCATTTGGATCTTTAAGAAGGGCTCTGTTCTTTCTGAAGCTCAGAGAGATGTGCGGGCTGGTAAATAAAGAACAGGCCACCTCTGCCATCCAAGGAAATCACAACATCCCGGCCTCTGTTAAAAGGTGAGTGTGAAGTGAAGTTCAAAACCTCGCCCCTTCTCACAGTCCTTTTGACGGGAGCTTTCAACAGGAGGAGGTTTACAATCTCTGAAGATGTTTCAGAGACTGGTACATTGTCCGGTTCCCTTTGCCGCTCACGGCGCTCACGCAGAGGTACACGGTGTCAGAAGAAGGGGCAGCAGGGACACGATGGGGGTTCGAGGAAGATGACATGTGTTGGGGGAAGGAAGAGACACCACAGTGTTAGACTGAGTTACAAAGTGGGGAGGAAAGGGATATAATAGGAGGGGCCAGAGTGGAGAGAAAATGTGGGGGAGAACCATCTCCTACCTGGGCCGCGCTCCATCGCACCAACATGTCTCTGTAAATGAAGCTGAAGGCCTGGGACTGATCTTCATTTACGTGGAGCCCTTACTGACTGAAATGTGTGTCTGTGATAGCCTTAAAAAGATAAGCACAAGGCTGATCACTAATCAGGGTGCAGGATTCCTTTTTTTTTTTTTGAGATGATGAAAATGTTCTAAAACGGACTGTGTTGATGGTTGCACATCTCTGTGTATCCACTAAGACTCCTGAATTGTACACTTTGAGCGAGCGAGTGTATTGTTAGGTGAGTTTTATCTCAACGAAGCTGTTAAAAGAGAGAGGGAGAGAGAGAAAGAAAAGAGGGGGGATGGTCATTGCATTAAATGCTATGACGCAATCGAATACGGAAAGCAAAAGAAGTCAACGTCATAGTCTAGCAAGATGCACGGATGGGATCAGGGTGAGGGTGAGGAAGCAGCCTGGGGGTTGGAGGAGACGGACGGCCTGGGCCTCCAGCCACCTGCCAGGACCTGGCTCTACACTTCAGGTGAATGCAGACCCTGGAATGTTCCGTCCTTCTTGGAGGGACCTGTCCCAGTCTTCCCCTCATCCTGCGGAGCCCAGCACATGGCTGCAGGCAGGGCACCCTTGCTCCTCTTGTCTCCCTAGTTATCTCTCATGCCGGATGGCCAGCTTGCATTGAATACCACCATCTCATCGTAGGGGATGAAAGGTAGAGCATGTTGTGGTCGAGTGAGGCCGACAGCCTGAGGAAGTCAATGTGGGGACATGCTGGGAAGGAACATATTAGGGAATGCAAGTCAGGGTTTTGTACTTGAGGGTATAAATCACATTGTTCTCTACTTGATTTTTTTAGCTGAATTAATCCAGCGTACTCCGAAAAATGGAAAGGCGCTCTGAACAGTGCCGTTGGGAAGAAATGAAATCATTTCAAGAGACGTCTGTTTCTTCCCAGCCTTCTCTCTTTTTACATAATCAGCCACAACCATTTCTCAAGTTTGGTGCTTACGATGAGTGACTGACAAAGAGATCCCGGTTCACGTGGGAGAGGCTCCACTGGCTGAGCAGGGCTGGGGGAGAGCTGAGCATGTCTCAATTAGAGAAGTTAATTAAATGTACGTGGCTCCCTCTCTGATAATGTAAATTTCTCATCTTTAGGAATTTAGCTGTTTCTATGAAAAGTCACACAGAGTCAAATTACCAACTGCTGCACAGAAAGCATCCTGTCAGGGCAGGAAAATCTATGGGTTTTTAGTAGGTAAGGCCGGGGGGCGGGGGGGGGGGGGGGCGGCGGCTGTCCAGGGTCCTGAACGGGTTCACTCAGGGCATTGTGTTCAAGGTTCAGCCATCCCCAAATAAGGCTGCTTCCTCATGACACATCCCTGCTCTTAACCTGCTGGCACCATGTGGTTTGAAGAAATAGAGTGCTGGTGTCTTCAGCTTTAAGAAAATCTGATACATAGACACCCAGACTGAAAAAAGAGGTAATTTGGTTGGGACATATCGCACTGCTCCAGTTCAATTGTTTAAAACCAACCAACCAAAAAAAAAAAAAAAAAAAAAATCAAGAAGAACAGAATACATTTCTTACTTCGCTTAATTGTTTCTTTCCTGCTTAGGATGGATTTCAAATGTTGACCAAAACCAACACTTCTGCATATTTTTAATATTTGGAATTATGACATTAGGGCAGTTTTCAACATGTGGGCACAAGAAAATACATATTTGTGGGGCTCTGGATATATGCTGCTAAGCTCTGTGCCAGTCTCGCCAGCAGGGTGTGAGGTCGTCCAAACCACGTCCTTGACGCCTGCGTACTGTGTGCTGCCCGGTTCGCATTTCAGCTCCTTTCCTGCCCACCTCCGCGAAGCAGCCATGGTCCTCAGAATGGCCTATATCGAGTGGCATAAGATGGAAGCATATCAAGGGCAGGGAGAGAACCACAATGTGTTCCATGAAGAGGAACTGGCACAGCTGAAGAATCAGAAAAGCAGCTCAAAATCCTAGCCAGGCCACTGGGCTATATGACCTGGGATGATTCAGGTCCATCAGCCTCAATTTCTTCACATGTAAAATGGGCAAAACAGCCCTCCTGAACACCTGCTCATGCCCCAACCTGCTGTTTCTCCATCTTGGTCAACAGCACCCACATCCTGCTGCTGCTCAGGCCAGAGGCCCTGGGCCGTCCTGATGCCTCCCTTCCTCTCATATCCTACACCCCATCCAAGAAGACACTGAGCCACACTGTGCTTCGGCCGTGTGCTCAGCGTGGTGGTGGGCCAGCTGCCAGACAGGTGGATAGACGGCAGAACTGCTCACCAGCATTTGGCTCTCTTCTAGAGTTCCAACAACACCAGTACACAAAACACAGCTCCCGTCCTAGAGAGCTTCCATTCTAGTGCAAAAATATTACCAACAGACACACACACACGTTCATAGGCATCAGAAGAATGATGGTACGTGCTGTGGACAGATGTGAAGCACAGAGGGAGATGGGGAGTCTGGACGGAGTGTGAATCCTGAAAACCACGCAGAGCCACAAAGGGTAGTCAGGTGTCCTAAAACAATGATCATCCCGTAAGTGGAAACCAAGGGCTCTCAACACAGAAAACTACACATTACTGGTATCAAAATATTATAAACGTAGGGGGAAAGTCTGGTAACTGTCAGAAAGGATCTTGGGAGATTTAAGATAGTCCATCACCCCAACTAGACAAACCACGGTGCTGGTAACAGGCCACTCGAGGGTTCCTCAGTGGTGGGAGCGCCAGGGCCAGATGAGCTTCACCATGACCTCTGGACCCTCTTCCAGCTCCCTCTGAACCCAGGGCTCTGACCACCGCCTTCCCTCGGAGTGCTGGGATTTGGTCTGTGGTGTTTCTCTCCGTGGTAGTGTTCCTCTGATTTTCTAACTTCTTTATATGAGCCAGTTGGGCACCAACCAGCAAAACCGGGGGCTCAGTAAAAAGGTCTTTGGAAAAAAAAGACTGTCCCAAGACACAGTGGACAGCACAAGGAATGTAAGTGTGAGTCAAGGTTTTCTGAATGCCGCAGGAAACAGAAGTCCAGTCTATCTAGAATTGTACGTTTCAGACCTGGAGATTTTTAAATATTATTTAAAGGCCGGCTGAAAATTCTGTATTAAGTATCCTCACAGTTTTGAGTATTTTGCAGAATACATTATTTTACCATACGAAGATGATAAATTATATCTTTTTAAAAAGATCTCCACTTAGCCTCAGGCATCCCCTGTAACATTTTCTTACGTTTCAAGTCAATGGTTATTTTCGTTTTGAACGAAATCAAATGCTAATTTGCAAAGTCAGAGAAATGATATCTCATCATTTAAGATGATACTTGAAAAACTTCTCGTTCTGTGTGATTTCACTAGTCTCTCCTAAACCGTGGGACAGGAAGCTTGATTATGAAAAGGGACCCTGACGGTTCCCAAGCCTTTATTGATGGTGGGTGGCACGCCACCGTCAGAGGGGTGAGAGCACTGTGGTATCAGGTGCCTCAAACGGAAGGCCCGGCCACTTGAAAGAGAGGCCCCACAAGCCTCAGAAACTCCATCCCCTTCCACCACACCTGGGCCCTAACAATAGCTCCAGTCAATGGGCTTGAGGCTACTGTGTGGGGCTCCCTTGCTCCCTGAGCCACGCAGCCCACGAGAGAACTCTCAGCGGTTGGGTTCCATTGGTAATCCATCCACAGGAAGCCTTGGAGCTGATGGAGGGCAACCGGCAACCACTCAGAACCACAGGTGATGACTGACGCTCAGCACTTAGGGGAGCATGACCTTGACTACATATTCAGGGAGTGTGTACATGGACATGTGCAGACTCCATAGTTACTGATCTGACAGATAACCACCCGATGCCTGTGTTGTGGGGTGTGCTCGTTCTGGGTTAGGCCCTGGGGAAAGAGCAGCAAACAAAACAGAAAGACAGGATGGGTTTAAAACACAGAAACAAATAATAGTGCAAAACCCTAATGGACTAATCCAATTGCAATTCCGCATCGCTACAGATGGATTTGTGCGGATGCAGAAGATACCAAAATACGTGAACCAAACTTTGCATCAGGAGCTCCCTTCGGTACCTGTTCTGTATCGGAATAACTTTTTAACAAAATAAACATTTTTGGGGAAAAATCTACAAACAGCCCCCTCTCCATATTTAGATGTGAAAATTTGTCCCATGGAATTTTTTTTTTTTTTGGCAAAGTATGAAATGACTCCTTTAACAGCCACTGAAAGTATATTTCTCTTCCTGCTGTTACAGAATTTTGCTAACCTGCTGCTAATGACTAATGACTATGCTACATATTTTATGTAGATTCCAAGGCTGGGGTTGACCTCTAACTCTTCTGCCTGAAAACCAGATATTATCAACCCACTCATGTCTCTAACTAGTGGCAGGTGAGCCGCGGCAGCACACTCATTTGAATAAGGAAGTTGAGACGGTAAGGTCATCCGTTTATTGAGTCCTGGAATCAATCTGGTGTGACATTAATGAGAAGATGAGGTTAACGACTTCTTACTTTTGACACACTATTAAAACACTGTATTTAAAATATTTACCAGGTCACAAATATGTAGCAGGTCCAGATGGCAAACGAGGAGATCCGAGTGGACTGTTTCCCATCCAAAATCTATAGTTAAGATTTCTCCTTGTTGCAAAGGAGACCGTATCTATCCTACGTTGGGCAAGCTCTAAAGTTCTAGGGGTGTAAAAACAGCCCAGGCCACGAAGGGATGAGTGGGCTGGCGTGGTGCGACGCATCTGAAGGCCAAGATTCTGATCGTGTGACATAAGAGGATACGGTTGATTTTGTGCTAGCATAAAACGAGTGACTCCCATGGGTGGTACCCGTGAGAAATCAAGGTGTCCCCAAGCTTAATGAGGGTGACGCTCTCAGTTTATGCCTGTTTCTCACCATAATTATTAACACATGGGCACCTCAATCTTTTTTTTATAAAGATCTTATTTATTTACTTATTTATTTACTTAATTACTTGACAGCGCGCACACACGTGCGCACATGAGCAGAGGGAAAGGAAAAGAATCTCAAGCGGACTCTGCGCTTAGCATGGAGCCCAACGTGGGGCTCAAACCCATGACTCTGAGATCATGACCTGAGCCACCCATGGGCACCACAGTCTTAATCCCGCTCTGCAACCATTTCCCAAAATGAGAAAAAGAACAAAGCTCCTAGGAAACCCAGGAATTTTGACTATTAGGATTTGGGCAAGTAAGAGGTTTCATGAAAATGGGAAGAATGCCTCTGAAAAGCTGCCCTGAATCTTTGTGCTCTGTGCCACCGAATCTCCTGACAATCTTGTGTCAAACTCCAATCAAGAAACCCACCTGGACTAGTAAGTACAGGAAAAGTTTGTAACGTGACAGATCATTTTAACCGGACTGAAAACCTGTCAAATTTTATACTTGGGATAACTGCCTTCACCGATAACCCCACGGATAGAGATACCAGGAGTAGTATCTTCGTTCAGAACCGTAGACCGAAGCTCATTTCGCTTCTGAAGTGCAGTTTAAAGCACAGCCTTTTTCAATGGATAATAATATTGGTCAAGTGAGTGGCTCTTATTTTGTCTTTTCCCCCCAAATGACAAATCGCTGTCATCTCTAAAATCAATGGTGGTGTGTAAAACCTAGGATTGAACTTGCTTCTGACAAAAAGCAGTTAATAATTCAGCATTACTTCTAGAACATTCTTTTAAAGAAAAGAACAGGCTTCATTGCTGCTACAACAGTTTTATCGTCTTACTTCTACCAATTGTCTTGGAACTTGGGCTTTGTCCTGGCAAAAAATAAAATAAAATGCAACATGATAAAGTGTTCGGAGAGTCTGAGTGGGATCTGCTTTGAGTTAAAGCATTTTCTTTATCGTGGCTAAAAATTTTGTCAATATAGTTCAATCAGACACTATGGTTGATCTTTGGGGAAATTGCTGTAAAATAAAATGAAAGATAAGATTGTGTTCCCAAACATAATAACTGACATTTTTCTCTTTTTCCTTAAGCAGAAGCCCAGCCCCCTGTGGCTGACGGAAGGGTCAGTGGAGGGTGCAGCAGCCCCAGCACGAGAAGTGGAATCTGCCGCTTGCTATTCATCAAAGAATTGCTCATTCCCATTCTTCCCTACTGCTGCCTTTTATCCCCTGGGGTGAGGTTAAAAGAAGCAACTACCCACCAGCCTCCCCAACCAGGATGTGGGCCTCCTCCCTGCCTCCGCGGCTCTGCCCGCCCCCTTCCTCAGGAATACATTTCTTTTCCTCTTCTCCCCCCACTTTGGCAGAAGGTTCCTGACGAGCCACAATTTTCTCCTGAATGCACTCTTGCCAGACATCCCTGCCCACACACCCTGGGATGGCCCACCGTCCAGCAGTGGCCGGGGCTGTCTCCGGTCTTGGGGATTCTACGGCTCTGGGGGCTGCGGGAGACTCTGCGTTGCCCCCAGGAAGCAGGGCTTCCAGGTCCTCTGGACATGGGGACAGAAAGGGTCTCTCATTCCACGTTTATGCGGACCCCAGCATCACCCCACTTCCCTGGGTCTCATACTGCAGTGTACACGTGTCCGGCCCCAACTGGCTTTTACCAGTAAACACCTCCCTCTCTGCTCCCGGTGGCCAAGGGCTCTCGGGAGCAGCCCCACTGCTGCTTCTAGAATCCTCTCAGACTCCCTGGCTCTGGCCACAGAAAAGGAAGAAATGGGTGTATATATTTTCTGCTGTGAGATTCAGGTTCATGTTCTAATTCTAGATCCAGGGGCACTTCTCCACAAGGAAAGTGGTCTCCCTCTTTTGAGCACACTTTGTCATTCGGCTCGACCCGAGACCCTGACCTTCGGGGGGGGGGGGCAGCTGTCCAAGGGACAGGACATCCCACGGGCCGGGAGAGGCAGCCTGGCAGGGGCAGCTCAGCTCTCCCGCGTGGTGCGCGCAGCGAGGGCGACTACGTCGATTTTGCTCTTAGTTTATGAGGCAGAGTGGGAAATAGAAAAAAAAGGAGATGTTGGTAGGAGTGAAAAGACCATGGCACCGACAAGCTTAATGCAAAATGGGCACAAAGATGGAATTCGCTAGGCATGCTCAAAGTAACAAACCCATATAGCCTTGGCTACGCGGGGGATTTAAGCGATCTGCTCAATTGTGAAGAAAGAGAACAAAATGATGACATGGAGACAGCGTGCAGAAGAACAGGCTGAGATGAGGCATAATTAGGACTTTCACAGTGTTTTCGAGCCCCTCTGGGGAAGCACGGCCCTCTTGTGCAGCGTTACAGCTACGCTTCTTACGAATTCAACTTCAATACGCATTTGCAGGAAGAAATTAGAAGCGAGATTACACACACAAAAGTAGGGGGTCTGTTGATGTCTGACTTCTCACCCGGGACTTGGCAGAAACAGGTCTGCTGGCTCGAGCCGGGCTTCGCGCCGGGAGAGGAGGGGACGGGCAAGAGCAGGGTTCAGAGCCCTTGCTCCTCGTCCCGGCAGGCGAGGCTAAGCATGGACTAGGAAACCCTGGATTTGTTCAATATAATTAAACTCTAGGCTGAGGCGCATCCTACTGCAGCCGATTCCAGTTTGTGGACGGCACCACTCACTGCAGGAATGACGTCGGCCCGGTGGGAGACGGAGCCAGGCTCTGCAGAGCTTCACCACCACCCACTTGCTGTTTGGTTGGGTCTTTCCATGTCTCTAATTCTCCCGAGTGGCATGTGGCACAAATGGGGGTGGGGACAAAGGCGTCCCGGCTCTCCCACTGCGGCCCCCAGGGCCCCGAACCTCCCCCAGCCCCTCCATAGCCAGGCACGGACCACTTTCTATCACCACAAAGACTCACTGCTCTTCTTTTTGGATAAATTAAGGTTTCGAAGTGAATATATCTCTACCTACAAGTGTTGATTCGCAAATGTTGACCTCTTAGTTTCCCTAACTACAGAATTCATATTTGAAATGACTTCATTTAAAATGCTTTGATGCAAATAGTCCGCATTTACTGTTGGAAGACGAAAAGAGAATGGGAAAAAACATTTACGATCTTGGAGATGTCGGCAGTCTTTCTATTGAGGTGACTTTTACACACGTGCGTGCAGGTGGGCGCGGAGGCAGGCCGGCCCAGCCCATGGCTCGGGCTCCCATCTGTGTGTCACCTGCATCACACATGACGCCCTGCCAGCTGTGTGACCGTGGGCAAATTGTTCAAACTCTTGAAGAGTCCATTTTCTCAGTTAAAAATGAGGATAATGACGGCACCACCTCACAGAGCCATCCAGGACGTTGGATGAGCGCTGTATGAAAAGCACCCAATCCAGGGCAACCACATAGCAGATAGTAACAGCCAGCTGTTCATCCCATTATCTAAAACCTGAGGGAACGTTCGCTGGGTGGACACAGAGCAGGGTGGCAGAGGGTTCTAGGGCTCGGGAGCTGAGCTGGGAACTTGGCCATGTCCCCACCCCCCCCCATGTTTAGGTGGTGGAAGGTGACAAAACAGTAGAGGGGGAAATCACAAAGGTGATGAGGGGGGCAGAGGAAGTAAGGCAGGGAAGAGGGGTGGAGGTCACCAAGGCCACATGGGTGAGGTGGTCTCTGCTGGGGCACCAGGGCGGGGACAGGTCTCCCAGTGCAGCTCTGGAAAAGGCGCTGGTGGGATGGACATGCGGGGTGGGCCGCAGGAGGGCGAGGCTCGGGCCCCTTCACGGGACAAGGACTCCCAGGAAGGTCTTTCCAGAGACAGTGGCCTTCTCGTGGCTCTGCAGCACCCCCTTGCAGGGGCTTACCACGATTTACGTAACCAGCCCCCTACTGCTGGTCAGAGAGGTTGCTGCCAATTTCCCAGCTGTTTTTAAACAGAGTGGAAGGTGAACATATTTACAGCTAAAGTCAGTTAGGATATAATCCAACTTTGGAAATGAATAAGAATACAGATACACACGGAAGGGTGTAGTCTCCCCAAACTGAAAACTTAGTACATAGAGTTGCTTGTTTTTTTTTTTTTTTTTTTTTTTAAAGATTTTATTTACTTATTTGACAGAGAGAGAGAGAGAGAGAGAGAGAGAGAGACAAAGAGAGAGCACAGGCAGGGGGAGCAGCAGAGGGAGAGGAAAGAGTAGGCTGCCACCTGAACAGGAGCCTGATGCAGGACTCGATCCCAGGACCGCGGGATCATGACTCCAGCTGAAGCAGATGCTTAGTCGACTGAGCCACCCAGGAGTCCCCAGAGTTTGTTTTTAAAGCAAAAAAGTTTCTCTGCATTTTCATTTTTTCCTAAACTACAATGTTTAATAATTAGGGGAAAAAAGGCAAAGTTATTATTGCAAAAATTAATGAAGGCAAATAGTAGTTAGCCACTCGCCAGAGGGAAGAAGTCAGGCTTACCAAAATGGGTTGACACATGCACAGCCGACACCAGTGTGACACTGTGTTCTAGCCAAAGGACAGACGTCACATCCATTTACTGGTGGCACTTTTATACTAGTGCCTCTATCATCTATGTGTCTAAAAACTAAAAAAATCTTTTTTTTTTTTAACTTTTTCTTCAAAGATTCTAACCCATTTATTCATGAGAGACACAGACAGAGAGGCAGAGACACAGGCAGAGGGAGACGCAGGCTCCCTGCAGGGAGCCCGATGTGGACTCAATCCCAGGACCCCGGGGTCACGCCCTGAGCTCAAGGCAGAGGTTCAACCGCTGAGCCACCCAGGTGCTCCCCCACACAAGGGGTTTAATAATTGCACCCCAATCAAAGAATATTTTAAATGAAAAACAGACTAGGGGACACCTGGGTGACTCTGTGGTTGGGCGTCTGCTTTTGGCCCAGGGCGTGATCCTGGAGACCCAGGATCCAGTCCCATGTTGGGCTCCCTGCATGGAGCCTGCTTCTCCCTCTTTCTGTGTCTCTGCCTCTCTTGGTCTCTCTCATGAATCAATAAAATCTTAAAAAAAATTGAAAAACAGACTATAAATTAACACAATTCTAAGGAAAAAAAAGGAATATTGTATGAAATAATTTCTTCTAAAACCGATTAATTGTCCAGGAACTTGCGTAAGTGTGACCTGATTGCTAACACTCTGGGTTATAGTTTTTCAGCGGCCGCAGAAGAAAGTCGCGTATAAAAACCAGGTGCTGGCTCAGGTAATAACCCACACCTTGACTGCTTTAGATGGTATCATATGATGATAATTTTTCCAGGATGTGTGGTCTGGATGGATGCTGTTGCTGTACAAATCTCATCTGGGGGCCTGACCCACGTGTCTGGCGGGCGCTGCCACTGCCTTCTGATTGATAGGGGCTGACGTGCCCCCAGACTTCAATTTCCCTCTGCACCCCCACCGTAAAGGCATCTCGCATGGAGTGGTGAAGTAGTGCTTCTGGACACAGGCTTTCCTGGACATTCTGAGGTCAAAGAAAGCAGTCACAAGATTTCTGAGGTGTTGTTTTGGGAAGTAGAGATGCTTATTTGACTTTTTTTACACGGAGGCAAAGCTGGATATGAAATGAGAGTCAACAGCTGGTTGAAAGCTGAGTTTCTGATCTTGGAAATATGAGCCTGCCGTTTCGGAGTACGTTAAAAAATTCTGTTTTCTTGTTATACTACACGTAGAAAATATTTCTCAAGTAGTAATGCTTATCTCACAGTTACGACTTGAGGCCAGCCAGGGACTACTTATTCACAAAACTATGAGAAAGGGAGCGCCCATCTGCAAACTGGCAAGGCTGTGAGCCCGACCACGGCCTGCAGACCAGCCACCACGGGAGAGCACAAGTCCGCGACCACGGCAAGATGGCAAGCCGGGGCGTGGGAAGCGCATACCACGTTCATCGATAACGCCGGCCCCCACGCTGGATCTCAAATGCAACTGCAATTATTTTCCTGTAAGTCAGTATACATTTTAAGACTCTGCCATATACACAAGAAACATTTCCCTGTGACTGTAGTAAGATTTTAAAAACCCCACTGCAGAAATAATGTAGCAATTAAAATGGCATTTATAACTACATATGTTTAAAATGTTTCTTCATACAAAAGGATAAAATTTTAAGTCATTTAAAATAACCATCTGTTTCCTCGTGATATAAAATTTTTAGTATCATTGTATAATTAATATTAATATCACTTTCTGTTAATAATCTTTTCTGTCAGATAATAAAGCAAAGATGTAACAAAAGATACAGTCATTGAAAGAAGTAGGAGGATGCAAAACCAAAGCAATATACAAAAGCTAGAGGAGGACATACAGAGGGTTTGAGGATGACGCTGATCAACCACCACACAGCTGCATCGATCATCTATCTACCTACCTACTTACCATCTATCACCCTACCTACTACCTACCCATCTCATCCTTCCACACATCCACTTTATCTCTTATCATCCATCCATCTATATCTATCTATCTATCTATCTATCTATCTATCTATCTATCTATCTATCTATCTATCTATCTATCACTCTATCTACCTACCTATCTCATCCATCCACCCACCCATCTGCTCACCAGTATGTCCATCCATCCATCCATCCATCCATCCATCCATCCATCCATCCACTCTACATGATCCATCTACTTCTAACCAACTCACAATTACTTATATTTTTATAACCATTCCTCCCACACTCTTACTTCCATTCCTTCCTTTCTTCTTGGCACCTAATTTTTTTTTAATCCCTGTAGGTCCTTCCGTTTTTGTGTAAATTCTTGTAAATATTAAGATACTTGTACTTGTAAATTCTAAGATAGGGAGCATGGAAGACACTGAAAAAGACTCAATCAAGTTTTATTCTAAAATGAACAAAGTCACCAGGAAGACAGCACTACTAAAGTTTCTTAAGCTACTTGATTCACAGCTTGAGAACCTGAGCAAAACACCGAAGTACAAAATGAACATTTTTCCTGGCTCAGGAGGGATATGAAACCATGAGGAAAAAGTCCCAGATTGCTGATCTGAACATCAGATATTTTAACGAGGCAAACACAAAAGATCACTTAAAGTTTTCTTTCTAGCTGGAGTAATATATATATTTGACAAATCTTCTTGTACTGCTCTACTATGTACGATTGGATGCTAGGGTATTAAATGATGCTTTCTATGTTTAAAAAAAATACCCTAAAATTCAAAGTTTGCAACTAAAACTGCAGGGACCCCAAAACAAAAATAATAAAGCACTAAAATAATTTCATAAGATTTTCGACTTCTGTATTTTAGGAAGCTTTAAAATTTTTAACAACACGTTGTTGTGTTGAGGCCAACATGAAATGATGTTACTAAAAATTTCCAGGGGATGAGAAACACAAGTCTCAATGTCAATTCCACCAGAGACTTCTAGCCTTCCTGGAGAATCAGGAGCTGCCTAGACTCAGATGTCCCTTCTCCTGGCGCACCTTGGCCCCACCTCTCCATACATGCGATGAGAACCCATGCTGGCTTGAAGGGCCGCTTGTGAAGTCATATCACTTTTCTCCTGAAAACCACAGGAGCACCCAACTGCCCAGGGTCAATCCCAAGCCTTCTAGGATTCTTGCTCTTATGCTTCATGATCAAATTTGAACTCTTCCAACCCTGTTTGATGTCCCGCTATTCCCTCTGTCATCCCACAACACTCCCTGATGCCTTGTACCCTCAATCTTTGCACACTCTTCCTTCTGCACGGGGTACACGCATGCCCCTAGCCTCCTGGTTGTTATCTGCATTTAAGATCCAATTAATGAGGAATGCCTGGGGTGGCTCAGTGGTTGAGCGTCTGCCTTTGGCTCAGGGCCTAATCCCAGATTCTCAGGATCGAGTCCCACATAGGGCTCCTTGTATGGAGTCTGCTTCTCCTCCCTTTGCCTGTGTCTCTGCCTCTCTTTCTGAGTCTCTCAAGAATAAATAAATAAAATCTTTATATTAAAAAAATCCAATTAATGAATCGGTCTTCCGTGGGGCCACTTCCAAATACATACGGGGCACCACTGCATGTGGTAACAGTGCTTACTGTGTATTTGCTGAATGAATGAATGAATGAATGAACTTTCATACTTTATGTTGGAAAAATACTTCATAATTTACACATTTACGCCAGACCTGATTTCAGAGCCCAAGCGTTTATGTCTTAGTCACCCTTAACCCTCAATCTACTTCTCACCACCTGACAAAGCATATTTCAATATGTTTACTCATTGATTACCTGTCTCTTTTCCTTTCCCCTTCCACAGACCCAGGAATTACCCGGATCCCTGCTCTCCCACCAGGCCAGGCAGCGGCTGGTACAAAGTAAGTGGGCAATAAATATTTGTGAAATACATGAAGTTAAATAGAAAATTAAATAATTCCTGTGAAATGCACCTAATCTAGATTAACCCTTAAGTAAGCACGGACTTTGCTTGTGATTCCATAATGGGTTGAGATAATTGAATTACGGTAAGAAATTCAGCTTTAAACTCTAACTAGTAACCAATTGTAAAAACACGTACAATGTGTTTTCGACGGTTCGCTATCCATGCTCTCTTCAGACCTGGACACATCCTGGTCAACATGCTCTGTCCTAGGTTAGGGGCGTCAGCTCTGTTAGCAAACAGTTTCTAGAGCACCACACAAAGCATTTTGTTTCAAAGGGGGAAATCTTAAAAACTCAATGAATTTTATCACATCAGACTGGGGCAGGCCTTGGCGCTTCTGCAAGCACACGGTGCCAACCTTGTCACATGTGGCCCGTTCTTCCCTGGGGATGCTCTGTGCCCATCCAGGTGTGCTCACTCAAGGACTCAAGAGCGAAACCAGCAGCTAGGGAACAATAGCAAACACTGGGGCTGTGTGTATGATGTGGTCCCAGGCACTCATGAAGGGAGGAGATAAGACGACTCTGAAGACTCTTGTGAAGTTACTTTCTTACAAGAAAATAAGACGAGGGATCCCTGGGTGGCGCAGCGGTTTGGCGCCTGCCTTTGGCCCAGGGCGCGATCCTGGAGACCCAGGATCGAATCCCACATCGGGCTCCCGGTGCATGGAGCCTGCTTCTCCTTCTGCCTGTGTCTCTGCCTCTCTCTCTCTCTCTGTGTGACTATCACAAATAAATAAAAATTAAAAAAAAAAATACTAAAAAAAAAAAAAAAAAAGAAAGAAAACAAGACGAGATGACTCCAGACAATACAATGTGGTCACTGGCTAGACAGTGACAGGAGCAAGGACACTGCTTCTGACTGGGCAGGAGACAAGCAGGTGCACCGTGGAAGCTGGATCCTAGTAAAGCCAGGATGAGAAGGGAGTCTGGGCAGGGCCTGAAGGAGAAGCGAGGAGCCACCTGGGGTGATGCACAGGCAGGAGCTCACCCAGCTCTGAGCAGAGCAGTGGGCTGGAGCCAAGGACAGGGAGATGGGAGCAGGTGGGACAGTGGATAAAGGAACATCAGGAGCCAGACCAGCTGGGGCCTCGTCAGCCAGAAATAAAACATCAGGAACATAGTCTTGTAACAGGGGGAAGCCACTGCAGTGTCACGTGGGGGGAGTGGCAATCTGATTCATGTTTGTTTTTTTTTAGAAGATGAGTCCGGCCAACCTCAGGGAAGGAAAAACACATGGTGGGAGATGAAAGAGGGCCAACAAGGCAGAGCCGTGATGGGACCCGTGGGCAGAGGAGAGGCAGGTCAGTGGGCAGCCTGGTGTGCATTCAGGAAGAGTGGAGAGAACCAGCAGTATGAGCTGATCCCTCGAGGTGAGGCTAAGAGGAACTGTGCGTGTGGCCCGAGCTCCCAGGAGGATGAGATGGTGGATTTCAGAATGAAACCTGGAGTTCCCCCTTGGAAATGCAAGTGGGAGCTGGTTAACAGTCCTCCAAAGTAGGTGGATGGTTACCTGTGTTCAAACGGAGGACAGCGTGGTCCAGCTGGGCATAAGAACTTGGCAGCCTCTGTGTCTAGGACTAGGCCCTCTGGGGGGTGGGGGGCACGCAGGGAGGAGAGAAGGTCTCTGTGTCCAGAGCAACATCAAGGATCTGAGGTCTGACGATGATCCTGACAAATCCCCAAGAAAATAGCAGGAAAATGCAGAGAATGTGTCATAGGAGAAGCCAAGAGAAGTTTCCAGCAAGGAGATTAGAAAGGGAACCAAGGAGCACGCCACGGTTGACAAGGTGAGGGTCTGGCCACAGAAGAGAGCAGTGGTCTCTGGCTGGGACGGGTCAAAGAGGAAGTGGCCAGGGAGTGCTTGGGGATGGTGGGTACGGACAGCTGTCCCAGCAAAGCGTGTCAAGAAGGAAAGCAGGCCAAGGCTTCGAAGCTGCTGAGGGCCCTGGCTGGTGCCAGCAGGAGAGACATTGGGACAGGTATGCATGGTCTGAGGCAGGATCTGACAACTGGGGAGACCCTGGGGACACAGGAAGGAGACAAGAAGAATATAGGAAGAGAGTCCTGGGACCCGGAGCACTGAGGGGTCCAGAGGTGGAGGGCATGACGCTGGCCACGCTCCCTTGTGCAAGCAGGACGCAGAGCAGACACAGCAGCCCAGGTACAGCTGGGGTGGGGGCGGGGGCAGGGGCCTGGGCAGGGGGAGTGAGCCTGCGTCTTCCCCTATTTCCTTGGTAAAGGGAAAAGAGGGTCATCAGGGGACGGAGGAAGTAAAAGATGTGAGAAGAACAAGTTGGAAACAATCATTTTGAAGTCTTATGCTGCGTCACCTTACTTTATGCTACTTAGTGTCAGGACCGTCACCAGGATCTTTCCTGCCACGTGGAGTCACTGCTCTAGTCCAAAGTGCTCAGGATGCCGACAGAATCAGGCTCACATTTCTCATCGTAGCCGTGGTTCGCGACCCCCTAGAAGATCTCAACCTTGGATGCGCTGGGGAACGTTCTGGGGCTCAGGTTCGCTCCTGGCCAAGAGGACACACATCGCCAGCCCTCGGCCCCAGGAACTGGTAATTTTAAAAAGCATCCTCGAGCCCAAGATGTGCAGCCAGATTTGAGATCCCCTGTCCCCCTGTCCTGGAGTCCACCCTCCCAGTTCCTCAACCCCTCTCTATCTGATGTGGGCTTCAGACTCGTCTCTACACCCCTGTCCACTGTGCTGGACACCTCCCAGTGTGGCCTTCTGGAAACAGGGCCCCACAAAAGAAGCCTGCAGGCCAGGTGCATTTGGGTAGAGGTGAGCAGGGGAGCAGGTCAGAGACCTCCCATTCCCTCAGGGCAGTTAAGTGGATGAGCAAAGTCTAGGCCGCCCCCCCCGGGGCTGGGCACCCCACTGCAGCACTTGTACATGGCTGGTTCGCTGAACCTCAACTTGAGATAGGTCTTCTCAGTTTCACTTTGTGGCCCCTAAGTCTGGAAGGTACCATGATTACACCTGTCATCGGGTGTTGTCCACACAGACTCATGTAGGCAACAGACAGACCTGCCAACAGACAAGGCCATCCCGGGCTTGCGGGACCTTTGCTTCCTGGCATGGCGCTCTCGGGGGCAGCCGAGCGGGTGGTAAAGAGGGCGGCGCAGTGCCTGAGACACCATCCGGCCCTGGCCAGCTGGGTGGGGATCATTCTAGGTCTTCATCAGAGGGGCTCTCATGCCTGGCAAGCAGCACTGAACATCAGAGCTGCTGGTAGCAGTGAGGCGGAGGGCAAGTGGCCAGCCTCGGGCTTCTGCCTGGGGAGAGGGTTGGAGACCAAGCTGGAAGGCCTGCAGGGACCAGACACTGCCTGGGGTTGGCTGCAGTAACTCCTCCAAGGCAGGAAACAGGCTGCCTTCTCCCTGGGGGGGGATTACTTAGCTCATGATGGAGGACAGCTCGGGGGCTTCAAGACGGGACCACAGACCCACATTTGCATTGCCTAGCTCACCCCGGCACTACTGACATTTTGGGTGGCATCGCTTTTTGGGGTGGGGATGAGGGTGCTGCCCTGTGGTGCTGAATTTAGCAGCCTCTGTGCTACTAGGTCTCAGGAGCACACCCCTCTCTCTGCCCCTTAGCTGCGACAACCCCAAGTGTCTCCAGATAGAGCCACATGTCCCTGAGGGTGGGGAGAGGGGACAAAACTACCCCTGGTTGAGAAATCGGGTCCAGAAGAAGATGCTGAGGGCCAGAGCAGGCTAAGACACTTAGTGCAGGTGCTATAGCACCGGGCCACAGGATCCCTCCTTCTCAGCTGTTTAAAATGATTTCTAGACTTCTGCTGGGGAAAATGAGGACTGCCAGCCTTCAAGCATGAAATCTACTGCTCCCTGTTCTGATATTGGGGGCAGTGTTTTCTCCGGTCAGCACCTGCTGCTAGAAATAGCTGGCAGGAGAGGACTAAGGAGATAAAGTACAAAGTAACAACGTTTTGATTGAGAGGGGAAAAAAAAATACACCTTTCCCCCCCCCTGTGGCCAGTTACCCTAGGAAGCTTCTGCTTTCTCCTTGGCCACATGCAGAGAGAGGAAAGCAGGCTCTGAGCACAGAGGGAGCCGGGGTCATCCCTTTAATTAGGCCGAGCGGCCCAGCGAGGGGAGCGGACCTTGGCGGCTGAGACAGGGTGTCCGGCTTTGAGAGATGAGAGCCCACGGGCCCTTTAACACCGCGCTAAGCTGAAGGTTGATGACAAACCCCAGGGAATGCTTTTTGAATGCCAGCCAGGACCGGAGAGGAACTGATGATAAAGGGGAGAGTTCAGGAGAAACCAGAGAAGGGAAAACATTATTTCCTTTAAAAGCAAGCTTTATAGAGATAAACAACTTCTATGGATACAATATTAAGAATTCGAGTCTCTTTTAAAAAAGACAAAAAAAAAAAAAAAAAAAAAACCCTCCCTTAAAACCGCAGAGGGGGAAACTAGAAGCTTTGGAAATCAGAAAGATCTGGGTTTGAATTTTGGCTAATTATTAAGAGTCTTGCGTTTCTCAGCCTGTTTGAACCTCGGTCATCAAACGGCGACGGTGATTCTCAGAAAGTGAACATTAGACACAGAGAGGCCGCGGACAACAAAGGCAGTCCCCACCTTGACCTCCTCCTTTCCACCCTCACGAAAATCCTGCAAATGAAGCCTCCTGGTCCGAGCGGCGGCGTCACACTACCACCACCTGCTGGAGACAGGCCGAAATTGTCAGCATAATCGCCAAGGAGAGAAAAAAGTGCTCAAACTGTACCAGTTAGAATGGATGGACGGACTGTAAACATCCCAGCACCCGCTTACAGCACCCTCTCTGCCCCCGAGGGGATGCCTGGCCAGCCTCGGGTCAGCGCCCAGGACGGGAAAAACAGAGAGACGTGTGGGACGTACAACTAGCAGAGCTGAAACTTGTGTGTTTCATCTCTATGGTTACAACAGCCGTGCCAAAAAAAAAAAAAGTTCATAATGAGAAAAAGTCTTTAAAAACCTCAAAGGCTTCAGACTCAGGATCAATGGTCCAATAACAGATTCTGGTACATACTGGCTGGAAGGTGCATGATTCAACTGTTGGAGGGAGACACACATGTGCACACACGCCTTCACGGAGAAGACTGAGCACGGTGTGTGTACTTGGCACTGTCAGGGTGGCTGTCCGTGGGCCGGGGGTGGAGGCAGGTGGAGGCAGGGTCCCAGAGACGTGCTTTAGAGCCATTTGAAGCAATGCAATATTCACGGCGATGGCCAGCCAGGGCAGCAAAGATTAACTGTTGGAATGGAGCAATCGGGGGACGGGGTGGAGCCATCAAAACAACCTGACAGCCCAGGGGTGGGGGGAGCGTGGCTGCCACGGCAACAGCAACAGTTGAGGCCCTCGGCCCTGGGCTGGCACTGGGGGGACACACAGCACCGCCGGCCTGCCCGGCTCGCTGAGAGGCTCAGGACGCACACAGGACGCAGACGTCGGCGCACACCTTCTGCACAGGTGTGATGCATCGAAACACGCATTTTGCCTTGGAGCGAGATATGACAACCAAGCATCTACAAACGACCCCCGGGGGTCCCCTGCTACCCGCGGTACTGTGAACTCTCGGCTAACACTTCTAGAGAAAATTACCTACAGAGAAAAATGATTAATCCAAAGAAAGAAATTACAGGCTCCCAATAAGACTCACGGAAACTCTCAGCCAATAGTTGTTGCAGAGATAATTGTTCTGAATCTATCAATAAAGCTAAGCTGCCCCTTCATTGACTGCAAACAACAATTTCTTTCACCCAGGATTATAAGTTGGTGTTCACAGGCTCACTGCTGCCATTACGGTGATAAACAGTTTAAACCACAACAGGGTCTGACATGTAGATCAATTCTGCCTCCATAAAGAATCTACACAAGAGGTTCCAGGACAGGAATTTACAGCCACCAGTTTTTATTCCCTCTTGCTGCAAAAATTACTTCTGTCAAACACTTAGGAGAGTGAGGAAAAATGTAAAAAAATTAATTTTTCATGTACTGGCGGAGCAGCCTCTTCCAATGCAGAAGCTCAAGATGAATACGTTTCCGCATTTAAAAAATTATGCCGAGCAGCATGTGGTGCTTCGCCGAAGAGGGACCCAATCCTCCGCGCTGCTCGCAACCGGCAGACAGCAATTTGAAACCCTGAACTGAGCTGTCTGGATTTCCTCTAAGGGCAGATGCGGGTCTCATGTTAGCAACGCCAAATTATATTAGACATTTAATTTTAAACCTCAGGTACTTAATGTAAAACCTTACAACAGTAATAGTCATAAAGCAGTGGGGCATTCCATTTCACAGAATGGATTCTTCTTCTCCTCCTCCCTTAATTTAACCAGAACCTCTTGTTTTGTAGTTTTGCACGCTACAAAGTAATCTATCTAATTAGGAGTTGCTCACAGCTGCTTAAAAGAGAGAAGCCCCCAGGGTACCTGCGCCTTCGGAGGAGAAGCCTTTCAGAAGTTCTCTGGAGCCAAAGTCTTAATTTAGTGTGGACGAGGGGGCAGAGAAAAATTGACTCCCAATGTTTGTTGTTATTATGTCTTATAATAAAAGTGGATGACAATGGGAAGGCAAATTCACCAATTCAGGGGCATTTGGATTCAAAAGCTGCTTAGCTTCTCTCTGTCCCTGCTGCTAGCACAGTGTAAGCTTTTGTGACGCTGACATCCAGACCAGATACTCGGGGGAGGGGGGAGGAGAGGGGGCGAACAAAATAAAATGATTAAAAAAAGGAAAGAGGGTGGGATTTGTATCAACCGCAACTTGAGAAGAAAAGAAAAAAGCATGACAGAAAGCTCTTAATCATGTTTGTTTCTTTTGTGATTGTTTCCCGGCGCGGCAGGAAATGTTGATGTCCAAGTTGAGGTCTGGAAATCCATTCATAAATGCGTTTTCTTGAAGTCGCCTGTCAGATCCGATGGCCCCGACGTTCATTAAAAATTGCCGTGGCTCTGGCGACGTGATGGATCATGCAAGGCAGGGACGGCGCGCAGCAGCAGGAGCCAGGACGCTACGGTCACTGTAGGCGGGGACAGGGCTTCTCGACACCCAGGTGGACCAGCATATGGGGGGGGGGTGACCTGGAGCTCCCACCGAGCGAGTCCCGGTGGGCCTGGCTGGCTGCATTTCTAGCCAACTCCCGGGGCTGCCGAGGCCAGAGCGCTGGTTGTCAAACTTCAGCGTGCACATCGTCCCGCGCAGGGCTTGCGAACACGGGCTGCCGCGGCCTGGCCCTGAGCTTCAGATTCGGTGGGTCTGGGACGAGACTAGGAATGTGCACCTGCAACCAGCTCTGGGGGAGCAGGGGGGCGGGGGCGGGAGGCGGAGGTGGGGGGCGTTGGCGGCGGCGGGTCTGGGAAGCACCGACGTGTTCTCAAGGTTGCATCCGGGCCCTTACCGGAGTGGGACTTTGGACGAGCGACGTGTAGCGGCGTCTCTTCACCCGTCAGGTGGAGCTAACATCAGTATCGACTCCCTGAAGATGAAAGGAGATCTTCCACACGAGGCCCTCCGTAAATAGCTCCCGTTACTGTTACTGCTGCTGTTTCTCTTTTCAACCTCCCCTGGTTGTGACGTGCAGTCAACCCTCAGAAAACAGAGGCATAAAGAAGGATCGTGCAAGAGCGTAGGAATCCTCCTCCTGTCCAGCGTCCCGCTGTCTTTCCGGATCTTTGCTACTTAAATAATGCCAGCTCTGAGCCTTAAAATTAAGATGCGAGTTATTAATTTTGCCGTTCAGACCTCTTGGTCCTCTTCCGGTCCCGCCTGCACCCATTCTGCTGACACAGAGCTCCCACTGGCCCCTTCGCGTCACGGCGGCTCTGCGGCTGCTGCATTTCCCCTTTCCCTCCTCCCTGAGCCCTTTCCAAACTGCCTCAGTGCTTATAATAACTTCCTCTTGCGGTTTGGCACCCAAAAACCCCAACTGGTCTTAAGCGCTGCTCAAGTTTGATTCTCTCTGAGCGGCTCTCCTTGTCTGACTGTCCCTAAACCACGGGGGCTCTCCCGCAAGTTCCCCGTCCACGGCCCACGGCGGGGTGACTCAGGGCCAGACGGGAGCTCCTCACCTCCCGTGTTCGGGGTCCAGGCTCTGTGGCCTCAGGGAGCCTGACTAGTCTTTACTGAACGTGCTGTTGGAATGAAGAATGGACGTGAACAGATGAGAAACCACTTTATCGATATAAAACAGCATTCATGTAGGCAAGCTTGGTCTCTTAGAGGAACTTTCTAAATGTGTGCGCAGGAACCAGTGCGATCATCTTCTGAGGAATGCCACTTCCAAGCAAACGGAGGGGCTGGAAATAACGGAGTCCTGCGCTCTGGTGCTGTGAAGCACCCACTGCACACACACCCAGCCAGACGCAAAGACCTGCGACCCAGGGTGGGGAGTTACCTGGTGAGTCTTAGTCACAGGGATAACTGTGCAGGTTTGCATAGAACGGACTTAGATGAGTATACCGTTTCCCATGCCTTTTCTAGAAAATATATATATATTTTTAAAGTAGGTTCCGTACCCAGCGTGAAGCCCAACGTGGGGCTTGTACTCAGGAGCCTGGGATCAAGCTCTGAGCTGAGATCAAGTGCCAGATGCTTAACCAACTGAGCCACCCAGGTGCCCCTATAAGTAAAGGGGGGCAAAGATCGGAGGTGATGGTCTCTCTCTGGAACTTGCTCTTTTATCCCCCTTCTCCCCAAATAGAACTCCCACAGCACCTCAGGAGCAGAACTCAAACGCTGTCACTCAGGCCGTGCTGGGGGCTCCTCAACGCAGAGGAGGAAAGTTCTAGAAGGTCCCTGCTGGACAAGGCAGGGCCAAGGGGGGTGTGCCTAGCAGGCTCTGGAAACCCCTCTGCAGAAAGGCAGCGATGGAGTAAACCCAGCGGGCTAGTGATACCGACCGAAAACATCACCTCCATTCAAAGCATCTGATGATGCGGTAATTAGGTGAACTGCTTGCTCCTCCTAAGAAAACCAAGTCGCTGTGAGGACAGCAGCAGACACTGAGCTACAGAGGCCTCGGGCCAGGTGCTGGGCTCACACCTAAACCCCACGAGGGAGGGAAGCACGCCCGTTCCTCAGATGAGACAGGCTCGTGGAGGGAGGATGGTGGCGATGCTCTGAGAACAGGCCGTGTGATGGGAAGTCCCTTCCGGGGCAGGGGACGGCGGTGAGCACTCAGACGTCACAATTCCAAGGGACCAAACTCCAGGTGCTTCGTCTTCGGTGAGTCCGACCCCCTCCCCTGGGGTTCTCAGGGCATCACAGACATCTGCTGCCTCCCACGTGTCTTCCCCTGGGTGAGGAAGGAGCACCGGGCCGCGCCACAAGCTCTCCCAGACCCACGCTGCTCCTCAGACTCCGTTTCTCCTCCGCACCTTAGTCTGGAGATGTCCGTACTGAGAGCCTTCACTTGGCAGGTCTGCCAGAGGGAGGCGAGTAACTAGAAATAAGGATTATGTTTACCCAAAGCAAACGTCCTGCTGTAGCAGCTGGTAGGTCTATAGGGAAGACCTGATGCTGAATCTTTTAATTAGAACAAATTATGCTAAAATTACTTTAAAACCCTGCCTGATGGATGACATACAACAGTGGGAATTCCGTTAAATACCGGTGAACAGGCCATAGACAAGATGCCACAGGCAAAGCTGCAAAGCCAGCGCAGCCTCGAAAGTCCGTAATTCATGATTCCACACAAACATCAAGACAGCTCCCGACGTCCACACTCATCTCCCAAAAAGCTGCCCACACTCACCGAAAAAAAATAAAAATAAAAATAAAAAAAATAAAGAGGTGGGTGGCAGGGGAACTCTCCAAAATGTAGAGGGTACATCAGGAATTTGGGGAAAATAAGGAGCATGAATGATGTGTTTTCCTTTCATGAAAAAACACACATACCCCAAGCCCTGGCGATGTGAAGTGTGCAGCGGTGGTGGAAGCGTGGCCCGGGTCCCACAGGAAAGCGTGACCCCAACGTGGGTTCTGCATTATTGCTCGCCTCCTGTCACGGGACCGTGGGAAAGCCACTCTGCCCCGTGTGCAGCCTCACTCCCCAAATCTGACAGGCCACCTGCTCCTCCCTGACCAACAGGAACACGTGGGACGGTGTGCGTGAGACCTCGGTCAAGGACCAAATGCTCCTGCACGGATCAAAGGGGACACGCGCACCGCTCACGCGGCCGCCCCACGGGGCCTGCACTCGGGGCGCCGCACCCGGCCCCTGGCTCACACCGAGGACCGTGGGGGGCCGCGGGTCCGTGGGGCTGCGCCCTCTCTTACCACTGCTGATGGCCGAGTTTGCAATGACCGTAGCCTCACTCCACTGGTCGGCACTGGAGACTGAGTAGGAGCGCTGCTGCATGCCATCCGGCCGGCCGCTGAAGGAGCCCAGGCTGACGCCGCTCGCCATCTGAGACCCAGACGCACTAGTGACATTCCCTAGGAATAAACAAGTCAGGTGAACACCACCTCGGACTGCAGACCCCAGAAGCCAGCACGACTTAGTCTAGAGGCCCAAGTGCTTGCACACGGTGGGTCGTAGCACCGGGAGCAGCTGGCGTCCTGCCCCAGTGGAAGATGGAAGATCCGGGAGGACAGACACGGTGCAGCAGATCTCCGGGGGCCTGGAAGCGCACTGCCAAGGGCCCTAACCGCACAACACGATCCTGAACGAAGACGGCCACGCAACGCCGCCTCTGGGTGGAGCAGAGGTGAAGACCAAGACCCACTTCTGGGAGAAGCCGCGGACCCGCAGGCCGGCGAGACGGACCCTACAGGGGCCCCCGCCGTGCCAACGTACCAACGGAAGTGACGATGACCACGGATGGCAGCCAGCTGCCTGGTGCCCGAGACGACGTTCACGGTGAAGCTATAGTTTACGATCAGCGCGGATCAAAGCTGCGAGACGGGACATCGGAGGAAACGCAGGCTTAACCCAGGTACGTGTACCCTTACCCCCAAGGAGGCCAAGCAGGGCGACACAGCCGAAGCCACGCGCGACCACACGGGGCGGCGAAGGACGGAGATACGGTCCGAAGCTCAACATCGGAATGAACGATTTTCGTCTCACGCCAATTTCAGACCTAAAAGCATGGATCCAGCGCCCGTCTGAAGCCCGGCCCGTCATACCTTGTGCAAGTGAATTGATTTGTTGGATGCGGATCTTCAGAGATACCAGGTTGGTTTGGTTTTGAACTCTCCTCTGATTATTTTAGTTTGGAACCAATTAAGTTCTAAACTGTTTTAATAGAAGGCTTTCCTAGCACAAGGTTTTACGTGCAGAGACGGGATCCGCGGCTTCCGCATCTGACCAATTACCAGAATTATCCATGGAGCTTTTTAAAAATAGAGGCTTCAAAATATTTGTATTTTGATTCCGAAGGCCTGGGGCGGAGTGGGGGCGCGGCGCTTAAGAGAATACACACTTTCCACGTCACTGTGGTGGTCCTGGGGGGCCGCCAGAGGTAGGGAGCAGGACTCCGCTACGAATAACCCACCTGACCGTGTCCCGTGGAGCACGGGCAGGTCACAAACTCACCTACTGAAATGTGTATGTGAGCGATGCAACAAACAAGCGGCCAATGGAGATGAGTGATTTTGCTTCAAAAAATATATTTCTATTTTAACAAATGCTACCGATTTTTTCTTTTCTTTTTTTTTTTAATGCTACCGATTTTATGCTGTTACTTGACCCGGGCACACTTCGAATGTCATGAGCAGCTCTTTCTAGGGAGGCCTATCCGATTCCAGAAAAAAAGCCAGAAGAGTGACACCTCGGGAACTATAGAGTAGGAGGAGGACACAGATCCTCCTAAGAGTGGTTCTCAGATCAACGGCAGCAGCATCGCCCGAGAGCATGTTAGGGATGCAGACCCCCAGGCCCCACTCGCCTTCACCCCTGCTTTTCCAGAAGATGCTCAGGTAACGTGCGTGCACGTGAAATTCTGAGTGCACCTGCCAAAGCTCAGACACCAGAGAGGACTACGAACATGGAACAGCAGCTATGACTGGAGCTCTTCACCACCCCGGACTCCTGATGGCAAACATGCCTGAGGGAAGCACGCAGGACTGCAGGTCAGGAGCCTGGGTCTTGGCTCCTCTGTCTACAGCTGCAGCGTCTTGAGCCAGTTTAACCATCTCCCTCCTAGGACCGAGGTGCTGATATTCGGGCACGCTCAGGCCCTAAAATCCTGGAAGCACACATGGCCTGAATGACAGAGCTGGCTGGCATTCCCAGAGCCCCCCGGAGGCCTGGGAGGACGGCCGGGCATCTGGCAGTAAGGGACACAGCTCAGGCTCCTCGGGGACCCTCTATGTTTAGGGCATCCTAAAGCTGTTTCCTGGATGGGCTTCTCCTCCGCCAGGCCCCTATTACAACAGGGGCTCAGACCACTGCAGGGCAGCATCTGGGGAGCGGATGAGTGCTCCCACCGGGAAGCTCAGTGTGGGTCCCCCCTGCAGCCTGTGTCCGTACCTGTGTCTTCCTGCTGCCTTCCTGCCACATACTTCCTCTGTCCTGCTCTCCTGGGGGGGTGCCCACTGGGGCTGCAGCCGCGGGCTTCTCGTCGGGCTCCACCATGGGCAGCAGGTGTGTGAGAGGGGCGTGAAATGGGTTGTGTGTTCCCAGGCTCCCTCCATGAGCAGTTACCTGGGGCTGGCTGTCCCCGGGGCTGGCTGGGAGACCCCTCCCCTTGCCCCACGGGGCCCACGCTGGACTCTGTGCCACTTCTGCTCGCCCTGGGGCTCACATCCCCTGACCCTGGGCCCGCCCTTCCCGGTGCAGATCCTGATCTCACACACCTACACTCAGAGCCACGCTGGGGGCCAGGCTCCCCTCCTCCGGAGCCCCAAAGCCACTTGTACTTTCATCACATGAATTCTCAGCACACAAGGGCTTCGGGGCCTTGCTAATATTTTTATGGTAGCAGAAAAGAGAAAGATGGAAAAAGGTCAGAGAGAACGAGAAGATCCACAGAAGTTGTGACCCCACTGCCGAGCCAGCCCGCGGGCACACCTGCCGTTTGGCAAAAACATCAAGGAGATCATTCATGTCCTCCTTTCGTGCCCAACCCCACCTGTGACAAGTCACCATCAAGTGGGCTCTGTCCACAAAAGCTCATCTTACACCAGCTCTAGGTACACAGGCCAAAAGCACCTGAAGATCCCAAGACACCCTCACTGTCTCTGCCTTTGGGCCGATGATGACAGGACGACACGACGACACTTGAGCCCGCTGCGCAGCTTCCCTTTGAGCGTGGCTCCCGGAGGACGACCAGCCTAAAAACCTCCTGATACACTTCCTTGAGAAAAGGCAGAGGGAAGTTGCCAAGTGCACCTGTCCCCGACTACGTGAGGCACAATCCCAGGGGCACCCACAAGCACACGGCACAGCCACGTCGGTCTGAACTCGGACTGGAGCGTGTGCAACGTTCTAATGGAGGTTACCGGACAAAGCGCTCATCTTAGGTGGACAAACTCTCCATCTCCAGGACAAACAGCCACTGTGGAAAGAGAGTAGGTTCCCTGAAACGTTCACACTGAAGCAAATCTACGTGCCGGTGGTGGTCATGGGTCTGCAGCTGGTCCCCTGGTTCTTAAACTTCTAGCTCTGGGTCAAAGGAAATTTTAAGCACAAGTTCAATATATAAAGCTGCTGGGGGAGCAGGTCTGGGGTTTGGCTCCTGAGGGGATCCCCCAGCTGGGCCGTGTGGCGTGAAGAACCTCCTGGCCAGACTGTGTGCTCCTGGTGTCGGACGTGGAACTAGTGCAAGACCCAAAACAGCGGTGAGGGCTTCTTCGGAGAGCCGAGCCTGAGGGCCGTCCAGCGTGTGAGGCTCTCCTCATCCCAACCACGCTCAACCCCCACCCGTGGACTCACGATAAACTATATGACTGAGCTCTGGCCACGTGAATGTGTGTATATGGACACACGGTCCCAAAAATAAAATTTTAAAAAAGATCCGTAGACTTGCGGCCTGGAGTCTGGGTTGCGCTCAGAGATGCCTTTCTGCTTAGTAGTCAATGGTCTCTCTTTTAAGGTAGAATTTGGGAGATGTCTTCCTAAAAATCTGTGGTTTCTGGCATCATTTGAAAAATAGGAGTATCTGGCAGCAGTGGGCATGTGTCTGCATGCTCTGCATCGGCGGTGCGGCAGCCAGGGCACAGGCCCGCCTGTCTGCCCGGGGCCTGACCTTTGCTAACTGCGGGTTACAAAATCTTTCAAAAATATGCATAAGAAGAACTTCGTTTCAGAAGTAAAACGTATCTGGTTTTCTCGCAGGAGAACAAATCTCGCTTTAGTATATATTCTATTTTGACGTCAGTTATGACTCTCCTAAATATAAGAGATCAGTAAGAGATCCACTAACTGCAGCGTAACAAAATAAAGTTATGAAGGGCAAAAAAATCCTGTTTTTGCCCTAAAACAGATAGCTCCAGGATCCACACAAATAGGCACTTGCCTTGAAATGTAAACACACGAAGACGCAGGCTTTAGCTCTGAGGCAAACCAGTGGTCCACGGATGCGGCCACGGCCCCGTGAAAGCAGTCTCACTGGCGGGCGGTGGCCCGTGGAGCATCTCGCTCCGAGTGAGAGCCGTCCCGGCCCAGTGGTCACACTCGGGGGCATTTCTACTTGCTCTGAGTGAATCCATTAGTCAAAGAAACCAACAGCCCCCCAAATGTTTCACGAATATCTTAAATAATGATATAGATTTAAAATCTAAATACGGTATTTTATGTCAATCTCGGATGCTTATTTTTCAACACACACACACGGCGCCCAACAAGGCTAATGCACAACTGCATTTCTGTTCCTGAATAGATGTCACTAACTGTCACCGGTCAGGCAAGGCCCCTGCTTTGTAGACTGTATATGTACGCGTCCAGCAGCATTTGGCCTACGTGTTACCACACGGCGTCGTTCTCACTGCTTTTTTCTTTTTTATAGATTTTATTTATTTTTTTGAAAGAGAGAGAATGAGCAGGGGGAAGGGCAGAGGGAGAGGGAAAAGCAGACTCCTTACTGAGCTGGGAGCCCCACGCGGGACTCGAGGGGACCCTCGAGATCGTGACCCCGAGATCATGACCTGAGTCGAATGCAGACGCTTCACTGACTGACCACCCCAGGCACCCCTAACTGCTTCTGCAAATACCTCTGAAGCAGGTAAGGAAGAGGCTAACCTTAAAGTCACTTTATTTCCTCTCCAGGTACTCTAGGGCCGTGTCTGCCAATGAACGGCAATTCATTTCACATTAACAAGTTATTAATTAAGGCTGTGGATCCGGGGTTCACGTCTGGGAAAGAAGCCCACGACTCGATCTGGCTTTCTGGCTGCCAGGGATCAGAAGGCCAAGACCAGCTGAGATACAGGGTGGTGGGGGGTGGAGGGGGTGGCCGGGGGTGTTGAACACCGGGGGCCGTGCCCGGACAGCGGGGTGAAGGGCTCCGGCAGGTGCCCACCTGAACACATGTGCGTCCTGCGGAATTTCATTCGTGTGGCTGAGAAACAAGATAGCACACCGAGGTCTAGCAGCCTGGGGGAGAACGCAGCACACGGGCGGAAACCACTTTCTTTGTAGGCATGCCCGTCTCCTAGAGAAGAGATTCCAAAAGCTGGATCGAAGGTCCTCTCTCTCGGGGATGAGGAGGAAAGTCTAAGACTTGATCCCACCTCATTAAGCTCTACGCCGGGGTCAACAGACAGGAGGGAAACTGATGGGACACCCCTCGACCCCCACCCCCCACCCACTGTGGGGCCTGAGGACCAGAGCCGCAACCCCCCGGAGGGTGGGGAGAGGGGAACCTTCTGTTCTTTCCTGCCCTTCCTCCTCCTCCTCCCCACCTCCCACTCCCTGTGCCCCTACCGGAATCCCCACCGCACCCTATTGCATCTAGGCTGCTCCTCGGATCTTGTGTTTCTTCATGTCGTGTGGCCCAAGCAACGCCACCAGCACCCTTTTGTTCCGGATGGCCTTTTTAGGGATGTCTGTATGGTAAATAGGCTTGGATGATAGAGAGAAAGCTCTTCCTCCACAGGAGGGCAGATCTGTTTACGGTCGCCTTCCGTGGCGCTGGTCAGGTAGGCTTGTGTGCGTTCCATCAGAGAAGACTGAGGTTCCCTAAACTCGGGTTCCTTCTCTGTGATGCAACCCACTGTGCACTGGTGTTCCCTGGCCCTTGGTGGAACAGGTGCATGACAAGGGTGACACTCTGGCCACTGTACTACAGCTGTGATAACCTCCCATGAGTCCTGAAACCAGGACTCCCGTCATCTAGGACACCAGCAGGCTGGCCCGTTACCTTGCTAGCAGGTGCCTGCCGCCTCCTCTAACCCTGACCTCCTGGGCCACCCAGTCTCCCCACACTGAACCCCTGGGCACAGGGACGGAAACCAGAGTCTGTGCCCTGCAGGGAGCTACCGGGAGGTGCAGAAGGTTTCGGACAAGCCCACGTGTGGCCAAAACACAAGGCTGAGGACACAAGAGCCATGAGAAGGTACGAGGGGCAGGAGAGAACCCCTGGAAGGTTCAGGACAGACTTCACGGAACACCGCAGATTTCTTTCAGATTTTGGACACGGAGGCCCCTCCCTCCAGAACAGTATGGAAAGAGGAGTCTCACGCCGTCCCAGGACAACCCAAACCCTCTTCTGACTGACTCTCCTGACTGTTTACTCAATGGTCCAACAGGAGTCTCTCTCTCTCTCTCTCTTTCTCTCTCTCTTTCACCAGCGCCAGAAAGCCCGGGCCAGGATGCAAACAGCAGCATTCCTCGCTGCGGCCCCAGACCAGAAACGGCTGGATGTCTGTCGACCACGGGCGCCCCGTGGGATGTCCTCACGGTGGAATCCCACACACCAGGAAGGACGGGTAAATGCCGACGTGGCCACAACAGGAGGGACTTCACAGACCGGGTGCGCAGAAAGACCAAGCCAGGCACCACCCGCTGTGAGCTCACCCAATGGTTCACACCCAACAGGAGTGAGAAATCTGATGGTGAGCACCTTCATGGGGGGGTGTGCACGTGCGTGTGCATGTGTGTGTGTGTGTGTGTGCGCGCGGGCAGCAGGGACAGGGGCAGGGGGTGCCACGGGGCCTTCTGGGCTGGCGGCCACCTGCTGCTTCCTGACCGGAGTACTGGCCACCTGTATACGAGAGTTGTATACAACTTATCCCACCCACCCACCCACCAAAAAAGCTAAAAAGGAGGCCATGTGAATAGCTCGTGAATACAGAGGCCCAGTTCAGCAAGTAGGAGAGACGGAGGTGAGTGGGGCGAGGGCACAGGTGCACCAGCATTAAGTCTCAAAGAGGGACCCAGCCCTCTGTGCCTTGAGATGCAGCTTCCATGGGGGGTGGGTGGGGGGCAGGAAAAAACCTCTTTGCGATCTGTCTCCAAATCTCTTCCCCGGATAGTATCTGCATTACCAGGAAACACATGGGGGACTACCTGGCCCGTTCTGAACTCAGAAAGAGTGTTTCCTCAAATACCCCGACTCCGACTCCGGATCAGCTGGCTGCCCGCCTTGATTAGCGGGGGGCAGCGGCATTACCATGCTAATCCACGGAGTCCCAGCGCCATCTCCTTGATATGGATATGTGTGTGCTTACGGCCGCCCTGATTAGCGCCAGCTTCCATGTGTCAAAAGCGCCAGATTCTTCCCAAGGAATAATTTTAGCTTTACTTATGCCCCTAAAGTGTAAGAGTTGATTTGAAAAGGTACTTACCTCCACCATATGCTATTTTTCTTAAAACAATTTGCATTTCAAAGTGACTATGGCATTTATATCTGAATGAATATCAGTATGTTGCCTGAACTGATCTCAAACGAGCATGAAAAAGATGCTGGTTTTCTATTGAACGCGAATGTTTTCATCCACCAAATGACATCAAAGACCGAGTTCCCGCTTTTAAGCTATAGGCTTATTACATAAAAAATAGCTTGCTCTGGTTTTTAAAAACATACTCTGAAATAAGGCTTTTCAAAGCATTCAAGTAAAGATTCGTCAACAATCCTTTCTTTTAAAATACGAAATTTCGCTCACTGCCCGCTCCGTTTTGGTTCATCATCACAAACAGAGCTCGGCCTTCTCAAAGACTCGGAGTAGAAAAGGAATAGTTGGCATTTGGACGACTGGTTAAGTAGCTTAAAAAGGAGCAGCAGCGCTTGGCAATGGGTGACAGACCGAAGTTTCCTGTGACTCGCGCGAGGCGGGCGCAACCCAGAGGGTTTACGAGGACAGCACAGACGTTGGTTTCCGTTGAGCAATCTTACACCTTTTTAAAAAACAAATCGTAATTCCCACACAGGGTTGGTAGGAGCTCCCCCTGCCCCCAGGGGGAACCTCCAGGGGAGGCCTCCCCCTTAGAAACCCACGGAGACCACTCTTGGGGGTCGATCCTCATTCCTCCGGGGCCTCCGATGTTAGAGAAGTTTGGGGCGCGAGGCGGCCTCACAACCTCCCGGAGCACAGCCCCCCGCTGAGCACGCAAAGGGAGGCCGGTCTGCTGGAATCAGAGAGGGGCGACGGAGGCTACTCTAACGGCCACACCACTTCAAAATAGGCCTTCGCCATCTGTTCGTCCTCTAATTATAAACCCAAAAAGAATATAATTCACAACACTACCATAAAAAGTGAGATAGGGATGATTTAAGTGCCCATGAGCAGGGCCGTTCGCCGCACTATTTGCATTGGAAATCTGCCCTCCTTTTTGGCAACCAGGACTTCAGGCTAAGAGGATTTTTTCCAAGGACACATTCGGTATCTTAAAGATGTAGGCGTCCGGGATTCTGCGCTGGGGTAAAATGACACTTGTTTCGTTATCGAGTGCTTTCAACACACCCACTATGGAGGCAGGGATCGCAGGCTTCTCAGACGGCGACGGATCCCTTTGTTGTGACAGGTCTTCCACACGTGCTTACCAGGGAAGAGAGAGGACGTATGGAGTCCAGACCCGGCGCTAACAGAGGATGCGATCGCTACTACACACAACAGCGTGGCCATGCTCAGAACTACAGTCCCAGAACCAGTTTCCTCTTATTTCCTAAAATGCAGAAATAGATCACTTTGTTCAGATTTCTCCCTGTTCTGATTATGATGCCAAGGGTGGGGGGGGGGGGAGAGGAGGAAAAACAATGAATCTTTTTTTTTTTTTTTTTGTGGTACAAATGTCTTTAAAACTTACCTTGCACGAAGGATGTAAATTAGAAATCTTCCCAAAATCTCAAGTAACAGATCAACTCGTTATTGGACGTGAGCGTCAATTTTTCTTAGCGATGGCCACAGAAATGACGTGATTTTTATATTACACGTCTTTCTTATGACTTCCTAACCATCTTCACACTTATTCCATAATCTTCATGATCATTTTACATGCACAACATCTCACTGATTTAATGCAGACCATATTTTATACTGCTATTTTCTTACCTTTGGATAGTTTCGTTTCCAATTCCTCATCAGTGTAAACAACACTGCAGAGGACATCTTCTATTTAGACTTTTCCTTAGGATAAAAATCCCAGGAGCGTCATTCCCGAGTCAAACAGCATTAGCATCTTTCTGACTTGTGATGTTGGTCGCTGATTTTTCTCAGGCCGTTGGCCGAAAGAAGATGGAACCGGGCATCTTGAAAACAATTCAGTTCATGGTTTATAAAATGGATGGAACACTAATGATGATGACAATAATACGCCCCATGTGGCTGATTGATATAAACATCAAATTGTATAAAGCGCTTTGTAAACCGCAAAGCCTTTGTGGGTATTAGCTGTTATTAATTTCACCAAGGGTGAGTTTTCCTTTGCTCTACAGTTTGTTTTCTAATAAAAGCTTAAGATGGTGATACTGCTAATTTTGTTGGCCTTTAAAATCTCCAAGGTCTGACTGTCTCCCTTATGTTTTTCTCGTGATGAGGTCTCGTGTGCCCCCTGTGCACGTCTGCATTGTGGCAGTCATGGTGATGATGCACGCTCTCGAAGGTTTCCTGAGCACCTACTGCACCGACCAGTAGGCTAGCGCTGGGACGATGTGAGGACACTCCTACCACTCCAGGTCTTCCAAAATACCCAATGTGTTACGACCAGTTCTGCCCAAACTGTCAGAGGCACAATTTATAAAAGGAAAGAAGGAAATGAAATCATGAGCTTGGGACATGGTGCCAGCGGTGGATGAATGGTGTAACCAGATGGCGAGGAAAGGATGGCGAGCCGGGGAACCCGTGGGCCGGCTCACACCCTGCTGCCGGGCTGCTGCTGCTGCATCCTGAGGATGGATGTTATTTGGTATTTGGGACAATTCAAGATGAAAATAGTAAGCACGTCAGAAGGTGGGCTTTCACTGAAGTGATTATATTTAGAGATCAGTCTAAATATTTATTCCGAAGACAGAGTCTGTTTCCCAGTTACTGTGAAAACAATGCCTGCTCTCTGCATCTTGGCCACTTCCACCTGCTTCAGGAACACTTGCTACTGCAGACTCAGAGGCGCTTCCTCACCCAGGGCGTTCACCGAGCTTGTGTGGCCACGACCCGCTACGTATGCGGGTCACACAGACGAGCGTTATGCGCAATGCTCGATAATGAGGTACATTACACGAAAAGGAAAATAAAACGAAGGGTTTTCTTTAAAGCCACAAAATATGATTACAACGCTCACGTAGTAACGTCGTGTACAACACAGAGCCCGAGGCGTCCACAGCTTGGTCCACTATACTCGCAACAACTACAACCAACGTGGTTTCTTCCTTTGCTATGGACGACATGATACACACAATAGGTGTTTTGCCCAAAATCCATCTTGAGAGCAAGGTTTCTCTGGCTGTCAGCACATTTACTATCCCTTCAGGGAGGAGACCGCCGTGGTCATGGGGGCCTACGCTAAGAAGAGCTCACTTCTCTCTCTCTGTTCTGGGCCCATGAGGTCAACTCTTACAGAGAAACTACAGTCGTGGTGTGGACGTGGGCTGCTTGACTGTGGTCAGGATGGGCCTGGCTTTCACCACTCACCAGGAATATTCCAGAAAGACAAGTGTTCTCTATACTAACAGTAACTACCAAACGCTGGGCCACAAGGTTCAGACACGCAAATGCCAGGGCTACTCTGAAAATTCTCTGCCAGCGTGGGGACGGGAATGCAGCAAGGAGGCCAATCGTGGGCTTGACTCTAGCACACAACGGCTTTCTCGAGCCCCAGGCCAGCACTCAGCCACCCTCCTGAGGGCCGAGGTCCTTCTCAGGGCCTGTCTCTGCTCTAGCTCTTCCTGTGCCGACCACTTGCTGGTCCTGAAAGCATCATGAGAACGGCTGAAACACTGCTCTTCACTGAGCACACGTTTCTGAAAGGGGGCAAAGAGTTTCTAATGCAACTTTTATTTCCTTATGGGGATATGTGTCCCCATGGCGATGGACAGTGCAGGGTCCCTAGTGTTTTTAACTGAAATCATCAATGGGGCACCTGGGTGGCTCAGTCGGTGAGGCATCTGCCTTTGGCTCAGGTCATGATCTCGGAGTCCTGGGTTCGAGTCCCGCATCGGCATCGGGCTCCCTGCTTGGCGGGGAGCCTGCTTCTCTCTCTCCCTCGGCCTGTCCCCCTGCTCGTGCTCTCTCTCCGACAAATAAATACAATCTTTAAAATAAAATAAGCTGAGATCATCCGGATCAAGGTGTTTTTTTGCCAGTCCTTACAGAAAAGAACACTGCCCCTTAGAGTTCTGGTAACTGAAGGAGGTTTCCTTAAACTGGAGAGTGTGCTTCTGTCTGACGCCTGAACTACCCCCCAGGGGTCCTGCCCACACGGTGCTACGTCACAGGAAAGCGAAGAGCACTTCCCCTCAGTGGTTTCCCTTCCACGTCACTTGGTGGGCGACGCTCAGCAGTAATGACTTAATGATAAAATAACCGTGAGGTCACGAAACCAGGAAGACAAGTTAACGGTCTACACCTCAAAGAGCTCGCGGTTTCATGACGGAAGCGACGGAATGGACACTTGCCTACACGTCAGCGGGACAAACGTATCCACGCGGAAAGAGCGGGCAGCAAGGATGCGCTTCTCACAAAAGCTGAAGGTGCTGAAACTCCTCTAAAGAACCGTAACTTTGGGGCCTCCTGGTTTCAGACGCAGCCAACGATCTGACGTCTGGGTCCGAGCAAACCCCCCGCCCCCAAACAATGGGTTGCGAAATAGCCACCCGACGGCCCCGGTGAAGCCCGGTCCCCGGAAGCTGATGAGCACGGGATACGGGGTTCTGGCTTGTCTCTGAGCAAACCCATCCTCTTCCAGCCAGGCTTCCATTCGCGAGCGTCCGACCGGGCGGCGGCACCCAACGTACGAACCGGAGGCTTGACGTCGCGAACCAGGTCCCGAGTGCGCGACGGGAAGGGGTGACCGAGGCAGAAAGGCGCCCCCTCCTCCCCGGGGGGTCCCCGCCACGGGGCCCACGACCCGGGAGACGCACGTGAGCCCCACGCCTCGCCCCGGCGCCCGGCCCAGGCCCAGGCCCAGGCCCGGCGGCCTCCCCGCGCTCTCCAGACCATTTGAAACTAAACAAAGAAAAACTTTGTTTCTAGGAGACAACAGCGGATCCGGGTTGGATGTCGCCGCTATTTATTTATTTATTTTTTAATAGCTATTACCACTGTAACAGCAGCTTAGCGGCTCGGCGTCTGCAGTGTGAGCAGTTTTGATAAACAGCCTCTGCGGGCCACACAACGGGGATAATGTATCCTTAAGTACCGCCAATGAGCTGCCATTCTGCACAGCCAATTACTTCTGTGCGTCTGTCACTCAAAGGAAAAATGGCTGAGCCCATTAGATCAAACCTTTGTCACTGTTCCTAATGCACTCTTAGGCCTCATTAATCTCCGGGAGCAGCAACAGAGCCGTCGGTGTCTCATTGCCCCCCCCCGAACAGGCCCACGTGAAGCCTCTCATCTCTCCCCCAAGTGCACGGCGTTAATCAAGCTCTCCTTATTACCCCAGTCCCTGTCACGGCGGAGAGCGCGCTCCCTCTTAAATGCTCTCATTATGACCCATCTTTAGAGCCGGCTAAGTGGAAAAAAAGAGAGAGGGAGAGAGGGAGAAAGAGGACGGGAGAGAAAGAGGAGAGGAAAAAGCAAGTCCGATCACATTAATATTCATGACAATAATTAGTATTCTAGGTCACTGAATATTCATGCTATTAGTTTGGTTTTTTATGGGTTTGCTGGATGTCCTGATTACTGAAGTGTGGAGGCAAACAGCATGGTTGAGACTTTAGATGTCGACGGCGGTTCAATACTCCAAACACATCGAGATCCCCGCCCCCCACCCCCCTGGAAAATCAGCCTCAACCCTCCCGGCGGCTTTAATATTTTGAAACCGCTGGGGGCCCGGAGCGGAGGGAGGGAGAGGGGGGCGCGGGCGAGGTTTCCCGCTACAAAGGCCCACGCGTCGCTCTGCTTGGGATAAAAACACCGTCACCGGGCCAAATGCCCAACAAAGGCACACTCGCGGGGCAGGGAGGTATCGGGCATCTCGGAACAGAATGTGGCAGTTTGGGAATAGAGATGGGGGTGGGAGGGGGGGCACGGAACGGGAGCCCCGTGCCCACGGACACCCCGGGAAGTCCTGCAGAGCATCTCTGCCCGCCGCTCCCAGCATCGCAGAGGGAATGCTGTTGGGGGGGGGGGATGTGCACGGGCTTATTGTGTCCAACCCACGATGGCTGCACACGGGCGACAGAAACAACAGTGCCTGGCATTAAACAAATCTATGCAAAATTTCTGTCCGTTCTGAAGCTCCTGCTTCCTTCTGTTCACCAGTGACAAGCACCACGATAACCATGGGGCCCCACAGTGTCCTGGAGACTCGCCCTGGGCCACACCCCCAAGAGCCACGGCAGGTGCATCTTCCCACCGTAACGGTGAGGAAGTGGATGTTCACAGGGACACCCGCACGAGGTCCTAGGACGGGCAAGGTGGGATGCAATGTGGGGTTTCTGCCTCCCAAGGCCCTACTGTGGATCATCACTGTTTTCCTGTTGTCTACCTAAACGTCAGAGTAACGTTCAGACCTGACACGACTCTGTTCCATCGCACGTGGATACAATTCTATCCAACCAGCTTGGCTAAAAACTCACATCAGAAGATATTTTTGGCCACGTGACTGCCTTCCCTGGAAGTATGCCTGAAGTCCCCATCGGGCGGATTCTCCAAAAGGTGGCTTCTGGTGAGGATGGCGACGTAGGTTCCAAGCCGCAGTGGTGGGAACGGCAGATACTGGACATCCTGAGCGAGCGGACTTGGAAGAGAGAGACGTGATGGGGAAAGGGGATTTGAGCAGACCTCAATAAATGTCTTCTGGAGTCTTATTCTTCCTCTTTTTTGCTGGAGTAGATGCTTAAGCAAATTTTTCAAAAAGTCATTTGTTTCTGTATCCTTGTACGTCATTTAAAAAAAATTTTTTTTTTCTACTTTCACACAGTATTGATGGTTTGGCCCCACATTGACGTCTAGGTTCAAAATGACTTGTCCTTAGAAAGGAATTCTTCCATTGTCTCTTAGCCTGTGGTGTTTGCTCTGAGAAGCCCACAGGCTGGAAGGGTTCCCTGCCCGAAGGTAAGCACCCAGGTCTCCTCCGATCTGGGACGCATCCTGGGATTCCGTGTTTACGGAGCCTCCTCTCCCTTCCAACTTGACATGGACTCTTCCGATGGGAGGCACCATGTCCTTCATCGCCTCCAGCAGGCTTGCTTCTGTCACATGTACGGTCACCAACAGCACCCTGGGCCATGTTCTTCAGAGCATTTAATCTATCTACTGAATCTTTAAATTTCTAAAAAAAAATTTTTCTTTTATAAATTTTTTTGGACTCTTTCTCCACAGGATTTTCATATAACCTTTAGTTTGTTTCACTTTATGAACACAATAATTAATCTCTTCAGTTTTCCTCCTTCCCCAAATATCACTCTCCTTCTTCTAGGATCAGTTGTCCTTTTGTTTATCTTGGTTCCTCTCATTTTCCCCGTTGGTTACCACAAACGCCTTGGTTGCATATCCATGAACGAGAGCCGGCGGGTCCATGGGGCTCTCCTTGCTGCCTTTGGGTAGATGCAAAGCCCATGTTGACTGGTAGGTTCAACGGTGCAGGGCTCGTGGGCAGACTGGTGCGCCTCAGTTATGTCCCTCATGGTCCTCACCATTTACTTATGTCTCTCTGTGATGGTACCTAAGCTGCTCCCTTCTCTCTCAGCAACAGCATCCACATTAGATTGGAGGTGGGGACGCCAATGGCCGGCTCTTCCTCAATGCGTCCCTCAGCCCACCCTGCCCGATTACACAGCTGCCCGATGGAGTGTGGGCCACCCCACCTTCCCTGTGGCTCTTCTGCTCCACTTAACCTGTGATCCCCCAAGGGAGACCCGGGCTCAGTTATCAGTACACAAAGCAGCTACTTCGACATGTTTTTCCTCCTTTTCCCCCCAAGCACAGGGCAAAATTTGACATCAAGATCATCACACTTCCAGCATTTCAATGTATGAAATGGAGTCAACATTCTGAGTTTGGGGAAGCACCTCCCAGTACTGGGAAGAACAGAACCCTCCCCCCCCAACCAGTGATTTTCTATCCAGTTGCCCCCACTTTGTCCCTTGAACATCGATCACCAACTCCAATGGTCTTATCTGTTTATCTTCTGACCCCTCCGCCCCCTCCAGAGTGCAAGGCTCCTGAAGGGAGGACCCTGTATGGCCCCTGAAACTCCAGAGCACTAATTGGGGCTGAGCAAACATACTGCCGACCCAGTAATGATGGTACATGAACGATACAGGAAGCAAAGCAGTAGGTATCCAAATCATGAAACTGGTTGGTTCGCTAAAAGTCAACGCTAAAAGTCAACACTGACACACAATTAGGCACTGTAATCTTTGAAATGTGAGATGCATTATGATCATATACTGGAAAATCAAGAGAAACATCTGAATTAATATCCCCACTGACAAGAGTTTAGTACGATGGCTGGACACACAAAAAAAATAAAAATTATGAGCTTTCTTATTTCTTGCAAAGCAGATGTGATAATAACCCTCTTCTTCCCTTACCCCCTCCGGAAAAGATTAGCCTCCCATTTCATCAAAAATTATAAACTAACAGAATGGATCAACATGATACATCTAAACGAAGAAAAGTGCCAAAATTTTACAGAGGGGTATATATTAGGTTTGAATAAATTGGGCAAGACTTGTGTTCCAGGACAAGAAACTCAATACAGTAAAGATGTCAGTTCCTCCACAGTTAACTGATAGATTAAAAGCAATGCCAATTAGTCACAATGAGATTATTTTTCAGAGGAAGGAGATTTCAAGTTACTCTGAAGTTTACTGGAAAAAATAACTGAGTGGCAACAGCCAAGAACAATGATAAAATGAGACAGTAATATCATTACCAGATATAAAGTGAATCATAGATCTAAGACACTGTGGTAAATTCATAATGGTAGTAACACAACGTGGAGACAGTAGGTCAACTGAATAGATTCTCAAGCCCAGCAACAGTGATTTTGATTAAATGAGTTAGTTGTACAATAAAGGTGACACACACAGTCATAGTAAACAATTCAACAGAGAAAGGACAATTAGTTACCTATTTGAAAAAGGAGTTTAATTAGATTTCCTACTGTGTATAATTGACCCAAACAAATTAAAGGTAGATTAAAGGCTAAGTATTTTTAAGAAAGAAACAACAATAAAATTGTAAGACTCAGAAATACGTATATATGAGCTGTGATCTGTTTTCAGGATTATTAAAGGCTTTCTAGTCACAGAATTAAAAGACTGATGATGTCATTATATGTATATATTCTTGGTCAAGTATTAAAAAGGGACAAACCTCCATATGTAAATAAGACCATAAAATTTAAAAAGAAAATAATAAACTGGGGAAATAACTGCAGAACACATTATAAAGTGTTTATATCTTTAACATATAAAGAGTTCTTACGTATCAATAAGAAAAAGACAAGCCTGGTACAAAAATGGGAAAAGACACATCTAAACAATTGCAATGTAAGAAATACCTGTGATCAATAAGCACGAGATGGTCGGTCTTAGTACTAACTGAGGAAATTCAAGTAAACAAAGCCTGAGATATTTTTATTGCTTGTCGGATTAGTACAGATTCCAAAAATGATAACAGCAATGCTAGCAAGTGTGTGGGGGTAAAACGGGTACTCACTTTAGAGATGGAAGGTTATTTGTATAACAACTTTTCTAGAAATCAATTTGGAAATGCATATCAAGAATCTTCTAAGTGCTTATATCCACTGAGTCGCTTTGCTTATGGACATTTATTCTAGGACAGTAACAAGTGTTATGCACAAGGATTTAGGAACATGCACGTATCACACCTATGTAAATGAGAGAGTTACTAGAAGGGAAGGCACAAAACAGTGACCTGGTCCAGTAACTGAGATAAAAAAAACAAGTAAAAAGGAAAAGCATAAAAAGAAACAATCTCCACATCGACTTGGGCCTCCAGAACAAAACAGCAGAATTGAAATGAGCTGAGAAAAAAAGACGCGGTTAAGTAGCACGTGAAATTCTTTGGCAAACAGTGCAAAATATAGCTAAAATAATACCTATTTTTAGGTAAAAGTCCACGACTTAAAGCAACATCAATTTACTTCAAGCTAAATTCACTGTGTTGGAACTCTTCCCGTGAGAGGGCACCCACGGACAAGGGAATGGGCGGCCACCCACCCCTGACGTCACCTGCACGCTGAGACAAGGGTGCCATGTCCCTGGCACTGTGCTCCTGAGGACGTCATACCCCCACTTCCACGTCCCTACTTGTGACCTGAAAGGGGGAAAATCAAGCAGGCTCCCGTTAAGAGGAATTAACTTGGCTGATGGTTGGAAGAATGTACTGTCATGAGCTGTGTGAGCATGGAAAGGGATCCCGGCACGGCCCCAACTCTCCCATCCCCCCAATGCAAGGGCATTAAAGAGAAAGTAGTGGGTGCTGAGACACTCCTTCTCCTTAAGCCGAGGCCCAGGACATGAGCTGTCCCATGCACAGGATGAGGTTACACAGCATTTTCTATTTTCTGTTTACCAAACATTACATTTTCCTTAGGAAAACAAGGAGCAGCTCAGCAGCCAAGATTAAAAAACCCAAACAGCAAACATAACATGTCCAAAACTTCCTCATATCCCTGAGGCGCTTCTTCCCTCATCCTAGTACAGGGCAAATTCTCGTCCTTTTTTACACCCAGCACAGGCACCGCCCAAGCCCTGAGCCTGCCCTACCTCCGAGGGTAGAGCGGACACGTGGCCCGGCCCCTGGGCCTTCAGGCCCCCTGTGCACTCCCCTACCGTAGCCTGCTGTAGGGCACTGCATTTACTTGTCTGCTGTCTTTCCTCCCCACCAGAGGGTGAGATTCTCGAGAGTAGAGATGATGTCTTCATCTTCTGTGTCCCCAGAGCCCAGGACCATGCCTGGCATACATCAGAAATGCCACAAATGTTTGTTGACTTGAATAAATAAATAAATGGATGGATTTGACATGGTGGGTTAGAAGGGAAAGTGGAAAATAAGTTAGTTTTAAGGTGTCTCCCTTGTGTGTAGGTTCTGGAGATGAGGGACTCCATTCCACAGCATACACAGCTCCTGGCACAGAACAGGTGCTCAATAGATACTTCTTGAATAAATTAATAAATACAAAGTAATGAAGACATTAGCTTTTCATTCAATACAGAACTTCACCCCCAACCACCCCCCCTCCCGTCCCCGCCCCTGGGCCTTGGACACTCCTTTGCTCTCTTACCCCAGAGTTAGCACACCATCCTGAAAAGGGAGATTTCATGTATGCCTTAGAAGGAAGGTCAGCAGGTCCTAAGAGACCTTATCACCATTCAGGAATGAACTGATAGCTCCTGTAGCAGAAAGCCCAGTCTTCTTTTGATTTCTAACAACAGCTCATGTTTGCATCGTACTTTATGAGTTTCCGAAAACTTTTTTATGTGTTATCTTACCTGTCATCACATCTCTGTCACATACGCAGGCCAGGCAAGATGCACCTAATATGGCAGTAAAGCTTGGCTAAGTTGGTTGTTCAACGCCACTTGGAATCATGAAGTAGACCCCAACGGACCCCAGTTCTGGCCCCTTTCTACTACCCTGCTTTCACCAACCAGTGCCGCGTATGCCACAGGACTGTGGGGTCAGCACCATCCATCCCCCTTTAAAAGCACCTGACATCTCAGAAGGGAAAAATGCAGCATGTTTAAGAAGCAAAGACCTATGCCAGAAGGTACCACAGGACAGTAATTTATTTTGTGAAGACTGGATGTAGGTCAGAGAGAAGAAAGGGACTTTCTGCTGGAGATAACAAATCCGTGTGTTGAAGGGTGTTAGAAGGGGGACTCAGGCCTGTTCTCTGATAAGTAATCACTGGACGGTCAAAGCCAGAGGGCAACCATTTGCAAAGACTCCTTCACAAAAATGAACCGTGACATTTTGAGTGGCCTGCAATTGCACACAAATGCCAGGGATTTCAAAACACATCTAGGTTTGAGAAAGCATTTTCTCTGATCCTGAATTCCTGAATTAAAGAGCAAATTCTCTTTTCAAAACAGAGTAAAGAAAATTAAAGTCGTGTACAACATAAAACCAAGAGAATTTAAAGTTTAAGTCCACTGGTTTCGTTTAAATCTTGCTCCAAATAGCTCTTCCGGTTTTAAACACTTGGTCACTACAAATACGTGTTAATCCTTGACACTTTCACAATTCATTTACGTAGTTTTAGAAGGCTCTTAAATCCTCAATCACATGTCAGACTCTCCTTCCTTCCGACTACACACCTCTGGGAAGACCTCATGGTCTGGTTTGTGCAATCGTGACTCAAAATGGCGCCACGTGCTGGCTGGTGGTCACGGAACCACAGGCGTAGGGGAAATGACCACCCACAGAAGAGACACCATTTCTAAACCTGAACGTACAATGTTAATGGCTCAAACCTCACTTCACCTCCAAGGCTCCGCACTGTCCTGCCGTGACCAGCGGCATCTACCGCTGCTGTCACACTGGATTCTTGCGCGCGTCTGCCGTGAGCTTACCTGAATTTGGTGAGATGTGTAAACTGCTCATGTCCTTGGACAGGCCGTTGGTTTTAGGGCTGGAGATGGGCGCGCAGGCTGACGTGGCTCGGGGTGGCCTCTTCCCTGGGACTTTCACAGTGGTTCTCAGAAGATCAATCTCTTTACCATGAACATTCTGCATGTAGTCCTGTTCAAAATGTTAAACATCCAAGAGAGATTAAAAAGGAGACCTCATACAATCTAGGACACAAGGTTCTATCAGACGCCACGAGTTGTAATCCTATGACCTTTCCACTGTGGCGAGCACTTTAAAAATAACGAGGTTTTGATCTGTCTAGTATGGTGGCATCATCATTACGCTGAAACCACAGCCTCCGTGTCCTGAACTAACCCAGACCCTGGAAATGCAAGGAGACGCAGAGAATGCTTCCATCGGGGGGATGAGAAACCAGCTGGAGAAAATAAGTGTCCGTATGAAATCGTATTTTTTAAACTGCTGCTTATTACATAGCACACTAGGACCCCAGGCTCTTCCTCCAAGTTTCAGGTAAAATTCCAGGCAGTAGGAAACCGTTTTGTAACAACTGCTCTGTCTCAGCAGACGGCAACATCACCAGGCACCTAGAGGAGAATGAAGCTGTCTGGTGGGAGCTCAGGTGGAAACTAACTATAAGGTCAAGCATTTCACTAAGGATCAGGAAGTGCCCAAGGAGTTGGCGGTGTGGTGTTGAGCAACCACGGAGCTCATGGAAGGATGTGTAGTAGCTGGATGCTGAAAAAGAAGACTTGGAGTGCTTGGTTCTCAAGCATCGTGTTTCTCTGAGTGGTTTACTAAACCCGGAAAAAGTGTCTTGCTGTTCTCCTCGTTCGGCGGTGAATGACTAGCAGGTGACAGGGAACCACAGGGAACCGCAGCCTAGGCTGACAGTGATGGTCTGTGTGGAGGTCACCTGACGTTTCCATGTGGAATAAAATTTCATCTAAGAGTTGGATGCTGAGCGGGAGAACAGAAGCCAGGGGGAGGGGCCTACTGCTGAATTAGGAATTACCAGGCCTCCAAATGCAATTTCTGGGCAAAGTGTCCCCTGTCTTCACAGACATGAAATCAACCTCGCACATCAAGAAAGGACGTATTCTCAAACTCTTGGATAAATAGCGTCTTCAGCGTTTTAAGAGTAAATGTGAAATGGAATAAACATAGTCCTTCCTCAGCAGAACCTTGACAGATTCCTTTTACAACATAGAAGGGAAAAGCCGATAAATGTGTAGTGAGCATAAGCCACTTAGTTCTTAGGCCACGTAATTCTAGAGCTGCCAAACGAACCAGCGTGTGAGCTGCAAGGGACCCGGGGAGGTTGGAAAAGGGAGGTGTTTGCTGGTGACTGCTAGCCAACAGTCCAGCGATGCAGAGAGAACCAGATAAGTTCTAGAAGCAGAGTGTGAGGGACAGAGGCCCCAGCCAGTCTGTGAGATGAGGAATGTCTGCCAGAGCGTGTCATGGAAGCCCGAGGGCGGGGGGGGCAGACAGTGGCGGGGAGGCTGAGACGAGGATCCCAGTGGCTTCTGGGAAGCAGGCCATAGATGGTTTAATTGAGGGATGATGTTCACATTCTAACTGGTTGGTGGGGTTGAGAAGCAACTGTGGGCTCATCAAACAGCAGGACGACCGCTGACAGAAGCCAATCACACAGAAAAGGAAGCAGAAGCACAAGATTCCAACCCAGGAAAGGAACCCAAATGCGGGGCCTCAGCACAGAGAGTGCAAGAAGAGGTGTCTTCTCTCCGCCGTCTGCAGCAGGGAGGGCCAGCCCTGAGTCGAAAGCAGAGACCTCACCCGGCAACATAAGCACGTGCCAGGTGGAGGGCCATACGGGAGCCAACCCGGACCAGGAAAGAGGATGCAGGTATTCTCAGCAGAGGAGGAAGGGCTGGAAGAGGAACCAGAATGCGAGGGCATGGCCACGCTGGGAGACACGTTCTGACGGAGAAACGTGCAACTCGAGAAGGTTTAAAAAGCACCAGCCCAGGAGGAGAAGATGCTACAGGGTCTCTAGTGACTTCCTAAGGATAGAACTCAAATGGTCAATTCTTAGCAGAGAACAAATGCTCAAAAGGCCACACGGGGCTGGAGCCAGGAGGAATGTGAGACTGAAGACCACCGGAGAAAGGAGCCGGAGCTGCACCAAAGTGGGGCAGATACAGACCAGCTCTTCACTGGGGGTGGGGAGGCTGGGCCTCCGTCAGCAGTGGCTACACCATCCAGAGGACAGAGTGGCCTCCACGACTCTGCTGTCAGCCGCCGCAGCCGGGAGCAGAGGCCCCGATGCACCCTGATCCTGCAGGACAGGCTGGCTGGACTTCGCCTCAGCCATCTCGACAGACCCAAGCCTCCACAGTCAAGATGCTTGGGAAACTCCTCAAAATACAATCAACTGTGAAAGAACTATGGGTTTGAAAGGACGTGGCTGAAAGACACAGCAAGTTGTTACCATTAGATTAGGTTGAAGGCTAAGACGGACTGGAAAAGAAACAGGGAACCTCATGACTGAGCTCGGGGGTGTGGAGGATGGTGAACGAGAAGCAAAAAGGACAAAGGAAGGGATCCTTGGTCAGTGGAGGGCTGAGGGTCAAGGTCACTTAAAATAAACACAAAAAAGGTTGTTTTTAAACATCTTGAATTTACTTCCATTAATACCCACCAAACACAGGCCAAGCTAAGCTCCGACATCAAAGTTAAGGCTTGTTCGTAATGAATTCATGCTCGCATAGTTACTCTTTCAAAAATATCAACTTGCTATAACTTTCTTCTTTAATGCCAATTCTTAACAAATTAAAATACAATAACAGGAGTGTAATTGAGCATTTATTGCTTATGGGCTCTAAAATGAGGCTAATCAGATAGTGACTAAGCCCCAGCATGGGATCTTTTAATAGGCATGTTTTAACATACAATAACCAGGATATTTTATTTAAAATTATTATAGAAATGTACCAAGTGTCTGCTCTTTGGATTTGAACGCGGCAAGGGAACACATTTATCTCTGGCTCAGCATGGGCCAGGGAATCTGTTTTCTCGCTTGAGTTGGGCGCCGACACTTCAGAGGAACTAGATCTAAAAAAAAGAACCAGGATATATAAACTCGGTGATTCTTGTAGTGCAAGCCCCTAAGATTCTTGCAGTCCTTACAAAATGCATTTCCTAATCCATAAAAGCCCTTCAACGTGATGCTTCAGAAACAGGTGGAATGCAAACATGCGCGAACATGCGGCTTCGAGTTTCTCCCCAGAGGGAAACGACACTGAGTTTCGTTTTTGAAAGAACCCAACCTTTCATCTCACCCCAGCTTGGCACTTGAGGAATTAAAGCTAGGACCACTAACCAATGACGCCTCCTCTGAAGTGGGACGTGCAGCCCTACGAGGTCTGAGGTAGGGACCCCGGACCTCGCTGGGTGCAGTTAAGACAGCAAGCTTGATTTTGATATGCAAATGGTGCAGATACTACCCTTCTCGTGTTCCTTGTAGAAAATGCTGATCGATGATAAAAGGGGAAAAAAACCCTTTAACAAGGCATGAGGGTAATTCAAAGCCAAGTACTTTTAAACAGCACTTAACAAGTCCCTGGGGCCCACTCAAGAGCCAGGCCCCCCAGAGGTGCCATCTCCTGCCCCTCAACAGCTTGAAAAAGTAGTAATTGCAAACCTATTTGCATTTTTCTTCTCAAGTTGTCCAGGCTCGCCGTGCGGATTATTTTTTCCAAGCAGGCGCTGGAGCAAAGGGACCCGTTGCTGAACGTGCGGATAGCTTGGTAACTGTGCGCCGCGTCCCCCTGCAACCCCATTCTTGCACCTTTGCCATCCCTTGTTTTTTACCTCTCGCTCCTAATTATGTTGCATCTATTGCCGTACACTTAATTAGCTGCATTAATGTGATTTCTTTTCACATAGTCAAGCAATTAAGAGCTATGATTGAGTTTCATTCAATTAGCCTCAACAAACATGCTAATTGACGTCCCAGATGCAAATGAGGTGCAATGAGAGAAACCTGCTAGCAATTGAGAGCCGTGTCAGAGACCCACAGCTTCCAGCTTGCTGACAGAAGCACGGCTTAAAGCGGCTCCCACCTTCTGGGGGGCTGCCTTCAGAGAGGGCCGTGGAGTCATTAGTGCCGCGGTGTATGGGATCTCTCCCGATACCGAGAATTAATTGATTTGCGGCTGCACAATCCTGTCCTCGAATCTCCCGGTTACGCGTGAACAGGACCTGGAGGTCATCAACTGGCTGGCGCCAGGCTCCGCGGGGAGAGTAAGGAAGCCCTCACCCGGATGCCACAGGAGGCTACTAACGCAGCCCAAGAGCGCTCCCCAAAAGTGCAGAGGGAAAGGTGTGTAGTCCTGTCTTGGCCGTCTCAGAGCCCTCTACGTGCATGATGGCCTATGTGGTTCTCAGTAAATGGTGAGTTCATCTTAGTCAGCTCTGGGGCATCTGGCGCTTGGACTTAAGCTCAAAATACAGCAATCCATCAATAGTCCCTAAAAATACTCTTACTATATTGATTCTCACTGCCTCCCATCCCGACATTACCTTTGGCTGTCTGCTGAAAGATGGGTCTGCTTGATGTGTTCACGGGGGTACCGAAAGCAGTTAACAAGATCTTAAAGCCAACCCCAAATGCAGAAGCGGTATGACTGGCATCTCAGAATGAGAGCATCTGAATAAGACACACGGCTTTGAGACTCTACTCTCTTCAAGTACAGATAATGCAATCAACGCTGCTCCGATTTTACCCATACTTTTTAAAAAGTATGGAGACTCGTTTTCATAATTAAATGATGCGGGGGGGAAAATCACAGGTTTTTGTTCCAATTAGGGTTTCCCAGTAAGTTCTGGCTTCTAATTGTACATAAATGCTTCGAAATTTACTATATTAACACATAAATGTATTTTGTCTAGGTTAGATCATCGTCAGGACAAGCTGATACTTGCCGTGGCATTTCAGATTTTTCCTCTTTGCATGACCTGCTTGGTAGTTCTCAATAGGGTCCCCGATGCCCTATCCAGGGGTTCACGGCTTCGGGGCTATTTTCAACACATCCCAAGATACTGTCTGCCTCCTTCAGTGTTGAAATTTGTTTTTATGGTGACGAAAGCTGCTGGCCAGAGCACGAACTCAGGAGTGGAACCCAATGGTACCAGCCCCTAACTGTCATTATCTACTGCCATGCTTTCTAAATTTAAAAAAAAAAAAAAAAAAAAAAGGAATTTCACTGAGCAATGTTCTTGGGTGCCTGGGTTGCTGGGTTGATGAAAAGTCTGCCTCCAGCTCAGGTCATGATCTCAGGGTCCTTGGATTGAGTCCCGCATCAGTCTCCCTGCTCAGCGTGGAGCCTGCTTCTCCCTCTGCCTCTTCCTGCCCCCAGCTTGCGCACTCTCTCTCAAATAAGTAAATAAATGAAAAAAAAAAAAAAAGGCAACTACTGATTCTTAACCATTTCAACCCTGAGTACATATGCATCTTTTAAATTTTCTAAGTAATGACATGACAAGCACATGTGGGTATCAGTGCCACACTCAGAAGCTGTCTGTCCTGCTGAAACATACTTCTGTGATTGTTTGAGTTGCAAGCTGAACTAGCCACATTTTTGTCAGGACACATTTTTACTCAAAAGAATGACTATGTCAGACATTAACTATGATTATTCAGTCTTGGGCCTTCGGCTGGTATTTTCTTGAAAATGAACAAAGTGAGCACTGCAGGAAGAACAGTGGACAGTATCTGTAGCTAGCGTATAATTTGAGCTTCCAGTGAGGATGAGAATCTTGGCAACTTGTATCTCTCCCCATGAGCCTGACACTTTCCAAATACTGATGCTCTTTCCTGACAAGATGGGCAGTGATATAAATGAAAGTAGCTTCTGGATATTCTATGATGAAAAGTGTCACCATTTGAAATGCAGCATGCCTCTGTTAAACAATATTTTTCAATTATTTACTTATGAGAGAGAGAGAGAGAGCGCACACATGTACACACAAACGAAGAGGGGCAGGGGGTAGGGAGAAAGAATCTCAAGCAGACTCCTTGCTGAGTGCAGAGCCCAATGCAGGGCTCTGGATCTCGGGACCCTGAAATCAAGACGAGTTGAAATCAAGAGTCGGACACTTAACTGAATGAGCCACCTTGGGGTCCCTAAGCAGTATTTTTGAAATGAGCTATGTGTGGTGTCACATGGAAGGATGAAAGGTCATTTAACCTGCAAGATGGTTCAATGGATTTTCACTGAGCAGAGAAGGAAATATTTAGTGATACTGTTTCAGGTTCCATGCTGCATTTTTAATTTATAATAAACTGTCACGTGTTGCGTCTTGATGTAGCGTCCTAAAACAACATCCACAGTAAATCTAATGGCTCTTAAAATACTCCTCCCTCTTCAAGCTAAATACCTATATAAGGTGAGGTTCTCTTTAATAAAAACAATGTATTGCAGCAGAATGAAGGCAGATGGCAGGTATGACAATCCGGCTCTCTTTTATTAGCCAGATATCAATGAGCTTTGGAGAAACAGTTAACACAATCCTACTCTTCTCAAGATTTCCTTTCGTTGTGCAAAATGCATTTTTCCTAAAAATGTTATTTATGTAATAATATTCCCTAAGGGTGGTTTATCACGCTTTTAAATAAATTATATGATTTTTCTTAGTTTTGATTTCTAACATGGTATCAATTAGATAAAACCCACAGATGGGGTGACTGGCTGGCTCAGTTGGAGGAGTGTGCGACTCTGAATCTCGTGGTTGGGAGTTTGAGCCCTATGTTGGGTATAAAGATTACTTAAATAAAAAAAAAAACTTAAGAAGAAAAAAAAAAAAGATATAACCCATGGAAACAAAAACCCTTTGGATTCCTCGGTAATTTTTAGAAGGTAAAGGAGTCCTAAGGCCAAAAGGCTCAAGAACCACTTGTCCAGTTGAATGTTCACAAAATGGCCAGGGGCTACGAGTGCACGTGGACTTTACACATGCAGCTGGGGGAAGGCAGCAAGGGCCTGGTCTATGCAGAGAGAGTAGAGATGCCCTTCAGATTTGTTTGTCTTTTCCTGGAGGAAAGGTTTGACTCATTCTCCTGATTTTCACTATATTTCATGAATGTCCAGGTTCAAAGAGGGACAGTAGTTTGTATAAGTTCTATTTTTAAAAAATCCTTACTTCTGGGCTCAGGGGGAAAAAAAAGTATGTAAGAGAAGCCATTGTTAGATGCACTGCTATTCCCAACTCCATTTAATACTATTTTCAAAGGAAACTAATCTATAAAGAACACATAATACCGTCCATTCAAAGAGACTAAGCAACTGTTCGAGTCGAACATTTCTGAATAATAAACAATAGGCTCATCTGCAGTGCCAGGCACAGAGGAAACCGACACCCTAAAAATACTATGAAAATATCGTAAAACTAGGAGAATCTTCTGGCCATGTCCTTTCAGATCACATAACTCAAAAGAAGACAATCTCTCCTTCTCTCCAAAGGACCAGTCACAATAGCGAGGTAGGAGGCAGCTTCAAAGTAGAAAACCCTAGGAGAAATGATTTTTGTTTCCCCAGACAGCCAACAGAATTCCAGGGTTTCGCTTTCGGAGTCGCCTTTGTAAAGACCGCTCAACCAACGCTCAACGTGACGTGCGGCCACCGCGGGAAGAAGGTAACCCAGCAAGGTGGACGTCTACTGGTGGCCGTGACAAATGCAACAGCAAACCCAACAGTTATGACAGGTGGTTCCTCGGTGACCAGAGACATTACAGGGCCCGGTGACCACGTGAGGCCTGGCAGGGCGGCGGGCTGGGCAAGGATCACGGGGAGGGGGGCATTGGGGTGACGCGCGTCACGCACCGTGGAGGGCTCCGACACGCGGTCACGGCCGACCTCTGCGGCGGCGGAGCACCCACCACGTGAGGGCTGAAGTCCAACATCAGCCCTGGGGAATAGGTTATTATAATATAAATCAAAACAGCAGAAAACTCCAAATTGAATTATGAATATACTTTTTGCTTCCCGATTGTCTCGGTCTTGACTGACCTAGTATATTGAGCTTTACACTGCAAGAAAGATTTTCCTCATTTTCGGTTAAATTGAATATTACCCAGTTGTAACCCATGCGTGCCCAAACCCAGCCCGCACGAAATGAATGCGTCGGGGATGAAAATGGCTTCCTGTCCTCGCGGTCACCGAAGGCCTCTCCCGAGGGCAAGCCTGAGTGAGATTTCACCGCGCTGAACTCCGAGGGGCCGGCCCCGCGCCTCGGCTATGTGAGTACTTTAATAAATAATTACAGCTTGAAACAGCTGGACCAGCAGCCGGATCTGGGAAGTTCTGAGCGAGACAGGAACGCTCGTCATAGTGATATTAGATCTGAAGCTCTTTAAAACTCCAGACTTCTTGGGATGAATCTGCTAGAACAGAGCTCTTAAAGAAGCGGATTTTAAGACAGAAGAGCACACAGTCTGTCCTGGGGGGTGGGGGGTGGTGGAGGCACTACTGATCGTCATCCCTGGCCTTCCACCATTTGACCCCGTGCAGGACAGCAATCTCCCACATCCATGGTCACCGACCACAATGCTGGAGGACGCGCCGTCACACCTGTCTAGTTTCTTCTGCTGCCTTGCTTTTATAGGACTTACTCTGTTTCCCTGATGTTACAGCAGCCGAGGTGGCTTGCGGTGCTTTGATCAGATTCATTTCTCACAAAGAGCAGTCAATTAACGTTCTGATTTCCTTCCTTCGTTTGGAAGTCTGCAGAGGACAAAGTCGCTTCCTTGTGGCCAGAGTTACGGCCGTGGGGACCCTGCCCGGGACCCTACCTCTGGGATTCAGCAGCTGTGTGCTTGGGGCCTGCTGCTTGGTCCCCGTTTCCACGTCTTTAAAGCCAGGAAGATGAGCAGTTCCCGCCTCCTGGGACCATCTGAGGATGCTCGGAGATCATGTGTGAACTGTGTACGAGGGAGCCAAAGCCCTCCACAAACGACAGCTCTTTCTACTGCTGTCCAGTGAAAATCCTGAATCTCTGCCCCCTGATTCTGTGTGGGCATTTCCTGAGCTAAACATGTTCCCACCTGACAGGATAAGCCATGAAGGGTGACCTGCAAAGCGACTTTTCACTTCCCAGCACAGGAAAAAAGAAATCGTGTCTTCTTGAAAACGTGTGACATGTTCTACTTTTAATTTTTCTCCCTCTCCTCTTTCCATCCTTCTTTTTTCTTCTTTTTTTTTTTTTTTTTTTTTGGTTGGGGAGGCAAGTACACAGTAGTCAGACATTTTTATTGCAAAATGCCGTCTGGAAAAGATGCAAAACAAAATTGCTAAAATGCAAGGGAGAAAAATACGGGGGAAAAACAAAAGGCCCCCTTCCCTTTGCTTATTGAGTTCAAAGGCATAACATGCAGCACCCTGCAGCAAATGGGAAGCCACACTAATTTTAAAGCCATAAAACGCTATCAAGTGCCCTGCGGGGCAGGACTACACTGAAGCTAGTGGCACCTAAATAAGACATGGTTCATTTACTCCGCAGCTTAGCCTAATGTAATCATCAGCGGATTTTCGCCTAGAGTTGTAACAGGCAAAGAGCCGATGCAGCAGAGGTGGCACTCCCAGCCATCGAGGGGGCCGCCGCTAGATTGCTGTTGATTAGAAAATTTTTCAGTTTTGACAAGCACTTAATGAACATAAATCGCACCTTGATTGGTTTCCATTTGGGGCCACGGGCCCACCTGAGAAGAGGCAGGGCCTCCACCTCCACCTCCTTCTTCCTTGCAAGACCTTCGCAACAAGCCAGCAATTGGGTTATGAGCCACAGAAGAAAATGTTTATAAAATATAATAATGGAATTCAATTTCTTGGTGGAAGCGAAAGGGTATTTCCTCACGACCCCCCACGTCCATCCTCTCCCGCGGAGAGCTCTCAGTAGGGACTAAGGTCAGGGGAGAAAACCAATGGTCTTAATTTATTTACTTTTTTGCAAGAATTCTGGCTACAGTTAGGAACACCAAAAAAAAGGACAAAAAATTGACAACAAAACGAGATGGACTGGGTGTTGTGCACCGATGAGACAATGTCCCGTCGACTCCACTAGAAGCTTTTGAGACTCAAACCCACAAGCTATGTGGTCAAATCTGCATATTTACAGAAACACGTATATACACGTGTAGTATTTGTTTTTAATTAGAAAAGAAGGCAGAAGGTTTTTTTTTTTTTTCAGTGTAGAAAAAAATAAGTTAGGATCTGGGATATTTGGTGGTTTGATATTTTAAACAAAATATGAAGACTTTTCTTGGCCTGGTCATGCCCTACTTATGCACAATCTGTGATTGACATGAAGACAGCTTGTACCACAGTGAGCAGGCGTTTGGCTGTTTTATTTGAAAATCCAAACACTTTACAAACCCTGAGAGCTCTATAAAATAAACAAGAAATTCCTTAGGCAGAAATAAGTCTTTGATAAAGAATCTAACTTTTTTTGTGTATGCACAAAAGGTCTGAGTTTTTCGGTAGTCATTCTTTCTAACCAAAGTTGTAGATATTCCCTGAAAATATTTATACTACCTTGGAGGGATCCTTCCATGGGTCTGACAGCGTTGATAGGCGGAGAAATCATTCATCACAATGTCTGAGACTGGGTGAATGCCCGGAACAGCTCCCAGGTCCCCTGAAGCAGAGGCAGGGCAGCCCAGGGCACCAGGGCCGGGTGGGTTCCTCCGTCATTCTCTCTATTCAGGACTGGGCCCAGAAAATTCCCCAGTGGGCCCTGGTTAAGACTGGACATCTCTGAAATTCAGCGTTTCTCTCTGCTTCTCGCATGTTGTAGTTTGGACAATAAAACCCGATGCTTGGAAGAGGCATCAGCACACCCAGGTTCAACACAGCAGCATTATTGAGGAAGCGATCCAAATGCCCATCCGCAGAGGAATGGATAAACAAAATGTGGTACAGACCCAGAAAAGATCATTGTTCAGCCTTAAAAAGGGAGGAAACCCTGTACTGTGCTCTAACATGGATGGCCCGACCTCAAGGATATTATGTTTAGTGATATAAGTCGGTAACAAAAAGACAAATCCTCTATGACTCCACTCAAGTGAGGAACTCAGAGCAGGCAAATTCAGAGACAGAAGGTAGAACGGTGGTTGTCAGGGGTTGCGGGGAAGGGGATGGGGCTTAGTGTTTAATAGGGATAGTCTCGGCTTTGCAGGATGGACCGTTTCTGGAGATTGGGGGCACGATGCTGAGGATACGCTTCACACCACTGAACTGCACACTCAGAAACGGTTAAGATGGTTAACTTTTATGTTGTATGTATTTTACCACAATTAAAAAGACAAAACAAAAACCTTGAGCTCCTTTCCCACCTTGAAGACCTTTTTTTTCCATCTTTTCTCAAGTGGAGCCTGGATAGGACTGTGACATATTTTCGTGGCTTAAAAGCATCGGGAGGTGGCTTCCTCTGCTTAGGATTTCAGGAACTGCAGGCCTGTAGGTGTGAGGACAGCCCGAGTGTGTGGCCCATCGAGCCTCACTCTTTGACAAGACAGCGCCGATGTGGAGGAAATGTAGCTGACAGGACCCCAGGGGTCTCTGTGCCAAGGGCTCCCAGGCTTGGGAGAAGGAGGCCACCGGATGAGCAGAGAGAACAGAGACGACTGACATAGCAAGGGGAAGGCACACGGGCAGGTGCACCCCAACAGGCCTGGCTGAGGAGTGTCCCTCAAGACTGCACGGAAGGATGAGCAGAAGTCAGTCTGGCGAGGAGAACAGGGGAGGACAGCTACATGTTGGGGCCCGGAGGCCAGAGGACAAGGCAGGTGCAAGCCACTGGAAGGAAAGTCCAGAGGTGGGGGGAGGAAGGGGGGTCAGAGCCAGTGCACAGGGAGGCTGCAGGCGAGGCCTGGGGGTCCCACGGAGGCGTAAGGCCCCCCTCCTCAGCACAGCGGGGAGCCTCTCCATCATCGACACATTTAAAATAATCAAGTGGCAGCAAGTAACTAACATGACGAAAAGTACACGGCGAAGTGAAAGGATCACAGGGAGAGCTGCCCCTCTCTGCACAGCGGACAGCGGCCGAGTTCTGGAAAACCTGGTGGGCAGGGCGCCGCACCCGCAGGCCGGAGCAGACGTGCGGCCTCGAGCCCAGGAGAGGCGGGGGTTTGGGGAATCCACCTCCGTCGGTGGGACTGCGGAGGTCCTGGGGATGAGCTCCCGGGGAGGACGGAAGGCGGGGACCAACACCCCGACCTGGTCACTGCGGTGCCGGAAATCACGAATGAGTGCGGGTTCCCACGGCGCATCAGAAGCAATCGGCCTAGGACGCCGATGGGACAGCTCAGAGATGAAGGCAGGAAGGAGCTGTAAGATGGGCGGAGGTAAGGATGTGCCGAGGCTGCGGAGATCCACCTCACGGGACTTCCCGCCGTAAGACAAGTTAGGTGGAGTTCTGTGCGTGTGCACCTAGGCCTCTGTTCTTCTATCGTGACGTAGGTGCGTGTCCTTACTTTACTCGTGTCAACTGCCTGTTGCCAGCTGCCCGAAAGCCCCTCTTGGAACGAGGCAGAGCGTCAAGCGCGATCTGAAGCAAACAAAATCCCTGCACGGAGCCTGTGGAGGGGCTGCTCCCACCGTGGGCCTGCAAGGCCAGGCGTGCCCGCGGACCCACGCTGCTGGGATAACTGGACAGCGATTACTGCGATTACTGCTGCGGCAGGCAGAGAACGCTGGCAGACCCGGGGCACAGCTTCTCCCCCAACCTCAACAAGGCCCCACGGACCCCACCCCCAGGGCGCACCCCGTCAGTCCCCATCACAACTAACCGGGGGTTTTCTGTTTCCCCCGGGCTGGCGCCGGCCACTCTAGAAACTCCCACTGCTTACAAACCCGTTCCCCTTCTCCTTAAACAGGTGGTCAGACTAGAAGAGCGGGGTTCACTTGTGGCCAGAGTTCCAGATCTCTGCTCCTCAGGATCCAGTTTCCTAACCGGCGTTCACATGGATTCTATGAGGACGTCAGCAGTGTTTTAAGGTTTTACGGCCTTTGTAGAACACTGTTCTCCCCACCTGACATCTAGACTAGACCTCCCATCATCTACACTCAGGGAGGTCTAGTCGTGCACCACGGTTCATTTTCTCCACTGCGTTTTCAAAGGAGAGCCAGGACCGTCACCCGTGAGGATCCCAGCCCAGGCAGCGGAGGGGCAAAGACACTGCACAAGTCGTGGGACTTGAGTCCGTGTGACACACAAGTAGTGGCCTGTGTGTCTAGCACACTCTAGCCCCAGGCCAACGTGGGATCAGGGCACGGTCCCTGTCCTCTGCTGGACTATGCTGGACGGGGCTGTACAGACTGGAAGGCAGCAGGAGAACAGGTGGCCTGCATGCAACCAGGGAGGACCTCTCGTGGAGGGAGGCCAGGAAGGGCCGCCCGCACGATGGGCAGCAGAGTGGACGTAGAAGAAGCCAGGCTGGGAAAGGACACCCAGGCCAGAGGAGGGCAGCCGGCAGCAGCACTGCGGCTTATGAAGGGGAAGCAAGACCAAATAACTGTTCATCACAAAATTCATTACGCTTCCTGCAGAGCGTGTCACACAGCACGCATGTGACATCGTTCTTCCCAGTTGGGGCGGGGGGTGGGGGGAAGATCTCAGGGCTGTGGCTCATTCCATGACTCAAAGGTTCTACATCTAGAAATCTGGGCTTCAAATCTACCTGCGCCGTCATCTAGACTCAAGCTAGTGTGACTTCGGCAATGTCTTGGGGGAACCAATGCAGTTTCTCTCTGGGAAGAGGACTCCATGTTCTCCACCTCAAGCCATGACGTCCACCTCAGCAGGTGCGCGAAGCTCGCTGAAGGGACGGATCACAGATTCGCAGTGGATCGTCAAGTAAAACGCCCTTATTTTCCACGAGGGTTGTATTTTTATTTTTTAAAAGATTTTATTTATTTATTTATGAGAGAGACAAAGAGAGGCAGAGACACAGGCAGAGGGAGAAGCAGGCTCCATGCAGGGAGCCCGACACAGGACTCGATCCCGGGGTCTCCAGGATCACGCCCTGGGCCGAAGGCGGCGCTAAACTGCTGAGCCCCCTGGGCTGCCCAAGGGTTGTGTGTATTTTAAATGATGACTGCTAGTGGGTACAGGCCACAGTGCTTCTCACTACCTAAGTATCTTCCTTTCTTCCCGTGTGTTATTTCTTTTGAGAAAGAGACCCACTCAGGAATTCATCCCAGATCTTTTAGTCATTCTTGCATCCGTAATGAAGGGGATTTTCTGTCTGATTCTGAACCTGAAAATTTACTGAAATCAGCATTCGGATGTGACAATTCAGAGTCCAACTTTGACTCTACCAACGTGGAAAAAAACAAAACAAAACACAATAACCGAACAAGCGTCAACAGCACAGAGAAGCAGAGGCGCTGTGTGGCAGGGGCGTCTCGGCCACTTGGGGAGGCCTGGAGCCACCTGGGGAGGTGGATGCTGCGCGAAGGAAAGTCCAGCTCTGTACGTCAGGGAGAAAGGACAGAACCATGGCTCCTTCCACCCGGGGCCACATGCAGAATGGGAACGAAATCCCAGGAGGAGGTTTTCCCGCCCGCGTCAGCCAGGTGGGACTTGCCGGCCGCCCACATCCTCAGGAGGAAGGTCAGCCTTCCTGGGCGGGGCCCCTTGAAGTCCTTGGCCCGAGCGCGTGGCCAGGAGCTCACGCTCAGGAATCCGGCGCACACACCTGTCAGCCGTGCCCTCGACGGTGCTCTCCCGACACGGAAGATGAATAGGTGGCGATGCTGGACTGTGAAGCCCCCAGGTCGGAGCTCTTTCTCATTATCCCCTCCATTTTTCTATCAAGGTGCTCCCCGAGGCTCAGATTTAAAAGTCCACAGAACAGGCTGCCCTTTGCCCATCCCGACTGTGATCCAGCGAAGTGTCATAAACAAGACAGTCATACCTACCTCCCCCCAAGAAAGTGAGGCAGGGAGGGCTTTTGAAAGATCTTACAGACATAAAGGTCCTCAGAGAAGCAAAAACCCAGGCTGCAGAGCGGCTTCAGAAGTCGGCCTCGCATACTCGAGTCTTGCTGGTTTAGGGCTGTGTTTGCAGAACACCAGGTGGAGACGGGGGGCGGGGGGGGGGGGCGGGGGGGGAGCCAAGTGGGCCAACCCTGGAGGGAGGGTGACCACGCTGTCCTGCTGCTGCTCCAGGATCTCTTCCAAGGCTCTTCACAGGCCTCCCCTGGCGTTAGCACCGACGGGCCTGTGTCCTGGGCGGACCACTGGGCCAGCCCACCTGAGCGGTGACAAACCCAAAGCAGCTTCGTTATTTTGGCCGAGCCTGCCACCTGGGATCAAAACTGGGGGTTATGGGTTTAACTTAATTAAAACAGCGTCTGGAGAAAGAGGCATCAAGTGAACCGTGTGTCCCGGGCCCCGGGCTTCACCTTCCCGTGTGACCCAACGATCCTGCCCAGCAGCTCCAACCCTGGGGTGGGCTTCTCCTTAGGGCCCAACGGACTCCATCAGCTCGTCTGCTGAGGTGCCGGTAATGCCTCTGGCGCGACCTCCAAACACACGGTCGTCAAACTTCCCACCCAAAGGACTCTTTCCCCAGATTTCCCGAGTGGACAGCGTCCAGCTCGTTTCTCAGGGTCCGCCGTAAGAGGCCCGCCCGGCAGCAGCGCTGAAGAGCACAGACGTGTGCTCTGAAGCACAGGCAAGTTCCCGCTCGTGTGTAGAAGGCGGGATGGCCCAGGCCCAGTGCACAGCAGCTGCTGCCACGCTCGGGCACAGGGCCAAGGTGTGACACATGTGCGTCCTCTCACCCAGAGCCTGGCCGAGGCACCCCCCGTCCTGAGAACCGCAAGGGCTGAGACTCACCACCACTTCCACCTCCTATGCCCCATGTCCTGGTCCTCCCCACAGAGGGGGCCTGGCAATGCTTGACGGGATGCACAGTGAGCAAACCTGGGGTGGGAGGTACCAGCACGATCAATGTTCAGGAAGCCGCCTCGGTCTGGGGTAGGCTGGTCCACCTTTCTCCTACTTCCTCCTGGTTTCCAGAGAGACCGTCACGTCCTACGATGGGGCCACGCACAGGCATCCCGGCTTACAGACCGAGGTTCTCTCCTCCGTGAGAACAATGTGCAAGGTTTCCAACAGCAGGAAACACGGACGGCTGGGGTGAAAGGCTTCCTTCCAGAACGTGTCTCTGTCACGTGGGGAAAACCTGCCCTAAACAGATGACGGGCGAGGCCCAGCTGTATGTCACAGCCTCTGAGGGGGGGGGCTGGTCTCCTAACTACTCTGTGCCAGGCCTGCACTTGGGGCTCACGATGAACAGACACTTCTGGGGATGATGCCACCAAACCGGGAAGAATGAAGCCTTGGAAGAAGATGGGGCTGGGAAAGGATGGGAAGGAAAGAAGAGGAATCCAAAGGAATGGGACCCGCAGTAAGTGACACTCCGGGGCCACCACCCAGTGAGGTCCCTGACGGATGACCTGCCACCTGGAGAATTGTGTCTGAGCTCTGAGAGACGGGCAGTCCTCTGAGAACAGCTTCAGGGAGCTTCCCCGGGAGCTGACCCACTCCGAGCACACGGCAAGCTGGCCGGCCTCACGCCAACCCCACAGGGCGCTGCAGGGCCCGGTCCCCGTGCCGCTCACGCCTGCTTCCAAAGCCACAGTTTCAAAGTGCACGTCACTCGGCTGGGAGGCCGCAGGCCCGGCCCACAGCTGGGACCTCACGCGGATGGTCTGTCCTGTCAGGAGGCTGGGGGTGTTTGCTCTCACATCACAGCATTGGCTCGGTATTGAAACTTGGGGTTCGTCTCTGCAGGATGACCTTTTCCATAAACATGGCCACAGACACCTGTGTAATGAGACTGTCCCAGGTTCTTGAAGGATGGCAACTCCCCTCTTCTGGGAGATCTTCTTTAGGCGCATTCAATGAAGACATTTAAGCTTCCAAGACTTTTTTTTTTTTTTTTGGTGGCAAATTTAGGAAATGGTCAGTCTCCTGCTTTCACGGTGTCCAGAGTGAGCTAAAGCCAGAGCCGGCTGCTGCTCCAGGATCTTTTCCAAGCAAAGCTCTGAGGAGATCGGCACTGCCCAGCTCCTGCAGCAGCCAAGGCATCGTCCGGCAAGTTAGGAAGCGAGAAGCCTGCGGGGACAGTGCACGCTCTACCTGCCCCAGGAAACTCCTGCCCTGGCCTGTCTGTCTGTCTGTCCAGGAGCGCTGGGGGGCTCGGCTGGGACTCTAATTTGGCCAGTGAACACCTAGTCCTGTGGGGGGAGGTGATGCCCTGCTAGGGGCCGATACTCCAAGGCAAGCTGAACCTTGCATGAGACGATGAAGCGCCCTCACCGTGCCGGCCTATTTCCCTCTGAACCTGATTCGATCCCTCACTTGGCCCCAGGTGCAAGAACCCCACCAGCTCCTTGGGTTCACCACGATCACCATGTTGAAGGTGGCTGGTGGTGGAGTCTGGGTCCAGCCCGAGGCGGGCCGTGAGCAGCACGCACGTGCGCGAGGAATACGGGGGAAGAGAGCTGCAGGGCAGCATGTTGGTTTTCAAGGAGCTGCCACGTGGCCCTGCACAGTACCTATTCGAATCGTACGTGGTTCGTGCATCCCCTAGCCCAGGGCTCTCAAGCCCCCACCGCTCACCCCAATATGGAAGCATTACCGTAGCAGACTCTCATCCTCAGAAAAGCATGCCAAGCTCCTTTTGGGTAAACACGTCACCTAATCATCGCAAGTCAGTGCTATGCACCAGCAGCGGGCTTGGTTACTCCGCTGAGAAACACTTAATCTTTGTAGAAAACTCTATTTACAGATATCAGATTACTTAGCCAGACTCTTTCCCTTTGCTCCCTGGAGAGACCTGGGCTGTGGGCTACGCTATTTTGGATCCGTGCAGATGACAACAGAGTGACACTCCCCACTTATGAAACCCAAAGCCACCAACCCGGGCAGATTTCCCCCGTCTTTAACCCCTCACAGCAAATGTACCTGCGTAGGCTTCCAGCCATAACACAGCCCGGAGATTCCCAGGAAGTGGGGTGTCGCTGCGCGATCAGTGTAACTGGTATCATTGGGTTCGGTCACCTTTTAAAAGTTCCTAGACTAACACAATTGGGACGGTCTTCATGGCGGAGAATTTTAAGACTTGAATTTGCAACACATCTGCATGCTCCCAAATGTGTCACGAGAAAAAGTCCCGGGCATCCCTTTCATGTGTCTTCCCATTCTGAGCCAAAGACTGCCAGACAAACTCCGCGGTTAGGGGGCTGGAGCTCTCGGACAGCTCGGAAGAGGACGTGTACCTGCAACTCACTTCCTCTCCAAACTTCCATCCGAAGCTTGGTTGTGAAAATAGAGTCAAAGGAGGATTACGGGGAAGGCCATGCCATCTCTCCGTGCTCCAGTAATTAAAATCCACCCCCAGACTGCACTACTCCCTTAGGGAGGAGAGTACCTGCACTTGTAATTTCAGTTCCCAGGAGACAAGCATTAACTGAATTGCACTTTAAAATGATATTGGCTCTTGCTTGTCCTATAATTATAGCAAAGCCCTGCTTTTCCAGGCTCTGACAACACCCGTGCACGTGTACACATGTGTGTCCACGTAAAGGAATAGGCGAGCGTTGAGGGGCATCACAAGAAGCAGCTCATGTGGGAGAATTTTCAAATAATTGATTGTGATTATATTAATTGAAGGGTTGGAATGGGAAGGGAGTAGGGATTATCCCTCCTACAGGAACTTTCTGGGACATACTGCTGTCACAAGCTTTTTCCCTTGGCAAGGAGAAGCAAACGTCCCTCTGATCAAGCCTGGGCTTAGCAGGCAAGTGTAAGGTAGCTTGGAAGGCTCATCGGTCAGACCTTGCTTTGTCTGGTCAGTGAGTCCTAGCAAGAATATTTTGATTACGCTTCTCTCTCTAAATAGCACAGAGTGACCGGGTCAATCATCAGACCTGTGCTCTCTGACATGAGCCAGCGAGAGGGCAGCTGACGGGGCGGCGCTGGGGAGAGAACCCAGTGAGGACCCGGCCCTGCTCTGGTGCTCCGGCGGAGGCTGACGGGGCTGCACGTGGCGTGGGAGCGGTCACAGGCAGGCCTCCTGGGACTGGCATTAAGTCTCTGTTGTGGAGGCCACCTGGAGAAGCAACCTGACTCTATTCCCAAATCAGCCAAATTAAACCAAACACAAAGGAATTCGCCTGGTACCGTGAAGATTTCCATCTCAGAAGTCTACCTGGGGGTAAGGCATGGGAGGCGTTCCCGTCAACATCAGACACAAGTCAGGGGGGGATCCCTGGGTGGCTCGGTGGTTTAGCACCTGCCTTCGGCCCGGGCATGATACTGGAGTCCCGGGATCGAGTCCCACATCTGGCTCCCTGCATGGAGCCTGCTTCTCCCTCTGCCTGTGTCTCTGCCTCTCTCTCTCTCTCTCTCTCTGTCTCTCATGAATAAATAAATAAAATAAAATTAAAAAAAAAAAAAAAGTCAGGGAGGCCTAATGAAACACCTGCCTCCTAACATGGTTCTGAAGGCTAAAGCCACTGCTGCAGGACACGCAGAAGAAGGGATATTCACCCCAGGAAGCAAATTAGACAGTAAGCATACCACTTGTTACCTGTAATTCTAGAAAACGATAAATACACTAGGACACTGATGAATTACCTAAGACATTAAAAAAAAAATCGAAGAATTTATTTGCCAAACGTTCATTCTGGAGACATTATTAAACCGATTAGGGCACATCCACGCTAATGTCCATGACTGGGATGTAACCGTTAGCAATGGTGGCACACAGGCCTATCTGCTGACACGGGGAAGGCGCGTGCGATCTGTCAGTGTCCAGGGAAGGGGGCGCGGGCGGTGCACAGGGGCGCGGCGTGGTCCTGGAGGATAAAGCACTGACGCACAGCGAGCGGCCTGGAGCGCACACCCCGAAACGCTAGCCGTCGTGTTCCCCGGGGGGAGGGGGGAATTGTGGGAACGACTTCCTTCAATCTCCTTATGTGTGACTTCTTACCCATAACTAACTGTGTAATTTTTCAAGTATTTAAACATTTTTAAATTCAAAGCTTACCATTTCGATACAATCCGATGAGCAGCTAACACTAGATATCCCCCTTTTCATTAAGATTATTTATTTGAGAGAGAAAGAGAGGGAGAGCGAGAGAGAGCGCGCGAGAGAGCAAGCACGCACACCACAAGCAGGTGGAAGGGCAGAGGAAGAGGGGGAAGCAGGCTCCCCACGGAGCAGGGAGCCCAGTGCGGGGCTTGATCCCAGGACCCTGAGACCCTGACCTGAGCCGAAGGCAGACGCTTCACTGACTGAGCCACCTGGGCGCCCCAACGCTATATATTCTAAACTACATATTTATCTACATCGAGACCAATAAATATGCAAGATTCATGGGATGTGCTGTTAGAGAACTGTGATTAATACTCCAGCTAAAGATTTTATCAAGGCTTCCTAAGAAATCTCACGAATGGGTAGGATGTCTGCATTTCCCCCCAAAATAAAACTAATTCTGCTTTTTAATTCTGTCTTCCGTATGTCACCGATACATCGCATTTTATTAACACGTGTAGAAACGCTTCTCTTACCTTACAAATGGGCGTGTGTTTATCTGACAATAGAAACTGAGTCACAAACTGTGTTAAACTTAACTGTCGTGCTCAGCTGCTCAGAGCGGAGTCCTGGGCTCTGATCTAATTGTGCCCTTTATTCTGGATTTTCAGATACGTGCTCGCTTTTCTTTCTCTTTTGCTTATCTGCTCTTGTCTTTCTACTTTCACTGGAACTTTACCTCATCCGTCCCCTTTTTTGTAACTCCTTGCAGAGTCAGAACCAGAGATGGGCTGTCAAGGAGGGGGAGGGAGAGACACACGGTCTGACGAGGGCGAGGGGCGTGCTCTTTATCTCGTGGCGGAGCAGGAAACCCTTGACTCCTTCGACTTCAACCAGAGACCGAGACTGGAGGACCCCCACCCCCGCCACACACGCAGCGTGGGAGCTGAGCTGCGGGCCTGCCACCCGCACGCCAAGGGTCCACACTCACATGTAAACTTGGGTGGTAGGTTAGCACGCCGTTGTCGCACAGGGTCACATACTTCTTTTTCCACTCCTTGTTCAGCGATTTGCCGCTTCGCTTCAGCAGCATGCCCTAGGAGCAAAAAGGAGGCAAATATTCATTCATAAATATAAATGACAAAGTCTCGTGTTTTCTTAAAAAGGAGGCACACAGGTAACTTAAGGTATTTTAAGCATTCATTTTCTCCTGTCATTGTTAAAACAGAAATCACTTATGTTTAGTTTGGAAATTTGGCTTTTCTCCTCTATTTTATGCGTGACATGTATGTTCGACCAATTTCCGTGTGTGTGTGTGTGTGTGTGTGTATAGATCTTCACCGTGTGATGCTACCGAGTGTCAGAAGATGTGCCATCGGTTCAACAAATACGACACCAGCCACCATGATGCACAAGGCACCTTCTCTACCTGAGTGAAGACGCCAGGGCTAAACGTGCAATGTTTTAAGAAAGGAAACCTAAATGTCCTTTTCTAAAAATAGCATAGTAATTGAATTCCAAAACTCCTTATATTTACAAATAACAGCGTTTTAATTTACAGCTCTTCACTCTGGATTTTTAATTGATTAAGAATGAAATTCCTTTTGTAAATTTAGCAACAGCATTCAAAAGATAAATCGTATATATAATGTAATCCATCTTTAACAAAGCCATCTTATGGCTTTTTTTTTTTTTTTAAATTTTATGTATTTATTCACGAGAGATATAGGCAGAGGGAGAAGTAGGTGCCTTGCAGGGAACCTGACTTGGGATTCGATCTCAGGACCCCGGGGTCATGACTTGAGCCAAAGGCAGATGCTCAACCACTGAGCCACCCAGGCGCCCCTATCTTAAGGCTTCTTGATACTTGTTTGGAATTTGAAGCCAGTGCACTGAAGTATGTTTGGCCCAGGCCTCCTCTGACGACGGATGGAGCGTGCTCCTGCTTGAACTACCTGGGCCCAGCAAACCTCCCACATCATCTGCAGGCTTTTCTGGGGTGAAACCTCATGCCTGGCACTGAGCTGAGCCTTGGCTTGGGGCCTTCCTTCCCGGGTAGGGCTCCGCACCCTCCCACGTCAGACTATCTCAACTTGTGCTTCCATCTCTGGATTCTTCAGCTCCTGACCTCACAGAACAAGGGAAACCAAAGAGTCTCCCACTTGCTCTCCCTCTCACTGTCCTCTTAGGAGCCCCTAGGATGGTGGCTATGACTCAGAAGGCACAGGAATGATGCTAATTAATTCACCTGGACCGAGGCCCAAGCAAAGTTCAAGTGTGAGAAGGAATCTAACAGAAGCAGAGGTGCCCATGAGACTCCTCGGGAGCGTTCAACCAACTTCCTCCGACCCCCTAATTCTGCTGTCCCCTCAACAAACCACAACATGAGGTAAAATCAAGGGGACGCTTTTATGTGATAATTAGGTTCAAGTCCCTAATATTGTGACAATACTACTCTTTATACCAATTTTCACAAATGTAATGGAAGCCGAGCCAGCTGGGAAGTCTGACAGCCACTGAAACATTGTTTCTGGGGGAAAAGATTTCTCAGGTTGAAGACACTCACAAGGGACCCTTTGGAAGATCATCCCTCTGCACGTTCTTATTATTTAAAGAAAACACAGCGTAACTCAACATACCCTGATTTCTTAGAATCCGAGAAAAACCAGTCTAAAGCAAACATAGCACTGAGACCAACATGAGAGGCAGGTGCAGGGGACCAGGCCGGTTACAGACCCAGGTGAGTCCAGTTCCCCTGCACAGTAAGGACTCGGGAGAGGGCCAGGCACCCTTGGGGATGTGACAGTAGATAAACGATCCCTTAAAATCATCCAATTTCCCTCTCCGGCAGATTTCTAAGATTTTTAAACTTAGCCTAACAAAACTTCACAGGCGTCCTCCTGTGGGCTCGCATTTTTCCAGCATCTGTTTCAGATGGAATTCCAACAATACCAGGGGCTGGGGGTCACCTCGGTGTCACCGGTAGCTGAGAGCTGCTCCAGGCTTCAGAAAGCTTCGTCCATCTGCACTCAGACAAAAATGCAGGCTGAACCCCCACTTGGCCTCGGGGCTCCACGCAGATGGACCCACGCAGCTCCTGGCTAGATCGTGGGCACTTTCACGAGCAAATCCTATATGCACAATTATCCTCTCCCCAGTGGCGGCCATAGGGACTTACTCCTACGGGGATAAAGGGAAACTGTCTAACCAGGAAGCAAGGAGGAGATGGTGCCATCGGGGAACTAAATTAGGCTGACTTGGTGCTGGGGAAACTGAGTGTCTTGGTGAAAGAAAATAAAACATCCTGAGAATCTTTAAAAGATTCTATGGTCCACCTTGCAGGATAATCTCCGATTATGATTCAAACGCTGCAGAAGCCAGCAGAGCTGAAGGACACCCCGGTGTCCCAGGAGCTATGCCTCTGCCCTCTGGCGGGGGCCCCAGCTGGGTTCATTACCCGACCCCCCAAGATTTCTGTGCCGATGGAGCTGCTCGGGTGCCCTGCTCCCTGCACCCGCCTCTCTGTGGCTGATTGAAAGAGCCCATCCTGGGAGGCGGGAAGAGATGCGTGCTCTCCGCTGAGCAGCCGAGGCAGCCGCAAGGTGAAGTTTTATAATCAGAGGCTCAATCAGATGACAAATGACAAGACTCAGCAAACAGCTCCTGTGGATTCAAAATGTGTTCTCTCGTAGTTTCTTTCTTTTCCTTTCTTTGAGGAAGCGAAGGCCAAACACTGGTTTTTTTTTTCAGAGTATTTGTACCAAGTGAGCATCGGGGAATCTCAGAGTCTAACAAGACCCCGGAAGGTACACCACTCAGTCCCTGAATCTGCTAGACTAGTATTTTTTCATGGAATGTGCCCAAAGTCATCCAGGCCTTCCTGGGCAGCCGTGTGCCGGGGAGCCTGCGGGTCCGGACAGCGGGAGCTGCAGGAGCCGTGGTCTGGCTGCCGGAGGGGTGAGGATGAGCCTGGTTCATGGTTCCGGAGCCACGCGGAGAGACGAGGCCCCCTCCGACGTGCCCTCGCCAGGAGGAACGGAGGAGGGCCACCACGAAGCCACAGGGAGACATCCCATCCGGTGGCTCCGTCCCAGGAGTTCCTTCTTAGTCCCAGACTCTTCCAGGAGCTAAAGGTTCCAGGTGCTGTGCTGCCCACCCCCCAAGCCCCCAGGATCACAGCATCCCCCAACACGCCCAAGAAAGAGCGAATGCACTGTGGCCCCGTGGGACAGACTCGTATCACTGCAGCGGGGCTACTACCATCCTGGCAGCCCCCTCGCACTTCATCACCCACACTCCTGCCATCGCGAACTCACATATCGTCTACTTAAGCACCAGGAAAATGGGAAATCTAAAAACAGTTCATTTTCAACTTTTAGAGGACACGAAGCCATGGTCCCACAGCCAGAAGATGACAGAGGCCGGAAGGCTCTGTGCCAGAGACATGCGGGCAGGCAGTTCCCATCAGCGAGAGCAAATGGCCCTTATGATTCTAAGTCTCTTTGATTCTGCGTTACCCAGGGCAAAACGGCGAGAGGACGTCAGGATGCATACTTGGCCCATCTTTCAGATGCCACTTCTGAACACGCGCAAACAACCTCTTGCTTGAGACCGCTTCTCGCTGACCAGCTACCGCAGCAGAGACATCATTACAGTTTGTGTCTTATTTCGCTCGTATGTGGCTTATGCATCTATTTCTAAAATTTGCTGTTTCAAAACAGTATCGGGCCCCCTGCTCTAAGAGCCTTACCAGTACTAAGCCACTGAGCGCTCACAACCTGACGTAAGCGGTTACCGTGATCATCCCCATTTTACAGATGAGGCCAAGGAGGCTTGGTTTACCTAACCTCCCCCGCACAGCCAGCAGGCAGCTGGTCTGCAAGGTTGGCTCCCCGGCACCACGCCGCCAGGTAGTCACGCCCCCCGTGTAAACCATCCCACACTGACTCGGGATGCCGGGGGCTCACTTCAACCAACAGAAGCAGCGGAAGGGATGCTATCTACGCTGGGTTTACATGTTAAGAAATGTTGGCAGCTTCTAAGCTTTGGGAAGGTCTGAGGGAGAAGCCATGCTGTGCTCTGTGGTCTAGAGTCACTGAATTATGAGAAATAATGACTGTTTTTCTGAAATCACTAAGGTTTGGGGTAGATTCTCAGGCAGTGGTAGATGAGGAACACAGAATTAGAGCCCTATGCTGCCATAATAAAATCCTCAAACATGGGCCGCTGGCTTGGCACCGGGGCAGCTGGCTGAGGCTGCAGGAACCCAACAGCTGTGGACGGAGATGAGGATGACAGAGGGGGGGAAATGCCACCCGTGCATGGACAACGGGGCCCCCAGCCATGCACAGGGCAGAGCCACCAGCAGACCTGCTGTCTGCAGAAACGGCTGGCCTCAGGAGCCCAGGACCTGGCGAAGGAGATTTCTGAGCAGAATGCTCATGTTGCTGCTTCTAACGAACTGGGGTGGGGGGGTGGGGGCGGAGGGGGGGGGTCAAGGGTGCTCCGTTTTTCAGCAGAATTGGAGAAAATATCCCCAATTTAAACAGCATGAGAAAAATCATTTCTCACTCCCAGCTTCTCCTGCCAGGAGAAAACTCAGGCTAAGACTTGGTCTGAGAACAAAGATCTAATCCAGGGGACGCCAGGAGATGTGATCTCAGGATGAAGACCCAGCAAGGTTGCGGCATCGGACCCTCGTCTTGAGAACTCAAAGATTTAAGGCAGGGCCTCACAGACCCTTCCAATTAGACAGCATGTGTGGACCAGAGACGAGGACCTGTGGGCTGGCTTTTGTCTAATGGAATAAATTACAATTTGATACAAAGGACACCCACAAGGGTTTTAAAGGAATTGTACCTTTACAATTGTACCTTACAATTTTTGGACTAAAAGGCACAGAGCACATCTAGAATGAAAAGGGGCCTCTGACCCTCACACGAAGACCAGCAGGAAGCAGGCTGAGAAAGCCACACAGCTGCAAAACCAGGCCATTTCTTGGGGAAAAGGAAGGTCGCTGAGATAGCAGAGCCCCAGGCCCTGGAGGACGCCCCCCAGGAGAGCACATAAGCTCTGTGTCCAGAGCAGGGTGACTAGCCACATGTGCCTGGCTGGGTTAAGAGCTGCTATGGACCAGGAACTGTTCCATACTGTTCCCATCTCTCTCCTCTTTGGCTGAAGGGCACCTGCTGCAGTGCCCCCACCCGGGGTCAGCACCGGGCATGTGTGTGCATGTGCGCCTGCATGCTGTCAGGGAACCCTGGCTCTGGGGTTCCGTGGTCTTCAGATGCCAAGGGTCATGTCCAAGGAGCCATATTTGTGTGTGCACCTGATGCAGATGACAATCCCTGACTTCAAGCCTGAGATGGGCGCCACCACGGGATGAGGTTTTGAGAATCCAGGGGCAGGGTGAGGGGTGCTTTGTAGGTGCGAGGGCAGATGGAAGTAGCTAGTCTCCAAAGACTATCCTCAAAAAGATCTGCTCCTGTGGGGTCCCCAGGCCTTCTGACTCAATTTAACCCACAGAACGTGGTGGAGATGATGCTAGGTCTGCTCTGGCTGAAGCCTTAAGAAAGTCTGATAGCTCCTGTTCTTACGCTCTTGGGAGCCCTGAGTGGCCTCGTAAGAATGCTGACTATCCTGCTGGGGACACAATGAAAAGGGAGACCCCAAGGCTATGTGGAGGACAGCCCAGGTGCCAGCTATAGGACTGCTAGAGACGTGAGTGAAGAAATGACCCTGGCTGCTCCAGCTCTAGCAGGCATCTCTGGGGCGAGGATGTCCCCGTTATGCCTGGCCCCGATTTCCTGACCTGCACAATCATGAGAAATAATAAAATGGTTATGGCTTTAAACCACGACGATTTGGGTCAATTACCAGCAACAGGTGACCAGCGCAGCGGGAAGAGCCAGGAATAACGGTCTATACCTGTAACCCCAACGCCAGGCCGCCTCCCTGTGAATCATTTTGCCCTCCAGACCGATTTTAAAGCTTTGATATCTTTTACTTGTTTGCATAGTAAGAAACGGAAGGGCTCTGTGACCTCTCAAATGTTCCTCTTATCTTACTTGGAAATGGCACATGTTGATCTAATTGCTACCTCCTAGTTAATTTACTGGTGCATCAAGAAAGACAGGGATTTTAATGATCGACAACCAGAATACCAGGATCTCAGGCAGACGCTTTCTGCTTTTTTTTGCTCAAGGAACTTTTCCTGTGGTGGAGCAAAGGGTAGGATTGTCTTTTGGCTGCAATCTCTTTATTAGTCATGTGTATTCCCTGCCTAGTCCCAAGAGGTCACTGAAAGCCAAAAGCAATGTTAAGTGTACAAGCTTTAAATAACTTACAAAGTTAATGTAATGAATGTAAGTGCGATCTGAAATCCATCACTCAGTGCTTGCTGCAGCCCCAAGCTGTGATAAAACACCACTCATAAATTTATATTAAAACTCTGCTCGATAGCAATTATTTACCAACAAAGATTTACTGACTGCATGAGAGACTTGGGGTCTTAACCAGGCAAATCAGTCTTTGTTTTGAGTGTGAGGGACCAAGGGACGCGGGTGTCTCTGAGCGCAGAGCTCGTCAGGACACATGGGAACATTTAATGGCCAAGGTCCTATGGAACGAGGTTGTGGGGGGGTGTCAGCGCCATGTGAAGCTGCAGGCTGGTCCTTGTGAAGATCAGACCACGCTTTCTCCCGAGGTGGCATTTCTCATCGGCCTGGACAGCGGCTGGAGGCCGTGCGCCCGTGACTGAACATAAACGGGAGCACACGGCTGGTCTCGCAGTGACACAAACTGAATTATCCTGCTGCGCCAGAGGGGGTGCCAACAGCTCCCTAATTAGTGAATTTAAAAACACGAGTTTGCCCGTGGTCTAAACAAATCCACACAAGTCCAGAAAGCTTCGCTGTTTCTGTACTTAAGAAAAAAAAAAAAGTGATATCTGAGTCCTTTTTTGGTTCCTGGAATAAACACCTGTTACAGTTCCTCAGGGCTTCATGATTCACATCCGTAATAGTTTTGAAAGTTCTCATCATAAAAGGTTTGTATGTATTTCTAAAATGCTGCGGAGAGATGCTGGCATCTTTAACAGAGATCCAAAGAGTATGCACTCTAATCAGTCTTCACATTTATGTTTATTACTTTTATTCTAATCAAGGTTTTTCCTGTAACATGGATTAAACTTGTGGTTTACTTGAAATAACTGACTTAGAAAATAAAACATAACCAAACCACTTGGAGGGGCACCTGGCTGGCTCAGTTGGTAGACTATGCAACTCTTGATCCTGAGGTCGTGAGTTCCAGCCCACATTGGGTGTGGAGCTCCCTGACAAAAACAAAAACACCCCCCCCCCCCCCGCAAAATAAACCAAAAACCATCCCCCATCCACCACCCAGAAAAGCATGTTTGGGTGGGTGGAGGGTGGACACACTTTACCATTAGAAATTGGGGAACGCAAAGGGGTGGTACCAGGAGCAGGGACGTTCTTCTCGCCCTTCAGGGGCTCCCTGCTGTCCCTCTGAATATCCTGCTCTTCCAGAAGGAGAACTTACTGCCCTGCCCACCCCTTATGCTAAGCTGTCCCTTGCAAATAACAGATGCACACTTTCCAAGAGCACACCTGGACTCGGATGTGTGGGCGGTCACCCACTGCACACCTGTGGTGAGGGTCAAGTCTGCACAGGCTCGCCCCCACGGCCCCCATCACTGACACTCGGCCCTAACGTGGGCCAAGGTCACATGCCCTGAGTCACGATGTGTGATCCTGAGCACTTGGTTCACTGCTGTTAAGCACGGTCTCCCAGTCCAAGGCACCTGGCTAGGGACTGTCGGTGCTGGGAATCCCACAGGACCGGGGCCACCACAGGCTGGCCCGTGGGCCAAGTCTAACCTTCCGCCTCTTGGTGTGAATGTGGTCTAACGGCAACACGGCTACTCTTGCTCGTAAATGCTTCCACTAGCTGAGCTCAGTAGTTGCAGGAAAGCCCAAAGCACTTGCTATCTGGCCCTTTACAGAAAATGGGTGTGGGGGGATCCCTGGGTGGCGCAGCGGTTTGGCGCCTGCCTTTGGCCCAGGGCGCGATCCTGGAGACCCGGGATCGAGTCCCACGTCAGGCTCCCGGTGCATGGAGCCTGCTTCTCCCTCTGCCTGTGTCTCTGCCTCTCTCTCTCTCTCTCTGTGACTATCATAAATAAATAAAAATTAAAAAAAAAAAAAAAAGGAAAAAAAAAAAAAAAAGAAAATGGGTGTGGAGCCCAGCTCCAGGACACGAAACTGGCCAGCAGCCATTCATTTTATTCAAAGTGCAAATTCTGTTCTTTCTCCCTGGAACGCCCCCCTTGCATCCTCCCTTTCCTCCCTGCCATCCTGGTGGACACCCCTCTTGCCTTCAGCCCTGAGCTGCGGGGTCATGGGCTCTGGGCTTTGAGAACCTCTAAGCATCATCCAGACCTTCAGACACTGGCTGTCATGAGCTGAATTATGTCCTCCTCAGATTCCTATGTGGAAATCCTAACCCCCTGTGCTTCTGAATACGACTGCATGTGGGGGAGGTCTTTAAAGACGAAGAAGGGATGAATGGGGCTGTGAGATGGACCCTGATCCAACCGGCTGAGTGTGCTTATGAGAAGATGGAATGAAAATAGAGACCAGGCCCCAGGAAGAGAATGAGAAGGGTCCACCTACATGTGTGCCAAGGAGACAGGCCTCAGGAGGAAACCACTCTGACCTGGATGCAGGTCTCCAGGACTGAGAGGAGATACACGTGTTGTCTGAGGCACTCGGTCCACGGCACCTTGTCGTGGCAGCCCCAGCAGATGAACGGGGTGGCGTGTGACGGGGCTGCAGGCTGCTGTAGCACAGGGAGGCCCTCCTGCCTGTCAGCACATCCACACAGCAGACGGGACACTGCTGGCTCTCCCACACGTGCCCCACACATCCCTGGCCACACCTGTCTCTGCAGCTGTCATGTCCCTGCCCACGGGACCTTTTGCATCCCAGTCCCAACTGGATGTCCTTCCCTTGAGTGTCTATCAGGCACCTCGAACCTCCAGTCCCCAACTGGACACATGGGTCATCTCCCTCTGTGGCCGGGAATTCTGTGGGCGCCTGGGCTCCCAGATTCCCTTACTGGTGCCCTGGTGTGTGGTTGGTTGGTCGGTCCCGATAATAATCACCCTAATTTACAGCCATTCCTTGTTCTAAAACGTCTCCAAAAAAATCTGAAGCGTCGTCAAAAGCCAAGAACCAAAGATTAAAAAACGGGGAAGGAGTAACATCCTGCCACTCAATTAAAATGCCATCAAGTCGAGTCTGGACGCGGGAACCCCACGTTACAGGGTCTAAGAGGGAAAAAAAAAAAAAGAAAAGTGCGACAAAAATGACAAGACCACAGACCCACCACGGGTCAAACCAGCTTGTCGTCCAAGGTGCAGAAAATGTTCTTAAGTGAAAGTAGTAAATCAATGACCTAATCATTCACCGTGTGCAAGAAAATCATCCCAATTAGCTTGCTTCCCCAGATCCTCCTCAGATGCAAAACTTGCAGCAAAGCCACAAACGTGAGGCCTGGCTGCGGGCTTTGGCACGAGGAGAAGCACCAATTGGGCCAGCACACGTGAGGCCGGCCGCAATTACAGGCCACCTTAACTTTCTTCCCAGTTTAAAGGGTTTCCATAGAAACAACGGACCCCCCCCCCCCCCAACCACTGATTTTTTTTTTTTTTTAAGTAATATTTGTCTCCCTCTCCCTCCTCCAGAGGACCTATTATACCACAAATGGAGGCTTTTCTCCCAGCTTGTTCGGAGCCGGGAGGGCGTGGGGGAGGGGGCCGAGGAGCAGGTTCTGGATCTTTAACCAGCTCCCTGGTGACCCCCTCCCCTCGCTGGTTAGTAATATTTCTGTTATTCCGCCGGGCTGTAGGGTACAAAGGGTTACACTTTAATTGAGCTGTCAGCATCTCCGACAATCCTAGAAAGCCCCGATTATGCACGGCAGGGTTAGTGCCACACTTGTTATTGTCGATGCCCTATTTGCGAAACCCAAACCTGCGCCCCACACAGGTCAGCTCACCCGCGCGACCTTGCTGTCATTAGCCGCGTCTATTCCTACCTCACTGCTGAGAAAATCACACGGCGCGGGCTTCAAAGCGCCGGCCGGGACTGGATTCGACCAGGAGCTAATCACCCACAAATCCAGCTCAAATGGCAATAATTGGCTAAACCGGTCCCCTCTCCAGAGCTCAGCAGTAATTTGGGATAATAAAGAAAGGAATTATTCAGCTAACTGCCCCGAAATGTATGCTTTGTGACCGACACACTTCACATTTTAATAATGATGGACACAGGACCCGATGTAACAGCGCGTCGCGCCGAGTAACGACCCCAAGAACAATGACGGCGGAGGGAGAAAAGTTGGTTGGGTTTCTCCCCCTTTCGGGCACCGCGGCGGCCGCGACGAAGGCCGGGCACGGGCGGGAACTGAGCGCCGAGACCCGGATCCGTTCTGCACACGCGTGGGAAAATACGCCACCGAGGCCGCTCCGCGTCGGGCCACTTCCCGCCACCGCGCCGCCCGCCACCTCCCGCGGCCCAAGACAAGCAGAGGACGCCGAGGAGAGACATGTTTTTCCACCAGGACTGACAGATCCCTTCTTGATTTTTCCAGTTAATATTATCTCTTGATCACCTCGTTTTTCTTGCCTTTCATCCTGCCCCTTTCTGTCACTAGGTTTGCAGCAGCAGCAGGGGTGACAATATCTGCAATCCACAGCTGCGCGGGGTGGGGGGGCGCCCCTGCGAGTGGGCCCCTCCTTGGCGGTGGCCTCTCCCCCCACCACGGCTGCCCTGGGGGCCAGGATGCCACCGGCTGCAAAGGGCTCCTGGTGGCCAGCCGGGAGGGCTCTCCTTCAGCTGAACGAAATGAACCTGAGCTCAACCACCCGTCTAGGGAGCCCGCGCCCCCGGGGTCACAGTGAGGCCAGGGAGGGAGGGGCCCCATTCCTGCCATGCCGGGCACCCGCACAGTGACACAGGGACAGGGCACAGAGGAACCTCTATGAGAGCCACAGGAAGAAACCTGCGGCTGCTTCTTTGTTTACGTAAAGCATCCTGAGCCCCGCATCACCACAGACACCTGCACAGGCCCTGGCACCTGTTCCTTAAAGTACATCCGAGCGCCAGGCTTATGCGCAGAAGTGGGGTTGAGGATGAGTCCAAAGCTCACATGTCAGGTAAACTATGGAGAGGATTTCAGGTCTACGTAAGCTATTTAGAAATCTTCTGCATGGGTGACCCATCTTTTCTCCACCTCCCTCTCCCTTCCCAGCCGACACCTGTAAATCCGTTCTCCTGGGAATGCACCTGTTCTCACTCCAAGTTTCTCTCCCATGTTTCTGCCCCTTGCTCACCTGTTTGACGCTTAAGGGCTGCCATACGTGGAGCTTGCTTCTCTACGAGTTACACTCTTGCACTAGAAAATCTCATCCCACTGCGGACAGCACTACCTGGTGTCCCACAGGTAGAGCAATCTCCACCTGCTGACACCTGAGCTCCCCACCTCAGTCCCCCCAGGGCTTCACCAGTGCTCCCCGAGGAGCCTGATGACCCCTGAGCCCACGGCACCCACATCACACTACCTCCTCCCAGCCGGCTGCCATGCCCCATCACTCTGGACATGCTCCATTCTGAGGGCCCCTGCGAGCCCCATGTGACAACTGGATTCCACCCTGGTCGGTTCTGAGGTGTACCCCTGTACATGGAAATATCACACCTGCTCCTGAAAGCTTAGTATGAGAACTTTTTACGTTGATGATATGTTGAAACGAATAGATTTTAGACATAGTTGCTAAAACAACAAATTAGAATTAATTTCACATTTTTTCCCCTCTTTCTACTGTGGACCAGTGGTTCACATCCTACTTCTATTTCTTCTCTGTCTGGCTCCTTAGCTTCTGCTTCACTGGCTGAACAATGGCAGAGACCGTCTTACCTTGCCCATTTCTGTTTCCTGTAACCTGGCAAATAACAAATGATCAGAAAAATGCCTGGTGAATGAATAAACAAAATGGCTGAATGATTATAACCGTCACCGTGAATGACAAAACCTTCCGTGGAGAGCAAGTAACTACACGCCAAGAAGACCAGGGAGGAATAAAACCCAGATCTGAATCCATGTCACGTGGAGGGCTCCAGGCCTACAATTGTAGCCGCACGCATATGCCTTGTGCTATGCGGAAAAATTGATCTGGAATAGTCTGCTCATACAGAGATCTTGGCAGAGACTAAATCAACACAGTCTTATTGCACATATTCTAAATGTAAACCGCTACTCTGGATATGGGGGGGGGGGGGCATATACAGAGAACCACCACCCAGGACCGGGCCCTCGGGATTCATCGATTTCAGAAATGAAGATGTGGGCAGAGGAAGGCAGTGCGAGCCTAGAATGGGAGGGAATGATGACTCACTCTCTTCCTGGTTAGGATAAGAGAAAGGTCGACGGCAAACACCCATGTTTCAATCTTAGACGAGTACCTAACAGGACTGGCATCCGCTTGGCAAATGGGCTCCCACTTCCCTACCGTGAACTGACAGCAGACAGCACCCTCCACGACGAGCCTCAGAAGCTTTCTCAACACAGCACTCCAGGTAGCCTCTACTCTAAATTAGCGCGGCACGGAAGAGGAGTCCCACAGGCTACGTCCTGACCTGCAGAAACATCCCATGGGCATATGAGCAGCTCAAAATACTTCTGCTGCTGCTGTCCCAGTGGTGACAATGATGACGACCACCACCATGACCATTCTGCAGTTTATTGGATATTGAGTAACATCATAAAGTGATTGGAAAAAAAATTTTTAAAAAAATGCAATTGTGCTTCTGGAAAAACAAAGCAAATCTAGTCAGCGTCCTGTCCTGGGGCTCTGTGTGTGTGGAGCAGTCACTGAACACCCAGGGCAGCAGGGTCCCTGGTGGTCTACATAGACTACATTGTTCGTTTTCTCTTTTTTTTTAAGTATTTTTTTTTTTGAGAGAGAGAGTGTGCCAGTGATGGGGAGGGGCAGAGGGAGAGGGGAGAGAGGGAGAAAGAGAGAATCTCATGTAGGCTCTACACTCAGCCTTACCTGGGGCTCAATCCTATGACCCTGAGATCATGACCTGAGCCAAAGTCAAGAGTTGGATGCTTAACTGACTGAGCCAGCCAGGTGTATGGTTCCTTCCTTCCTTCCTTTTCCTTCTTTCTCTCTCTCTCTTTTTTTTAAAGATTTACTTATTTCAGAGAAAGAGTGAGCTGAGCTGAGGAGGGAGGGGGAGAATCTTAGGCAGAATCCCCACTGAGAGCAGAGCCCAGTGCGGGGCTCGGTCCCAGGACCCTGAGATCACAACCTGAGCCAAATTAAGAGTCAGACACTTAACTGACTGAGCCACTCAGGTGCCCTAAATGCTGCTTTTCCACCAAACATCCTCTACGAGTGTCTTCTCAGCTCCAACTAAGAGACTCTGAGAAAGACAGAAGTGTCTCTGCCATCAACAAGGAACACATTCCCAAATTATGGAGTAAAATCAAATCGTGCCCGTGACAGCTTACTAATATAAAAAGTCTGGATAAAATTTCTCAGCAATAGTCAAAAATGCACCTGGGGAAACGACCACATAGAACAGACTAGACCTTATTTCACCCCGAAGTCCTCCAATGCCAAAATTGAAAATATAAAAGAAGACTAAGTAGTGTTCAAGAAATCTGATTCATCCCATTAAAAAAAAAAAACAAACCAACCAAACAACCACCACAAAACAAAACCTGCTCTACTGGGCCCACTACAGAAGTTGATTGTTAATCAGGACAATTTAATGATGAAACACTGCAAACATTGTGTCAGCAAGTTAAAAATGGCCTTGTTGTTTCAATATAAGAATCACTTAGTATATACTATATATAAAGTGTTGTATTTCATGCCCCATTTACTGTAACATATTAGTGGGCTCAGTCATCAAGTAACAACTGTTTCCTTGCGGGGGTTCAGATATTGGGGAGGGGGTCTGCAGCCGGAGAATAGCCCTTGGAGTTGCAGACGGCTGTACGCACGTACGGAGACCTGGTACCGTTCCTTTCGTAGGCCCATCAACAACATCAAACGATCGCACACCTACATTTTTAGCGAATACAAGCTTTAGTGAATACTTGTTTTTTTAAATGCAACTAATTGAAACACCATCTGACATGTTGCTCTTCGTTTAACTTTTAAGCTTATTCAAAAAGAAGACTGGCTAGCAGAGCCTCCCTGCAATTACCTGAATGATTCACTTCACTATTAAAACGTTGGAAATATTTACTAGAAAAAACAGATCGTAACTACCACCTCTCTGCAAAGCAAAAATGAGTCCAGTCTTTACTTATAAGCTGTATGGAGTCTCAGTCACTTTGCACGTTAAATAAGAAAACCCCAAATTGAGAATCAGACAGACGGGATAGTTCACCTGTTGGGACCCTCGTTTATGTAACACTCCTCTAGATACTGTTAATATTCACCTGTGATGGGAGTGGAGAGGGTACAAGGAGATAGTGGTGACTGGACACCAATTTAATCAGAAAATGCTAACTCATATAGTCCTCCTTGAGGTAGTGGCGGGGGAAAAAGCAATTGCAACCCATGGTTTCAAGTCAGTTAAAACGCGGTTACGGGAATGCAGCTTGCAAGCTCTACGGAGGAAGGACTTCCAGCAGAGCTCAGAACTACGGCTTCCTTTCTGCCTCCGGTGCCAGGATGCTCACAGTTGTTGTTCTGAGTGTAGGTTTTCTGGCATAAATGCCTTTTCCTTCGTTGCCTGGCACTTCACTCTCTATTGTTTTAATGAGTGCCTGGGTTTCTTTTGGTGTAAGGTACATGCTGGAAGGAAGAGGAGGAGGAGGAGAAAAACAATGCAGAAGCAGGGTTAGCCCTCAGCTTAGCATGACTCAGAGCATGAGAAAGCAACGAGGACGCTGGCTCGCGAGGGGAAGTTGACCTGTGTGGTTGGTGATCCCAGCCCGGTGGCTTCCCGAGAGCCGTCCACAGCAGCCACACGACCTCTGCTCGGTGGTGGTGGACGGCGTCGGTGCGCAGGCAAGACCCGAGCTGTCCTAGAACCTGAGCTGTTTGTGACTTCTTGCTGCCCAAAGAGGCGACGCTCCGGGGCGGAGGCATTTCAGGCTTTTGAACTGCTTGCAGTGCTGTGAAGGGCAGGCAACAGCTTTTCAGACAATAGTTGAGAACTTGTTCAGCAAAGCTTGGGTTTTTTTCCTTCAAAGGTTGAAATTTGTTCTACAGATAAAAGTAATGCCTTTGGGGAAAATAACTGTAAGGCATTTGTGACAAATGCAAGTCTCTCCAAGCGTCAACCTACTATTGTGTCAAGGTACAGTCAGCTATGGAAATATAGTTGGGACATGGGAAGCCAGAACTTAAAAAAAAAAAAGAAAAAAATACTGCTCAGAAAAAAAAAAGAATCAGAAACTAGAATGGGCTGTTCCTATCTGAAAGCTTGGGAGACCCCAAGAAGTTTGTATTTAGAGGTAATGTGCTCCTATTTTAAAAGAGGAGGGAACCAAAAAAGAGGGGTTTATCGATTTTAGGACGTAGGCTCTCATAGGACAGGTAACAGCCGTTCTTCCCCAGGAACACAGAACGGTTGGTTCTCTGGCCTTGGCAAATAATTCCTTCCATTTAACTTCTTTTAAAACTTCTCATGGGTGGACAGGGAGTTAATAAAAGAAACAATATGTATAAGAAAATGCAAGGTGCCCAGAGTACGGCTAATGGAATTTGATGCTGGCTTTAATTTTAATGAAGAAAGTTGCCAGTAGCAACAAAACTGTCAGCCGCCGCCGAGCACCATTAATAAAGATGGAGACGACATTAGTGCCCGGCATCAGTACAAAAGGTTCCCCTCGCTTCATGCTGTGCTAAATTGGCTGCCCAATTTTTCTTAAGTGTCCATTCTATTTAGAAGACAATTTATTAATTTTTGCCATTCATTGTCAGTTGACAGGCCATCATTTTGTAGCCCGAATTTTAGATGAAAACTAATTGAAAAGACTGGCAGTATTTATGAGGGGTATTATTTGTCAATTACGGCAGCAAATACTCCTTGCTACCACCAACTTTGATGCCCCTGTTCTCTGGGTGTGAGGCCTGTTACTGCTGGCATTAAAATATGAGTAAGTCTCTCCCGGCTCATCAGCTCATCAATTTCATAGGCATGGAAGGAAACCACCTTTCATGTTATAGGGACCTTTCATGGTAGATGGATACGTTATAACATTTGACAAAGGGGAAGTACACATCACGTAATGAGCACATATAATTGTGAACACAAAATATAATTCATTGTGAAATAATTCCTATTCATTACTTCGTATCAACCTCTGGGGTAGCAGTCTCAAGAATTCCTTGAAAGGTCTGCTTTCTAAATTTTGCATAGTTTTTAAAAATACTCCTCTCCTAAATTATTCTATCTTAAATAAATTCAAGTAGATGGATATATTCCGAGTGTCAATTTGCCAACTTGAAGGCTCAAAGTCTTCTGAAAAAAGAAACGATAAGCCTTATCTGTTACAAGGGAAAAACGCTTTTTGTTGGTAAAAAGCCCTCTAGATCTTTGCAGCTATCAAGTTAGATCAATGCTTCTCCAAAAATGTTATGCTCATACTCTATGGCAGTATCTTCATTTTTCAACTGCTACCAAAACGCTGGACAATGTGCATCAGAGCCAATCAACAGTTACATGCTTATCAGCCAAAGGAAAAGTAAATGAATTATCATCTTTTCTGCCCTACTAAGTTTCCTCTCTCTAGTCAACGTTGACAACGGTATTTATTAGAGACTGCTATTGAACCTGAGTTATATCCAGTTTGAATTTATACTAAGTTAAAGGTCTTAACCATTAAGAGACGCTTCCCCCTCCAAAATGGCAAAACTAAAATAAATGCCAGTACAGCCGTGGTGCCTCGTCAGTGAAAATTCCCTGAGATCACCCAGGCAGCAGTGCCGACCGGAGCTACACTCACCTAATGCATTCAAACGGTCTAACAAAAAACATGCACACTAGCACAGATCAAAAGGCGTATTTCAGGAGGAACTTCAGCAGACTTCTGGGTTCTTCAGTGCTTTTAACTGGAAAACCTGTCTTTATACTCAATTGATTCCCAAATGACTTCTGTGCTGAATTCCTGGAGATCAGTTACAGACATACATAGAAAACGCTTGTCTATTCGTCTTTCCATATCACTAACTGACCTTGTAGAACTGAGAGCCAGTTGGCAAACCGACGAGATGCTCGTCCGCATCCTTCAGGCGTGGTGCACACGCGGAGAAACAAAAGGTCTGTATGTGATGTGTACACACTCAAGTTCTCGTGTGTCCCTACTCTTGTTTTATTTAATTTTTTTTTTTTAAGATTTTATTTATTTATTCGAGAGAGAGAGAGTGAGAGAGGCGCAGAGACGCAGGCAGAGGGAGAAGCAGGCTCCATGCAGGGAGCCCGATGTGGGACTCGATCCCTGGGCTGAAGGCAGGTGCTAAACCGCTGAGCCACCGGGCCTTCACTGTTGTTTCTGTTTTAAAAGAAATGTCTGCAAGGAGGGTGCATGCTTCTCAATGGATGTGCTCCGGGCAGTCTAGGAGGGTCGGGGACAGGAGGAGGAAGGACCCTGTGTCTTGAGGTCTCCTTGTGATACTCGGGGAGGCTCCAAAGAGCAGCATCCTGGGAACGTACTGCCTCTCCAGGGAACTACTGGCTGCTGAGTGAGAATCTGGGGGGGCTTCCAACGAGGGCACGCCAGCAGGAATGCCTGGCTCCCACATAAATCTGGGCCCATGAAATAAGATACAACTGAGCTTGTGTGTCTCTGCTTACCTATAGCCATCGATCTCCTCAGGCCCCGCTCTCACACTGATGATGCCCAACCAGACCGCAGAAACCAAGTGGCTTCTCAGATGCCAGAGCTCATGGCTTGAGCCGACCCTTAGCAAATGGTCTTCAGGGTTCAGCCTCAAGCAGGCAGCACTACCTGATGTTTTGGAATTTTTTTTCTAAAGATTTTATTTATTTGACAGAGAGAGCACAAGCAGGTGGAGTGGCAGAGGGAGAAGTAGACTCCCCACTGAGCAGGAAGCCAGATGTGGGGCTAGATCCCAGGACCCCAAGATCATGACCTGAGCCCAAGGCAGATGCTTAAGGAGTCAAACCTCCAGGTACACGAGATGTTTTGAAGTTTTAATGGTTAACTATGGGCCGGGGACATTTTTTTGGTGGCTGTGCTGTACCCTACCCGGAAATCACACGGCTTTTAGGCATCTAATGTTGTGTGGGCAGTTAACCTTTTCCCACCTTGGCCTGCGCACTGTGGCCCAACACGAGGCCTTACATCAAGGTCATCGCCTTGCCATTACACATTTTATCCCCAAAGTCACAAGAACTGGTTCAGCATTAGACTGCAAGGTGGTCCACGTGGTGCTGCTCACAACTAGAGAGAACCATTTCCAGGACTTCTGTTTGGGTCTACTGCTGGCTTGGATGTGGAAAGGGTACAGAACCACAAGTGCCTGCGTTTCACACACGGAGCACAAGAATATGCCCAAACCCAGGAATATCAGAGCCAAGAGGCGCCTCCTGCTGCCATTATTTGGGGTCACTCTTGTACTTCAGTGAGCCAATAAACTCCTTCCTCGCAGACACCAGGTAGGCTGGATTTTCTGAGACAAGCAACTCAGATAATTCTGGGTGAGCCAATAGGGGATCCAAACAAACCTAAGAGAAAGAGCGACAGCCTCAGGAATGCTAAATTCAGATGAAAATTTTAAATGTCTTTGGTACTTCTGAGACAAGACAGACTTTCTGAAAATGCAGTAGCCTCTAACCACTGAGAGAACCCCAAAGAGTAAAGAACCCCATGTCTCTACAGCATCATGGTCAAGGAAGTATCCTTGCTACCCAGATGTTTGGTCATCCATTTACAAAACCATGTCTCCAGTTCAACTGGACATCCTTGGACCTAAAGTGAGAGAGGTGGCTCAGCTCTCCTGGTGGTCCCAGTGTTACGGAGGCAAGAGGATGAGGTAGTAGCTTCGTACTCAGAGTATAGGAACCCAGGGGCGCCTGGATGGCTCAGTTGGTTAAGCATCTGCTGTCAGCCTGGGTCATGATCTCAGGATCCTGTGATCCATCCAGCCCCTGCTGGGCTCCCTGCTCAGCAGGGAGTCTGCTTCTCTCTCTTCCTCTCCCCCCTGCTCGGCTCTCTCAAATAAATAAAATCCTTAAAAAAACCCAAAAAACAAAACAAAAAACCCCCACAACAATACAGAAAGCTCAGGGTGATGAATCTAAAGGAACAGAAGACTGAGACTCTACATCTAAACCTCGAATCACTATTTTTAATTTAGTATAACTCAAGTTAAAGGCTTTGAAAATCTAAGCTAAGCTAAGCTTAGAATTAGGTTCAAAAAGTGAATAGTTTTGTAACTGATTTAATAACTATGTCTGAAAAATACTGATGCTATTTAAATAAAAACAAAGAGAACTTAGAATTTCAGGTGATGTCTACTTTTGAATCAAATGTATTACTGATTGAATTTGAAATGCCTGCCACACTACCATTTATTCCTTGATACACCCAAGCCACCACGTTGCAGGTAGACCTTTCGCCAGCTGTCCCAGAGCTGGCCAGACCTCCCTGCTCCCCTCCTTGATACCGCCCCAGCACGAGCGTCAGGCAACGTCAACTTTCCACACGGCTGGCCTGAGAACATCACAAAGGACTACCTTCATCTTTTCTTCCTTTAAATCTTTTCTGCTTTTCCTTCACACAGTTGGAAAGGGCCCATTAGTCACCCTAGTTTACAATAAGGAAGGTTGAGATTTTGGAAGCGATGACCATGGAAACCAAGACAGACAGGCAGGATCTCCTCTGAGCCACCCAACCCGCCAAGCATGTCCCAAGGGGAGAGCTGACCACCGCGGCTGGGACCACAGAAGTGACCTGAACTCCCAGGAAGGCTTCACAGGATATTGGCTCCAAAAAGGAGGATGTCTAAAGAATTGTTTCTTGCTATTTGCTCCATTGAAGTGTAGGTGGGAAAGAAAGGGGGGGAAAGGTAGGAAAATAAAGTGAAGGGGAAATCAGCCATTTCTGAGATCCTACCATGAGACGCCTATCACGCCACCAGGTCAACGGAAGATGCCAGTGAAGTTGAGATGAGGGATGTTACTTCCCAAAGTCTTGGCTGGTATGTGGAAGTGTCAGGACTGGGCGCCAGGCTGGTGGGTTCAAACCCCTTGTTTCTGCCAGTCTTAGGCCCCGCCGCATCTCAATCAGCTGGTGGAGGAGCCTGTCACCTTGCATCAGCTACAGCAGATGACAGCAGACTAGCCAGCTGACAGGTGAAACCCACAGGGTGGCCCGGCTGACCCCGCTGAGAACAGGCCTCAGGTACAACAAGGGGATGAGAGTGGGGCAGGACGTGCAAGAGCTCTCTGCTGTGCACCGTGTGGTCTGCATGGGGCCATGATGCATGATTCAGAGGCAGGTGGAGGAGGACCACGGACGGGCTCCATACACGGTGCTCTCCGTCTGGACTGAACGAGGAACTGGGTCTACACTGTCCCAGCTGGGACAGGAGCTGACAGGGCTTGATCACTGGTCTGCACACTGGGTGTGTTGGAGGTGACCCCGACAACTCTGGTCGACAGGGCAGCTCCACTGTCTCTAGCTGAGTAATTCGGATTCCACATCTTGCTGTCAGTCATTCCAGGAGGCTACGCATCTAATTCCTTTTGCTTCTCCCACAGAATGCCCAGAACGGGCAGATATACCTTATCTGCTTCACTTAAAAACTGGAGTCATGAGGTGTGGCTCATGGCAGCGCCCAGCACTGCTATGCTGGACGCCGATGGAGAAGAGTGTGCGTGTGCCAGGAAATGTTTGCTAAGAGCGATCTTTCTCAGACGAATCCTGAAGACAGTGGGTACCTCTAACCAAACCCAACAGGAACCGCCTACTGTCCTCCACTAACCGTGCATCCGTCTGTGGGTTTCTCGTCTTTTCTCCCCCACAAAAGTGAACTCGTTTGTTCTACAAATTTCAGCACTTGTAAACGCACTTATCATACTTTACTCCCTAAATGAGGTTGAATAATATATTCAGTCTGATTAAATTTTCATTAACATTCAAAATCATTACTCAGTCATATTGTCTGGTAAAACATTCTGGCTTCTCAGTCCCCAAATAATTGCCACCGGGTCTCGAGAAGCGATGCCTGCTTTGGGCTCACAGGGAAAGCCAAGGCCGGGGCCTGGACTGTCTAAATCGGACGGCAAGTGCGCATGGGCAGAAGGGTCACGTCCTCTGACCGGCCGCATCCCTGGGGCGTCGGGGGGCTTAGCTGCACCCGCCTGGGGATTAATCAAAAACAACAACTCAAATCACAAGGAAAGTGGCACCGTAAGCCGAGTTTCTCCAACTCCACGTAAGAGGGTCGCAGCCCTGTTGTGTGAAAAATTCTTCACTTCCCTTGTCCAGACACAAGATTTCTAACCTTCAAACAGAGAAGGCAGAGACGTGCCCTTCCTCGCACGGTCTGTAAGACGCAGCGAGGACGGATCCCCTCGCGCCGTCTCTGATGCTCCTGCCTTACGTGTTTACCGCAGCTCTTACCCCAAACGCGCAAAGCTCCGATAAATGGGATTTTAAAGAAAAAGGAAAAAAAAAAAAAACCCCACGGGCTCCTCAGGGAAAGGGCAAATGCTCATTGATTCCCTTCCTTTGTGGCGTGAATCGCCGGGCTATAGAAATTAAGGGGTCTTTGTAAGTTGCCCAACTTTCCGGAGAGCCCTCCTTTCTGTGGCTCTGCCTCCTCTAACCTCTTTGTTGGGAGGTGTCAAAGGTCTCCCCGAGCTGCGGCCCGGCCGGCGCGCCGCGCAGCCTGCGAGCTATCGGCCGATCTGGAGTCCACCTCCGAGCGACTCCCGCCGCTAATTCATCACGGCCCGGACAGCTGGGCTGATTGCGGCCCCGCCAGCACAATGCGGCCGCCGGCCACCCGCGGCCCTGGCCAGGGGAGGGCCGGCGGCTCGGGCCCGCGCGGCCGAGATAAGTGCTGGCTGTCAGCGCAAGGACAAAGAAGGACAGGCCCTGGGGAGAGAATGGAGATAAAAAAAAAAATCCTCACAACTGCTTGATCTGATGAGGGTTATGGCTAATTAATTATAAACTCAATTACCTAACCCTTACTTCAGCAGTCTCTACTCATTAAGAGATAAAACTTGACTGACGGCTAACTTTCTCCCTCGCACACGGACGCACCCGGCAGGCCCGCGCCCCTGCGCCCCCACGAGCACCCCGCTCCCCACCTGCACCCCTAGAGGCGCCCATGCCTGCGGAGGTGGGTGGCTGGTGCGATGTGTGGGGATGGGGGGGCCCCCTTTCCCAGCAGGGCCCCATAGTCTGTGTGCCAGGGGGACTCCCCCACTCTCCACCCTGCACCCACCTGCGGACGCGGGTAGGCAGCTGGCACCATGTTCCAGGGCTGCGGGTCCCCTTTCCCTGTTGGGCCCCACTGCACATGTGCCAAGGGCCCCCCACACCCCTGCGCCCTCGCGAGCACACAGATTCCCACCTGCACCCCCAGAGGCACCCACACCTGTGGACGAGGGTGGGCGGCTGGCGCAGATGTGGGGGCCCCTTTCCCAGCGAGGACCCACTGCGCATGTGCCATGGAGCCCTTCGGCTCCCGCTCTGCACCTCGAGGCACCCATGCCTGCAGACACGGGTAGGCAGTTGGCGCCATGTGGGGGCAGGGGTCCCCTTTCCCAAGCGGGCCTGCACGGTGTGTATACCAGGGGGGCTCCTCTCTGCACTCCCACAAGCACCCCGCTCCCCACCTGCACCCCTGAGAGGCACCCAAACCTGCAGATATGGGTAGGTGCTGGCGCCATGTGGGGGGAATCCCCTTTCCCAGCAGGGCCCACGGCACGTGTGCCAGGGGGGATCCCGCTCCCGTGTTGCACCCTGGCAGCACCCAGATGCATCACGAGGGCCACAGCGTGCGCCCCTTGCCCCGGCTCCTCGGGGCTCCACAGCACTCGAAGTACATCTTCCAGTGTGGGTGTGCACTCGGGGGGAAGGGCCGCGGGAGGGCCCTCCTCTTCCCGACGTGGGCTCCCGCTCAGGAGGCAGCACAGAAGGAGCCCACGGGCAGGCCGTGATTTTCCATACGCATCTCCGTCTCCCCTCGAAACTCTGGACAGGCCTGACCTCCTTTTTCAGCTCCTAGCACCTTGTCTGGGAGCCGGCGGCAGCCCACAGGCCTGTCTCATCAATAGGCTCTATTCAGCGAAGGCTGTTAATCTCTCTCGCCCTCTCCGCTTTGCCCTCTTTAATGTATTTTCATGTCTATAAGTTCTTTTAATAAGCTGGGAGGGTCCGGGAGAGAAATACTCCAGGTTTCCTTGCTGCTCATCGCCAAAACCGCCTCTGGCTACTGCAGTCAGACACGCTGGTGGCGCATCCAAACACAAGGCCTCGCTGGCCCGCAGCTCAGCAGCTCCCTGCACCAGCAGCCTGGGAAGCGCCTGCCACCCCGCGGTCCTCAGGTCCCGCGCTCCCGCAGCGCGCTTCCCGGGCTGCCTCTCGGTGGCTCGAGGCGCGCACTGCTGCGGACCTCCGGGGTGCAGGGGCCCATGCACCGGGAAGGGCTGGGCCGATCTAGCTAACGCTGCCCGGGAGCCCCTGGGTCGGTGCTCAGCACCCCTGGGCGGGCCAGTCACCCTGCCTGCAGCACACCTGCGAGCCCACGGATCCTCAGGCGTGGACCTGCCAGGAGTGGCTGGGGCGGCCGGGCTCTGCAGGATAACCATCTGTAAGCGTCTACACGGTGCATGGCGGCATGAGGCCCACCGTGGGGGGGGGGGGCGGGGGGGGGGAGAAGCCTCGGCGGTCACGGACGCGGGTATCAGCCAGGGTGTCACGAATGCACCGGGCCCCTTCCGAGTGCCCCCAGGTGCTTCCTTACAAAGCCCTCCCCGCCAGCAGCCTCAGGTAAAGAAAACCCTCGCCGTCATTTTTCAGACGCGGTCTGGGAAGGGAGCGGTGCCTGGAACGGCTGCCCGGCCGGCGAGCTGATGTGTGACGCGGGCAGTGCCGCACGGGGCCCACGCCGCACAGGGCTGGGGCGCACGGCCGCGGTCCCCGCCCCCGGGCAGGTGATTACCTTCAGAACGGGAGGAATGGCACTCATCCCCAAGTGTGACTACGGGACGGGCAGCAGCGAACGACTCGTGGCTGTTGATGTTTCTATCGCACTTAAGTAAAACACAGAATTTCTCAAGTGCTTTCTGCACGGGCGAGAAGGGGCGGCTCTTCCTCCGCGAGTCTCCGCTCCTTCGGCTCACACACAGCCACCCGGGCTGGCTCCATGGTCGCCGCGCCCACTTGCGTCATGCCTGTGTTCTCTGCGTCCCGAGGAGGAAGAGGTGCAGCTGATGGCAGCAGCCCCGTGGGGGGAACGGGGACCCCCGCAGGCTGCAGCTGGGGTGGCAGGGAAGCCTGGGCGTTCTCAGAACGTTCTAGCAGAAGCTCCTAGACCTGCACTGAAGGGGGCTGTCCCACGGGGTCAAGGCAGGGCAGGAAAGGTGCACCAGAGCAGGTGGAGGGGCTCAAGGGGCAGGGGACTGGGTACACTGAGGGCCAAGAACGCATGTTCTCCTCCGACCCCAGGGGCAGGGAGGGGGCTGGAGGGAGAGGCAGGAAAGACCACGAGTCCTGGAGATGGGTGAGGCGGGGGGCCAGGGAGGCAGAAACTCCAAGCCCCGCAGGTAACCAGCTGCAGCAGGTAGTGCCTGGGCCAGGTGGGGCCAAGGAGGGCATCGTTTCTGTGTATTCGGTCACATGCTGAAAGCCTGCTGCCCACAGGGGACGGTCCGCAAGCCTATGCCACGGGAGGAAAGCCCGCTAATGCAAAACGTAACGTCAGCTTGTTTACATCATCCACGCCACTCCAGCGGAGGAATCACTTTCAGATTTGATTGGAAACGATGAATACTTGGAGAGACATTCAGAAAAAAACCAGTTAATTATAGTCATATGTGTGGTCATAATTGGCCCTTGTTGGCCAATAGAAGGAAGACATTTGCAACTTTTCCCAGGAAATTATATTCTAAATCCTTCACGAGGTGGACCTCGTCCTTTTTCTGAGAAAACTTGATGGCAGTCTTTAGTATTCACTGGCATAATTAGGACTGCAGTTAATTTCATTAAATTCTCTTGCTGCTAAATGAAGCAGATTATGAGACATCTTTTACTGCAAGGCGTGAAATTACAGCCTGTCAGCTGCCAATGGTGGGGTGAAACTAATGAATTACAGGGTAAATAACCAGAATTAACCAGCCAATTTAACATAGCGCCATGGAACAAAGTCATTTTTACTTAGAGCTCTAAGGACCAACATGGCCAAGGCACCCCTAAAACACATGTGAATGGGGGGGGTTCAGTCCACTGAAGACCCCAAGTCCGAGGGGCAGGTGGGGCAAGGACAAATAGCCATGCACACAACCCAAAACCCTGATATTGGAAAAGCATTAAGAGCCCAAATGAGAAAAACACCTCCAAATATATACAAGAAGGGGGAAAAAGAGTTACGAAGATGCACCTGTTGAGTTCCCACTCTGCTAGAGGACCCGTTAAACTTTATCTGCTCGCGGGGTGATCGCGCGTCTGTCTACGCAGTGTGGGGGGTAGAAGAGAGCTGTAACACCCCACAAGTGGATGACGTCATCAGCATTATGCTCACGAGGGAGGATCTCACCGTGGTCGTCGCAATCAAAGGACTATTATGTTCACTGTGAGTTATTTTTCCCTCTTGCGAAGTCCAAATCCCTGTTGAGACCATGCTTACGTTCCTCCTTTTCTTAACCACGTTCTGATATGGCACCGACAGGGTAACCGCTCCAGGGTAAGGATGCTACTACTAGCCTATGAGTAGGACTCTGCCCACCATCCATTTGCCAAGTGCGGACTCTGCTGGGGGAGGGGGTGGACGTACGGCGACTTGACCATTCCTTCACCCTGGTGAGCCACGCTGATGGGTGAACACACACTGCAGATCTTATAGGACTGACCAGGAAGTGCTTTATGTCCAAGGTTTTAACACTCCCTCCCCATTGTACTGACCATACCGTGAACCTATAAAACCTTATCATCTGGGAATGGGTAATAAAGGCACCTGAAGTCCCGATTTCTTATACTGACCATGTGCAACATGCTGGGAACGAAGTGACTTTGTGGGATTTTGGCCTACTTGGTAGAAGAAACAAAAGGCGGAGTCCCAGGGAGGCCCGGTCCAAGCTGTCGCGAGACGAGACGCCAGGGGTCAGGCCTAGCGTTCAAGGGTCACCATCTCGGGCCAAGAAACCTAGAAGGGCACGTCTCCTGATCTGGAAGCGTAACTGCAATGGTAAATGTTCCCGTTAACGCCCTAGCTGGACTACTTCAGTTAGGAGTATTCACGCATATTGAGAAGGTTTCTTGTTTGATAAAATGACAAATCGCTATGGCCAGCACGGTTTTACGGTAAATCTGAGTCTCTCCAACCCTGCTGTATCTTTTCACAGGTGCAACCTGCTATAGAGAACGGACTTCAAGCTACGTACGTGTGAGGGGGTTCCTGCTAGGTATGAACGTAGTACGGCACACGCACACAGCGCTACGCCACTGTTTCCACTGCGGCTCATCTTCCTTCTGGACAAAATTGAAAGCATGAGTGGTGTGAATGCAAAGAGGGCTCTGAACTTCGGGGTTGTGGAAAGAACCAGAATGGCCACACCCGAGGGCAAAAAAAGGTGATCACATGTGTTTTGGTTCCAGTTTCCCTTCGAAAGCAGGGGTTTTTTTTGTTTTGTTTTGTTTTGTTTTGTTTTTTTTCCCTGAATGGAATCATCTTTTCACTTGATCTCGGCCGAAACCAAAAGGCCGAGAAACTATCTAAACTGTCTCTTCTTCCTTGGTTTTCAATTCTTTGACTTGAACCGCCACCCAGGGGGCACCTGGTCTCACAAGATGCTCCTTATTTCAACACGAGATTCACGATGCCGCAGAGTTCTGGGGCGCCGGTCGGTCCCCAGGGGTTTGCTGCCTGCACAATGGCCTCCTCTTATTTGGCCCCTGCTCAGCCTGGGGAATGAAAACTGGTCTGCGGTTCTTGGGTTCTGGGGAGGCCACGGCCCGGTGGGAAGCACTGGGATCCTTTCTGAGAAGACACACGGCAACTCCTACATTCCGTGTGGGCTTCAGGGGGTCTATGAACTTCAGGCTAGGAGCCTACAAATGGCCTTCCTCAAGACCTTTTTCCTCTGAGTCCTATGTCCAAATTTCTGACCATCCATTTAACAGGATGTCTCTTTAAACTCACCCATATATAGTCAATAAAATACGGTTAAGTATGAGGGAAAGTAAGTTTGGGCATGCAGTGAAATAAAGGTTTCTAGAAAAGAAGGGGGACATCTAATCTTGGCAGAGTTGGTGTGCTGGGGTCCCCCAAGGGGTTGACAGCTCACTCAGAGGACTGCCGGGACTCAGCAGGCAGCCGTGCCCGAGGCTGTGGTTTATTACAGCACAAAGATGCAGAGCGATGAGCAAAGGGAGAAGGAGTATGGAGTGACATCCAGGGGGAGCCAGGCGCAAGCTTCCGGAAGTCCTGGGCCACCCCGAATTCCTCCAGCAACGACTGTAACAACATGGGTGAAATCTTCCAGGAACACTTGTCAGGCAGCACGGGGACTTCACTGGGGGCTGGTCCTGTAGGCACCCTCCAGCCTCCCAGGAGGAGAGCAGGTGTTCAGCCTCAACCATGCTGTCTGCACACAGGCCATGCTCGTCAGTCCTGGGGATGCTGGGGACCCCCCAAACTCCCAGACACCAGCCAAGGGCCACCTCCCAAGTTGGCCTTCCCAAGGATTAGTGGTCATGTGGAAAAGTGGGCTGGACATGGTGAATGTCCAGGAATGAGTAGGGAAAGGACAGTATGAGGAACCAAGGAGACCCTGGCTCCTGATGTGGGTGACTCCGTGGATGTCACTGACAGACATGCAGCGATAGGCAGCCTAGTGGTTCAGGAAGAGGAAGGAGAACAAAGGTCTATGATAGATCAGGCCAGAGGTGACCCACGGCCAAGGCAGGGCACCCTCAGCAGGGCCAGGCCGAGGGTGTGCCCAGCTCCCTGAGCTTCTCCTGGGTGCCATTTTCCTGTTAAGAAGGGCTGTCGGGCATAGCATGATTTTCTGTGTCCTGTCTGTAAACACCTGCATTCAGAGGGGTGGGCACTGCGTCTGTCTGGCTCCAGGTGAACACGGCCTCCATGTGTTCTGAGCTGCTCTGATTATAGAATTAGCCTCATGGCCTGGTCTGACTTGGCACATGGCTGGGGTGTGGCCCCCTTCCTGATTCTGGGACAGCCTAGCTCTTCAATGCCCCAGGGCTCCCCAGCATGCCTGGTTCTTGGCATCAAGCTTCAGCCTGGTGTGTATTTCTGTTCCTGTTCAGGTAACCTGCCTGACATGAAGCAGGGCCCGTGACCTGAAAGCTCCTTGTTGATTGTTCAACAACAGATCCCAGCTGCCAGGCCAGATTCCCCACTAGATCCTGGGGACGCCCCCAAACAGTAGCTGTCACTGGTGCCCAAATAAGAAGCGCAGTCGAGTGAAGGAGGCAGAAAAGATCGTGAGTTGTCATTACCCACTGTGCTACAGTGTTTGCGTGCGGTGGGCCATTTAAAGAATTAAGGGATGGGGCACAGAAAAAGGGCCGTGGAGGGGAAAGCCAGGAGGGCTTCTGAAGGGGAGGCAGCTCTGACGCCAGTCTCAGGCCAGCCGGGTGGAGGAGTGGTGCTTGCCGGTGAGGCAGCACATGGGCTGGAATGTGGGTAGTGGCTGGGCCGGAGCTGGAGGGTGGAGACGGGGCACGCCGGCCTAATGCTGTGTTAGACGCAGGAGATCCTTGGGACGGTGGGGACGACCCGGAGTGGAGACCAGTCCTGGAGGGTGGGGGCCGTCTCCAGTCTACAGTAGTGCTTCCACGGGCCCCTACAAGTGCTCAATTCCATTTTTTGGAATCAGTTGCCAACATTTACAGATAAGATTTGATACACAAACTCAGATTCCTGGCTTCCCTTAAAAACTAGGACCATCTGGAAACACGGGTCACAAGATAAGGAGTGGGAGTGACTGCTGCCCCTATAGTAGGAGCTGCCCTCCCCGGGACCCAAACCCTTAAACCTCACCCCCAGAACGCACTCCTCCCAAGCGCATCTGTGCCCCTATAACGCATTGTGTTTGCAACCCCTGCATTAAATATTTTGATTCGTTCGGCCACAGACAACCCAAGTCCCAGCTATCCACTGACATCCTGGGGTCAGGTGGGAGAGTTGTGCAGGAAACAGTACTTAGGGGACCAGGAAGATCTCCAAGGGCTATGGATCCTGGAGTGGGTAGGCTTAAAACAGAGGTCTCCTCCGATTCAGGGCAGAGAGGCGCCAAGGGCCGGGGGCCCAGAGACGGGCACCACAGGCTCTGAGGGGGACACGGAGGGTGAGGTGTAGCAACCCCAGGGAAGAAAGTCACGTGGGAGGGAGATCCGCCACTGCCATCACGTGCTGGAGGTGTCAGGCTGTGGGAGGAAGAAGGGGCACTGGCCCCAGCAAGTACACTTCCACGTGGGAGAGTGGGGTGTGAGCACGAGGAAAGGTCAGGAGAGACGGCCTGGGAGGGCCGGGAGACACAGGGCAGGGGGAGGCTCGGAGGGGTGGGCAGGTGCTGAGCCAAGGCCCAAGGCGCAGGAGCGTGGGTCACTCCTTTGGCCCTGAGGGCTCCACCGGGGAGAAGCAAGGAGGGGCACAACGGGACAACATACCTCTCCCTTTAGCTTGCAACACCCGCATCCCTGATTTTATAAGAAGCTTCACATCCGAGATGTCAGACATTTTCAGTTCACTGAGTGGAAGGGTAGGAAAACGCTGAGATACTGGGAGCACTGCTTGCAGACAGTGGAGTCTTTGTAGGTTCTTTCCTAAGGACCTCTTCCAGGGATCACGTCTTTAAATTCACAGGACTAGGGAAGAACCAACTGAACCCGAAACACGGTCCTCCGAATATAAAACACACACGTGTGGCCGGTAAACCACATGCCGCCTCATTAACACTTTAGGCACATCTAGCGGCAGACCGGCCACCCTTCCAAGCACAGAGTACAGGGCACCCGATCACACTCTCCGTGACGACCACAACGTGAGGTGGGAAAGTTCACCGTGTCCGTGGGTGACGACGTCCCAGGCTCTGCTATGGCTCCCGTGGGTTGCTGCCTGCATTCGAAGGAAATGCTAATTTCCTTAGAGGCCAGGAGACCCACTGGTGACCCCCTCGCCGCCATCCTCGGTCTCAGATCCCTGAATTCCATCTGCAGGGCGCTCGTTAAGAGCTCTGGCTCCCGAGCACCTAGCATGGGCTCTGCAGCTAAGCGGTCACTCCAAGCACCCTGAAGCCGCCTGGCTAATGAGGTGGCAGGACTTCCTTGCTCTCCCACGTCCAGTCGTTGCTCTTGAGCCAGGATGTAAAGAACAGAAAGGACGGGCTGCCTGGGTGGCTCAGTGGGTTAGATGTCCAACTCTAGGTTTCTGCTCGGGTCATCATCTTGGGGTCATGGGATCAGGGCTCCTGTTAGGGTCCACGCTCAGCACAGAGTCTGCCTGAGATTCTCTCTCTCTCCCCCTCTGCCCCCCACCACTCAGGTGCGTGCTTTCTCAAAAAACAAAAAACAACCAACTTAAACCCCCAAAACAGAAGGGAAGCCAACCGACCAGGTGAGCTCCTGCTTCCAGAGAGAGGGCCCATCCCCCACGAGCGGCACCTTGTAGAAGTAGGTACGTCTGTCCACCATCATCGTGGAATGGGGACCACAAGATTCCTTTTTAAATACAGAGACGCTTCCTAACGCAGGGCTCTGAGATCTTCAAGTCACTGACGGAAGCGGGAGCGCAGGTGAGACCAAATAACGGCGCCTGGAGCCCTGGGGGGAGGGAGAAGGTGGTGGGTGCACAGGTGGGGACGGGGACCCGGGCAGTGGCGAGGAATGACCAGGTGAGGCTGTGAGAAGGCACGCGTGCGTGATATAATTTATTCTTCCAGCAACGAGAGAAGTCAACAGAGAGTCACAGCCGTCGGGGAGACGCTGGCCCGCGGTGGAAGCCGACGCATCCAGAAACGAGAAGCTGGATCGCGACGCCTCACACGTGGTGAGTGCTTCATAAACACCAGTAATTATTCATCAACTGCTAAATGGTAAGCAAGTAACTATTTAAAAATACATGTAGGTCTACTCAAGGGATCCTGAGCGAGATGCTGGGAACTCTTCTGCACGGAGCCTCACTGCGTTACTGCCGCGTGTCCATCGGTAACTTCTGCGCTGATTTTTCTTTCTCACCAGTCAGGCTGCTTTTAAGTTGTCTACCCTCGCTGTCCCTGCATCCTCCCCGCTGCTCATTATTCGACAGCCCACAAGCTAGCTTCCTCTCCATCGAGTCCCTGGCAGCATCCATGGCCTCGTCACTGCCCACCCAGCAGACAGCTTTTTGTCCCCTCCCCCTGGAAACAGAAGCCAGGTCCTGTTTCCTCCCTGATGGCACAGTCTCTCAGATCCCCACGCCTCCACTCCCGTCTCCCCATTCGGGCTCTCCTCCACTTGCTCGTGTTCCTCAGATGCCACCTCAGCCCTCTGCTCTCGTTCTGCACGATTCCTCCATCCTCTTCTGTCTACACTCGCCTCTTCTCTGCTAACGGCCCCCAAACGTGTACCGTCAGCCCAGGACTCCCCCAGCTGTAGAAACATCCACCTGATAGCTTGCTGGGCTGTTCCACGGGGGATGTCTAGACCACGTGACACCCACTGCTTCTGCCGAGGTCCCATCCCTCCTGCCTTCTCTCATCCCGCGACTGGGCCATCTTCTGTGACACTGACTGAGCCAGAAATCTCAACACCATCCTTGTTTCCCCTTCATCCTGCACACCTGTCAACCGCAGCCATAAATTCTCCCAGATACGACCCCTTCCCTCCACCGCAGCCACGGCCCTCAGGAGCCCTCCCCAGGCTCTCCAGGCTGTCTCACTTGGATCACTGCTCTGCCTACCTTCTCACCGGGCTCCTGCGCCCTCGGATCCGGCCTCTCCGGCAGCCGGAAGGGCAGCGCTGAACTGTATCATGTTTGATTGCTGCTAATAAAACCTGGGCCGATGAATGCTGAGTTTTGACCCATCATTGGCAAGGCTTCCAAAGGGAGGAGTTAGAAAAGGAGCCCAGAAGGAGGCCAGAAGAGAGAGGAAATGTTTCCAACTCCTCCTGGGCAAAGGGGCAAGCGTTGTGGTGGACCAGCAGTTTCCTCTCTCCCTGCGTGAATGTCACTACGCTGTGTCCTCTAAGCCATTTCTTCTCTTAAATGGATTCACAGTGGTTGAAGCCTTCGGAACGGTTGCCAGTAGACAGCAGCTTATCCTCCCAAAGGACTGACCATCAACAGGTGTGTCACCCCGGGGCGTCTGCTTGACGTTTACCTGACTGTAAGCCCAGGGGGGGGGGGGGGGGCGGGGACTAAAAGTGTGGCTGCAGGGGGATCGTGAATTCCCTGAAGATCACAATGTGGTCTGATTACAAACATTCCTCTCAAATGTTTTGAGTAAACAGCTAATATACTCTTAGCTGGAAAATTATTTTGCTCATAAATTATTTCAGATTTTAATTTTCCCCTTTTCTGGTTATGCCGCCTCCCTTCATTGACTTTCTCATTTTAAAAAGAAGTTCATAATTCTTTATAAGTTTCTCTCATCCTGTGTTGGTGACATCTATTTCTGAGTGGAAATCAAGCTACAAAAATGTCTTTCAAATGATGATAATCTGCAAATAAGGAACGATTTCATGTGTGAAAGCAAAAATACTCCTTTCGCTAGGAATCCCAGATAGGAGACACAGAGCAGCCTTTAGGTTTCCCTAAAGTGGTGGTTCTTAATGGGGTAGGATGGCTGTGAAAACGGACTGGCAACAAACCTCCCTCCCCACAAGCCAACTCACAAAGCCTGGGGTCTGGCTCTTCCAACATTATGTTGATGGGAGTGTATGCGTGTATCTGTATTGTGCAGAGACGTGCGTGGATATGTCTCCAAGATCAAAAACAACTGGTCCAAGGGCTTCTCTGAGGCCCTTGTGCAATATTTAAATGGAAAAGCACTACCTGTGTTCTCAGATACTTTATTCCCAACTCATCCTATTGTTTGTAAGCTTCCTCCACAAAAGATTGCTTCATGTTAACTGTACATTAAGGTCCCTGAGGAAACACCCATGTGCACATCTTCTGGCATCCAGACCCGTGTCACATTAAATATCAAGCACTGCAGATTTGTTAAATACTGAAACATCAACATGTTACCTCCTGAATAAATCCCATATTCACTAGAGGAAGCTTAAAGATGCCTTTATATTTCAAACTTGAATTCCTGGGCGGCAAAATTTAACCAGCAACTCTTAGAAACTGGATTTCTACTATAAATCTGAAAAAAACAGTACTTATTTCTAATTTATGCTTTAAAAAAACAAGTCTTTCATTGATTAAGTTCCAAGAGAAAAGGCTTTCTGTTCATGAAGTGTCATCTATAGTAAACACTCAAAAGCGATGGACGGTGCATATAAAATGCAGAACTACAGTGAATGCTCCGTTCTGGGTTTCCCCGGCACTCCCTGTTGTAGCACCCGGTAGAGTCTGATACATACCGTAGTTACCAAGACAAGCTGGCTTTCCTGCTACGTTGTGAGTTCGTGGACTATATTCTCATTCGAGTCACTTGTGTTTTGGTAACTCGTGATGGTGGCTAACACACACACAGTCCACAAATGCCACCTGAATTTATTTGCAGTTAACCTAATCATTTCATTGTATTTTGGAGCAATTTTGAAGTACTTAAGTCTTCTAAACTCAACACATGAGAAAAACTGCAAGAATGAATACTTCAGAAAGCACGGCTCCTATTCCTCATCCTAATATATGAAATGCTGTAGCAAGTAATTTTTCACTAGCAAAATTATGGTGAAGGCATAATAGTGACCAGCGGTGGCCTATTCTTTGACATTCATCAGATGTCTCAGCTTCCATTTAACATGTTTACAGCTTTATAAAGTAACTTTGCCACTCCGTCCTACCACTCCACTGAGGCTCATACTCCTCATCTTCCATTTCTATGGTCACTTAAACTTTTTTCATTTATCTGAGATTAAAAATAATACCTTTATTGGTGGAAAGGAAGCGTCTCCTCCCACAGGTAATTACTGTGGTCTAACACAGTTGAGTATATGGTGTTTACTTGTGTTTACATTTATGTGGCTACAAAGATGAGGAGGATGGTGACTGCTCTTTCTGGATCTGTATCCCCCCGTGCCACCTGCTGTACAGAGGTCACCGATTCTCCTACTAATGCATCCAACAACCGTGCAAGGGGCTGCTGTCATTCCTACTCTACAGGCGAGTTAACTCAGGTTCGGAGGGAGGGGCAGCATTTGCCCGAGGTGCACAGCTGGTGTGTGGGGTCTCCCTGCAAGCTTAGATCTTTGCGCCTTCGGGCAGTCCTGCCCCTGAACGACAGTGTCAAGGTTCACGTCAGCGTTGTGTATTTCAATCCTTTATACAGAACATTCCATTTGGGTAAACCCTCACTAGTGCTGCTGCTGCCTTTTTTGTTTGTTTTTAATGTAACACCATTACCATATTTAACCTGAGCTCTTCCTCAAAACCCCTGCACCCACTAGCCATCCACCTGCCTGGTTCATGGCCTCCAGTTTTATACCAGCATTTTAAGTATCTGTAGAGGTAACTGTGAAAATAAATGGTCAGTGGGGCCACACGTTTCTTCCCTTCTTTTTGTGCTGACACCTCTCTTGCTTTGGTTCTATTTTTCTGTCCCTGAGCTCTAACCAAGGAGGCAACTGTAGAGAAAACCCCAAGGGGCAAGATTCTTCTGGAGCTGTTGGGATGCAAACAGGCCCATCGCACCAGCGAGGCAGGGGGCTGCCTCCATCCTCTCTCTGTAAAGTCGATGAGCCCTGAACTGCTGGAATCAGCCATCTAAACTGGTTAATTTTAAATGCCTGCTCTTAGAAGCATGCTGTGCATCTACGTAGTCTGAAATTAGGAGACTCCAGGAGCAGGAAGACAGTCTGATGGACAACAGAGTTCAAATTTCCGGCCAGGCGACTTGCTGCGTGTGGGCTCAGCATTTACGTTGCTACTTGGCCATAAGGTATGAAGGGACTGAGTTCGGATGCCGGTATTCTGAGGGATTAGAGTGCACTTCCCTTAGACTGCTCCCGTGGGACCTCTCCCCCTGGCATCCTCACCAGGTTCCTCAGGGACCTAGGTTCACTTGGGACCACCTGCCGCGGGGCCCTAATTTGACTATCACACAACACGTACCGCTTCTGATCCCAGTACCTTCACCATAGAACTAAGGCAACAGGAAATTTCCAACAAAATTTGTAGCATCAGAAGTTTGCTTCATTCAGAAACCGGCTAAAGGGCTTTAGATGCTTGCTGTTCAGTTGACTCTTTTGATTGCTTTGCCACTATGTAAATCAATTTGTTAATGTTCCTTACAAAATGCATGAGCCAGTTATACTGACAAACACACAAAGCTCATTCGTAATTAGCAGTTAATTAGTAAGAAGGAACAGATGCTGTTAGAGTTTCAGCAGGCGAACAGGTTCTGTAAACAATGCTTATAAATCTAAATGAATTTATTAACCACAATACAACTGTCAACATTTTGTTGGCAACCATACAAAATATGGCGCGGAATCCCCAAAATGTCTTTACAATGTACATTAATGATCGTGGCGATAGCCACGGCCTCTCCCGTCCCTGGCTGCCTCTTCTCAGCCACTCTCCCTTTGTCTCCCGGAGACGCCGTGCCTCGGTCACTCCTTCTACCTAAATTGCTCTTACACGCCGATGAGTAAACCACAAGAATGTTCCACGTGGTGTGGACTTCCCGCATATCGACGTGCAGCAGCACGTCCAGCAGCAGCAGGAGCCAAGGACCCAGAGTCCTCCAGGAACGCCCTGTCCGTCGGGAGAGCCAGATGTACATCCCCACGGCCTCCCCAAGAAGTTAGTCCAAGGTGCCAGGTTAACTTAATAAAGGAACAGAGTGCTAAGAGGAATCGCGGGGGGTGGGGTATCCAGGCCTTGGACAGACATGGGCGGTTCCCAGGGAGAGGGACCGGAGGGGTGGCATCTCACAGATGCCAAGTTTAGGTGCTGGGTAAGGTCGAAGGAGGCAGCACGCTCCAGAGCCTCTGTGCGGAGGGTGGGAAGGCGCCAGACACACGGCGTTGGGAAACCAGGAGGCGTGGGGAGGCTCTGAAACCAGATCAGGGCTGGTGGTGGGGGGCAGCTCTGGGCCCCTGGGTGCGGGGCAGTGAGGCGTCATGGAAGACTCTCAGCTAAGTGGTAACAGAATCGAATTGGCCTTTTTGAAAGCAGCCGTTGGCCTCAGTGTGGGACTCTGGTGCCGGGGAACACGGGCAGGGGGGCTCCCCCCTCCAGAGTCTGTCCTGCAAGCCAGGAGAGCAGAGCAGAGCAAATGGGGAGCAGGTTCTCCGGCGAGGCACTTCCTGCTGAGGTATGAAGAACGGGGTGGGGGTGTGAAGGCCGGTGCCACCAAGGTCTTAAGGGCCTCTCTTCTCCGCGGAGTTTCTGAGTTTGGCCACAATTAGTGCATCAGAGGCTCTCATGCGGTTATATAGACGATTTGTCAAGAGTCGTGACTTAGAATCTGTCCTGCTTACTTCAAGAGATTTCCATGGGGCCCCTGACGGAGGCGCTGCACCCTCTGCCCCTTCGCGGAACCTTAATATCCCGCCAAGCCCCCAAGAGCGAAGCCTCCCCCACCAGCCGCCTGTTTGATTTCAGAGCTTTTCCTTCTCGGCTGACCTTTTATTTAAATGATATTTCCCATCCTCTAGTGGAGACCTCCTTCATAATAGTCTGCAAAATGCATAGTTGGTGAAAATGATTTCCGACTCCAGCAGACAGGGCCCCCCAACATTGACACTCCCGACAAGGCAGGCGTGGAATTGACCATTGTCGTGATGGTGTGGCCTTGGAGAAACGTGGGAACTCTGCACCCCCCTCCCCACAGTGCTCACTGTCTGGGTGCTGCTCAGCTAGGTTCACCGGCCCTGCGACCGGTCTGCAGCTGTTCCAGCGAGATGACATCACAAATCAACATGAACACAGATCCAACATGGAAAGACCTCACCACGCTCACCCAGGCCATTAGGACGGTGTCTACAAAAAAATGTGTCATGCTGACAGCAGGCCATGAAACCACTGTCATGAGTTGCAACCAGCACTTTTTAAAAAGCAGGACAGGAGGGAAGAGACTGAAGTACAATGCACCTAGTAGCTATTATTTCACAGAACTTACAACTATACATATGCACGTGCATAGAGATCCTTCTACAGTCACAACACATATGATCTATTTTTCACTTAGCATGTGCTAAGGTCAACAAAGTCTGAAACATCTGGTAAAAAGAGGGCTAGCTTAGTGGTAATTTTTGTCACTATCCCAACATAGGAACGTGGCCAAAATGAGCTTGTACAGTTAGTTACTTGCTCAATTATATGCTGGAGTGCTGAATGCACATAAAAATGCAATGTGAGAACCAAGTCACTGATTCCCTCCGAGAGGAAACTCATTTGAAAAAGCAGAGGGATGTGTGTGGTACCAGCAGGGCCCCCTCCACACTCCTCTCAGCAACCCTGGCCGTCGGTCAGCCTCCCACACAAGATGCGCTGAGCGGGGCACCGTGGTGCTCGGCCCTCCGCGCTGATGCACCGGCTCCCAGGACCTGGCACCTCTCAGCACCGCAGGCCTTTCTGCCTGGCCCCTGGGGTGAGGGCCTCTGGGGCCCTGGGGCACAGGCAGTCGCCTCCCTATGCAAGGCCACTCTCCTCTCTGCCTATCTACCCCTTGGCGGGCAGCCACCAGACTCCCGGAGACCTGGTTTCTGGGGCCTCTGCCCAAGTATCATTTCAGCCAAGGTGTGGAGCTCTGGAAGACCCAGGGCACAGGGGCTGTGTCTGGACCACGACCCCGAGAGGGGCCCCGAAGACCCCAGCTTCACACATCCCTGTCATCTGGGCCACTTGCCACAGCATGAGCTCACAACGCTGGCCCCTGGACACCTGACCCAGTGCGGATGAGCCAGGGGACCTTGGGCAAGTGACCTCACCTCGTACAGCCACCTGAGAGCTCTGCAGGACCACACGACAGAAGTAAACTGGCACCAGCGCCCCGCCTAGAGCAAGCTCTCCAGAAGCGCTGGTGATGAGCATTACTTCTATTTGTCTCACATTCTCTTTATTTTACCCCCTTGGAAACCAACTGCCTTCCTGATAACCGGCAGCTCCCATTCCTTGGGGACAGAAGGAGGGGCGGGGAGCACTGGCTTCATGCCCCAAGGTCACCACAAACCGTTCCTCTCCACTCCTCCAGAAAAGTCCTTCTCCCACCAGATTTTAAAGCTTAGTTCAAAACCTGCAAAGGTAACTCATTGGGATGCGGCATGGATCCCACCAATGCAACAGAAGACAAAATTCCTGAGACACTGGAAGTTTACAGGACACAATAAAGGTAGCATTCGGATCTACGGGGAATGGATAAACCTATCAATTGTCGAAAGCTTAACTAGCTGAAAGAATCAAACAGCTCAACAGTAAAAGGATGAAGTTTTCTATCCCACCCATCCCAAGGATGAACAAGACTTTTAAAAACATTAATAAAAGAGGACACACGAGATTAAGATTTGATGCCAAAATTTTGGAAAAACTTGTCTATGCCCAAAACTATTGTGAATAAAATCGAAGCCAAAAGGTTAACAGGAAAATGTGTAGTGTGTCTACAAGCAAATGGCTAATATGCCTACTGAACAGGCCAATGATGAGAACACCCATAGAAAAATAAGCTGACAATTAAACAGGTGTTTCACACACACAAAATACAGGTAGCCAATAAAAATAGTTTGTAAAACTGGTAATAACGGAAGTTTGTATTTTTCGAACAGGAAAACGTAATTCTAAAATAATCTATAAAACTCATGAAGATTTTAAAAAACACACATGAAATACCCAAATGTGGTAGAAAGTATGTAGAAATATCATTTTTATAAGAGTGAATTACATTTTTCTTCTGGAGAATAATTTATGGAAATATGTACCTGAAGACTTAAAATTCTTTTGCTTTTTGACTAAACAAATTACAAGTTGGAAACTTACGATAGGGAAATCGGGGAGCATAAAGAATAAGTGTGATCTGGCTGCGTAGACGTCCCTGCGTCCCTTCTGCTGTGCAATCACAGGAGCCTGGGGTGCAAGTGGATCTGTGGAGAACGTGCCCCTCAAGGATGCCTCCGAGGCTCGTGGGCTGGAAACCGGAAGCAGGTTCCAAATGGCCTATACGGTGTGATCTCATTTTATAAATATAATTAAAGACACACCCGTTACTATTCCATCCATTCATTCAAGGAAGGCTTACTGAGCACCTACTACGACATTACTGTAATCAGGATTCCTTCTCTCATGGAGCACAGAGCAGATGGGACGAACCAGGGTGATGCAGGTGTCCCGTGGAGGCCAGGGTGGCAGGAGAGGGTCTGTGTAAGCACAGGGGATGGGGAACAAGGGGCATTGGGGGAGGGTGGGATAGAAAAAGTTTCAAGAGACCATGAATTTACACAGGAATCTGAAAAAATACGGTAACCACTGTTAGCTCAGGAGTTAGCATCACGGGTTACCTTTTTTTTTTGGGGGGGGGTCCATATAAGTTTTCTAATTTTGATATGATGAGCCTGTATTACTTTTAGGGTTTTTGTAGTTTGCAGAACAATTCCATCCAGCCACCCCCCGCCCCCCGAACTACCCCATCCTGGCCATCTCCCAGGATGGGGTGGCTCCTCCCCATACTCAGGGGAGCCTCTTCTCCGCCCCCTTCCCTGGGCATCAGGTCCTCCCTGTAGCTCCAAGCCCTGCCAAGAACAGTCCCCCCTGCCCACTTTTCAGTCTTCGAGGCTCACATGTTGCTCCTGCTGACACCCTCACCCAGGCTGCAGGCCCAGGGTCCCTCTGCAGTGCCCGCCCCAGTTGAGAATCCCTGCACCCAGCAGCCTGCCTGCTGAACACAGCAATCCTTCCTCTCCCTCTCCAAAGACACCTGCTCTTAGCTTTCTTGTTCTCTTCCACTCAGTTCCCCAGCCTACGGGCACCCCTAGCCCCACTACCCTGTGATCAAGTCCATGCCTCAAGAATCAGATGGGACGTCATCTCAGCCAAAGAAGATCCTGCCTCTAGGGGAGGGGCAGCTTCCCCCCTGGATACTGGTCTGCACTGTGTGCTGGGGGCTCACCTGCCTTCTTATCCAGGGGGTAGCTACCTTCTCCCCAGGCTCAGACAGGCTTGGTCTGCACATGGTTACTCTAGACGATAAACACAGAAGCAAACAGGCAATTGGTTACTCCCCCAGCTGTTAATTGCAGATGTTGACAGTGACATGAGATGGGGAGAATTATTTCTCGGAAGAACTTTTGCACGTTCCTGAATGCTTATTAATTAGCATTAAGTTTAGAATGCCTATAATATATAACTTGTAAAAGGTTTCACCCATTCTCAATGTAACACAACACATAAAGTACTTGTAAGAATTACACACGCTTCTCAGCAATTATGTAATCAAGAGTTGATGATTCTGAGGATGCATTTACATACCGTGTATACTGGCAAGAGTTCTACTAACCTCCTAAGAAAAGACTGTTGGGAACATTACAGGCAACCCAAAGAAGCCCACCATCACAGGGAAAGGGGCACGTCGATATGGACACAGGGAACACTAGAGGGTAATTATTAGAAGGGGAAGCAGAAATGATGGGGAGAATGGGAAGGCAAGCCACAGGCTGAAAGTGTCTGCGTCAGACATATCTGGTGAAGGGGTATCATCCAACTTGTACGAAGCCTTCTTAATGATAAGAAAACAACCCAAGAGAAAAGTGAGATTTGGACAGAAACCTCACCAAGAAAGATACAAAGATGGCAAATGAGCATCAGAAAGGGTGCCCGGGGGCACCTGGGTGGCTCAGTGGTTGAGCATCTGCCTTTGGCTCAGGTGATCCCGAGGTCCTGGGATCAAGTCCTGCATTGGGTTCCCCGCAGGGAGCCTGCTTCTCCCTCTGCCTGTGTCTGTCTGCCTCTCTGTGTCTCTCTCATGAATAAATAAATGTAAAAAGTCCTTAAAAAAGAAAAGAAAGAAAAGAAAGAAGAAAGGTTGCCCAGCATCACAGGTCACCAAGGAATTGCAAATTAAAACCACCGCTGCACACCTGTCAGAATGGCCATAATCTCAAACACTGACACCACCAAATGCTGGTGAGGACGGGGAGCAGCAGAAACGCTCCCTGCTCGCTCGCGGGGACGCAGAACGGTCTGACACGAGGGATGTTGGTCTGGCAGTTTCTGGCTGAACTAAAGCTATTCTTACCATGCCACCTGGCAACCACACCCTGGTCTCTACACAAGTGAGTGACAACTTAAATCCACACCCAAAATCTGCACCCAAATGCTTGTCAGAGCAGCTTTATTCCAAGTGGCAAAAGCTGGGAGCAACCAAGATGTCCTTCAATAGGTGAAGGGACACACAGACTGTGTTTCGTCCGGCGATGCAATAGCACTGGGCACTAAAAAGAAATGGGCTATCAAGCCATAAAAAGACATGGCGGGACCTTAAATGTGTATCACTAAGTGAAAGCAGCAATTCCGAAGAATCAACATGCTTTATGATTCCAAGCACATGACGTACGGTTCTGGAAAAAGCAAAGGTACAGACATGATAAAAAGGTCAGTGGTTTCTGCGGTGGGGACGGAGGGGCGAGCCGGCACAGAGTGGAGGATTTTCTTCAGGGAGGGACACCATCCAGGAGGACACTGTAGAGATGGATACACGTCACTGTGCATTTGTCCAAACCCACAGGTCGCAGGCACCGAGAGAGACCCCGACGGCAACTGTGGACCTTGGGAGGCGATGACGGGCCACGGCAGGCCTGTACGCTGTGGCCCGGGTGCCGGCGTGGGGGCGGAGGAGGCCGTGTGCGTCTGGGGAGGGGGGCTTGGTGGGACGTTCTGTGCTTTCTGCTTGATTTTGCTGTGAATTTAAACCTGTCCTAAAAGTGAAAATCTATTGGTGATGGTGAAGAAGAAGAAGAGGAGGACGACGGGGAGGCGGGGGAGGAAGGGGCAAGAGTGGCTCAGGGCCAACCACGTCAGGGCCCAGGCTGTGAGCCACCAGCAGCTCCCATCACCACGAGTGCCTGGGAACTCGCTGCTGGGGAACCCGTGGGGACAGATCACCGCCACTGACACGTCGTCCCGGTGCCTCCGAGCGCCCGCTGGCCTCCCGGAGAGGCGCGTCTCACGAGGCCCGCACAGCCCAGCTCCCCCACTGGGACCCGAGTGTCCCCCGACCTCCAGCCCCGGGTCAAGCACGCTCACCTCCAGGAACGTCTCGTCGCCCCGAGGGAGGCTCTGGGGGTCCCAGCTATGGGACCTGCTCTCCAGCGGCCCTGGGAGGAGAGCCTGAGCGTGTACGACCAGAGGGCTCGGGCCTTGCTGGGACCCGCCAGATGGCACACGTTGCCTCACAGGACTGCGAACGTGCAACTGGTCGTCAACCCGCTTCATAACCAAGTGGCCTGGTTAAGTGCAGCTCGGTTCTGAGCGAACCACCCAGATGGCCCAGGCCAGGCCCACCCGCCTGATGTCGCCACGGAAACCTCCAGAGCCGGGGTGGCTCCCTGGGCCTCCCCACGGGCCTCCCCACGGGCTCTCGCTGCTCCCTCCTGGGTGGGCTCCTGGCGGCCTTCCTCGGACACTCCTGCCGCAGCCCCCACCCCCCCGCTACGGCACCTGCCAGGCTCCGCCCTGCGCACTCCAGCGCGTCCTGCTGCTTCCAGCGTCCAGGTAGGTCTGTCACCGTAACCGTCACTTCCCACAGTCCCTCCTCCGGCCCCCAGCACACGTCCCCTCTCCACGGGCCCCAGCCCTCGGTCACGGGTGCCCCACGCTCCGGGCTTCCTGCCCAGCGCGCTGCCAACTCCGGGCGCCGAGGGGAGCCCCCTGTCCATCCCGCAGCTGCCCCGCGGCCCCGCACAAAGCCGCTACCCAGCACGGCAAGGACGGAGGTCCTCATCAGGCTCCAACACCGAACCCTCGTGCAGTGACCCCGCCCCCCAGAGGAAAAGAGGCAGAAACGACATCCCTAGTCTGAAAAATTACAAAGCGTTTATCATCAACACGAGAAAAAGAAAAGTCTCGTCAGCATAAAAAGCTAACGTCATGACTGATCTTCGCGGAAGGGCAGGGTAACGACCAGACTGCCCCTCCCCTGCCCCGGGACGCTCATGAATTACCTGAGGCATCAAGCACCTACCTGGCCACCACTGACTCGGATGCCATCGTGGCCCCTTCTCGCTCAGGGTTCTTATTCAAGTTAGAACTTGGTTAACACAACACAGGATCTCCGTCCTGGGAAGACTCCCGCCTTTGGAAATCAAGGTGATGGACTGCCCAGGCTGCCTCCGTGATATAAAGGACACGAAGAAAATTACTCCTTGACCAATAAAATGGAATTCTGACGAAGGTCACAAGGGCCCAGTCTCCCCTTCAGGAAATAAAATGCACCATCAGTAACAGCCTGGCTAGGATTGGTCCTACAGGCCCGACAGACGGGACTGGCCAAGGATGGCCATGCTCTGGGGCGAGCCCTGTGGCACAAGGAACTCTGGAGAACCCAGGCTGTGGAGAACGTCCTGACACTACCACCCCACCTGCCACCCACTCCCTGTCCCAGAGGTTGAAATACCAAGGGAACAACAGAAAGTGTCTCAGGTTGGCCTCTGCACACCAGTGCATGAAACTGCCTCTTGAACCATGACACCTGATCTCTAAAACTGCAGATCTGGGCCTCAGAGCAATGGAGTCTCAAGACATGGGTCTTGCAAATGAAGACACATGCTCCGCCCTCTCTTGGAGGTTCCAGTGCCAGGAAGAACAGTGAAGGTGCTAGGAGTCCTGACAAAAGGGCCCTGTCATCCTGGCGTGGCCCAGCTCTGCTCAGCTGTTCGTCTCCCAGTGACACCCGAGTGACATGTGGACCTGACAGTCCTGGAATGCTCTTTGGGAAACTAGCTTAGGTGAGCAGAAGCTCCCAGAATTCTCTCCTCAGCCTTCCACTCTTAGGGCAACACATTCCAAAGGAGACCCAGGCCTGGATCCCTCCTTGGACTATCCCCAACTCTCCATCTCCAGAAGTCTATCAGCTGAGGCACACATTCTACCAGGCAGGTCCTCATGGAGCCTCCCAAGAACCTTCCAGAACAAACGTGACTCTTGGGAAGTCACATAATATCTAAACCCCAGCAATACCATTTCCAAGCTGTGTGATGTTGAGGAAGGGGCTTAATTTCTCCAAGCACTCGTTCTGTTTGTAAACTGGAATTATACTGTTAGCCACATAAGGTGGTTGTAAGGATTGAGATTTTTTTTCCCCATTCAATAAATATTTATTGAGCATCTACTGTTCTGGAGGCTTAGGATATACCAGTTGCCAAAAAGATGAAAACAACAACAGCAAAAAATCCTGGCCTTGTGATGTTGTGACACACGGATGGGTAAGGCCCAGGTAACAGCATCCATTGGCTCTTATTTGATTATTCTCAAAGTGTTTCCTTTTCTGGCAAATCTTGTGTCCAAGGAAGTACCCGTGTTATGCCCATTACTTTCCAGAAACCCAAGAACAAACCAGAAAACACTTGTTCTCAAAAAAGGCAAAAATTCAGGATGGTTATCCACACTGACCTTCCTTTGGGATACTTGTCGTAATCCTGCCAAACGCCCCAGACCTAGTCCTCGGGACCCACGGCAGCCCAGGCCTTAGTCCCGGGGAGGCCTCCTGCACCCGGCAGCAAGCTCACTGAGCCTACCTGCTCCAAACCTCCAGCTTCCTCAATTCCTTTTCCTGACGGCCTCTGCGCTCCCATACACACTAGCAATTCCCCAGCTGGTCCTCTGCCTGGTGGCATGGGACACACCCCTGCTGAACACCCCCTGCTGAACACCGCCTTCCATTCCTGAGGCTTATGCTTCTCAAGTATCCTGAAAGTACAGGCAAATGATTTTTTAGGGAAATCCTCCACGACAAACCTTGGAAGTGTAATTCATCTCCTCTGACAGGATGCAGCGATGGGCTTATTCTTGGAGCCCGCAGCTGGTGTGACACCCACTAGTGACAGCTCGCAGAGAGCGGGAGAGAGGGGTCACGACTCCGGACACTCCATTGGGGGGCTGTGGCAAAGCATCCTGGCAGACTAGAGAACTTTTAAAAGTCATTGATAAGGCTCATTAATGTATCAAAATGTCACCTACTCAGTGTGAACCGTTAAAAATTATTAGTACAAGGATTAGTAGAAATAGTCATTAAAGTGCAGAAATATCATGAGAAATATCATGGAGAAATTTTCATCACCTTGGAGCTTCACGGCCAGCCCTCACGCCCTGCTCCAAATCTCCAGTCCTGCATGGCCGGAGATGCAGCCTGTGGCTCCACCTGGGGTACTCAGGTCAGGGCCCCGGTAAACAAGCGAGGTGACCCAGTGGAACAACAACTTGGCTCAAATATTTGGAGACAATCAGCAATTTAACTAAGGACAGAAAGCACAGTCCAGCATAAGATATGCTTATGAAGCTGAAGACAAAAGTCACGTGCATATTTAAAAAATAAAAGGTATAGAGCTGCGTCCTTGCAGTCTCTCAAGGGGATGTGTTCCTCTCCTCTGCCATTGGGGAGAAGCCCAATTCAAGCACAAAACTGCCCGGGGTTGTGAACTGCCCCCCGCCCCCAAGCGCCCTACTCGGGGGTCAGTGATGAGACCGATGGGGACCTGGTGCTGGATGCTCTCACAAGGGAACCGCCATCCACGCTGCCTGAAAACTCAGGGCAGGTTGATCTAACTCCACCAAGGCTGGGGGCTTTGGGGGAGCGGGGCCTAGAAAACAATTGCTTCTGGGGTGGTTAGCTAAATTTTGGTCATTTTGAAATAACTGGGGGAGGAAAAGTGACACAGATAGGTATCTCCCCGGGAAGCTTCAGGAAGTAACTTTCAAGATGCTGAGTTCTAGGAGAAAACCTTTAAAAATAAGGTACGGGGGACTGACGCAATGGGTATGGAATTAGAAATAAATAAGACCACGGCGTACGATGATGAGGCCGGAAAGGCACCCGTGAGCCTTGGTCAGGTACCAGGTCTGCCCAAGCAGCATCTCCTGGCAAGGAGCGCGCTGCGTCTCAGGGGCCCCATCGACCAGGAGAATATGAGAATGAGGAAAACACCAGCCACCCCATTTACGGGCGGCGAGAAGGAATGTGTCTGGAGCGCAGAGCACACGGAGTGTTCCTTCTCCGTCCACTGACGCCAACATCCAGCCAGGCAGCTCTTCGTCAATGGCCATGCCCCCCAGTAGCCCAATTTAGCACGCCTCTTCTGTTCCCGGGTGAAGCTAGATTTGGGATGGTTTTCATTTTTCAGGATAAACGTTACTTTTTACTGCTGTAACTTTGTACTTTTTAATAGAGACCAGGCTAAATGCAAACATCTTCCCCTTTTCCTAACTGAACATAAATCACTAGCTACCATACATTTTTAAGAGCAGACACTGAAACGAGCATCGCTGCCTGGAATTGAGCAAAAGCGTGATGATGTTTTTAAAACAAGTAGGAGACGGTGCGGGAGGGCAGCAGAAACAGACGGGCCTAAAACTATGGTAGCGGTGTTGTCCGAAAAGTCTCTGATGTTCCCTCTTGGCCACAGGCACAGCCAAGGGATGCAAGCAATGTGTTCTTTACCGTAAAGATGAGGCCAGCGTGCTGGCAGCTGTCCCAAGGGTGGTCAGGTTCTTCTCTGAAAAATCCAAAAGGACAACAGCTTCTGCCTCCTGCACGGAAGCAGCAGAAATATGTGCGTGGATGCCAACGTCATCGCCCGTGTCCGTCAGCCAGCAGCAAGGAGGGGGCCGCCCCCACACGGGGAGCCCCCGGAGGCTCCCCCTGCCAGCCTGGGCCTCACGGCCGCGCCTCTCGGACCCACCGCTCAATCTCCACGGGAGAAACGGGTCTCATTCTCTTCCAATATCATTTCCAGGAGCAATCTGCACTTTTCTACAAATGGTCTTTTGTATGGTTATTCTTGCTGAATTGCAAACAATAAGCCTTTCATCAATCAAGTCTGCCAAATCTCCTCCACTGTTGATAATAAAATGAGGGCTTCCATTAGGGGGGAAAAAAAAAGAAAAAAAAAATCAGAGCAACCTCCTCAAACGCAAGACATAAAAACACACTTCCTTTTTGCGGAAATTATCCAGTCTCACGAATGCACGCACTGGTTACCTTGATGAGTACACATAAAACAACAATATGCTGGTTGTAGTTAAGGCAGGTATTTTTTTTTTTTTTTTGGTTCTGCAAATATAAATGTGAGCGGTCTGATGTAAGGATGTATCTAATCTAAGTGTGAAAAATATTTTCATTGCTCTGGGAACAGTCACTGTTAACTGGATGCAGCAACAGAAAGGGGGGGAGAAAGAAAGAAAAAAAAAGGCAGACCCAAGGGAATTACCAAATCAATTAACAAGTAATTCAGGAACTAATTTCTATATTGCCTCTTAGCACAAAATTGTATCTTTAATTTCTCCTGCAATAAGCATCTCTGTGATGGTCCTAACACACACTGCCGCCGTAAATGAGTTTACAAGGATCTCTTTTTGATTGGCTCTACGACATTATTTCTTCACAGTTCAATGCTACTGTAGCCAAGTGCTCTGAAATATTTAATTATCCTGGTAGCTACCAGTTACCAATTTGCGAGACCCACAGTGAGTACAGTACATTTTAAAGAACTAGTAATCAACTAATTAAAACCACAGTGAATTCCAGATACTCCAATTACAAACAACCGCTGTGGAATACACTTAGAGGCTCCCTGAGACCGGGGAAGGCGCTCTCGCGGGAGGCCTGGCTGTACCGTGGAGCGCGGGTGCCGCCAACCGAAGGCTCCTGGGCGCCTGGCTGTCGCCCTGTGCCTGGCTTTTTTTTAGTACAACCCAGGAGGGCACGCTGGGAGCTCGGCAGTCCACGAGGCCATTAAACGCGAAGACGGCGTGTTTTGGAAAGAGGCACAGGACGAGGGTTTGAATCCTACCTTTGCCTCTTCCTGGCTTTGGGAAATCCTGTACTTGAGCCTCAGTTTCTCATCTGTAAGGCGTACGGAGTAGCACCACAGCGTCTCGGGGGGCGGCTGGGGCCCCAGGGAGGATGCTGGATAAAGAAATCCCCCCACGGTGATTTGTCCACCCTTAGGAACCAGATCCTTCCAAATGCAGTACTTTTTACTGCATATGAGGAAGAGTCCTCATTTTTACAATAGGTGGATCAAACAGTATGGAGAAGGGCCCCACTGAGAACGAATGGCCAGTCACAATACAGTCAAGATGTGTGCAAACATTATTTATCTCTCTACATTTTTAAGCCTAAGGAAGAAGGAAATGCCCAGGATGTTGGTGTTAATAGTGGAAGGAGCAATGGCGGGAGCATCTGAAAGGATGGGACCTGGATCGTGTCACATAAGGAGGGGTTACCCTGGGCAAGTCATGTAACCTTCTCAGGATTCAGTTTCCGTAACGTGTAAAAGGTGGGCCTCCTCCAGCTTTAGAAACAGCACGTTTATTATGCTAAGTCCAGTATGAGCCCCAGCAGAGCATGTGTTTATTTGGGCAAAAAATGGGACACTTGGAGAGAAAAAAGAAAACAAAAAATTCTTATGGTTAACACATGGAATTTGTATATATTAATACGTCACATAAAATATATGTGTATAATACATACGTACGCGAGTGGCCATGTCTTCATTCTCTAAGATAAATTACTTAACAAAAACATGTGAAATCTCAAGTAGAACTTCAATTTTCACGAAAAAAGAAAAAAAATCTGCGGGCAACCTGGGAGGCTCAGTGGTTGAGCGCAGGTCTGCCTTTGGCTCAGGCCCTGATCCCAGGGTCTTGGGATTGAGTCTGTCATCAGGGTATCCGCAGGGAGCCTGCTTCTCCCTCTGCCTATGTCTCTGCCTCTCTCATGAATAAATAAATAAAATCGTTAAAAAAAAGATCTGAGACTAAACCCAAGAGATCTTGCTTTGCAGGAGAACCTTTGTGAAGCTTCCTTCCTGCTTTACACCAACCTGACATGGCACCTGAACCACAGAGGTGCTGGGCGCTCGAAGCATTATTCGCTCCTAAGATCCGCCAAGAACCTACCACGTGCCCACCCTTCGAGGCCCACGGCCTCCGGTTCCTCTTGAGTTTGCAAACTGCTTCTCCATTCTCACCAGGTCCACTCACTCCCAATGCTCACAGCTCCTCCTCATCCCAGGGCTCCTTCTACCCCTCCTCAAAGGCCCACCAACTTTCAAAATTGTCCTCACTTGCCCCTTCCCTCCAACACAGGAGGGAGGAAAGAAGCAGGCACTTCCATTAATTTACCATCTAAGAGCAGTGAAGATCTGAAAATGAAAGAAACTGCTGGAGGGGAGGTCGGTAGGGGGATGGGGTCACTCACTGGTGACGGGCAGGAAGGAGAGTGTGTGATGTGACGAGCATTGGGTGTTACATGCAACTGATGAATCACTGCACTCTACCTCTGAAACTAATAATACACTATATGTCAATTAAATTCAAACAAAAATTTTAAAAAAGAAAGAAGAACATTGGGACAATCTTAGCGGTCCCTTCAGGTTGTGAGATATTTTTGCATTGCACTATTACGATCAGGCCAGTAAGTATTTAAAGGTACTAGTATATATAACTACTGCTCTTGCAATTTCCTTGGTTAGAAGAAGCATTTCATGGTATTTAAGACTTCTAACTCCCTCAGTATAAAGGAGGGGAAATTTAGCTTTGCTCTATTTACACACACGTACACGCAACTGTGCGGCACCCAGGGCATTTTATCCAAGACAATGTGCATTTATCAGAAGGAAACTGTCTTCATCTTTTAAGACCTACTTATTGAATACAACTTACATCATTAAAAATATTTTTACAGACCACCAGCATGGTCTCTTAAGTATTTCCCCAAGATATCCATCCATTCATGGTCGCCAGAGGGAAAAATAATCCCTTCCAACAGGGAAATCTAGCAGACCCTACTTTCACCAAATGGCCACGGTGACCGTGACAGTGGCTGTCACATGCCCCCTGTCGAGGGCACCGAGGCACCGAACACCCTGTGGTTCTCTAACCCAACACGCGTAACCTCGAAGGGGTCCCCAAGCGGCAGGCAATGCTGAGGGGGGCTGTCCAGTGCTCCCGCGGCATTCCCGAAACGGCATCAAGGTCACGGAAGGTAAGAGAGACTGCAGAGCAGCGTGAGGGTGCAGGTGACCAAGGGGACCAAGCGACCCCGTGCAGGCAGGGACCCTGGGCTGCACCCGGGGATGGAGCGGAAACGAGGCTTGCGGTGGAGCTCGGGGCACCACTGTCGCCGTCCTGGCTGTGATTGCTGCGGCCCTGGAACCGCTGGCGTCAGGCGGACCTGGGCGCAGGGCGTGTGGACTCTGCACTGCTTCTGCAGCTTTTGCAAAATTATTTCACAACGAAGAGTAAAAAATATTACAGTTCTCCTTTATGCCCCACCTCATTTCTTGTGTTCCTACTCACCCAACCTTAAACCAAATATACAATTATTTTCACGTTGTGATTATTATACAGTTTCAGGCTTTCATTTAATATTTTATGACCCCCTTTTCACACCTCTCAACAGTCTCCATAATGAAAGTTCTAGAGGCTGTCTACCCTAGCACGATTTAGTAACCATCACTAATTTAATTCCTCGCTTGTTTGGGACAGCAGTTCCTGGGATTTTGATATTATCAATAATTCTGCTATGAATATTTTTGTACACTGAAGATCTTCTTTCTCCTTTTCTCTTGGTGAATTATTCCTCTGGGATAAATTTCTAGCAGAGAGATTAATGGGCGAAAAAGTGAAGAGATTTTTTTTAATGTCGGTTATGTACTGCTAAGATTACTCTTCAAGAAGACCAGGCCAACTTTTGGGGACACGGCAATCTGCTTCTAAAACTTTCTTTTTAAATTAACTTTTGCTAAGAGTAGGATTTGATCAGGCTTTGCTAGTTATGATCCTAAATATAAAACGATTTCTCATTGTTTTAAGTTTCTAATACTTTAGATATCCACAAAGAAAGGGCAAATCCATCCACGTTTATTTGATTCCTGTGGTTTTTCATTTCCAAATCATCTCTTGCAGGTTACTTATAGCCGCAGTAGTATGTCTGTATAGCAGATACATTTATAGATTTCCATAAAATTTAATATATTTTAAAAATAATATGAATCTTCTTTCCACAGAATAACTTTGTGAAGATTAACATATTCTGGTTTTTAGCACAAATTATAGTCACAAAGGCTCTGGTTGATGTAGAATGAAGAATAGGTGATTATAAAAACAGTCCACTGTTTAAATTTTTATAAACAAGGTACATATGAAGATATTTACTTAAGTGGAATTTCTTCTGTATGAATATTGAAAAGTAGCAGAGCAGTTTGTGAGGAAATCGATTTCTGCAAATGATTTTGGTCACTGATAATGGTTTGATTCTTTGAAGGTTAACAACTGTACCTCTCGTGTTTTACCTAAATGTAGCACTCTATGTACGTGAATCAAAATTAAGTGTAAAGAACACTGAATTAAAACTTATTCCACTTTCCAAAAATATTAACAACGTTGAGTGCAACTTCTCCAATGGAACACACTCTTGACAGCAAACATGAAACTTTACACTAGTGACCTACTCGGTCTACTCGTGTCCCTGCTCAACACCGCAGGAGAGGAGCTCTGCCCGCGAGCCGAGCACCCCTCCAGAAGCGTGTGAGCACACGGGGGGGGGGGGGGGGGGGGGCAGATGCACGAAGGATGCACATGCTGATGATCATCAGACAAAAGGACAGTAAAATCCCAAGTCCTGATGGAGTGTTGCGGGAGGGAGGAGGGAGACAGACACATCTCCTTGAGGACAAGGTAAGTTTTTCTGGAACAGAAGGCATCTGACTTGGGGCCCAAAGACAGGAAAATTGTGACAAGCACAGATTAAAGGGACCCATACCAACCAAGGCTAGGAGCCACGCGTGTTCAACGAGGGAAGGGAAGACGCAGCAAGTGACCAGATCAGGTCACAATCTCTCAAGAGCCAGCCCTGACCGGCCGGTCAACCTCTGGGTCCTGAGGCACACCACCACGTGGGTACCAGTCAGCTTGGGTGCCAGACAACATGCATTTGAGGACGGCCCCCCATAAGGAGAAAATACCATGTACTTGATTTCTGATCTGGTTTGGAAAAGATAGTCATTGTAAGCATGGATTAAATTGGGGGAATAGGGCAGGGAAGACTTTTCTAGAAACATACTCTACAGGACTCTTGGATTTAAATCCCAGCTCTGACATTGGTTAGTGCAGGAACCTCATCTGCTGTAGGACTTAGCCTCCCTAAGCCTTGGATTTCCCATCTGCTGTTGGCAGAAGGTGTGCCCGAGCTTGGCAGAGAATTACATAAGGTCGTGGGATTGAAGCATCTAACAGTAGGCGATGCACAAGAGACGCTCAGGAAAACGGCCAGCACGGCTATGGTAAATCTAACACAATCATCATCTGGTTAACTGTGCGGACGTTTTAAGCAGGTGGAAAAGTGAGCCAGTAAGTACAGCAGACTGTACGTCTCCCTGAACTGGGGAAGTCAAGGTTTGGGAAGGCCCTGATGTGTTGGTATTTTTTTTAATGTGTCTCCAAATATAACACATATATATTATATATATGTTATAAAGTACCTACGAGGTTAGGTACTTTATAACAGTGTCTAACTACGAATATATTTCCCAAGCCTAAACCCTTCCATGCCCATTTTGTACTATTTCACCAAATCTCTACATATTCAATTACAGCTGTCTGCTTTGATACCAACGGCTTGAAGACCTGGCCATCAGGAAGTCCGCTGGAAAGAAGTTCCTTTGAGAGATGCAGGAAAGGTAAGGGTGTTTTTGCCACGCAAAACTATCTGATAAAAGCGTCACTGCCTGGGGGGCGCCTGGGGGGCTCGGTGGGTTAAGCAGCTCCCTTTGGCTCAGGTCATGATCCCAGGGTTCTGGGATCCAGCCTCATGCTGGAATCCGTGCTCAGTGGGGAGTCTGCTTATCCCTCTGCCCCTCCCCCAGCTCTAACAAATAAACAAAATCTTAAAAAAAAAAAAAGCAAAGCACCTCAGTGTGATGTCTCTCCTGAGACAGGGACTGGGAAGTGGGAAGACTCACAAGGTCACCCTCTCCAGCTCTGGAGCAAGCACCAAGTACGAGCGCGCTGTGGGCTGCGGACCCCCGGGGACACCCGACGCACAGGCTGGTAAGGCCCCTGGAAAAGTGTCCAGTCCAGCAGCCAAAAGCCCCACAGAATTCCACTGTTGCTGCTTTTATACCAAACGTGAACTTCGGACGGCCAGGGTGATTCTTCCTGCTGGGAGGAGAGGAGCTCACTTGTTTTCTAAACTCTCTATTCACAAAGGACAAAAGCCAGCTTGGGAGAAGTCCTAGTCTACGCTCTGTGTTCTCACGTGTGGAGAAACCGAGTCCTCCAGCAGGAACTACTCAAAGCAGCAGAAATGAAATTAGACTGGGAATCTAGGATTTTCCCGGGCACCTCGGAAGACCTGTTTCCAGGCAGTATCTGCAACGTGTGGACGGCGGTGACGGGTTTACAGCTGCCACTGGTCACCTGCACGGGGAGATCTCTGCTCCCACCACACCTTCCGTTCAGTCATGACAGGTGTTCTCTGGGCCTCTTCTCTTCTACCCGGGATAAAACACGCAGAGCTGTGGCTTTTTAGCACAGTGACAGCGTAGCTACACTTGTGGACACAATTGATTTTTGGGGGGTTTTTTGGAAGGCCAGGAGCCATGTGTCAGATTAACCCCAGAACTGCAGGGACGTGCTGAATAAACACGCTTTTCCTGGCCTTTCCCAGCTGCAGGCCTGACATTCGCCCACGGTCCTGAGGAGCCGCCCCTGCGTGGGAAAGGACCCACTGAAATCACAGATTATTTCAGCTTTTCTTTTTAAAACCGATCTGAAGGGTGTCTGCTGCCGTAACAGTTACAAAACGCTCCGCACAGAGAGGGAGCTACATGCTTCGTGAAACGATGTGTTGCCTGAGTCTTAACTTCAAAATTCTCACTTTACTACAACTCAGGAGGATATGGGCTAAGACCCTCAAATCAGAACGTTCTGTGCGTTTCTTATCCAGTACACGGAGCCGCAACAAGTAGGTTCTTCCGATTCTCAAACGTACGGGCAGGAACACGGCGGCCTTACCTTGAAATATTAGGAAGGCCCGAGGCAGAAGGATATTATAGGGGAGATGGCTGCAGGTGGCCCTTGGGGTCACACGCCCCTGAGCTCCTGCCCCAGCTCTGCTATTAATTAGTCCCACGTTATGGGCTAAATTCTGTGCCCCCCAAATCCAGATGCTAGAGCTCTAACTCCCGGTGTGACTGTCCTTGGAGATGGCCCTCGGAGCTAATGGAGGCTAACTGGGGTCCTGAGGAGGGGCCTGTCCCAGGGTGACCAGTGGCCTCAGTAGGGGAGGAAGACACACCAGGAGAGGCCAGCCGAGGACATGGGGGGAAGGCAGCCACACGCAAGGCAGGCGTCCTCACCGGAAACCGATCCTGCTAGCGCCCCGACCCTGGGCTTCCAGTCCCTAGAAATCAGCGTCCGTTGCCGAAGGCCCTGGGCGGCGGTACTTTGTTCGGGACGGCAGCCCCCGCAGCCTGACACACCGTGTGACGCTGGGCAGGTTACTTTTTTCTTGAAACTTCCTTCATCTCTCTCTGGTGCTCAGAAATAGTAAGTGTTGGCGACTGCTAACGCTCTGATGGGTTAGAACTACCCGTCATCATACACCCGACGGGATAAAGCGGCAGGAGGAGGAAACCCTCGGATTAGGGAGCACGGTGGCGAGTCGCTCTACACAGGCAGGGCTGCTCTGGTGCTTGGTGCCACTGCCAGCAGGTGCTGTCCCCGGGGCTGGGGGGGCCCGGAGCCCTGAGCTCTGTACGGTCCTAAGTCTCACACCCCTTTGCTGCTACTTTGTGGAGACACGGCCCAACGTCCCCAGCTGACACGGGGAAGCCAACACCCCTCCCAATACCCCCTCAAAGTCAGCCGGGGCCTTTGATCACGGGGCACCCCAGCCTTCAGGCTCCTCGCACCCCTCCTTCCTGCTTGGCTGCTCATTCTGTCCCCCACTGCCTCCTCCTGTCTCCAACCTCCATGGCCCTCTCCCTCCTCACCCCCACACCTTTCCTGAGTCGTAGAATCCACCGATCCTCAGCTCCTCAGGCTCCCAGGGTCCTCCCCACTCAAACCTCCATCACCACACTCATCCACCAGGCCCCGGTGGTCACGGGGTAGGGTCTCCACCGTGCGTCTGAGCCCAGCCTGGCTCACCGTCGTCTCCTGTTTCCCTGCGCCGCTGGCGGGGTGCCCAGCGCACGTCTATACAGGGGAGCACGCGACTGCTACAAGCTGACTGCGTCTGCTAAGAAATAATGCCTGGAACAAATACCCTATTGATTCAACCAGACACAAATAAACTGATTTCAGGCCCGCGTTAGCTTTGGGGAATCTTCCTCTATTTTCGAGTGCGCTTGTGTCGCTGAGCTCGTGGGGAATTGGGCTTCACCATCACTGCTGAACTTTTAAAGAAAATAAACAATGTTTTGCTGAAATGAATCACTTAGTCAGATATTATCCCAGCTCCTGGATTATGGATACACAGAGGACACATTGAGTCTTATTGGAAAGAACATTATGTCTGCATGGCAGTTGATAGTGTACAAAGCGCCTGAGCGCACATGGCTTTGTATCACCCTCCTGCAGCCCATGCCACCAAGGGAAGTAGCATTTTAAATTGCTTCGCAGATTTATATTTCAATGACAGATTCTGTATTTTGGTTAATGCAATTTCTTCATGCACTTTGTTTAGACCGTACCATCGTCCACCTACGCTGCCAAAGTTGGGGTCCCGGGGCGGTGAGGGTGTGTGTGTCCTACTCAGTCCAAGCCGGACGACTGTCAATTCCTACCCAGGCACCCAGATACTCTGAATTGTTTTTCCAACGACAGTATGATATTTGAGGAGTCAAATTAAAAGCCTGTGATGCACCCACCTGACCCATTAAATTAATAATCGTAATTGGCTGAGTCTGTCGTGAACCAGGCCAGATGCAATCCTCTCAGGGAGTCGTTCACCCAAGTGAGGTAAATTAGCTTTCAGGGCACTGGGGTCCACGTCAGTAAATTATCTGCTTCTGGGGAACTAAATGGGCCCCCGATGCCCGGGCAGAGCTGATTTGCCACATGGGTGAACAGCGTATTCTCAGGGCGCCTTTGGCTCACCTTGGCTCCTCTGTGGTCAGGCCTGACAGACATGAGCCATGGGGCTGACACCTCGCAGACGCTGCTGGGGGGGCGGGGCGGGGGGGGGGCGGTGTGGGGCTGTGCTCCTGGGAAGAAGAACACAGTGCTCCTCTCTCTCTTCCAAATCCCCCCCCCAAAACTGCAGACCGGACTTCAACTTTGTTTCCTCTGCAAAAGCACTGGCTGAAGCTGACCACCCATGACCGGAGTCAAACTTGGAGATGCTAAAGTTAGCGTCATGAGGTAGTTTTTGTTCCGCTGGCGCCACACCATCCACCCCCACCCCAGGGTGATCCCAGGTACCAGACAGCACGGGTCAGGGCCTACGGTAGGCTGGCCGAGGGGATTAACTCCAGGGGTGTCTTTCACTTAATCGACAATTGCTTCTTTCTACTCAGCTGAGAATCAAAACCACGCACCACTTCAAACAGTTCCTGGGCCTGACGGTGGAGTGCTACCGGAAAGTTCCACGTGGGTCGGCCCTTCGGCTGAGGGCTTGGGAAGGGTTTTCTGGTGGCTTCAGGTGGTTGTTGGCAAAGTATCTGCTCTCCCTGACTGTCCCCTCCAGAGGGGACCGTGACATCCAGGTTCGAGGTCAAAATTAAGGCTTAGAGACAGATGTTCTGAGGGCACGTCACGGCCCTGGTGTATCGATGGGGTATCCATCCCAGCCTACGTGTGCAGACCTCAGCCTCGGCGGTAACCTCGCAAGCCCGTGGAACAGAAAGTGCTCAGCCAGATGCACACACGAGAACCAATGGCCCGGTGACTCCTGAGTGGCCACCGCAGCAGCCACCATGCACAGGTGGCCCACACATGCCTCTCTGCCTGCCTCTCGTCAATGTCCACGGAACTAGTTTCTCTCAAAATACCACCCAGTTGATGAAATGGATAAAAAAAAAAAAAGCCTTCAGGAAGCAGGAAGCAGATGCCGTGTTTTGCCCATAAATCTCTCTAAAAGTTCACGGTGAGGCCTGCTGGCACCTGGAGCTTCTGTACACAAATGGGCAGGCGAGGGCCCCCACTGATGACCGCCACAGGCCCGAGGGGCCGCCGTGAAGGCAAGGGGTCCCTGCCGCAGCCCGACTCGTGGGGGCGCCGTCCACTTCCAGAACCTTCCGTCCTCACCATCCCCGGACGCCCGCCGCCTCCGGGCCCACGGCACACATGGGAAGGGCGGTAAGGCCGGACGAACGCTGGTGGCCGGTCTCAAGGGGGACGACCAGCCTCCCACGCAGAGGCAATACATGAAGCAAAGACGGTATTTTTTTTTTTTTTTACTCTTCTTCATTCCTTGGAGCCTGGCCGGAGACGACACACGCCAGTGAGGTGCTCGCGTGTCCGTCCCGCCGAGGACAACCTGGATTTTCAACTGTGTGCGCACGACGAGGGAGGCCAGCCGGCCGGGATCTTAAAGATTCAGAAACACCCTGGCGTAGGTCACGAGGCGGGAGGCGAGGTGAGGCCACCGGGTCGGTGTCTGCGGGGCGAGCGCGGCGGCGGGAGGCGGAGGCGGAGGCGGCCGGGAAGGGGAGAGGCCAGGGCTGAGGCTGTGTATCTGTACCATAATATAGAGATTAAAAAATGCCAAAGGGAAAGAAAGAAAGGAGAGCACACAGCTGCCGTCCCCCAAACAGACCTCCCATCTGCCACCCACGATTTGCATGTCACCTTCTCCGGGCTCATTTGTACTTCATTAACTGCCATTGACTTAACAAGATTTATGCAAATGACACCATAGGAGCTCCCTAACTCCCACTGCAATCAAGTGATTATGTATGTACAACTCTCCACAGCAATGAAAAATTAATACGTGACAAGCCCACTCGCCGCTGAGCCGGGCCTCTGGCTTTTTTTTTTTTTCCTTGCTTTGCTTTTTAATTTTTATTCGAACAGACCTTATCTTATTAGTAAAAGAAAAAAAAAAAAAAAGAAAGAAAAGAAAAAATAGAATTCTCTGAACCAATTCTCCTCGAAGGCCCCGAAAGGACAAAAAAAGGAGAGGTGGGCTCTGGTCCTCAAAAAAAAAAAATGAAGTGGTTTTGCAGAAAATCCATGATTTCTTGATGAGGGATTTTTAACTGGGGAGAAAGGGAAGAGATGAAATCCTTGCCTATCGTGATCCAGCTGGTTCCCACGCTGGCAGAAGAGAGAACTCTGCTCTCAAAATGAAGCAGCTGTAAAACGTGAGCAAAACATGGTTAAGATGATCCACCAGAACGCAATCTGTACAAACGTGAGTCTGGCCGTGGAGCGTGTTGAAGACCTCTGGGCCTGTGTCCTAAACCAGCTGCTACGAGATTCCTGTGAGGAAGAGGAGGGAAGAGTCTGCAATGATCAAAAACACTGGCTGGTCCAAAACCCAGCACCAGCCCCAGGAAGGTCGCGGGGCTTCCAGGACGCTTTCTCTGCCACCGGGCAACGCACCCATGAGCCGGGGCATGGGGCTCCCAGGCGCAGAGCAAGCCTTGAACGTGGAAGAGCCTGTGTGTGAAGAGCCAGGGCTCTGTGCCGGGCAGCAGGGCGCGTGGCAAGGGAAACCACGGCGGGCCGAAGCAAGCCCTCCCACGCTGGGGCACAGGAGGGCGGCTGCGTGGTCCCCGGAGAAACGTGCTGTGGCTGGCCGTCGTAGCCGTTTCTTCTACACAGGCAGAGGGTACTCGTCTAAGGTCAGGGCCCACGTGTTTAATTTGTAACACGTAACTTGCCTTCTAAGCTTTCTGAAGGCTTCTCCCCAACAGGCCACGGAGAGAGTGCAGGCGCTGGGGCAGGGGGCTGAGGTCCGGATCCTGGCCCCATTGCTTCCTAAACGGCCTGGTCTGGATGCTCACCTTGCCTGGGTTTCATGCAAAGCAAGGATAAAACTGCCACCTTACCTGTGGCGGTGTGGAGGGTTCAAGGGGACACTATATGAAAATATGTTTCCTCAACAGCAGTGAGCATCGAGGACGTGCCAGCCATGGGTTCCTTCCTCTGCGGCCCTGCTCCTCGTCTCTGCTGCCTGGAGTCACCATGCGGGGAGGGTTAGGAACTCAGACTGTCTCTAATGATCTCGGATCCCTTATAAACACGGCACACGCGGGCGTGCGAGATAAATCTGTACGACTATCTGTAAAAGCCCACATCAATCCCTGCAACCCACAGAAAGGCTCCAACAAAGGTGCCCTGAGCATGACTAATTGGGAAATCCAGTTTTGCTGGAATTTAAAAAAATTCTCTCTGGCATCTTCACATCTTGGCATTTCAAGGGGCTCTGATGATCACACAGGGCCCATTTCACAGATGAGGAGTCCGAGGCCTAGATGGTCCTGCCACGGGGGACTCTGATCCAACAGGTGTGCACTTCTGGGAAGGAGTCTGCCTGTGGCTGCCCGTGGGGGACAAGGAGCTTCGGAGGACAAGGAGCCATGTTTGCTCCTCTACCATGATTCATCGGGAAATCAGACCATAATTTAGATTTCGACGAGATTATTTTGAACATTCACAATTGAAAGGCTTCCAAAGACTGGATAATACTCATTTTACGCTTGATGGTCAACTCCAATCGGCACACATATTGAAAACCCAGCCTGCAAAGCGGGCCCCCTCTGCAGATGAGCAGGGTACAAATTGAGTGAAGGTTCCAATTACACCAGGGGCCTGCCCAGCCCGGGTGGAGGGCGGCAACCTCCTTCCCCCAATTGACAATAAGCTTGAATTAAGGACAGTCTAGAATTAAGTTTTAATATTCCCAAAAGGAAATGTCCCCGGACCAGTGTTTTAAATGAGAGAAAAGGAGTCAAACGATTTTCATAATTCCAGTCGAAACAGCATCTACAGAAAAACCACCCATTAAAATCACCTTCGGTGGATGGTTTGGTGTATAAATAAAGGCAGACAAAGAAAATAATAAGTAACTACGTGCATGGACTTGGACAGTAACAAAACCACTTCAGAGGGAAGATGTCACCCACCAGCAAAGAGGAAGGAAGAGGATTTCTCCCAACGGTGCCCTGAGCTAGTCCACACATCTGTGGCCCGGGATCCGAACGTTTCTGGAGTCCCTGCTCCGGACTCATCCAAGACGCCATGGCCCTCTCCAACCTGTTCCCACACGTCCTCGCTGAAACCGCCAGGCCCCTGGCTAACACTGCATTCCTGCTGGTTTCAGACGGCCGAAGTTATATTTGTGCACAGACTCCAGCCCTTTGTAAGGGCGGCCGGTGCCAACCCGAGTTCATGGAAAACCGTCTAGGTGCCCGCAGTGGAAGCTGGCAAAGAGCAATCACCCAGAGGGACAAATTGGTCACAGCCATGTTCTCAAGAAGCAGAGCTATTATCCTGCCCACAGATTTTTTTTTTTTTTCCTCTCGAGCAGAATGCACTCTAAATCAATTGGACTTCTTTCACAAAGTAAAAGATGCTATTTCCAAGAGCCACAGTGCTGGGTCGAAGTCTTTATTTTTATTTTCCTTGGAACTATAATAGCAAAATACATCACGTGGTTTCCCATTTTACTTGAGACATAAAGTAATTTGGTACCCGGTTTCTGGGCTAATGAAAACCTATTCCAGGCTAGCAACATAGGCCAAAACAAATGCTTGAATTCAAGTCCTGTTGTGTAATGAGGAAGTTTAATTAAGGCCCCACATTACAGCTGTAAATGTTCCTTTATATAATAAGGTCTAAATGAAACTGAACCTAATCAAAGTTACAATTCCTTCATTAGCAAATTACAAACAAGAGCGCGCAGCTGACACACCGGCTATGATTATCACAACTAATTGCCTCGTTGTTACAAACCAGCCTGAAACAGTGTTCAGATGTCCGTCTGCGAGAGCAAATTAGGGCCACATCGGGCTATTCCTGTGATCACAAGGGGCTCTTGTACGGCGATCTGATTTACCCCTGTCGACTGGCGGCCAGCGGCCCAATCAAAGCCGAGCTACAAAGGCAGCCTTTGAAGCCAGCTCAGCCTCGAAACACACTCCATATGCAGCGGGCAGACTGCACTTCATTAGATCTGTTGTCACATTTTTCCCTCTTCTTATTCTAATGATCCTATTTTAATACACACAGGAACCTCTTCTAATTGATGTCAAGTGAGTGACTTCTACATTCATCAACAGAACACATCAAACAAACCTTGGCGCGCGAGCCAGCATCATAGCAAGGAGAGACCGAGGTGTGTCTCCAGCTCCAGGAAGGGGAGAAAAGGGGGAAGCAGCGTACCTGTTTAATTGGGATGGCTCGACCGCTCCCGATGCTGTCCGCTCGGCTTTCCAGGCCTTTCTTCTCTTTGTCTGGGTCACTCCCTTTCCGAGACTGCAAAGCAAAAATAAAGTTAGCATTTGGGTAAGGGCTGCGGCTCGCGGATCTGCAGGCCTGCCCTTCCCCGGACAGCTTCTGCGAATCCGTACGGAGAGGCCGCGGGCGAGGTGGGCAGGTGCCCGGGCGCACCCGAGGAGCAAGCTATTAGGTACTTGGTTTCCACCGGCCCATCGTTTTACGGAGAATTTTCTAAACTTTTCCCCCTACTTTTCCTCCGCAAAATTATCTTTTAATTCTTTTTTAAAGAGCTCAAAATTCAATCACTAGGAACCAATGGACCGTATAGGAAAGTAACGCCCAACAGGAAAGCAGAGTCTCAGGCTGCCGTTAACCCAGCCGAGGAGAAGAGGCCTCCTTGCGGCTTGTAGGGGAAACCTATCACAGAAGTGCATATGCTGGCTTAACGTCTGAAGGATTTTTAAATTCTATTAACGGCGGAGCTGAACAATTTAACAGCGTACCCTTCATTCGTATCAAGGTGCCGTTAACGGTTTTGGTTTTTTATTTTTTTTAATTGCTTCTGGGTGGTTAAAAAGCAGCACATTCCAAGTCAAACTAGCATACCGTGCCACAGAAAAGAACAAAGGGAAAAAAAAGTTGAAAATCTCTTTTTCAACGAAACTCGGGGTAGAAGGAGAAGCCTCGTCTGCCCAGCGCGCAGGACGGCCTCGGACGCCGTGTGGACCGCCCGGGAGCGGGTCCAGCGCACGGCCACTCCGGGAAGCGGAAGGAGGAGCACCCCGGCTCGGTCTCATCTCCGGATGGCATGAGAAAGTGTGAGCACAATGATTTTCTGACAGATTTATTTTATTATGAGAGAAAGATCTGAAACTCGTCCTCCTTAATAACTGTGCTGACAAGTGACAACTTCACTCCATTACTTTTCAATGGGAACATTACTCACGCAATATTGAAAATGGAGAAATATTTTCATGTGCTTTTCAAATCTGAGATGATATATGAAATGAACAGACTTCGTGGTGTCCGGTGCTGCAGTGAAGAGCTAATGAAATCCAGTTTCAAAGGGGTGTGAGACAGAGTGGCGGATTTTTTTTTTTTTTAATATTAAAAGGGGGCAGTGTCATGGGGTGTGCGAGAGAGAAATCCCCACGCTATAAACTCAGATGTGGCACTTCAAAGAGCACGTGTGCTCATTAGGAGACAGGCCGCTTTGAGGAGGAAAAGAGCCGACATTTACTGAACACCTACTATGTGCCACGCACTGTGCACTTTTTTCCTGAAGGATGGCAGATGCCTGGAATGAGGCAACAGGAGAAGAAGAAGCAACAAGCAGGACATTGCAGAAAAATGTAAGACTGAGTCTGTCCGTTTGGGCTAAGAGGAAACGGGAAACGGGAGATACCAATTCCTTGTCATGGATTTTAGCTACAGGGTAGGGCTCACTTTTCTCTTTAATTAATTCTTTAATTAATAATGTTCAGTTAGAGCTACAAAACAGCCCTCAATCCTCCTTTCACCACATTGTAATGCACAGGCAAGTTGGAACTTGAGCTTTTTGTCTGTAAAATAAGATTCGAAGCTCCCAGTGATAACATTAAAAAAAATATATATATATATATTTTTTTTTTAATCCATAGGGATCATTAATGAGATTCTTGGAATTTGATGAATTCCAAATCTCCAAACTTGAAAATGCACCTTCATTATTCTGTGTTAACCAGAACAATTAACAAAACAAACATAAAGAAATTAACATCTTCCTCCAGGCAGCACGTCTGCCCCCACGAGTCCGTCTGCTGTCCAAGCAGGGCTCCCCAATTCCCGGGACGCAGGCCGCCGGAGAACCCAACTCAGTGTCCGATCACACACTCTGACGTGAACAGCCCTGAAAGTTAGGGAGACGTCACCCCAAAATGGCAGAGAGAAATCCCCCGATGAGCCTGGGGCTCTGGTGGGGGAGGCTCAGGGTGCGGATGCTTCAGGGCAGGAGCCGGGCTGAGCTGCTTGCTGGTCAGGAGGGCCTGTCGCACCTGCCACCCAAACGGACACCCAACTACCCCCGGACGCATGAATCTGCAGGACGACCACCCGAGTCTTCCACCAGCTTGGGGACCACATGGCCCATGGCACGTCCTCCAGCTCGTGCTGACACCGCTCCGTGACACCCTCTGGTACAAAGCGGCGTGTATCATGAGTGACAGTGTGAGGGGACCAGCCAGATGTGCGCAACTGTAAGCTAACAAGAGCTGACCACGCTCAGCACAGGGGTCAGCGGCGAGCCCAGGGAGGGACCCCGAGCCTCACCAACACCGAATACAGAAGAAAGAGAGGTTAAAGACAGTCCCGTTATCACCTGCTCCTCTGCACAAATGTTTACCCTCCTCACGTGAGGCAAGAAGCCACGGAGGGACACCCCATCAACCACCTGTCCACGGCACAGGAGCCAGGCCTAAGGAGCCCTCGCCACCAAACAGAAGCCTGCTTTTCCCCCTCCGACCCACAGCTAGCCTCTCACTAGGACACCCTGTGACCGGACCCATGACCTCCTCCGCCACAGGCACTGCTCACACGGTGCTGCTCACACCCTAACCCTGCTGCTTCATTTTCCCGGTGAGCTCCTAGCAGTCTGCACAGTGAGGCTCCTGGGTATGCCCGGCTCCATTTCATGCTATCGGTGGGCATGCCAGGGGGAGCTTTTAAAGGGATCATGGAAGTGACAGTTATTTTAAAGTCTGACAAAAGGCAAAGTAAGGCAGTGCCCGGTTACGGACACGCACTACAGTTAAGCTTAAGATGTGGATGTGGATGATAAACACCAAATTCAAGGTAATGCTGATCCTCAGGTGCGGGGGCGGGGGGGGGGGGGGCACTGTATTCAGGAGGCACACCTAGAGGGCTTGACTTTTACAGAGAGGTGTTATTTCTTAAAGTAGCAGCAGCGGCCACAGCAAAATGCAAGTGTTTGATGAGCTCCAAGGTCAGTATGTACATGTTTTTTTTTTTTTATTCCTATGTATGAAAATATTTTCTAAAAAAATTAAAATAAATTGCTATAAACCTAATAAAAATTAAAAAATAAATTTTATTCACATGTACATTTGGACAACTACAGTAAATTAACTAGCCTAAGAACCTATATTGTAAAACCAAAAATTGAATGGGCATAGCCTTTTAATATTTTTCTCAAGACAATGATTCTTTTTCAAAGAAATCAGCAAAATAAGATTATAATGTAGTTTTTTACTAATTCCTACTGCAAATAAAATTTGCTACTACAGGGATCCCTGGGTGGCGCAGCGGTTTAGCTCCTGCCTTTGGCCCAGAGCACGATCCTGGAGACCCGGGATCGAATCCCACGTCGGGCTCCCGGTGCATGGAGCCTGCTTCTCCCTCTGCCTATGTCTCTGCCTCTCTCTCTCTCTCTCTCTCTCACTGTGTGCCTATCATAAATAAATAAAAATTAAAAAAAAAATTGCAACTACAGAAGCAACATTAAGTTTATTCTAATTTGTGATGAGTGCACTTTGATTTTTGTCTAAAAATGTGTATATATGTAAATAAACATCTGGGACTGGGAAACATGAGCCCAGAGTGGTACATTACAGGTCTACTTTACAAAATTTATAAGCGCAGTATTTGAAAAATGATGTGTGTACTACTTAATTAACTCTGGCCTCTTCAAGACGGTCTAATAAATAAGGTGGACAGTGCCCCTTCGTCTGGGTGTTACGGTCCCAGCCTGCATGGATTTTTACTCACTAGGATTGTTCGGCATATGGCACATCTGTCCTCCTCCTAGACACTTTTAAATAAATACACATTTCCCCAATTTAAGCCAATAATTACCAACAATTGCCAGGGATGAAGAGTCTATGAATTTTACATATTTAAGAACGGGCAAACTGGTAATAATGAGAATTTAGTTTCTTAATTGCTACAATTTCAAAATTAATTTGCCTCTTCTCATTCCTTGGATGACACTGACATCTAGTGGAGTTCATATTTCTAAGATCTTTAGCTTAAAAATACCCACGCATCACCATCAACATCACCACCCCACCACCGTTTTGTTCAACGTCAAACCCAATAATGACCCACATTTGGGTCCTGCCCAGGATTTTACCCTTTTTCCTTAAACACCATGACGCAAACACACTGTAGTGTTTGCTTCTTTCATAACTCCAGATTTCTGTCCCCGTTAAGAACAGCTGCACAGCTGGACTCAATTTCTAAAATGGTTTACTCTCAAACTGTTTTCCAACATTTACAAAGAGAGTAAGTGGGGATAATGCACAGGTCCACAGGCCGGCTTCTGCATTATTAGACACGTTAATTAAGACATAATTAATGGGGATTTTTCAGTAACTGTAAGGATGAGTTTCTCTTGGCTCCAGCACCTGCCCCGCCCGGCCCGGACGGTTGGGGTCCTGGCCTCTTCTCGGATGCCTGCACAAGGGTACACTCACTCGCACTCGTGCATGCCCCCAATTAGCAGGAAGGGGGCCGCTTATCCCTCACTCCTCTGTTCTCCTCTTGCTCCTCCTCCTTCTCCGCAGACAGCAGAGGGAAAGGAAGTATTTATTAAGGAGTTAATATTATTTTTGATTCTTCCTGCCTTAGAGTTTTCTCCTTTGTAAGTGATCTGGGTGGTTACAGTTACCAATGGACAGAGTCTGGGATAATATTTTCCGGCACATTCCAACTCCAGAGCCACCCTTTAAAGGGTGAGAATGGGGATGTGTGCAGCTCTCTTTATAACCAGCCCTATTTTTAAAGATACTTCCTGGCTTCTCACCTCTATCCTGAGAATAGAAACCAAAGCCGATGACCAGTACATGAGGCCCCCGGAAGGTGTTCTTTCTTCCCACCAGGCCCTACAGGTGTGGCACAGATGAAGAAGCTTCCCTGGTCCATGTTAGAAACCGTCACTCCTCCCTGGTATTCGGGCATTCTGCTCACTGCCAACCCTCTCCGCACCTTCGGGAACTGGATGCTCAGGTCCACGAGTGACAAGTGAGCACAGAGCCTGTCCTGCGGGTGACACCTCCCCAGCCGAAAGGCCCTGGCCTGGGTGCAGACCAGTGCTGCCGGTGTTGGGCGAGCTGGGAATTGCCATTACTCTTGGCATGTGAATAATTTCACAAAGCCTCTTAGGTCACGTATGATTTCATGACCCAATCACACATCCACCTGTGTTTTGTAGAAAGCTGAACACCCTCCTCCCAGTCAGTCACACGGTCCTACAACTGCTTTGGCTCAGGGCTGTCAGAGATCCCCTTCACAGCCACAACGGTAATGATGCAGAATGGAAATCCAGGCCACAGAGACCCTTTACCCCCACGGGGGAATCTTCCAGAAGCACCACTCACAGAGAATGCTGTGGTCTGGGTCTGGTATGTCCGGTCCTCACTCTGCATCCCCCAGCTCTGCGTCCCCAGCAGCAGCATCTGCCGGAACCCACGTGGCAGAGGGCACTCGGCAAAGGAGAGGGCTGGTCAGCGGCAGATCCTGGCAATTAGGACTCTCCGACGGGACAACTGCCTCGAACATGGTGGGAAAGGCGTGGGGGTCTCCTGGCTTGGCAGCCACGTACAGCAACAGGAACACCCTCTCTGAGTGAGGCAGCAGGTCAGCTGGGGCTCCCAGCCACCCCTGCAGAGCCCCCCTCAGTTCAGGATGGGAAATCCTGACTTATCTGCTCCAAGTCAGCAGACACCAACCGAAAGAAGTCCAACGGTTTCAAACAGGGTACGACGGACATGAGGGGCCGGCGACCCCTTGCTCTATCGCTGACCTGGGCTGGGGGCATATTTAGGGGCAACCCCAGCTTCTACCCATGACGGGGCTGGCTCCCAGTTGTGACAACTCAAACGTTCTCCAGAAACTGCCAGATGTCTCCAGGGAGCAAAAGCACTGGTTTAAAAGCATATACTTCTAATGCACAGGCCTGGTCCCAGGAGGGAAAATGTTTTCTGAGGTCAAACGATTCCAGTCACATGCCAGCAGTCTTGCCTGCTGCTCTGGGCTCAGCCTCAGAGCCGCTCATGACTGACTGGCGATGTCTGCTGGGTGTGAGGGCAGGGATGCGGTCGGAGTATGTTTGTCTCCTCGCTAGTGCAGGGGTTCTCTGCATCCCAATCACCCAGGAAGCTTTTAAAAATTGCACACGCCTGGGGTCCACGTACAGATTCTGAGTTCATAAACCTAAGCCCAGAAGGCTGATCTATAGGCAATGTAGAATGCTCTACAAATGGCTCTGAAGAAAAGTCCAAGTGGAGAGTCTCAGGTCGAAGAGCCTCCTAAAAAATACTGAAGGCTCCTGGCGCCGAAGCCAATGCCCCTCACCCCCACACCCAGGGTAAATCCTCAGGTGCCCCAGCCCCAGAAGAGGGTATCGAAGGGGCTGATTCATCCCACAGGGAGGGTTAGAGGCACACGCTGGGAATTCTGGCACAGTTTTGTCATCTTGTACCCAGAGTGACAAGTCGCTTGCTAGAGACCAGGACCATCACGAGATAATAAATACCTTCGTACAACCCCTCACTCTTCATCTGCACACACGTACCTGAACTCCCTGTGCCCTGAGAAATTCACGTTTTACTCAGTACCCAAACCTTTGCTTCTCATAACTCTGTTAGACTTCCACAGAAATCAGTGCTACGCTCGTTAATTTAGTCTGGGTTCGAAAATAACACTAAACCATCTGGCAACTAATAGATGGATCGTGATTGAGGTTTTCTGAAATCACTTCAATTTCTTCCCAGGGAAGACACTCACGGTGAAAAGGTTGGAGCGGCGCTTGGACTGCTTCCGGACAGGTGTGGGCGTGTTGGCAGTGGGGGGGACGTCGATTCGCAGTTCCTTCTGGCTGGTGCTTGGCGTCGACGGGACGGAGGAGGAATAGTCGCTTAAGCTCCCGCCTCCATTACTGGTCTGGAACAATGAAAAACCAAGGTTTTATTAACAATGGACTCCAGGAACCTAATGTCACCACCTTTGAGGGGTCATCAGGGACAAGTCAGCAAGTCACACTGAAGAGGTGCCTGCATGACAGGTCGGAGAGTCTCTCTGCCTTGGCTAGTTGAAACACTGGACTCATTCTAGAAGATACCAATCATCTTGTATAGTTGTTTTTTCTAAGAAAAGTCACTTGAGGAAAAGAGGTCTCTGTCATTCGATTTAGTAATTGGCAGGAGTTAAACTGTCATTCTGTTCAGTTTCCTCTGAAAGATGAAGGGGTTGGCTGAACTAAATGAGCTCTACAGCTCCTTCATGGCTCTAGATCAGATGCGGAAGGAGCCCTGATTGGCTCAATAGAACCCAACGCATGCTCTGAAAATCTGAAAACTTTGGGAGACATTTAAAGATTCACAGAACATGAAAGACTCCTCCAGTGGAAACATCCACATCCTTGACTCTACCTTCATAGGCTCCCACACTGTAAAAGCAATCACTTCCGGACTCCCCTGAGGAAAACAAAAGCAACCCTACCAAACCCTCTCGCCTTTGAAAAAGTCCAATATTGGGCAGCCCTGGTGGCTCAGCAGTTTAGCGCCGCCTTCAGCTCAGGGTGTGACCCTGGAGATCTGAGATCGAGTCCTGCATTGGTCTCCCTGCATGGAGCCTGCTTCTCCCTCTGCATGCGTCTCTACCTCTCTCTCTCTCTCTCTCTGTATCTCCCATGAGTGAATGAATAAAATCTTTAAACAAAATAAAAAGGGTCCAATATAACGTTAGCCTGCCCAAGAAACGCTAATTGAAAACATGCACAGGCAAAACCCAAGTCAATGGTTTCCTTAGCAGGCTCTGGGTTTGGTTCTTCAAAGTGACAATTATTCTGTTTGCTTCCAAGTAAATAATTTGCCAGAATATTACTCTGGAAAAATGGAAACTAAGGGAGGTGGTAATTATAATTGAGACTGCTACCAAATTTAAGCATATAGGGGGATTAGCTGCTCAGGTTTACCCACAACCATTCAACCCATGAGCAGACCAGAACCAGGGCGGATGCAGGGTAATTGCAATCACCAGCAAAGGCAGCAGTGCACACCTCGAGTCTCTGCCCAAGCCAGCATGCCTCATAACACAGGCAGCATGAAGACGGAAACGCTGAAAAATGATTCCCATAAAATCCACTTGGCCACAGCAGTTTCTCAAGGAAATGTGAAGTCAATTATGAACATGCTGTTATTTATAAAGTTGAAAAGGAAAAAAAAAAAAAGATCCACCTCAGAAACGGCTTCGAGCACCCTTGGGACCGGCACGCTCCCCGGTTCTGATGTGCCTTGCCGCCCCACGTACCTGGCTTATGTGCACGGCGGACACCTGCGCGGAACAGACAGACGAGTGGCTGGGGGAGTTGGGCAGCGACTTGCAGGGCCCTATGGACAGCTGCTGCTTCTTCCTCGTGGCCACGATCTTCTGGGCAACTAGTGGGCAAGAGACAGAAGGGATCAATGTGAGGCTGGTCTCCAAATACAGAGCACGTGGCAGAGACTGGTACCTGTCCCCGCCGTCCACCATACTCCCTCTCTCCGCAGTAACAGAGCTCCTGATGCTGGGCTGGGTGCGGGACCACGATAAACATGGCATTGCCCAGAGCCTCGTCCACTTTGTCCCTCCGCATCCCCAGCTAAGCATGGCCATACAGGCAAGTGCTGGCCAGCGGGATGACCGCCGAGGGGTCATGTGGCAGCTCCCAGGAATCTTCCCTGAGAGGGCTGCCCTTGGCCCCTTTCGTCCTTCTGTCTTTTCCTTCCTGCTGAAGATGCACAAGTGCGAGCTGTAGCCTCTGCAGCCATGCTGGGGCCAGGGGCCAACGCGTGGTGGGACACAAGACAGAGGGAGCTGGCCCTCTGGCTCTACCAACGGCCTCAGAAGCCTGCCTGGAATGCCTCAGAAGCCTTGAACACCAAACCAAACAAAAACACACACCTGTCCTGTTCAAATTATTCTAACTTTGTCATTTTCTTTTTTTCCCCAGTCACTTGCAGCAAAAATAACCCTAAATAAGACAGGGTAATTTAGCTAAACCGGCCCTCCCCACTTGGAAATTAAAAATCTATTTTTTTTTTTTTTGCACAGCCTCAGGAATTCCTCTTAACTTTATAAGCTACTGCACAGAATTATATCCAAGGACATGTAATTATATCAAAGACCTTATTTAAATACATTACTACGCACATTGGAAGTTTATCTTAATCAATACAAATCTAAATTCAACCAGCCATAACTTCTCTTGGCAAATAGGCTCACTGATAAAGCATGCGGGCTTTAATTGGAAAGGAAGTCCACGATAAGAAAACTCTTCCCACACCAATAGGTGTCACTGCAGAATAACTACAGCTTTTGTTTGAATAGATGTGTGTCTTTGGGGACCGGCTGTAATGAAGTTCAATGGTGTTCAATCCTCGTCTTGGCCCCGAGAGCCGCTATTTTTAAAGACACCCATGCAAAGGAGCACATATATCGCCGTCCCCGGCGATAGGCTGTAACACTGAAGCAGCACGCGCGGCGTCCACAGCTTCTTTTCCAAATGAACAAAATTTTAATAGGGAACTGGTGTGTCCGCAGCTTATGGCTTTCCTATAAATGAATGATCGTGTAAATATGATGAAGCGAAAACGCAAGATGTAAAAAATGGCTCTCAGAGATGAAGCAGCAGCTTCATTAGTTACATCCCGCCTCCAACGGGCCTCTTATCCCGAAAGGATGATATCAATTAATTTATCTTCCCGCAGTGTATTGATCACAAGCTTCATCAGCTAATCATGTTTAAATTACAGAGGAATATCGCAGCATTCTGTCATTTCAGAACCATTGGCGTATCGATCCAGGGTCTTTGAAGACGTATATTAGAACATTTTAAAAATCATTATGTGAACTCAAGAAATAAAATCTAAGCTCAGATCCAACAGCCGCAAAACAGGTCCCAGGCAGGCAGAGTGAAATCCAAAGACCCAAAGTCATGGCTGTTGGGATGATTGCAAATGCGCTTTGCTTTTTTTTTTTTTTTTTTTAAGATTTTATTTATTTATGCATGAGCAACAACAGAAAGAGAGAGGCAGAGACACAGGCAGAGGGAGAAGCAGGCTCCATGCAGGGAGCCCGACGTGGGACTTGATCCCAGGTCTCCAGGATCATGCCCTGGGCCGAAGGCGGCGCTAAACCGCTGCGCCACCCACCCAGGCTGCCCACATACTTCTTTTTTTAAGGGGAGCAGGCGAAAGGAGGTTTTTGATGATCAACCCAGATGCATTTTGGTTTCACTCTGGCCTCTGAGTTGCAATTCTGCTGGATGACTATGCACACTTGCATCTTCAAGCTTGCAGAGAGGACACGGAGCAAGAATGGAACAGGGCTAGGCTGTTGGAGAGCTTTATAGACATTTTCTATAGATGTTTTCTATGCTAAGGCAAGATTTGAGAAACTTTCTAAGGCAAGTCAAATGTGTTATGAAATCTTCATTTTATGAAAATACAAATACAAATGAGCATTCCACCTCTCCTGGCTGGAGGCTGGTGGGAGTGAGCTCATGACCCAAGAGAATGTAAGGCTTCTCCCTGAGTGACAGCTATACAAAGCATTAAGTACTAAAATTGTTTAATTGTTCCACCCCTATTAATTCCATAAACTGAAGTGAGAACTTCTTAGATCCATAGCATCTTATTTTCACTAGAACTTTTATTCATGTTTGTTCTATTTTCCCATTTCCCCATAATTTTTAAGTCTTCCTACCTCAATGAACAAATGGCAAAAGGAAATAAATTACAAATATTTAGTTTTAAAATATATAGCCTGCTGGGCTCCACGCTGGACATGGAGTCTGCATAAGATTCTCTCCCTCTCCCTCTGCTCCTCCTCCTGGCATTCTCTAATAAATTCAATAAATAAATAAATCTTAAAAAAAAAAAGACTGCTTTAGAGCCACAGGATGACCCCTATAGTAGGGGATAACTTAATGATGAGCAATGAAAGCATGAGACTCAAGAATAAAAATGGGAGGGTGGGGGAGGAGGAGGCAAAGTGACCGTCTTATAAGGAATGGCCATCCTATCCTCCCCGCCATAGTGAAAAACCAAACCTATCCTACGGTTAACTGCTGCTGTTGTTACTTGCCAAATGCCCCAAAGAGGTGACCTGAAGGGTGATGTCTCTGTGTGCCTCACTTTGATACTTTCCAAGATAAACTGTTCAGGTGTGCAAAAGCAAGCATGACCACTGCCTGCTAACATAGTGTCATGCTCCATCGTCCCTAGGATGACCTTGCTAAAAAGTCTGCAGAGTGATCTCACAGGAGTCAGCCCCAGGGTGGCTAGGATGGATGGATGGATGGATGGATGGGTGGATAGATAAATGGATGGGTGGGTGAAGATAAATGGATGGGTGCGTGGATGGATAGATGAATGGATGGATGGGTCTCCCTCCTCCAGAACAACTCACAGGCAATGGAATGCCAGAGGGCGGCACTGCTTTCCTAAACCGTAATCACTAACTACTCATGATATTTACAACACTGAAATGTTAACTGACCTAAAACACGAATATTACCCTCAGATTATAGTGGCTGGACAACTGCTATCGAGTCTTTGTCTACACTTGCTCATTCAACAAATGAAAAATATGTTTTAAATAAATACATGGATGTGAATGGATGAATTAAGACACACACAATCACGAGCTGAGAATCTGGAATCTATCACTGGGAGGTGCTGTTTTCTTAGTTTCAGAGACATGAGCTACACCTAAGTCCTGAACGGTGTCATCACCATATAGTCAAATGTTTGTTTTACCCAACACTACTGACCAATTTTATTAGCTTCCTAATACTTCAGTACTGATGCTCTGTGTTGTTTTAAGTCACTTCCTCCACAATTTGGAAATTTTATTTGGTTGAGCATCTGGCTCTTTTCCTTTTTTAAGATTTTATTTATTTATTCATGAGAGAGACAGAGAGAGAGGCAGAGAGACAAGCAGAGGGAAAAGCAGGCTCCATGCAGGGAGCCCGATGCGGGACTTGATCCCAGGACCTCAGGATCATGCCCTGGGCAGAAGGCAGATGCTCAAACACTGAGCCACCCAGGCATCCCTGGGTGGATAACATAAAAGATATACCTATGATCAGGGCATAAGGGGCGTCTGGGGGCTGGTAGTGGCCCCTACTTGATGTGATTGATGACTTGGGAAATTTTTTTTAAACCACACTCTTAATTGTACTTTCATAAACATATTTCCATTCTTCAATTAAGAAAGAAGTTTATTCAAGTACTAAGGCAACACTTGAGTTACACATTTACTTTCTCCACCAATTAAAAATTTCCTATTGGAGAGATGATCGATAAATGGCACCCTTTAAACAGTGATAAGAAAAAAGATTGATAGTTCCAAGTAAGACTCCATTAAATTGGCATGATACCCAATTTCTGCTTTGGCTTTATTTTTTTTTTTTTAATCATTCGCACCAAACCAAGAAAAGAACAGCGTGCGGTCACAGTGGGAGTCAGGAGTCAGGCCTGCCTCTCACCCGCGCCGTCTCCGCCTGGTCACCGAGGCTGACGTCTGGACAGTGGGCCGGGCGGTCCCATCCACTAGGTCACCCGGTGTCACGGCTGAGGCGGAGAGGGCGGGGGGGGGGGGGGGCTGGTGGCAGCACCGGGGGAGGGGTGCGGTGGGTGTGGCCCTGCCGTGGCGGCAACAACGCCGCGTGGCCACGGGACAGGCCTGCCCGCCAGCATCCCCGGCGGACTCGGCGTCTTCCGCTCTGTACCCGCCCGGTCCCCATGACCCTCGCGTCTTACTTGGATCACAGGGAAGGGCCGGCGCGGTGCCTGCCCCCGGGACGCTCGGCCGACGCTGGTTCAGTAGAGCAGTTGGCCGTCGTCCGTCTCCCGTCAGCCGTCGCCCAGCAGGGGACCCCCAGGCCTGCTCCTCTGGTCCGACCACCGCACCCTGGCTTCCACCTCCTCCCCTCGCACAGCCGGCCACGGCCACGGCCACGGGACGGACTAGAGGCCACCATCCTACCGGACTTCCAGGCAGCACGTGGTGTGGCTGACGGTTCCCTCCTTGCCGGGCGCGTTTCCGTCCTCCCAGGACACGGACTCGCACTGCGCCTCCTCGGCTGCCACCCCTGCTCCTCAGCCTCCTTCGCTGGCCGGCTCTCCACGCGTGGGTGCTTCCAGGCTGCCCTCAGCCCCCTCTACCTCCGTGCCCCCCACCTGGAGTCTCCCCCACCTCAACACCGACGGCCCCCGAATCTGCAGGACAGCCTTGCTCGGAAGGCCTCTTGCATTCCAGAACCATGTATCCATGACCAACTCCACTTCTCCCCTGGGACGTACTTCGAAGTCTACATGGCCCAAGCTGAGCCTCGCCCTTCTGCACCAAACGCCACGACCGAACCCCCAAACCAGGGACGGAGAGAGGGGACACGACACATCACTGATTCTCGCACCAGAGCCTCGCGTTCTTCTTCACTGCCACTGCCCTGGTCCGAGACCTCGACCTCGTTCTCCACGGCCGGTTTCCCGCAACGGCTTCCGAGGCAGCCCTGTTCACGGCGGCCCCCGAGCGCCCCCCGCCCTGCAGGCCGTCTTGCCGGGGCGCTGTCCTGCTCTCGCTTCAGCTCCCGGCACACGGACCTTACAACCGAAGCTCCTCAGCGGGATGCACCTGTCCACGCGTGCCATTTCCTTCCACAGACTCCCTCTGCCCGCACGCTGCTGGCCTCTTCTCAGGCCCCCCCGCAAAGGCGCCGGACCCCGCCGGGAGGGGGACTTAGGTCTGGCAACGAGCTTCCCTTCTGAACCCCCCAGTGCGGGGGCCTGTGCGCTGGGGCTCAGCGGGGAGCATGGGGCTCCCGCGCTGCCTGGAACCCAGTGGGCGACACAGTCTGACTCTGGCTTCCACAGAAGGAAGTCCGGGGAAGCCTCATCTTCCAGCACAGCTTGACCAATAAAGAATAATAATTTGACCTGCGAGGGGCCTGGGTCTCTGGTCTTATTTCTTAATCGGTTCGGAAGCCCAAGGAGGACGGGATCCCTTCCAGACCCAACGCTGCTGCCTCCCAGCCTCACAGCCAAGCCACACGGAGGTCACGAGGCGCCGTGGCTCTGAAGCCCAGAGCACAAGCTGTCACCACCATCCAGTGCATACCCCCCTCCACTTCGTACGCCTTCTCAGAAGCCACACCTGGGGCCCATCTCCCCTCAGCATCCAGACCTTCAGCAGAGGCCCTGCACCCCAATACCCTCAGGTGCCAGTACAGCTACTTCGGGAGTCTCCCCACGCCGAGCCTGGGGCACCGCTGCATGTGCAGGAGCAGGTAAGCACACATGCACGCACACGTGCTCACTCCCGGTGAGGACCGTGCCGTGCCGTGCCGAAGGGCTCTACTTTCCACCCCTGGATCCCTCGCCTGGCCGACAGGAATCACTCAGTATACGACCATGTAATAAATTCCCCAAACCAGATGTGTGACGCTTCACGGCAGGTCTGGCCTCTCGCTCTCTCACTTGCAGAAAGATGCCGGGGGCCAGGGGCTGCCTTTGAGCTGCTTCTTGCGCGGCACAGCCTGGCTTCTGCAACATCCTAAATTAAGCCTTTTTGTTTCATTAATGATTATGACATTTTTGGCATAGTCCAATAAACGTCGGTAAATTTAATCAGCGAAATATCTCCTCCGGTTTAAATGATTTGCTTGAATTAATCAATTAACAAGAACTTTTGAAGTGGCACCTGTGAGCCAGCAGAGACAGGGACAGAAGCAGGGGGAGAGGAGGGACGGACGACCCGGTGTGTCACCTCAACGAGCTCCCACCCCAGGAGCTCCGACGTTTCCATCAGAGGTCACCGGGCCACTGACCTAACGGCTCCAAGGCTCCTGTGGGCGGCCGTCTTCCCCACTCCCTCTGTCACTCGTGATTCGCTCAGATGCCCTACACGGGTCCTGAGCGTCCAGGCTCCGAGGCGGCCTGCCCCTTCACCTCGCCCCACCCCAACTCACCGCATGCTGCAAGGGATGTAACGAGCCGACTGACTTTGCAGTGTTTCGCTATTCAACGTCCTACGTTATTACACCCTCTACGATGTCAACTTCTGCTACCTTAGCGCCACCGTATACACAGCACAGCCTCTAGCCCCGCGCACTGAGGCTGCGTTGGGGAGCAGAGGGTCGCAGGGAGCGGGAGGAGCCAAGGTGGCACTGCCACAGCCCGTGGATCTGACGGACACAGAAGAGCCACACGGAGATGCCAAGTGGAACGTGTGTAAATTGGACCAGAGGTGAGGAGGACGATTCATCTGCTGGGGAGAGAGCTGCGTGCAGGACGCTGAAGCCCGTAACCGGGGGAAGGATAGAGACAAATGGATGGAAAGCCCAGCCTGCGTGAGCAATGTAAGACGGCAATTTAAGCAGGAATAAATCTAATAAAAATAGGATTTAAAATGTTTACAACAGACACACTTGTGTAAAAAAAACAAAAAAAAAAAAAACAAAACCACACAATCAATTAGCATGAGAGTCTAACTTTACTCCACGGGAGTATTTTAAAAGCACAGATGGAGGATGAGGTCCCGGCGTGCGGCACGTTCGTCTCCGGAGCTGCCACCCGAAGGTAAGGTCCGGGGCACCTCTCCCTGAAAGGCTCTTCAACCAGAACCCCAGGGAGGACTCCCATAAATAACGCACGCCACCAGGGATTGTAAATCTTCCAGTAACAAATAAAAGATCCTCTAATGTCTCAACTCAGTTTTAAATTACAGCTCAGTGATCATTAAACTATCTTATTAATTAAGAAGAAATTAATTACCAAATTACCAAATTATAGTTCTGAATTTGTGACTTCGTGAGGAATGAAAAGAAACCTGAGGTGGGATTTCTCTTGCTGAGAAAATCTTGGAGTTGGTCAATGTTAAGGGAGGCGTGTTCGGTATGCTGGTAGCCCTACATCCGTCTCTTAGATTGGTTTTCTTATCACCTGAGTTTTTTTTTTTTTTTAATTTTTAAAGTTTTTTTTTTTTAATTTTTATTTATTTATGATAGTCACAGAGAGAGAGAGAGAGAGAGAGAGAGAGAGAGGCAGAGACACAGGCAGAGGGAGAAGCAGGCTCCATGCACTGGGAGCCCGACGTGGGATTCGATCCCGGGTCTCCAGGATCGCGCCCTGGGCCAAAGGCAGGCGCTAAACCGCTGCGCTACCCAGGGATCCCTATCACCTGAGTTTTGAGTGTAGATGGGGCTACGCCAGAAAACAAGAGTGGGGAGGGGCACGCATGAAGGTCTCTTGGGTCGTCTGACGCTTGATGACATTAGTGAACCAGAAGGATCCACGGTCTGGCCTGGCACCTATGAAGACCCTGCCAACTGGGAAATACAGTTCCCTCATCTTCTAAGACGAGGGGTCGACTCCACGGAGCTCCCGACTATTCTGGAAATGCTAGATACCAAGCTTTCTTTACCTTCCTAGGACCAACGTGTACCTGACAGTCAACACGCACTGACCAACTGGGTACCTGAGTGAACACATGAACCCACAGTGGGGTTGGGGGGAGTTATGAGAGAAGGCAGGAAGAGCTTAAAAGGGCAACTGGAAACATCTCTAAGGATCTCGTATGCAAAGAGGAGTGGCCAGCGTGAGCTTTATCCTCGAGGACAACAGGGGCCAGTGAAACCACTCAAGGGCTGGAGACAAGCCCCAGGCTTTGGAAGAACACCTGGTGTGGTGTGGGAGCCGCAGGTCACTCCATCCGGATGTGGGGCACGCGGGGGGCGAGGGGCTGTAGCAGAGCTGCTGTGGCCTGGATGCCAGAGCCTGGACACGGACCTCCAGTCTTGAGACTCATCTCTAAAACTGCTGTCACTCTACCTTCATACTTGATTAATGCTTCCACAGGGTATTGAATACTAGGTGGACCTCACATCATTTGACAATTCAAAGCTACCCGAAGGAGTTGGTTCTTTTTTTTTATTTTTTAAAGATTTTATTTATTCACAGAGACATAGGCAGAGGGAGAAGCAGGCTCCCTGCGGGGAGCCCGATGTGGGACTCGATCCCAGGACCCCAGGATCACGCCCTGAGCCAAAGGCAGACGCTTGACCGCTGAGCCACCCAGGTGCCCCCAAAGGAGTTCTTCTAAGGTGATTGAAGCTCAGTGATGTGTTTGGGGGGAACCTCTACAGTTTAAAAACCTGCAAAGCGGATTTAGTCACTTGAACTATTCTAAGCCAAGGTTCCCAAAGCCTGAGTATGTTGATCCTTTTGAGAAAGACCCGCCTGGACCCCATTCCTGTTCTCTGCCCTATGTCAGACCTTCCCAGCAGCACAGGGGACCCGCAGAGAGGAGCTCACTGTCCTGGGTCTAGCGAGGCTCTCCCCCCCACCCCCCTGCCACTACCTGTGACCTCCCCCCGCTGCTCTCGGGAGCGGACGTGTCCCATTCATTCCAACCCACCGTTTGCACCAACGCAACATTTATGGTTCCATAAACAGGCCTGCTCATTTCCACATTTCTGCCAAACAAACCATAAACCACCAAACGGTTTCCTAATTATGACGAATATTAATAAAGAAGGAAAGGGACCCTGTAACTGAACAGGTCATAAAAATAATTTAGGGGTGGGTACGAAAGAAATGATCTTCTACGCATCCACTCTCTGTTTCCTCATCAGTGAAAACCTGGCTTTGGACAAGAATCAACTGCTGGCAGCTGTGCCCCAAGCGAGTCATCAGGAGAGAGGATTGGGGTGGGGGGTAGAGGGGAGATCCTCTGATGACTTTTCTAACGTGTATCTGAGCGTAAACCATGACAATATTTATTATTATTATTTATTAAAATTATAATTATATTATTATAATAATTATATTATTATTTATTAAAAATTATTCAATATTTCAATATTTTTTAAAATCTCAAATCCAAAGCAGGCTGTGGTTAAAAAGCCAAGCTCACTTCTGTTTCTTCTGGGGAAGCTCTCAAGTTTTCTAGGAACTAATGAAGTCTGAATTCTTAATCTGAGATTCAGTTCTTGTCTGTATTCTTTTTATCTCGTTGTATTAAAACAAATTTATCTTCATTTATGTCGCAATTACCTATTAGGGTTGTTAATTTGCTGGAAATGAAGCTATTGTTTAATTGCTCCTATTAATCGGGGGATTTAAATGCCGAGTGTAATAAACAGTTACCTTCAGGACGGAGCAAAGTCATGGCTGCTGACATTAATTTCAGAATGAGGGGAAATTTCTACCATGTCCAAGGCGGCTGGATTCCCCACTTCACAGAAAGTCAAAGAATGTAAAATGAAGAGAAACCTGCGCTGAAATGAACACGGTTGATTCGATGTTCCTTTACACACGTACCTAATTTTCATCTCAAGTTATTATCTGTGGTCATGGAGACATCAAATCTTCCTGCAGAAAACTCACACCTGTCTTTCACGACACCACTGTCCCCGAAGGTCGAGTCCCAAAGGGCAGCCGCCAACAGGAAAGCGAGTCCCACAATCGCCGTGGACACCAGGCCGGCAGGGTGGGAACCACGATGCTGACTGCCCACTGGGTTCCAGGCTCCCAAGGACACAGGGTCCCTGGGTCCAGACCCACAGGACTGCAAATGTTCACTTCTCTGGTAAGTGTCAACATATGCCAACACCACATTGTCAAGCGTCCTTCGGCAGGTGTTGCCAACAGCCAGGCTGACCAAGGGACTGCTGGGGCTCCGATCGGCTTCGATCAGCATCTCTCCCCTAAGAGAAAAGGCAGGCATTGCAAATGGCACTGCCTGGGGTCCCCCTGCAGAACTGCATCTCAGGCTTTGGTCTGTGCCGTGCGCCAGCACGACAGGATGGTCAGTTCTGGACCTCCTGGGGGATCCCTCCCTGACCATGAGCCGTCTGGTCTTCCCTCGGATCCATGCTCATAGCCATGTTCTCTCCAGCTGATGGACCCCACCAGCACCATGCTCCGGGACCTTCACCACGTCACCCCTCCTCACTGTGCAGGCTCCTGGCTGGCTGTCCTCCCTGCACGTATGGGGTGCAGGCTCCCTCCTGGCTATACGCCCCTAGGTCTGCACCAGGCTCAGGGAGACGAGGTGCTCCCTCCCCAGCTGGAAGGGCCTCTTCTGTGTCTCTGGCTGGGTGTCCAGACAGGAGGTTCAGAAGGGACACCATCCCACCCAGCATCTGGTATTAATGTGATGCTCGGTGCACACCCAGAGAAGTAGGGACGGGCTTAGGCCCCTGAGAGCCCCTGACACCCAAAGGACACTGGTGCTGCTGTGCTGCTTGGCTCCCAGGGGCACCCAGTGTCTCCAACGGGAATGGGCACCAAAGATCTGAGTGATGCCTCTCAGGAGGAACAGAGAGGGAGAAGGAGGCATCCCAGCTCTGCTCCCACCTCCCTCCACCACAGGTGAGGTTGGGATGAAACCGTGAGGCGTGTGTGACCCAGAAGGTGAGGCAATGAAACCAGTGACCCTGGTCATGCCTGAGCATTGCCCATTCTCTGCTCACTCTGTGGGGTTGGCGCCCCCACAGAGTGAGGGGGGGGGGCGTGTGTTGGGGGGGCGTGTGTTGTGTGTGTTGGGGGGGCGTCCTCAGAGACTTTACCGCAACCCTACTCACTCCCTGTTTCTTTCCTTACATCACAGAGCAGCTAGTACACGCCAGGTAACCTGCCGGATGGGGAGAGATCCTAAGAAGCTGTTGTCACCATCACTGACAATGGTGACACTGCAGCCAGGATGCCCAGCATGGCTTCTGCTGTTGGAGCATCCCACGGAAGAGACCATTCAGGCAACTTCCCATGACATTTTACTAAGGTGTCAAGAAGCAGTGCTCATCGGTCTTGGCCTAGAACCCCGGAGCCCCTCACTCCTTGTCACAGAATTCAGCAAGACTTTCTGGGCACCAGTGTGTCAGATCCGTGACAAGCTATGTGAGCATGAGCAGCTTTAAAGGCACAAAAGTCCGGATAATTCTCAAAAAGGGAAATGCTGAGAAATTACAAATCTTGCGGGAATGCTGACGAATCCTTAAAAGCAGGAAGCATTTGGAAAAAACGATCAGAGAGGCATGAAACACGAGAAGTGTCAAGCCTGCCGAGTGAGTGGTCAGCAGCGTGGGATGAGCATGGGTTCCAACAACCATGAGGCTGGTGTGGGGCCTCTGGCTCAGCTCTGAACCAGGAGAAGGTGGGGAGTCTTAGCACCCATGAGCCGGGGGACACGACAGAGTGGCTGCTGGCCACAAACCCCAGGGCTCTGCTCCGAGCATCACCAAAGTGAGATGCTGGGTGGGGGGAGCTGGTCCCCCAGCAGGTGTGGAGACCTGGACGAGGGCTGGGATGCCATTTGGTCACCTGGACCTATGGACAGGGGGCTTCTCCTTCGGGATCTCTCCAGCTCAGAAGTCAGGGCACTTTGCTCTTAATATGCTGCCAGGCAGCATTTTATTCACTGTCCACGTAACATTCAGTATGATTCCTCCCCTTAATTGAATAAATAATCATGAAGACAAGTTAGCAGAGCTAGAGAGTAGCTAAGGTAGGTTAGGTTAATCTGAAATGAAGAAAAATGTTCAAAAAGTGTAAATTAAAGACCTTCCAAAGAGGGAAGCTTTCTGGACTAGATCACGAGGATATTCCCACCGAGACCTAAGTTCGCATGGAGCTCAGCACACACTTGGAAGAGGAAACATTCCAAGTGCTACAATTAAACCCCGTGCAAAGCCGTTCAAAAGACCAAGAGATGATTAACTTTCTCTCTCACTTATTCTCAAGTTGGATGCAAATCAGTGTCTTTCAAGACGAGGCACGTGAATATCCCAATAAATTGGCAATACAACTTAGATGGCAGGCAGGATCTGAAAGATAAATGGCTTAAACAAAGAGGGGAAAAATGAGCCTGTCACTTCTTCTCAACTCATCAAGCTGTCTTGCGGAGAAAGTTGATGATTCCAGAGCAGAAATGTCTCTGACACCCCCTGAAGGTGAAAGCTCATCCCGGGATCCTTCCCCCTGCCTGGTGAGGCTCCGCGCCCTTCCTGCTGCGCCGCGTACATCCATCCACCCTTGCTTCGAAGGTGAAACCACGGGCCACAGAATGTACTAACCCAGTTCACAGGGGAAGTGAGAGAAAGGCAGACTCGGGGTGAGGGTACAGACACACTGCGATCCCCAGGGGTGTGGGGGGCACAGGATCCCACGAACATGGAACCGACGCGAGGAAAGACACCGCCGTAAGGATCTTCGAGCGTGGAAACGGGGAAGGAACCACAAAGTATGACAGACGCATATTGCTGATTATGCTAAGTTATTCAGGCCAAAGAAATCACACAAAAACTTAAAGCCAGACGAGATGAGGATCAACGAGGAACAGACAGGGCCCAGAACGAGAGAACGGGCAAGCCGTCGGAACCGCGCACAGGTTCTGAAACCAGAAACAGTGAGGTGCAATCTCCGGGTGGTTTCCTTTTTGCAAAAGTTAACAGAGTTTGATTAATATTGGCTTAGCCCAATTCATCGGGTCTAATTTACTTCCTGCTTGAAGATATATGTTTAAGGAAAAAAGGAGCTTAGGAATTTCTCTAATCCCCCCGTTTGCCACAAGCGCATTCTCCTTCAGAGATCTTTTAACTTTCAAGAAAAATGGACTTATCTATCACAACTGAAGCTGTTTTCCTATTTCCAGAAATAATTATCCTTACAACAATCTCCATAAAAAAGACATTTCCCTCTTAAAGTGGGAGAGGAGATGTCTTGGTTGGAACCAGAGAAAATTATTCCTCTCCCCCGGCTCTGTTAATAATGAGCCAATGGTGGTGGCCCCAACGCGAGAGGCCTTCGTACAAGTGACAGTGACACACAGGCTGAATTATACAATGTAGTGTGATGCAATTAGGAAGAAGGATGACATGACAAAACAGATTTCCACTCGGTCTTCAACGGGACTCCGTGCATTAAGTCATTGTAACGCTCTCCCCGCCGCCCATCAATTATTATTATGTAACGGACGCTACCACCCAGAAACCCACCCTTTCAAACATGCAAGATTCCTTTGGGCATGTCTTGCCTTTTGTGATGTTCTAGGATATTAGGCAGTGAAGTTATATGCATTCGAGGGCCCAAGTAAAGAAATGATATAACAACTATTTAATTAACACACAATTCTGGAGAATTCTTTTCCATAGGTCGTGGTTACTGAAGAGTTAAGTAGATCACGTAGAAAAACTTTCTGTAAGTTTTCTCTTTTTTCTTTAACAAGAAATTAAGTTTATCAATTGCCATTGTAATTACTCACAGCACCTCAGGTAATTAAAAAGGATCTAAATCTAATTTTATTTACATTTAGAATACCGGAGGTCATCGCCGATCAAGATTTCACGTTTGTGACTAATAATGTTTAAGTGTTAATTAGAGTCCAGCAGAGAATACGGATTGATTTTGAATTTGTAATCTGCTGTGATTTAGTGACGGTGGGGAAGTCAAGCTATCCCTATCTGTTACCGCCAGTTTCTCTGAATTATGGAAATTCTTAAAAGAACTGTGCATCCATTTTAATTCCAGAAAGCCTCATCTTAAAAAGGTGAGAGCTCACAATACTATTGCACACCTCCACCTGTGAGTGGGAAAGTACTTCACGTGAGATGTAGTTTCTCTGGACCATTTTAATGTAAAATACTCGTAATGTAAAATAATATTTTAAATGGAAGAGCAACTATTTTGAGTTTTCCTCAATTTTTAAAATGCAAATTCTTAAAAACCTGCACAAAAAAGTTGAAAAGAATGAGTGAATGCCCAATTACTTACACACCACCTAATTCCCTAACTGTAACATGTTGTTGCTATAGCTGCGTTATCACATACCCACCCATCGACCCATCCATCTTATTTTTTGATGCATTTCTAATCCGCTGCAGACACTAGTTCCCTCCACCAGATACATTTCAGCATGCGCATAATTAACTCATTAACTGTGCAAGGTTCCTTTTGAGATTAAATGTACATACCATAAAATTCAAGAATCTCAGCTGTGCCTTTCCACTGGGAGTTGTGACAAGTCCCACAACTCAAATCACCACGAAGATTCAGATGTTTCCATCCCCTGGGAGGGCTCCTGCATGCCCCCCCACATCCCTTCACTCTTGCTCAAATCCAACCTTCTGGGTCTCCTGGCCATAGATTACCTTAGCCTTTGGCAGAATGTGACATAAATGGAATCCTCCCCTTCCTGGCTCTTTACTGAGTCATGTCTTGTAGACACAGCCACAATCCCAAGTTTGCAAACTACATCACTGGAGCACCAAGATACTAGAGTCCCGGGGAGGGACATTACCAGGTCTTCTTCTCATCCCACTGAAACACGATCGTCCTTCCCTGCCTTCCCTTGCAGGTTCCTAGAGGAGATGGTGATCTTCTAACCATGAAGAACACTGACACCGAATTATCGACTTTCTGTGGTCCTGCCAAGGATGAGAAAGGGACTACGTACCCATATCTTTAGAACAGCAAATCCATTTCTAAATTTATTTGACCCGGGGTATATGCATTGGCTGTAGATAGATTATAAAATGACCCTTTAGATCATAAGTTCGAAGCCCTTTCTCCTTTACTCAAGAGCACTGTGTTGACCCACCCTAAGAACACATCATCCTCAAAAAACGAACAAAAAACTGAGGAATGCTATCCTTGATGACACCATGGCTCAAACTTGCCAAGAAAAACGGAGTTAGAAAAACCCATGGTGGACACATGGGAAACAAGTCATAGACTCACAGACTCAATTCTCAGACAGCAACCAGCAAGCAGGTCATGAAAAGTTATCATTCGTACCCCAACAGTTTTAAGAGGTTAAAAACTCAAAAAACGTTCCACACAAGTGATGGCACTTCCAGCTGAGGACAGTCGCCTCCTCTCCGACACCTACTGTACCACTGCAGGATACACAGATTCTACTCTTAAGACCGTAAGCAAAAGGCACACCTAACAACTATATCACCAGGTGTCTCTTAGGGTCAAAAAACATGAAAATTAAATCTGCAATACTGCTGCTTCAACACCATTCAGGGGTAATATTTAAAGAGAAAGGAAGTGACTGTGACTTTTATTTATTCAAAGAAAGTAGATTTTCCCCCTGAGCTCTGCAGTTCCTCCACAGATACTGCTACTCATTGCATTTTATCTAATAGCAATAAATATGTTTACAGACAAGCTTTTTGAGTGAAGCTTTTGGGAATTCATTTTAAGGGGGGGGGGGGGGGACCCAACGTGGATAGATAAAAAGAGCTCAAATGTGTGCTAGTTAAGAACTCAAATCATTAGTATCTACCTCAAGAATTAAGGAAATTAAAAGGAATGTTCTCTCTTCACTGCAGACACTCAAAATACACTTGTGAATGAGGCGTGTAAGTAAAAGGCAAGTTTCAGCCCAGGAAATGTAATATGCTAAATAACGCTGTGAAAGCAAGTTTAGAAAATCTGAGTATTTAGTACCTTCCTCCAAAAACAATGTAATAATGTAAGTGAGAAAAAATAATAGCATTGTCTTTGTTTTCAAAAACAGATTTCTCTTTTGGTGGGCAAAAAGACAAGGAGAAAATGTTAAGTTTACAGAGGCTGAAGCCAGCCTTCAAATGTATTAAAGATGCACCCAACAGGGGCTTTGATTCAAATGCACATGAAGCAGAAGATGAGGCTCTCGCTGCTCTGGACCTTGACCTGGCCCCTCTGTCCACCCCCTATGGCTCTCCTGGGCTGCAGCGGGGCCCTGAGCAAAGAGCCAGTCACCTGCCTGCAAACATCAAATCCACACACGACAACAGCTGGCCAGCAGACAGTCAAAGGAATCTCATTGCAGCCCGCGGTCTAGAAAGTAAGGAGAGCATCACAGTGGCCGCGACTCACAAACATGTAGCTTTGAGCCACCCTGACCCTACAAAAGACGGGCCAGAACGTGTCACAGATGAAAGGCATTCCGACAAAGAAAAAGACATCTGATGAGAAGAGTAATTTACATCCCACGAGCAAACTGGCGATGGGAACAGCAATTTGCTGGTTTTTGTATTTTCCGAAACCGCTTCCGTCGGCCGTGTGCAGTGGGCTCCAAGAAGCACGTGAGGCTACCTGTCCGGAGAAGGCTTGCTTGCAGGTGCCCGAAGACCATCAACGCAGGAATTAACAAGAGTCCACCGGAAAGATGTCTGCATTCGGAAAGCATGATTTAGTCTCCTATAAAGACTCAACTCTGCATTTGAGACTTTCTGGCCTTTATAAGCATTTAGCTGTCATAACATCTATAACTCAGCCCAGAAAAGGCATCATAGAGCGTTTATTATAAATCTTACAGAACATATAAGGCCCCTTTGCACTTTAATCATTTGCTAACAGTTACAATAAGATTGTATTAAAAATTTAAACTGCCCTACTTAAGCAATTTACCTTCAAACGGCCATTTCCAGGGAATGAATCCAAGGGATATGAATGTCGAACCCTTGGTCAGATTTATTGCGCCAAAGAATATTTCTCCTGATACAGCTCTGATGAGTGAAGGCTAATGACTTTAGTTTTATTACTTTTTAAGCACTTAATGGGGAAATTTAGACATTTTCACAAGACTGAGCTTAAACAAGAATGGTGCATTTAAAAGTGGCAGGCAGGGAAAGCTCTGGGAGATTGCTTTGGACATCCCCAGATTTAATACAATCAGGAAATTTTAAGGCAATGACTAATAGCACAGACTTGCCTCTACCATTATTAGTATGGGGTTTGGGTTTTTTTGTTTTTTTTTTTCCCTACTCTCTTAAATATTTCGGAGAATATTTAGCAAAAGAGTTAGCCATAGAGAATTTTATTATTATACGTGTAAAATTTTAAAGCCATTTAAAAAACTCCACAGTATTTAAATTTTTTTTTTTTTTTTTTTTGGCCTCACACTTGTAAACCAGCTACCGTAAGGAGGTCACAAAGGAAATGCCATAATTATCTCTGTGTAATTACCCAAGCCCTGGCAAGGAGCAACTGTTTCTACCACCAACCATACTGTCAGCAGGAAAATTATCTCTGAAATGTTCAAAAGTGCATCTAAAAGTTTTCCTTTACTTGAAGTCATTTTTCCCCCCAACTTAAGCCCACAGCTGTGATCCCTCAGATTTCAATTAATGCCGAGGCAGTAATCCTATCAATCACCGAGGACTATAAATTTCTTATCTTTCTCATTAGCTACACCGTTGCACAGCTTAAATATAAACATACCTTGCCACAGGACTGTAAATTATTCGGCGCCAGCAACTCTACCCACAGTCAGAAGGGGTAGGAATGATTGGAGCAAATCCGTGGTGCACTTGCTACACTAAAGCTGATTTACACTTCTCAAAAAAATAAAAAACCACCGAGATTCACACTGACAGCGGATCTCTTTGAGTTTGCTTATTTGGCTTAAAACTGGTAATGACCTGTCTTTATTAGTATTACTAAGTTTTATGTGCAAAATCCAATTTTCTGGGGAAATATATTTTTTGCTGCATCTGCCAATAATATCTGCTGCGGTTACCTGTAGCTATTAATTTTTTTAGACCTAAATTCTTCAACTTACTTTGAAAGCTATTCAAAAAAAAAAAAAAAAAAGGGGGAAAAAAAACCCCACCACCCAACAATCTTCTTGAAATAAAACCGAGCACACCTGTACCCTGTACCAGGACACAGCAGAGGCGGGGGCTGGGAGGGACAGCGCCCCCAGCACCTGCCGCCTCCCTCCTGTTAACACCTGCGTCCGAGCCTCACGCGACCGGCCTTATCATCACGTTTTCCCTAATGAGACCGCGTCGTCCGCTCCACAATACACACTTTGTATCGTCCCATAAGGGCAGAAACTTCATGAACCATGAACCGTGCGCTCCGAGCAGGGCCAGGGAGGATTTCGCGGGCGCGAGGGACGGGCCCTGCCAGCAGCTGAGCACGCGTCCTCGGGCTTCCCGGCCGATCCCGGCCGATCCCGCCCACCTGCACCTCGCCTAACCCAAGGGGCTTGGGGCTTCCGAATGAGAACTGATGCGGTGCAGGTGCAGGACCTCCCTACCTTCAGCCCGCTGGGCTCCCCGACCTCAGCCGCAGGAAGCCCGGGCCGGTGCTGCCACCTAGTGGCCCTGCCGGCAGCCCGGGCGCCAGCCTGGGACCCGCAGGAGGCGCGGGGCTAAGGCGGGGTTAGAGGCGCGCTAGGGAGGCCCAAAGCTCTCAAGAGCTCGGGGACACTGGGCCGGGACGAGGGGCCAGCCCAGCCTCGGGGGCACAGAAGTGGCCGCCGAGAATCACTATCTGTGGGCGGATGACAAACACCCAAGAGAAGCTGTGGCAAAAAGCCAAGCCAAAAACGAACCCCCGACCCGACACAAACCCAGAAACGAGCGTCCAGCCCGGGCCGCCTCCACCCAGGACTCTGACGGCGGGTGAATTACACTTCAGTGAGATCGGTATTTTAAAAACTCAGTTCCTAGGTCGCCTGGGTGGCTCGGCGGTTGAGCGGTTGAGCATCTGCCTTTGGCTCAGGTCCTGACCCTGGAGTCCCGGGATCGAGTCCTGTGTCGGGCTCCCTGCAGGGAGCCTGCTTCTCCCTCTGCCTGTGTTCTCTGCCTCTCTGGGTGTCTCTCACGCAATGCATTCATGCATAAAATCTTTAAAAAAATAAAAAATTAAAACTCAGTTCCTCAATGTTTCTGTAAGGACTTCCTTTCCCAAGTTCTCTTGCAATGATTTATCAAGTTCCCGAGGACTCTCTGTGAATGACTCCATTTGGATTCTTGTATTTACCGATCACCTAACAAAGGTGCTGCCAACGAGGGGCACGGGTGTCCAAGCCAGACACCTGGGTCCCGATCTCAACTCTGCAACTGAGGACTTGGACAGCTGGACAGGGATCTAGCCAGTCCGCGCCTCAGTTTCCTTATCCGTATATGCCACACAAGGGTCACCATGGTGCCGGGGAACATGGTGTGGGGACATCACACAGATGATGATCATCGTCATCCGGGTTCTGTTGTCAGGATCTGCTCTAGGCACTGAGCCATAACTCACTCACCACCCGGTCATCACTTCCGTTTACCAACTGAGGACACTGGCACCTCGCCCAGGTCACAGGGCGGGCCAGCCTGCCATCGGGGTTCCCATCTAAGAGCTGAACTGGGAGGAAAGAAACCTCTCCTGAGACGGTGGTGCAGGAGCTGAGGGAAGGGGAGGCACCCAAAATGTAGGTGCCCAGACTCCACTCGCAGATGGGTCTTCACGCCCAGGGCACTGGGGAGGTGAAGAGGCATCAAGAGTTGCCTCTGTTACACGTGTATTTAGAAAGCTCCTCTAGCCACACTGGGAGAAGGACAGGGGATTGGGGGGCAGGGGGGGGGGAGGACACCAACAAAGTGTGCAAAGTGGTAGGAACCCTGGGAGGGGCAGGGGCTCGGCCCAATGCACCGGCGGGGGTGGCCATACCAGACGTGGGACCAGACTGCCATGCAGTTAAACCAACCCACCCTGAGGACCCGTGGACACAGGGAGGAAGGCAGAGGAGTCAGACCCACCTGGCTGTCTAACCGAGTATTGGGGTAGATGCACAGGGACCCCAGGATGCAAGGGGCACCTGTGAGCCCGAAGTGCCTCTAAGATGCCAAGCAGACAGGTGATGAACAGGTCTCAGCTCGGCTGCCGGAGACCTAGAAGCCTCCATTAAACCCCCACATGATCCTGCCTAGGTCAGAGGGGAAACAGGAGGAGAGAAGCCAGCCCAGGACAGAGCCAGGAGGGGTCACGGAAGGCCCCGCCCCAAGCCCCCATTTTACTGGGAACATTTCCGAGTATGATAAAATTTAACCAAGAGTACAAGGGAGCAGCTAAGCTACCGACATCCAACAAATGCAAGTATTTTCTGTACCTGGTTTTTTGTTAACGCAGTGAAGTCAGAGACATCATTTCCCCTCAGCCCGAAATATTTCAACACGTACCTTCTCAAAATAAGGACATGTGCCTACTGGGCCGTCCTGCCGTGGGAGTGGCTGGAGCACATGAGGGGACGCGCTGCAGGACGGCCACGGCAGGGCCCCATGTCGGGTGCTGCGTCGGCAGCCGGGGCACCACCAGGGCCTCGCAACACAGAGCTGCAGAGGAGACCGGGGAGCTTCTCGGCTGCAAGAGCGGCTTCTGTTGGTCTCCAAAGACGGGAGCTTTGGCGTCAGCTGATGTGGAGGGAAGGGAGGGCTCGACCTTGGGCAGAGCGAGCTCTTCACACCGGTTTCCCTGGTTGGCCGCAAATCTCTCTCCAGTACGAACAGCTCAGGAAACCCGTCTTTACGTGCATCCTCTCTCTGCACAGTCCAGGCCGTCCTCTCCAGGGAGCAGGTGCGTGGACTCCCAGGTAAGGCACTCCCCCGAAGCTTACCTAGAAGGCGGCTCAATGCACCAGGAGCCCACGGGTGTGGAGGGGAGATGGGACGCGGGGGGGCAGGGAGGGAGGACCTGTCTTCAGGACGGCTTCTGGCTCCCACCACACTGCCCCTGGGGACACGGGCCGTCCAGAGCCACTGCCAGTGCCTGAAGCCCGCCGGGGTGCCAGGTCCCGCAGTCGGAACCTCGGCTCCCCTCGCTGCCATCACCCCTGCAAACCAGCCTTCCACTGAGGAGACCCTCCCAGAGAGCGGCTCCCGGTCACAGCCAAGTGTGGAGACCAGTGTGGCAGACGCCAGAAGTCGCCAACGCCTCTGAGCAGGAAAGAGTCATCATCTGGGCCACAGGGAGACCGGGAGCAGGTCGCCCGTCTGCGTGCGGAAGGCGCGCCGATGCCAACCCACCCCGGCCACGAGCTTTACAAACCAGCCCGCCTCTGCTCTGAACCGTATTTAGGTTGAACCCACCATATGCCAGAGATTTTGAAACAGAGATTCAAAGATTGAGACTTTTGAAACAGATCCACGTCTGCTCTCGTACAGCTTGTTAAAATAAATACTCTAAAGGGGATCTCGAGTCCAGCGTGTCCCCAAAACAACATGAACCCAAGTCTCCCTGGGGGTCCGACACCCCATGTCCATACTTTTCTGAGAAACTCCGAATCTGACACTGGAGGAGAACCTTGTAAGGACCAGGGTTGGCAGGTGCAATGCCAGGCCCCGGGCAGCTCAAGGGCCTGAAGAGAATCAACGGGCCGTCTTCAAGTTAAACCACACGTCTGTGTGACACCAAAGGACAAACAGCACCTCCCTGAAAAGAAAAAAATCACGTCCCAAATTCCTACAATTCGTTTCTGACATTTTTCTCTGAAATACGTCCAGCAGACGATGGCACTGATGGATCGCAGCAGCAGCGGTTTCGGCCCACACCCCGGCCGGCGTCCCAGGTCCCCAGGTTGGAGATCCGGCGGCCAGACTGCCTTCACCTCGGCCTCGGGGAGGACGGTGCGGAGCTCCGCCGGCTCTCGGAGGACGGAGGACCCAGGTGGTGACGCACGCCAGGCACAGACTGCCGGAGCAACCTGTGCCCACCTGTCCTGTCCCCAAGACGCTACTTTCCTTGTTCCGATGCCAAGAATGTCACGACATCTGCGGTTTTTAGAGAACGATCTTTGTTCTTCTCCCAAGAAGACTGTACTTTTGTTGGTTTAAAACGGTCCAGTGGGGGATCCCTGGGTGGCTCAGCGGTTTGGCGCCTGCCTTTGGCCCAGGGTGTGATCCTGGAGTCCCGGGATCGAGTCCCACGTCGGGCTCCCAGCATGGAGCCTGCTTCTCCCTCTGCCTCTCTCCCTCTCTGTGTCTATCATAAATAAATCTTTAAAAAAAAAAAAAAAAACGGTCCCATGACTGCTAGTTACTGCAGTGGCCAGGACACCACGGGAGGGGACGTGGGCACAGGTCTCCTCCCTCCGAGGGTGACCCACGGCGCACGAGGACAGCTGGGACGGAGGGATTTGTGCGGGGTCACGGTGCATCACCCGTCCGTGCCCGCGACAGGACCCGTGGGCTCCCGCACCCCGCTGACCTCCCTCGTTTGTGCCAGGAGGCTGCTGGCGGACGCGACCGCCTCCACCCATGACACGGATACGACCGCTCGCATCCCGACGACTCGGGCCTCCCTCCCGTCACTCCCAGGATCTTAAGGAAGGGAATCCTTTCCATGAAAACAAACAAACCACTTTGGCTCCCGGAAGCTCTGACTCTCCCCGGACTGACGCTGTCACGCCAACTGTGGCCCCTTGGGGTGCTGGGGCCCAGGGACCCGCCAGGACACACGAGCGAAGGGACGCCGCAGGACGGTCGCACCACTCCGTCACCTCCCTGGGATCTGCCTCCCGCGGCGCACACATCTCGCTCCTCTGGATTCTCTTCCACAGGATGAAAAACGGTTATAATTACCGGAGAACTACATCTGTCTTCTACGGCGAGACTTCTCTGAAAACACCAACACAAGTTCATTCGAAAGCTCTGCTTGGAATCCAAGCACCGCCACAAAGATGAAGGCGGCCGCCGTGGCGAGCGTAACTGAGAGCAGCCTAGCAACTGTTTTAATCACCGCATTTAAACCGGGCTCTACTTCAGAGCACCGGCGATACTTCCATTTTAAATGCTTCATTTCTCCATCCTGGATCGCTTTGCCATCAGCAGTTCTTAGGCTCTGATTTTTGGTTCTTACATGCCCACTGGCCTACTAGTCGTGCCCAAGTGTGCGCGGGTCGGGCAGGACGGGCGCCCCCCCACACGCGCTGTGCACCTGTCCGCAGCAGCAGCACCTACGCCGTGGAGGCCCGCCCCGACCTGCGGAGCACTCCTGTCCTCTTCCCCAGACAGGGGTCGGGATGACACCGCAGACTCTCCGAATGGCTGCGTTTCTGTTCTGTGCATTTTCCAGACGCGGGTTCCTCGTTGGACGTCCTCTTTAGACGTGCCCCCATATTCCGGGGGGAAATGTGCGCCGTATCCAGAGAAAAGCCAGCTGTTATTTGAACGTTCAAGACCTAGTAAGTTCATGGACCTGGATATTTAACGGCAGGGTCGTCTATCAGCGTGAGCAAGACTAAGGAATCCAGCTTTTGCTCACGTGCTAACTCGTAACTCCTGTCTGTTGATGCTGCGTATTTTGGTTAAGGGCCCCAGAACAAGAGCCTGGTGGAACTGACCAGCAAGTGAGATAAATACTTATTTTCAGGAAGAAAAAAAAAAAAATCTCTGATGAATTTTGTTAATATTTTCGAGAAATACATCTTCTTGGCTGCGGGTATGAGAAAGGAAACCAGCGTCTGTGCTCAGCGAGTACCCGGCCATCTCCGGGAACAGCAGTTGGGGGAACGTGGTTCGCCCCCCACTTCCCGGGTCCTGGAGAACCATTCTGAATGAGTCAGGTTAGAGCTTATAGCCGGTTAACCTGCTTCCCAAACCCAAAGGGGAAAGTGGGGTACGAAAACCTGGGTGCAGGGAACCAGGGTGGCTCAGTCGGTTAAACATCTGCCTTGGGCTCAGGATGGAGCCCCGAGGGGGGCTCTGCGCTCCGGGGAGCCTGCTCCTCCCTCCGCCTCCGCCCCCCACCCTCACCTTCTCTATCACATATGCTCCCTTAAGGAAAATCTTAAGAAAAACCGGGGGCTGTTCTACACCTGGACGGGCGCGGAGCTGTCCGAGGGCTCCCGGCTCTCCCTTCAGTCTACGCCGAGTGGATGAATCTTACAGTGAACACGCTTTTGCTCACAGTCACGCCGCCCTCCCAGGCTTTCTGCTGCTTTGTAACAGGCAGGCATTCTCCTTCCCAGCCCTCGAAGCGAGGGACGGCTGTACTTGGGTCATGATGGGCATCCCCGGAAGGAAGTGGAAGAGGAAGGCGTCCCCACTTCACGGCTGGGCAAACTGAGGAAGTGAGCTGCTGCATGGTCACGGGTGGTGGAAAGAGAGCCCGGCTGCCGGCTGCCCCCGGCCTTCATCCACGGGCGCCCAGGAGCGACGCCTTCCCGGCCACTGGACTCAGCAGGAAGCAAGACCACGCTCCGCACCCACTGACCTTCACGGAACTCAGGGGCAAGTCCGTCAACAGAGACTCCACAGTTTCTCCGGGAGTCACGTCCCTGGCCACGGCTCAGCCTACGTGGTCAGCAGCCAAGGTACAGGAACACCCGTGCCTGGGACGTTCATTTCCTTCGCCTACCTTCTCAACACAACAGCTACGGAAATCCACCTGCGCTCTGTGGTTTGGCTTCCAGACCTTGGAGGCAGGTTTCACTGTCCACGCTGCCGCTTTTGAAACCCAAAAGGCTGAATGGTAAAATACAAAATATAGTAAAGTTGCTAAAACTTTACTATAGAGAGAACATGTTCTGACCCTTAGACTCACATGTGAACATCTTCCTAACGGTCCACCAAGCACCCCTCCAGCCGGTCTGTGCCGTGTAGACCTGAGGTTACCTTGGCCCGTGTGGCCACAGGTCGGCGGTCCAGTTATCACGTAGCGAGCAGGCTGGTGGACACGCAGTCCTAACCCGCTGGGGGGGCTGCCTGGCCACCCTGTTTCTCTCTGCTGCGAAGCGTAAATACCTCACCCAGCTTCTTGCCCAGGAGATGTGCATCCCGCGTCACTGAAATGGACCTGGGTTCTGTCTGGAGCCACTGTGGAGGGACATGGGGGCCTGGGACCAGGTCCCAGTGAAGTGAGTCGGTGACAGGCAGCACACAGGACACCCAGAGAGAAGAGCGGCCACCCTGAGCAACACTAAACAAAGCCGGGTGTGGAGGTCAGGTGTCACAGGACGAAAGGGTGTGTGTGTGTCAAGGCCACCAAGTGAGGACAGCATGAGGACAGCGACTGAGTGAGGCTCCTGGATTCGGGGAGAAAGGTCACTGATGACGATGGAGAAACAGGAGGGTGGAGGGGTGAGGGGTGGGAGGCAGGAACCACGGAGCCCCCTGGTTGCACGAGGTGTGACAGAACCAGACAAGGGTACCGGGATTGCAGAGAACAGCCAACGGGCAGGCTGCCCATGTGCCCGGCCTGAGCTCCTGGGTCTGGGACCCGATGCTGGTCGTCCGTCTGCCTGCCGGTGTCAGCACACTGGGTGGAGAGTAAGCAGCCTTCTCGCCCCCCACCTGCCCTGGAACGCTGCTCCTGCTGTCCTGCGTCGGCTGTCACATGGCGGGCCCACGGGCTCCTGCTGATGCACCTGCTGCAGGTGTGCACGGGTGCAGTGGGAGTCTACTCCCCAGAGCCCAAGGCTCCTCAGGCCCGTCTATGGCCTCTGCGGCTGCTGCTGACCACATTCCTCGCGGGGCTCTCGGGCCTTCTGGAGTCACCAAGCCTCTATCCATCCCTCGTAGCTTCCAGGGGCCCCGTGAACAAGGCCCCACAGACTGGAGGCATGACACGATGGAAACATTCTCGCCAGGTTCTGGGGACCGAGTCCTGATTTGTACCACTGGCCAAAACGGAGGTGCGGGCAGGGCCGCGCTTGCTCCAGAAGCTCTAGGGGAGAACCTGCCGCTTGCCTCGCCCGGTGTCTGGGGGCCACCAGCATGCCCCGGCTGCGGCTGCATCACCCCATCCTCCCACCTCCCCCTTCACGGCGTCCTATCTCCATGGGCGGCCACATCTCTGCCTCCATGACAGGGGTTCGTGCACTTGCACTCAGGGCCCAGCCAGATGATCCGGGACCATCCCTCACGCGGAGATCCTCGCCCACATCTGCAAGTCCTCAGGCTCTGTTCACGGGCTCCAGGGACGGGGTTGTGCTGTGAGGGGGGGACCACAGCTTGCTCAGCCCCCCACCATCTCAGGACGTGGCTCAGACACTCCTGAGCTTTGGAATCTGCTACTTCAACACAAATCATCCTCACAGTGATAACCCAGCAAAGCCATTCTTTTTCTATTTTTTTTAAACCATATCTATCGGCTTTTCTAAGTACTTTTAACAAAATTCTAAAATGATGGAGTCTTATTCTAAGTCCTGCCTTTCAATTTAAGCCTCAATTTTATTTCTAAATCTTGTGTTTCAGAGGGCTTTATATTTGGATTAATGAGTACATGAGGTTTAGAATTGGGTCTTTTTGGAACCTGGCCTAGTTTTGTTGATTTTCCCCAAAAAGGGGGTGGGGGTAAAAAGGGCCTATCTGGTCCTTTGTAATTTTTGCCTACTATACATATTTTTTTAAAAGATCTTATTTTAGAGAGAATGAGAGAGAGCCTGAGCAGGGGGAGGGGCAGAGAGCAGCAGACTCCCCACTGAGCAGAGAGCCCATGTGGGGCTCGATCCTGGGACTCCAGAATCACGACCTGAGCTGAAGGCAGATGCTTAACCAAATGAGCCTCCCAGAAGCCCCTCTAACATGCATATTTAATGGTATCAATTCTTTATCTCCCCATAAGACATCTACACTACAGAGACGGACTCCCGAGGCCTTCACGCAGGGACTTCTGGAGGCAAAGGCCACTGGAGCCAGTTTGCAGCCACAAGTTCACTGGTGGCCAGGGATGCAGGAGAGGTAGTCCGTGCACACACAGTGGGGAGGGGCAGACACCTACCCAGGAGTACGTCCCTGTGCACCTCCCCGTGCACCAGGTGGTCTGAGCAGGCTTGCGAATGTCACAGCTGACGACACCTGATCTGAAAGGTACGAATCTAAGATGCTCTAAGCAGGAAGCGGGCATTGCTGGTACCCAACAAGGTCCTCAAGAGTTATTTACAGAACAGATCTCAGGAAGGGGAGTCTCAAGCCCTCTGTCTCTGGGCTTGGTAAATCCATGCAAGGTGTATACAAGTTCTGAAAGGTACGCTGCCAAGTTGTGAAAACACAGGCTTTAGAGGAAATGAAATAACAGAGTAACTATTCTGAGGTCTTTTTAAAGCAGGCTACTTAAAAGGACATAAAGTCCCAGTTTTGTTTTGAAAGCCGACTCAGAAGGCATTCAATAAAATGTTTATTACTAGGCAGTGGGATCACGGTGGATTTTAATTGTCTCTTTTATAGTTCTCTTTTTTTTTTTTTTTTTTGAGCGTTTATTTCCTTATTTTAAAGCAAAAAGAGAGAACACGTGTGCATGAGCTGGGGAAGAGGCAACGGGAAAGAGAATACCAAGCAGACTCCCCGCTGACTGCGTCAGGTCAGGAGGCAGACTGGGGGCTCCATCTCACGACCGAGATCATGACCTGAGCTGAAATCAAGAGTCAGACACTAAGCCAATCAAGCCACTCAGGTGCCCCTAGTTTTATGTAGTTTTATAAACAGGTGTTACTCCAATGGAGAAACGAAACACCTCTTTAAATATACATAAATAGGGCAGCCCAGGTGGCTCAGCAGTTTAGCGCCGCCTCCAGCCCAGGGCATGATCCTGGGGTCCTGGGATCGAGTCCCATATCGGGCTCCCTGCATGGAGCCTGCTTCTCCCTCTGCCTGTGTCTCTGCCTCTCATGAATAAACAAAATCTTTAAAAAATAAATATACATAAATAAAATGCACATTTATGTATATTTTATATATTAACAGAAACAGATATGAAGCACAACTATGAAAAGCAAAATCCACGCAAAGGATGTGATGCTATCTTAGCGGCAGAGGGCAATGCCCTCCTGCCTCCCAGGGCTGCCTCCCTGCCTCTGTCCCTGACCAGTTAGGGAAGTCAGGGAACAGAAAGTGCTAGTAAGGACCTTGGGCTGGTGCTTCTGCATGGTCACCTGACCAGGTGAGCAGTGGCACATGGAGCTGTCCCTATTCATTTGCTTGGGGTTTCTCGATTGTCCCTCCTTACATGAGCCATCGTATTCTATAGCGATTAGGGTAACTGTATTATGCTGAAAGATTTCCTTTGCATATCACTTCATTTCAAGGGCTTCCTAATTGTTTCCATCCAGCACAGCCACGGGAGCTGAAGAACTACCTGTCTGTACTCCTCTAATCACCATCTGGGGACAGAGCCCAACCAGGAGAAAGAGCACAAAGCAAACGAAGGCATGGTACCCACCGCTGTCCCCCTAACGCCAACCCTGATGCACCATCGGGAACGGCATGAGGCGGCAGCGGGAGGGAAAGCAAAACACCCACCAAGAGATCCAATTCCTGATTCCCTGGGGATTTTCACTCACACTTGCTCTGAATGACCGGACTCGTGAGGGTATTTGCTGAGGTCTACGATCAGGGATAGATTTATGTGTCTATGATCAGGGATAGATTTAGGAAATCAGGGTTTTTCCAACAGTATTGCGGCAGCAGGCTTTCCTTGTTCTGGGGGGAAAAAAAATCCATCCTCCGGTTAAGCGATTCCTCTGCAGAAGTTGGCAATGGCCTCCGTCTGTGGGTCCCGAGCACCCAGTGTCTGGCAAGTGGCTAAATGCAGAAATTACTGAATGCAGCTGAAGCATCCAGAACCTGGAGCACCAGAGCTGGTCAGACCCCCTTCCTTTGGCACTAACGGACAACTCTGTGAAAGCTGCCCCTCACTTGGATGAAATCCCCCGAGCACCTCACTTCTCTTGTTGCTCAAACTGTTCTGCCAACGTTCACACCATTCCAGGGGCTGCAAGCTGGAGGGCTCTCCGAATCACAGGTTACTTCCTTGTAGATCCTAAACGCCCAGTCTGTAAGTAATCTGATAAAAGAAACCATCTGTATCGAGTGCGTGATTTGACAGGCTTCTCATCCGAGGTACCAGAAGTGCAGTAAGTCCCACCGTCCACATGAAGAAACTGGAAACATCATGATCTGAGGCTCAGTCGGTACAGCGTGTGACTCTTGATCTTGGGCTTGTAAGTTTGTGCCCCGCGTTGGGTGTAGACATTACTTAAAAATAAAACCTCTAAAGGAAAAAAGTTGTGATCTGAGATGCTACAGTTTCTACTGCAATTTATGTAGTGGGGGAAAATAAAATGTGAATGGATGGATGGATGGATGGATGGATGAATGGAAAAGAGCAGAGAAGAGCCCTCAACCTTGGGGAAGGGGGGGGAGGGATGCAAAACTCAAAAAATGAGACTTTTCTCTCTAGGTGCCCCAAGCCCACTGCTGGGCGCCCGGGGGAGCGGCAGGTGCGAGCCCTCTGAAGGGTCCTCCCCTCCTCAGTGATCACAGCCACTCCACGCCTCAGCACTTCCAGGAACACGGCTCGCCTCCATAAGAATATCTGCGTTTCCCTAAACTGAGGGGACTCCCGTCCCTCTGCCCGATCCCATCACTGACCTTCCTCATCAATACCAGGCTGCCCGCAGAAGCCACGGCGTCCCAGCAGGGGAGGCGACAGCCAGGCAGAGAGGCTGATGGCAAAGCCTCCGCCCCAGCATCGGGCCGGGGACGCACCACCCTAAAGAGGGACACCTGGGCTGTCACCAGACCCACAAAACCCTTGGTGAGTTCTATGAAAAGAGTACAGGGAACTAAATATTAAGTCTGTTTATTATTTGCTAGTAAAAACAAACAAACGGCATCTCCTTTGTCAATTTTTCTTTGAATCTTCCCTAAAGTTACATACCAGGCAAAAAGCAAAAATAAGGGATCTGGGTCCCTCTAACCATAGAATATATCATTCCGACTTTATTTTGTCCTCCTCCCCAACCCAATGAATGAAACTTTACTTCTGCGTCCCCGTACTGCTGATCCAGGAACTTCACACGCTTTATGGAGTGTATCTTATTACGGGTCTAAATGATCTCTTAAACCACTGTGTTAGTTTTATTAGGTCTGTATTCTCCGCAGCGACAGCAGAAGGGAAAAATATGCCGCGCGAGTCCTCCTTACGGGCGCTTCTGATGCCCCCTAGTGGCTTCTCCCTAAACTGCCAAATCAAGTGCTTGAGACCAAACCAAAGGTTTCCTTAGCGCGAGTTCGCACCGGGTGGACCCCCTTAGAGATGCGACCTCCCGTGACCCACACACTGCACCACGTGCAGACGAGCGCCCGTCGGGAATAACCCATACGCTGACCACAGTGTCCCGTTGGACCCCGAACTCTCGGGGATGACGTGCCTTCGTTTTATTAAACATGATCATAACGGAAAGGAGCATTTCCACTTACTGCCGGGCCTCAGACTCAGTCCGAGGCTCTGGAGCCTCCAGGACAAGGGCAAGCCCGTGCCGCCGAGGGGGACAGACCCCAGCTGCAGCTTCCGCTCTGTGACCGAGCATGCTGTCCGGCCGGGCCCTGCGCGCTCCCCTGCGGGGCTGGGGGCCGCCGAGCCGTGACGCCCGACGCGTCCGTGGTTCAGGCAGGAGTGAATTTAAGAGCAAGAGAGACGCGGGTATTTCATCCAGTACCAGGATCGCGGTGCAGGAGCGTGTCCTTGCGCCCACGTGACGGCACCAGCGTGCAGCGCTCTGAGGTTTACACACCAAGGAAAATATGAGGGAACTTCCGGAAATTGCAAAAATCAGACACAAAAATTATCCATGAACCGTGGCTGCCCCTGCAGTAGAGCTGAGGGAGGATGGGTCACAGCGGCCCTGCAGGTGCCTCAATGGGGCGCCACCCCACAGCTGGAAGGGAGGCTCACGGTCCCAGCCACGCTGCGAGGCCCCGTCCACTCGGCGAGGTCCCCCTACCTGGTGAGGTTCCCTCCACCTGGTGAGGCCCCATCTAACCGGCGAGGTTCCTCCACCCGGTGAGGCCCTGTCTACACGGCGAGGTCCTTCCGCCCGGCGAGGCCCCGTCCATCAGCATTGCTCATGGCACCAGGCCTGGATGATGCAACAGCTAGTCAATCCTCCAAATTCTTTTCAGGTTCTCTTTTCTTCTAGGACAGGCCTGCCATTTATTCATGTGCCCAAGGCACAGCCAGCCCCCCGGGGACAGCATAAGGCTGTGGCTGAAAGTGGTGGTGCCTGAACGCACCCTAAAAAATCAGGCCTCCACCACACCACGGCATTACTGACACCGGAGCTCCACCTCCTGGGGCAGACACCCTGTGCCAGCGACACTCAGGATATGCCAGCCGGAAAAAGAATGCATGCTTATTATGCTTTAATTCTCTGATTTTCACAGGGACTTGCAAGGCTTCCTGGATTTTGACATTTCAAATAGAAAACAATGAAATATGATTTTTATGCTCCCCAAAGGGAGAGGTGCTTTGAGCACCCAGCAAAGTCTGGTCCAGATGAGGGCCCGGGCCCCCACTGCAGAGGGATGAGCCCCAGCAGCAGGACAGTGGCACCCCGGCTGCACCATGGCCCCTCTGGAACTGCTTCTGTGTGGAAACGAGGGTGGGTGTCCAAGGCCCCTTGAGCCCTCCAGAGCACTGACAGGACATGAAGCTCAGGCGAGGCCCAAAGGCCAAAAGCCCACCCACAGCAGGTGTCTGTCTCTCTCTAAGGCGACACAAGGCAGTGAGCGTACTGGTAACACCCCTGGCCAGAAGGGACAGACACAGTGTGAGGATCCCCCCCTTCACCGTCATGGCTACACATGGCCCAGCCACGTCTCCGGGCCATCTGCCCTCTGGGGAGCTGGGGTGCTCCAGCCGCAGAGAACCCACCATAAACACCAAGGCCACGTCTACACCAGCAGCAGGGCACACCTGCTCCCACGTGTCTTCCCAACACATCAGACTTCTGCTCGCCCAAGGGACTGACTGCCATCTCCTAACAAAACTCCCAAGTGCGGAAGGTGAGCTTATCTTCACATGAAGCAACAAACCTACTGAAAATACCCCATGTGGCCAGGGTACAGAAAAAGGACACCTGCTGGAGGGGGGTGACTCCACGGAAGGCTCACGGGGCAGCGAGGACCACAAGCCACAAGGCCACGCGGCCCACTGAGCCTGCAGTCTCCCCTCCACGGCGGTCTCCTAAAGAAAGGACTAAGGGGGGCAGCCCCGGTGGCCCAGCAGTTTAGCTCCACCTGCAGCCCAGGGTGTGATCCTGGAGACCCTGGATCGAGTCCCACGTCGGGCTCTCTGCATAGTGCCTGCTTCTCTCTCTGCCTGTGTCTGCTCCTCTCTCTCTCTCTCTCTTCTCTCTGTCTCTATGAATAAATAAAGTCTTTAAAAAAAGAAAAAAAAAGGAAAGGACTAAGGACGGAGACAAAGATTTAGGTAAAGAGTCATCCACTCAGGCACTGATCCTAAAACAAACACATAATGGGGGTGGAGGGAGTCCCTAAATGTCTAATAGTGGATTGGGCCAAAAGAGAGTAGTTCTAGTCACTCAATGGAATGCAGTGAGAAAATATATTGCAGAAAAAGTACTGACGTGAAAAAGTAGGTTGTACTATGTCACAAGGCCCTATGATCCACTTTTTCCAAACACATGGGCACACACAGCCATACCCCCCCCCACCCCAACCTCAACGGTGACAGCCACTGGGTTGTGGGATTATGGGTGGTTTTTACCTCCATATTTCACGTCCTTTAAAAATCATTTCTTTAGGGTCAGCTGGGTGGTTCAGTCGGTTAAGTGTCCGACTTTTGGTTTCAGCTCAAGGTCGTGAGATGGAGCCTCGCACCAGGCTCTGCGCTCAGGGTAGGGTCTGTCTGGGATGCTCTCTCTCCCTTTGTCCTCCCACCCCCACATTCTGTCTCAAATAAATAAGTAAAACTTCTTTAAAAAATCATTTCTTAAGCCAATCTCACAAAATCCAACTTAGCCGTCAAAGTTTCTAGAGTCTATTCTCCTTCAGACAAACAAGTGTACGGTCCACCCTTCACAGCTGCCTTCTCCCTAAATCAGGGAAGATCCATCCAGCTGTTGGGATGTCACCTTCTCTTCACAAAACTTCCAGTGACTCTGCACTCCCAAGCTGACCCCGGCTCCCAGAGCCTGGCTTTGCAGGGGGACGCCCAGCATCTGCACCAACCTGATTCCCCGCTGCGGAGTATCGTGCAAAAACATCGGCATCCATGGGGTAAAGCTATGCGTTCTGGTGCCAAAGACCTTCACAACTTCCTCCTTGGAGGATGACTCTTCCTTCTCTCTTGTGAACGGAACACATGGGTGCTGCTAACCCCCAGGCATGAGCGGACAGTCCCTTGGTGAACGGAGGCCACTAAGAATCTGGTTATGTCCTTACTCTCTATGGGAAGAATGTTCTAAATAGGAGACTTCAAAATACATTGGAAACATCAGCCATGAAGTGTATTGATTTCTGACCATCCTATTTAAGCAACATTTTGATCAGAGGCTGGGGACAAGGAGGTCAAAACGTACATCATTGTTGAATCATTTTAAAAACATCAGGAAGACGGATGCCCACGTGGCTCAGTGGTGGAGCACCTGCCTTCAGCCCAGGGTGTGACCCTGGGGTCCTGGGATCGAGTCCTGCAGGGAGCCTGCTTCTCCCTCTGCCTGTCTCTGCCTCTCTCTCTGTGTCTATCATGAATAAACAAAATCTTTAAAAAAAACAAAAACAAAAACAAACCATCAGGAAGAGAATGGAGCGGCATTATGAACAGATTACGAACAAAAATAAAAGCCATTTGTACGCATTAATGATACGTCAAGCTAATTCAAGCTGCCTCAAGTCATTAACGGGATCCTGGGGCAAACCCCAGCTACGACGCCACAGCGTAGAGAAGGAGCAACGCAACCGTCTTCTGTGTCTTTGATAAAGTTAATTCTAGGAGCAAAAGACAGGAGTCTTGACGAGAAAATCAGAACAGAGCACACTTACTCAGAGTGTGCGAACGGCAGTGTCACGCTGGCAGTGCCAGAGTTAAAGCGGCGTCTACGGGCACACGTGAGCGCTGGTGCCCCAGCACGGCGGCCAGGAGGGAAGCGCAGTGGGAAGACCTTCCCGACCCAGCGTGCGCAACTGCCAAAGAGGATGACAGCCTCCACTGACACAACAGTCTACAAAACTAGATGAAGTACGAGAGACTATTTCTCATCTCTTGTTGTTTGCGCCAGTATCAACCTTGGTATCAAGATTTTAAGATGACTTCTCTGGAGGTTATTTTGGAAAGAGTCAAAAAATGGAACGATCCTCTCTCCACCCGAAACTAGTGTAAGAATTACCAAGTTCCACACCTGATTCCGTGTTGTTAAGGCCGGGAGCTCAGAGCGTGAAGTATGAATCACACCCATGATGGAGATACTCCTCCCTACCCAAACCCTTCCACGCTGGATAGGTGATTTTTAAGCAAATCAACAGATACACAGAGGAGTTAATCCCTCTGTAAACGTCCAGCCTCTGAATAGTTCAGTGGATGAGAGAGAAACTCTCAAACGTGGAAATTTCTAGGCAAAGATTCCAAACAAGAAACCAGCTAATTTCACACTTGCATCCAAGTTCATAACAGTATCTTAAAAATCCTTGGATTATTCCAGGGTCATCACCTTCAACAAATTCTCAAACGAGTCCTGACAATGTTCTCTTATATCCTGCTCATTAGTCCCACCTCAACACAGTCCCCATTTGTCAAATGTGCTTGGAAAATACTTGGCTGCAAATCAGCTGCCAAATGTCTGGCTTGTCTTTACAAGAAGCTCTAGAATCTTATTTTTCCCCCCAGAAAATAATAATTCAAAAGTTTTTCTTGTTTTTCTTTTGGTTTGGGTTTTGTTGTTTAGCCTCTGAAAATACGGCTTACTACAGCCAATGTTGATATTTTAGCTGCAGTGTTATTTCGTTTTGTGATTTAACCCCTGGTATAGAAGAGTTTATTGGGTTAAGAAACAAACTGAATTTAAAAAGGCACAAAGGATACTGACAATGTCATGTTTTATTAAGAAAAAAAAAATCCCTGTGAAACATGCATGCACTTCCCCATCCAAACCTAAACCAGGCTACAGCACCAACGGGAAGACCCAGCCAATCCCAGGCCTTCTTGCTCACTGTACACATACCCTCCCCACCCACAGGCTCTACCCAAAGTCTACTTCATGTCAACACCAAAGACAGGTATCTTTTTTTTCTTTTTTTTTTTTTTTGACAGGTATCTTTTCTTTCTTTCCTTCCTTCCTGTTTATTTTTATTTATTTTCTAGATTTTATTTATTTATTCATGAGAGACACAAGAGAGAGAGAGGCAGAGACACAGGCAGAGGGAGAAGCAGGCTCCCCACAAGGAGCTCAATGCGGGACTCGATCTCAGACCCCGGGATCATGCCCTGAACCAAAGGCAGATGCTCAACCACTGAGCCATCCAGGCATCCTGTTATCTTTTCAATTTAATGAGCGGCTACAAACAACGGGCCAGATGTGGTTCTTCTGGAGGCAACTTGCAGATTCTAATTTCCATGGGTTTGGACCACGTTGGAAGCTGCCAGGCAGTGACAGCCAATGACACTCGTGGTTAATGAGGACAGCAGAGCGGCCACCCAACAGGTCAAGCCCATATTACATACGACTCAGCTGATCACCTTCAGAGGAGCCTGATGAGCGTTTTCCTTCTCTTCCTTTCTCCTATTTCGGCCGCACGCAGGCAACTTTCTCATGTCATCCTTGTTCTTAGAAAGTTTTAAAATATGAAACCCCTCGAATTTAAGCATAAAGTTTATGTTTTGCCCCATCGTAACATGAACTAACTACCCATCTGTCCCATGAAATCTTGAACGTATGACATTTCAATGCAGCGAGGAGAGGGCCGTGAGTGTGCACTAGGGGCGGGGGGGGGGTGGGGGTGGACATGGGGACAGTGACGGACACAGATGCGCAGGGAAAAGGAAAACCGCAGGCGAAAAGGGACACGTGGGCCCAAACTGACTGTACCGAGGAGGGCCTGTTAGACCTACTATCTCACATCAGAAGCCCTTAAACTAGGACATAAATAACTACCAGTCATTGTTACAACTGATAAAAAGATACAAATTAACAGACACTAAGTGACTCCTTGGACATGAAATATATAAAGACCCAACGGACACACACATATGGCCTGCTTTTAAACATGGAAAGTCTTATTTTTGAAAGGACTCCTTTGGAAAAAAAGTCCACAAAGATAAAAATAAATGGACTCCAATCTACTCTGTAATATAATAAAGAGGAAAAAAAAGGAGCAACAAAACAAATAACGAAATAGGGCACCCCAACAATGAAAATTAAGCTGGTTCCAAGCAAGCATGGAACAGGGCTAATTGACATATCCTTTAACAGCACAAAAGACTGTGGTGTCAGCAAAACAAAATGGCACAGGATGATGCAGCACTCGGGAGCAAAATCCCTAAAGATTGCTCCCACTTAATGATGCTCTAACACATGCAATTAGGTTGTACAAACCGGGCTCATTAATACAGCTACTCTTGTGCCGGACACTCCTGTAATTAGGACCGAGCAGCTGCAGATATTTAACGTGAAATAGGACTCTCCGTACATCAGGATATCAGTCTTTGGAAGCAAAGGCAGAAAGCAAACGGAGGCTTCCTGACTTACAGAAAACCCGTGGGCCAGGCACGCAGCCTCTCCTGGCTCAACCCTAACAGCACAGGGCACAGGGAATGCAAGGCCAGGTGAGCCATCCGCAGGCAGGGGGCGGGGGGGGGGGCAGCTTCTACGATAGTGCTTTCCGGAATGTGAACTGCAACACGAACGTAAAGAGCCAGTGTGATGGTGCTGGGAGACTGATGTGGATCCTTCTAGAATGGGATGGTGCCATCAGATGGATGCCTGGCCACAGGACACTGCGTCGAACTGTGTGATGACAGGAAGCCCGAGCATGCGTTCCGGCTGTGGCAGCACCAGCAGTCAGCACACAGAACCCCTCTAATGCTCCTGCCCAGCCTCTCCACCCATACGCACCTCTCTACCCACAAGCACCTCAGAACCCTTCTAATGCTCCTGCCCAGCCTCTCCACCTATATGCACTGCTCCACCCACAAGCACCTCAGAACCCCTCTAATGTTCCTGTCCAGCTTCTCCACAATATGCACCTCTCTACGTACATGCACCTCAGAACCCCTCTAATGCTCCTATCCAGCCTCTCCACCCATATGCACCTCAGAACCCCTCTAATGATCCTGCCCAGCCTCTCCACCCATATGCACCTCAGAAACCCTCTAACGATCCTGCCCAGCCTCTCCACCCATACATATGTACCTCTCCACCCACATACACCCCAGAACCCCCCCTCTAATGTTCCTGTCCAGCCTCTCCACCCATATGCACCTCAGAACCCCTCTAATGATCCTGCCCAGCCTCTCCACCCATATGCACCTCAGAAACCCTCTAACGATCCTGCCCAGCCTCTCCACCCATACATACGCACCTCTCCACCCACATGCACCCCAAGAACCCCCCCTCTAATGCTCCTGTCCAGCCTCTCCACCCATATGCACCTCAGAACCCCTCTAATACTCCTGCCCAGCCTCTCCACCCATACACACCTCAGATCAAATGGTCTCTTTTTCATATAAATAATGTGGAGCATCGGGCAGCCCCAGTGGCGCAGCGGTTTAGTGCTGCCTGCAGCCCAGGGCGTGATCCTGGAGACCCGGGATCGAGTCCCACATCAGGCTCTCTCTCTGTATGATGCCTGCTTCTCCCTCTGCCTGTGTCTCTGCCTCTCTTTGTCTCTATGAATAAATAAATAAATAATCTTTAAAAAAAATAATGTAGAGCATCTACCCTAGAATGAGCTGTCCTCCACGTGAGATCACTGAACTATCCAGTTATTCTTGATGACACAGTGGCACGTCCCAGCAGTCTTGGAGAAAGTCAGATAGAAAGACGGTAATTTGTGATTTGTCTAGAACTTGGCTTATATGCATCTTGACCAGGTCTGAACAATTATTTTCAGAGCAAAATGCTGCATTCAGGTTTTCCTACTGTCCTATCAACACAAGCTTAGGAAGGTAAGAAGTTAAAGCTCTAGAGGGGAGTATGCGTTCATGTGTAACAGGATGCTTTCGGTTGGGATTTAACAAGTGGTAACAATTTTAGAATATACGTGTGAGAATACTAAATTCTGTATACAAGACAGCTGGTGGCCTAACAGGAACAACCCAAATATAAAACCACACTGTGTTGTAATACAGACAAATCTCGATCAGCTCATTATAGGAGACGGAGGGGGGGGCAGGGGCATAAAGTAGCTTCGATAAGAGAAAATTAAATATTTTGTACCACTGTCAGGTTCCACACATTCTTTATGAAAGGGAAACCACTTTTCTTTATATATCAGGGATCTTTCAAATCTCAAACACCAGTCAGATACCAGAATTTGAATATCATAAAATATACACCCCCCTTGGAAACTTAGGGCATCTATTGGCTCTATCCCGTAAAACGTCAACACGAACAACTGATTCCATGTCACGCTTAGTTTGAAAACGTGAACTCCGCTATGATACAAATCATGACGCTCATCATACATCCATTACCCGATCGCGGTCATCAAAGCAAAACAAGCTAGAAACAAGGACGTTCGGCGTAGGTTGAGAAATTTCAAAGTGTTTGAAAAAGAGAGTGAAATTCCTCATTTCCAAACTCCGGTTTCAGGGAACTAAAATTCCCAACGCTCCGTCGTGAACACTGGGGAGGCGGCGTGCACGTCGACGGTCCGAGGGGTCCCCTTACACACACGGCTGTTCACTACCGCTCAGCACTGCTTGGGCTTCTAGGGGGTGAATTTATTTTTGTCACTGAGTTCTAATAATTCTAGGTTCGTCCCTGAATATCTAGGTCGAAAGAAATCCCATCACCTACGCTACCCTCCTTTACCTACCCAGAGGCTCCGCTGGAACGGCCCGGACGACACGCCCGGCAAGGGCTTCTCCCACGCGGCTGGTTTCTTTAGGGAGCGAGAGAAGCTCTTCTTGAATAAAAAAATCCTAACACCCGAGAAGCAATTCTCTCTGCAGAGAACCAACTTTATGTTTCTGTCCTCCTTTATCTTCATGAATCCAGGCCCTGTGAGAACAAGTGACCAGCGGCTTTCAAAAAACTTCCTGCCAAACTTCAAAATCACCACGGTAAGAGCCTGAAGTCATTAATCATCCAGACACGGGTGGCGGCGACCGGAACTGCCCACCGCTGGACAGACTCGGGGCGGGCGGGTGGGCTGTGCGCAGCCCGGGGCCGCCTCCCCCACTGGGCCGGCCCCTGGGGCCCGAGCCCCCCGCAGGGCTGTCCTGGGAACCACACAGAGACCCCGCGGCCCAGAGCAGGGAACCAGGGGTGCGTGACTGCTCAGAGGTGAATCTTTCATCGCAGGAGCCCCCAGAGAGCTGTTCCATGAGCCACACAAACGCAGCTAGAGGAGCAGGACTAAGGACGGTCCCGACTGCTGCGAGCAGGTGACAGCCACCTGGTCCGTCGCACGCGTCCCCCACCCTCGGGGAAGGTGCAAGCTTAGGTTTGTGGGTGCTGGACTTCCACCTCGCCGAGGCAGGGGCCCTCCCCGTACCTGCCCTCTTCTCATCCCTGAGCCAGAGCCAGAGGTATGGCGAGTGCAAGGCCCTCGGGGGACGGAACCAACGGCCCTCCCTGCCTCCTGATGCCCCTGGTGCCGACAGAGAGCCTCCCTCCTGGATTATTTTCCGAGAGGCACCTGAGAACGACGCTCCGGAGACAAAAATAAACAGACGTTCTGCTTCTTCATTAATTTTACAATTTGTCACGATGCCTGGTGTGGCTCAGCAGTTGAGCATCTGCCTTCAGCTCAGGCTGTGACCCCAGAGTCCCGGGATCGAGTTCCACGTCGGGCTCCCTGCGTGGAGCCTGCTTCTCCCTCTGCCTGTGTCTCTGTCTCTGTCTCTCTCTCTCTCTCTGTGTCTCTCATGAATAAGTAAACTCTTAAAAAATTTTTTTTTTTTTTTACAATTTGTCTTCAGTTTCAGGATACTAACAACTCAGAGTTAAAGAAGCAGACTACAGTCCTTGGCATCTTAAAAACTAAACCCAGACAGCCGGCTGACTCGAAAGCCTGGCTGGCAGGGGCAGGTGGAGGTGGGGGTCTGGCTTTTCTTCTTTCGGTGGTTAAGGTAAATGCTATGCAGAAACCACACGTACTTTCTTTTTCCTTCTAAAAGGACAGAAAAAGCACATAAACAAAAGCAAGCCTTGAGGCCAAAGGAAGCCAGAAAGAGAAATCTGAATGACCAGAGTCTGTGAGCGGGTGGTGGGCCTGCTGCCCGCGCCCTCCGCCAGCCTCCCCCAGGGAAGGACCCACATCACCGATGTTTTAAGGACACAACAGGTAAGGCTCTGGGCTCCTGTTCCCAAGACAGGCGCCCCATCCAGCCCCAATGCCTTTGTCAAGCTTCGTAATTTTTCTGAGCCTTGATTTACCTCCAAATCTCACAAGGTTTTGGTTTTTTTTCCTTATGGAGCAAAATGGATTGTTCTTGTTCATGACTGCTAAGTCCTGAGCACAGTCCCCAGTCGGTCAGCAAATACTCTTATCACTAACAAAGAGTCCACGGCTTAATAAAAAGACAGACCTTGTAATTACCTGGCAAAACACGTAGAGTAAACCCTCATTTTATTTTTAAAACTTATCCTCATATAGACGGAAATATTTTAAGGACAAAAATCATAAAAGACACAGAAAATGTTGTGTCATGGGTTTCAGTCCCTGTTCTGACTCCAGACGAGGGCAGGGAAGCCCAGTAACCTGTTGGGCAACCCCTCGCATAACTCACTCTCGAGATCATCATGTACAGGCTCATTTATTTACGGAAAGTTCACGTTTGCAATAAACGCACAAGTTACACAATCACTGTGGAGCATAAGGTCATCCATACAACTAAATTCTGCAAATATCCATCAGAGACCAGCAAACCTTCCGCAAAGGGCCAGAGAGGAGCCATTTCAGGCCTGGCGGGGCCGTGACATTTCCACGTGAACCACGGAACTCTGCTGTGGTGACAAGGCCAGCCCAGCCTTGCGCCTGGGAAAACACAGACACGGGGGGTTGGCCAGATGGGGCCCGTGCACCCAAGCTTGGGGATCTTCACCTGTAATGGCCCCACAGGGTCTGGGCTGCTCGGGGGGTGGGGAAGGGGGGCAGACAGTGCACCTGCCCCGTTGGGCGCCCCCAGGAACCCCACGCAGCTCTGCGCATGCTCTCCGGTGAGGCTAGGCTGACCAAGGGCTCGGGGGTCCACTCTGCAGCCACCAACGTCAGCCAGAGGGGAGGCAGCCTAGGAGCTACTCCCTGCGACTCCAGGCGGAAATCGGGAGCCTTTGCAGGGAGCATTGGTCTTCTAGGCCTTCTAGGCTAGCAGGGTCTCTCTGCCCCAGACCTTCCTGGCCCCTCTGGCCCACAGAGCCCCTCCCTTCCCCCCGACCACCTCCCCTACTTCTTCATCCACCCTCTCCCCCTCCCTCTTCCTAGCCCGGCACTTGGCATCATGATCACGTACGTGAATGTCTCCCCGTTAGGGAACCCTCCTCCTCCAGGGGGGCTTCCTGCCTGCTGTACGGCTGTTCCGGGGGTGGATGATCACTAATGAATTCAGCAACAAAGAAACAATTCCTAAATTCTGCTGCTGGCTCTCAGCCCTGAGTCTTAATGTGGGATTGGTTTTGTTTTGTTTTGTTTTGGGTTTTTTCTTTTTTGGCCTAAATTTTTGACGCTCTTTCCTCTTTCGGATTATTCTCTCCAAAGCCTAAAACATGAAATAGGCTGTTTATATAGTCGGGTTTAAATGAAGAATGAGGAGCTACAGTGAAGAAGAGATGGCAAATGCGTTAAGTGTGACACACCACGTGCAGAGATAAGCTTGGGAAATGCTTCCCTCTGTGCACAAAAATCCTGTGCACACACAGGATTCACCATAGGACTGTTGGGTCTTCTGAGCACACCCACGGCTGAGGGGCACCTCTGGAGGCAGGGGGCGCCCAGATTCGCACCACGGCCCACACATCAGGCCACAGGTTCCGTCGCTGCACAGACGGGGACCTGCTCTAAGGGAAGGGGATGGTGACCCGCAGCGGGGAATATTTACCGTCCTGAAAGACCCGCTCCACGTTCAGCCCGTACGTGGCACACGTCTCGTAGTAGGTGCACCTCTTGAGGTCGCTGGAGAGCTTCCGCGCCCTGGCGTCGTCGATGACCCGCGGGTTGGTGGAACTTATGGCATCTGCAAGAGACGAGCAGAACGTAGTGACACGATGACCATAAGCAGCTGAGGACTTCCCACCACTTAATGTCTCCAAGTAGCTCAAAACCTGCACCCTGCTCCTCGTGCTGTGATGTGTTTAAGAACCTGGAGTTTTTAAAGCTTAGTTTAGGGACACCTGGGTGGCTCGTGGTTGAGCATCTGCCTTTGGCTCAGGGTGTGACCCTGGGGTCCTGGGATCGAGTCCTGACATCAAGCTCCCCGCAGGGAACCTGCTTCTCCCTCTGCCTGTGTCTCTGCCTCTCTCTCTGTGTCTCTCATGAATAAATAAATAAAATCTTTGAAAAAAATCCACAAAAACCTATTTTACCCTCAAAGTGATGATCTCAAACATTCAAAATACTCATCATTTGTAAAACTTGGTTTCAGAGGATCCCGCTTCTGAAATGGAGGTAAAGTGATGACCAGAAAGGAATTAAATGTGGCTCTAGAGGAGGATACTTTAAAAAGGAAAAAAAAAAAAAAAAAAATCACATCCCAGGCTCACTCTTTGCAGGTGACTTCTGGAGCACAAGGCACCCAGCTCACTGGGTTCTAGCTGCACGATTCCCCAGGTGCAGCCTTTCACCTGTTCAGTCAGTACCTGCCCACAGAGCCGCCCCGATGCACCTGGTCCTGTTCCGGGCACAGGGCTACCCCAGGGAACACAACAGACAAGGCTCTGTGCTCCTGTGTGGGGAGGGGGGCAATCAGGCGGGCCGGGGAGGGAGACCTAGAACAACCTCGACTGTGAATGGAGTGTGGCTGCGAGGGCGACGTCAGGCAGGGCAGGAGGCCCTACGGTCAGTGGTCAGTGCAGAGCATGCTCGGTGAGGCTTTCAGGGCCGCCCCACCCGCGGGGAGGAGGGGGCGCCTGACCAGCCACTCCCTGGGAGCAGAACGCCTGGGGCAGGGGGCGGCCAAGCACCCGGTATGTTTACGGGAGACTGAGGCAGGAGTGGGAAGTGAGGGGGGCAGTGGAGGGCCGTAAGCAACAGGGCCGCTCCTGGGCACACCCACTTCCCACGGGGTCCAGGCACGGATGCGGCCGTGTGCGCAGCAGAAAAGACGTGGGCACCTGCCCCCTTGCCCTAAAGATGACAAACCAGGCTTCTTTATCAGCTCGGCGTCCGAGAGGCCTCCAGCCATCCCGCCACGCGTTCTCGCGCCTGGTGGAGACAGCAGGTGCTTCTCAGGGACCTTCCAACGGGAGGCTTTCTCGGGGGCTTGAGGTTCCGACGCCACGGAAACACCCAACTGCTTTTGAAAACAAACCCACCGGCACGGTTTTCCCCGCTAGTCAGAGGAAGAGCAGCACAATAGATGTCTTATGAGACCTTTTAAATTTGGGGTATTTTTGGGCTCAGGAAGTGCATGCGACATTTAATTTTATAAGTATAAAAAAAGTGGCATCTTGAGGGAATAATTTATTCATTTTCCCCTCTCTTTGTCTTACTTCCTGTTTTATTTTTAGCCCGTGGAATAGGCCTGACCTGACCGTTTCCCTTTGAGAAATCAAGACTAACTCCGATTCAGGTCTCTTTCTCCGACAATGGCCTGTGCCACCTCAATAGATGTTCTAGAACATTCCCTGGCAAGGTCCCTTAGAGGGATTTCTTCAAAGAACATCTTGTCCTGTCTTCTTGCCTTACAGACTTGGGTTTCACAACACTTAAGGAAAAGAAGTATTTTTGAAAGGTGCAGGCATCTTTTAAAAAAAAAAAAAAAAGGAAAACAGTAAAAAACGAAGTAAAAAAGAAAACCGAAAACGAGGTTGAAATCCGTAATTCTTCAACACTCTAGTATAACGTCCCTCCAGGTGCAGCGACAGGTCGAGGCGAGGCCGTGGGGCCCCCGACCGCGTTTCCGCCGGCCTGGTCTCCCCCTCCACCCGCAGCTCCGCGTCTGCTCACAGCTGCGCCTCTCCATGCGATCGGCGTGAGGCGCAAACCTTTAGGAAAGAACCAGCGTAACAGACGTCCCGTCAACGCGGCCTCACCAGCGTCCTGGTCCGCTCCAGTCCCCCGCGCAGCTCCCGGCCGCACCCGGAGAGGACGCCGGTCCTGCGAGGAGGCCACACGCTGCGGCGCCCTGCAGGCCCGGGCCTAACTGCTCATCCTTCCCACCCCCGACCCTCCCACCTCGGGGCCACCGACCCAGGCGCCGGGCAGGGAAAGCTCGGAGGCCCCAGCGCCTGTAACCGAACCACCTTGTACCTCCGGCATCACCCGCGGCCCGAGCGAAAGCGCAACCACCATTCAGGCTTCCCAGGAAGCAAGGCTGCGAGCAGTTAACATGGGCCTAGGAGTGGAACCTTCCAGAAGCCCACACTCACTCCACCCCCTGGGCACTGGGGCTTCTGGGACACCCTGGAAATGAGAGGTGTGAGGACCGGGAGGACCCCTCGGGTGAGGAACACCCTCCGTGATAACAGTCGTGTCCGGTTCACTGGGGGGGGGGGCTACGCTCAAGCGTGAATGAAGTCCCACAAACGGCCGTGAGGAGCCTGCGGCGTCCACCCGGCACCCAGGCTCCCTGGTTCAGCTGCTGTCGCCTCTGGCCCTTCCCGACAAATGCTCCGCAGGTGCGCAGGGACGCAGGGGAAGGGCTGCCCAGGGCCTCGCTCCGCAAACGCCAGCGGCCCCGGGGGGGAGGCGGGCGTGTCCTCCTTCGGCTGCTCCAAGGAGGGGAGCAGAGGCGCTGCTGGCGCCCAGCCACGCCCTCGGGGACAGCCACGCTCTACGGAGGTGCGACAGACACAGGAAGGCCGCCGCTCACCAGGGCGCGCCGATGCCAGGGCTGCGTGGTCCCAACCGCCCACTCCAGCTCCAGGACCGAAACCACGGCTGCACGAGGCGACAACCGCGTCACACAAGCCCGCCGGCCGGAGCGACACAGGCCCTGCTCCCCAGCACGGCGAGCCCACGGGGAAGCGCGCTCGGCCTGAGACACAGACCCCCTGACTCAGACAGCTGGCGAGGCATGGCTGCCAAAGGCTCGCTCCACCACGGGGAGCCCCCCCCCACCAGGGACCCCCACCCCCACCCATGAAGAGGGCTGACAAGTGTCAGGACAGCCCCGCAGCAGAACAGAAGCACGGGCGCCGCCCTGTGCCACGACGACCAGCAGAGGGCGCCCCGGGCCCAGAGAACCTGATGGTCCACTGGGAGGTGGACTCCACCTGCTGCCGGGCCTGGCGCGGAGGCCCCCGTTACGGTGCGCGGAAAGGGGAGCGGCGGCCCCCGACGCCGACACTGTACAGCCAGGACGCGGAGAGGATGCTTTCCATCGACTCCATGCCACTTCCCGATCTCACAAGACACACACGCGCCCCCCGCCCCCATCCTGGGGCTTCTCCACGCAGATTCCCCGCAGGGCAGCGGGTTCTGTGCCTGAGCTCGTGCTCTGCGCACCAGACCCGGGACCAGGCGCACGGCCGGCCGTTCCTGCTTCTTCAACGCAGCTGGTTTCTCATTCAGAAAGGTCTCCCATCCGGGGATCCCTGGGTGGCGCGGCGGTTTGGCGCCTGCCTTTGGCCCAGGGCGCGATCCTGGAGACCCGGGATCGAATCCCACATCGGGCTCCCGGTGCATGGAGCCTGCTTCTCCCTCTGCCTGTGTCTCTGCGCCTCTCTCTCTCTCTGTGACTATCATAAATAAATAAAAAATTTAAAAAAAAAAAAAGAAAGGTCTCCCATCCGGGCATGGCAAGGCAGACAGACGCGGACGGTATGGACGGATACGGCGTGTGAACCCCCACAACAGAAATGAAGGCACAATCCAGTTTTTCTGGACAGGATTCCTTTCTAAGGCACCCATACTGCTGACAAAGCAGTTTTTAAAAGTAACCTGCCTGCGGTTTTTAAAAACTTTCTACGTGGCTTCCTAAGACCCAGACGGGAGACACCAGTGTATCAGAGAATCGGATCGAGGACAAGGACTTCAGGGATGTCGCTTTGCAAGAGGCCAAGTTTTAAGAAGCCCAGCAGAAAGCAGGAAACGTGCTCATACAGGATAATCCCAGGCTCTGAGGCACCTGCTAGGTGAAGGATTATATACAGATCATAACACAGGACAGGGAAATAAAAGCAAACTCTGCCCTAAGAAATCAGCAAAATTTTAAAGATGTACCAAAGTTAAAATCAACCACCTTTTAAACTCCTTATGAATTATCTTACATAACAAAGAATGAAAGAATTAAGAGATCCTATTACAGAAAAAGAAAAAAAATAGATTTCTGTTTTCCCTAGAGCACGTGGGAAGGGGTTGTTTTACTCTGCGGGTGCTGACCATGCGACTTCTCCAGAGGATCGAACCAGGAAACCGGACAGTTTCAGGTTCATGGATTCTCATTGGAAACAGCCCTCGGTTGGAAATTATTTCTTCTTTAATCATTTTCAAATCCCTTCACACCAAACCTATGGCCCTGAGTCCACTTACTGCCCAACCGCTGGGGTCCTATACTCGGAGGCTGCGCAGCCAGCACTCACCCTGGGTCCCCACCAGAACCAGAGGGATCTCGCTCGTGTTCCGATAGTTGGCCATCCGACTGTAGTAGTGGTAAACGGTCTGGAAGCTTATCTCATCCTCCAGGCTGAAGACAAATATCACAGCGTCCACCCACATGGCAAACTAGGGCGAAAAAGAGAGAGGAGAGAAGGAGCTGAGTGACAATCGTCGGAGAGAAGGGTGGGGACAGCGTCTTCGGGAGCACAGGACGCGTGGTCGGCCGTCCCCTGCGCAGGATGGGTCCGATGCCTGCCTTCGGCTGTCACACGTGGCTGTGGCGTCACTCACGTCCTCCTCATTGCACACCTGGAATGGGACCTTCACCCCCTTCCCTCCCGGGCCACCCCGGTCTCCTCAGGACACAACCTGGGACGTGCTTCCCTACAGGAATGTCCCCCCTCGGCCCCAATCCAGCCAGCGGCAGTGCTCCACACGCAGGGCAAAGCCGGCCTCGTAAAATTGGAAGACAGGCCCTGACAGCGATCCCGAAGCTTTGCATTTCACACGGACCCCCTTCCACGGAGCGTCCAGGAGCCCTGCTGGACCCCGGCATTGGGGGCGGGGGCGCTCCTCTTCTGGGCTCCCATGGCCTCCACCCAGGCTGTGGTCCACCTTTGGGCTACAAGAGGAGGCTTTTTTTTTTTTTTTTTTTCCTAAAGATTTATTTATTTATTCATTCAGAGAGAGCGAGAGAGAGGCAGAGACACAGGCAGAGGGAGAAGCAGGCTCCATGCAGGAAGCCCGATGTGGGACTCGATCCCAGGTCTCCAGGATCACACCCTGGGCTGCAGGCAGCGCCAAACCGCTGCGCCACCGGGGCTGCCCAAGAGGAGATTTTTGTACTAGAAAGATCACCTGCCACTGAATTCTTTTTTTTTTTTTTTTTTTAAGTCATCTCTACACCCATCCTGGGGCTTGAACTCCCAACCCTGAGATCAAGGGTCGCACACTCCACCAAGTGAATCAGCCAGGCGTCCTGCCAACGAGTTCTTAAAGGCCTCTCTGAGGATGTTATTACTTACGGTCCAAGAAATTTACATAGCTACTTAACAAAATTAGCAAAAGTCAGGGAGAAACATTAAAATCCCACAACAGGGCAGCCCCGGTGGCGCAGCGGTTTAGCGCCGCCTGCAGCCCGGGGTGTGATCCTAGAGACCCGGGATTGAGTCCCACGTCGGGCTCCCTGCATGGAGCCTGCTTCTCCCTCTGCCTGGGTCTCTGCCTCTCTGCCTCTCTCTCTCTCTCTCTCTCTGCATCTCGATGAATAAATAAAATCTTTAAAAAAAAGGGATCCCTGGGTGGCGCAGCGGTTTGGCGCCTGCCTTTGGCCCAGGGCACGATCCTGGAGACCCGGGATCAAATCCCACGTCGAGCTCCCGGTGCATGGAGCCTGCTTCTCCCTCTGCCTGTGTCTCTGCTTCTCTCTCTGTGTGTGTGACTATCATAAATAAATAAAAATTAAAAAAAAAAAATCTTTAAAAAAAATAAAAAATAAAATAAAATCCCACAACAACCTGACTCGTGCCATCCTGTCCTTGTCTTACCTGTTTCCAGGTGAACCTCCATCACATCTACTTTTGGGGGCAACTGTACGGCCAGTACGTACCATCTCATTTGACACTCCTAAGCACCCTGTAAGGCTGGAGCCTTGGGAGTGCCTGGAGGGCCCTGGAAGCTCGGCCGCCCCCCAGAGTCCCACAGCAGAATCAGAGCAGCTCAGCCGGGCACCCGGAGACCCTCCTCTTTCCAAGTGGAAACGAAAAGGTCAATAGTAACCGTCATCAGCATCATCCCGTTTACCTCCTCGGAGAAGCGGCGGTGCCCAGGTAAGGCTTTACCAGCCAGGCGTCAGCTCCGACATATCTGGGCGCATTTTGGGTGGGGTGAGCTCTGATGTCACGCGTGACGGGAGCTCAACGCGCAAGCCCAGGGGCAGGGGCAAGGGGCTTCGGGGCGAGCCTGTAGTACTCACCTGCGCCTCTGGAGGACCCCCCTCATCTCTAATCAGCAGCAGGTAGCTCTGGCCGTCCACCACGATCTCTTTCTTGAATCTGCCACCTGCCACACACAAAACGCCTCGTTACACGGGGAAGACGGGGTGCTAGGAGGGCAAACAGACGTGGGCTTCGCTTGTGGAAAAATACACCCTAGGCTGTCGCCCTGGAGGCCACTCTCTCAGTATTTAGGACCAGCAACCACTGGACTTTAAAAGCAGTACTGAACTCAGACTTTTAAGTATTTGTCGTTAAGGACCCGTGTTCACTTCTGGTGAGAGTCCACAGCCTCCCACGCAACGCCAGGGGCGCCCGTGGCTGAGAAGGGCAGGATTCTAACACAGGCTTTGTTTGTAAATGCGGGAGTTCTCTCCCACTGCGAACACGTTGAGGCAGAGTTCAGAAACAGAGAGCGCTGAAATGATCATTCTCTTGTTGGGCTCACGAGACTGCAACCCATTTTTCGTGTTTAACAGGTGCCTAGTCTACGACATTTTGATAAAATTCGAGGGCCGCGAACCTGTATTCTCCTCAAGAGAAACCCAGTTTTTGAAGGGAACACACAGAACATCATGGGGATGGTGTTTCCGTATTCACGGGGCACGAGTACGGGGGATGCTGAGCTACTACACACGTGTTAGACAGAACTACTGGATGGCATCTCCGCACAGGTGGAGACAGAGCGGGACAGCTGGCGGGGGGGGCGGGGGGGGGTTAGAGAGCGCGCCGTGTTAGCGAGAAACGTGTGTGCGTGTGTGTGTGTGTGTGCATCTGCGGGAAGGCGGCTGGCCCTCGACATCTCGGCCCTGCACACACCCAGGTGGCAGGGACGCGCCACCGGCCGGAGCCTCTCTCCTCGGGAGCGCCCGGACCACGCTGCTCTCGGACACGGGAAGCAGGTCCACTTCGGGTCCCTCTGCCATCTCCAAAGCCAAACCACCTTTCGAGAGCCTGGGCTCTGCGTCCACCCGCTCCAGCTAACCCTCACCAGGATCCCAAATCGTGCGGGAGAGACGAACACATCAGCGCCTGCTCTCACTCTCACAGTCCCTGGCCTTCCAGAAACAGCACCTAAACCCCACGTACCCGCACCCCGGAGAACCACGCCGGGAGAGCATCCCCAGCCGCTGCGTGCACTGCAGCAGGCTGGGGGGGGGGGGGGGGTGACACAACCTATCCAAGCGGGCACGCGTGTGCACACACACAGATGCTCATGCACAGAGGTGCACACACTCCCGCTCTCCACTCCTTCCTGGGCACGTGAAACACACTTGGTTCTAGTTGGTGTCCCGTCTGTTCAACCACAAAACCTGAAGAAAACTTTCCAAGATTCACACAAAACCGAGAAAACTTTCGTTCTGATTGATCCCTTGCATGGCGGGCACAGCTATCACAAGGCAGGGGGCAGAGAACGGCCATGGGGGGGGGGGGGGGGCGTGTAACAGGTGTGTGTGCCCGCTGGATCCAGACAAGCGGAGGTGTGCTTTCTGCACCTCTAGGAAGACTGGCAGACGACTCAGGGGCCCCGAATCACAGAGTCCTCGTAGGTAAAAAAAAAAAAACCACGGCACCCTTTGCCAGCTGGGCCGTCGTGATTATAAAATGAGCTGGGAAACACCCAGCACCCAGCAGAAGCCCCAAGCCCCAGTGTGTCTCAGCCACGAGACTCCGACGCTGGGCCTGGCTGCCTGGGCTGGGCGGGTCCCGGCGCTGCCACACACGCCACCTGGGGGGCTTCACCTTCCTTATTCACCTCTCTGTACCGCAGGGTCCCCAGCTGTAAAACGGGACCCCCACCACCCGGGAGCAGGTGCCCACCCACAGGGCAGCAGCGCTGGCGAGCATTACTAGCATGTTTCAAAATTTCTGCCAAGAGTTATCACTTGCTTTTAGAAAACATATATCTAACGTTTAACAGACCTACTTACAATAGAAAAATCTGCCTATGTTGCAACAATAACCAGTATCATTTATTTTTTAAGACCTTTAAAAAAAGAGATGCTGGAAACCTACAATCTCTTGGCCAGAATGAACGGAATTCAACCTTTCATGAAAAACAAAAAAAAAAAAAACAATGTTAGATGGGAAATCTATTTCTTACTTTGGAGAAAACCTTTCCCTTCCCATCTCATTCCTGGAGATCTGACGGGTCACACTGAGGGGGACAAGGGGAAAGCCACAGGAATTTGTGTACAAGTTCACAAATCTTTCCTCTGATTCCCGGTAGGTCAGTCTAGGCACCTGAAGGAGGGTGACAGGCACTACAGAGCAGCCCGAGGTAGCAGAGCGCCCCAGACCAAGTCCGTGGACAGCAGATCTAATGTAGACTTTTAAAGCTCTCACATCACAGGAAAATACTTGTGCTCTGAGTTAAGTGATTTCAAAGTAGTTCCCGTGATATCACATCAGCTGGGCCCTCCGGTGGCAGCGACTGGTCTGGGCAGTACCCAGAAAACATCCTTTTAGCAACAGAGTCCTGTCTGTGCTCAGGAGAAAGTGAGGAAGGGAGTTTCTCGGTGGGCACAAGGGCTGATGTCTGGGGCCTTTCAGTGGGGGCACAGGAGGCGTGAGGATCCAGCAGGTACTTAGAAAAACCTCGATAATCATTAAGCATCCCCTGATCTGTCAAGTAGCTAATTATCACATCCCAAAGAGCAGCATTACTCTCACGCGGTGTCCCACTATTACCTCTGTTATGGGTCGAACTGTCCTCTCCCCCACCCCAAATTCATATGCTGAGGTCCAAATAAGATCAGAACATGACTTTATTTTCAAATAAAATCAATGCAGATGTGATCAGTTACGACGAGTTCACACTAGGGTACGATGGGCCCCTTACCCAGTGACTGGTGTCCTTAGACAAGGAGAAATTTTGGTGAAGATAAAAGCAGGAGCTTTACAAGCCAAGAAGCCCCAAAGATGACCTCCAAACCATGAGAAGCCAGGAGAGGCCTGCAACAGACCCTCCCTCACAGGCCCAGGAGGAATCAAGCCCACCAACACCGTGACCTCGGGCTTCTGGGCTTCAGAAGGTGGGAGCATCAACCGGCGTGGTGTGGAGCGCCGCTGATCTGTGGCCCTTCGTTACCGCCGCCCTCGTGAACTGATACAACCTCCGGAGCCTCAAGCTACACCTTAACCCACAGTGAGCTCACGCACGCTCTCACACTCTCTCCCGCCCGCCTAGCTTATCCCTATAACATTTCAAAACCCCCTGTATTCCCTCCATCCTGTTTGTTGAAATCATCCAGGCTTCCCGGGGAGGTTTCTGCAGGAGTTTCCTGCTGCCTCACCCCTGCAGGCCCACGCCACAGCACTCCACAGCCCGCAGGTCTGACCGGGAGTCCACCCTCTTCCTCTGCACCCTGGGACCCTGCCTCTCCGCCGGCTGGCCCTGCACCCCCAGCAGCTCCCGGATGTGCCAGCAGCTGAGGGCATGCTGGCCACACGCACCAGGTTCCTCACTGGACTTTTTTCTTTTTACTATAGTTTTTCATCTTTACTTTGGCAAAGGATGAAAATCATTTTTGAGTTTAAATTAGCCTTTGTATAGCACATTATTGCTCTTCTCCGTAAGAAAGAGGAGGGGCATCGTCCTAGCATCTGCTGAAGCTGCAGCTGGGCTCTGGTGCTTCCCGTGGCTGCAAGCTGGCCTGGGGATGGTCAGCGATCACAAGCCGTGGCTCAGGCTAGGACACACACCAGGGACTGGGTCTCCTACACTCAGCGTGCAGACATTCTTGGCTGTGAAAACCTTACTAACACTTGCCTAAAATGTTCTTCTCCATACAGCCCCAAGATAAGATAAAATGTCTGCAAATTTCATTGTATCATAATTATTTAAGACAAGTGGAATGAGAGGGATACACTGAGAAAGGCTATGAATTCATTTCTCCCTAAGAGAATTAAAAAAAAATTAATCATGAATGTGCCAGAGATGTTTTGAAGTTAATTTTGCCCTTTAAAGTTTGACGAAAATACCAAAGTCCATAACTTATTAACAAGGAGGTCGTGGAGAAGCTTTGTACTGTGACATTTAAAAGAATTTTGGGCCACGTTACTTTTTCGCTGGGAAATAAGTCTCATCGGTAATGTATTAGTTTACAAAATTTAACTGAGTCAGATTTCATTTTCTCTGCCAATTTTTGTTTAAACTTACGTTGTTTAAAAATAAAAACAAAAAACAAAAAACACCCAACAGTAACAACTATAAAAATGCAGCAGCAGGAGGACTAATGCGTGGTGCCCACCAAGTGGTTCCACGGGTGAAAGACTCGGGGTTAGGACTCGGCCAAGATGAGGTTGGACATGGTACTTCCTCAAGCAGGCCGTGGTCTCTAATGACTTCATTTCACCCAGATCTAAGTAAAATAACAAAGGAAGATCGGGAAAGAAGTCAAAGTTCCAGGTTAGGACGGCAGATCGGACTTCACTGTGGCTGCATTTCCTTTCCTTTATTCCTAATAAAACAAAGGGGGAAAGAGTAAGCAGCAGGAGGAAGATAATTCACCCTCCACTGAGAGAAAGAGCGAAGCTTCACAGAATAAAACCTCAAAAACAGTGGCCTTCGGATAAAAAGGAAGACTCCAGGGCTGGGCAGGCCCCTAATCCCACCCCCGGAGTGAACAACAGCCCCCGACGGGCAGGGAAAAATGGAAGAGGCAGCACAGCCTTATCCTTGGCCCTCTGCAGGCAAGGAGGACGCCAGAATGGAAGGGGGGCCCCGTGGGGAATACAGTACAGATTCCAACCCCCGCCCCGCGAGTGAAGGGAACCCCATAGTTGGACATGTGCAAATTTACAGGAAAGGCAGGGCCCGGTCTGTGACTAAGAGCAGAACCCTGTGGTTCGGAGGCGGCTCCCTCAGGGCGCGGAGGAGAGGGATGGGCATTTATACTGTAACTCCCCAGGCACATAGCATCCAGCCTCAGGTCCCGCGGCCCAAGCGTTCCCACCTTTTTTTTTTTTTTTTTTTTTAATTCATGAGAGACACAGAGACACACAGAGAGAGGCAGAGACTCAGGCAGAGGAGAAGCAGGCTCCATGCAGGGAACCCGACGTAGGACTCGATCTCGGGTCTCCAGGATCACGCCCTGGGCTGAAGGCGGCACTAAACTGCTGGGCCACCCGGGCTGCCCCATTCCTGGCCTTCTCGACAGCCCAGCCGTGTATGTGTCCCATGGGAACCCCAGAGCAGGGGCAGGACAGCACCCGTCCCAGCAGCGAGAGGGTCCCTGGAGGAATGGGAAGGACAGCAGATACCACAGGAGGTGGGAGGGAGACAGGCAGGGAGCACGCAAAACGCAGGAGCCAATGCGTTAGAAAACAACTCAAAAAGCAGAAGGAAATCCCTGATGATCGTTTCCCTCTCTAATGCATGTTAATAGTAGGCTTTCGAAACAACGAGAATGCCAGGGAGGAGAATCTCAAATAGGAGGTGAGGTGGAAACCCCTAGAATGGAGAACCACAGCGACATTTTGGAACAAATGAGTAAAATTCGAAAAAACGTAAGGAAGAGAAGAGACGGTGCTCAAAACTGCGAGTCTGACACAGAGGGACGGCTTGAAACAAACAGCTGGTGAGATGAGAACAATGGAGGTAAACTGAGGCAGAAGTGAGCGGACAGGACAGACCCACCTGAGAGAAGAATAAACAGGGTCGCTGACAACAAACTCCCCCCCCCCACCCCCAAGAACTACAAGACTCTTGGGAGATAAAAATACAAAGGAATTTTCCAGAAATGCAGAGAGATCTGAATCTGCAGATCAGAAGACCGCAAGATGTTCCAGGAAAATGTGACACAGACTCTCATCATCACTTTAAAGAAGAGAAAACAGAGGCGCTGGAGGAAGACTCTTCCTGCCAGCAAAGGTGCGGCGGCCTCTTATCAAGCAGCAGGGCTTCAAAGCTACTCAAAAGGACTTCCCTTCAGCGAGGCTTCAAGGCTTTTTAAAAATGGATGATTTAAGCATTTTTATGTATACATAACGGGCCGTGGAACTGAATCCTAGTTAACAAGGAACAAGTACGTGATCCGCTCCACGAGACCAAGAACAATGCGGATCTGGCTGTGTCGGTAAACTCCTATGTAAACGCAGAAACCCACCTTCTGGAATGTTAGCGGCGTGGCGGCTTTTAACCTGGCCTTTTCAAAACCCTGTCCTGCATGTGTCTGCACCTGGAGTCTACACGGACAAGCACCTTGCTTGGGGACGTGTCCTATGTTCTCACGACCAACAAGCCGGGCATGTGTGCAGACTGTGGTCTAGAAGTCGGTTGAGCAACACCAAGTAGTTCACTAGCTGACTCTGGGGTAAGTCGCGGCACGTTCAGTGCTTACTGTGACCTGGGGGGCCTCTGTCTAAACAATCTGTGGGCTGAGAGCAGCTGCTTTCATTAATTCAACACCAGACGTAAAAGCCCAACCATTCCTCCTACTTGGGTACTTGGGGTCTGTTTAGTGGAAGGGCCCCTCGAAACAGCAAACGGGTTGGTGCTTTTTTTTGTTTTTTTTTTCCAAGTGTCACTCATGCAGCTCAGGTTTTCTTGACCCCAAGCCAACAAAACCTAAATTAACTGGATGGAAAGGCAGACGTCACGCTGGAACCGGGGGAACCTCGGGCTCTGTTCTGCGTTAAGAGGAGCTTCACTGCCGCCTCCGGGGAGCAGCAAGTGCCACTGGCGGAGCCGTGATGCCCCAGAGGCCGGCCCAGGGGCTCAGGGACAACAGGATATTGCTGCTCAAACAGAAGCTGGAAAACTAAACGTTTCAGGAAGTGGTTTGTTGCTCAACAGTCAGGATTTCCTCACAGCTTAGCTTCCAAGAGCTTTGAGGAATACATAAACCTGGAGGTTTAATACATGAAACCTATGGAGAGTTCTCTCCTTCAAACCATCTCTTTTGAAGACTAAAATAAACACAGCAACTCTGGGCAGGTGTGAGGGTTGGATTATCCAGGCCAATCTCCAATTTTCAACATCCAGCGACAGACCTAGTATCACTCTCATTAAGTGATACTTAATGAGCTTCTCCCCGCCCCCCAAAAAAAACACTACCTAAAATTGCTTTAAAACACTATTATCCCCCCCAAAAGTTATCTGTAATTAGAACTGCAGCTCAACTTTTGCAAAGAATAAGATGTGCTCTGGGTTGTCATGGACTCCAGAAGGCAGGCGGGGGGGGGGGGGGGGGGAAGAGAGCTCAAGGGTCTCCAGGACTCCCCACCTGGGAATAAGGGGTCCGCCCTCTGGAAAGAGGCCTCTGCATGAGAGTGATTTCCCTCCTACCTGCCCTCACCGCACGCTCCTGAGTGTAATGCTGACCACGCAGGCCTCTTCCAGCAGGTCCCCCCTCTGGGATCACGAGCCAAGGCCAACCCTGGCACTTGACCGGCCCTTTGGCTCAGAGCCCCCAGACCTACTCCGTCTGCCCTGGCCCCACACACTCGGGATTTTCCTGCAAAGCTGTTTGGGAAGCTAGAATCCAAAGCCCCAAAGCTCACTTATGTGCCTCCACATAACTCAGGATGTTCCCCAATAACTTGGCAGCTGTTCCAGGGGTCAAACACCCTGCGGTGGACGGCATAGCCCGGCCCACAGTATGCACAGTGACCCGAGGTCTTCCCAAGCGCCCTGAGCCCGGCTGATGAGCTATAAAGTTGTGATGGTGGGTGGTGGTGCTTCCAGGCAGCAGCGAAGGGGAAGAGACGCAGAGTGGCCCACCCTGGGCCCCACGGGGCCCACACCCTGAGTGGTGCCCGTGCCTCCTGGGGCCTTCATTTCCTCGTGTGCAACCTCAGGTCATCAGAGCACCTGACTCACATCGCCACGGGGAGGGGGCATGAGCTAGTCCACGTCAGCTCCCCACGGGGTCCTTAAATGTCACAAGCTCCTCGCAAAAACCAGCAAGTAATTGCTACAGTTACGATGACGACTTTACTATTTCCAAATGCAAACTCACACTTGGAGGCAGAGTCTCAACCTGCAAATGCAGTGACAGGGGAGCACACCAAGGAGGGGGTAACCGGCCAGCGAAAGACAGCGCTCCCATTCCTACAGGAAAAACCAAGACTCTGCCTAATCCTTGGTCCCAATTCCACATGTTCTGGAAGATCCAGGAGAACAAGTCAAGACAGCTCAGGAAATTGGAAGTCTTCGGCAGTGCTTCTTAAATTGCTCCACGGGGAAGATTCTCTATATCTCTGCTGACAAGTCTGGTCAGGCTTCCATGGGAGCAAGTGATAAAGTAACCAAGGGACAGAATGTATCGGATTTGCACTCGGGTGATACCACTGGGTTCCTACTAGCAGCACGCAAGAGCCTTGCTGGGAGTGAGCCTTTCCCAAGTGCTTCCTGCCAATTCCACCCTCCCTCCCGGCACTGGGTCCACCCAATCGTGGTCTTCGGAACCACCACTGGTGTTTAGCAAGCCCGGTCACACGCCACGCACGGCGCTGGCGCCGGGAACAGAGGCCACGAGGCAGAAGCTCTGCCCTAATGCAACTTGTGCTCAAGGGCAGCGGGCAGGACGGGAAATGGACAAGAGTCGGGCCTGGTGTGGGATGGACGGCAGGGAAAGCTGGGCACCACCAGCCCCTACAGGCCCAGCCCCCAGGACCCATGAGCGGATGGGGTGGGCGGTCCTGAATCTGCATTCTACAGAAAACAGTCCTATATAATGGTGGACCCTGCTCTGTAAAATCTGACTTACAACCAAATCTGTAAACTGTTTATTGAAACTGTTCCAATGCCCACCGCTGTGGTTGTACTTGAACATTCCAGTACCTACGGCTGCCCCCGAAATAGCTTGCGTGGTGAACTTAGTGAAATACAGTCTTGCACATTTGTTCCTTTGCGGGGAAAACATACTTATGGTTATTTTTAATATTCTGCACATTTATTTTAAGCATCAAAAAAGGTAAACTTACAAAGAGTTTTATAGCTTGGGGCACAGGAGCCAAGCTCTTCGCCCAGAATATTTAAAAACAAGGCTTCCTTGACCAGTGACACTACCCGTGGCCTGACACGTGTGTCACGGGCCGGAGTGCGAGAGCGTGAGGGGGAGCCCTGTCGGCAGCGAGCAACAAACAGAAGCTGGATGGTGGGCTAGTCAGCTACCAGCACGCAGGCAAATGGTCTCTCAGTCCCTCAGATTTATTGTTCTCAACTGGTGCAGTCCATGTGAAAATAACTTTCCGTTAAAAAAATAATCTGGTGCATAAACCCTATTTTTAAATATGCAATCCTAGAATCGAATATGGAAAGTAAAAGGCTTTCAGAATTGCTCACTCACGGGGCGCCTGGGTGCCTCAGCCGGGTTACGTGTCCAACTCTTGATTTTTGCCTAGGTCGTGATCTTGGGGTCGTAGGATAGAGCCCCACGTCCGGCTCCACGGTGAGTGCACAGTCTGCTGGAGAAATCTCCCTCTCCCTCTGGCCCTCTACCTCTCACTCTCTCTCAAAGAAAGAAAAGAACGGCTCACTCACTTTCTCTGAATATCAATCAGATGTCTGCTTCAAGAAATCATAAAAGGCTGCTCACTGTTAGTCAAATCCAACGATACATCGTAATGAGTTGATGTTTCTACACACCGTGGAGCAAACGATGACCAAAGGGCCAGATAATAAATAGCTTAGGCACCGGGAGCCATGTTCTTCTTTTCTGTTGGGTTTTTATGGGCCTATTTATTTTTATAAACGTTTAAAAACGCACGCCTCTTCCAGCTCACGGGCAGTCACAGCCCGAGCAGGCGAGCCGGGCTCCGCTCTGACGTCTCCTATGCCGATGTGCAGATTGATATTTTCCACCATCTCTCTGGAGACTCTGTGGAACTGTTACAGTCCTATGGAAACGCTGTATTTACTTCAGTGGAAGGCGTCCAGGAGGTTCTGTCTCCAGCCTAGAGGGAGCTCTGGTCCGGGAGAGCGCCCGATGCCAGCGCTGAGCGGGCCCCAGGGGCCGTCCCCACAGGTGTGCGAGTGCGTGTATACACGTGCGTGCCTGTGTCACCGCCTCTCAAGCTGACCCGGCAAGGCCCAGGAAGCTCCTGCACCTGGAACGAGACGGGGCTGCCTCGGACCCCGGCGCACAGCCAGGCCCCTGCCCAAGCCGGACGGCGCACCAGGGCCCAGCGCCTGGACGGCACCAACGCACCCTGTGGCCGGAGCTAATGAACGGCTCCGGAGGGCTTGGAGGTCACGGGGACCCCGCGCTCCCTTCTATCAGCACGTGAATCAGTTCCAACCTCCAGAGGCTGTCGGCGGACTCCTCCCGCTTGTCCCTACCTCCCTCTCCAAAGCCAGGCTCATGCAAAAGCCTGTCAGCAGCCCGGGTGCGGCCTCCCCAACACCCTTCAGAGCGCTCCTATGTCAGCCAGCCACCAGCAGCCCCCACGAGGGCCTCTTTCCCACCTGGGCTGCCAGGGACGGGCCCAGAGTGACCGGCCTGACCCCTACCAGGCGGCGCATCCACCGCACCTGGGCTCTGTCTCTCCCACGCTTCCCCCACGTTTGTCAGGGCGCCAGACCTCCCTTCCTCATTCAGCCTGAACCCGCTCCCCCACCTCTCGGAGCACAGAGGCAGGAACACGCCGCAAGGTGGCTTGTGTGCCGCCCCCCACCCCGCCTTCCGCTCTCTCCACGCCATCCACACACTCAAGTGGCCCTCAAAGAGCAAGTGCGATTTTTTTTCTTTTGCCTGTGATGTTATTTTTTAAAATTGGCAAAACAGTTAACAAAATAAAACGGGGCGGGGGGGGGCGGGTGTGCTCGGGAAAGGGTGACGAATGCCGGCCACACACACTGCTCCTCAGGACCCCATGAAGAGAAGACCCAAGCAGCTTCCAGATCCAGGGTAGGTGCCATCTACTTATGGCCCTTCATACTCCTCTTGTACTAGAGCCTGCCTCAGAGTCTCCCAACACACTGCCTCCAGGAAGCCAGCCGGGATGGACAAAACACTACGCCAAAGCTGAATGGTTTCCACGTCTGGCCTGGGTTGATCATCAGTGAAGTCATTTGAACCATATGAAACCGTCCCCCGTAGCAGATCACCGGGAGATCGGCATGTGCGCAGGTGCGCACACACAGCTGGGCTCGATGGAGCGAGTGGCTGGTCCCTACAGAGGCCCTGCCCTGACTCCAGCAGGAAGACGTGACCCGGAGGGGCGCTCAAGGGCACTTTCGTTATACCACCGATCCTCTCCTGTAGTTCTGGCACTTGGCCCCCGTTGCCCGCTGCTGTTACCTCCCTCGTCACCACGTCCTGGCCCTTGGAGCTTGCCAGGACGCCAAAGGGGAGCTCGCACTTGGGAGCTCTAAGATCAAGCAAGCATGGTCTCGCAGGGTGGAACATTTTCTTCAGACAACGTCAACCGCTCCGTCTCTAATCAGCCGTAACTGAAACGTGAGCTCCATCCATTCAAATTAATACCGGGCCTCCTCCAGAATGTAAAGCTCTCCACCTTGACCCATAGCCAGGCAGGGAGCTTCTCCCAACCCCTGCCTTCCCCCACCTCCTCTGTGCACCAGACACGGGCCCCTCACCCCCTTCTCCTCTGCTCACCCCAAGGCTGGCCTCAGCCCAGCATCTCTCCCTTTCTGTACTGCCTTCCACGGAAAGCCTCTCAACCTCGGTGGGCAGATCGCCTTAGCTAAGGATGTGACAAGTGTCTGGTCTCTCCCACTTCCGAGAACCAATAAGACAACTGAGGGGGAAGGAGGGGAGGGGAGTTAAGACAACAGCAGGGAAGGGGATGCAGAGAAACGGCTTTGTGAGCTGATACTTTAAGATCCAAGCAAACGCGGAACATTCCCAAGTCGGCTGTCCTTGAAAATCAAGAAGGGAAAAAAATGCCTGAAACACTTGAGGTCTGAAGCCAAAGCCAAAGTGACGGTAGGAGTCATAGTGGTTTGCCAGGGGGAGCACTGGGGGGAGTTCAAACTGTGCCCGGGCCGCTGCCACACTGAACACCCAGACAACGGGTCTGTTAGTGGGGACAGAGCTCTGCATTACGAGCGTCCTGTCGGTCACCATACAGGAAAAGCATGGGACTTCAGCAAGGCGACCAGAGCCGTGTGGGATCTTCTGCTGGAGCCACCGAGAGAATCAGCTCTCCTCCCCGTGTCCCAGGGATACTGAAGGTCACATGGTTGTGAGGCCACCAACAGAATGCTGGCCACCCTCTGGGGAGACACAGCTGAACATGAAGCCCACCAGGGCAGGGAGTGGGGACAGACCATTCCTCGTGCGCTTGTGTGGATCGGCAGGGCCTTTCTAGAGCTGCATCCGTCCCCTTGGCCACTCCCAGGACACGAGCTAATAAATCCCTGCTCTTCTATTTAAGATCCTTGAAGTTGGTCACCTAGGATCCAGGCTAATACAATGACCACGCATCCTGTGGCTTCCAGATCAGAGCAGGCCGCTGCCTGGACCGGAGTCGGACTTGCTCTGCTGCCACTCGGACTCCCTGGGACGGGAGCCAGCTGCCAGCAGGAGGACAGCATCGAGGCCAGAGATGGGGACAGATGCAGCAATGGACCAGGGTGCTTTCACGCCGGCTGGGGGCCAGCTCTGGGGCATCCAATGATTACTATTTAATTTGCAACACAGACAGCATGCATTTAAAGCAAAAAAAAACAAAAACAAAAACAAAAACAAAAAAAACCTTGGTATTAACATTTCTCTGGGAAAAAAAAATAATCTGCAATGGCAAAAGGTGAAACTTTCTGGACCCTCATCTCCCTTCTTCCTAGTAAAGAAAGGGTTTTGTAACAACCTGCGACATCCTGAGAGGTCTCAGGAAAGCCACAGCTGTGTCAACAGCGTGCACGGTGCTATTCGGGGGCTCTGCGTCACACGGCCTAAGTGAGCACTTGCGGGCTGCAGGGGGATCCTGGAGCTCTCCCCCGCAGAAGCCAGCATGCCCTCTTCGGAGCGCTCACAGAGACCCGTTCAGCCAGGTGTGAATCACTGCCTTGAATCAGAGTTTTGGAAACACAAGGCTCTTCTCTCTGGAAGGTGCCCAGCTCTCAGTACGCCCTCGGTTTCTTGCTGAATTAATTATAACACCATGGGAAGATGTGTTCTGAGTTCCAAACGACCAACTCTAAAACACATTTTGTCCTGCCAGCTTGGTCGATGCCAAAAGCATGACGACCTCCTTATTCTTGTTTTACAGCTTGCTTTTCCCTGCTCAAAACAAAGTAATAATGTGCTTCTCTGTTATTCCTTGTGGCCCTAGTATTCATCTCAGTATCCCTCACCTGTTTCAGACGACACCCCCGACCCTCAACACGGCTTACATATGGGAGGACAGAATTAAAAGCAGGTGGAAGAGAGCGAGAGGTCAACGATACTTCCCCAGCCAGCGGTGGGCTCGAAAGGACTCGAGACGGTCAAAGACTTGACTTGTGCCTGGTCTATTAAACCTACCTACCGGCAGGCTGCTCGTCCTCTCCAGGTTTACAGATAATCCTCATTAAAACATTATCAAGTACTCATAATCACTTTGTCACAAGTAACATGGCAAAATTATGTTGGAACATTTAAATGGCTAGATTTCAAAACTACTCAACTTTTATTAGAGTTTACAGATTTTTTTCATTGGGACATTAAACAGCACAAGAAGACGTGTTTAGAAATAAGCCCTAACATCTGTTGAGCAGTGGTAGCTGACAAAAATTTTTTTAAGTTTATTTGATTTGGAAAGGGTTTCGGGGGCTGACAGCTTAAATGCATTTCATGTGTCCCAGAAAATACGGCTAAGTGTTTACCACATGGTTTGTTTCTAAGCAACTAAGTAAACATTCACTAAAAAAAAAAAAAAAAAAAAAAAAAAAAAAATCTCAGATACATGTGCTCCTGAGAACATATCTCCTGCCCCGAGACAGACACATCTGCTGGGCAACAGCAGCTGCAGGCAGAGTCCTGAGGACGGGAGGAGGGGAGGGACAGCCAGCTTGCAGGGACCTGACCGCCATCAGGCCGCCCTCGCTGCCAGGACCGGTGAGCACAGACCTTTCCACCCACACGTGACACGGGCAGCCAGGACCGGAGCACCCCGGCACCTTTCACCCTGTTTGGTTCCCACAGTTCCTTGAAAAAGTAGCTAAGAGCAGTTAATCTTATAATCACAGGAGGGAGGCTCCATGGACATTCTTAGGCTTGTCTCTACCGACCTTAAAATCTTCCACTGAGGGCAGCCCGGGAGGTTCAGTGGTTTGGCGCCGCCCTCAGCCCAGGGCCTGATCCTGGGGACCTGGGTTCGAGTCCCACATCGGGCTCCCTGCATGGAGCCCGCTTCTCCCTCTGCCTGTGTCTCTGCCTCTCTCATGAGTAAATAAATAAAATCTTAAAAAACAACAACTTCCACTCGGCCCAGAGGACAGCCGAATCTTGGCTTTGAGAGCTCGTGGGCCCTGCTCTGTCCACCACCCTGCTGGTGGCTGCTGGCCGTGAGCTCTTCCAGGCTCCAGGTCCTTCTGCACGAGCTGTCTGCGCAGCTCAGCAGGGCCCACGGCGTGAGAGAAGATGAGTAACGCGGGGACGTCACAGGCACAAGGTTTCAGAGCCGTGACCCGGTTTCTAAAGCTCAATGTCTCGAGGACACCACCGTCTACAACCTCCCAGGGCTCAGGGCAGGTGTCTGCCAAATTCCCACCGACGCCAGATGGCCTAGGTTCCTCTCTTTCCTCTTAATTTTCAAGGGGAGAGAGTTAAAAATCGTGAGGCGGTCACGGGGGGTCTGTGGTGGGGAAGGTGGGGTGCACAGTGAATAGCAGGCACACACACGAGGTGGACGCTCCCATTCTATGCCCAAACATCATCCACGATCCTAATTAGCAGCCGCTGGCAGGGCTCCGAGAGCAAAGGAGTCATTTTCACCTGCTTCTCTTCACGGAAAGTGAATGACAGCTGTGAAATCCCCATCAGAGGCGTGAAGGTCACAGGCAAGCTCGGCTAACCTGTGAAGTTCCAGCACACCAGCAGGGAGCACCACCTCCAGGAAGAGCTGGGGTGGGGGGCTCGTCGCTCCCGCTGCCCCCAAGTGGAACGGGGCCACTTAACCGCCACGTGTGTAACACACGTACATTCGTGGGGGCACGATTCCGTTCCCTAGATGTTCGCATCCTAGCCCAATACCTGCCATGTAACCTCATCTGGAAATGGGGTCTTTGCAGCTGTGACAAAGATTGAGGGAGCAGAGTGGGCCCCGAGTCAGTGACTGCCGTCCCCGTGGGGAGAGGGAAACCTGGACAGAGACACGAACGCTGGGGGCACAGACCACAGGGAGGGGGAGCCTACCTGCCAGGACGCACCCACACGTGCTCAGAGCCTCCAGGAAGAGCCAACCCCGCCGACACCTTCATCTCGGCCCTCGGGTCTCCAGCGGGGACAGTAAGGTGCTGGTGATGTCACCATGCAGCACGTGGTAATTTGTTATGGCCCTCGAGCTCACTCATTCACACACACGACAGAGTGCATACTTCCCTGCACAAACACCTCACTCCTTGCATTACTCTGATGGAATCACTGGCTCCCTGCTGAGTTACCCACTTTTGCACTAATCCACTAATTCAAAAACACACAATATTTAAATTCATCCCCAGGCGCCTGAGTGGCTCAGCGGTTTAGCACCGCCTTCAGCCCAGGGCCTGATCCTGGGGTCCCGGGATCGAGTCCCACATCGGGCCCCCTGCATGGAGCCTGCTTCTCCCTCTGCCTCTCTCTCTCTCTCTCTCTCTATTCTCATGAATAAACAAATAAAATCTTTAAAAAAAAATTCGTCCCTCATTTAAACCACATTCTTTAAAATGACTGAAATCGTGTTAGTCAACTCTCTTTGCTACAAAAGCATCAGCGAGAACGGATCACACGATTAAAGCACAACAGCTGTTATCCTCGGAGACCCGGCTGCAAGGGATCTGATGAGAAGTACGTTCCGGCAAAGTCTGGGGTCATCCCGCACCAGTTTCCTACGGAGACCCCTTCCAAAAACAGGGCCTTCCCCACCTTAAACTGCCAGCACCGTAACGTAAAGATCCCATGGCTGTGGCAGGCCAGAGCGACACTAAGAGACATTCACATGCTGATTAAGTCAAGGAATGGCCCTATGAAGGCAGGACAAGAGCTCCAGGGAGCCCAGCCTGTGCAGATCCCATGGCTGGGGCAGCGTAAAGCTCCGTGCCGCCGGACATCACCGGCACGTGCGGCCGGGGCAGCGCTCACTCCAGCAGTTGTACGAAGGAGGCCAAGTGAGAACTGGAGAGGCGTCACCGCGTGCTGGACATTCACTCCCCCAGTGTGGCCCCACTAACCTGACCCAATGTCTCTGCGAGTCGTCGCAGGTGGGGCTGATCTGTGCTCCATCAGCCACCTGTGCAGGCGGGACGGGACCACATCGTTCCCACGCTCTGCGCAAACCTGGGCCACGATTCGGTACGTTCCAACTCCAGAATGTTCTGAAGGTAAAGCTTCTCAATGAAGCAAGCACACGTAGTCGGTTGACGCTGACACATGTGACAAGAACTGAGATCGCTCTCCAGCTACAGGCTCCCTAGAAGAATTCCAGTCCCAGGAAGAACTCCAGTGTGGCCAGTGAGAAACTGAGGCTTTCTTCATTCACGTCCTTTCAGAAACCACCTGATTCTCCTGCCACTAGGAGACTCATCCAGGCAAGTGGACAGGAAGGGGAGTCGTTCTCTGGCCCCCCTACGAGAGGCAAGGACGCGGCCACCTGCCTGGTTCCAGGAAGGCACGGGGATGGCCCCAGGAAACAAGATTCAGGGGGGCTCAGGGGTTTCCAGGCACACGGCGGCACCTGCCCACAGTTCCTTCTGCATCCAGAGCCCATCCAGATGCACAACCACTCAGGCCCACCCTCGGTGCCCCATCCGTGACCTGGAGTCACACATGAGAGGATGGGTGGGCGGGCTGAGCCCCTGGAAGATCATGGACAGTCTTTCCCCTGATCCAGGAAGCCGGGGACCCTGGGCCACACGCCCCACTGTGAGGGATGAGACTTTGCAGATGAGGAAAGGGATGGTTTTTTGGCGTACTCATGCATGCTTCTGCACTTTAAAATAGTATATTTTTAAAACTGTATGCAATGCCATGAAATTTCAGTAAAATGTGTTAAACAATCAAAGAAGTGGGTTCATTAGAGACCACAGTTTAAGTCACCCCACTGAGTATAATTTTTACCTTAAGTATGAACATTACAGAAAAATGTCTTCATGCTCATCGAAATACAAGGGCCCCTTGCAAAGAAACCACAGCCCCAAACGGGATGGAACAGACCAAAAATAGTACATGGGAAGAGAGCAAAAGCCACAATAATGACAAGACAGCACTACACGGGGAAGCAACCGGCGTCCACCACTCAGGGACTCCCGCAATGACCACACTGGACACTGAACCAGACACGAGGGAAGCCAGAGCACTGGCAGGAAACCAGGAGCCCAGACCATGCCAGCGGCGACCCCCGAATGAGATCGGGGCACCTAAGGTGAGTGTGGGCAGATTTACTCGAAAAGGTGATCATGTGAGGTCAGGCTAGCCTGTCCCTCAGCATCTGGGGTCATCATCCTATGTAACATGTGACCGCAACAAAGCAGAAAGCCCAAGGAAAAAGCTCCGACTCTTGGGGTGGAATCAAAACGACTATGGCTAAAATCCATGCTCAGACACCAAAGCAACAAATGCAACGCCAGCACAGCCCAAGCATAAATCCCAGGGAGGAAGTCAGAAGGACCTGGAACCTTCTCTCCCCGTCCCTCTCCAGATCGTGCCACTTCCTAGCCACCTGCATACATCCTCCACTGGATGGCCGCACTGCTTCTCTTGGATTCCCAGCTAGAAGCCTCCGCGTCTGACCTCTCTACCCTCATCTCCGCGTGGAAAACGAAAAAGCGGGCCTTTCCCTGATGTGACCACCGCGAGGCTTGGATGGTAGGGTTGCAAAAAAATTCTGCAAAAGGACGGCAGAGCCCCAGAACGCCAGCCTTCCGTACTCTTCTGAATGGTTACACGGTCTCCAGGACGAGAGTTAAGTACTAGAACAGGTGTTACAGGGAACATGAGAAGCTACTCAAGACTACTGCTAAGAAGACATCTAAGGGACAAAACAGGGTGAAATGTTTAACTTAAATAAAAGGATAAAATGAAACAAATCAGATGGCACACAAAACGAGGAGGGAAAGAAACACTACAGTGCGAAGTTGTGCCTGTCCTCTCTCTTCAAACAAGACAAGCGCTGCCATGAAGAAAATGTATAATTACCTGCATCCATATCTGCAAAGAATGGAACAGCCAGTAAGAAAAAGAAGGAACCAGAAATTCAGTGTCTCAGAGTTGGATTTTTAAAAGGTTATACGGAGAGAAAATATTAATTCAGAAAGCCGCCTGTGAACTCTATGTTGATTAAAGACACAGGGACTGCATGGCTTCCTGACGTTTACCATAATTTTATTTAAAGCAAAAAATAAAACATGAGTATGTTAACTGAAGAAGCAAAAGCCTAATGGCAAAAGAAATCTCTTACTCTCATGCAAAATGATTCTTAAATGTTTATAATACAATATATGGGGGAAACATACTCAAACATATGGTGGTGGTCTCCTAAGAGGCTCCGATCTATGACCGGGTAGCAGCAGGTACAAGTTACAGGTAAACTCGATATCCAGATCAGAGAATTGTCCGAGCAATATTTAAAGGGGATGACACTGCATTGACATTTGAAACGCCAGGGCTATTAGATAAGAAATAAACTCAACAGCATTTCAAGGCTCTGCTCTACTGTTCCAAATGCCAAAGTAAACATAATCAGTTAGCTACAAATACTATGGGAGAAACAACATACCTAAGGATTTTTACTGCTTTTTGATAGTTTACTCTTTTTCTTGAAATGTGCTGCATCACGGTCGTGATTTAGAATACGCTACAGAAAAAATTTAATAAACTCAATACTCTCGAGCTCGAGACAGCCTGCCAGACAGCATACCTTCGGGAGACTCCTCCTGGACGTACGTGCCGGTCAGATACCGGTGTACCAGAGCCGACTTGCCACTGGCCAAGTTACCCACGATTCCCTGAAACAAAGAACCGGATGACCGTTCAGTATCATTACATCACACGAGTCGTCGATCTGCAAACGGAGAGAGGTTAACATGTGCCGTTAAGTGCAAGCACGATCATCACCCGGCATCGGGGGGAAGGCCCTGAGCCCGGCTCATTAAACCCTCCTCCTGAAGTCAAAGGGGGTCCCCAAGCGCTCAATTTCCACCTCCCGCTCTCATGGGCCCCGCGGGCTCGAAGAGCGCCCACACGGTTTGGGCACGCACCAGCGGCGGCCTTCCTCCATGCCCTCGCCTGCGCCCGCACTGGGGGACCTCACTCCCTCTCCCTTCCCTGCAAGCTGCCCAGCAAAAACCCCCCTCTCCGTATTCTGATCTTTTCCTTTCCCACCAGAACTTTCCTCTCTGCATTAGAGCATGTTGAAATGAATTCTTTAAGAAATACAAAACAGGAGCCCTGTCTCTGGACGCGGGTCTCCTCCCACGAGAGCCCGCCTCCCCTTTCCCACCGGGGCCAGGCTCAGGGCCAGGCTTGCTCCCTCCCGGTCCCGGTCCCCACACTTAGTCTCAAGTGCTGATCCTAGAGCTACAGGGATGCTGCCCCAGAGGTCAGCAGGGACTTCATTTCTAGAAGCACTAGCCTTTGTCTCACTCCTGACCCAGCCCATCACCAGAAGCTGTAGACGAGATGAGCCTTCCTCAGACTCTCTGCCCTCGTGGGCTCCTTCCAGATCTCCTGGTTTCTTCTAGATCCTCCACTTTCATGCCCCCGCTGTGCCTGTTCTACCCCCAGGAAGCTACTGATCCCCAATCTCATCCTCCAATACCCCAACCAGCCTCTCAACCCAGAAACATGGAAGCCACCCCAGATGGCCACCCCTCCCAGCGACGGAGCCCCTGCACTCATGGGCACCTTCCCCGTCACGCTGGGGCAGGCCTGCTGTCTACTGGATCACAGGGTGAGGGGACAGACCTTAGCTGGTCTCTGCCTACAGGCTCCCCTCTTCACCCTCCAACACCAGGGAGATCCTAGAAACTGCCTCATCCTGGCCTGTCTCCAGACACTTGCACCCTTCTCCTCATCAACCACCTCCTGAAATACTATTCCTGCTCACTGGTCAGCAAGTGTTCAGGTGGCACCTCCTCTGAGAAGCCTTCCTAAATGCCAGCCTCAACTGGACACCTCTCCTTGGGGCCCTCCTCGTGCCCTCCTCATCCCGCTGTCTCGTGACCTTTATTTTACCAGCATCGCTGCACAGGTCTGACTGGCGATGCTGATGATTCCTAAAGGGCAGGGTCTGGGTCACCTTGTCTGTGGGTGCCAGCGTCACCCCCAGCCTGGGCGGACTCCCACCAGCACCGGCTGCATAAAGGAGCCAACAAGTGAATGGTCCAGCACGCGTACAAACAGAGAGAGGCTCCGCTGCTGCGGCACAATGCCAGGCGACGTGGGCAGATCCTAAATAAAGATGTTTCCCCTCTCGAGGTGACTCATGTCTTCTTTTTACCTGGGGCCTCTATAATCTGAGAATTTCTACCTATTAATTATTCTTTTGCTCAAGGGCACCTGCTGTTTGTCAGCTTCATGCTGAGAAAATCCAAACCAGTATGCCACAGAATTAAATTTTTAATTAAGATTAGAGTTTTCTCTTTCCTGAGGAGGAAAATGCTCCGAATCGAACACACTCAGTCTGTGCTTTGTGTCTGTGGCAGTACCTTTCCTCACACGCCAATGCTCTGCAGAGAAGGAGCTCAGCCTCCAGGAGGAGATAATCAATCAGGCCTGGGGAGGCGGGGAAGGCCCGCACTACATCTGAACGGGCATCTCACAGACCTCCTCATATTCGCACCCCACGGGTCTTATGCTAATTGGAAATGCGTAGAACCTAAGAGCTGGGGGCACGAAGGAATAAAACAAGGGGGAAACGCTCTCGAGGCTGTGAAGCTCCACTGGGATCCACAACTGCTACTGGGTGTCAGGGAGAGAATGGAGCCAGCCCGGCCGTGGTCTACAGGCTCCGTGGTGAGACTCGTGGGAGCCGGGGGAGGCGTTTGGAAGAGTGCCCACAGCCTCACCTATGTCATACGTCAGGTGGCCAGGGGCTGTCACTGTCACCGAGCCACAGGCCCTGCGCCCTCTGGTAAGGCCACGAACGGTCAGGTCCCCACGTCCCACGGGGGCAAAGAGTGCCCTCTGCCTTCACATTGATGTCATCCCGCACCTCACCACTTACCTGCTGCACGTGCAGTGTGCTGAAAAGAAGTCAGGCTGTCAGTGAAAATCCCCGCTGGGAACTCCATGAAAACCCACAACAGACAGGCTGTGACCAGTTGCTGACGCTCCCCCTACAGGCAGGCTGTCGAGGCTGGATCTACTCTCTGCCCGGCGACAAGCACCGAGCACCACCCAGGTACAGCCAGCGGCGTCTGGGCCCGAAAGCAACTGGTCACTGATTATCTGACCACAACACGACTTCAGAAAACATAAGGCATGGTACCACCACCCCTGAAAAGAAAGCAAACGCTGACATTTTTCCTCTGACAGATTCCAGAAGATTTATTGCAAGATATTACATAAAGAGTCCATTTGAGGCTCGCGATTATGTCATTTACTTGCTGTGTTTGTCGAAGAGAGTCAGGGATTCCGAAGGCGCTGACCTAAGGGGCCACCTGCCTTGGGGGGTGTCGTGTCGAACAATGGACACACACAGGCTGCCTCTGAACAAAGGGGCGCTTTCTGCAGAGGGACAGAGGGGGGACCCGCTGGGGCGGCCAGTGAGGAGCCGCCGGCCCTTCCCGGCGGGAGGGCGCCGTGACCAGAGCCGAGCAGAGCCGGTGTCGGCCGGGATCTGTCCATCCACGCGCAGCTCAGGGGCAGGACACACACAACTTCCTGTGCACGGATGCAGAACCACATTTCCTCATCCACGGGACGCGGCCAACCCTTCAGCACATTTGTGCAAACCTCAAGACGGTCACGTTTTGGGAACACGAATCCACGGTGGCTCTTGATGTAATCACCTCCTACACCTCTGAGCGTTCACTCCAGGGAATTACACGCTTTTGAAATGCCAGCAGAAAACCAGTTTTTAGGAGTGTGCAGCCTCTACCACAGGCTGGTATGAACACGTGGGCTCTAGCAGAACCCTCGACAAACTATCAAACTCGGGTCTAAACCAGAGGGTTCGATACTCAGCGATCACAGACTGTAACACGGTCAGAAGGGAGCCCCTAGCCTCGGGTGGCTCGTTCAATTTCACTTAATTAAATTTAAATGAGAATTTTAAAATCAGCTCCTCAGTCACACTGGCCACACTTCAAGAGCCCAGCGGCCAAGTGGCGCCAGCAGCTAGCGCCCTGGGCAGCAAGACAGGAGGGTCCCATCCGTGCATGAAGCTCAGCGGGCAGTGTTGATGCAGAAGCACTAAGCACAGGTTCAAATCCCGGCTCCACCACTTGCTAACACTGAGGCTCTTGGGAGTTGTCAGGACGCTGAGGGCAATTCCTCCTCTTGAAATAGGGGGGTAACAACAGGACGTGGTTCAAGGGCAGTGGGCTGGCGAACGGGAGGTGCTTGTGTGATGCACTGACAACACGCCCCGTGCAGAACAAGCACTTGACAGCACGGTCCGTGTCCTCATCACAACACCATTCCCATTTTGTTTGCTCCGACTGCAGAACGGAAAGGCACTGTGGCTGTTTTATGAACTTGAGGCTCTATCTGCAACTGGCAAATCTTCCAGAAAAGCTCCCCATAACATTATTGCCAACTCTGTAGCATTCATTCAACAGGCACTTCCTGAAGGTGTCCGCCCTATGGCATCAATCCTGTGCCAGGTACAGCGGTTACAAAACACGAGAGAGAAAGAGGTGGCTGTCTCAAGGCCAGTCTTGCAGAACCCTGGCTTCAGGAAGGGCCGTGGGATCAACAGACTCTGTGTCTCCCAAGAGGAAAGGGAGCTGCCAGCAAGGCTGCAGGGAAAGGTCAAGCTCTGGCGGGAAGGGCGAGGAGAAATGAGGAGGAGGTGGGCCCTGACGAGGGACGCCCAGCGAAGGCAGAGGGATGGGCATGTCAGCTGGGACCAGAGGCCTGCAGACCACCTGCAGACCTCAGTGTGTCTTCCCACGTCATCCTTTCTTCCTTATGTTTAAAAACATGTTTTTCCTGGTGACAAAAGTCATATACACTCTCTTCAAAGTATGGACGTTCCGTATGGCTCCATCTCCTCATCTCAGAAGCGAGAAAGCTGAAGGGTCCTGCCCCTGCCCCAGGTCATCCACAAAGCACCACTGAGGTTGGGGCTAGTGAGTGTCCAAGGGCCTCTCGGGTGGGGTCCCTGGCAGACAGGCTGGTGCTGCCAACAGCAACATGGATCTCGGGAGAAAGACCGTATACACACCAGTATACGTGAGGGGCCAGGGAGAACCAGGCAGGCCTGTGTCCAAGCCACATGTCACTGGTGGCACAGAACAACGAGGGCCTGTCTGCAGGCATGGTATGGTCAGGACCCACCACTGGAGTTCACACAAGTATACACACATGTGCATATAAACATATATACGTATACATGTGCGTGCACACACACACCACATACAAATATACATTTGCACACACCATACACAAGTATACACACATGCACGCATATGCAGATACACACATACCACATACACAATATGTGTACATACCTACACAGATATACATACACATGCCACACACGTGTACATACACATATACACATATAAACGTTTATACAGACATATGCACCAAATCCAAGCATACGACACATATACACATAAATGTATATAGGTATACACACATGCATGCATACACACATCACACACGAGTATACATGCAAGTGTATGTGACTGTATATATACACACACATACATTATATGTGCATACACACAGCACACACATAAATGCACATGCACATAAATGCACATATGTAGACACATGCATACATACCACACGTGTATGGAAATATATATATGTATACGCATATAAGTGTATATACCATACACACACGCCACAAATGTACATATACACCGACACATGCATACATATAAATACATGCACAAATATATATACACATATACACATAAATGTATATATATACACAATCACATACACACCTAAATGTATATGTATACACATATATGCACATAAATGTACATGTGTATACACGCAGGCGTGACACACAAGTATACATACGCATGCCCAAGTATACACACATATGCGCATATATATGTATATATCCACACATGAATATATACATACACAAATATATGCATATGTGCATATATTTATACACATACACACACGCATATATAAACACACGCCACACACAAATATATACACACATACACATAAATGTGTATATATACACCATACACGTATATACACCATACATATACATATATACAAGTGTATGCATGCACAGCACACAAATATGCACATGTATATGCATCTATACACAGATATGTGTGTACCACAAATACACATCCATTTATGTATATAAATGCATATACAGGTGCACATACATTCACGTACATATATATGCACACATGCCACACACAAATTCACATGTACACGTGTCAAATATACACATTTACGCATAAGTATACATACGTACATAATATATAGCACAACTATATACATGCATACAAATACATATGCACACATATGCATATATATGCCCCCAGCAAATGTCCAAATATGCATATATGCACACATATAAACAAATCGTGCATATAAACATGTACACATACACGTGCCTGTAAATACACACACACACACACACACATATTTCTCTCAAATGCCACTTACATCATGACAAAGAATAGGATTATTTAAAACTCATACTAGTCCCTTCCTTCTACCCTAAGGTGGGGAACATGTAGTGGAGGTGTGGTTGCAAGAGAAGTCCTTTTTATGTAGAGCAATTTAAAGCTTTAAATAATCTGGATGAAAGAATATTTGAAGTTTTTAATTAAAAATAAAATCTTTTATGTTATTACTTTGTAACACAGTAAATGACCAGTCACATTTTTTAAATGATGAATTCCAAAGTTTGACCACTCATCACAGAAACCTTCCATGACATCCTGGCAAAGGATAAAGTGGGCCACATCTGTGCACCTGTGCAGGACTCTGTCTCTCTCTCTCACATACACGTACACACACACACATATACATCTGCAGCCCCAACAGAGAGAATGGCGGATGGACCCTGCCTTGCATGCACAGGGCCGCTCTGGCAGGCTGGCTGCCGCCGGCTGTCCCAGGCCCACTCAGGGCTCCCAGTCCCAACCTGTCAGCGACACTTGGCCTTTCCCAGGGATACACCCAGGAGTATGCCCCACGTGTGGGCCCCAGGGACAGCCAGGCCCCCGGGGTACGCAGGCCTGGGCGTGCTCACCAGCCTCATGACACCTTATACAGAGTCCTGCTTCCTGCAGCCGAGGAACCACAACCATGGAGGCCAGAAAAACCACTCACCACTTTGAGCTCCGGGACAGATCGACTTAACGTCCATTCCTGGCTATTCACAAAGGCATCTGTAAAATAAGAGGTAAAGCGAGGTTAGATTCCACAACTCACTTCAGTGCAGAGTCAAAATGCCCCCATGTGCCAGCCCTTTCCCAAACTAGAAAAACATTGAGGATGGTGGATGCCCACCTCCTCACACTACTCCCACCCCGTCCCTATCCCAAGTCTGTGTCTGTCTCCTAACCCATGATGTACAGCTCGTCCAACAACCCCAAGGGGCCTCCAGAACTCAGCTTTTCCCCCTTTAAACGTCCCTGCCTGAGCCCCACAGGCCCACGCTGTCCAGGGGGCAGTTACGACCCTCATGATGCTGCTTCACTCGCAAGCGGGAAGATCAAGGAGGCCCCTGGCTTTCCAGCAACTGACCCTCTAGCCGCCAATCAACTTCCGGTCTTTCAGTTTTTCACTAAGATGGTCTCGTCTGAAACCCCACCAATGCTGCCATGGGGAGAATGACTGAATTTTAAAAATCCAAGTGTTCAAAATACAACAGCCATTTGTGGTTTAGAAGACTTTGTGGGGTGGGTTCCAATACTCACAAACATATGATACGTTAAAGATCCAGTCAAGACTCTAAGACATCAAAAAGACAGGGGGTTCCCAGCCACCGTGAGGCCTTCTGCAGAGCCCAGCCCCATTCTGGCCAGCAGACTCAGGGTGGCCTCCCCTGGCCGGCCCCCTCTGCCCCTCACCTCACGGGTATGGGTCAGGTGGGCTCACCCAATACAGATGACTCAATGACCTGCCTCCCCATGCCTCTCGCTCACCCCTTATCAGTGAGACCCCAAAACACCGCCCATACTGCGCACGTACGATGGAGCTGAGCTCCCAAAGAGGTGGCAGCTGTTCCCACCACAACCAGTCGAGGGCGAACACCATTATTCCAAATGGGGTTCCCTATTTATTTTCCACAAATTCAGAACTATCACCACTCTATGTATGTCCAAGAAGAAGTAAAGTGATTAACAAAATACCTAAAAGTCAAGGCATGCCATCGTTTTCAAATAAATACATGATATTTGAATATCACAGCTGCTGGAATGGAAGCAAAGGGCATAGTCCTGGCAGTTCTGTTGGGGGTTCCTACACAGAAGGATAAGAAACGTGTCTGAAGGGAAGCCAGGCGAACACGATCCACGGAGACAAAAAAGGAAGTAGGCAGCCCCCCAACAAATCAGACCCTGCCAGCCCTGCAAAGACACACCAGACATGGCACAGCCCATCACAGAGGACTCTGTGGATTGGGAGAAGACAGGTGGCCTTCAGCGGCTGGAGCAGGCATGTCCAGTCACCTCCAAACTGATAAAGGGACTGGTGTCCCACATCAGAGACGCGAGACTCTGGGGGACCCGGGTGGCTGGCCAGCAGGCAGAGAGGGTGGGCAGAGGTGCATCACCAGAACTCAGGAGGCAAGACATTCGCGAAAGCAAAGGCGAGAGCAGCTTCTGCTCCCCCGTGAAGCGAGCACACACAGGGCTGTAGAGATGCTGGAACACACAGGTGGCGCCTCTTTGCTTGCAAATACATCCCCACTCTGATGCCATGTTTGTGTTCGTGGCAAGAGATTAATAAAATAAATGCTTCACTGACGACAAAAAGAAAAACAAAAAACTCATCTTCCATTAAAAAGGAAAACTATTTTAAAAACTTTCATCACTGGTCAGAACCTAATGCTGCCTCAGACAAGGCGCAATGAAAAATAACCACAGATCTGGAAAGATGGACATCCCAGGATGCGTCTTGATCCTTCCGTTGGGAACTCTGAGGGCCGGAGGCCGCGGCCCCGACCCGGGCGAGCGGACCCACCTCAGGGCGAGCAGCCCCAGGCCAGGCCAGCTGCCCTATTTCCTACTAAGTTCCCAAGGGCAGCACCACTCGCAGAATGAAGGTGCTTTGGGGGCCAACGCCTGGGAGTATGTGCCTGTGTCTGTGCACAAGCGTGCACACATGGATGTGTGTTCGCAAGTCAGCTGATATCAAGTCACAGAAGATGTATCTCATTTTCAGAAGAGAGCATTCTGTAGCCCACTCAACTCCCTTGCTTGGATAAAATAGTATTAAGAAAGCACATTCTCAGGGATCCCTGGGTGGCTCAGCGGTTTGGCGCCTGCCTTTGGCCCAGGGCGTGATCCTGGAGACCTGGGATCGAGTCCCACGTCGGGCTCCCTGCATGGAGCCTGCTTCTCCCTCCTCCTGTGTCTCTGCCTCTCTCTCTTTATGTCTATCATAAATAAATAAATAAAGCTTTTAAAAAAAGAAAAAGAAAGTGCACTGGAGGTGAAGCATCTACCTTCAGCTCAGGTCATGATCTCTGGGTCCTGGGATCGAGCCCTGAGATGGGGTCCGCTTGAAATTCTACCTCTCCCCCCCTCTTGCTCTCAAATAAGAGAAAGAAAGGAAAGAAAGGAAAGGAAGGAAAGGAAAGAAAGGAAGAAAGAAAGAAAAGAAAGAAAGAGAAAGGAAAAGGAAAAGGAAAAGAAAAAGAAATAAAAGAAAAAGAAAAAGAAAAAAAAGAAGAAAAGGAAGGGAGGGAGAGACAGAGAGAGAGAGAGGAAGAGAGAGAGACGAGGGAGGGAGGGAATAAATGCATTCTCATGCACTGTCTTCAATGCTACGAAACTTGATTTTAAAATAAAACACGGCAGGGATCCCTGGGTGGCGCAGCGGTTTGGCGCCTGCCTTTGGCCCAGGGCGCGATCCTGGAGACCCGGGATCGAATCCCACGTCGGGCTCCCTGCATGGAGCCTGCTTCTCCCTCTGCCTGTGTCTCTGCCTCTCTCTCTCTCTCTCTCTCTCTCTCTCTCTCTCTGTGACTATCATGAATAAATAAATAAAATCTTAAAAAAAAAAAAAAAAACACGGCGGTCACCACTGACTGCTCTTAGGCTGTCAGCAACACTGGGGCCCCTGGGCCGCTGTCCCTGTGGGGGTGCAGCCCCAGCCGCCTGGTGCAGAGGGTAATCCACACGCAGTCGAGGAAAGGGAGACATGCAATCACTTCTTACCATTAACAAGGCAACAATTCGAATGACCTTACTTAAATTTAAATCAGGATATTAAGAAAATCTCCAAGAACCCCAAGATGAGTTCCAAGATGACTGTGAAGTAGTAAGAACTTTTTCAGGAGTAAAAAACCCAAACTATCAGGTTGTATGGGGCAGAAGTCGGGAGGCAGGCGGAGGACACAGCCCTCCCGGGGATGGTTAACGCGGATTCCCGGGGCTGGGGCCCTGAGGACGCAGGGGGTGGTCACATGCAGAGGCAGGAAGCCACAGTTACTCAATATCAGGGGGAAATAGTATTATTAATAGAAGTTAAAATTCTTAGCCCTCACTGTGCGATTGAATCAGTAACACAATATGTAAAGTTGAGGGAAAACACAGCAAATCCCCGCTGCCAGAGGGGTCTGGGTCCAGAGGCCAGACGCACCTGAGTTACTGCTTCAGCGCTCGAGGTAGCTCTAAATGACGCGACATGGGCGCCAGCACAGTTCCTTCCAAACTTAACCCTGCGCAAGAAAATACAAAGTCCAAGAACCCTCAGAATGTCCAAGTGCTCTGCAAACACAGGTGCAAGCACAGTCACTACCAGGCCCAGGGCGGCGCTCCCACAACCGAACTTCCAAAGGTCAGGAGCATTAGCGCTCACAAGAAGGGTGCGGATTCAAAATACCTGCGTGGTCAATTCAGGGCTGTCTTTAGCAGGCTTTTTTATTTTTTGGCTTGCCTGTATTTCTTACAATCAACTTTCGTCAGTTTTAATAGTCTGGTTAAATATGCTATGAAATAAAAGTAGGTGGGCCCGTGCCCGGATTGCATTCCATGTAGGGGGAGGAGATGGAGACGCGAGCGTATTTATGCCACAGTGTTTTATCCCGTTTGGGTGTCCCGCACTCCTGAGCGGTCAGCCCGTCTACACAGTGCACGTCTGTGGAGAGCGGCTTCAGGGCTGCAGCATGAAGACCGCTGGTCCTGCTGCTGCCCGGGTTCCTGCCAAGTGCAATCACCTCCACTTACTTCCAGCAGATGCCTCACCAAGAGGATCCACTCGGTGCCGTAACAGGGGCGGAGGCTCCCAGTGCCAGTGTGCTGTGGTCAGCTCTACTCAGCACCCCCTACACTCCTGCTCGACCTTCTGAGGGGTGAGCAGGACTCGACTTCCTAGCTCTGACCCTGCACTGCCGTTGGTGGGGAAGAATGTGGGGATTATACAAACACCGAGGAGAAAGCCCCCTCCTCCAAGGAAAGCGTGCAGAGGCCAAAGGTGCCCCTGCACCTGTGTCAATCTGGCTTCCTCCTCCTGGGGCGCAGGGTCTGCCCTTGAGTCTGCAGATCCGCAGGCTAAGGTCCAAGTCCAGCTCTGCTTGAAAATGTAAGCAAGAGCTTCCGTCCACACGTCAGAGAAACGAGCCTCCGATTCTGAGCTGCCCTGCACTCCCGGCCCCAATACTGGCCTGACTACACCCCCGTATTACAGCACGACGGCACGCAGCCCGCTCGGCTCGGAAACAGACCGGACCCCCCAGAGGACACACACAGACCAGGGCCCTCGGCGGGTCTCGGGAACGCATCTTCAGCGCTTGCCCCCAGACATCCCAAAGTCCGTCCTTATTCTTTTAAGAGACACAGCCACAGAAAACTCAAGGCTTATTTCAGAGAGAAGCTCCTCTCCCCACAGTACAAGCTGCTTTTCTAAGAAAGCATGAAAAAAAGCGAAGGGGCAGGAAGGCTGTTTTTCCAGAACCTTCCAGGCCACCTCCAGTCACACATTAGAGACAAGACTCTGGACCCCAAGGGATACAAATACCCACTGATGCCGACAGGTAGGAGAATGGACCTATAAGCATCTGGGCCAGGGACCCACAGGAAGAAACAAGACAAAAACCAAAACCCAAACCAAAGCTATCCAGTTGTTTACTTTTATTTTTATTCCAAGTAGAACAGATCGTTTCCCTTGCCTGGCTGCTCTTGAAACTCGAGCGGACTACTCATCGCTTCGTTCTCTGCTTGCTCCTAACACTAATTGAGGAACTCGGCTCTGGGTTTGCCCTCAAAATACTCACATGCGAACCACAAATGTAACCAGGAAATTTAAGGCCCTCATTATAGGATACACAAAATATACGCTCCAACTTGAAAGTCAGAGATGTCCCTTTTTGGCAACCCCCCCTGTACGCTGAAGAGCAGGAGCAGGAGCACAACGGGGCACAGGTGGGCGGGTGGGGGCGCCTGCCTGGTCCCGACTGCTTCGTCAGCTCCGTGCTGCCCGTCAGGGCTCATGACTGATCATCTAACTCCTAATGGTAGGAACACACGCGAAGAAAGGGCCCGAGAGCACATGGGGCACAGGAACTCCGTATTAGACTTTAGAAAACCCGGTTTTATCTTTGTACTGTCGTATTGTGTCGCAGCACCGACTCTTCCACGCTCTTGACTTGAACTTGATGTATTAAAGGCGAAAATTCGGGCAGCCCAGAGGGCTCAGCAGTTTATCGCCCCCTTTGGCCCAGGGCGTGATCCTGGGGACCCAGGATCCAGTCCCACGTCGGGCTCCCTGCATGGAGCCTGCTTCTCCCTCTGCCTGTGTCTCTGCCTCTCTCTCTCTCTCTCTCCCTGTGTCTCTCATGAGTAAATAAATAAAATCTTAAAAAAAAAAAAAAAAAGCGAAAATTCAAGTCTTGAAACTGAAAGAATTTTGCAAACCTGCTAAAAATTACACCTTGTCCTTCAGCATTTTTCCTCCGACATCCCCGAGTTCATTTAAATGCAGGGCACGCATGAAGATGGCCACAGCCCACATTAGCCCTCTGGTTCTAGCAGGAACCAGGAACGCTGGGGTAAGAGCCAGCAGTGCAAGCACCTCTTCCTCATGTCCCGTTTCTGCTGAGCCTGGACCAACCAGTTAGGTTTTGACCTCAGAGAAAAGCATCAAGCTGTGGGGCGACCCACTTCGAGCTGAAAATGAGCATGCTTTGTAAGAATAAACACGCAAATCTACTGGCATAGCAGTAAATCTCAATGAAAATAATTAAGCGGGATCCTGGGGTGGCTCAATGGTTTGGTGCCTGCCTTTGGCCCAGGGTGCAATCCTGGGGTCCTGGGATCGAGTCCCGTGTCGGGCTCCCGGCATGGAGCCTGCTTCTCCCTCTGCCTGTGTCTCTGCCCCCCTCTCTCCCTATCATAAATAAATAAATTAATTAATTAAAAAAAATAATTAAGCATGATATTATTAGCATATCAGGTGGGGGGAGGCTACAGCTAAAAACGGGAGGCATTTTATTTTCTCCTGGCCCTCCAGCCCCCACCCCTCCCACCGACACGGATTTCCTCTTGCCCCTAACACCAGTGGGAGAGAATTCTCAGAAGCACAGGCGTTAGGAGGAAAAGCACACATCTTCTTTACAAAAGACAATTAAATTTCGTTGCCATCCAGGCAAACAATGCAATTTCCCCATCACAACTAATTTGGAGACAAATGATTCCAGTAATAAAAAAAAAAAAAAAAAAAGAAGAAGAAGAAAATTGCCCAGAGTACATGTGACTTTACCACTGTCTACTTAACGAGTAATAACAACCCTGTGCATACACAGGAAATGAAGCCCATAGAGAAAACAAAAGATGGTGTTGTGCTCGTGTTCTGTGATCGAGCATGCTCTGGGCCCAGGCTCAGGAGCCACCAGGGCAGCCTGTGGGCAGGTCCTCGCTGCTCCCGCTGCAGTGCCAAGGTCAGCAGTGGCAGATTTTAAATCCCTCTCTCTTTACTGTTGCTCAGACCTCCTCCTCACCCCACTCTGCCTCAGGCTCATCAGCCCAGGCTCATCCTAACAAGAACCTCAGGATCTTGACAAGAAGTACCAGTTGGTGAGGATGTGGAGCAAAAGGAACCCTCGTGCACCGCCGGAGGGAATGCAGACTGGTGCAGCCCCTGGGGGGAACCCTATGAAGGTTCCTCGAAAGATTAAAAATAAAAATGCCATATGATCCAGTGATTCCACTACTGGGTGTTTTCCCCCGAAGAAAAACGAAAACACTAATTCAAAAGGGTCCATGTACCCCCCTATGGTTACTGCAGCATTATTTACAAGAGCCAAGACAGGGACGTGGCCCAACTGGCCGTAGGCAGGTGAATGGATAAAGAAATGGAGACTAATCATCATAAAAAAGAATGAGATATTGCCATTTGCAACATAGGGTGGATCTGAAAATATTATGCTAAAAGAAAGATCAGTGAGACACAAATACCATATAATTGCACTTACATGCGGAATCTAAAAAAAAAAAAAACAGAAACAAGAATCATAAATACAGAGAACAAATTGGTTGTTGCTGGAGGGGACGGCAGTGGGGATGGGTGAAAGCACTGAAGGGGACAAAGCAGTACAACCTTCTAGCTATAAAGTACACAAGCCACGGGAATAAAGCCAATAATGCTGTAATAACGTTGTATGGGGACAGATGGGACCACGCGGGTCCTGGAGCACTGAGCAAGGTGCAGACTTGACCAAGCACTACGTTGTACACCTGAAGGTAAGGTAACATTGTGTGCCACCAATACACTTTCAGATTTTATTTATTTATTCGACAGAAAGAGCAAGCACACAAGCAGAGGGAGCAGCAGGCAGAGGGAGAGGGAGAAGCAGGCTCCCCACTGAGCAGGGAGCAGGGAGCCGCTGGATCCAGGGTTATCTCAGCGCCACAGCAGAGTGTTTGGTAGCATGCTATTCCTGATCGTTTTGTTAAATGAATAAAACAGAAATACAAAGACTTTTTCTTTTACAATTTTATCTGACAGAGACAACACAAGAAGAGGGAGGGGCAGAGAGAGAAGCAGATTCCCTGCTGCGCAGGGAGCCCGACATGGGACTCGATCCCAGGACGCTGGGATCATGACCTGAGCCGGGCAGATACTTAACTGACTGAGCCACCCCCCAATATACTTCAATTTAGAAAGAACTTCAGAATCTGCATTTCCAACAAGCTCCCCACAGGAGTTCTTGACCTAGTTATTCAGCTTTATAAAATTTGCTAAGTGGATGCTGCAAATGTAAAATTCTAACTGCAGGGGACGGGAGCCCTGTTTCTCCCACCTGGCCCACCACCCTGATGTTCAGGGCTCACGGCAGAGGGAACTCAGTGCCAGAGCCTCGGAGCCTGAAGTCCTGGCTGGGGTGGCCTTGAGCTTGGGTGACGACTTCCTGAGTCTGACCCTTGTTCCCTCCTCAGTAAAATGCAAGCAATTCCCTCCTACGGATTCCACGAGGACCTGAAGCCATGATGGAGCCTGTGCCCAGTGAAGGGCCTGACCACCCACAGTGGAAACCCTCCTGCTGCCTTGGAGGGGGTGATAACGAACAAGGCTTCGGTGCCCTGTTCCTGGGGTCCCACAGCCACTAGGGTGGACACACACTCCTGTCCAGCCACAGGGGGGACTGATATGACATGTGGCTAAGAAAGCACCGGTCCAGCAAGCACACCACAGCTACCATGGTGCAAAAAGCATCCTAAGTCTCAACTGAAGAAAACCGGCTAAAAGATACCATCAGTTGGTTTCAATCCCAGTCCAATTTACATTATGTTGAATCAGGTGTTAACTGCTGTTTTACAGATCAAAGGTGGTTGAAAACTGGCAGCTTCATATGGTTCTACCTATGGCAGGCACATAAGACCGCACAGGCAAAAATCATACCCACACGGTGTGATTACTAATACAGATCAGAAGTGCTGCAGAATTCTGAAATCCTGAAAATCCCTCCAATCACAGGAACAGAGCAAGAGGACAAATAGGCTAACCCAAGAGCTCTTCCAAGGGACCTGAACCGCAATAAAGCTCCACCTGCCGGAACCCCACCTCCCCAGCCCGTGAGACTCTAGCTACCCAAGGACCGGGGAGGCCAACCCGGCCTCCACTTAGGCTCCGGTTCCTCTTCTTGCCCTGAGCCCTCCTCGGAGCTGAGAGCTTGCAGCTAGAGGCTCACCAGCAATCATCTCACGCTCTCATCTCTCACTGCATTAAACTCGCCATCCTCTGGCTGGTGGGCTCAATCCCCAGCAGAGCTACGGACTCTGATTTCTGCTTCCAAATTATCAACCGGAAGCACAGCATGCGGCCACAATTAGAACTTTATGGTCTCTCCTCCCCTCCCCTCCTGATCCTGATCCCATTTGGCTCCAGTGATCACAAATACAGGTTCCAAGCAAAACTCGTGAAATTATACACAGGGTTTAAAAAAAAAAAAAAAAAAAAAAGGAACCTGACATTGCAGGTGAGATTTTTAAAACAATGCATTATCTCAGGGATTGAGATGCCCATTTAAAAACCTTAAATTTGGCTCAGCGGTTTAGTGCCGCCTTCAGCCCAGGACCTGATCCTGGAGACCCGGAATCGAGTCCCATGTCGGGCTCCCCACATGGAGCCTGCTTCTTTCTCCCTCTGTGTCTCTGCCTCTTTCTCTCTCTTTCTCTGTGTCTCTCATGAATAAATAAATAAAATCTTTAAAAAAAATTTAAAAAATCTTAAATTTCACAAGGACTTTAAAAAAAATATTCTTTTTAGCAACAGAAAAATGAAGGAGCCTTTACTTTTACTTTAAAGCATGTGTAATCCCAAAACATAAATCGAAACAACAGGAAAAAAGCAAACACATCTACACGGAGGAAGAGCACTGCTGGAGACCCTGGCTCCCACGGCGGCATCATTTCTGTGCTGAGAAAGGAAGTTCATGTCCTTAATAAAATAAAGAAACCCATTTCAATGCAGCAGGAAAGAGCCATGCCACAAACTGGTTAATTCGCTGATGACTCGCAAAAAGGAGGACTTAACAGAAGCTCACTGGCACCATTTGCCAGAGTAGGATTTAATTTCTTATTTGGAAATCTTTGAATCTCTATAATAAATGGAATAAAGCATAGACCGTTGGGATACTAGATTCATGTTCGGGTTCCTTGAAAGTTCAGGTTGCTTTTCAGTGGCCTCAAAGATCCACAGACAAAAAAGCTCCCCCCCCCCCACCCCACCCCACCCCCCATTCATAAGCTGCGCCCAGTGCAGGGTGACAAGCAGGGCCACCAAGATGCACCAATCTCACCACCAGGCTCACACCAGCAATGCCACCCCAGGCATCTCCCCCCACGAGCCCTGGTGTGACCCAAAACCCTTTGGGGGAATTACTGGCCGTTAGTGGGACCCTTTCTTTTCTCCTCTAAGGAGCCCCCAAGGCAAAACTGCTGCCACCCAGATGAACTCTGGGGAACTTGCAAGGTTTTAAGCCTCCAGAGGATGAGGACTCCCTTCCCTGCACCGTCCTCAACAGGGTCCCTGAGTGCTTCATGGCACACCCTGTTCCCAAGCCCAGAGAACACCTCTGCCATGGCTGGCGGGGAAGGAACAGCTCGGAAGACTGGTGTCTGAGGGTGAGAGAAGGAGAGGGTGTGAGGACCTGGGTGTGAGAAAGGAGAGGAAGAAGTCAGATGCCCACCCAGAGCCTCAAGGAGGACAGGAGAGCCAGCCGGGAAGGGCTCTTCTGTGCAGCTCCAGGCCTCTGAACACCTGTGTCTCCTGCTTCCGACAGTTTATCCAAACAAGAACTTGACAATCCCACAGCCCATACCCGGACTCCATCAGATCCCCAAATTCACTGTTACAGAAACCAGGGTGCTGCTGCCTGTCGTGCCAGCAGATGTCTTTCTGGGGCAGCTTTGGGTCCCCAAGCAGGATAACCCTACATCCCAGCCCGTGTCAACCTAAGACACAGAACACAAGGTCTGTCCCTAAATGGTGTCTCAATGCTGGGGTCCCAAGAACTGCCCACACACGGGCCCCAGAAACACCTGCTGCGGCTCCCTTGGCACTTGTGGCAAAACATCACACCCTGCTGTCTGCTTACTTCAGCAGGGTCTCCCTCCTAGTTTTAACTCCCAAACCCCGACAGCGAGGGGCGAGTTTAGACACCATCAGTGGGAGCCAGTCAGCTGCAGGACACTGCAGTCCGACGAGGCCTTGTCTGCTACCTCGCCTGCGCAGGAAGGACGGCACACCTTCCAGGCCGTGAAAACGCCATCGATCAACAACGGTTTCCAAAGTTGGGTTTTGAATTACGCTAACCCTTAGGGTAGCAGAATGCAACCTGGGCGTGGCTGTTCACTTTCCGGAGCCTAGTTCACAGCAATGCAGAGTAAATTCTGGCCACAAAATGCTCCAGAGGTTTTAGAAACAGAGAGAGACTCAACCAAGTGTTTGGGGAATCCCACATAACCAGTGGGAATTCAAAGGGGTCACAAAAACTTCAGGGAAAAAAAAATACATCCAACTTCCAATATCTATCAGGGTGGCAAGCAGAAATGTTACAAAAAGCCAGGCCAATCTCCCCAGCTAAACCAACTGCTGCCACCCCAAACCTTACCTTCTACTTCAGGCTTTCTACACCAAGACAAGCCCAAACCAAAGACACTGCCCGTGTCTGCAGGTCTCCCGGGTCCTGGGCCCCAAACCAGTCAGACGCAGCCTGTCCCACTCCCAGGCAGTAAAGACTATTGAGCAAGGAGAGCCGCACTCTAAGGGTGGGGATCTCAGGACACCTCGCCTCACCAGGCTCCTCTCCTTCCTTCCTTCCCACACAAGCCAGGGGTCACAGCCCGTCAGATGCCCGCAGTGGTCCAGGCCACCAACACCCACCGCATGGCCCCCACCTGCCACAGGGGAGATCTCCCTCCAGCCCCTCCCTGCCACCAGGGGAGCTTTGCTACCCCAGGATCTTAGCACAGACCATACTTCAGGAGGACCGGTGGCCGGGCTTCGGTGACCAGCTCCTGTGATGTTAACAAGAACTTTAAATGTAGGGCTGGTGAGATGAACAGTTAAGAAAGAGTAATGGCATCCACTGCACAGGGCTTCTGTAGGAAGTGTCCCGACACAGTGATCCTAGCAACACCCGGGCCACGGCCCCACGGCCACCACGCCAGGCGTCCTGGCCAAGGACACTGGGTCTCCTGCCGGTGGCTCCTGGCACTTCTAAGAAGCAGCAGAACCTTGTCTCTCAGACCAGTCAGCTTCTACAAGACTTAAAACTGTGAAAAGACTTTTTTTAAGGATACTTGAAAACATTTTAACACCTCAAATCAAACTGCAGGATCCTTGAAAAGGCAGATGTTGAAACAAGGGCATGTGATAAAAAGGCAGCAATCAGAAATTACGAGGGAAAACAGCATCGGCAGGTTAAATTCACAGCCGCTTTTCTGAGATGGTTTACAACTGCTTCTCTTACGGAGCTTTGCGTGGACCCAAGGATTAAGGGGGAATTTCTACCGCGCAGCTTAGATGCCAGAGGCAGGCAACACCCACTGTACTTGTGGAGGTGAAGACGAAGCTGAAATAGGCAGTTTCCCCTGGTTAAATCAAATCTGAAGAAAATCGAGGAGAACAAGCCCCAAGGTGTGCAATTCGTATACAGGATGTGTCAGTCCTGAGCTGGAGCGGACCCGGCCAGGCAGTCTGAATTCTATGAAGAAATGTATGTACATGGCCAGTGTGCATTTTTAAATTCATGGTGCAACTGATGTTTCTGATGAGGGATGGCTTGATCTTAGAGGACAATGAATCCGGAAGAGGACAGAGGTCGAGCGATCAGAATTCACCTGTTCCCGGGAGCCCTGGCGGGGTCCCTGGGCCCCACGGAGAGAGAAGGCACAGAGTCCACTCTGTCACCACCGCCAAGAAACATCACTCCCTCTGGGGCTGCGAGGAGTCCGTCGGGTCAGCCGCTTCTCCAGGAGCTTCGGGGGACAGGTTCGCTGGAAGGTGGGGACGCTTGCTTCAGACCTACGCTCTGCACCCAACAGCCTGGCGATTTGGGGCAAGTCATCTCGGTTCTTTGGGCCTCAATCTCGTCGTCAGGGGCCTTCTGGATCTCACATCCTGGGCTCTTCTCTTGCAGGAACAGCCTTCTACCCACACAGCCACGAGCGCCTCTCACCGAAGTGGACCCACACTGACCCCCAGGGAGGCTTCAGAGGACCCGGATCTTTCCCACGGCCTCGTCAGGGCCTTCCACTAACATAACCCTCAACCTAATGTCGATAAAAGCAAGTCAAAACAAACTGGAGCAAAAGGGGTAGTTCTTTTGGGCGGGGCGGGGGGGGGGGACAGGGCTCATCTTGGGATTAGCCTGAATGATTCCTCCCCACACAGAATAAATCTGCAGCCCAGGGACAGGAAATGGGCAGTGATTTCACGGTGCCACAACCAATTCTGTGGCTGCCTTACATGATTAAGATACTGCCCATTAGCTCGTGATGCCCGGCAAATCTAATCATGGTCCTGGCAGTGGTCTGCTGTGCCGGCCAACATCACGGATCCGTCTCCCTCTCCGTGGGCTCGCTTGAGGCCTCACATCTAGGACTATGCTGGCAGCCACAGAGGACAGACGCCAGGTCACCTCCATTGTCATACTTAAATGCCCACTGAGCACTCCAGGACCCCATGTGACCGGGGTCCCCCTCTGTCACTGACATCTGGGGTCAGTGCAGGTGGCGGGCAAGAACTGGAAAAGCAAACAAGGGTGCCAACCTCACCGTCCTCCAGGTCAGGGGAGCGCCCATTGTGGGACTGCCAGGCCTGGCCCCCCAGGCCTGCTCCTTCTCAACCCTCCTCTGTTCTCAGCACAGAAGAATCACACAGAAAGGGACGTGACCATGAAGTCCACGCAGATGGGCTGGTGACGGTCATGGGCATCATCAGCACCTCAGCCTGATGATGCCACTGTGGCACCTCCGAGTGTCCACCTCAGCCTGCTCGTGAAGCCCCCTGGGAAGGACAGTCGCCACCCTGCTCATCTGCTTTGTTCCTCGGGCCTGGTGCTCTCAAGGTCCTGTGCGCGTAGATGGTCTCCTGGTACCACCTCTCCCCTCTATCCCCCAGCACAGTGTCCACGCTGCACCTGACCCTGGGCGCCCTGCTCCGCTCAGCAGTCGCTGCTGTCATGGCCTGGGGGCGCAGGGGCACGCCTCACCCCACAAGCTACTATGCCCGGCACAAAGCCTGGCCATGCATGAGAAAGTCCCACAACAAATTAAATAGAATACAGAATACACTGAGCATAAAGACTGCATTACAGGACACGTCAGCTGAGCCCACGGATGTACACCAGGTATTTAGTTAGATGGACAGCATACCAACAGCTGCAAAGGTTGTCTGGAGTTCTATCCAACCGATCATACAGCAGAGGCTTCTCCGAGGGGCGGACGCAGGGGGATTTTATCTCTTTCAGTGATTTGGGTCCTGTTTTAATTCTCTGCTGAGGGCACATATTATTTCTGTAATACGAAAAGGCAGTAATACTTTCTCCGGAGTAGCGCCTTTGTTCTGCGTCTAAGAACTATAGTGTCAGACGCCTCATCCTCCTGGTGATCAAAGAGGCAAACCATGGAGGCTTTAAAGGTCAGCCTCACCGTCCGGGCATCACAGAGCATGATTAAGAAGGAAACACGGGAGAAGGTCCCCACCAGTTCTGTGATGCTCACTCCTCAGACTATGAAGGTCAGAGATCCCAACCTGGTCATGAATTTGCAAAGTCCATTTAATAGTAAAATAAGAGACATGAGCTCTTGTGATGTATCTGTTCCCCAGCTCTGGGTCGCTGCTTGGCCACCCTCTCCCTCCCCCGCAATCAGCATTCTCTGCCCACCTGGTACAGCTCGCGGTCGCTTCAGCAAACATGCTGCACCAGGAGGCTCTGCTGGGCATCCCTGTGAACACCGTGCAGGTAAAGCCAGCCAGATTTGGGAAGAAGGAACCGGAGGAGTCCCCACGCTTCCTGGTGCCGACCCACGTCTAGTAACGTGGCCTAAGTCTGAGGAGTGTCCGCTGTCTGACCACACCAGGAACCAAGCAGGTGTACAGAAGCAGGCTTCCTAATCCTTGTCTTCATTATTCTTTATGCTACTAAACCTTAAAGCTAAATGGACAGTTACCTATACTCCCTTCCAATATCAAATAGCGATCTCTTTCACCTTTTATGAAATGTTCGATATATTTTACAAAATTAGGAGACATTCAAACTGCTGTATTTTCCAAATGGGAAAGCCATCAATTACCGCCTGCTAGGGAGCAACACATAGGACCTGCTCCTACTGCAGACAAACCAAAAATATTTCTAGTAGACAGAAGATGTTCAATGCAAGAATTAAAAAAAAAAAAAAAAAAAAAAAAAGCTAATTCAGGGGCACCCGGGTCGCTCAGTCGTTGAAGTGTCTGCCTCTGGACCAGTCATGATCCTGGGGTCCTGGGATCAAGTCCCGCATTGGGCTCCCTGCTCAGCGAGGAGCCTGCTTCTCCCTCCGCCTCTGCCCCGCCCCCAGCTCATGTGCTCTCTCTCTTGCTCACTTGATCTCCTTCTCAAATAAATAAAGTCTTTAAAAAAAAAAAAGGCTAAGATCAATTCTCAACTTGGTAGGATGGCCAAGTACTACTTCTAAGGAGGTTATAAGGAGTTTTCAGGATTATTTTTGCACGACCACATGGGTGGGGCTCTATCCTTCCCTCTGCCCTCAGTGCCTGGCTGTGGAGTGCTGGTGGCTGAGACTCCTCCAGTGACTGCCCTGGGAGTGAAGAGTGGGGCAGCCCAAGGATGTGACCCCTGAAAGGCACACAGATCAGTCATGGGTATGAAGGCCCGGCCCCCTCACCTAACTTGGGACACTGAGAATTGTCCCAGTCCAGTCAGACTTTGCCGACCTCCTCAGGGTATCTAAACCCCTCTGGTGGCTGCACTGCAGCCCAAAGCCACCCTCCTCCCAAGAGCAGGCCTCAGGAAATGCCCTGCATGCTGCTCTCCCTGCAGAGCTGGCTTCTGGAGGAGCTGACCTCCCACAACGGCTGTACCCAATGGGAAATGCTGCAGAACATACACAGAGCTCCCACCACGAAGATTCTCAGCCCACAGAGCCAGACCCAGGGAGGCGCTGAGTCTGACACAGGGAACACAGGTAACAGCACTTCCCCCGTTCACGGCACCCGGCCAGTTTCCTGACGTAGCCGCCCACAGCACGTACTACTGCTCACTCACTGACTCACTCATTCACCCAGGCTTCCTGCAGCCAGGCCCCATGCCATGAATTACGGAGACACTCATGACCAACTCCAACCTGATGCTACCCTCGGGAAGCATCAGTCTAGAGTAGATGACCAACAAGCTCACAAAGAGAAGTGTGAAGACAGACCATGAGCATGCTAGGCAGGAGCACAAGAGCTCTTGTCTGGGGGGAGGCTGGCTCGGGGAGGGCCAGCAGAAAGGCTTCTCCGAAGCGCTGGGCATCTACACGCTGGCACACAGAGGAAGAGGGGCAGGCCCCACTCAGGAGGGGGACGGAAGGGAACGGGATGAAGCATGCCTTGACATCACGTTGTTGGAGAGGTCAGATATTATCGTGTTGGCAGTGGAAGTCAGCTGGTGGCTTTAGGCTGAAAAGGTGACATAAGTCACACGTTTTGCCTGATGTGCAAGACCGGGCTGCAGAGGACAGGTTGGAAGGCCCCTCCCACTCCTGCAGACCCAGTGGTGGAGGTATGGAAGGAGGAAAGCAGACAGGAGAGGAGTAGAGAAAAGCAGCCCTCTCAGCACCACTGGGGCGGGTTGGGGTGGGCACTGAGGGACCAGACGCAACAGGAGGCCAGGTGTCTAGCTGACGGAGCAGAGGGAAGGTGGACAGCAAGCTCAGATCTGGGGAGAGGCTAGAGGCGCAGGGGTGGGGGTGAGGGGAACCTACCCAGAGGCGTCTACACCTACCCATGATGGTCACTGGCCATGCAGGGGCTGTTCCCATGGAGCCTGCCAAGGAGGCCCCCCTCAGTGTTTGGCTTAGGATACAAAGCCCCTGGGGTAGATGCGCATATCTGGTGTCTGAAGTCATTCTGTTTCACTGATTTACAACCTCCGAACAAAGCTTTATGGTTTTGGTAATTTGGTCTACCTTGCAACTAGCTATCATGATGGTGTTCAAGTCTTTGAAGTTTCCTAACATGCTGCAGTTTAGGTGTACTAGGAAATTTACTTTTGCATCCCCCCCCTTCCTCCAGCTCCCTGGAGCTCATCAGCCCCTGGCCCCAAGTGTGGTAAGTGCTTCATCCCCGCGGGTGGGGGGGCGGGTGAGGGGGCACCTGGAAGCCACACAGACAGGGGAAGGAAGGGGCAGTGCAGCACCTGCCAACAACTAACCATGCTTATCTGACCAGCTTAGACCAAGCGTTGCTCTGTGGTGGGGGGAGGGAGGTGGAAGGTGAATCAGAGCCAGCCACAGACTCCTGGATGCCTCAACTTGAGGCTGGAAGCATATCAGTTTACTTTTGTTTGCTACAATGGAAATGGGTGGAAATTCCTGCCTAGGAGAGTCAAAGGCCCACCTGTCCCCTCCCTGGATGAGCAGCAGCAGAGCCATCTGCCGAGGCGCCAGCCTTTCCCAGGGCAGCAGTGGACCCTACAGCCTGGACCCTCAGGAAGAGGAACGCTCGCCTGGGCTCTGCCTGGCCTGGGGAATGGGATCTGGGGGGAAGGAGAGGATCTCCTAGTAGACAACCCCCAACGCAGGGCTCCAGCCCTCGGATCTGAGCCCTCTGAGATCCCCAGCTCACAGCCTCAGCAGAGGAAAACCAGCATCAAGTGATTTCCAAGAAGGCTTCTGGCATATTTAAAATAGCAGCCACGACTCCATGCTGAACCCTCAGGCTCAGACTCAGTGTTTACATGGCTGAATTTAGAACTCTCAAAATAAAATCATTGGTCTGGACTTCTCAAAACCAATATTACTACTGGACCGAAGGCACGGGCTCCAGCAGGGGCTAAGAATACAACATACTTTGCTTCTTGCTTATCGATTTTATTTTACACTAAACCTGTGCCTCAATGTCTCAAATGTGCAATATCAAATCTAATCGGGGCTCTGCCTCTGGAACCAAACATGAGCCTGCAGGCCAAGAGGGAAGGAGGTGTGGGTGTATGGGACAGGCCCCACTCCTGCACCTGCCTGCAGCCTCAGGAGCCCACCTGGTCCAGGCCTTTCAACAGGTACTGCTTCTACCTTCAGAAAGACAGGGATTATGGTTGGGAAGCGGGAGGGCCAAGGTCCTTCTAGCTCTGACCTTCCAGGTTGTTTTGGAAATGCATACTCGGGTGCCTGGGTGGCTCAGTCAGTTAAGCACCTGCCTTCAACTCAGGTCATGATCCTGGAGTTCCAGGATCGAGTCCCATATCAGGTTCCCTGCTCAGCAGGAGTCTGCTTCTCCCTCTACCCTCACCCTATTTGTGCTCACTCTCTCTCTCTCTCACTCTCTCTGGGTCTTTCAAATAAATAAATAAAATTAAAAAAAAAAATGCCTATCAAGTCCTCTGAGCATGAGAAGTGAGGCCACTGCATTGGCCCCAGGTGTGGGTCAGGTAGCCCAGATGCCTCCTCACCCAAGGACGGGATAAGAGAAGCACCTTTGGGCTCATTGATGACAGGAGACGGGACTCGTGTCAGCAATGCCTGAAAGCCAGTGAGGAGGGAGGATGAGGAGTCTGTAGTCACCCCTGCATTTACAATCACATCACACTCATCAAACACATGCAAGTCTTAGATCTATCCACCATCACATAAAATCAGTCCAAGGAAAACAAGAAGAAGCATTTAAAAAAAAAACACCATATACCAGATAAAATACCTAAAAATAAAGCCACCAAGGAGATGAAAATATCTGTAGTCTGAAATCTGTGAGACAGTGATGAAAGAAACTGAAGACAAAACAAATAAATGGAAATATATTCCATGCTCATGGATTGGAAGGATCAATACTGTTAAAATGTCCATACTACCAAAGCAATCTATAGATTTAACGCAATCCTATCAATACCAATAGTATTTTTTTTTTTAATTTCATTTATTTGAGAGAGCGTGCACCTAAGCCAAGTAGGCTGGGAGCAGCCGAGGGGGAGGGAGCAGCAGACTCCCTGCTGAGCAAGGAGTCTGATGCGGAGCTCAATCCCAGGACCCTGGGATCATGACCTGAGACAAAGGCAAACACTTAACCAAGTGATCCACCCAAGGTGCCCCGAAATACCAACAGTCTTTTCCACAGAAACAGAACAGTAACACTAAATTCGTATAGAACTGCAAAACATCCCAAATAGCCAAAAGCAAACCTGAGAAAGAAGAACAAAGCTAGGCGTTCACAATCCTCAAGTTCAGGATACACTACAAGGCTTGAGTAATGAAACAGTATGGAACCGGCACAAAAGCAGACATATAGATCAACAGAACAGAGAATCAGAAATAAACCCAAGCTTATATGGTCAATGAATATATGACACAAAGACCTGATTATACAATGGAGAAAAGACAGTCTCCTCAATAAATGGTGCTGGGAAAACTGGACAGCTACGTGCAAAAGAATGAAACCAGACCACTATCCTACACCACACACAAAAATAAACTCAAAATGGATTAAAGACCTAAATGTGAGACCTGAAACCATAAGAATCCTAAACAAAAACACAGGCAGTAATCTCTTGCCCATTGACCTCAGCAAGGTATTTACGGAGAGGTCCTCTCAGGCAAAGGAAACAAAAGCAAAAAGACACTACTGGGACAACACCAACATAAAAAGCTTTGCACCATGAAGGAAACCATCAACAAAACAAAAAGGCAGCCTACTGAATGGGAGAAGGATTTGCAAATGACATATCCAATAAGGGGTCAGTATCCAGAATACATGAACACCTTAGACAACTCAATACCAGAAAAACACATAATATGATTAAAAATGGGGAGAGGGGGCAGCCCCGTTGGTGCAGCAGTTTAGCGCTGCCTGCAGCCCAGGGCGTGATCCTGGAGACCCAGGATCGAGTCCCAAGTCGGGCTCCCTACGTGGAGCCTGCTTCTCCCTCTGCCTGTGTCTCTGCCTCTGTGTGTGTGTGTGTATGTCTCTATGAATAAATAAATTAAAAAATATATATTTAAAAAAAATGGGGAGAGGATCTCAGTAAGTATTTCTTCAGAGGAGACATACAGATGACCAATGGACACATGAAAAGATGCTCGACATCACTCATCATCAGGGAAACACGAACCAAAACCACAATGAGCTCACATCTGTCAGAATGGCTAAAATCAAAAACACAAGAAATAAGTGTTGGCGAGGATATGGAGAAAAAGCAACCTTCATGCACCACTGATGGGAACGCACACTGGTGCAGCCACTGCGGAAGCAATATGGAGGTTCTCAAAAGATTAAAACTAGAAATACCATATGATCCAGTAATTCCACTACGGGGGCATCTCCCCAAAGAAAATGAAAACACCAATTCAAGAAGACAGATGCACCTCTATGTCTACTGCAGCATCATTTACAATAGCCAAGGCAGGGATGCAATGGGAGTCCACAGGTATGTGAAAGGATAAAGATGTACACACATACGTGCATATGTACACACACACACACACGTGAATATTACTCAACCATAAAAAAGAATGAGGTATTGCCATCAGCCACAATGTGGATGTGAATGGACACAGAAGGCATTATGTTAAGTAAGTCAAGAAAGACAAAGACCATATGACTTCAGTTATACGTGGAATCTAAAAAACAAAACAGGGATCCCTGGGTGGCGCAGCGGTTTGGCGCCTGCCTTTGGCCCAGGGCGCGATCCTGGAGACCCGGGATCGAATCCCACGTCAGGCTTCTGGCATGGAGCCTGCTTCTCCCTCTGCCTGTGTCTCTGCCCCTCTCTCTCTCTCTCTCTCTCTCTCTATCATAAATAAATAAAAAATTAAATAAATAAAATAAAATAAAATAAAATAAAATAAAATAAAATAAAATAAAATAAAATAAAATAAAATAAAATAGAAAACAGAGGTGACTGAGTAGTTCAGCTGCTTAAGTCAGTTGGTTAAGCGTTCGACTTTTGATGTGGGCTCAGGTCCTGATCTCGGGGTTGTGAGATCAAGCCCCGTGTCTCAGCATGGAGCTTGCTCGTGAATGTCTCTCTGTGCCTCTCCCCTCCCATGCGTGCGTGTGCGTGCTCTCAAATAAATAAAATCTTTATAAAACAAAACAGGGATCCCTCGGTGGCTCAGCGGTTTAGTGCTGCCTTCAGCCCAGGGCATGATCCTGGAGTCCCGGGATCGAGTCCCACGTCAGGCTCCCTGCATGGGGACTGCTTCTCCCTCTGCCTGTGTCTCTGCCTCTCTCTCCCTCTCTCTGTGTATCTCATGAATGAATAAATAAAATCTTAAAAAAAAAAAAAAAAAAAACATTCATAAATATAGAGAACCAGTCATTGCCAAAGGGGAGGTAGTGGGATGGACAATGTGAAGGGGGTTAAGAGGTACAAACTTCCAGATATAAAATAAGTAAGTCACAGCAATGACAAGCTCAGCATGATGAATACAGTCACTAATACTGTGATGACGTCATCTGGCGACGCGGTAACCACACTCGTCGTGGCGAGGAGTAGCATACAGACTCATCCAATCACCACACTGTACACCTGAAACTAATCCAACACTATGTCAAGCCTACTTCAATAAAAATTTTTAAAAACCAAAACATTGTAAATACCACTAAAGGCCCTGAAGTGCTCGGTAACAGGCCAGAAAGCAAAGAATCCAGCCTGACATCTCAGCTCTGAAGACTCCCGGGCAGGGTCCTGCTGGGGCAGCAGCGGCCCAGCCTGCCACCCTCGGGGCCACGGGCGCGACCGGGCACCACAGGTGCACAGCCGTGCGGGGCCATCTACCGACGTCCCATCCTCGCTCCAGGGCTGCTCCGAAGCAGCCCCACAAATGCCAGGGCCCTGGAAATGCTACCGATCTTTCACCAAGTTTGAGATGGGGGCAGCGGGTGGGGGAAGACCCCTACCTGCCAATGCGGGGGCCATAAGAAATTACGTGTCTGAAATGACAATGGAAGGGGAGGAGGGCAGCCGCCAAAGTGACCTGAGACCTCCGGACGCCGCACGGGACAAAGCCACCGCCACCACCATGCCGTGCTCCTGCTGTGGCTTCAACATATCATCGTTTTCCTGCACAAGCCTCTCTGCCTCCTCTCCCCGAGGCCCAAACCGTGAGGTCCTGGGGCACATGGACACACACAGCCTGCTGGTCTCTGCAGAATAACGAGGGCAGCGATATGGTGTCAGAGACCCAGAGGGCCCTCGGAGGGCGGCAAGTTCCCAAGGTGCCAGCCCATGGGGTGTGCATTAAGGACATGCTGCCCGGCGCCCAGGGCCACCGGGTGCGACAGGGCACAAAGAGGGGTGCATCCAGGATAGGCAGCGGGGGGGGTCATCTGCCAAAGGCCACACGGTGGGTTTCTGTTTGTCTCTCTTTAGAGAAGCATCCTACTGACCTATGGGATGATAATCCACCTCCACCTCCCAGGGTTGTTGCTGGAATCAGCGATGCACCTTGTGCTTCCAAGTGCGCCAGCCTGCAAACACTCCGGGGTGTGGCTGCTGCTGCCGCGCTGCCACTGCCTTATGGGACACAGCAGCGACACGGGTCTAAAAATAGCATGACCGGTTCCACTCCTCAAGTGGCAGTCGGGTGGCAGGAGCACACACTGCAGGGCAGAGCGTAGGACGAGGCCCGGTCTGGCCGTGTGCAGGCTCTGCTCCCCTGAGCTGTCACCTGAGCAACCCGAAGGTCATTCCCTGCACTGCTAGGCACTCCGGAGGGCCATGTCCCCAGAATAAAGAGCGGCTTTCCTTCCAGTGGTGGCAACTCCCTGGGCTAGTCACAGGTGCACGAGCCATCACACGCACAGTCACAACACACAACAGAAGGGAAAGCTTCCAGTCCCCACCACCACCTGACTCTGGAAATGCGCCACCGCAGAGCCCAGCAGGCCCGGGGTCTGACCAGGTGGGATGGGAGAGTCCTGATGGTGGCCTGAGTGTGCAGGACACACTAAAGACCCGGGGAGGGGGGGCGGTCCTAGAAATGTGTCTGAAGCAGAGGGGCGGGCAACACAAAAGGCGACTGAGCCCCCCGCCGACTCCCGGGGCTGGCAGGTGCTTCACGCCCAGGACCTCAGACCCCAGCAGGCACGGGCAGAAACCCACCCCTAAGACGCAGGCCCCTCGACCGGCAACAGAGCGGCAGGGTCCAAGGTGAATGACCTCTCATGGATTTACGCGGCATCGTCCACACAGATCACGCTGTCACCCCAAAGGAACACGCACTACAAATGAGGGTCAGGCTTCCGAGCCCGGCACGGGGGCGCAGATCTGGAGCGTGGACGGGGTCCGCTGCCACGTGCCACCCAGAACGCTACACCAAAACCGCCGCCTGATGGAAATGCAGAATTTAATCTCCTGCCTCGGGATCTACATCTACCTTAAGACTTTAAGGAAAAGGAAATGCCACAAAAATCTCCTGCAGTGTAGAAAATTAACTGCCTTAGGAACGTGGATTTGTCGGAGAGCAAATGGCCAGGTCCTTCTGCTGAGAATGATAATCATGCTCACTGCAGAGCGAGAGCGAGGGCTCCTCCAGTCTCTGGACACGGGAAGCAGAGGCCAGGGGACGCTGTCGGGTCAGCAGTGCCCACCTGGCCTTTGACCTGCACGACAAGGGGACAGGAGCCAAGTCACCAGGCCTTTGGGATCCATTGGGAACTTGGTCATTCAAAACGCCTTCCTGTGAACCAGAACTTGCAAGTGCTTGTGACCAAACCCCCGTGAGTACTGTAAACATGCAAGTGCCCTTCCCAAGGGGACAGCACGGCGGACTTGAAGCCTCGGAGCATCACGATACCGCACTGTGAACACGCGCAAACCAAGTCAGACCCCCTGCAGGCTTGACTCACGTCTGTGCGTGCAGAGAACAGGACACTCCCGAGTCCTCGCATTCTGGACCTGCTCCCCCCGTACTGACCGACTCTCAGAACTCAGTAACCCAGCTGTGCCACAGGCGCACCACTTCCTAAGCACTGGTCACGGCTGGCGACGGATACAAAATTAGGTTAACTGCATCAGGCTTTTAGGTTCTACTCCATTTGACGTTCAAAGTTGTTTTATTTTTTTTTTTTTTCAAGATTGATTTATTTAGTTTGAGGGGGGTGTGCTGGAAAGGGGCAAAGTGAGAGGGAGAATCACGAGCAGACTCCACACTGAGCACAGAGTCCGATGCGGGGCTCGATCTCACGACCCCAAGAGTCCTGTACTCAACTGACTTAGCCACCCAGGGGCCCCTGGATGTTTACTCTTGAGATCTTTTTAGTTTAAGAACAGGTAGGCGAAGCCTTCAAACTTGAATGGGTCCGGAAAGAGACAAACGCCTTCCTATGTGGCTGTGTGTCTGGCTGCGTCAGGAGAAGGGGGCAGACAAGGCGGCTAATTGCACTGGGAGAAGCGAGCTCAAGACCACAGCACTGGACGGGAAACAGCGTTCCTCCAGAGCGTGTGCTCCCCTCCTGCGGGGAGACTCGTGCAATAGTCGGGGTGAGTGTAGGAGGAGCAGCAGACTGAGCAGCTGGGAGGAAAAGAAGAGCGTGTGGCCACCGAGTCCTGAACCGCAGCTGTGGGTGCTGGTCACCCCACCCGGTGCCACGGCCCCGAGTCAGCCCGGTGTACAGACGGGCAGTGCGCTCAGGGTGATGCAGTGAGTGACGGAGTAGGACTCTGGGCACAGCCTCTGGGGGGCCTGCAGCCTCTCTTCCCACTAGCCCGTGCCTTTCCTGACGAGGCCTGAAGGTGACACCCTGCATGAGAACTGTCAGAACAACACTCCCGATAAGAGGATGACAAGCGCCACGGGCTACCTACCAGAAGGCACACTTTGAGCATCAGAACCCGTCAAAACGTATGTCAGCTGCTGCCATGCAGAGACAAAGCCTCGGGGAGGCCAGACCTCTGCCCTCACCTGGGTCCCCTTTACACAGCCCATGGGGGCATCCATCACACAGCGCTGCCCAAGACTGGTCCAAATGAACAGACCCAAAGGCACTGCCTAATCCCGCAGCTTCCAGAGGGGCTCCTGGACCCTGATTCATGGGCATTCACGCTCCGCACACGGGCATTCAGGCTCAGGCCCCACTCCATCCCACCACCACTGGGCTCAGGCTCGACGCTTCCGCCACAGCCAGACCAAAGCCCTAACTTCTGCTCAAAGCTGCCCAGTTTTTTTTTTTTTAATTTTTATTTATTTATGATAGTCACAGAGAGAGAGAGAGAGAGAGAGGCAGAGACACAGGCAGAGGGAGAAGCAGGCTCCATGCACCGGGAGCCCGACGTGGGACTCGATCCAGGGTCTCCAGGATCGCGCCCTGGGCCCAAGGCAGGCGCCAAACCGCTGCGCCACCCAGGGATCCCTGCCCAGTTTTTAATCTTTGAGCCCCTGTCCACGGACAAAGCAGATTTTCTCCACCTTACGCATGTACCTCAGCACCTCTCCTCAGTCGTATGGGTGAGGGTCCCTACAAGGAAGCCCAGCCCTGGAGCCAGCTCCCCGCACTCTCACCTCTTACATTTAAACCCAAAAGGCCTCTCACACTAGGATTTCTCGCAGGTACTAGTGATGAGCATGTTCTATGTTCTAGCAAACGGTCAAGCTCGGTGCTTTTATCAAGGCAATAGCACTGTTCAGAGGGTCCCTGACGCACGAGGCCGCAAAACCAAACGAATTCAGTCGAGCCCGTGCTGGTAGCGACGTGCGGTCCAATCCTACTCGGGTCCCAGGCCGGCAGCGGCTCCCAGGGAGCCACGGATCACAGGGTCAACAGCCAATACACTCGCAACCGTCCTGCGTCCACGAAGACACTGTGTCTGTCACTCCCAGTATTCAGCACGCTGCACGAGACAGTCAGCACTTCATCACCACACAGGCTTTGCGTCGGACGATCCTGCTGAACTGCAGGCCAAGGAAAGTGTCCTGAGCGCACTGACGGCGCTGGGTTAGCCTATCAGATGCATTTTCGACTGAGGACGTTCTCAACTTACAACGGGCTTATCGGCACCTTGCCCCTTGCCCCACCGTTAAGCCCAGGAAGATCTGTACGTAAAAAAGCGAGTCAGAACGTCGGCTTGAGAGCAACACAGGTCCAATGACACCATCTGTGTCATTACAGTTGGGAAAACCTAAATATTACGAGATACTGTGGAATGCTCCAAGTGATCTTTATTACAAAATACTTCACCGAATAAACTTGACGAACATGTCATACCAGGGCCATATCACCACCAAGAGCACGATCAGTCACTAGAACGGGAAGGGGGCGTCTTCCTTCAGGGACACGGGGCCCTCTGCTCTTCACGCAGGTCTGTCGGGCTGCCAGCCCTCCGGGGGGAACCAGGAACAGGGACAAGGAAAGGCTTTCTGAAATAAACATGTCCTTGGCTTGGATCAGGAATGACAGGAATCCATATGCGGCGGAGAACAGTGAAATCTTCTAGTGACATGAATAAAGAAGGGGGGGGGGGGAACGACACCATAGAAAAAAAGAGGACTGCTCTCCTGGCTTCTGATTTGAAGGCGCTGTGGCAGTCACTGAAAAAGCAGCAGCTAAAACTGCAGATTGTGAGAAACACAGGGTGACGTACTGAAGACAAAATACGAAGTGGATTTACACTGGCTGTAGCCTGGGGAGGGCACTTGTCCCACCCGGGGAAAGGCACATCTCATAGCGCATCTGTGAATCCAAGCACATCCACATATTCGGTACTTTCTATCCCTGGGTCTTTTGCAAAACCTCTCAGAGGCAGTAATTGTAAAGCAAAGCCGATGCCTGGAGCCACACGGCTTAGCACGTGTTCTCACGCCCAGCTCTGGCCTTGGCGAGAGTTAGCCAGGTGGGGGGTAAACGCCTTCCCTCAGCGCAGGAGGCCGATGGGGCTCAGGGCAGTTACGTGACACATGGGGGCACGGTGCTAGCCTGCGTGTCGCAGCCAAAGCCAGACTAAACCTACCCCACCGACTCTGCTTCTCCACACAGCAACCGACAATCTCCCAGGCTGCGTAGAACATTCCTTCTCGCCACCTCTGTGGGATCACTCACATGCCCCTGAGTGGGGGCACCCAGAGAAAGTGAGCAAGGAGGACATGCTCTGAGGCCACGCTCAGACATCTGCCACCACCCTGGTACAAACAGCATCAGGAGCTCCAGGGGCTCAATGGCCCAACAGGAACCCAGGAAGTTCTAGCTGGGGGACAGGGGGGCAAGGGGACAGGGAGGGAGACTCTTTCTGGGCAGCAGAGCTCTTATCACCTCTCAGATCAGCCAGGAGAAGAGAGCAGGAGCCCCAGTGGGGGCAGGGTTTGCAGACAAGCAAGAGGACGAAGAAATTCCTTGGAGCTTGGGAGAAAGTCACTTCCTACGAGAACACCAGGTACAAAAGCATCAAAATCCTAGATCCTGAAGGGACTCTTGACCTTAAAACTGGGATGAGGCTTTCTAAGCCCCCAAACAAACCCAGCACCCCTTCCGCATACCCCTGCCGGCCGGCCTAGGCTCGGACACCTCCAGGGATAGGAACTTTTCACGAGAAGGTGGCCTGTTCCACAGTGTGAGGGCTTAGGAAGTGCCTGTCTACTTCTGAGGCAAAAATCCCTTTCCCTGGGAGTTTCCCTCGTCAGTGCTGACTACTGGGTCCTTCTCATGTCTGCTTCTCAAATACTGGCAGACAAGTCTCCATGCTCCCACGCTTCCCTTTCAAATTAGAAATCTCCAGCGTCTTCAATGAACTCAGCTTCCAGAATCTTCCATGAACCAGATCAAGAAACCAGATTCGGTCCCTACTCTTGAATACAGGAAGGATCAGAGTCTCAGACGGTGGGGATTCTAGTTTGGGAACTAAAGGCATCAGAAGAAGGAGGCTCCAAGTATCTGGGAGCTACGGATGAGCTTGCTGCATGGCATGGAAGGAGACAGAAGCAGCCTCGCTCCCACACCAGCAACTGTGCCTGCTTCTAAGGCAGCGGGACGTGAGCTGTTGGAAAGCAAATCACAGGTAAGCATCCCTAAGTCCAGAATCCTGTTTCACATACTTCACAGACCGACTGGTGTTTGGCTGCTTTAAAGCCCCTGCTAAGGGCACCCAGGTGGCTCAGTGGGTTAAGCATCTGCCTTTCGCTCAGGTCGTGTTCCCGGGGTCCTGGGAAGATGGAGCCTCACGTGTCAGGCTCCTTGCTCTGCAGGGAGCTGATGCTCTTTCTCTCTCTGCAGCTCCCCCTGCTTGTGTGCTCTGTCAAATAAATAGAAACTTAAAAAACAAAGCCCTTGCTAAATGAACAGGAAGCTACAAACTGGATAAATCCCAGCTATTGCCCCATCAGCTGAAGAAGTGGCATCTAAGTGAGTCTGATCTGGGAGAGGAACTGGAGAGAATGGGAGCCGCACCAGAAAGGCTGGGGGCATCGTGCAGGGACTCCACATTCTGGAGTTGGTCAGCAGGGACAGCCACAGAGGGGACACAAGACTCCCTTTGACGACCATCTCAAACAAGTGAGCGTCTGCTCCAATGACCATGTCCCACTGGCACTCAAAGACAATCCACCGAACCAAGGGAGCAGTCCCGCGTGCTCACCCAAACGAGCGGCACACCGTGGCCTGCAAAGTCTTGCACCTTCTATCACAGCAGAAACAGATTCAGGACTTGGTACGACCCCCAGCAGAGGACTGTGCAGGAAAGGGACCTTCACTTTCCCTTCACTCCTGCCGACTGAAATGCACCTTTTATAACGATCTGCGTTTGTTAGACAAGGAGAGGCCAAAGGATCCCTTTCACAAGCCTCTCACTAAGGCGCCCGGTGCAGAATGAGTGAGCAGAGCGGTCTACTTTCCAACCCAGAAAATCTGATTTTCTCCATAAGCTCTGAGTCTTTAGATCCATCAGTGATGTTAGAATCGAAAACCAACTACAAATAATGGAAATAACGAGAGATTATGGACGGGGACCAACATATGTTTAATTATAGAGGCATGTATGTTAATCCTTACTTAACAGGAGTGAAGAGGACTGATGTGAATGCCTCTGTCAACTGAAAAACCTAACCAGACACAGAATTTCCAGGGCCGTCACCTACAAACATCGACACCCACAGCCGACTCGGATTTGAGCTGAACAAAGCCCAGAGCAGAACTATGGCGGGCAGATGGTACTTCTCTCAAAATGATCCAAAGACAATAATCTCCCTTCTTTTTGCTAATCTGTTGACCTTAATACCAATTCTGTTCATCACCTGGGGACAGAACTACAGCTGTACATACTTTCTCTCTCAGTCACTGTCCTTTATAAAGAAAACCTTTATTTACTCTTATTTTACTGTGACATCATTTTAAATTAATGACTGTTTCAAATCATGAAAGAGAAAAAAAAAAAACAGCCTAAAGGAGATTTCCTACCATAAACAAAGCAAAACTCATTGTGGAAGCTGTAATGTCCTTTCCTATGCTTGATGTTGGTAATCATATAGATTTTTTTTTAATATTTTATTTATTTATTCACGAGAGACACAGAGAGAGAGAGAGGCAGAGACACAGGCAGAGGGAGAAGCAGGCTCCATGCAGGGAGCCCTATTTGGGACTTGATCCTGGGACTCCAGGATCATGCCCTGGGCCAAAGGCAGGCGCTAAACCGCTGAGCCACCCAGGGATCCCCGCTAATCATATAGATTTAAGGAACAGGAATGACTTCTTAGATGTTAATTACAGAAACTCCAACCAACCTGCTGGTGGAGAATCTTCTCTTTTAAACTCCTAGTAATCCTACAAGACCCAAAGCATTTTATCCCTCTGTGAGGTCTTCATTAACTCCTTCTCCTGCTCAAGAGCATTGCTTCCCTTGTTGTGTCCCCTAGTCCTCTCAGTAATCTCACTCACAAACATTTATTGGCTCTTATTAGTCCAAGAGCCATGGCGCCTGGGTGGCTCAGTCAGTTAAGCATCTGTCTTCGGCTCAGGTCATGATCTCAGGGTCCTGGGATCGAGTCCCACATCAGGCTCCCTGCTCAGTGGGGCGTCTCCCTCTTTCTCTCTCTGTCTCTCCTCACTGCTTCATGTGCACGCACATTCTCGTTCTCAAGTAAAATTAAAAATCTTAAAAATAATAATAATAATAATAATAATAAATCCAGGAGCCAACAAGCACAGTACTCTTAACTCCGTGGTAAAAAGAGAAATAACATGGGTAATGCCCAGGAGGGATCCACTATTAGAACTGGCAAGTATGTAAATGAGGTTATTACTACATACTGGGATTACCAGCGCTCTAACGGAGGTATGTTGTGCAGAGAAATACAGTAATACCTTCCCCTAAGTATCCCATGAAAATTGTGATTTATTAGAACTTCTCCATCCCCCAAAAGACTATCGGGACTCCAGTAGACAGGACTTATGCTTTAATTAGCTCTAGCTCCTTCCTCCTGTTCATAACATACCACAGAAACCCAATAAATATCTGTTAATACAACAGAAAACCAAGACAACTAAAAAGGGGGGGGGGGGGGTTAAGTATTACCGGTGGTTAACAGTTGAGTCTTCTACTTCCAAACAAAACACATTTATTAATTATATAACCAACCAGATTTTGTTGCAAGACGCCAATTGATTTGGTAAGAAATTTTAAGACCTCTCTTGCAGATGTACTTTCAAACATTTCTTTGGTGTCAAGATATTCCGGGCCCAGGCTGACCTAAAGAAAGGTGCTAACAGGTGGGTATGCTGAAACATGGACTCCACATTGAGGAAATTAATGCAGCAAGACACCGTCCAAACCTCCAGGGCCTGCCTAGAGCGTCCCTGGCTGACCTTTGTCGAGGCAGCTCTGCCTGGATCCCAAGTGGGCTGCTCTGTTCTCCAGGAAAGCAATCTGACCTTATACAAAAACAATGAAGATTTTCCTAAATTACCATCTAGAGTCATTTATAAAAAAGCATGTGATTTCCCAAATACGGAGTACATAATTAGTTTAAAGTGTTTCAAACGAGAAACTCTGAATTATACTGTATCTTTAAAATCACGTATGTCCTTTTCAGCAACAAATCAAGTTAAAAAATAAAAATGTACCAAGTTATTTCAGTAATTTCTATTTCATTTAATTACCGCTTCCTCTCTTTCTCCTCTGAAGGTTCCCCCCCCCAAACTGTAAAACAGTCTTATCAAGCTGCACAAGTTGAGCGACAGAAATGAAGGAAATCAGAAATTAAAGAACAAAGCCACTCGTAAAAAACGTGCTGTCAAAAATCAGCTATAAATTACTAATTTAAAAAGCTAACCTCAGTCAGGGTTATCAATGAATCACTTTATTGCTGCAATCAATCCTGGAGGACAGCAACAGAATATCCCGAAGACACTTGCAGCCCTACATGAGCACTGCCTGCAGCTGGTTCCAGGGAGTACCGGCAGGCAGGGGGAATGCAGACAGCATGTGCCAGGAGTAACACCCTACAATGTAATCAATCACTTATTAGATCTTTTTTTTTTTTTTTTTGCATTAAGTTATACTTGTGTCAACAGACTCTGCCCTGCTACATGGGTATCACGTAATAGGAAACTGCCCTTGATCCGACACAGAGGGCTCGGAAACATTCTGGGGCCTCCAATGGTTAGAAGGGGGGGAATCGGCCATGAGTCTCTGGGAAGCAGGTGTGTAACAGTCAAAGGAAGCAGAAAAGCCTTAGTAGGGATTAAAAGGTACAAGAGAACCATCCTACAAAAGCAGGTGCTCCAATCTTTTCATCTTAATGCCTTAAGAATACAGGAAAAACCATATATGCACGTGATGTGTAAGCCTGTGTGTTTTAAAAGACTGTCGTCCTTCCCCACTACTAGTGTACGTACCTTGTCTAAGATGAACCACGCAATTCTAAGAAGCCAAGTAAACTATCTGATGTAATAGTTACTTGTTTTTTGAAGTTATCTTCCCATAGCCAATTCACAATTTAATAGCTGAAGGAGCCGAAGGAAAGGAAAACCTGCCTCAATGACAAGCGTCCTCTCATTTCCTTTATACTTGAAGGAACTTCAAATTTTAATACATTGGGGCCCAAGACTTAAAGAAAGCTAGAGATGCTATTCATGATGTATATACTGCGTTTTGGTTTCAGAATAGTTCTGAAATCCACGAAGGGCTGAAGATGGAAGCTTTATTCACAAATGCTTAGAAGACTCTTAACGGCAAAGCATATTTATCATGCTGAATGTGAGCATCTCAGGCTTTGCTGCACATTATTAGTGTCTGACTGCAGAAGGCTGCCCCACTATCCATGCGGTGTTCTGTAACACACAGCATTTTACCTTCCTAAGATCCGAATTTTCTAAGTCTTGCAAGCCTACCTGGCTCCATGGTTTAAGAAAGACTTTGTGGACCTGTGCCCTTGGACACAGGGAAATTGAGCCTGGGTTCCACTGCATTGAAGTGTTATTACTTCATAGCATTTTACCTTAAATTCAAAACCTCATTTAAATAGCACCTAATTCTGAACGATTTATATCAGAGGAAGCAAATACAGAAAAAGGTAAACAGTGTAATAAAGGGGCTGCATGCACCTTTGTAGTAAGAGCCACGGACCTTACCAAACCCCCAAAACACAGACCTTTTTCCAGGCCTTAGAGCCAAAGGCAGGTGAGAGATGCGGCTTTTTCTTTGATTACCTAGAACTTCAGAGTAAAGTGAGGTCCTGGAATTCGGACTGTGGGTGCTATAACCCAGTCCATTCACATTCAGTTCTTCCACACAACCCACAACGCTAACTAGTGATATGTCTCAGACCAAAGTAATTCCACCCCGAGAGGGGCTGGCCACAAGAAACAAACAAACCAGGCGTCATTATGATTATTACTATTATCATCTTACACCGCCCTCGAGGGAAAAGTTCCAACACACTCCACACCTATACTTACCAAAAGTATTATCAGTCCATCTGACCAGGGCACAAATATCCAAACCCCAATATTTCTAACTTGCAGCAATAGGCAGCACAATGAAATGTGTTCAATCTAAATCATGTGTGTGCATTTCCCATCACCCGCCACCCCCACCACGGTACTTGCCTGGAACCCAAGCAGCTAATTACTATTTTCACCAAACCCAGGAAAACAAAGACCCAGCCTGCTATTATAGGTAGAACCCGGCCCTGAACTTCAGGAACACAAAGAACAGGAGTAGCAACTTGACACAAACCAACTTTAACAAAATAACTCCTCATTTTTTTAGAATGGTAAGGGCAGGCAGGAAGGGATGGAGTCACAGTCCCTTCCCAAACATTCCAGAAGAGCAGATTAACCCCCAGATGTGCATGGCAAGTTAAACTAATGCAAGCCTTGCAACACGTAACTTTGCGTCACAACCTTACCGGTAAAAAGAAAATTTCAGATTTTAACTCTACTACCCTGTACTAGATGCTTAATTTCAAATACGCTCTAGCACATTCTGAGGTTCATCAGAAGCATGTTACAACATAACATTACGGATCTTCATTTTACCTTAAGAATGCTTTGCAGAGGTGGGCGATTTCTTTGTAACAGCTGTTTGAATACTCACCCTGGGCAGTCAGCTAACCTGTGAAACCCCCCAGGGAGGAATACTCTCTCCCGGTGTGGTCAGTCACCAGCTGAAAATCTCTAATTAAAACCCCATGCTGCAGTGCTTCACCTACCTCCTCTCTCGCAGCAGCAGGGTTTGCTAATCAGCACAGGCATGTTACTAACAGACTTCTCCGCGGTGACTGTAAGAGGACAGTATCTCTCTCCACACCCTCCACCTCCAACAAGAGCAGGGTGTAACAACCCAGCACCTCCACTCAGCCTTAGCCTCTTCCCTGTAGGGTGATGACCCTGCACTCTCACTCGGAAGGCATCTGTATTTTGCAACTTCCGACCTCCAAACACCACCAGATTATCCAACGCTTGCAAGAGAACACGGTCACACCTCCCTTCAAAACCTCTCCTAATGAGGTCCCTGTCGGAGGGCACAGGACAACGGGGAAGTGAAGTTTCGGAATAGGCTTCGGGGTTGTGATTATTTATTTATCCTCCCTGTATGGTAGGTTGCATTGCTTGCACACAGAATCCGGTCCCAGCCTCGCGCTCCTGCTAAGACACCGGAGGCTGTGTGCGGGGAGAGGCCTGTATCCCTGACCACCGGGGTGCAGCATCTTTAGCAGGAACCCAAGAGAGGAGAGCTGCCAAACCATGGCCCTCACAGATGGTCGCGCCTACGAGGGGGGGGGGGGGGGTAGGCTTGGGGAGGGAGGGAGAAAGCAACCAGCCGAGAGGAAGGCTGCTGCTCCAGGCCGTGCAGCAGCACCTGTGCAGCCAGCCAGCGGCTGCAGGGCCGAGTCTCCCGCGGCGCACAGGTGCCCCCGGCCGCCAGCGCACAGCGGGGCCGGCGAGCTCTCGGCAACGCGCAGCGCCTGCCGCGGACGCGCCCCGTGGGCAAGGGGGAGCTCCGCAGTCCCGCGTGGCGGCTCCCGGGTCCGCGCGCACCTGCCAGGCCGGCCAGGCCCCCCGCCCCGCCCCCCGGCCGCGCTGCCCACCTCTGCGCGGGGACCCGTCGATGCTCTCGGCGCTGGACGAGTGCGCGTCGGCCGGGGCCCGCCGCAGGCTGCTGAAGTAGCCGCGGGGCCGAGCGGCGCCGCCCCGGGGAGGGGGCCCTGCGCCGGGCGCGCCGTCCCTGCGCGCGAAGATGCCGCTGAAGAAGCGCAGCAGGCGGTGCTCGGAGGCGGCCGCGGCGCGCGCGCGCTCCAGCCGCTGCAGGTCGCTGTTGTCCAGCGTGCGGTTCTTGCTCTGGCTGCGCTCCCAGCGCTCCAGCTCCGACAGCGCCGCGTTCTTGCTGAGCACCTCGCCCACGTCCAGGGTGTTGCGCTTCTCCGCGGCGGGCTGCGCGGGCGCCGCGGGCTCCGGGGGCTCCGGGGCCGTCCCGGGGTCCGCCGCGGCCTCGCCCCCCGGCGCCCAGCCCAGGCTCCCGGCGCTGCTGTGGCGCCTCCCGCGGCCCGGGGCCCGACTCCGCGGCGCCTCGGGGCCGCCCCAGTGCCTGCAGCTGAGGCTCCGGCGCAGGGGCGCGGCCCGGCCCGCGTCCGCGTCCGCGTCGGGGCTGCCGGGCGCCGCCTCGGGGGCCGCGGGGTGCGGGGCGCGCGCGCAGGGCCGGAGCCGCCCGAGCTCCAGCTGCCCGGTGCTGCGGGTGCGGAAGGTGCGGGAGGCCCAGGCGCGCGGCCGGCGGCCCTCGGGGTCCTCAGCGGCCGCCGCCGCCGCCTCCTCGGCCTCGGCCTCGGCCTCGGCCTCCTCCAGCAGCCGCCCGGGGGCGTCCGGGGAGCGCGCGGGCCGGGGCCGGGGCTGGGGCCGGGGCCTGCGAGCGGGGCGCGGGGCGGCCAGCGGGTCCTTCCTGACCATGGTCACGGAGATGCGGTAGACGGTCTTCCGGGGCGCCCCGCGCGGCATCGCGTCGGCGGGCGGGGGCGGGGGCGCGGGCTCGCCGCCGTCCAGCAGGTACATGTCGCCGGCGCCGCGGCCGCCTCCAGCGCGCCGCCCGCCGGGGCCCCGCCGCCTCCAGCGCGCCGCGGGCCGGGCCGGGGGGGGGGGGGGGGGGGGGGGGGGGGGAAGGGGAGGGGAGGGAGGAGGGCGCGCCGCGGGGCCCACGCCCCCCGCCGGCCGCGAGGGCGGCGCTCAGGCCGCGAGGTCTGCGCCCGAGGCACCCGCCGGCCGGTGCGCGGCGCGGCCCGAGTGCGGGGGTCCGGGCCCGGGGCGCCGAGCCATGGGCGGGGCGGGCGGTCAGGCGCGGGGGCGGCGGCAGGTGCGGGCGCGGCGCGCGGGGCCCGGGGCGGGCGGCGGCGCCCGCGGCTTCATTGTCTCCGGCGCGGGGCCGGCTCGCGCCTCCAGGCCTCCGCGCCCCGCTCTGCGCCCCGCAGCCCCGCCACTCCCGGGCCGGGACGCGGGCAGCGGCGCCGGCTGCAGCCGAGGGCGGGCGGGCGGCGGTTTAAAATGGAAATGCGCGCCGGGGCGGGGCGGGCGGGCGGGCGGGGGCCGGCGTGGAGCGACCGTGGGCCGCGCGCCCAGCCCGGCGGCCGAGTCCCGGGAGCGCGGCGGCGGCGGCGGCGGGAGCGCGGCCCGCGGACACGCACAAGCGCCGGGCTGGATCGCCGCCGCGCGGACCGGAGCCTCCGGGGGGCCTCCCGGCCCGCGCTCCCCCTGCAGCCCCCGGGCAGTGGCCTGCAAAACCGAATCTGCGGGCCGCCCCTCACCTGTTTACCTGGAGGGCCGCAGAGGATGCAACTCAAGCAGGGACTTCCTTAAAAAGCAAGGCTTCTCAGGTACCGGTTACTCACACACTTGTGCTTGGGAGGAACAAGTGCGCGCTCCTCGGGACGGAGAGAGCAAGGAAGGGCCGAGGGTGGGAGCTTCCCGGTGATGCTGCCGCTCCCATCGCTGCCCTCCGAGGACCATGCGGTTTCACTCCTAAAAATATGTTGCAGGACAGCCCGGGGGGCTCAGCGGTTGAGCGCCTGCCTTCAGCCCAGGGCGTGATCCTGGAGTCCTGGGATCGAGTCCTGCATCAGGCTCCCGGTATGGAGCCTGCTTCTCTCTCTCTCTTTCATGAGTAAATAAAATTTTTTTTTAATTATTATTTATTTATGATAGTCACACAGAGAGAGAGAGAGAGAGGCAGAGACATAGGCAGAGGGAGAAGCAGGCTCCATGCACCAGGAGCCTGATGTGGGATTCGATCCCGGGTCTCCAGAATCGTGCCCTGGGCCAAAGGCAGGCACTAAACCGCTGCGCCACCCAGGGATCCCAATAAAATCTTAATAAAATGTTGTAGGGGTATTTTCCCAATGTGTGGGAAAAGGCGGGGGACAGTTAACAGGCAGAAGAACACTGGCTCAGAGCAGGAAGAAAGAAGACTCGCCTGTCTAAGCCTGTCCACTTCCTGGCCATCTCAGATTTTCCACCTGGAAGGTGGGGATGCAAAAAAAAAAAATCAAACTTAAACTCAGCATTCCCACCAGGACTAAATGAGCTAAGACCTGTGTGACAGGCATGGTGTGCTAAGGGCTAAATATTGAACACTGAGTTTCTCTTCCACCAAATATCCCCACTTGCTATCACTTGGCTCTGTAGATCCTGGTTCTTGGGATGACCTGATGCCACACAGTATTGTCATATAGCTGATCAACCCATTAGTTCTTGATGATTTCCTGAACATAGGGGTTTCTGTTTGCTGGCTTAGAAGTTTCCACAGCAAGAATGTCATACATATTATGACTATGGTGTCCACTCATTAAGCTGGATGCTTACACAGGCTTCTCGAGGCCTGGAAATGCCAAAGACACATGAGAAAAGCTTTTGGGGGGCAAAGTGCTCACAGCAAGGCATCATTCTGGGATTCTATGACTGTTTGCAAGCCCTAGTTTCCTCTTTCACCAAATAGTGAGTTGATGGCACTGAAGGGGATACAAAGATGAATGGCGAGGTCTCTTATGAAGGAGATTATGGCTTAGGATTCCTGGATTTTACCTCAAAGGGAAATTATTCAGATTTAGTGAGATAGATCAGAAAGCTTGCTAGGGTGATCCCATTCCTTTTTATAAATTTATTTTCAAAATTTATTTATTAAATGAGAGACAGAGAGAGGCAGAGACACAGGCAGAGGTAAGGAGCAGGCTCCACATAGGGAGCCCGACATGGGACTAGATCCCAGGTCTCCAGGATCAGGCCCTAGGCCGAAGGCGGCGCTATACTGCTGAGCCACCGGGGCCGCCAGATCCCATTCCTTTTTAAGAAGATTCTTCAGAGCAGAGGATTTTTAGAACAGGGAGAACACTCCATATGACACCATAATGGTGGACATGTGTCACTATACATTTATCCAAACACATAGAATGCACACCAAAAGTGAACCCTAAGGTACACTATAGACTCTAGGTGATAACAACATGCCCTCATCAGTTTAGCGATCGTAACAAACATACCACTCTGGAAGGAATGTAGGTAGTGGAGGAGGCTATGCACGTGTAGGGGCAGGAGGTATGTGGGAACCCTCTGTACCTTCTCCTCAGTACTGCTGTTCACCTAAAATGGCTCCAAAAAATAAAGCCCATTAAAAAAAAAAAAAAACAGGTTATGGGACGCCTGGGTGGCTCAGTGTTTGAGCGTCTACCTTCAACTCAGGGTGTGATCCAGGAGTCCTGGGATCCAGTCCCACATCAGGCTCCCTATATGGAGCCTGCTTCTGTCTCTGCTTGTGTGTGTATCTCTCTCTCTCTCTCTCTCATGAATGAATAAATCAATCTTTAAAAAAGATAAAAAAATTTTTAAAAAGGTTAAAACATATCTGACCACCCCCAGTGGCTGTACCTAACTGCCACAATCATAGGGTCATTGCAAGCTCTGGCACCCAAAGGTTCAAGAGGAACACCTCTGACATCTCCGCAAGTGCAAAGTTAGAGAACCCTCCCAGGACAGATCAGTCTTACCTTCAGTTTGGATAAAAAGCCCTCTTTGATTAGACCCGGGAACCAGCAACTTCCAGAGTGGGATAATAATCAGCTATTACAATGACATTCCCTGAGCCCAGCAGGTTACATGGATGCGGAGGGCTGAGAGAGGGTGGGTGCCTTCCCCAAGGCTACACAGCTGGCTGCTGAGAGCTGAGCCTGGGGTCACATTGCCTGTGCCCATCATCATGCCACAGAGGCGTTTTCTGACTTCGTAAGCATCAGCATTTACTTTGTTGACCAGGAAGAGAGAAATGTGCGAGTACTACTGAGCCTGGCACTAATCAAATGTTAATGATCTCTACACCTAGCAAGTTTCCATTTACTCATTCACTTCTCTACTTGTTCATTTGCTCTTTAAATACACGCTGGACACCTACTGCAATACGACCCGGTGAGAAGACAGTCTCTGTCCTCAAAGAACTCAAGAAGCTGTGAAACAGTGGTCTTTTCAAGGTCTTGTGATTTAACATAAAGACAGGGAGGGAGGTAAGAGGGAGGGAGACAGCAGTGCCTTGCCTGTGGGTCTGCAGGGTGAGCACCACTAGCATCGGGTGGGGTTTACTGTTTGACAGATGTATCTGTGTGGACAGAAAGGTCAGGCCGGATTTAAGGGGAAACAATGGAACTCGGCCATGCAGAGTGGCAGGGACCTCTCTCTGTGAGGGGCCCTGGTGCGATCGGAACCCAGGACTCCTAACTCAGCCTGGGATCCACTCTCACTTTTTAAGACCAAGGCAACCTTCAAATGTTGAGATGCATTTTTACTATGAATTCAGCCCAGGATTAAGACATAGATCTTCTTGTTATCTGAGCCCAAGGTAAAAAGTAAAAGAGAATTCCTTAAGCGCTTGAATCTTGAATGGCTGGTGTCTTCCGACTCCTGCCAGTTGGGCTGTGTACAATCCAGCCCAGGGTTTGTACTTTGCTGTCGGAGGATGCAATCTGCAGAGTAGAAGATTCCATTTGATCCACCTTAGATGACTCCAAAGCTCAGATGGTGTTGAATGAGGGAACCTCTTTAAGCCACAGCCCAGATGTTCACTGCCCCCTCAGTGCTTTCACCTCCCCAGAAAGCATTTATCTCTGACACCAATCACAACGATTCCACACCAGGTCTGACAGCCTAGCTAGAAAAACCGGGGAGAGAGACCCCTCTCCCCACTGCCCTGGATACATGGGCTCTTCCAATGCAAAGAATCAGAGGCTCAGATAGATCTTGTCACTCCAAAATCTAAATCCCCTTTTACACAGCCAGACCAGCCTTTTAAAAATAGAAACAGTCATGCTCTATGTGTTCAGGTGGCACTATGCTTTATTTTTCTGCTGCTTTTGAAAATGACCCCTCTAGACAAGCATTTCTTACAATCTTTTTTTCTGTGCCTTAGAATATATCACCATTTTGGCTTATTAAAAAAAAAAAAAAAAAGCCTGTAGTTGATCTCACTACTCCATCAAAACCAAATAGCTGGCAGGCAGGCAGGCAGGCAAGCAAAGCCTCGACGCTGCAGAGGGTGCAGTGCGTGACACAGAAGGAGTACAGAGGGGTCCAGGGATGGCGGGCACCCTTATGCATACCCCCACCGCATCGCCTCCTGCAGCTGGCCTCGCTCCCCCATTCTCAGTTTATGGGACCTTCTGGCCACCCTCCCATGACCCCGTCCTGGGCCATTTCTAGCTAACCATAATTTAAACATCCTCCACGAGAATATTATTTTCAAGTGTTACTAGAGCCTTATTTAAAGGAAATCTCTGGTAGTCAGCTGAGCCATCTGCTACACAAGCCGACTTTCCAAGTAACAGAACTTGCCAGCTAGTGATCACATCCACGGTATCTTAGCAGAACCACGTGTGGGCCCCCGCAACCGGCCAGCGGCTGACCTTGCCCAGGCTCTGCACACCCACCCCAGGAGCGACAAAGCACCTCCCCCAGTTCATGGCATACTTTAAAGACCACTTTCTGGCAGCAGGGTGACAAAAAGATACAGATAGAAGCAAAAAGAAAGGCATTTGTGCTAAACCAACACTTCCCTGATTGACCTTTAGGCTGGAGACTCAAGTCTGGTCACCAGGGGAGGAAGGCTTTCTGATCCAAGATCTCCCGTGGTGCTGGGCCTCTGTAGACTGACGACTCTGCGATCATCCCTGCCTGCGCTGGGGCCCCATTAGGGGCCCCATTTCTCTCATTGTATAAGCTCGAAGTTAAAAGAGGAGCCATGAGGGCAGCCCGGGTGGCTCAGCGGTTTAGCGCCGCCTTCAGTCCAGGGCCTGATCCTGCAGATCAAGTCCCGCGTCAGGCTCCCTGCATGGGGCCTGCATCTCTGCCTCTCTGTCTCTGTCTCTGTCTCTCATGAATAAATAAATAAAATCTTGAAGAAAAAAAAAAAAGAGAGGAGCCATGAAAGAGAGAAGGACCTGTCAGAAAGGGGCCAGTGTGCTCGGTCGCTAAGGCCAGGACATCCTGAGTCAGCAGGAAGAAAGAGGTCCCTCCAAGCACCTACATCCTACATCTACACTTTTCCTCAAGGACCAACAATGATGCCGCCGCTGCCAACAGAACCTTGCATGGTCCTATGTGTATGAATACACAGAACTTGTAAGGCAGCACTTGTGCTCCACACTCTTCCATTTTAACAGCACCACCACCAGGCCCCAGACACAAGGAGTCAAAGGTCAGCAACTACTTATCAAAACCAAATCTTGGGGCGCCTAGGTGGCTCAGTCACTTAAGCATCTGCCTTTGGCTCAGGTCATATTCCTAGGGTCCTGGGATTGAGTCTAGCATGGGGGGGGGGGGGTCCCCTGCTCAGTGGGGGGCCTGCTTCTCCCTCTCCCTCTGCTTGTGTTCTCTGTCAAATAATTTTTTTAATCTTGAAAAAAATCAATGAAAAAACACTAAAAGAACAAACAACAACAACAAAACAAATTTGGTTTAGTCAACTTCCCATCTGAAGGCATCCGTAGATCAGAGAATCAGGCAGCGTTGTGCAAAGCAGCCAGGACATGGGCACCTCTGTGGGAAGGGTGAGGCAGAGGAGTGAGAGGCTCTCTCCCACCCCTGATCCACAGTACCCCAAGCCCAGCCCAGTGCCCCACAAAGGGCTTCTCTGGGGAGCCCTCCCCTGATTCTGGACCACAGATGAACACTGCAAGATGCTGATGCTCAGTGAGCACACCTGTGTGGGGGGCAGCCGAGATGCTTGCACTTTGCTTGCCCAGGATTCTTGCAAGGCAAATACAAAATGTGGCTCTGAGCAGTCTGTGACCTGCACTATGACAGCAAGAGGCCCACCTGCTCATCCATTTTCTGCTTTCCAGCAGGTAGACGGCAGCATGAAGCACACCGACTGCACCCAGAGCCTTCTGCTCAGTGATGGGGGCACTGGGAGGTAAGGGGACTGAGAAGTGTCCTAAATAACCTGACATCAGCAGAAAGTATTTCATGTATTCATTTGGGGAATATAAAAAATAGTGAAAGGGAATAAAGGGGAAAGAAGAAAAATTGAGTGGGAAATATCAGAGAGGGAGACAGAACATGAGAGACTCCTAACTCTGGGAAACGAACTAGGGGTGGTAGAAGGGGAGGAGGGCGGGGGGTGGGGGTGACTGGGTGATGGGCACTGAGGGGGGCACTTGATGGCATGAGCACTGGGTGTTATTGTGTATGTTGGCAAATTGAACACCAATAAAAAATAATTTAAAAAAAAGTGTTTCATGTGACAGGAAGGATGCAGGTAAGCAGGTGGCAGAAAATGGCTATTTCTAGCTGAAAGATTCAAGAAAGCCTTCAAGAAGGAGGTGGCGTTTGGCATTCATGCAGGCACAGTGGTCAGCCTCTGTGCCCCAGCCACTCTGGGCTGGATCCTCCTTCATGGACAGTCTATCCTGTGTATCGCAGGATGTTGGGCAGCATCCCTGGCCTCCCTACCCATGCCAGTGTACCCCTCCCCAAGTCACGACAACCAGAAACATGTGCAAATATTGCCCGTTGTCTCCTGGGGAGCAAAAGGTCACTGGTAGAGAACCACTCACTGCTCCAAAGAGATAAGCAAGGTGTGCTCGTGTGAGAAAACGAGCAGTGACTCCTATGTCTTTCCGACTTTTCGTTTTATTATTTTTTTGATGCAACTGTTTTCTCTTGCCTCTGTATATGATACTAAAAAGCTCGAGATAGGGGATCCCTGGGTGGCTCAGTGGTTTGGCACCTGCCTTCGGCCCACGGCGTGATTCTGGAGTCCCGAGTTCAAGCGCTGCATCAGGCTCCCTGCATGGAGCCTGCTTCTCCCTCTGCCTGTGTCTGTGCCTCTCTCTCTGTGTCTCTCATGAATAAATAAAATCTTTAAAAAAAAAAAAGCTCGAGATAGTCCCTCTGTTAAAAAAAAAAAGAAAAAAGCAGCAGCAATTATTTCCAGGAATCCTTCCCAAAATTGGGAGAACACCAACCATTAGAGATGAGGCCACTACCAGTCCTCATTCTGTGAAAGACAAATCATCAAGTACAACTAGTTTAAATCAGCAAGTATCATGGACATGATTAAATGTTGGAAGGGGGGACGGGAATTTTTTGTTTTACCCACATTCATTATTTTAAATTCAAAGCAACGCTGTGTTGGTTTTCATCAGAAAAGACCCTAAGCACGGTGCCTGAAGACTTCGGGCCACGAGCCGCGTGCAGAGGAGACAGGCCGGCACTGCCCAGGCCTCGAGAGAGCACCGGGAACCGTGACCTCAGGGAAGCTCACTGGCTTGCCCTCCGCGGAGCTCCCACCGCCAGGAGCCCCCGCGGGGACTTGTGCCCAGGGCTGGAGCGGCCTTGCCACACTGTCTCCCGTTACTCCCCACTGGGTCAGGCTGGCACTGCTCACACAGTGTCTTTCGAGAGCAGGAACTCCGTTTCCACTACGGCGAGCTACGGTTAGAAGAAACCCGAATCCAACGCACTGTACAGACAAAGCAGCCTACTTCCAGGGGAGCAGGAGAGAGATTTCTCCACACACTCTGGCACCGGTGAGCCAACAGGAAGCACGTAAAACCAGGCTGAAAGCTCACATGCCCTTCCATGGGCCAAGGAGAAAAACGTCCTGATTTTAAAAATATGCCACCAAGAGTCCCTTAGCGAACAGATTCTCACTCCCAAACAAAGGAAACGGTCAGAAATTTCTTGGGGGTCTTTCTTGCTACACGCCAGGCACAGGTGACTCAAGATAAAATTAAAACCAAATGCATTAAGCGTCACTTTGTGGAAACAGATGCAAACACCACACTTTGTGGTCTGTGTGGCGACCACAGCCTGCGCCACCGATGGTCACTCTGGAGGTGCTGGGCACTGGCTGAGGCCAGAGCATCTCCTCGCCGGCCCCACTCCCCCCGGGGATGCTCTGCTTTCCTCGCCAGCCTCCAGCCCTCTGGGGAGACGCAGCTGAGGAATCAGAAGGATTTAATCAAGGGTAACACACAACTGTGCACCTGTCCCTTGGACAGCTGCAAAGAAGCTCTGGAATTTGTGTGGAGAAAAACCAAGAAATTCCTCCCAATTACCTAATCTTCCCAGTCTTCGAGTGCACACAGGACCAGGCCTGTCTGGCAGCATTTTCCTCGGCAGGACCCACCAGAAGAGATTCTTCTAATGATACCATCTGCACGAGCATCTTCCTACAGCCGTTACAACCAGAACACTGGGAAGAGTCTAATAGCGATGCCGCCCCCACCCCCCACCCCGAAGAGCCTCCCAGAGTGGAAACAAATACCACAAGCTGTCAGAGAACAGCCACCTGAGTATGTCGGACAACTTCTGGATGCCTACTAAGTCTGTCTGTAGATGCACCGACCCCCCCCCCCCCCAAGATTCGTGAAGTCCAGGGCTTCTATGAAAATAAAAAATCTTGGCCACAAATAATGCCCTGGGAATTTCTGTCCATACCATTAGAAAGCTCAAGAAAAGCCTATTTTGGCAGAGTTATCACTTCTGCATCCCATTTGGGAATTGGCTGCTGAGGTATCTGGAAATCTTTTATCTGTGCCCAGGGGACTTGAAGGTTTGATATATTTCTCTCTAAATGTGGAAAACAACATGACTAAGATGCCTGTTCAAAGCCCAGACACACTCCCTCCCCCAGTCAGCAGTGGGGGGCACGTGACCACCCTCCTGCCTCTAGTAGCCAATGTGTCACCGGCCCGGTTCCCTGGGGTGGAGGATAAACACAGCACAGGCTCTGCTAGCAGCAGCCACCCCCTCGCTAGTTACGATTTGCATAAGTGCTCCCGAGAAAGAGAAAGACGAGAAGTGGGTCATGGGGACCAGTTCTGACACAGTAAGATGAAACAAAACATCCGCGTCTTCTCATCTGCTTGCCACGCACGGCTCATCAGCAACCTGCCTGCGGGGAGCAGGGGTGAGACGCCCCGGCCTCCTCCCCGCGCCAGGATGTCTGTTGTGCTAGGCTGGCCACCTGGCTCCAGAATCTTCCACGAGGGAAAGTGGAGGGATGACAGCAACAGTGCCACGGCCAAACAAGCGGGAGGGCTCCGGCATCTCTGCTGACCCCACCCCCGCCCAGCATCGTCTCTGTTCCTAGGAGTGTTGCTGCCAGCGGCCACGTGGCTGCTTGGGCACCAGCACAAAACTTCCCGAATCTGGAGAAGGAGGTTCACGGCCCCTGCAGAAACTACTGCCCGTGGGTCAGCGGCAGCCCCCAAAGACTCCAAACTGCAAAGTCCTACAGCCATCGAAGACACTACTAGGTGGCTTGGCAGTGAGTGGACGCAGAGAACTGGGATGTACGTGCTGTGCCCCGGGGCCCCTTTCTCCCTGTCCCCGCCTCACAGACACCCCAGAGGAGGTGCCGAGGGGTGCGGCATCCCTGTGGAGGGCCAGGCCACACCGTCTCCTGCACTCAGGTGGTCTTTCCCTTCACTAGTTCCCGCGGCCTTCTCCCAAGGTCATGCCCTTGAATTACCCAACACTAGCCACCCCACTATCTTAGCCCCTAACTGTCCCCCTCTTGGCCCACAACCCTCCACGACAGCTGTCCTCTTTCTAGCACTTCCACTCCTGCCGTCAGGAGGCTCGTGTAACACCCCCTGGCCCTCCCGATCTGCAGGCCTGTCTCTATCCAGCACAGGCCAAGACACCCCTGTCTACTTCACCTATGGCTGTCAGCCCCTGATGCCTGACACCCCACCTGGGCCCACCCCAAAGGTGGCACCATCCATACACTCCACTCCGCAGGATGGGTGCTCCTCAATATGTGTCCATGGAGCAGCCTGGACCTGAGACTCCAGCCTCCCACCCCTCCCCTCCGCATCTCTAGGAGATTCTTGTGCGTGCGCAAGTGTGGGAACACTGAGTGTACATCCCGGGGCCCCAGTGCAGATGCTCACACAGCTGAGGGGAGTAGCACCGGCACCCTGCAGCCCTTCCCTGCAGCCCTGGTCCCCCACATTCCCATTCCAATGATCTGAGCCTCCAGCCTGCCCTGAAAACATGGGGGTACCACACCCCCGAGCTGCTGCACTCTGGGCCTCCCAGCCATACTCGTCGCTCCCACTCGGAGTTGGCAAATGGACCGTGTACATCAATCACGATCCTCTCCTGTCCTTCAGCCAGCACTGAAAATACTCAATTATCTCCCACTTAATAAAAAACAGAAACAAAAGCCTCTCCTCCCTGTGTGTGCCCTCCGGCCCCCTCCCAAGCTCCTCCCACCTCCCTGAAGAGTGCACTCGGCTTCCTGCCTTTATATTCCATCCTCTTCATCCTTCGCTGGGTTCCCAGAGCAAGGGGACAGCCAGCCTTTCAACCCTGATGGAAGTTTTAGGCCACGTTTCCACTCAGAGAGTCCCTGTCAGCTACAGAACAGAATGCCCACTCCTTAACTGGCTTGCCAGGCCCCCGAAGGTCCCCAGCCAGCCCCTGCTATGCAGGGTGGCTAAGGCGCTGAGCTCTAACGCCAGAATGATGCAAACCCTGTGTGACCTCAGGAAAGTGACCTTGAGTCTCTGAGTCCAGTTTCACTTGGCAGTAAGGACGTGATGATAGCGGAGATGTGACAATCAAATGTGATGATGCATATGAAGCATTTGACCCAGTGTTTAGGACAAAGGTGGGCTGCCTGCTGCCTCCCAAGATCCCTTATTCCAACACAGCCAACTCCCATCCAGTCCGGACCGTACCATACCCAGTCTCCCCACAGCCTCCTGCTGGGGCTTGCAGGATCAGGGGAGTCCTGCTCATCGCTAGAGCCTAGGCCACCCCTTCCCAGTATCAGTCCCCCTGCTCTGACCCAACACTTGCCCTTTACATAACCACCTCCTCTAGAAGACCAGGGTCCTTGACACAGGACCAACATCTTTATCTCTAAACCTCAGGCCTTATCAGTGTTCTGCTTAATAAACGCTGCCTGGTGCTTAACTTTACCCAATCCAGGCAGCTGATTCAAGATTAATTCTGGAAGGGAGCAGTAGTGCCTCAGTCATGTTGCAAGTAATAGCAGAGGTCAGCTAACACCCCTGTTTACACTGCTACACCACACAGCAGCCCCCCACCCCCCATAAGTTTATCTACAAAGTCTCTAGCAACTAGGGAAATGCATGGAGAGGACGGTGATTCATTCCTTCCCCTGGCCACAAAAATCCTCCACTGCGGCTGATCTTGGGTGGCTGCCCCTAGAAAGCATGCCCCTCCTTCGGTGGACTTGAAGCCATGTCTGGGGGTGGGGAGTTTCCAGAAGTGTGAATGCCTAGGGAAGCAGTGGCTTCACTTCAGAGCTGGTCAGAATGGAGGGGTCTAGAGCCTGGAGGAAGCTCTCCAAGGAGGACTCCTTCCCTGCCTACCCCTCTAGCCTGGGTCATGCTGATGATGCAAAAGCAGCAGACATCCCAGGATAGGGGTGGTCAGCTGGTTGGCCAAGACTCAGCTAGCGAGGGCTACCTGCAGGGCACTGGGCCTCTACTGACCTAGAAGGAAATGCATGCCATTGATCCTGGTGCTCAGGACACTCATGAAGAACTTGAAGGGCACCTGAGCAGCTTAGTCAGTTAAGCGGCTGCCTTTAGCTCAGGTCATGATCTCAGGGTCCTGGGATTGAGCCCTGAGTTGGGTTCCCTGCTCAGCGGGGAATCTGCTTCTCTCTCTCCTTCTGCCCCTCCCACTCAACTCATTCTCTCGAAAATAAAAATGTTTAAAAAAAAAAAAAAAAAAAAAGGGAACCAGAACCCTTGAAATAACTTAGAATTATTTACAAGGTGAATAATAATGGGCCTATCCTAGAGTTAATCCAAGGATCTAATAGCCTGGTCCTTGGCACCTGGCACTTTAGAGGTTCTCAAAATAGGGAGGCCTGGGTGGCTCAGTGGTTCAGTGTCTGCCTTTGGCTCAGGGCATGATCTTGGGTGCAGGGACTGAGTCCCGTATCAGGCTCCCTGTGAGGAACCTATTTCTTCCTCTGTCTATGGCTCTGCCTTTCTCTGTGTTTCTCATGAATAAATAAAATCTTTTTTAAAAGTTTTTTAAAAGTTCTCAAAATCATGTTTTCATTTTTCAAACAGCACACTGAGGGAAGCTGTCAGGAACTGCAGTGGGACCCTGCACAAGGCATGGATGGCACTCTGGGAAGTCATCCACAGAAAGGGCTACACTTGTGTGTGCAAATACCACCCCACTGTACCCTGACTGTCGAAGAATTTCCAGAGAAGCAACAGCTAGCACTGGACATTTCTGGGCATGAAACAGTGACATTGGGCAACAAGATGTTCACACAAAAGCACTTTTTCTCGGGAAGAATGCTCTAGGAAATCAGGAGTTCGTGTGTAAGGAAATGTAACCCTTGAGATGGCCATTTACCCAAGTACGCTACCCAGACTCCCCACCGTCTCACGCCACTGCTCCAGAAGGTTCCAGCATTCACACTATGCCCCTGAATGCCACGGCAAAGGGATAAACGTGGGGCCTCAGGTGCTCACACCACTTCTGCACCACGGAGGTGGCCTGGGTCCACACTCTGCCAGCCTGGCCAGAGGCAGCCTCACTCCTAAGAAACAACACACAGCAGTGGTATGGCCAGGCTTGGGCAGCCGTGCAAGTAGCATACCTTCGGCTCACCTACTGGCTTACAGGAGAGACAGGAAAGCATTTTACACTGACTGAAGATTCACAAGTCCAAAAAAAACCTCACTGTATGGGGCTATGGCCTACCTGAGATAGTCAGCCTGGGCTTAAAAGGCACCAGGCCATCAGCAACCCCACCATCAACCCAGACCTTCAGGCACCTCTACCTAGAGGCCCCAGAGGCCTGCCACCCAGACCCTCCCTCTGCAGCTCACAACCCCCCCCCCAAAGGACCTCAGGGCTCAGCCAGACCAACCCTCAGCCCCCCATTCCACCCCTGGCCTAGGTCAAGGCCAAGCCCAGCTGGAGGCACCTCAGAGATATTAATTCAGTTAATTCAGTTTACTCCTCCAATGCTCCCAAGAGGTAGGGATTATCGCTATACCTCTTTTTCAGATACAGAAAGCTGCACAGAGAGGTAGCAAGGGGGCCCTGGGCCTCACCATAGGGGTGGAGCTGGACTGGAGGTCATAGGCTCATCAAATCACCAAGCCTACCCAAGGGGTAAGGCTGACACCACCACCCCACCTCCCCACCCCACCCCACCCTGCATGTGGCCTGCCTCTAAGGAGAGCCCAACCAGGTCTCCGGATATGCAAAGGGAGGCCACAAAGGCAGTCAGAGTGCCAGGAATAAAACTATGAAAGAGCTTTGCTGGAGAAAGTCAGAGCACGTCCTTCCTCTGGGCTTGAGGGGCGGGGGCTGGGGTGGGGGTGGGGAGGGAGAGAAGGGGGAAGGGAAAGGAGAGCGAGTGTAAAATGCTTTGGGAGCAGGCGGACAGAAATGGTGGCACACACACACACACACACACACACACACAAGTCCCTGGCCAACTTCGGAGGCACAGGGCACTGAAATCTCCAAACAGACTGGGGGAAAACCAGCTCCTTTTTTTGTTTTTTGTTTTGTTTTGTTTTGTTTTTATCTCAAGGACAGGTACCAGTTCTGAGGTCATATTACCCCTTCAAGGGTTCCTGGAAAGAGAGTAAACCCTGTCTACCCTTCTCATCCCACCCCCTCCGGCCTCAAGCTGGCTTCTGCTTCCACCCAAGACTCCAGGGCAGCCCTCCCAGGAACACCAGTGAGGCCCCGAATCGCGACATCCACTGTCCAGTCCATCTGGTGGGCCCGCCTCCACCTGTGAGCCCTCCTAGGGCTCCCCAGTGCCCTCTCAGCCCTCCCCCTCCTGCCCTTGACCCTGACCCTGGAAGGCCAAGGGAAGTCTGCCAATTGTTGACCTCCCTTCCCTAAAGCGGAAACACTCACTTATAAATAAGCCATAAATTCTTACCCTCAGACACATTCCGGATATAATTAGATCAGTACAAAGGCCTGGGCGCTTGGAAAACGGAGCCCTTCTCAGAAGACATGTAGACCTTCTGAGGTTAGTCAACTCAGTACCTCCAAATGTAGCATTAGTAGCATTATTTCTAGAGCAGGACCCTCGTCACCTCTAGTAACAAAAGTCATTCTGTTAACAGAAAAGGTGCACACAAACAAGCAAAAACGCTCTACGAGAGGAACAAAGGAAAAATTTCCATAAATATTTCATTGGTTTCAATGACCCTATCAAGACAAACATTTCAAAGTTCATCGTCTGCTCCGGCTGCCTTAATAACGTATTACAGACTGGGGGGTTTAAGCAACAGGAATTTATTTTCACAAAGTTGTGGGTGGAAGTCTGAAGTCAGGGTGTCAGCAGAGCTGACGCCTGCTGAGGCCTCTCTGGCTTGTAGACGGCGTCCGCCCCACGGTGTCTTCACGTGGTGGTGCCTCCATGCCTCTGTCCTAATGTCCTCTTACAAGGACACCAGTCACACTAGATTAGGGTCCATCCTAGTGACTTCATTTTAATTTAACAACTTCTTTAAAGACCCTGCCTCTAAATAGTCATGTTCTGACATACTGCGGGGTTGGGGGCTAGGGATCCGACACAGGAATTTGGGAAGAACACCATTCAGCCCACGACAGCGCCATCGTGATCAGCAAATAACAATTCTCTCTCTCTCTCTCTTTTTTTTTAAAGATTTATTAGAGAGAGAGAGAGAGCACGAGAAGGTGGGAGAGGGGGAGAGGGAGAGGCAGGAGCCCCACTGAGCAGGAAGCCCGATGGAGACTCAAAGAGTCTTTGACTCCTTTCTTGTGTGCCATTATGTTAAACTATTATTAATATATACAAAATCAAGATTTTAGGTTTGAAACTCTCTTTGTTTTCAATGTAGCTCCAGAAATGAGGATATGACTGCCCTCCAAAGAAGGTATATGTCTTTTTCAGACCTGAATATCTCTTTCCATAGTGGTAAAAAGACATCAAGATAAATGAAAGCAATATCCTCTCCCATGTGGTATTCTCATTAGCAATCATGAGCAGGAGCGCGCCCCCAGGCCAGTGGGAACAGGGGCTGCAGTCCTGGGTCTGGCTGAGGTCTTTTTTTTATTTTTTTTTTAAGATTTTATTTATTTATTCATGAGAGACACACAGAGAGAGGCAGAGAAACAGGCAGAGGGAGAAGCAGGGTCCTCGCAGGGAGCCCAATGCAGGACTCGATCCGGGGACCCAGGATCAAGACCTGAGCCAAAGGCAGACGCTCAACCACTGAGCTACCGAGGCGTCCCTCTTGCTGAGGTCTTAAAGAACCACTTCTACATCCTTGCTGGGAAGAAAAAGACATGCCAGGCACCTGCCTTCCTGGGACACAATGCTTTCTTCAGTTGCCCAGCGAAGTTTGTGCAGCCCTGCTGGTCACTTACTAGAAGCATCGGAAGCTCTGACAGCCTTGCCTCACTTTGCACTGACTGGCCCCACCTTCTCCCTTAAATCTGCAGACCAAAGACCAAGCAGGAGCTCTTGCCAGAGATTCATCCCCCCAGCAGGACAGGGCCTCACTGCCCCTCACTGGGGCAGAAAAAAAAAGAGTTCGGAAATCTCCACTGAAGAAACTCAAGCAAGAATAAGCCATACTTTTTCAAATGTATCACAAATATATACATATATGTATATACACAAACATCTATATATGTGATACTGTAGATTACTTCCCCACAAAGTAAGGAGTCCTGCTCCAAGGAGACCAGGAGAGCGAGACGAGAGCCACCTACTCTGCTCTTCTCAGATGTAGCTGCTGTGCTGGGGACCAGACACACACACACATACACACACACACACACACACACACACACACGCCACCTGAGAAACATCATCACTGTTACTAGATGCTCAGATAAAAGCACTCAGGACTGTTCCATTATCCCCATCAGCTTTCATTTTTGGAGCCTGGGGGTGCGGAGTATTAACAGTGGTAAAATAAAGGGGAAAGGACAAAAGTAACTGAGAAGTGAGGCCATCGAGGCTGGAAGGTGACAGAGCCATTCAGATATGACGCTGGGACTCCCAGAGAGATCCCCGGGCATCGTGGGCACTACCATTCCTAGAAACAAATTCAAGACACGTCACTTTCTGGTTTTGTCTCTGTCGTGGCTTCCACCTACTCAGGTTATTAATACACACTGCGAAGAAAGCATACACCACGCACGATGGCCGAGTATGACCTCCCAGGGGAATAAAGTGCTTTACGGAACAAAAATGGAGGCAGTGACCCTTCTATCTTCCAGCTTCTGTACACTTAATTAATTCCATGTTCTTGATTCCAACATGAATAAATTTTCAAGGCATATGTCTGCTTTTAAATCTATGCTGACCTTGTATGGAATGCACAAATGTTTCTGTTAACACAAAACTAAAAAAAAAACACAAAAAACAAAAACTGGGGATCACCCTGGGTACAATAATTAATATTCCTTATTCATGAATAGCTTTGTTTGAAATTACATGATTCAATCAGAAAGTCATTTTCTTTCCAAGTTTGCTGGGCTTCCTCTATGAATGCAAATCACACTGACAAAGACACAACATAAGGATGGAAAATGCACTTCTTACTCCTTATAAATGTTTAAATTTGCTCCCTATATAGCCATGAGAAGCAGCTCAGAGATTCTGATAGAATATGTTGGATCTTTTTATTCTAATTTTCTTGAGACCATTTGCCTCCATGAAAATACCGCAGAGACCCACGATGGAGACTTTTCAGAGGAAATTATCATCAAGCACTGTCCTATGGGAAGGAAAGAGAAGGTCCTCAGAAAGCCTTTGGGGGTTAAGTGGAGAGCATGTCACCTTCAGGACCAGTCCCCCCGGGGAACTACTGAGTACCAATATCCAGTTCATGTCACTTGTCATGTGTCATTGTCCTGAGATCATTTCATCTCTGCTAAACCCACACACGGATGTCTGTGGATGACCTTCAACTGGGTGCACCACTCTTTATTCTGGTCTCCGCAATGGGACAGTGACGTACCTATTAAAATCATTCTTCTCATCACACCATCAGCAGTGTATGTGATGTGGTTTATGGTGCCCCTTTTCAATCCATCATGTATTAAAATTTTCAATTGGAAAATCTGTTTCCTTCATCTTACCATTGTAGCTACACAGTTAAGCAACCCCAGCTGTCCAGGAAATGCCACCGCAATGAACACATTATTGGGCAGAGAAGAATCAATTGGGGCTCCTGTCAACCATTTCACACGCTACACACAGAGGCCCAGGGAAGAAGGAGAAAGAGCCCCCATGACATTAAAGATGTCTTATGAACAAAAGCCCTCCTCGCAGTCCAGATTAAAGTACACAGCTAGAGAACACGGATTCTCATCTCCTCTCGCTTTACTGTTAAGACTTCTCTCCCGGTGCTTTCTCTGTATTTTCTAAACTTGACTTGTATTGCTCTGGCGTCATGGGCCTCAGTGAATTAAGGTCTTGCATGGGAGTGGCATGCAACTCCCCAGTGAGTTAAGGTCTTCTCAGGTCTTGGTTTTAGGGGTCATGAGTTCAAGCCCGCACTGGGCTCCACCATTAAAATTAAAAAATAAAATTGACCTGCATTGTTTTCTAAAAGAAAGGTTATTTTTAATTTTTAAACTTGGATTTAGGCTGGCATTTCAACAATTGTTTATGCCCTGAACGCAATACAAATGATTTAAAAAGCTATCTTCACATCTATTTCTGTGGTCTGCTCAGGGGACCACCTTTAAAATCCTCTTGGAAAGTTTCCCCTTTGGTATTGAATCCATCCAATAACATGCTGAAGTTGGAAAGAATCACAGAGAAGAAACCAGTGAGTCTACACCCCTTTTCCTTAAGAAACAAAGCAAGAGGGGAACCCACAGCAGCTGGGTCCAATTTCCTTTTTGCAGAGGAGGAAAAGGGCTCTGAGAGGTCAAGGACTTGCCCAGGGCCAGAGAGCTAGTCAGTGGATGGTGAAGGATGTGGAGTCAGGGAAGCCGCCTCCAAAGCCAGGCTCTGCTCCTTCTTGGTGCTGTGCTGCCATCCCACACTTGTCGTGGGTGGAAGAACTGGTATCTTGCCCACCTTTTTCCACCCTGGTGCTGAGCCCTCTTCCCTGAGTGTTCTTGAGGTCTATGAAATGACATTGGGGGATCCCTTAACAAAACGGAGGCATGCCATGCATCCCCCCTCCCCACCCCCAGTAGATCTCTGTTCCCTTCAGGTTTGATCAGTGCTGTCACCCCCCAGACATGGCATCAGCTCACTTGCTTAGGGCAATTCCTCGAGGCTGGGTGAACCAACAGGGACAGTGTAGGAGACAAGGGGTCTCAGGGATACAGGGACTCAGGGAGGGCCTCAGGCCAGGAGGGCAGGATCTCAGCCCAAGGTAGACAGAGGCTGGAGGGCGACCAGATGGCCCGGGTGGTATCCTCCATAAACGTGGAAGCAGGGCTCAGCCACAGGGGTCAGGTGGGCTGCTCCCAGGAGGGCAAGCTTGAGGCATGTCCATCCGGGAACCCACCCCAAAACCCTTTCCTCTGCCATTTGAAAGAGGGTTGGTGAGTCTCTTGCCCAATCAGGGTACACTGTAAATAGGTCAGCCGACCCCCTTTAGTACAGTGTATGGTTAGCATCCTTCTATATTTCTTTCCCAATTAAATAATTGTCAAAAATATCAAGTTCAAGGACTCCTGGGTGGCTTAGCTGTTGGACGGCTGCCTTCAGCTCAGGTCGTGATCCCGGGATCCAGGATCGAGTCCTGCATCAGGCTTCTGCGAAGAGCCTGCTTCTCCCTCTGCCAGTCTCTCTGCTTCTCTCTTTCATGAATAAACAAATCTTTAAAAAAAAAAAATCAAGTTCAAAAAACAAACGGTGCCCTAAACTTCAAGCATTTCATACTAGAAGACACTCAGTGTGATGTAAGACTAATTTTCATCAAAAGAAGACATTTTCAGAGATAGTATCTTTCCTTTAAATATCTACCCATCCCTATAGGCTGTTTTATATCCTTTCCGGAACAAGACAGGGTAAAAATATAAACCAACCCATCAATCACTGTGAAAATCTATTTCTTTCGCTTAGATTCCTAGAAGCATAATTCCCAGGTCACAGCGTATGAACCTTTCATTGATTCAACATTTCCAAACTGCTTTCCAGAAAAGGTAAACGATTTCAACTCCATCTTGGGGAGGGTGAGGGATTCAGTGCTGCCCACCCCTGCACCCTTACCCACCCACACACAAGCTTCTGGTAACTGTCCAGCCCACCCCAACGATAAGGTTGTAGAAATGGCTGTTTCTATGTCATTGTCATTAGTGGTTTTAACATTTGCTTATTTGCTCGAATACCGACGTCTCAGATTATCTAGTTTCTTGTCCCTTCCATTTGTCTGTAACATTCACTGCAACTATGTTTTCCTTAACTTGACAAAATGGAGATAAGAGTACATCAAAAATAAAGAATTTTAAGAATATTGCCGATGTGAAGATTCAGGGCACAGTTTCCTCAGCAACAGCAAATCTGTCTCCCATTGGCATTACCCATCCAGCAGTTTCCATCTTGTGCTCTCTGGGGCACATGCTAGAATAAAGTTTTTCTAGACTCTTAAGATACAGCTGAAACTAAGCTCATAGGTTTATAATTTGCAGGAACCACACTTTTTTCTACTTTGAAAACTGGTACTCGTTTTCATGTTGAGTTTTCTGTGTGCTGTTTGCCAGGTATTCCTCAGGGCAGCAGAGTGGGCAGGATGGAGGGCAAGCTCCTGTGCAAGAACCTCCAGGGCCTCAGAAGGCACTGTGTGCCACAGCCTGAGACTGTGGAGTTCATGTTCCTTGGTCTCTGCTGTATCCCCAGGACCTGGAGCTGCTTAGAGAACTAACATATAAAGGATGGACAGGTGGGTGGGTGGATGGATGGATGGACGGATGCGATGCATGGGGCAACGGGACATGGAAAAAGAGGGGAAGGGGGGGAAATGGATGAATGAACCCACAAACCCACCCAGCTCGCAGAGAAGCAAGGGACTCCATCCCAATCCCTTTACTCCTCCAAGGTCTGATCCATGCTGATTTTCATCTTTTTCATCCAAAGATCAAGCTCTAATCAAAAAGACATTTTTCTGATTGCCTACCACCTTGGTCATCCAGTTTGATTTAATGAGTTCTGTTACTTCAGAAACTCCATAAATTAACCCAAGCTAGAAATTAAAAAGCCACTGCTTTGATAGAAGAGGCACTCCAGAATAAATAAGAGAAGCTAGCCCATGATCTAATGGAAGAGATGAAGTATTCCTAACTGATTTCCTTTTCATCAGCCCATGAACCCTAGGCACATCCCAGATCCCTGAATTAGTGACACGTATATTGCATAAATATCCTCTAAACTCATGGAACTTCTAAGGCTGTGTTTCTTGGCATGTGGTCCCTGGACCAGCAGCATCTGCAGAGTACAGGGCATGTGTGTTAGAAATGCAGAGTTTGGGGGCGCCTGGGTGATTCATTCAGTTGAGTGTCCAGCTGTTGGTTTTGCCTCAGGTCATGATACAGGGTCCTGAGATCGAGCCCTGCATGGGGCTCTGAGCTCAGCAGGGAATCCGCTTAAAGATTCTTCCCTTTGCCCCTCCCCCCACTCTTGTGCACAGGTCCTCTCTCAAATAAATAAATAAACCTTAAAAAAAAAGGGGGGGGGGCGCCTCGGTGGCTCACTTGGTTAAGCATCTGCCTTCGGGTCAGGTCATGACCCCGGGGTCTTGGGATTGAGCCCCACCTTGGGCTCCCTGCTTGCTCAGTGGGGAGTCTGCTTCTCCCTCTCCCTCTGCCACTTCCCCTGCTTGTGTTCTGTCAAATAAATAAAACCTTTCAAAAACATTCTTAAAAAGAAAGAAATGTAGAGTCTAAGGCCCCACCCCAGACTCCCTGATTCAGAATCTCTGGGGGGCAGGACCCAGGAATCTGCTTCAAGAAGCCTCCAGATACTTCTCCTGCACAGGCGTACAAAGCACCACTCTAGGGCACAGAGTGTTGACATCTTTTCTGACATTTCAGATGTAACAGATTACATTTTAGATAAACAATTGACTCAAATGTCTTAAAGTGACTGATTTAGTAAAAAGCCAAATGTTCTCTCTTTCCCCACCCTCCCACATATCCCTCATTTTTGGAAGAAGGGTACATCATTTAAAGGATCATTAAAGCAACACATTTTAAAAAGACATATATAAGTGTGACAGGCTTTTAAAGTGTGACAAAGTCAAGAAGAGAATGGAAAAATTAAAATCTTTGAAAGTAGAGACAGAACTGCACCCAAAAGGTCACTAGGACTTATTTTGTCATAGAAAAATAAAACCTCTCTGCTGGACTCACTCCCTGATTTAGGAAAAACTGACGTTCCCCCTCCACCCCACAAAGTCCTCCAGGAGCTCTCTGCCCAGTGACCGCACGCACCTCCTCCCAGGGCTAGAGGGGTACCTCTTCCAGAGAGTCCTCTCCCCATCTCCCTAAACAACAATACAACTAAATTCCAATGCACATCCAGCACAGGGGTTTTTAATAAACCTTCTAAAAGTGTTTACCCTCCTTTGGGACTCTCACAAAACTCACACTGTCCTATGTCCTCCAAGAGCCAACCAGAGGAGCCACTGTACTGACCTGGTGTCAGCAGGGCGACCACAGCTGGGACCAGCAGCTCAGGTGCTCAGAGCGCCACAGGCAGTAGGGGGTGTGCATGTTAGATACACTGGCACTAGGTCCCCAGCAACATCCAGAGTGGGTACCACCACCCTCCAACTTTTTCAAACAACAGGCTAGCGGCTTAGGGGAGAGCCATGCAAGTCACACAGGAGGGAGGAGGGGAGGGGACATAAATTTGATCTCAGGTCAGACTGGCTCTAAAACCCCAGCTCCTGACTTAATGAAAAACATGGAAGAGGAGGAGGAAAGATGCTCTGGAGGCCAAGGGCACAAGCCAACAGGCACAGGCCAACACGTCCCTCCCAGATTTCGGCTTCAGCCTGCGGTGAGGAGAGGCTGTGCTTCTCAGGCTGTGGGTGAATTCACAATGCATGGGACATCTGGGGGGCTCAGCGGTTGAGTGTCTGCCTTTGGCTCAGGGCATGATCCCGGGGTCCTGGGATGGAGTCCCGCATCAGGCTCCCTGCATGGAGCCTGCTTCTTCCTCTGCCTGCATCTCTGCCTCTGTGTCTCTCATGAATAAATAAATAAAATCCTTAAAAAAAAAAAAATGAATTCACAATGCAAATGGAAAACCCTCTTTCCACAGAAGGAACCATGCCACCAAGGGAAGGAGATGTAAGGGCACCCCCCCCCAAGCTTTCAACCCTGAGTTAAGGTGCTTTCATTCAGGCAAGTTCATAACTGCTGTCTGCAGGCTCTTCAAGGGTCCTTACTCTGCAGCTCTCCCTCTTCTCCCCATGAAGAGGGACTGGGTGCCCCCCCTCCCAATGGCCCACCCCTGGGCCCGATGCACACTCACAGCCAAAGCCTTCTCCATACTGGCCCACAAGCATGCATGGCTTTCGAAGAATAATGTGGGAGGGGCTGGCCTCAAGATTAGAAGTCATCTGTGCCAATCTCGTCACCCTGGTACTCCTGAACTTTTCTGGTTATACTGGGGGAAGGGCGGAGCATTAACTGAAGGGTTTAGTTCTTCTGAAACGGCACCCATCTGCTCTAATCCAGACGGGGGGGGGCGGGAATCCCAGCCCCCACCACACACACACACTGTCGGGTCCTAAACAATAAAATAATGATGAGGTCAGACCAAACCACGGCGGAATTCCATTCCAGATGTCAGAGTCCACGATGCTAACACCGGGGTTCCTTTTGTAGACCACCAGCTCTGGAAAGCCCTACAGGTTCAAAGGCCTCCTGTCAGAGCAGAGACTTGCACATCGCTAGGTGCCCTCAAGTAAGTATTTTCTCCCCACTCAGCAAGTCACTTAAAAACTTTAATGGCAGGTAGACTGCGACCGTTGTCAAGACAATAATTACAAGACTCATTCGCACGTGGTTGTGACCAAACCATGAGAGCTGGCAGCTCAAAACACAAGCAAACACCCCTCTTTGTGCTGCCGGGCTCCTCTGTCAGGACTCTGATGCAGGGTTGACTTCCCAGGACAGGTGCCCTTGCGTGTCTCACCTCCTTCTACATTGGCCAAATCCATCTCGGTGAGCACCTCGGCACAGGTTTGCAAGGCCACCTGTTATTTTATGTACGGCTAATGATATTTCACCCTTCACACTACCCTGCATGCCTTGTGGCAGTTCGGCACGCACGTCTGAGATTTGGAGCCTGCATCCCAATCAGCGGTGCCCACTTCACTTCAATGTGCTCGGCAGAGGTCCCTCTTCAGAGACAGACGATGACACGCTATCAGAAAATATTTCCATATAAGCCAATCTATCAAAAGTCTCCATGGACAGGTCATGGTGCAGGTGGATGTGGCACCACATGGCAGGACCTCGCCGCCACAGTCCACTGCGCTGCATTTCGGGTTAGGTGTCAGCCCCAGAGCCCTTCAGCCAACGTCTTCTCAGAGATGACCTGTGCACTGCATGTGGGGCTCGGCCTCACCGCCCTGCATTTATTCAACACACGTCTGAATGATTCTCGCCCAGTGGAGACACTACAGGCGATCATCTCCAGGTCAGGGGATTGAGACCCTGCGAGGAGACCACTGATTCCAGAGCCGAGAATGATCATGGGTTACTCTCTGAGAAATGGGGCAGGGGGTTCTCCTCTGTGGCTGCAGGGTGTAGACTCCGTGGAAACGCCTGTGTAAGTGCCAGCATGTCCAGGAGACAAACATCAACAACGAACCCTCAGCAGGGGTCCCCGGGGACACACACGTATCCCTGAACATGCCACATGACCGTGAAATGGGAAAGACAACGCAATGGCAGCGTGCGGTTTCCTCCTTCCCACTCCTCAGCATTATCTCATCTGGAAGAAATCTAACTGTGCTCCAGGATTGTTTCTCCCATCCTCTCATCTTGCCTCCAAGGATTCCATCCAGTACTTCCCAACCACCTGCAGTGGAAGCAGCTCAACTAGCCCTGTGACATCTGCAAGGCTGAATTTGCACGGCTTCTAAAGCTCCCCATTTCCAGAACACGAACCCCGCTCGGCAGCACAGCACCTCCACTTCATGGCTGGGGGAGCAGCCTCCTTGCCCTTTCCAGACCTCCTCCTGCACGGGCACAAAACCAGGGCAGCACACCACGGGGCCCTGTCATCTGCTTCCTTTGATTCATCAGTTTTCCCTTAAAGGACGATCACAGGGCGCAGAGGAGCCAAACGTGCATGCTGGCTCAGATACCCGGGAACCTATTTACGAGATAGCGTAATGGGGAAGATAAGCCGTGTTTGACGAAGTCTGTTGCTACGTTATGCTTCAACAGTGCGCGTCTCAGTTTCTGGCTTCCTATCCAAAGTCAGGGAAATAGGATTGTACTCAGACTGATCCGCAAGATAACCTGATCTCCTGGGGCCCTCAGATGGAGAAGGTATATTCCTAGCACTTACCCAGTGAAGATGCTCTGGGTCTTACTCAGTAACACCAAATAAGTACATTCCCCTTACGTTAAACAGAGTTAGTTTCTTCCATTTCTTCCATGTCACTATGATCACTCTTCCTTGAATTAAAGAACAATTCAGAGAAAATCATGAATGTCCTTTATACTTTGCAAGAACCCATGTGTTCATGGGCACCCTCTCCCTGGGCCTCGGTTCCCTCCCCTGTAGCCAGAAGGCATAGGAAGAAGATGGTGGTTACTAAGATCTTTCCCCAGCCCTCCTGGGGGAATCTGATGCAAAGCCAAACTGATCCTCGAGTCACATTTTCTTCCTTCTAAAAGCAAGACTTACATCTGTGCTTCCTCATAAACACAGCCCTCCACTGCTGTGACTTCTGAAGCCAAAGGACCTTGGCTGCAGGACCAGCAATGATTCACCTCGCCGTGAATCAGCCGAGTGGAGGCCGGGGCGCTCCTGCCCTCACCGGTGGGCCTGCCTTTGGACAGCTGGCCCCTGTGGATGCCTTTGCCGACAGCTGCTGGGACACATGGAGGGTGGGGAGGACAAGTCCAAGCACGACTGTGCACGGCGGTCCTGGCAAAACCAACCCAAATCTGCACATGGATGCCTGTCCTGTGCCAAAGCTCTCCTGGAGGACTGAGGGGGCAGTCCCTCCAGATAAATGCAGAAGGCTCTCATGATCTTGAGGCCAGGCTTTTCTTGGTCAGGAGACAGCTCTTCCAGTCGATGCCAGTGGTCACAGCCCCAGGAGGGTACGTGCGGAAGGCCCCAGCCACATTGCTTTGTAAATCCTCCCCACCAAGTGCCCCGAACCTCAGTGATGAAAGAAATGCACGCCGGGGAAAGAGACCCCACTGTAGCAAGCGGCCACCAGGTCTTGGAACAGGAGTCCCCGGTGCTGGGGGTGCTGAGCTGAGTGGGGAGACATGCACCACGGACGGGGATGCTCTGGGAAACTTTGGGAAGCAAAGGAAACAGGAGCATGCGCTGCCCTGGGCCCACTTTGGGACTCCACGCTGGGCACTGGATGACGGCAGGCACAGCCCGTCAGGAGTGAACAACCTACTGCTCATGGAAAGGAAGGGATAACAGAAACGCAGGCAGAGGCACGGCTGAGAGGACCCAGGGCCACCACGGAGATGCTGAGCCTGGAGACGAAGCTGCCCTGCAGAACGCGCTGGCCATCGTTTCTGCACCGTGTTACCTTAGGTCATCTCTGCAGAGAGAGCAAGGTTGGAGGAGGACACGGGGAAAGGAACACAGGTAAACTGCCAGATTGGTGAAATCAGAGGTTGGGGGGCGGGGATCTTTACTGATGATTTCCTATACTGTGGTAATGGTGTAGCAGCAACACTGCGAAATAAAATGTGTATTTTTTTTTTTACAGGTAGAAGACGATGTCACAGGACAAGGGAGAAAAGTGAAGCCTTTGGACAAAGAGAGTACAAGCAGTTCTCTGAGGGACACTACCCAGCAGGCCGCCCTGTGGGGAGGGAAGGAGCCCCACGACGCACCCAGAGAAACACTGACGCAGCCAGCTCAGCGCCTCCAACTTTCTGACATTTACCAAAGTGCTGCTAGCATTTCGGCTCTGGAATGAAAAGGGAGGCATTCTGTGGAGACAGACAGACACACACACACACACACACACACACACACACACACACGCAGAGGGTTACTTTTCTAATTACAAGGTTCCGTAAAATACAACTGGGACACATTTTTTAAAAATCCACGTTTGGGGGACATACACATACTTGTGTATGGTTTGATTTGTCTGCGTTTGACTGTAGGATTAGAGAGTATTTTTTTAAAGTTCAAAAGTGCCATTATACATTGTTTCGGGTAATGTGCAGGGCTGCCTGACTGCATTTCTGTAATTGGCTGGTGGGCAAGGACATGTGCTTTGGGTGATTTACGGAAAAAATACCCTCCAATCACAACCCAAATTTAATTCCCTGAGGAAAAAAAAAAAAAAAAAGCACCATTGTAGGTGCGGGCCTCAGGCTGGTCATTACAAAAATGCCCGGCTCGAGACTGTGTTATTAGACCAGAGCATAGACAGAGGTAGACTTGGCTTCACCACCTGCCTCGACACCCCACGGAACAGACCAGGACTGCTCCCTCCGCCCCAGTTCTCCTTCCAGTGGAAAGGAAGGAAGGAATCTGCAAAATGCCCTCCGCCTCAGCCTCTCAGGCCAGCTCACCAAAAGGGAAGCTCAAAGGGCTTGCCTGCCAAGGTTTTTAGAATTTGCCCCCAAGCCATTCTTGAAAGGTTGGGGGGGGAGGACACAGAAATAGTGGCAGGTAGCAGGGCCTGCGCTCCGCCCCCCTCTGCAGCCCTCCCCAGTTAGACAGCTTAATTACAGACCCCGCTTTCGGGGCTGGATGGAGCAGCCGGTAGACGACCGGGAAGCGCAACTCCTAACTGGCCTCTAATTAGGCCGAGCCTGTCAGTCCACCGGTGGGGGAAATGGTACTTTGGAGTTTTGGGATTTCTTTGCTTCTGGGCTCTGAGACGGGGACTCGGGACCTGGGAGGTAACCCACGGTGCATTCCTCTTCTGGAAGATCATCCTTCTGCGCCTGTGCCCGGCCAGCCTCTGCCGACCCTTGAACTTCTGCGGGAGGAACGACACCTTCCCTTCTGGCCTGGGGCCATAATGGCCATTAGGCACCATTTTTCTTTCTTAACTGCACAGTAAACCAGTCAGAACCGTGGGAGATGGGCCAGCAGGAACCAAACACAGGGCAGGAAACGTAGCAGCATCCCGGGCTCGCACAGCACAATGTCCATGTTTCACCCGAGAATCGAGCAGAAAACAGCTGATCCCTGACCCGTCATGACTGATCCCTGACCGGCCTGGCTGTCCACGATCGGCCACCTGTCAGGGGCCGACGGCACCAGGGAGTGATGGTGTCAGCGCACCCCAGGAGGGAAGAGGTTTCCCGTGAACAGGGAAATGGAACTAGGTTGCCCTGGAGGCTGATAACCACCCCCTCCGCGGACCAAAAATCAGAGACCCTCACATGGAGGAAAACCATAGGTGCTTTTTGGGCAACCCTGCGTCTCTGAACCTCATATGGGACGAGCCACAGCCACAAAGACCCCAATTTCCCAAAAGGGAAACTGTCTATTCCTGACATTACCAGTTTCTGAGTATTTCAACACCTGACAACTAATCAAAGAAAGTCCTAGAACAGTTTAACCTGCCCTTATAATGTTTTTCAAGCTCTGAGAAGCGGCAATGAATGGCCCAGCAAGATGGGGCGAAACACACTATTTTTGGTTTGCAGACAGAGCCGTATGTAGAGCAGGCCAAGCTCGGCCATTCTCTAACAGTGAGAGAGGTTCTGTGTGATCCTAAGACGGCACACACGTCCTCTGCGCCCAGACACACAGACGACCCAGCCAGTGAGGCCGGGGAGCACCGAGTGGACGGCGGGGCCCATCCCACTGCACATGAGGTCATCCACCATCGTCCACGCCTGCTCCGGGGCCTCCCCCTCACCGCCCAGCGGTCACTGAGCAACACTCCTGGACAGAAACAAATTCCCTCCTCAGCCTCCTTGTCCCCTGCCCACCCTGGAAACGCTGGGATTCCCCGGGCCTCGACCGCAGGCCCACTTCTCATGCTGCGCAGTCCTCCCGGATGAGTTCATCCACCCCCAAGGCTTGCTCTCTGTCCCTCCATGACCTTACAGTGCTCCTGCTCGGATCTGGGCTTGGGGAGGGCCACCTGGCCAAACAGCCTTCCGAACAACCCCACTCAGCCACCCCCACAGGCACTTCACACTCCACATCCTGGGCCCTCCCAGGACCTGGGAGCTCGGTCATCCATCCAGCCCCGAGCCTCACCCCACCCTGCAGTTCAGCCGGTGTCAAGTCCAACCAACCACCACTAGGACCCCAGGCTGGGAGGGAAGGTGTCATTCTGCCTCACCCTCCCTCCGGAATCTCTCCAGATTGGCCCCCTTCCTTCAGCCCACTGCTGTTCTTAAGACAATGGTTCCCAACAAGCCATCCTGTCCCCCAGGGGACACTGGAGTGGACGGCCTAGAGACATTTTTGATGGTCACAAGTGAGGAGGGGTTGCTACTGGCATCTTCCGGATCCAGGGAACAGGGATGCTGCTAAACATCCCACGAGACGCGGGGCAGCCCCCTAAACAAGAACTGTCCAGCTCACCATGCGTATCGCGCCAAAGTCGCGCCTAAAACACTGTTTTAGGCCAACATCATTGGTCTCTTGGATTATTGCAAGCTCCCCGACTGGTCTCCCCCTTCCAGTGTCTGCTTTCCCCCAGCCCATGGTCGACAGGGGGGTTGGGCCAATCGTTGAGCCCCAAGACACAGATGACCCCAAGGTTCTTCTTCTCCCAATGCTGGAAGGCAAAGCCAATGACTTGCAATCTCCCTACTCACTGATCACTACTATTAATACTGGGCTATTTTCATTTTTGATCTATTATCTGTGTATGCACAAAGATTTTTTTTTTATTTTTAATGTTTTTAACCAAATTGAAATAATATTTAACCTACCATTTTATAACTTGTTTTATTTTTTTTATAACTTGTTTTAATTTAATAACATGACATTAGCATTGTCACATATCACTCTGATGTTTTTAATCTTTAGATTCTTCACAGTTTTTTTATCTGGGAGCACACTCCAATTTTCTTTACTGTTTGAGCCAATGTTTATGGAACACCTACCATGTGCTGGTGCCGGACACCAAACAGGATGAAGACACCAGCTCGGGGGCTCCCATTCCCAAAGCTATAGCCGTGACACTGTCACCCTCACCCATCACAGTCGCACTATCTTGGGGCTGAACGTGCTCACCTAGTCCAACTTCCTGTTTGACAGCCAAGGACATTATGGCCCAGGGAAACAGAAGGGACATAGCCAGGCCATATGGCTAGGACACGGCACAACCAACCAGCATCTACACTTCCTGGCCACACCTCTGTAACATGGTACTACTTCACCGTCCCATCCAGAAAGGTCTGAAGATACTGCCTCTGACCCAGAGCACCTCGCTTCCCATTCCCTCTAAAAATAACTACATTCTGAGATACCACGAGGCGCTAGGTACCTTACGACCCTATGCGGCAGGTCTAATCCTCACCGTACAGATAAAGAAACGGAGATCAAGGGCAACTGCCACATAACAGGAACACAATGAGTCAGGGGGTGTTTTAGTTTCCCGGGGCTGCTGCGTGTCAACCCCACACTGATAGCCTAAACAACAGAAATATAGGGTCGTACAGTCCTGGAGGCTGGAAGTCCGGGATCAAGGTGTGGGCTGGACTGGTTCCCTCAGAGGCCGGGAGGGGGACTCTGCTCCGACCTCTGCCCCGACTCTGGCGGTCTGCGGGCCATCGTGGGGGTTCCTTGGCTTGCAGGCTCTGCCTTCATCTTCACGTGGTGTTCTCCCCGTGGGCATGCTTCGTCTCCAAATTTCCCCTCTTTGTAAGAACACCCGTCATATTGGATTAGGACCCACCCTACCCTAGTAGGAATGACCTCATTTTAACTACATCTGCAGCGAAGCCTCTTCCAAGTACGATCACGTTCTGAGGTAGTGGGGTCAGGACTTCAACATATGCATTCTGCGGAGACACAACTCAGCCCATAACGAGTCGTGATACAAGGATTCGGCCAGGGTGCCCCACCACTAAGCCAGCAGAGTTCTGGGAAGACTGACGTGGAGGGTCCCAGAGGCCAGGGGAGTGGGCACCTGGGCCTGCAGAAGGGGAAGATCTGAACACATCTCCTGCTTCTGGACAAGTCCTCTTATGTCCCCGACACTTACCCAGAGGCCTCACGACTGGACATCCACTTCCCTTCCCACAGCCATGACCATGTCCACCATCAACGGGCTTCCCCTTCCCATTCCTTCTGAGTCCAGCAACCCCACAGCAATGCACTGAGGCATGTGTTTACCCTTCAGTACAGTTACTGCCAAAAGCACAGGGCACCTCTTCTCTGCAAGAGGCCCAAAGTCCTGGAAAGACACCCCAAAGATTCAAAGCATTCACTGAAGGAAAGAAAACCACGGCTGAGGCGGATGGAAACTTCAGGACCAACCTTTCTTCAGAATCCTGTTCTCCATAAGATGAGATCTTAAAGCACAGAAAGGTAAAAAAAAATGTCCTACCCAGAACAATGTTCTTTGAACATCCCCACCTCCCTCAAGTCCACGTCCCCGGGAGGTGGCTCCAGCAGCACAGCTCTGGGAGAGACCCAGGGAGAGCTCTGCAGAAGGCCCCACGGACAATGCGGACGACGCTTAGGTACAAAAGTCACTGATCTAGTTGATTCTCTCCAAAACTAAAATCAAAGTGCATCCTTTCTTCGATTTTGTTTAAGTGCCTCCTTTCTTCTACCTTCTTGTTTCTCAGAGACCTAATTCACTGTTACCCAATCATTTTCAATAATCCCAGAAGCTGGAGTTTTCTGAATGATGGATGAAAGCGTTAATCCACCTTCCATCCCTGAGGACTTCTCAAATATTCAGGGCAACCTGTTTTTCTAGGCAGGTCTCTAACCAAACAAATCCCATGAAGCAGAGAAAAGGAGAAATGGAAGGAATGAATACCTCCTGCATTTTCAGGGAACCTGGCGGTGACCACAGTGTGTTCATGGAAGTTTATCACTTCCTTCCTGAAATCACGTTGGGTAGGTAGCCGGGTAGCTATTCTCCTTTTACAGACCAGGAGACAGAGGCTTGGAAAGGTATGGCAACTCACCTACTGCCATACAGCTGGGCTACAAGATCAAGACTCAAACTCAGGACACCTGTTACTTATACCTCAGGTGCCTTTTGACCACCAGGTCCAGGGGCAGGAGGCTGCACAAGATTCCCTGGCCGGAAGAAACATTCAACTTCTGGGGGCGAGCTGGTCCCGGAGCTGAGGAAGCGTCACAGAAAACCCACATGGATCCGAGATCATACAGCTGACCACCACCACTGACAATTCAGACGATCTCAACACCATGAAAAGATATTATTTTGACCAACATAAAAGCCCGCGTTCTTGGTTTCAGTTGCACAACTGAAGTGGGAGGGAGTGTGGAGAAATGTTGAGAGGAAAGCCTCACTCCGAATGGGAACGCCGAGGAAGGGCTTGCTGACATTTGCAAACATACCAGAAAGATTCCCCAAACCCCCCTGCCCCGGGAGGCATCTCGCTGTGCACCCATGCAAACTCAGGCATGTCCTTCCAAACACATATAATAAATTATTACCAGAACTGCAAGAAGAAATTCAAGAGACATAATTGTGGGAAAAGCCAGAGAAAAGCCCCACAATCTGTCGAACAGACACAGCTGCTTCTTTCCATCAGCGACCAGCCCAAGCGCAAGGGTCCACCCACTCGAGGATGTAGGGAGATCAGGGGAAAGGGCCACAGCTTCCGGGGGACAGGCTCAGGCAAAGCGGAACTCAGAAGTCCTCCAAGGTCACCTGGAGTGAGGGGCTGAGACTTCACAGCTGGCTTCTGGTTTTTTTTTTTTTTTTTAGGAAACAGAGATGATGCCCCAGGGATCATTGTGCATAGGTAGGGCCAGCCAGGTGTTCCAACAGGGCTTCTTCCATTTTCCAGCCACGAAGCACCTTCCACTATAATACTTGCTGATGTGAAGACAGGACACGTCTTACAAGCTACACACCAACATGCCACACAAGGAAGACCGAACAGCTGAAGGCTGCCCGTCTCCTGGTGCTGTTTTGCAGGAGACACACGACCACCTTGACAGAGAGGGCCAGGTGCAACAAGGAAGGTTCTCGTCCGCAGCCACACCCTCCGAGTGCCTGCCCGATTCCAGCTCACAGAACCAGCCGTGCGGGCCGCGGCCGTCAGCAGGTGGATCCAGCCCCCCCCCCCCACCCCCAGGCCCCTGGGTCTCTGACAGGCCAGCTCGCCAGAGCTGCACCACACACGCACTTGACACGGCTGCGGCCGGCACTGGGGCTCCGGGGGCTCTTCAGAGCACAGCGCAGGTGGAGGGAAGCCTGGGGGTGCTGGGGTCCCCCGGGGCCCTGCCCATCCCCGGCAGCCAGAGCATGGCCAGTGGGCGGTGGCCGAGAGGTCTCCCCGGAATGCTGCTCCAGGGGTAAGACCCGCCAGCCGAAAGCCACTTTGCTGGTTCACCTGAGGACGTTTACCTGCCGGGCGGCTTAGCCCCCAGGGCTCACAGAGAATCTTTACTGCACATGTGACTCAACACTCCCAAGGAGCAGCAGCTTTAGCCAGACTCCCAGGTATTTCTCTCCCGCATGAGTGAAGTCTCCAGGTGGGCTGGTGGCTCCAAAAGCCCACACCCGTCCCAATTCCGATGTGACCGTCATTGTCTGGGTCCGATGTGCACACAGGAACAAAGCGGGGGGGGGGGGGGGGGGAATGGGGGGGAGGGACCCACCCACTGTCTTATAATGAGATGTGCCAAAGGCTGCCACATAATAACTCCACACCCATGGGCAAAAGGGGTTTACTCTGGACAACCGGCTGCGGACCGGTCCTCAACAGGACAACCTGCACCTTGCTAGCATTTCCCCTCTGCCCCCTGCCTGTCCGAGCATTTGCCCACGCACCTTTCAGTTTCCCCAACGACCCTGGTTCATAGATACCACGCCCCGCTTCTCCAGCAGAGGACAGCAAGACAGAGAGGTTCAGTGACCTCAGGCTCCTCCAGACGCCAGCCCAGGGAGGCTTTATGGGAAGCCCGGGGACGGCTGCCCCCCAGGAGGAAGTGGCACAGGGGAGACCTGGCCCCCCGCAAGGGCGCTCCATGAGCCTACGGGCCTCCAGCAGCAGGGCTCGCCGGCCACAGCAGGAACAACCAGGACCCCCGTGGCTTGCTCCTGGGGCCCAGGCCCCCTCCCGACCAACAGTTCCCGGGAAGGGAGGGAGTGGCCCCCACCTGGGCACGCCCTCCACCCAGCATCCATGTGGCTACTTCCCACCGCCTGGGGACCCAGCATCCCTCCGACCCCCCGGGCCAGGCTCCATGCGTGGGTTTTCCCTCGAGTCTTCAGGGAACCCCTTCGCCGCCCCGGGCTCTGACAGCACGGCAATCATCAAGTTTACACGTTAGAAGGAAAACAGAGGGTTTCAGCGAGTTTATTTGCAGGAGCGATGAACCCCGCCGACCTGGGTCGCCCCTCGTGCCAACGGCTCCTCCGGCGGGGTGGCCGCATAGCCAGGCTGGTGGCCCCCGAGCCAGGCACGGCCGACACATTTGCATATGAAGGAGCGAGTCTGGAGGCCCTGTCAAAATATTTTTTGACAGGCCAGAGACGCGTTTTATGACACGATTCTCAGCAGAGAATGTGTTCACAATATGTTTCCGCAATCTGCCCATCTCTCAGAGGCGGGCTCTTTGTTTTGATCAGGCTGTGCGCTGGCTGTCACTCGGTTCATGCATTATGCAGACCCGGCACCGGGCTGGGGCAGCGCAGGGACGCGGCTCAAATAATCAGGAGGAAGGGGGGCGGGGGGGGGGGGGGGCAGAGCGTTGCCATGGCGGCGCGAGGGAGGATGGGGGGGATGAAGGACAAACGCCCCGTCTATGCTGGGTGAGCCGGAAGGCCTGACGACAGGGAATAATAAGCACAATTACTTAATGGGAGATGGAGATGCAGCGCATCCCACTAATTCTTCATCAAATGCAGACAACGGAGAGGATGGATTTGCTGGATCGCACCATGATGTGCAAATGACCTAGGATGTCAGGCTCCAAAACCCTCTCCCAAACACCTTTTAAAAAAATCACGCACAGAAAAATGTTTAGGGAAAATTTCACTAAAATACAAACAAGGATGTAGGACAGGACTCCGAGTTCTCAGAGACATAACTTTTCTTTCAATGTGTTTTATCTGGCACAAAACCTTTCTACGGTTCTCTATTTTAAAGTCTCATGTTAATGTAGGACTACTCTAATGGGACAAAAAAAAAATAGAAGTGCCACGAAATATTCCATATAAAGTGGTGACACGACGAACGTCTGCTCCAGAAGATGACACCTCGATCAACGGAGTGTCGTCACTATCCTCCAAGTGATGGTCATTTGCTGCCTTCCGTGAAGTCCCTCACGTCCATTATCAACAACAGTCACCCTGCTGGACAACTGGTCCCCGTGCCTGGAGACACTCCTCCTGCGTGTCTGTCCCATTCTCCTCTTCCTTGTCTAGAGGGTTCGGCTGTGGCCGCAGCATCTGAGCTGTCCTCGTCCTCCTGGCTCCCCACGTCAGGTCACACTGCACCTCATCTGAGAGCCCTCCCTCCCTCCAGCGCTTCCTGCCCTTCTTCCCTCGGGCAGTGGCCCGTCCACCTGCAGGGCCTTCTTCTGACAGACCCAACCCAGAGTCCAGGCACAGCACTCCTCCTCTCCGGGCCCACCCCAGCCCCTGGGGCTCCGGGCCCCGTGAATACTTCTTCCACCCGCCCCTAAGAACTCCCCCAGCACAGTCACTCACAAGGGTCTTGCCCTCCCCTCTCCTCCCACCAGACACAGCCCCACCTGGGGCCAGAGGAGACTCACCTGCAAGTGAGTGGAGGACTGGACCATTTTCCTGAGCCAGTCCAGGACACGAGGTGCCTACCTGGCTCACCTCCTTTTCCAGCAAGTATGCCATGCCTTTCCCAAGTTCACCTCCAGTGACCCTCTTCCTCCTCCACTCGAGGAGATTCCAGGGCATATTTTTCTATTCTGACCTCATCTTCATCTCCTTTTGGCCAGAATTCAAAGGGACACAAAAATATTCAAACCACTGAGAAAAATCACACACACACACACACACACACACAAAATTCCATGTTCTGCAACATGAGCCCGAAAATGGCATCATCTCAAACAGCACCACGTGCGGCTAAAGCCCCAACCAGAGAGCGAGTGTCCTACTATGACCATCCTGGGATTACCTGAGGCTGCTGCTGCCACCCCCAAATGATTGGCAGAACTGGACTCAGTACCATGATGGTGAGCAACGGAAGCCACAGATGGGCACACCCAACCTACAAACCCCGAACAGCCGGTGGCCCCGGGACACCCATCATGGAAAGACTGCTCCCCTTACGAGAAAGACCGGATACCTTCCTTAAAAAGGGTTCTGCAGTGTCATATTCAGTAGCAACAATGCACATTATATCTTTTCAACATACACAGTCTGAAGTCTTGCTTTATGAGAACAATAAAAATAAAACCAATATATCTACGGGGTGGTTTGCCCAGCTTTGCTGGATTTCGAATATTAAATCTATTAGAACAAAGGTCAAAAACTAGGGCCCTTGGGCCAAATCCCACCCACCATGTGTTTCTGTAAATAAAGCTTTACTGAGACACAGCCACACCCATGTGTTTCTGTATTTCACACTCTAACAGCAGCTCAGAGGTTGGAGGACAGGACAAGACAACCCAGGAAGCCTGTAACAGTCACCATCCGGTCCTGTCTGGACACTGCCTGCTAACCTTTGCACTAGAACTGGTCGCCTCCACCATCCTTTGCTCTTTGAAAAGAAATTGTTAATATCATTCAAGTTACTTCTTTTAAGTAAACTCTGCACCTCACGTGGGGCTGGAACTCGGGACCCTGAGATCAAGAGTTGCATGCTCTACCAAGGAAGGAAGGAAGGAAGGAAGGAAGGAAGGAAGGAAGGAAGGAAGGAAGGAAGATATTATTTATTCATGAGAGAGACAGAGAGGCAGAGACACAGGCAGAGGGAGAAGGAGGGTCCCTCCGGGGAGCCCGATGCAGGACTCGATCCCAGGACCCCAGGATCACGACCTGAGCCAAAGGCTTTCACTCGACCACTGCACCACCCAAGTGCCCCAAGTTACTTCTTTTTAAATAATTCCTTTATGTAGGTTATATATGCTAAGGAAAAAAATATGTAATTCCCTTTCGAGTTGACATTTTTAATGAATTAAAATCTGGTAACTTATCATCACAAAAAGTAGCTATTCTGTTGAGTTAATAACAGTGTCTTTCCAAAGCAAAGTTTTGTCCTCCTTTGGACTCTCAGGCCTACCATTCCCCACACAGGTAAGAATACACCTTTCTCCCAGATACATGGAGCCAGCCCCAACCCCAGCCCCATGGGACATGTGCAATTCTCCTCCAGCTGCCGCAGCCAGGCTCTCAGAGGCCCGTGGCACACAGGTCATCACACAAAGCTCCCTGTGCTCCCTGATGCAAGGCAGGCATCCATCCCAGAGCCTGAGATCTGAGCTGTCTAGACGGTATCCCAAAATGTCCAAGTCTATAGTTTACTGCTAGATTTGGAGATCTCAAAGTGATGGAGGAAGAGACAGGCACCGCAAGTCTCGACCCAGCACCCAGAGCAATTCTCAGAGCCCATCCATCAGATATGGCCACAATGGTCTGGGGGGCTAAGAGCCTAATTCCCTGGGCAGGACGTGGGTCCCCCTGGGCCCTCTCAACACACTATGCAAGCACTTAACAAGTGTAACACAGGTACACACATTTCACGGCACATGCATACACAGCAAGAAAGAATTTTTAAGCATGTAAAAAAATTGTTTTAACTCTTTAAAGAGATATATGTAACTATGAAATAATTCAAGTTCTAAATGGAATACTCTATAGCAGATAAAATGGGGGGAAAAAATAGAACAATCTGCAATGACGCACTTTTGTTTTTCATTCAAACTGCAGAAGGGTGTCTCCAGCATGTTACCACTGCAGGTTCTTACCTCTCACACTGAATACCAGATGCTGTCTGAGGACACGCGTCACCTTTTAAAAGAGACGTGGATGGTAAAGACAAAGCCACCGTCAACAATGGAGAAGAGCAGCGATGGACCTTCCAGCATGTCTGCAACTTTCTCTTTCAGAAACATAAACACACACACCCTTTTGCAGAAAGAGAAAATATGGTAAAATTTTCAATCAGGGAGATAGATAATAACACCCATCATGGTCTTCTCCTTGCACTTGGGTGTTTGAATCTGTTTAACACTTTCAAAAAGTACAATACGAGGGTCTCTCAACGGTTAAAAAGTTTCCTTCCGGCAAGGTGTCACTTGGGATGCAGGCTGCAGAGCTGATGTTTGGCCACTAGCCCCAGAGTGGGCTGGCCGTATTTCGGAGTTCTTCTGTTAGTAATTAGTGGCGAGAGAGTCTCCCGGGGCCCCGCTTTACGGACGCACTTGCTGTGATCTAACTTATCCATGAGGCAGCTTGCGTTGGAATCATCTTTAAAACGGAAACAAAATTTTCCTCTTGGGTACTATACCTTATTAAATATGACCTTTTGTCATATTACAAATACTAAGCATTTCACAAATATTGAAAAAACACTACAGTACTCAAAAAAAAAAAAAAAATTCTGTCATAGCAAAGAATGACCTAGGGTGGCAGAGAGTAGAGATGCATCATTCATTCAGAGAAAACGTCTTAAGGTGGGGAAGGGAAGCAGGGAGGTGGGGAAGAGCCAAAAGACAAAAACTACACCCCAAATGTGTCGTTGGGAGGCGTCCAGGAGTGCAGTTTGACAGTCCTCCACCACCACATCCTGGCCTTCCACTCGTGCGCAGCCGCGCTGGGAGGCCCAGGTACCTGCTGGGAGCCCCGAGGTAGTGGCGTGGGAGTGAGCAGCGCAGGGAGCTGAGCAAGGGGCTATGACAAAAGTCTTGACCCAAGACAGCTCAGCACACCCTGAAACCTTGAAACAGCAACTTTCAATGCCGCCACGTGCAGAACAAATGGCATCTAATAAGCCACCATTTCCAAATTAGCTCATTTTCTGTCCCCAAAACATGTTTTGCTAATGTTTACACAAGTTGGCAGGAGGCAAAGCAAATCTTGCTCCATAGGCTGCCACCCGGAGAGCTCTGTGTGGTGCACAGACCACGGAACGTGCATCCCTCCCCGGAGTGGTCAGGCCGTTTGGATGCACTGCTTGTGCAGCTCTGCTGGAAGTTCCGGAGATACGCAGAGGCCCACGTACATAAAAATATCAGAGGTCTGGAGGACGCAGGGCAATCCACAGGAAACCAAGCCACTGGGGATCCCTGGGTGGCGCAGCGGTTTGGCGCCTGCCTTTGGCCCGGGGCGCAATCCTGGAGACCCGGGATCGAATCCCACGTCGGGCTCCCGGTGCATGGAGCCTGCTTCTCCCTCTGCCTATGTCTCTGCCTCTCTCTTTCTCTCTCTGTGACTATCATAAATAAATAAAAAAATTAAAAAAAAAAAAGAAACCAAGCCACCCTAGCATACACTCAACTAACTGACGGCATCGCCGTTGCCGCCCTACTGCCCCCAAACCCAGCCCACCAAGACCTATGCCTTCCCAGGTCCTGTGTCCCCTTCCTGGAAGAGCTGACCGGCAGTACAGACTAGAAGCATCACGGCTGCCTCGCTACGCTGACCGACCCGCGTGTGTGTGCGGAGGTGTGCGCATGTCCTGAAGGCTCACCATACAACCGGGCTTCCGGTAAAGGACTCAGGGCTGAGGACAGAGGCCAGGCCGTGTAAGTGCCCGTGAACACTACGTCCAAATGACTGAGAATCAGTCACACCTATGTGAGTGGCCACGGCACAACCGCCTGCTTCTGGCCCGGCCAGGGGCTCCCAGGGTCACAGGTCTGGTTTTCAAAACTGACACTGCCCAAGGGGTCAAAGCTGACTTTGGTTGAGTCTACGAATCAGAACAACGAGACTACCAGACATCAGTTACAAAAAGCCCACACAGTCCTCTCCAATGACTGTCTCCAGATCACGCTTGCCTGGCTGTGCGGAATGGGTCCAGGAACAAGGCACGGGTGCGCACACAGGTGAGAGGAGAGCGCCCGCCTCACAACCCCAAAGGGGCCCCTGGGGGATGAAGATCCCGCAGACCACTGACTGGTCAGAAAGTACACGAGATCATTTATTAGCTCGGGCCAGAACCTGCTGACAGTCCACACCACAGCCAGTGCTCTACAAAGCCAACAGGAGAGCCAGGCATGCCTGGCAGATACTGACCATTCTGGAAAGTTCCTTTCTCAAAGCTGGGAAGAACACGAAGAGAAACATCAGCTATTGACTTGAGCTATTTTACTAAATCTTACTTAGTGCAGGAAAAACAAAAACATAAAACAAAACAGAACCCCAAGCCAAACCAACCAAGAACGTCTGATCGTCTTGGACGGCTGTCTCCGTGTGATCTACCGGCCACACACCAAGGGAAGGTTACGGTATTCTACAGCGATGAACAGGATTTCACGTGGGACAGCAGCCCCGAACACCAGACAGGACGTGCATTTTAAATTCTGCTTCATGTGCTGCAAAAAAGGGCAGCGTCTGTAGGAGGCCCCAGGAACTGTCCCCAGGGCAGGCCTCCGTTCCTGAGCTGCACCCTCTCCACCCCCACGGAGCCAGGCCATCAACTGCTGCCCCTCAGGGTCACAGGCGTGCCCCCCTCTTCTACACGGAGAGAGGCTCAGAAGTAACAGCCTCCGTCTTCACACACGTGGCATATGAACCCACAGCAAGGAGCAGACCCTCCCAATTTCAAACACAGACGCAGGGGATGACCCATCCTCCTGTCAGAGAGACCAGAGGGGTCACCGGCATTAAGTCGGAGAAGCCTAGGGAAGGCACAAAGCACAAGGGCCTTGCCCCGTTTCCAGGGAAACGACACCAGAGATGCGATGTTAGATGGGATCCCTGGATGTAGATAAAAGGAGCTGGGGTGCCAGGCTGCGTACCCGGCACTGCTCTACATGCTCGCGTCACCTCCCCCCCCTCCCCCGCCCACTCTGAGAAGGAGGGACCAGGACATGCCGTTTTATTGACAGATGAGTAAACCGAAGCACAAGAAATGAAGCAACTTTCCCAAGTCATCCAGCCAGTGGGGGAGTACAGCCGAGACTCAGATGGGCCCCCCGTGCTCCAGAAGTCACAGTGACCTCACCACCTCTCCATCAGGAGGAGAGGATACCAATGACTCGTCACCAATGAAGGTTGATGCGCTATGGTTCAAGGATGATCAAAAAAAAAAAGGATGATCTACCACAAATGAGAAGCAGAGCAAATGCAAGATTCAATCACCTGCACACCTAACAAACGTGGACAAAACCCACCAGGGGCTGGAGCCTCACCTGGGTGCTGGGTGGGCACACGGCACCGGATGGCCCTGGCGGATCTTAGACTCCATCCAGTGAGCAGAGAGGAATGCAAGTAGCATGTGTGTGCTGTAAGTTCCACGGAGAAACAGGTGACAGGGTGAGGGACAGGGGCTTTGGCGGGGAGCAGGGGAGCTGGCCATGAGGCTTCTCCAGGGATTCCTGTGTGGAGGCTGGAAGGGATATTTGTGGGGAAGGCCATCAAGAAGTAGTAAGCACACACAACACTAAGAAGCACAAGAGGGACTCTGACATGTTGAAGGGACAGCAGAAAAACCAGCGTGGTGAATAGCAGGTGGGGGGCGGTCAGAGGAGCCAGAGGGCGGTATGGGCACCTCGAAAGCCAGGGGCCCTTCTGTTCAGAGGGGATCACAGCCTGAGGGTTCTGAGGGCTCCCCCTGGGTGCTGTGTGAAGCCAGTGTCAGGGAGGGCAGGAGCCGCGGCCAGAAGACTGCAGCAATGACCCTCCCCACCCCCCACCCCCCCAGCAACGCGGCTGCCCAGGGCCAGGGCGCCAAGAACGGGTTCCTAGAAGGTGAGGAATCTCGGCACGGGGCATGGCAGGGCTTCAGATGGGAAGGAGGGCGCCACGGGCAGGCGCTGCAGAGGCCCGGGAAGGCAGCACCCCAACTGAGGGTTGAGCAACGAGGGCGAGTACGACGCGTTTCTCCTGGTGAGCCAGCCCACATCAGAGGCCTGGCACACACCGAGGCCCAGAAAAACCGAGGCAGCACTCAGGGCACACATCCTGGACGGAGGCACAGAGTGAGGCAGAGCAGGAAGGATCACCCGCCTCGGACAATGGACATGGGCCAACCGGACAGTGACCGAGATGCCCGGGGACAAGTCCCTGTGAGCAAGCCATCGGTGTCCAGTAGCTGCTGCAGCACATCACCACCAACTCGTAGCTCATAACACGGATTTCAGATCTCACATCCAAAGTCAGCAGTGGCTAAAATCAAGGTGCGGGCAGTGCTGTGTTCCTTCTGGAGGTTTTGGGGGCAGAATCCATTTTCTTGTCTTTTCCAGCTTCTGGAGAAGCAGCCCCTATTCCTTGGCTTCTGCCCCATATCTCCTGAGACTCTGATGCTCAGGCCTCCCTGTTAGGAGGAGCCTTGTGATGACACAGGGCCCACCTACAGGACCTGGCTAATCTCTCCATCCAAAGGGCTTTAATTTCTTCTTTCTTTAAAGATTTTATTTATTTATTTATTCATGAGAGACACAGGCAGAGGGAGAAGCAGGCTCCATGTAGGAAGCCCGACGTAGGACTCAATCCCAGGACTCCAGGATCAGGCCCTGGGCTGAAGTCAGGTGCCAAACTGCTGAGCCACCCAAGGATCCCCCAGGGCTTTAATTTCATTACATCTGTGAAGTCCACGTAAGGTCCTTGGGGGCCGTTTTTCTACCATACTTACTCCCCTGGGGTTTTGTTTTGTTGTTGTTGTTTGTGAATATTAAATGAGATTATACGTGCCATTCAACCAGAGCTTGATAAAATTTAAATATTACTATCTAGAGCTTATTAATAATAGTGATTAGTGGGAAGCTTGGGTGGCTCAGCAGTTAAATGTCTGCCTTCAGCCCAGGGTGTGATCCTGGGGTCCTGGGATCGAGTCCCACGTTGGGCTCCCTGCATGGAGCCTGCTTCTCCCTCTGCCTGTGTCTCTGCCTGTCTCTCTCTCTCTCTCTCTCTGGCTCTCATGAATAAATAAATTAAAAATCTTTAAATAAAATAAATAATAATGATTAGTAGACACTACTAAAACTAAGTCCTCCAATCTTAAACATTTACGGTACATTGTCTACATAGAAGCTTAATAATGGATCTTATTAAAGATACAAAGAAGAAAATAATTCAAGCCCTTTTAGTCCATAAATCTTTTACCTTGAAACTCGTTAATTTGTGACTGAATCATGCTGCAACATTTTTTTAAGACTTAATTTATTTATTCATGAGAGACACAGAGAGAGAGAGAGAGGCAGAGACACAGGCAGAAGGAGAAGCAGGCTCCCTGCGGGGAGCCCAATGCAGGATCACGCCCTGAGCCAAAGGCAGATGCTCAACCGCTGAGCCACCCAGGTGTCCCATGCCCCAACATTTTTGCATCCATGTAAAATGGGTCTATAGGAAATTCAAAATTAGAAAAGGAAAGGCACTTCAGGAAGCCAATTAAACTGACAGATCGGGGTGTAAACCGTAAGAAGAACAGGTGCCCAATGATGATGCATTGAGCTCAGAATTGGGGTGGGGCCCACAGAAGCCACAGCTCTAGAAAATCACCCACAAAAACCTACTGAAAATTTTCAGCCCCTGTGGTTCAGTAATGATGACAAAGAAATCGTTAGTATCCCATGAATTTGGAGCTCTGGGTCCCAACCACAACACTCAAAAGCCACCGTTTTGAATGCATATGATGGTTTTACAAATCAAAACTTCAGTAATGGAAAAAAAAAAAAAAAAGGAGGGGGGTGAGGAGGCATAAATTGCAGGCTGAAGACTGAATTTATACAACCCTTCAAAACGTATATGTGCGATCAATGATGTGAGCCTTCCAAATGCTGGTTTTCTCAAAATTAGACAAGTCACATGTGGTTGATGGAGCCATGAAATGTTACTGAAGCCTTGGAACTGGACCCCCTCATACCCCACTCCCAGCCGCACTCCCTCCAGAGACTAGGGCTCCCAAATCACGGTCTTTGTACTTAAATCAAAAAGGAAGTTCACACATATCCTAAAACTAGTCCTTGTATTCACTTAGGTAATAAAAAGAAATCTGATTTGAGAGAGTTTTAAAAATAAGCAAACCTCTTGAAGGTAAAATGTGTTTCTACCCAAAACCTCTAACCAGGTCACAGATTTGAGATTAAGACTCAAGAGCAAAATACTCTTACCAAGAAAGCGACAGCGGCAGCACGCTGCAGATTTGGAATTCATTATTTCAACCACTATACTACCTTCCTCTGAAAACTCCAGTGTTTCAAAATTGTACAAAGAGTAACTTCCCATGCTTTGGACAGAACAAAACCCAATTCTCTGGACACATGAACCTCGTTTTTAAAAATCATTGTTTCGATTGCCCTTGTTCATTTATTCACACATATCTCTTCTGGGTTTTAGGAATGTTTTTCCCACATTATAATTAATCCTGAAAATTAAAGTCACAATCCCCTGTAAGGCCACTTCAGCATGCCAAAAATGAAAGCAAATGTTTCCCTTCTGCACTGCAAATTCATAAAATGTGAGCCCTGCCCAATCCCTGGAGAACTGGTGTGACTTTGACTTTTTAATTCATTCTAAGCTAAAAAAATAAAAATAAAAATTAAACATTCACATTTGTTCATTTTACAAGCATCTCTAGGGAAGTTAATGGCATTTAAAATTACACAATATATCCCCCCCTCACTTCAAAGATGAAACAAAAAGGGCATCTTTCCCAAGCTTTTGTCAAACTGCAAAGTCGTTTTTATTTAAAAATAAATTGTATGTCCAAAAATTTTTTTTTTCTTTACTGTTAATCTTACAAATCTGTTCAGGGCAAAAACATTTATTAAAGGTCTCCTCCATGCTAGGCACAGAGTGATGTCACACTGACCACAGCTGGGCAGGATGAGACCCCACATGGGGCCAGAAGCCATAAACTGATGAGGTCGTCTGTACACTCAACACATGTGTTTTATTTAATGGGTTGAATTAATCCAGGGTTAAGGGTTGGCAGACAAAAGTGGACCCTGCTAGGTCAAAGGCTACATACGTTTTTAAGACTCTTATTACATTGCGTCAAAACTAACATACAAGGGGCTACTCCAATTTACATTCCTTCCATTAATGTGAAAGGGGAATACTAGGGCCTGAACGTGTCTCCCCAAAATGTGTAGGCTGAAAACTAACATATTAGGTGTTATTAGGAGGTGGGGCCTTTGGGAGGTGATGAGGTCGTGACAGCAGAGCCTTATGAACAGGATTAATACCCTTATAAGACAGATCCAAGAGCACCCCCTTGCCCCTCCCTGCCATGTGAGACATAACAAGGACTCTGCTACCCGGGAGACGGCCTTCACTGGGCCACGCTGGCGCCATGATCTCAGCTTCCAGTCTCCAGAACTGTGAGATTTGAATTTCTCTTTTTAACCACCCAGCCGAAACAGACCAGACAGGGACCCATTTCCATATGCTTCTGCTTACACAAGGTCTTTCCCTGTTTCAATATTCTACTTAACTAGGTTTAAAAAAAAAAAATCACCCCATTTTAATTGTTCTTTAGTAATGCTAAATACATTTACATACTATTGGTTCCTTTATTTCTTTTAATCAATCTGTGCCCATTCCTTTCATTGGAGAATTCTTCTTATTGCTTTATAAGAACTCTTTACATATAAAAGACAACCCTTTGCCATATGCTGTAAATATTTTGGTTTTAATTTGTCTTTTAATTTTGCTTCAAGTGTCTGTCATGTTCAGATGTCATTCAGTTGTTTAGATGTTATCAGGCAAACTTCTTTTATTGTCTGCCTTTGATGGCCATCCCAAGAATATATGACTTTTGAGATTTGTTTTTGAGGAAAGGATTCCGTCTTTGGAATAGCTATAGGCAAAGAGAGAAAAACAATAATTTGACCTAGTTTCACAATAACCCAGCTCCCCAAGAGAGGCAAAATGCATAGCTATCCTGTGAAGTCAGGACACCAGAGCACAGCTGACCCTGCTGCCTCAAAATACTTTCTCTTGGCATAAAAAATAGGGCTACAATGGCTCAGGGCAGAGAGTAATGCCAAATGTACATCTGATCCATGTTTATGGATAAATTTAGGAAAAATGTAATAAATTCTCCGCCTAGAAACACTAGAGAGATAATCCTTTGAAAAAATATCTTGGGCGGTGAGTAAAGAATGGGATCCCTCCAATTTTAGGTCATTTTAGATCATTCCAATTTTAACAATCCTGGCAGGCCTCTCAGTGGGGTCAGTTAAAAGACAGTACGACGCAGAGTGAAAAAAGAGCGGACGCTGTCATCAGATGCCCTGTGGAGCCTGGTTCTCGGGCTCCCAGTCACGTGGCTCAGACACCACTCCCCACAGCTGGACCATGAGGAGACTACACCTGCCTCTGACCAAATGGAGCACCAGAAGCTCCATGTCACCCCCTCATCCTCTTTACAGAAGATGCTGCAATCATTTGCATTGCATTTAGAAAAACAAGCCACAGAAAACCACTCACCTCGCACAGAATTCTTTATTTGAGCACACCACCCACAGGCAGACACTGGCTTGGCCTCGGTTGTTTGGAAGTTAGCCCTAGGATTACAGAGGCCGAGGGAACTGAATGTGTTGTAAGAATATCACATGTGGCATGTGCTCTAAGTAGAGAAAACATCTCAGCTAAACAATGAACAGCCACAAAATCAAATGTATTCCTAAGAGGCAGAGAAAATGGAAAAAGATAGCACCTCGTGGTACCCAATGTTTGTTGTATTTTGCACAAAAGAACTCGTGGTGCGCACTAAGGCAGCAGATCCAGCCTCTTCCCCCACCACGTGGATGCTTGTATCTGTCTGCCCCTGTGCCTGGCACATCCCAAAGCCCATGCCAGGTTGCACAGGGGTAGGGTGGGGAGGCCCAGACTCCTGCAGAGGGGCCTGCAGTCCTCCCAGTGGGAGGCTGACGGAAGACCTTACACCAGGAAGCCTTCAGTGTCAATGACTTCTCCCCTGCTCACAGGCTTTTATAAAGAACAAAGTCCCTAACCTCACAGGCGTTATAGGGACAAAGTCCTTAACTCCCACTCCATGCTTCTTGCATTCTCTATCCCCAGGAGCAGCTGCAGCAGCCTCCTTCCATGTCCTCAAATATGCCCCTCCCACCACAGGGCCTTTGCAGACACTGGCCCCTTCCGGATGACAGGCACTCCTCCCCCCAGCTAAGACCTCGGGGAAGAGCAGCAGCTCACTGAAGTCTCCCATCTCTGCAGGAGCCCATCCTGATCCCACTTCCGGCACATGTGCCCCACACTAGCCACCCATCTGATGGGTGATCACACTGTTAACTTTATGGTTAATAGGGTGCCTGTGGCCAATGCTGCCTTTCCTTCTAGAGTCCAAGGCCCCCAGAGGCCAAAGACCTTGTCTGCTTACTCACCAGCACCAACAGGGTGCCTACCTACTGCATCTGTAGGTGTTCAATAAATATCTGAATGAATAAATGAACAGACATCGACAAAGAAAATTTAGGGGTTTCCACAATCATCCAGCCAGAACACACATACGTGCGTGTTTAGGCATATATCTACTCGTATACATATATTTTTTTTATCATAGTTAGAAAATCATAGCATGGACTTTGATTCATCCGTACATTCCTAAATGACAAAGAACTCTTGCTGGCCACTGCTGGCCAGGTGTCACCTCAGCTCCCTACACAGCAGATGGGCAAGGACACCCGCCGACCGCACAGCATCGCGATATGCTAATCCGCTGTTAATTACAGCCTCTCCTCACAACTGCCCGAGGAGGGCCCGTTCTATGGGGAGGGCTGTGCCAATTAGGCACATCCACAAAGGAATATTTTTAAACGATTGCCAGTTTATTTCAAATACCCCTTTTAATGTATCGGTAGATCACCTGGAGTAATAAGCAATAAAGTGGCTCCCTTTACCTGTGATGTGTTTTCGGTTTTCCTTTTCCTGACAATTTCTAGTGGTTTTTAAGAGAGCGCAGGAGAAAGGGGGAACGTCCACGGGCAACAACGCTGTCAGGTTTAGCTAAACATGCTTTCCCTAGCCTTTTTTCCTCCTTCAGAGGAACGTGGTGGTACCAGTTTCTGAATCCCCGGTTTCTTCAAACAGATGTAATACTTCTCATTAAAGGCACTAGAAAGGTTCGGGGGGCAGGCCTTCCAACATACGCACTGAAGGGAAACAAGCTGAGGTTACAAGTTGCCAAATTATTAAGGCACTTGTGTTCCTAAGGCTGTTTGCTTCAGACTCTCACGTAAAGAGTAAATGGAAAGCGGTTCCTTTTTTTTTTTTTGTTAAAGATTTTTTATTTATTTATTCATAGAGACACACAGAGAGAGAGAGGCAGAGACACAGGCAGAGGGAGAAGCATGCACCATGCAGAGAGCCTGACGTGGGACTCGATCCAGGGTCTCCAGGATCATGCCCTGGGCTGCAGGCGGCGCTAAACCGCTGAGCCCCCTGGGCTGCCCTGGAAAGCCATTTCGATCCAACTTCTAGTTTATTTGCTCGCCTCACCCTGGGAAGCAGGGCCAGGTCCTCGGAGCTGCCCAACAAGAACACCCCTGGCCACGAGGAGAGATGCGGAACATGGGAAGGTGAAGGACACCACGAAGCCCCGAGGTCACAGTCTCACAGGGAGGCAGAAACTGGAAACTCGGGGCTCAGGCTGATGCGTCCACAGGAGCACAGGGCCGACAGGACGAGCCCATGGGCGATCTAGGGGCCGGACTCTCTGGCCAGCCCACCACACCCCAGTGACCCCGGCTACGGTGGTGGGGAACTCCCAAACTCTGTCCCTCGGAGCCACGGCTCCCTACACGGGTTCCGCCGCTTGGCAGGTCCTCCCGGGGAGTCAGAGGGAAACCCACAGGGAGTCAGGCCGGGCTCCCTTAGCACCTGAATGTGATTAGCTATTAAGTGTGTATTTGTCAGTTTGAATAAGCACAAAGGCAAAGACCAATTCATAGATCATCTGGAGGGGTCCGGGCACTCGAGGTGCCCCTGAGATCTCATTACTAGCGGCAGGAGCCCCAGCTGACATGAATTATTTACTGCGGCCCCGGCCCTTTGATTATGCACATGCGTTGCACGCGAGAAGGTGCATCTGGGCCCCACTTTAAACAGGCCAGGATCCAGAGGCACCCGCTCCGGGAGGACGGCAAGGTGCGCTCAATTAGCAAGGCCGCTGACGTCCCAGGGAGATGAGAGGCCAGCGCCGGGATCAGACTGTCCGATCCCTCCCTCCCAGCACGGCCCACCCGTCCGAGGCCCGCGGCCCCGGCCCACGAGGGGCTGAGCTGCGCCGAGGGGAAGTACGAAACAATGAGCAATTTGGGAGACAAAAATCCTAAAATTAAGCTCGGATTATAATTGGAAAGTCAAGCATGTCTGATGGTTCTCCAGTGAGTGGGCCGGCTGCAGCGCAGAATAATTTTCCATAATTATCAACATCAACACTGGAGGAGGGCGAGGGAGGCCCAGTGCTGGGGTTTCCGACCGGGGGGGGGGGCGGGAGCCCCTGCCCCAGGCCCTGCGCCCACGAACACGGTGCACGACAGCCGGCATGTGTCCCAAAACCGGGACAGAGGAGGGAAGCGCTTCTTTGCTCTGTAAACATATTTATGTGAAAACTCCTACAAAGCTACAAAATTCAAATCTTATTTATAACTGATGAGTCCTCTTTAAAGATCCGAAGACATTTACACCAAATCACGGCTTTAGCAGGAACTCAAGGTTGTGTTTTGGTGTAACCGTAATGCCCGCACGGCTGCTCTCGAGCACGGGCTCAATCCCCGCTCATCCGGGAGGCGACCCCACGAGCCTCGGAGCCCTGCTCAGAGGGCACAGCACGATCCTCTGGCTGCACCAGGTCCGCGCCCCAGCCCTGAGCTCCCCCGGCATCACCACCGGCGTGCTAAGTCTTGGCTTCGAACCCCCCACACTCGCCCTCACATCAACAAAGAAAACCACCACAAATAAGACGGGAAAGAGGAGGGGAAACCACCAAGGCTTCTGTCACAAGCATCCTTCAAAATGACAACGCTCCGTGCGCCATTCCTCCGCGTGACCACCCCTTCCTGTCTCTGGGTGACCTTGGAGGAGCCATCTAACCACGTAACCTCTCTGAGCACGGGGACCCCCACATCTGCCCCACTCCTCCAGAGGGCAGTGGGAGGCCCAGCCCCACTGGGGGTGGGGGGAGAGCCGGCGGCGGCGGCTGCTGCGGACCCTGGGGGGCCTGGCCACCCCTCCCTGAGGACGCACCCGGGCCGCTCCACCTTCTGAGGACCACACCCAGTATAAGCCCTGCCAGGCCCTCTCAGCTGGAAACTCCGATTAGCAGCAGCTCCGTTTCCAGAGCCAGATTACAAGGGGAAAAACCACACACCATGGAATTTTACAGAGTATCGCCAGCCTGCTCTGATTCCGAAGGTCTCCGACACGGCTGGCCAGCGCTCCTTCCCCTATAACAAGGAGAAGGGACCTAGAAGTGCACCAGGCAAAGACTATCACTGGGATGTTCCAGAAAAGGCAGCTGTGATGTCAAAGCACCAACCAGCAGGGGCGCCCGGGTGGCTCAGTCTGTTAAGCAGTCTGTTAACTCTTTTTTTTTTTTTAATTTTTTATTTATTTATGATAGTCACACACAGAGAGAGAGAGAGAGAGAGAGAGAGAGAGAGGCAGAGACACAGGCAGAGGGAGAAGCAGGCTCCATGCAGGGAGCCCGACGTGGGATTCGATCCCGGGTCTCCAGGATCGCGCCCTGGGCCAAAGGCAGGCGCCAAACCGCTGCGCCACCCAGGAATCCCTGTTAACTCTTGATTTCGGCTCAGGTCATGATCTCAGGGTCCTGAGATCAAGCCCCAGGTCAGGCTCCACACTCAGCGGGGAGTCTGCTTGAGATTCTCTCCCCCCCTCTCCCTGCCCCTCTCCTTTACTCTCTTCCACGCACCCATGGTCTCTCTCAAACAAATCTTAAAAGAAAAAAAAGTACAAGCAATCAAACTACAGAGCTACACAGTTCAGATGCAGGACTCTAATCCCGACCCCATCTGCCACCCCACAGGCCAGGGTGTCCGTCAAGGACAGGCCCAGCCAGCTTTTCTGGCCCCCCTGCGATTGGGACACAGCGGGCATTGACACCATTTACACAACACGTTTCTATACCAGGTTGAGAAGATGGGGGTGCACTTTGGGTTTAAATTATTTTCAAAAGGTCAATTATTGTTTTGGTGGGAAACACCTAGATATTATCTATCCTTTTATTTTAAGATTTTATTTATTCATGAGAGACACACAGAGACAGAGAGACACACAGACACAGGCAAAGGGAGAAGCAAGCTCCATGCAGGGAGCCCAACATGGGACTCGATCCCGGGTCTCCAGGATCATGCCCTGGGCTGAAGGTGGCACTAAACCGCTGAGCCACCCGGCTGCCCTTATCTATCCTTTTAAAACTCTAAAATGCAACCAAAACCTCAAAGAGTATTCCCAGCACAGCATCTTGGGGCTTGAGGCCCCAAACCTCCAGCAGCACACTGTCTCACCTCCCAGCTGCTCCTCCATCTCTAGAAAGACGCCCTGGAGCAGGATCTTCAGAGCTCTGAGGGGAACCACATTGACCCCTGAGTTTGCCAGCTGGAGGAGGCCTCAAGTCCAGCCCTTTGGGTGGCAGGTGAGAGGGGCTGAGAGAGACCCTGAGCCATCCCCACTCCCCCCAGCGAGTCCCCTCATGCCCAGCAGGCCCTCCTCCTGCCCTGGGCTCTGTGTGTCATTCCTGAAGGGAGACAAACAGGACCACACATGACAGCAGGGATGCAAGTAAGCAAGCAAGGAGACTGCCGCGTGGCTGGGCACATGGTATGAATGAGGTGAAGCTGATGGCGGACAGCATCCAGGATGTGCTAGTGTCGACTGGCTTCGTCGTGCACTGGTCTTCTATAACATCTCCCATCTCTCCCATCTAGGGCCCTCCCCTGCATAGGAGGGGACAGCCCGGGGCCCAGGGAGAGATGGTTCTGGGCTTGGAGACACAGGAACTCACTTGGGTGCCAACTGCATGTGACTCGGGGACCTGGGAGAGCCCCTCACCCCCCTGATCCATTTTCTCATCCGCAGGATGTAAACAGGATTTAATGCCCACGCTTCCTTCCTCCCAGCCTCATTGGGCAAATGAGATAATGTGTCTGAAATCGGTTTGTAAGCAATTGTAATCTATGGTAAAAAGTGCTGCTACTCTCGTTCAAGCTTCATGGCACCGAGTGCTGCTGCCATTATTCCCCCAGGATGGTTCGCGGCTCCCTTGGTGATATGCAGGGGTCACAGTGATGCTCCATTACCATTAAAGGAAAAAAAAAAAACAGCTAAAAACAGCTAACTCTGGATGCAATACTAAGGCACTGGGAAGCTGAACCCCGCTGATGGCTCAATCAAAGCAGGTTGGGGGTCTCTGAACTATTGGGAGCCACCCCCCCATCCCTGAGAGGATGGACAGCTACAGGGTGAACTGTGTTCATCTCGGGCAAACCAATTTTGCTTTCATTAAAAACCGACACGCTACCAAGTTCTCAGCCTCTCGAGTGGGCTGCAGTAGAGAACGGCAGCCCGCTCTGTCCAGTCTCCTGCACCAGATTCACCAAGACGTTGAAAAAGGCCACTGGTAGAGCCGCTATCAACACATCTGGACAGCAGTAAGCAAGCGGCAGACGGCAAGTAAGCAAGCGGGCCCAGCAGAAGCCTCACTTTATACCGACGAAAGGCTCAGAAAACAGCCGATCTTGGTGATCGCTCATCAATATTTACTAGTGTCCAACGAGTCCTCTGCAGACCTACAGACCTATTAGCTTGTTTTGTTTTCATCATAAAACACATGATATTAAAGTCTAGAAAATTCTCAAAAGTAGAAGGAAAAAAAATCTAATTCCAGAAGGCGAACACATCTTTGTGTCTGCAGCGTTGAAGCAACCAGAGCTCTCTCCACGGGCCAACCTGGAGCCTGAGCCACAGGAGGAAGATGTGCGTGCCCGTTACCATGGCAACGTGGGGCAGAGAGGATGTGTGCTGCTTCCGCTACACTCTTCAGATCCATGGCAGAAATTCTAGAGTCATCAACTAATTGCTGGTTGGGAAGAAATGTTGCACAACAAAAATGTGCCGAGCGGGCTTAGCTGGCCATTTTTGGAAAGCAGTATCTTCAGAGACTTCCAATTCCTGATATAAAGCCTAAAATTTTGAAATTTCTGTAAATGTGCGTCCATTCCTTAAATGCTGCTTCCCTTTCTCCCTTGGAGTGTCCTGTTTGACTAGTTAGGTATCCACGCTTCACAACACGGCAAGGAGAAAATAGCTGATGTTGATAAAAATGAAACGATGCTGAATGATATAGTGCTGCATGATGCATCTAGAAAGGTTAAGAACCGATTCTAGGAAAAGACCACATGTGGCAAAATCCAGCAGCCTTGGAAGAGGTACAGAGTCCCAGAGCCTGGCCATCCCCATCTGTAAAACAGGGATGGTGATAATACTGATATTTTTTAAAGATTTTATTTGAGAGAGTGCGAGAACGAGCGAGGGGGGGGCAGAGAGAGAGGGAGAAGCAGACTCCCCGCTGAGCAGGGAGCCCGACATGGGGCTCCAGCCCAGGGCCCTGGGATCATGACCTGAGCCAAAGGCAGACGCTTAACGGACTCAGCCACCTAGTCACCCCCTATAATACTGATGTTATTGAAGGTAATCTATCTGAAACACACAGCACAGAACACGGAGAGCCCTAGTGTTAGCCCTGCCTATTCAGTGTTATTGTTATCATAGTTATTAAAAATTATTTGCCAGAGGAAATATAAAGGTACAACCTGACACAAAAAAATGGCATAAAGACAAGTGATAAGCAATATCCCTTTTACATACAGAACTAGAGAAGGAATGACAAATCTGAACAGAAAATTTTTTTAAATTCCATTCCAGATGCCAAGTTGCACAATTAAAGCTTGCCTCAATTCTGAGGGTAATGACTGTAGGTCTTAAGAGAAAAAAGTGAGCAAATGAAATGCATGGCTACAGAGCTTGTAATAAGCCCCACCTGCCATGCAACAGTTTTGTGATCTAAATTTTTAATGAGGGCTCTCTTAATAGTAAGCTTTCCAAAAGCAACAGAAAAATAAAATGGGGAATAAGCAGTGGAAGGGGGTCTTGATCTCATGAATGCCAGAAGAAACCAGAGTAACCCAAGTCTGGTCTTTCTACGGGTGTGTGTGTGTGTTCGTGTGCGCGTGCGTGAAAGGGAGCCAAGTACAACCATGTTTCACTTAGAGATGGGAAACCAGCCCAGTGCATCTCTTTCTGACCAAATGGGATTAAACTAAAGTGATTTACTACCTAGCAAGAATCCTAGTGTTCAAATCCCCCATGAAATCCTTCACGGCTGCAGCACCTACAAGCAGGACTTTGCAGATACGGGAAAATACTTCACATACGTGCAGAGACATTGTGGGGATTGAAAAACATACTTTATTTCTTTAAAAAAAAAAAAAATCACTGAAGGGACACCTGGGTGGCTCAGTGGTTGAGTGTCTGCCTTTGGCTCAGGTGGTGATCCGGGGGTCCTGGGATCGAGTCCTGCACGGGGCTCCCCACAGGGAGCCTGCTTCTCCCTCTGTGTCTCTGTCTCTCATGAATAAATAAAATCTTTAAAAAAAGAAAATCACTGAAAGTTTCATAGTTATAGAATTTAACATGTTTTTTTACACAAGAGAGGAGGTATCTGACAAAAACTGCCTTCTCTGGTGTATACTACAAAGACAGTTTTAAGTACTCTATGACTTATACACCAACCCAAGCACCAAAACTGTTTTATATTTATTCTACGGTAAGTTTTTCAACACATTCGGACTGCGTGCAATGAAGCAGTGCTTGCTACACATCGGGGCCCAAATAGACAGAGACCCTGACCTCGGGAGCACACAGTCTTGCAGCGGGGGCAGCTCAAAAGCAAATGTAATAAGAAGCACGTTCAATGTTGACTACTGCTCTGGGAAGGAGGAAGAGAAGAAGGGGGGGGGCAGGGAGGAGACACATCACAGTGCTGAATGGGGTGGCCCGGCCACGCAAGCCCTGGAAGGAAGTGAAAACCACGGAGGAAGAGCACACCAGGCAAAGGGCACAGCTGGATGAAAAGCCCTGAGGTTGGCACATTGGAGAAATGGCCAAGAGGGCAGCATGGCAGGCAAGGTCATCAGGGAGACGAGGCTGGAGCAGGGGCCCCCAAACTTCTGTCACGGGCCCGAGTACAGAGTTTGGGTTTTATGAGCCAAAAGACATGACCAGTGGTATTATGTAGGTCTCTGTCCCAACTACCCAACTCTGCAGATGTCACCTGAAAGCCATCACAGGTGACGGACGCATAAGCCAATGGGTGTGGCTGGGATCCAATGAAGTGTTACCTACAGACACGGACACTTCAACTTCACCAAACTTTCACAAAATACCTGCCCGCCCCCCAAGCTTACAACTTGAAAAAGCCATTCTTTACTCAAGAACCATACAGAACAGGCACAGCAGGAAGGATTTGGACTGAGGGCCGTAGCTTGCCAGGGGGGCCCCTGCCAGGAGCTTCGAGGGTCACCGTAAGGTCCCTGGTGCTTATCATCAGTGCCATAGAGATCACAGTTGGTGCTAAGGCAGGAGTAACATGATCAGAGCTGGATTTGAAGACTCACCTAGAAGCTTTCTGAGAATGGCCCACTGGCCACCGGTGGGATGAAAAGCAAGGACACCAGATAATAGGCTACTGCTGTGAGCCTGGAATGAGACAGTGGCCACCCAGCAGAGGTGACAACAGGACTCCTCATGCCCCCCCCCCCCCAACCAGGGAGTCCCAGCTAGACTGGACAGGGGGTAGTGACAAACGAGAGGCACTAAGATGACTATTAGGTTTGGGGCTTGGCTGGAAAAATGCCGTGACTGCCGGCTGAGATGGGAAAGGCTGAGGTGGGGGGGGAGGGGGGGGGCGGGGCGGGCGAGGGCTGAGGCAGGGCAGAGTAGGGCAGGGCTGAGGTGGTGTAAGAAGGGTAGGTGGGGGGTGAGGGCAAGGAGGGCAGGGGGAGCAAGGGGAGCAAGGCAGGCCCTGCGGGGATTCAGGTTTCAGGCCGGGGCACACTCAGCTGAGCCTGCGGCTGACCACCAGGAGCAGAGCCGCATTAAGACTGGAGAACGGTGACCCAGTGCACGTCCCTCAGGGGCAGCCCCCGAAATCAGGCGCTGACAGTTACACAGGGAAGCAAGACCATGTCCACCTCAGGGGGGATAAAGAGAAGCCACAAACACCGTGTGAGGTCATCCAGGCTGGCTCTGCCACGAAATGAGCTACAGAAAGTCCCATTCTCACCAGTTTTTGCACGTGGGGCAGGGACCTGACCCCACATCTGCTGAATGAATAACTACAAAGGGTCAGGGAGCTCCCTGAAGGCTGTTTGTATTCGGTTTACTCCCTGAAGGTGGTTTACTGCAGCTGCAATTTGAACCTAATCCCTATTCGTCCTTAAAATTGTCCAGAAGAGGGCAGCCCGGGTGGCTCAGCGGTTTAGCGCCGCCTTCGGCCCAGGGCGTGATCCTGGAGTCCCGGGATCGAGTCCCGCGTCAGACTCCCTGCATGGAGCCTGCTTCTCCCTCTGCCTGTTTCTTTCTCTCTCCCTCCCTCTCTCTCTCTCTAATAAATAAATTTAAAAATCTTTTTTAAAAAATTGTCCAGAAGAAAACTGTGTTATTTTCAAAGGGCAGTTCAAACTCCACCTGGAAACGGGAGCTTCCTTGAGTCAGTTACACAGAAGGACGGTCCTCACTGTCACACCCACTGTGGCCTCTGCAGCCTCCACGTCTGGGGTACGGGCACTGGTTCCACCTGAGACACCCACACACCTTTCCGGCCTGAGCTCCAGCAGGTGTGAGTGCACAGGCTCTGCGGGTCACGGAGCAGGTGCTCCCCGGAATATCCTCAAGATTGGGCCCTTCCCATGCAGAGAGAGGAAGAGAGAGCTCAGAAGCGTCTGGCCCAAGCAGAACAAATGGGGACGGAAGAGGGAACCATGCAGGAGTGACGTCCACAAGCCCTCAGGTCTCTTTTCCCTTTATTCCAGCTTCACGGAGATGCAAAGGACGTGTAACCAAGTAAGTATAAAGTTCACAACCGGATGATCTGACACACGTATGCACTGAGAAATGACTCCCATCGCGGGCTTAGTTAACCCCTTCACCCCCTCACATGATTACCTTTGGTTTTGTGCTGAGAACATTTCAGATCTACACTCTTCACTTTCAAGTATAAATTACAGCCACCTGGCTACACATTAGATCCCCAGAACTTACCCACCTAATAACTGAACACCTGTACCCTCTGATCAGCATCTCCCATCCCCACCCCCCCAACCACTGGCAACCACTTTCTTCTCTTTTTCTACAAGTCTGGTTTTTTTTTTTTTTTTTTTTTTTTTTTTTTATTTATGATAGTCACAGAGAGAGAGAGAAAGAGAGAGAGAGAGAGAGAGAGAGAGAGAGGCAGAGACATAGGCAGAGGGAGAAGCAGGCTCCATGCACCGGGAGCCTGATGTGGGATTCGATCCCGGGTCTCCAGGATCGCGCCCCGGGCCAAAGGCAGGCGCCAAACCGCTGCGCCACCCAGGGATCCCCAAGTCTGGTTTTTGATTCCACATGTAAGATCAGTATGTCTCTCTCTGACTGACTTCACTTACTTAGCACAACACCCTCAAAGTCCATCCGCGTTTTCACATAAAGCAGGACTTCCTTATTTTTTTATGGCTGAATAATATTCCACTGTGGGTGTATATATGCCTTACTTCCTTTATCCATTCATCTGTCCGTGGGCATTCAGGCTATTCTGTAGGTTGGCTACTATGAATAATGCTGCGGTGAATGTGGCGATGCAGCTATGTCTTCAACGCCCTGTTTTCATTTCCTTTAGGTATATACCCACAAGTGGGATTGCTGATCTTATGATAGTTCTATTTTTTAATTTTTTGAGGAAGTTCCGCTCTGGTTTCCATAGTGGCCATACCAGCTACAAAATGGGGACAGGAAGAAAGAAAATACGCACACCCCACTCAGTGTAACTTACTCCAGCCCACATACCCTCGGCGGCTAAAAACACACACCTGCCCGGACTCTGTCAGCATTTGAGGAAGGGATCAGCTGCAGTAGACCAGGATGTCTTCTAGAGACAGCTAGAAGTTTCCATCTTGTTAGTTTCAAGTAGGTTTTCCACAAATAAAAACAGAGGAAGAATTTCAAATGGATCCAGTACAAGTACCCAAAGGTATCTAAGTAAATGCATATTTACCTGCTCGGAGGAAAACACTGAGCTCATCTGTGTATACTACCACACAGGGAAGTATCAACAAGACAGGCTCTCGGCTCACTGCACCAGCCAAATATTTAAAGCAGCTAAGCCCATCCACAGCCCCAAATATTTAGATGAGTGAACCAAGAATTCATTTTTCGCGTGCTTTTAAAATAACAGCACTTAATCTGGTGCATGTAGCAAGTGAGAGGAGGTGGGGCCCTAGCTCATCCCTCTGCCCACAAATGAGAGTCAAATTGCTCCTCTCCCCAGGGATTTGGGGCTCACAAGGGAGGAACCATCCTCTAGGGACGCTGAGGGTCCCTTTGACACGTCTCTCCCACCCACCCTGGACCACCAGACCCACCTGCCCTGAGCATCACATGATTCCAGGGGAGGCAGAGGGCTCCCGATCTCATGTCCGCAACGGTGACACCCTCCTGAAGCCTCCATTCTGCCTGGGCCTCTGATTTAATTATCAGGAGCATGCCGCCCATGTCCTTAGATGATGGATTCACCTGTGTGAGTTTCTCTCTGCTCAAAAGCAAGGTCTCCGGCTGCCAAATCCGAGTTTCCTAACAACTTTTTTTTTTTTTTTTTAATTCATGAGACAGAGAGAGAGGCAGAGACACAGGCAGAAGGAGAAGTGGGCTCCATGCAGGGAGCCTGATGTGGGACCCCAGGATCACACCCTGGGCCAAAGGTAGGCGCTAAACCACTGAGCCATCCAGGGATCCCCAACAACTCTACTTTTTTTTTTTTTAGATTTTATTTATTTATTTATGAGAGACACAGAAAGAGCTAGAGGCAGAGACACAGGCAGAGGGAGAAGCAGGCTCCATGCAGGGAGCCCGATGTGGGACTCGATCCTGGGTCTCCAGGATCACACCCCGGGCCAAAGGCAGGTGCCAAACCGCTGAGCCACCCAGGGATCCCCACAACTCTACTTTTTAAACATGGTCCCTTGATCTTAACGGGCAATGCCTGGGAGCAATACTCCCTGAGAAGCACCTGAACAGGGTGTCCTAAAACACCTGCACAGCAGACTCAGCCTCAGGAACCTTCAGGGCTTATGTGCGTTTTCATTTCGATTAAATCTCTTTAAGAACTAAAGACTTTGCTGTGAGTGCAGTAGAGGTATCTGGAGAACTCAGACACCCCAAACTCAGAGCCCAGCCCCCCCACTACCACAAGTCACACCTGAGCTACAGCACAAGCACATCAACTGTCACATTTAAAATAAAGTGGTTCCTTCTGTTATTGCATTTAGTTTAGTAACTGAATCTGTAGTTGATTACCCAAGAATGATGAATATAAGCAGGTAAAATCTCACTTTGCACAATGCATTGGGTAACCATGAAATAATAGTACCAGCCAGTGGTGAGGCAAGGAGCACAGGAACATTTTTTTTGGAAGCAGTGCTCGAATCAATTGCTCTGGGGTTCGGGGCTCTCATCCCAGGAGAGAGAGTAATCATCCCACAAGCAGGAGAGGAGGAAGGACCCAAAGAGCAGCAAACCAAGGAGGGCCCACAGGGTGGTCAGGATACACAGCCAGGAGGCTTCATTGCGTGTGGACTGTCCATGGGGTGGTGCCAGGGGGTCACCGCCCTGGACAAAGTGCTCCACGGGCCCAAGGAGGAAGTGAGCCTCACCCTCATCTCTGGGAGCTGTGTCCGTTCCAAGAGGGTAGGCAGTCCTGGCATGCACAGCCATGCTACGTCCCATTGCTGCGCTGGCAGTGGGGCGCAAGGATGGCCAGGAGGTGGCCCCTGGCCTTGAGGCATGGTGTCAGGAGAAGCATCATTCTAATGGAAGACCTCTGGCCCTGGAGTCTGGAACCCTGATTCTTTTCCCTCCCAGTTCCCTTTACCTGCTGTACTACTCAGGTTCAGGCTTACCCGAGCCACTGTGACAAAATCCCACAGATGGGGTGGCCTGGACAACAGAAACCCATGTCGCACAGTTCTGAAGGCTCAGAGTCCAAGACCAAGGCATTTCTGTTCCTTGAGAGAGCTCCGTCATGGCTTGCAGATGGCCACCTTCTTGCTGTGTCCTCACGTGGAGGACAGAGGGATAGAAGCAAGCAAGGCCTCTGATACCTCCTCTTAGCAGGGCACTGTGCTCCCATCACCCAAGCTCCATCATCATGACCTAATGCCATCGTGGTGGGGGGCTAGGGCTCCCACATATGAATTTGGGGGACCCAATTAAGTTATGGCACTGACCTGAGGAGGCATCACCGGTTTTCCTGTCTCTAGGACTGGGGTGGGGAGAGAAGAAGTGGGATCGGTCCCCAAGGTTTCCCCGAGATCTAAAATTCTACAATTCCAAGTATCAATTTAACAATTACTATGTAGTTACACAATCCCATCTAATACAGCTGTACACCAGGGCTCCCGGGTGCCCCTTCCTAGGTCCCTGGCTTCCAGCCAGATACATAGACCCTCTCCTGGGACTCACAAGCAAGTCTACTTCATCCAAATCCCCTCCTGAGGCTGTCTCCCATCTGAGCACCTGTCCGGAGTTCCAACTTCCAGCTCAATCCCCTAGAGAGAGGGAGGTGCTTGCAGGGTTCCTGCACTGCTGTGTGCCACTTGCATTGATTTGAGATCAGAGTAAAGGCTGTGCTGGTGGGTAATTTCCAAGGAAGCACAGCACCCATCAGGGCAAACCACTGCACTCACACAACCATTTTCAAGAACACAACCTCACAGGCATGGGAAATGCCTGACCCGGGTATACAATGTGCGCAAAGCAGCATGCCAAGGCTCCCTTCTGAAAAGAAAACATTTTGACCTTGTGCTTCCCCATAATATTTTAATAACCTGCCCCAGTTTATGTTGATTTATTCTTAAGTGGTCCTTAGGAAGGCAAATAAAGACAGATTTTTCTTAATTAAAAAAAAAAAGAAAAACCAGAACCCTTCCAAAATAGACTTTGCCACCTCGCAGAGCCGTCGACAGGTCATTTTTTTCACATACATCATCAGCTACAAGTCTCTCCCCGTATCTGCGGTGGATCAGTGGCTCTCTCCTGTTTACGTGTCTCACTCCCTCCATCTACTGGTGGCTGCTGAAAACGGGTCCTCACAAAGCCCAGGCCTAAGTTTTAAAACAATCGGCACTGACAAATCCACGTAGCATTGCTTTACTTAGGTAGAAATGACAGCACAGTGTGGAGTGCGATCCTTATTTAACAAAACTAAAACCATATGAGCAAATTAAGGCAACAGTGGTCCCACATGCACAAGCAAGCTGAACTGTATGTAGACTTTGGTAACTCGTCCTGAGAATGTATTTTGGCATTCACGATGGACCCGGGGTGTCTCAGTTAAGATCATGATTCCTGGCCCCTCAGAGGACGTGCTTCCCTGGTAAAGTGTCAGCTCTAGGAGCCGGTGACAAGCCCTGGTTTCCCCTCCACTTCCCCTGGGTGCTGCACTGCCCTTTCGCCCCTCTTCCAGGCACTTCTTCAAGGCTGCCCCTTACTCTCTGAGACCTCTTTTCTGGGGAAATCCGAGCGGGCCCTCCTCTGGGCTCCGTACTCATCTCACCGGGGCCACCCCTTGCCCCTAGGACCTTAGGCACAGAGATGTGCCTCTTCCTCTTCATCGGTGCTCAACACCAGGGTCTCCTGTGTCCAGCCACCACCTCTCAAAAGAGTGAGACTACATTTCTTTAAAATTATTTTAGTGTTCTTATAACCATGTTTGTATCATAAAAAAATAATCTAGGAAATTACACACCATATTCCCAATTCTTTACAAAAACATGAGACGCTGGTGGTGGTGCCTGGCACGTTCAGAAGCTCCACATGTCAGCTAATAGAAAAAGTACACCCGCCAGATAGAAAAATAAAATCATTTTAAAAGTCAGGACAGTAGAAAGACCAGAAAGTCAATCCTGGGTCTCATGGAGCAGGAGGGGGACAGAGGAAGAGAGATTATGGCTGATTCCAGTACTTTCTTTCAGGTTCAAATAATGAAAATAATACGTAAATAGGAAAAAAATCAGAATGCAATTTCACGGAGAACAGCTAGTATCAGAGTTAAGTTTAATCACCGGAAGGGGGCAGCATCTTAAAGACTATGGAAATGCTTGCTCTCCTGTCTCTCCAGCAAGAGGCTCACGTACTAAAAAAGCCCATTTGAGAACTAAAAATATGCCAGATTCAATTTAAATACCTCAATCTCCAAATCTCCACTCCTTTGCATCTCTTAGAAATATTTCTTACCGCACATGAGCCCACAATTAAAATAAAATTGTAATTAACATATATACCTAGGATACAAGTTGACCTGGATAGTGGCTCGTGCTTTTCCTTACATAACTGTAGAGCTCTCTTATGTTATTTGAATACACAGTTTTTTAAAACCTCAGGGCCAAATCAATGGGTATATATATTTAAGCATATGTCTATGTGTACAGAAAAACATGTTATAAACACATTTATCAGATGTTGTTTGCTTAAAGACAGAAAATCTTCAAAATATTTTTTAGCGGACCACATCAGAAACATTTTAAATGTAAACCAAGAAGGAAAAATGTGACCGAAAACAAACATAACTTCTCCCCCTGCCCCAGGGAAGTTTAATCATCTCACTGTACTCCATTTAAAACTGAAACAGATTTTGAAATCTAGCTGTTTCTCTGAGTGTGGTCGGTCTCGTATCAGAGCCGGTCTTTGGAGGCACCTGTGAGGAACACCATCCTGCCTGCACAAGGAGGGCTCACGTTCACCCACCCATCACTTCCATCAGCTGCACAAGGCTCTATGAACACAGCTGGCCTGGACCGTGCTCAGGAGCCACAAGTAACCCCAAGTCACCCACAGGCTGAGGGTGGCACCCCGTCACCACCTGGCCATCCACACCTGACCAGGTGAAGATGTGCCTGAGGCTTGTTCTAGAAGCTCAGTGGTCCTCCAGACCCCACGCCCTCTAGGTACAGTCCCCAGACCTGTTCATCTGATCATCACTGACTGGCACGCACAGCCTGCCTCTCCTTGAACCAAGTCACACCTGCCTTCCTGGGATCCCAGTACCCCAGGAGCCTGCAGGAGTTATACTCCCTTCTATTTCCCAGCTGGTCTCCTCTGCTCCAGGAAAACAGCCCACCCAGTACCCTCAGCCCTGAGAGGCCATGGACGCTACCTCCCTGAACAACCTCGGCCAAATGCAGCCTTCTCGTCGGAAGCCAGAAAGGTGCTGAGGCTCACATGCTCTCAGTGTCCCTCCTGGGCGTGGCACACCTGTAAGCTAGACAGGCCTGTTGGGAATCACTCATACCCAATAGGGTGGCTCGGACTCCTTCTGGAGCGCCCTGCTCCGCCAGCCATCTCCCCACCACAGTCCTCGTTCTCAAACCGTCAGCCCAAAACCAGCCTCTTCTGGAAGCTACCCTCCAAAACCACTGGAAGACAGGGTCTCCTCCAGAACCAAGGCCCCCACACTCTGTGACATGGTTTCAAGGCCCCTTCGCCATCGTGCTCAGTCTGTAAACTATGGCTTGTCTCCTGGTCTTCAGGAGTGAGGTTTCCAGATTAAAGGCCAGACCCCAGTGGTCAGAGCTATGCAGGCTGAACCTTAGCTCCTTTGCTGCAGGGCAGAAACAACAGGCACAGTTTCAGCCACCTCAACGACCTCCCTGGACACGGCTCCCTATGCTGCTTGGCCCGGGGCCCCCAGGACCAGGGATGCTCCATTTACTCCCACCTCAGACCCGCAGCAGCGTATGTGGCACAGCACATGGGACACACAGCTCCTCTGAAATCACATCTAGACTACGGAAGAGAAGGATCCTCTGAGCCCAGACCCGTCAGCCTCTAGGACAGGTCCAGGGCCAAGATGACGTGTTATTTCCTACTCAGTTCCATCAGAGAGCCAGTTCTTTCTACCTCTGTCTGCAGAATTCTCGAAGAATCCTGATCCTACAGGAAAGGAGTCCCCTGGACAGGCTGTGGCTGAGGGCAGAAGCGGAGCCTGGCTGGTGACATCAGGGAAGCCTCTCCAACACTGCCTCCCAGTGGGCCCGAGCAGACAGGAAAGCCCTGGGCTGAGGCTCTGATGCCTCCAACACCCACACAGTTCTGGGCAGGAGCCCTGCCCCCTTTGCATCTCATCCCAAAACAACACATAAGAATTGTTTTCCAAAACCACTTTTGGCTTCGTGGCCAGAATCAGCCTCCTGCCCATCTTGCCCGTGGGCATTCATCACCGCCTTCAGCACCTGACTCACACGCCAGGGACGCAGGGCTCCTTCCTCACAGCCAGGACGTGCAAATGTGGCATTCGAGAAAGTGTAAAGGATGAGCACCAGAGGGTTCATCACATTTCTCTTTGTGCAGAGAGATTGTGGTTGCTTTCTCTTTATGTTTTTATACTAAAAAAAATTATAATAACTAGTTTTAAAACTTCAAACCTTAAAAAAGTTCCCCTTGAGTAAAACTTGGGGCAGGGGGGAGGATGGCAAGTTAGAGAAAAAGAAAGAAAAGACACTTCCTAATCCCTATCCCCACCAGCACCTCCCTAAGGCCACACCTCATTCTTCACCTGGACTCCCCAGAATCCAGTGTCCCCTCATTGGGAGCGTGCCGCCTGGGCCCGACCTCTCCTTCCTGGCAATACGTGGCAGCACAAACACCAAGACGACTATTGCTTCCTCCCATCATCTTCACTCCAGAAAAATGTGAAATATAAAGACCGCTTTCCCAAAGGGAACATGACACCGATAGTTGGCCCTACATCTTCCCTACAAAGAGCCAGGAGTTACATCTGAAAAATTCAGCTGGAGTGAACTCCAACTCGAAACTCAGCCACTGAAAGAAAGGCGTCTCTCGGGGCCTAAGGGCGTCCACCAGCCTCCCAGAGGGCCTGAGGGCTGCACCCAGGAGGGGCTGGTAAAGTGCCTCTCGGAGAAAGGGGCCCTCGGGAAATCTGGCAGAGATATTACTGTGGACTGAATGTGTCCCCACAAAACTTATGTTGAAACCAAATCCCCAAGGCAATGGTGTTAGGAGGTGGGACCTCCAGGGGTTGACCAAGGTCCCACATGGGGAGTCCTCATGAACAGATTCGAGACCCTGGAATGTCCCTGGTCCTTCTTCCACGTGAGGGCACAGGGAAAAAAAAAAGGGGTTAGGCCCATGAGCCAGGAAGCAGACCCTCACCAGACCCCACACCTGCTGGCGCCTTCATCTCAGCCTCCAGAACCGAGAGAAACGTTCTGTAAGCCGCCCAGTCTGTGGTATTTTTGTTACAGCAACTTCTAACCAACGGAGACAAATATATTCCACGTAAAGGAAACACAGCCGTATTTCCATAAAGAAAAGCAAGAAATCCGAACTGCCGATTACCTGGGGGCTAGTTAAAATTCTGAAATAGGCTAGGAGAAAACAGGCCACGTAGGACCCTCTTGCTGGAAGAGTTTTTCAAGGGTCCCATCAGTAATATTAATCCCTAACACGCTCTGTACCGGAGCCCAGCTGTGTTCACAGAGCCTGTCGATAAACTACTTGGTAACGACACGGCACGCTCGATCTAGAACTGACACTAATCATCTCCGAGGAAAAGGTGGATTAAAAAAGAAACAGAAAAATAACAACATACGTCACTCGGTGAATTTAAGGAAATCCAGAAATTTTCCAAGGAATGTAGGCATTTGAGTGAACAGGGCATAACCTAGCCTGGCTGCTGGGTGGACTGTTAGTAGTTCTACTAAAAGCCAATGGTTGTTTTTACTAGGATTTCACTACCTAGAAGGGGTTGAGTGTCAGAGGCTAGGCAGGACCAGGTGTGTCAGCAGGAGTGAGCACAGTTCTGAGGCTGAGGCTCCCGGCCTGTGGGCATCGAGAACTGGGTGAGGGCTGGGGGGGCGGCCGTCACATAAAGGATGGGGTGCAGCGGCCCTACATTGTAGAGAAGTGCTACTACGGAAAGAAATTCCAGGTTTCCCCTTCATTTCTGTATTTCATCCACGATGAATTCTGAGAACTACCCTTCCCCGTGATAGTCTTCACTTAGTGGCCCAGGACAAAATCCCCCGGCAGAAGGCCGGGCTCCGGAGCGGGGCGGCTGCGGGGTAGCAGCGGGCCCGGGGCTGACGGCCATAGCGGCCTGGGCGGCTTCCTGACCGCCCGCAGCCTCCAGCCCCCTCCTCCCCTGGTGACACCCTCTTGGGTGAGTCAGTGCTGCTGGACAAAGGCAACGACAGCCTTCCAGTCCTCTGAAGAATGTCGGGCAGCTGCGGTCCCTGATTCTCCTCCCCTCCGGGTGCCAGCAGCTCCCTCTGCTTCGAGGGGCAAGACTCGGTCCTTTGACTGGAAACGGCCTCCTCCGTTTCCACGGGCTGGTGCCTCCATAGATCACTCCTAACAAGCAGGGAAGAGGTGTCTGCTCAATGAACAAGCGAAAAACGTGATTCTAGGATTACTGTCATGTTGCTATTTGGGGAGGACCTTCTCCCTACAAAGTGCTCAAAAATTATTCAAGCCACTGACTCATCCACCGATTGATTCACCGAAGAATTTGGTGAGCATTTCCCCCATTAAACCGCACGAGAAGCACTGAACGACAGAGCTCAGCAGAGCAAGTGTGTGTGTGTCCCCAGGACTGTCCCTCTGCCCCGCCGCCCCCAGAACGTGCCTGTCCTGGTCTGGTCACCTGTCACACACGTGAGCTCCTCCGTGGGGAGTTCTCCAAGCTGCACGCGGCGGCACCGCGCATGTCCGTGAACTCCAGGCCAACGGAGCACGTGCCCTGGAAGCCAGCGGACGCCTGTGCCCCTGGCCAAGCCCCCCACTTCCTCCTGGGGCTGGGGACGACAGGACAAGCCATCCCGTGGCGGCCTGTTTGGTTCACATATTGAAACCCAACTCTGTAGAGCAGTGAGGGTGTCGCAGGAGGGTCCTCACACTGACAACACGAACCCTAAGGGCCGTGAAGCCAGGACCCAATGGCACTCAGATTCTCCTAGCCCCGGTGCCACACACGGTGGCCTTCCACCGCCTCCCCCACAGGACGTGGTCCGTGCCTGGGGGATCCCTGTCCCCCCCGCACACAGCCTCCCCTCCAGCCTCACCATCTCCTCCCTCCCGCTGCCACACCCCCAGGGCCCCAGCAGCTACGCCTGCCCTCTGGAGCCTGCTTGCACCCTTCCACTTCTAGAAGCGAGTTTGCAGAAGTAAACAAGGTTGGCCTGGCCAGTGCTGGGTGCAGGGAGCCTCTGCCTCTCTTCCAGGTAATATGCCCACGAAGGTGGCCTGAGGGCTCACCCCACCCCAACTTGGGTGGCGTGTCTGCGTGAGTGCACCCACAGTGCAACGCTGACTCATACTGAGCCTGAAGTCAGCTAAAACCCTTATACCCACTGTCTTCCAGGTGTTTCTATTCAGCCACCACTTCCTCAACAGGTGCCTGACTCGCAGATTAGATTAACTAAGATCGCAAGCCTCCCCCCGACTCCGGCCCCACATCTGATCTGTCCTCAGAACCTATCCAAATACACTCCTCAGCACAGGCTACAACCTCACAGTGGGAGAGGCACGAAGGGTTCACAATTTTGTGTGCAACAGACCTGAACAGAGCTCGTCCTTTTATTTTTTTATTTTATTTTTTTTTTAAAGATTTTATTTATTTATTCATGATAGACAGAGAGAGAGAGAGGCAGAGACACAGGCAGAGGGAGAAGCAGGCTCCATGCACCGGGAGCCCGACGTGGGACTCGATCCCGGGTCTCCAGGATCGCGCCCTGGGTCAAAGGCAGGCGCCAAACCGCTGCGCCACCCAGGGATCCCCGAGCTCGTCCTTTTAATGTGGAGTTTCTAGAAAGGAAAATAGGTATTTAGTAGAAATGGACTCACAGTTCTGTAGGATCTTTTTAGGTCCTTCCTCCAAACCTACCTACGATCATTAACGTATTTCTGTGAATTTCACACTCAATCCATTAAGAACAGAGACAATCTCGTGATCAGATCCTGTGTAAATCTGGGAGTCAAAGCCTAAGCCTCACATGTCAGCACCTGTGTGGGCTCAAAGTCCCACTCTCACTGAGCGCCCATTTCTTGATAAGAAAACCTCATTCCGGGATCCCTGGGGGGCCCAGCAGTTTAGTGCCTGCCTTTGGCCCGAGGTATGATCCTGGAGTTCCAGGATCAAGTCCCACATCGGGCTCCCTGCATGGAGCCTGCTTCTTCCTCTGCCTGTCTCTGCCTGTCTCTCTGTGTCTCTCATGAATAAATAAATAAAATCCTTAAAAAAAAAAAAATAAAATAAAAAAAAAAAAAAACCTCATTCCAAAACCTCACTGGGTTATTATCAGGAGCAGATCATGTAACAATACATGCAGAAGTGCCGTGTAACCTGGAAAGGCACACGTGTGAACACAACAGTTAGCAGGGGTTCGCGTGGGGCTACATTCGACCAGCCGGCAAAGGACCCACTTTAGAAGAAGAAAAATCGCCTCACACACTGAGGCTGATTCAATGGTTGTCTCTTGATTTTTTTCCTCCTACCCCACAGGTGAGCAGTTTGGTTTTACTCCCTACTGCCGTTGTTGGCAATTATTCAAGTACCACTGGCAAAATAGCAGAGGCCAAAGAAGCCAAAAAGGGATGAACACAAAGAGGAAAGAAGGCTATCAGTTAACAAAGCGATCCTAGATGAACGGCTCACCCACATGCTGCATGTACTCGAGGACGCCCATAAACACGGCCACCCAAGTCCCTGCTCTTTATCACACAAATGTCACGTATGCTAAGAGAGAAGGACCCGTGGGTTCATTTTTTTTTTTTTTAATTTCAGTTCCAGCACAGTTCACATCAACGTACCATCAGTTTCAGGTGTACAACATAGTGATTCGACACTTCCATACATCAGCCCGCGACCCTTGGATTCCTTTGACGCTGCCTCCAGAGCACACCCGTCAGCTCCAGGGGGCTCCTACGCAGAAGCCAATGCCGGCGCGGCAGAGGCAAAACAAAATAGCAGCTCTGCCCTACAGCAGGCAACTGGCCAGGATTTCTATATTCTCAGTATTGATTAAAAAAAAAAAAAAAATAGGGCAGCCCTGGTGGCTCAGCGGTTGAGCATCTGCCCTCAGCCCAGGGCATGATCCTGGAGACCCGGGATCGAGCCCCGCGTCGGGCTCCCTGCATGGAGCCTGCTTCTCCCTCTGCCTGTGTCTCTGCCTCTCTCTCTCTCTCATGAATAAATAAATAAAATAAAATCTTAAATAAAAAAAAAAAAAGAAAACAAGTAACTCAAGTACGTACACCCATCTGCATGTTCAGAGCAGCACTATTCCTAACAGCCAGAGGCGGAAACAACCCACACGTCCAACAGCAGATCGGCCGTTAAACAAACCGCGTACGGGCATTCGGTGGCGGAAATACGCAGCCATAAAAAGGAACAAGGTCCTGACACCTGCTGCCACGTGGAGGAACCTCGAAAACATCATGCTGAGTGAAAAGAAGACAGACACAAACGTCCACGTGCTGTAGGATTCCATCCATTGGAAACATCCAGAACGAGGAGAGGCCACGGAAACAGCGCAGACGGGCAGTGGCCCAGGGCCAGGGGCGGGGGTGACTGCTAACGGGTGCAGGGTCTTCTGGTGGGGCGGTGGATGGAGCTGCTCTGGACCCCGACAGCGGCGGTGGCTGCACGACACTCGGAATGTTCTAGCTGCCCCTGAAGTGCTCACTTTGAAATGGTTAATTCTATGTTCCGTGAATTTTGCCTCGATCGATCGCTTACAAAATGGCAACAACAAGACGGGCCACTCCACCTGCTGGGAGGTGCCCCCGAGCCGCAGGAAGTCTGCAAGGGAGGGTGGGGGGAGAGGTCTGGGCCGCAGGGTGCGGGGGTGAAAGGTCGTCTCACCGGGACGCACCAGCCCATAAGCAAAGCTCCCTGTCCCAACCATGGCTGCTTCAGGACCGTGGCCTGACTGCCCCCAAACGCTCCTTGTCTGGCCTCACAGTAAGACCTTCAGACGCTGCTTTGCAAGGAGAAAACAGAGCCCGGCTCACCAGAAGCCAGCTGGTCGCCAACAGAGGAAACCCCTCATTCCTGAGGTCCTCCCCAGGCCGGCTGACACGGCGTGTGCCCCTACGTTTTATTAGAGCAAACAAGCCGGGAACATAAGCACGTCACTGTGACAAGAGACGAGGAAAGCTGTTTCATGGTGATAACTCGGCTTCCTGATTTTCTTTCCAAGATTATTAAACCAGGTACCTTTTAACTTTGGCCAGTAATAATAAAACCCTTCTAATACTTTGACTGTCAAAGGAAACAGAAATAAATTACACACCTGTCCCTACATACAGATACACGGTAGAAATATCTGCCAGGCAGACAGATACAAGTACACGATAGAGTTAGAATTCTGACCCTAACTGCTGAAAAATGACTGGGCTTTAGCACGAGTACTTTTAAAAATCCAGGACTCTCGTCTTTTAAACTGGGGCAAAAACATACATAACACGAAGTGTACCATTCCAACCCTTTTTAAGCGTGCAGATCAATGGCATTAAGAACATTCACGTGCTGTGTGCTCACATCAGTGTAAAGGTCACACTCGCATCCCTGACTCCTCACCAAGACACCAGGAGTGGTGCAGGCAGCAGGCTCCAGTGTTCCCGGGTCATTGGATGCAAAGGCAGGTGGGTCCCGGGACCGAGGCGTCCTGGTGCTGGGGCTCTTGGAGAGACGACCAGCCTGAAGTCACCATGATGGCAGCACATGGGATGGTCTCAGGTGCAGGCCAGGTGCCCCTGCAAACGTTACCCCCCTTCCCCCTGCAATAGGAGCCTCCCCTCAACAGCCCTATTCACACCAGGCCTGGGTTTGGGTTTTTCCAGTCAGTACAAAGGCAATCTATCAGGTCTCAAGCCCGCAGACATGAGGCTTTTGTGCAGGCCTGAAAGAGGGATTACATTTCAGGAATAGCCAACCTACTCTCCCTCCTGGAGGAGGCAGCCGACAAGTCTGCGTTGAATGCACTGTTTGTTCGTGGCTCAATTAGCCAAGCCATCACTGGGTGGCGGCACATGCTCCCCACTTGCTGAATGTTCAGAATGCTCCCAGTTAACTGGCCCCACACAGAAGTAACCGGGGGTGGGGACAAGGGGGTGGCAAATCGCCTGCTTGCCCACCAGCCACGCAGAAGTGCTCTGGGCCCCCACTGACCCCAGCAAGAGATGTGGGACCTACTGACTTCCCTACAAACACAGGAGGAGTCCGCAGACGCTCAGCAACGGGCAGCATCCCCTTCCACAAAGGCTCTGGGCGGAGGGTCATGAGACCGGGATTAAATCAAAACTCCAAGGCCATGCTGTGCCACATGGAAGCTACCAGCCAAGGTGGCTTCCGCGCACTGGCAATGCAGCTGGTCCAAACAGGGACGGACGGGCGGTGAGCAAGCCGCACACGCTGTGATCCAAAGGCTCGGCACCAAAAGAGAATGTAAGGTACCTGCTTACTAAGTCCCACGTAATCTCCAATCAAAAGGGCAACAAACACGGTGGGTACGTTGGGTTACACAGAAGGTATCGGTACCATTGATTTCACCTGTTTCTTTCACATTTCTATGCAGCCACTGGAGAATTTTCCAGGGCTCGTATGGCTCACATTCTATTTCCACTGGACAGCCGTGCCAAGTGACCTCAAGGAAGTCCCAAATTTGATAATAATATATTCTTTCCTTGGGGAAGATGTGGAAGCGGAGCCGGGCATTCAGGCTGGGAATGGGCGATAGGAGGCCGGTGGAAGGAGGGCAGGCGGCAGGACCGACCAGAAGGAGAGGCCCGGGGACAGCCCAGCCCCGCAGGGGGCCCTGGAGCCTGTGTGCCGGTGTGCACCCCCCGGGACGGGATGGGACGGCGGGACCTTGGTGCCTGAGTGGTGTGTGTGTGCAGCGGTGGGGGGCCACAGAAGGGTCTCTTATGGGTGTCCTCTACAGGAAGACCAGTAAAACGGGAAAAATTCAATTTTCCCCTCCTTCTGTGTAGGAAATGTGCAGCTTTTCCCTATTATGTCTTTCTTCCCTGTGTGTCTCCTTTACCTTCACACAGAACACTTCAATTCTGACACTTCAGGCCAACAAATGTGTGGAGGTGTTCCCCACACCAAGCAATTCTCTGTGACACCAGCTGGGGTGGGGGTGGGGGTCCTACAGTTTAACTCAATTCTGACATATCTACATGGAGACCGTGTCAGATCCCACGTTAAGGGCTCAGTTCCCCGAGACTGCCTGCCTGCCCACACAACCACACACGTACACACAACTGTGTACAGACACACAGATATGCACATAACCACACATGCACACTCAACCGTACACACACACCACACACATATACTTCAGACACCAGCAGTGAGCCCGTGATGTCACCTGACCAACCAGCTATGGATCAGAAGTTCCTACCACCCTTTCCTTAGGTTTGATTAATTTACTAGAGAGGCTCCTCAATCTGAGAATCAAGATAGTTGGTGTTTACCAGAAGGAAAAGGACACCAGAGACAAAAGACAGTTAAGACAGACATACGTGTGGAAAGAAAAAACTGAAAACGACTTTTGCAAAACAAACAAGAAAAAAAAAAAAAAAACACAACCTTCCATAATAGTAAATATGCAAACCTGCGCATCTGTGCTTCTCCCAAAGGCGGCTCCATTTCGCAGGTTATAGGGACACAGCCCAGGCTCAGAATGACAGGTCTGAGGATCACCCGGGTTGAGCCCCTCGCCTGCCACTGCACGGAGCATGTCGCTCACCAAATCAGAGAAGTGACAGGCACAACAAGGGCGACGCTCACTGATATTTTCTTCAATAGTCGATCACCAAACTGGTCCTTAAGAGGCTCAGCCTTAATTATACTTCCTTGGACCTGCCTCCCAAACCTCGCAGGCATCATATCCTACCTTCGTGATTTTTGCCACCATCAAGTACCACCTCTGCTGTTCACTTTTTCAGGCAACATTAAATCTTTCACATCTAAGATTTATCCTAAGTACTAATTACTCATAAACTCAAGCTTTTGATTTCTTTCTTCTCTGCATCAAAATACAAACACAAGGGCGCCTGGGTGGCTCAGTGGGTTAAGCGTCTCCTTCAGCTCAGGTCATGATCCCAGGGTCCTGGGATTGAGTCCCACGTTGGGCTCCCTGCTCAGTGGGGATCTTGCTTCCCCCTCTGCCCCTTCCCCTGCTCTTGCTCTTTCTGTCTCTTGTTCTCACACAGAATAAATAAAATCTTTTAAAAAAATAAAATACAAACACAAACAGTCAGCAAGTATTGCATGTAACACCAGTTCAAGGAACCTTTACAACACGCTACATTTTATTTAACTCCTGAGCAGGTGAAAATGCACTGAATCCAACCCAGCTCTTCATTCTGTAAGGTCACTTATCAAAAGTTTAGATCCTAGACCAAAGATCTCAGAAAACATTCAAAATCAGTCTTGTTTGACCTCATTTCATTGCTTCCTCCCTCCTGGCTGACTCGGCTCACCACCGCTCTGGACGTGCATCTTCAGAAGGCAAAAGACGCTCCCCTAATCGAGACATGGGCACGGGCTATTCGGTAGCTGTCATGCCAAAGCAGATCTAAAAGGAGAATTCTTTGCTTTCTGAAGAGCTTGGAGAGAACTTTCAAATCAAGAAAAGCAGAATCTTCAGAGGTGGGAAGTGTTTGAAGAGATCTGAAGATATAACCTGATAAGGACCATCAGAACGAGAAACTACACTGTCATAAAGGGTTCTTTACGGGTGGCTGTAATTTATTTTCTCTATCAGATGATGCATCTTCACTACTTACATTCTGCAAAACAGTTTACGTGTTTAGCAAACCAAAAAAAAAAAAAAAAAAAAGCAAAACTGCACCATACATGCAATTAAATCAGTCCATTTAGGTCCATTCCATTAAGTAAAGGAACATATTTGGTTTTTCTGTTCAGAACATTTTAATGCCCATGGCCGGGAGTGGAGATTAAAGAGGTGTTTTTAGAATGACTACCCAAATGACAGACTCAGCTGTCATGATCCAGAAGAACCAGAGAGTCCATCCAGCCTGGAGTTCCTGAGGTCTCGGAGAGCATTTGTGCAAATACTGAACACCCGACTTGGACTGAGTGCCACTAAGCAGGCTGCAACGTGTGAGTGACGTCTCTGCAGACGCCAGACCTCTGAGGCCAGGTCCACGTGCAAGTCAGTGCGCAGGACGCCAAGGTACTTGGACCTAGTCTTCACAAGAAGTTAACAAACAGCTGGGGTTGGTGAAGCCGGGGCCTCCTGGTCAACACGGTAAAGGTCAGACTGAAGGAGAGGTTGTGCAGGAGTGGAGGGAGTTGGATAGAATGCCAAGGGGCCCGATGATCTTGCCTGGAGCCCAGCCTCCAGCCTCGGAGCTGGCCCGTCCCAGCGACAAGGCTTGGGGGAAACTGGATCTCAGAAATTCATATTCCACATGGTAACAGCGATCTTGACCAACGGTGCTGACTTGACTCTGCAGATTCACCTTGGGGGGGGGGGGGGGGGGCCTTTCCTCCTAAAACACCTGCCAAGCCCACCCACGCCGAGGGCAGGTGGCTAGGCTGCCCACACCCTTCCACACCCACCAACGGAGAACGTAGTCCTCAAGAGCCTCACTGTTGTTCCAATCCTTATCCCCACCGTACTTAAACTGTAATTACATCATTTAATTAAATATTATGCACATTGATTCAATGGAAGTTTTAATAAGAGTCAGTATAATTACATCATTTGATTAAACATTACACAGATTGATTAAATAAGAATTTAAGTAAGAGGGTTTTTTCTTATGAAAATTAAGTTGAATATTTTAGGAAGACTTGATGAAGACAAACTGCCTTTTAAAAAAACAAGGTTTAAGTAAGTATACACAAGAGAACCTTCAGGAACGGAGAAGGAGAAGGCAAAGGGCTAGCAGTGGACGGCACATGGTTTCTTATTTATTTGCACGGATCTGCTCCTGTTCTAAAAGGAGGTCAAGCAGAATGTCTGCTCACGGCCCTCAACACCCGTGTCTAGGAGCCCCTGCAGGGCCAGGCTTTGGTGTTGTGCGCTGCTGCGCTCCAGGCTCTAGCACATCTTCAGCACACAGTAGGTCCTTGAGAGCATGGCTGACGTCAAGGACCAGACATACGTGACGGTCTGGCTCTGGAGAGGAAGCTGCAGTAGCATTTCAAAGACTGTGAGGTGACTTCTGGCTAAGGGGATGGGGAAGGAAGTTGCTATACCCCCAGAGAGAGATCTGGGCTGTGGTGAGGTGCGGAGAAGAGCGCGGGAGGGAACCACTGGAGGGAACACAGCAGCACGAGCCAGGATGTTGGGGATTGTGGGGCAAACAGTGCAAAGCAGGGAAGATGCGAGAAGTCTGGAGGGCAGGAAGGGGTGTGCAGCGGGACCTAGCTGATGCGCATCACTCCAGCCTCCTGGAGACATGCAGCAAGCAGGGCCCAGGTCCTGCGTTCACACAGCCACACAGGTGACGCTGTGGATGGGGCCCAGACACCTGCAGGGGAGGCCTCCAGGCCACTGTCTGCACAGGAGCTGCAGGACAGCACTGTCGGGGGGGCACTTGCCTGGTGATGCTAAGCCAAAGCAACTTCTACATGATGTCCTGAATGCCTTTCCTAGAATTACGTGACTGTGAAAAGCTGAGTCAAGCGGCACACATGCAGGTGAGAGCAGCTGTGCAGAAGGGCCAGTCGACACCAGGACGAGGCAGAACATGGACCCTCAGGGAAAGCAGAGCAGCATCCAAGGGCGACGTCTCCTCCCCGCCATCCACCCCAATGGTTCTCAGGGATGCTAAGCGGTTAATGCCTTTTCACGGCAGCTGTTGAAGAAAGTGCAGTGAAGCTCAAATGCAAACAGAGGCTGAGCCCACACCAGTGCTGGAGCAGAGAGGAGACCATGGACCTCTGGGAGGCTGCTGGGCCTCAAGGGAGGTCGCTTTTCCTTTATCGAGTGCAGACACCACCCTGGGGCCCTGTTGGCCTCCTGAAGCCAATCCATCCTTCCATTTTCTAAAAAAGTTGTCATTAGAAACAAAAATTCACAACTTCCCTGTGACACAGAAAGAGCTTTCCAAGTAAAATAAATACTGGAGAAGAGCCCGTAAATTGGTTTATATGCAAAGAAAGTTCAGGTGGCTAATACTTTAACCTTAGCCGGACCAACACCGGCCAACAGAGCTCTGCGACGCTGGAATGTTCTCATCTCCGCTGTCGAACATGGTAGCCGCCAGCAACACGCGGCTGTTGAACAGTAACAATGTGGCCATTGCCACTGAGAAAGTGAATTTCTCATTTAATTTATATTTAAATAGTTCCATGTGGCTAGTAGCCACCATACTGGCACATGCAGGTCTAGTTACTACAGAAATGCATCTTAAAATATTTTACCATAAATAGTAAAACACGTGATTTCCTGACTAATGCTACTTTGCTAGGTACTGTCCTGATCATGCATCATCACACTTAATCCTGAGACAAATGTTATCAGAGGATTGCCCTAGTCCTACTTTATGAAAGAAGCATCCGAGGTTCAGTGAAGCTGGAATCTAAACAATCTTTGAACTTAAAAGAATCATGGGATACCCTCACAAAATTAATTTTGAAAACCAGGGTCTAACACGATGGCCCAAGATCAGCACTTAATAATCAGTGGCCGTAAAACCACCACCAAACTCACCTAGTAAAGAACCAAAAGAATTTTCAGTTAGTGAATCACTTCTTTCTCTAAATCCTTGCAGAGCAGGAATGAGAGGCTGTGCTGACATATAATGTGCTTCCTACACATAAAAAGGGGACCCAAATTTATTTCTGTGGTTAAGTCTCCATCCTTCTCAAGAAGGGGCTTTCCCAGACACTAAGGAGGAAGGTCTGGCTGTGACATTCCTCCAGGCCATGGGGAGGAAGACCAGCGCTGATGAAGAAATGTCCCATCCCCATCCAGGCCTCATACATCGATGGCTTTCAATGGGGTGGGGGCTGATTAGCAGGACGGTTGTCTGTGGGGAGTCCAATACGATGTCCTTCCCCACCAGGACGGACAGCACCCACCACCACCCCAGGACAAGCACTGCGTGGACAGCACCCATCGCTGCCCAGGATGAGCACTGCATGGACATCATCCACTGCCACCCCAGGATGAGCACTGTGCAGACATCACCCATTGCTGCCCCAGGACAAGCACTGCATGGACAGCACCCACTGCCACCCCAGGACAAGCACTGTGCAGACAGCACCCACCGCTACTCCGGGACGAGCAATGCATGGACAGCACCACCCATTGCCGCCCCAGGACAAGCACTGGGCAGACAGCACCCACCGCTACTCCAGGACGAGCACTGTGCAGACACCACCCACCACCATTCCAGACAAAGCATTGTGGACAGCACCCAGCCGCCCCAGGGTGAGCACTGCATGGACATAAATACCAAAAACCCTTCTACTCAGGCTTAGCCCAGCAATAAAGCAAAGGCTCAGTGGAAGGGAAGTCTGCAGGCTCGTCTGGATAAAGGAAACGTAGTTCCCCATTGCTTTCTCTTCAAAAAGCACAACACTTCAAAGACATGGAGACAAGGAAAGAGAGGGACTAAGTCCTCAAAGAGGCGAGGGGAAAGAGGACCAGTTCTCTACGTACCTCCAGGCCAGTCACACCATTTTCCCCCTGAGAAACACAGTGCTGCTTTTAATGTTTAATTCTGTAAGTACCTTAAATTGATACTTCTGTGATTGACGAGGGATGAGAGAGCGCCAGTCCTCTGGGGGCACTGATGAGCAACGGGAATTCCAGGCGCAGGCAGCCCAAGGAATTGGGCTCTGAACATGCTCTGAACTGGCTCCGAGCGAGGACCAGCATCTTCTGAGCCTCGTCCAGGTGAGAGGGTGAGCGCCGCACACCTGCTACACAGGTACAACCCTCCAGCGCCCTCCCTTCTCTAAATCACCTGAACCTGTGCACAAGGGTTGCTCCCAGACAGTTCTTATGTGGGGAGAAAGGCAGAACTCTGATCCAGAAGCCTGACATTTTGTCCTCACTGCATGTGGGCGCCAAGAGTCAAGCCTCAGTGTCTCTACCTGTGAAGCTGAATAACAAGCCGGCCTCGGAAGGCTGCTGCGCAGAATAAAGGGATGCCTGGCCCTAGGCAGGTATCGCAAAGTGGTCGTGTTACTGCCCTAAGGGCTTTCCTCACAAAGCCAGGCGTACTTACTCACGGGCCCCAAAGGTGCCCACTTCCTAGTCCCAGGGCCGGTGGGGATGTCACCTCACATGGCAGAGGGACCTCGCAGGTCTGATTAAGTAGCTTCAATTAAATCTGGGTTGTCCAGATGGGCCCAGTGTAATCACCAGGGTCTCTACTCATGGGGAGCAGTAGAGCCCGGGTCAGACAAGGGCAGTGGGACCACGGGGCAGGACAGGGACAGGCTGGACCATGTGACACAGCTGGCTCTGAAGATAGAGGAAGGGCCCCGGGGGGGGACGCCGGACTCCGGAAGCTTCCTGGAAAAGACAAGGAAACAGATTCTCCCCTTAGAGCCTCCAGAAGGAAGGCAGCCTTGTGGACATGTTTAAGGACTTCTGACCTTGAGAACTCCCACAAAATAAACGTGTGTGGTTTTAAGTCACTGTGTGCCATGACCGGTTACGGCAGTCATAGGAAACACACGCACAATGGTCTTCCTCTCACGGTCTGCTCCGGGACAGGGGTGACCCACATCCTCTCCCCAACACACACACAGAATTGGTCCTTTCCTGCGTCTGGGCCACAGCTCTGCCCCTCCGACCAACACTCCGCCAGCCCACGCATACGGACGCCCATCACGTGCTGAGTGCTAGTGGCTTCGGGACACGCCGGACGTTGCCAATGAGCCTCGGCCTCGTTCCTGGCACAGTTAGGTGTTAACTGTGGAATCCAGGTAGTAGGTATACAAGCACTCACTGTAAAATCCTTTCCATTTCTGCGTTTGAAAATTTTAATAATAAAACATCGCAATCAATAGTTCAGGCGGATAACATCCTTTGAATGTTTATAAATAGCAGTAACACGAAAAGCTTTGGTATTTATAGTTCCCAATGGCCTTTTAAGAACATTTTCATCAGAAATAACTAAGAAGAGGGTGTATTCATAGTAACATTTGAATATGTGAATGCCTGGTTAGCTCCTTCGAAGAATCCCCTTCCATGTGTCACACCACCGACTACAACGGGAGGGCAGGCAGCTCTGTGGCTATACGTACGACACTGGAGAGCACTAAACACATGAGCCTTTTAAAATGATCCCCTTAATTCCCTTCAACCAAATACCACAAAGCTCAGCAGGGCTCCTCTACGTTGGTTTAAGATGCTGGCAGGGGGCCGATGCCAGGCCCTGGGTGAGGATCTGGATGGATACCTGCTCCCGAGTCTGCTCGTAGCAGGCAGGCCCTCGACATGTTCTATGCATGAACAATACAAGAACCTGAAGTTTGGGAGTGGGACTTGATGGCATTCTCAAAAGTACCAATACTGGCACAGAATTTGCAGAAAGCTGGTCTCAGGTACTTGGCCTAAGCAAATGGATAAAAATCCTCCCCCCACCACAGGCACCAGGAGGCCTCCCTGGCCCACTGCATGTCAGACAAGATCAATTTCTGTGGAAAATAATGCTCAGGAATAGTAACAGCAGCCCCCAGAGTCTAACTGCTCAAAAGCAAGGCTCAAGGCTGCAATTTAAACCTGGTTCGTCGGTCCAAGGAAGGCATCACGTGATGTCACATCTTGGTCATTAGTAGCTGGACCACTTTAAGATTCAATGGATATTGGCCAGGGTCAAGATCATAAATAGATTTTAAAAGGTTGTGTGGGCTGAAAAAAGTGTGCAGGATGAAAGGTAATTGCCAAGAGGAAGACCTCCTGACTTCTCCGGAGATGACTTCTCCTCAGCAGAGACCCACAAAGCAGCAGCAACACACATTCTCTCGCATGAAGAGCCGTGAGTTTGGAAACCAGAGACTCACACCCATCGGCTTCTCTTTCTGGCCACGGGACTGAGGCAAGCTTCCCAATCTGCCCCAGCCTCAGTTTCCTTACCTGTGAGTGGGACACCACCGCCTCCCTCCTCGGGGTTATAATAAGGATAAATCAAAGGTCACTCTGAAGCAGCTGGCACCGTGCCTAACACATAGGCACTCAATCAGCACTAGTTTCCTTCTCTCTCTCCAGGCACGGCTCCTTCCCAATGCACAGCAAAGTTAATCAGAATAAGAGAATATGACAAATTCCTAGAATTTACCCAGAAACCCCAAAATCACCCTCCTCAGAACAGAGTCCATTTTACTACAACATTCTAAGTCCCCAGGGTCACAATGTATACAGAGAGAGTCCTAAAACTACAACTTCCTGTCCAATTATAAAAATAGAGCAGTGTTTGTTGAAGATCCTGGATCCAATTACGGTACCAATTTCCTCCGCAGAAAGAGCCCGTGCATCTTAGTCTGTGGCCATGCTGGGGGAATTAAGGCTGATCAGCCAGGCTCAGGAAGCTGGACATGGGGGCCGGGGGCCCTGCAGTTGCCGGGGCAGGAGTTAAGGCAGATTGATGAGGTGCATAGGGTGAGGCAACAGAACCAGGCACAGAAGGGAAGGGACAGGACAGGAGGCATCGCCATCCTGAGGCACTGGGACACGGAGTGGCTCTAGGGCTGAGAGGTCTGGCCAAAGCCGAGCAGCCAAGGGCACGAATCGGAATCTGGCAGGAGGCCCCCGGAACGTGCAAAGCTCCAAGGTGCACAGGAGATGTGTGCCAGGCCCTGCACCCACACTCACACCACAGCCACCCCAGGAGGTAAGTGCATGCTGCCACCCTCCCCTCATTTTACAGATGGGGGCACAGACACACCCTGACTCGCCCAAGGTCAGCTGGCTGCCAAGGAGCAGAGCTGGGACGAGAACCCAAGCAGTCTGGCTCCAGCGGCCTGAGGTTTTCACAACAGAAGCTACAGGGAAGAGGGTTTCAAGGAAAAAAGGACTGAAAGCCCCTGGGTCTGACAATGAGGAAGGCTGCTGCAAAGCTCCAGGCACAGGGAGAGAAGTGAGATGGTGGGGGAGCTGCAGGGCGGCCTTCGGGGTTTAGGGGTGGCATAGGGCTGGAAGCCCAAATGAGGACATGCTGGGGGTGGCGGGGTCTAGGGGACCCAGGCCATTCAGGAAGGATACGCCCTGCTCCAGAATGCATGAAACCACCCCCACCTCCTGCCCCGGTTAGTGAAGAGCAGCGTAACAAAAGACCTAGCATCCCTTCCTCATTCCTCAACCCCGCAGCGGCAAAAAATACACTCGTGTACTATAATCACTTGATTACAGGCCATAATATGTTATGATTTGACTACAGTGCTTGCTTATTATGGCATGAGAAAATAAAAGTATCGTTTCAATTATGCCTAATGTAACCGATGAATAAAGGAATCACTTTCAATCGTGGGGAATAGCCTTAAAAGTTAAACACTCCATTCAAGAAGATCACTTGAGATCATCTTTTACCTGCAAAAACGCAATACCACACAGACCCCAATCTCTAAACTCAAGTATTTCATCATCTTTTGTTGAGAGTTCTGTGTGTCCGCCCATTTTGACAATGTCCTGGTATTAGCTACTGTTTAGAAAAAAAGAAAAAGAAAAAAGAAAAAACCCTCAAGATAACCCGTGGAAGAGCCATCAATGTGGGCTAAAATTAAAAGCCTTGTGTTTTACAAAACATGACAAAAGTCGACTCGGGAGGGCATAAAGGAAGTTATGTTTCAACTTGACTGGAAGTCAGCAGCCTTCCTCTGCAAACAGAAGCAGCTTACGCTCAAATCTGTCAACAGTTTTTAAATCAAAGGCCTTCATTTCTGCCTTGAAAACTGAGTCAATTAAAGCTGTAATCCAAAAAAGGTAACTAATGAGCCTTTATTTAAATTCAGATATTTTTTCCAAATACTGACTTGGCTATTTGATCCTCTCAACATTCCCAGCACATCCCCAGGCGGACAGATGGCTGTGGCCTGGGGCCCTGACGAGGGTCGGCCCAGCACCAGGGCAGGGCCAGGCAGGCCAACCCAGGCCCCGCACCCCCTGCAGGATCCCCCACCCCTCCCAGGTTAGCAGCCAAAGGAAGCGCGAGATAAAGGACATGCCGGAACCAACTGAGGGACTCAGGACAATTCAAACATGTCAGGAAACCTCTAGGTGCCCACCCCTACCCCTGCCCCCAAAGCAGCAGGAGAACTCAGTGAGCCCTCCCTGTCTGGCCCCACATGCCCTGGCAGCCCTGGAACTACAGGGTTTCTAAAGGTCACTCATTTATGGGTAGTTTAGAATCCAGGCCACACAACACTGGGAATGGTGGCTAAGTCCACTGCCAGCCCACTGAGACCCCGTGGCCCACAGTGAGGCTGAAATTCTCTGCTCACACGAAGAATCCAGACTCGTGGAAGTGGTACCAAGGCAAGACCAGTAAATCCACCACAATACGGTCGCGGGCGCCCTGCAGCTCCAACCTCAGCACTCTCTCACCTGGCGCGCCACCTTCTCCTCCCACAGACCCTCTCCACGTGGCCCAGACATCAAAGTGGCAGCGCGCACACTTCCAGGGATCACTCAGGCCCCTTGTTTGCACTGACAGTGTGGTCAACGTTTTGCAGTGACTTCTCAACAGAACACAAGGATCTCTGACAGAGGGCAGAGTGCCTAGCAGTGACCTGACGCTTCCAGGAACATCACCTGTCTAGTAGACAATGTAACACCTGAAGTGTAAAGCGTCCGAAAAGCTAGGTGTGTTCATTTCCTACTGTGGCTACACTCAGTGGCTTAAGACAATTTATGATCTTACGGTTCTGGAGGTCTGACGTGGGTGTCCGACTGGGGCTGCATTCCATTCGGAAGGCTCCAGGGGACAATCCATTCCTTGCCTTTTCCAAAAGCTTTTAAAGGCCACACATATTCTTTGGCTCACAGCCCCTTCTCCCACATCAAAGCCAGCAGCATCACATCTGATGTGATCATTTTTCCAAAGTTACATTTCTCTCTCAGACTCTCCTTTTCTACATGTAAGGGCCCTTGTGATTATACTGGACCCACGAGATAATCCAGGATAATCCCATGTCAAGGTTCTTAACCACAATCGCACCTACAAAGTCCCATGTGCCATATAAGGTAACATAATCCCAAACTCTGGGGATTAGGGCATGAACATCTTTGGAGGTCATTTTTCCGCCCACCACAACAGTTAAAGATGAGGACAATTTTAACCCTTATGTTTATTTATTTATTTTTATTTTTTTTAAGAATTTATTTATTTATTCATGGGAGACAGAGAGAGAGAGAGGGAGAGGCAGAGACACAGGCAGAGGGAGAAGCAGGCCCCACGCAGGGAGCCCGACGCGGGACTCGATCCTGGGTCTCCAGGATCAGGCCCTGGGCTGAAGGCGGCGCTAAACCGCTGAGCCACTGGGGCTGCCCAACCCTTATTTTTAAAAATGGATTTCAGGGGCATCTGGGTGGCTCAGTTGGTTGAAAATCCAACTCTTAATTTTGGCTCGAGCTGTGACCTTGGGGTCATGGGATCAGACCCCCAAGGGGCTCCATGCTCAGCGGGGAATCTACTTGGGACTTTTTCCTCCCTCTCCCTCTGTCCCTACCTACCCTGTGCGCACATGCGCACTCCCTCTCTCAAAAGAATAAGTAAATCTTTTAAATTAAATAAGGCATTTCATCATATGCACGAGGATGGTCCTTAAAGCACTGCTTAGAACTGGGGAAAATGGGGAGGAAGCCAAGCAGAGCCGCACTGAACAAAAGTCTAAGTAAACAAGTGATGGCAGAGCCGTATGAGGAAATGACACCGGTCCCTTGAAAAAGAAAGAGATCTGAACACGCTGAGGTGGAGGGCCGCCCAAACACACTGGGAAGGGAAAAAGTGAAGAATTACCCCTATGTCACTCCGTAGACAAAAAAATAATAATAATAACTCAAAATAGATTGAAGGAGAGCATTACAAGAAAACATAGGAGTAAATCCTCATGACCTCAGATTAGGCAGTGATTTCTTAAGCAGGACACCAAAAGCCCACACAACCAAATAAAACATAGGTAAACTGGACTCTTGAAACACTTGTGTACATCGGAGAACACCATGGTGAGAAGACAAGCCATGGAATGGGAGAACTGACGTGCAAATCACGTATCTCCTAAGAGCCTAGCAATCCAGCATATACAAAGAACTTTTACAACTCAATAAAAAGGCAAATAATCCAATTAAAATATGGGCGGAAGATCTGAATAGGCATTTCTCCTAAGAAGGTGTACAGATGGCCGCTAAAAACATGAAAAAGGGCTCAACACCATGAGCCATCAGGGAAATAAAAATCAAAACCACAATGAGACACCACTTTACACCCACTAAGATAGCGGTAATGAAAAAGACAGTAACCAGTATTAGCAAGGATGTAGAGAAATGTAAACCCTTCTACACTGCTTGTGAGCACCGATTTATAATAGCCAAAATGTGGAAACAACCCAGTGTCCACTCAGGAATGAATGTTTTTAACAAACGTGAGCTCCGCCCTCCCTTCTTCCCTGTATGAATTCTCTCTTAAAAAGAGACACGCTATACCATGGATGAACCCTGAAAGCATTTTGCTAAAAAGCAAATCCACAGAGACAGAAATTAAATTAAAGGTTGCAGCGCCCGGGAGGAGGGAGAAATTAAGACTGTCTGCTAATGGGTACAGAGCACTCTTTGGGGTGACAAAAATGTTCTGGAATTAGAGAGTGGCGTTGAAACTCTTTGTGAATAGCCCTGTGAATATACTAAAAACTGCTGAACTGTACACTTTAAAGGGCTCAAATGTATGGTCTGCAAATTATATTTCAATGAAAACTATTATGTTTAAAAAGTAAAAAAAAAAAAAAAGTATATATTGCACAGAAAATGCGCAGAACAACCTCCAAGAAACAGCACATGGGTTCCCTCTGGGGATCGGGAGGAGGGCCATCCTTTACCATCCTATCTCCTAGCTTTTTCTGCATGAGTACACATTACTCTCGTAATGAAAACTTGATTTAAGATCTTCTCAGAGAATAGTACTTAGAAGTGGGGACACTCCCAGCATCCCAATCAACTCGCCAGCGCAAGGCAGCCACGCGCCCAGCGGTCCAGTGATGCTCCTTGGACGGCCCTCATTTGCTGGCCACAGAGAAGCACGTCTAGATGCAAAATAAGACATCAGTGCTCACCTCCCTGGACACCTTTCAGACGGTCCTGGGACACTCACAACACCCCCCTCATCATAGTCTCATCAATTCAAAGCTGGCAAATAATCCTAAGAAACCTCAATGAATGTGTAATAAACCTCTTTTTTCTAAAGACAAACAGACCTGTCTGAGGCTATGGTAGTGATTTCCCAGAGCCCATCTGCGTATTTGCTCGACTTCTACCCACCGCACCTTGGGGCTCCTTAAGAAATCTATTTGCACAGAGTCTTTACGGCTGAGAGCGTAATTGTAGTATAATATAAATCACGGCCGTTCAAAGTTGCTGCGTCTTTCCAACCCAACCCTCCAAGGCTGTGTCCTCTGCGAGGAATGCGGCGCCATCCCAGCATCACACGGCTCCCGTGGGAAAAGCAGCCGAGGCTTCCTGGAACTCAGCGTGAGGGAAAGTGGGCTGGAATCTCCGGGGCGCTCTTCCTTCTCCTGAAGGCAAAGGCTGGAGGGTGGCGGGGTCACGGCAGAAAGAGAAAGGAAGTTGATGGAGACGTGAGAACATTCCGGAAGGGCTCGGGTATTTTCAAGGGTTTGAGAGGCTGTATTTCAACACATTGGGTTTTCCTGGGCACACGTCGTTCCTGGGATCCGTCACACGCACTGGAAGTGCCAGGAGAGGGGAACTGAGGCAGACACACGCAGAGGCCCACAGAGAACAAACGCCTGCCAGGGGCCAACGGCAGACGTGTTTTCGTGGTTAGCAAGGAAGAGGCGCGCAGAAAGGACGTTCGGGGCTAAGGAGTGGTTTGAAATAAGGAGGAAAGAAGTGGCTAAAGTCACGGGACACAGATAGGCAAGGAAGACAACACAGAATGAAGTCAGAAAGAAGTCGGGACATGGGGGATGAGGCAACGTGTGTCTGAAAGAGACGGGCTCTTCGCCCTGAGGGGGGCGACAGCATGAGGGGGCAGTGGGGGCCTGTGCGCACACACAGCAGCTCACACTCATACACACACACACACACACAGGCCCCACGGCCTCCAAGGACCTGACTAACCACAACCGTGCACACTTACTGCGTGCCCTCCATGGACAGAACCACCCTTTCTGTGCAGGGAAGGCCTGGTCCCTCCACCAGGCAGCCCCCATGGCGTGCACCGTGCGCCCACTCAGAGACCGGCCGAGGCTCACGAGCACTGAGCACATGGACAGACAGACGGATGATGCGGGGACGCGGCCCAGAGGCCTGCCTCCACAGCAGCGCCCCCGTTCATCACCCAACCAACAGGGGAGGCCACCTGGTCGTGACCAGAAGCCCACTGGCAGGAGGACGGGCCCACGGAAGGCCCCCGCGGGCCTCAGTCTCACCGGGCAGCGACCGTATCTGCAGATTGAAACTGCCTCTGCGGGGGAGCCCGGGGAGCCCCGAGAGCCAAGGGAGCCCGAGGAGGCCAGGGAGGCGAGGGAGCTGAGGGAGCCCGGGGAGGTGAGGGAGCCCAGGGAGAAGAGGGAGCCCGGGGAGCCTGGGGAGGTGAGGGAGCCGGGGGAGAAGAGGGAGGCGAGGGAGCTGAGGGAGCCCAGGGAGCCAACGCGAGCAACTCCACATCGTGGGCCCAAAGGCACACACGAAAGGCTGCCAGAGCAGGCCTCGGAGCTGCCGGGCCCTGGGGGCCTCCCGTACCAGGGTCCCCGCCCCGTCTGAGAAGCCCCTCTGGGCCTCAGTTTCTTCGTCTGAACAGCAGGGAACGTTCTGGAACAGGACGGTGGGGGAGTAGCAGGCCCCTTCGGGTCGAGCACCTCGAGCTCCTGGCACAGAGAAAGGCCAACACATGTTCACGGCTCCAACATTTCTTGGTTCACGTTTCCATTAGTTCTCGAAAGCCAGGATCCCTGGAATGAGCCGGGATTCCATTCCTTTCACGGAATCGAAACAGCCTCAGGCCCCTGCTGCCGCTGCGGCGTCGGCGTGTGTGGCCAAGTCGCCTGCCCGGGAGCTGGGAGCTCGGCAGCCCGAGGAGACCCCACGGAGGCCGCCGCCCAGAGGAAAAGGCGCTTGTGAGTCGCAAGGAAGGAGTCGGGGCCTGGGAGGCTCTGGGCGGCCCCGTGGCAGGCGGCGCAGGTGCCACCGTCCCCTCCAGGCCCCAGCTCCTGGCCAGGCACCCGCGGGCACCGCGCCGGACGGGCTCCGCTCCAAAAGCCAGCAGGAAGCAGACCAGGTGGCGGGGAGTCCTTCCCACCAGGGCCCTGGCAGCTGGGCAGCCCGGGACCCCCCTTCTCGCCTCCACGCCCAGTCTCCAGAAAGCCAGCGGCCCCGACAGTGTCCGCCAAATGCTCAGGGTCGTGGGACCCAAACTAACCCAGCTCTCGGTTCCAATCTGACTTCCACGTTCCCAGTGGGAAAGCAGAGGACCGCACGAGCTTGCGTCAGGAATTCAGCCAAAACAACCTTCTGGAAACACAGACACATAAGGCATAGCGCCCATCCGCACGGGGCAAGCGCACCTGGCGCTGGTCTCACTTTCACGTCTGGGCCCGGCCGCAGCTCAACTGTACCAATCTAGAAAAACCGATTTCTAGAGTCAAGGCCTCCGGGCCTGGCAGAGAAAACACTACCGCACTTTCTAAGGCAGCTGGTAAGTTAGCGTCTATCCTGGTTCTATTCATTCATTCGCGTTAGTTCACTTAACCACACGTATACATGTGGAGGGAGGAGACACAGGCGTTCAAAACAAAGCCCCCTCCCACCGAACTCTGGAGGAGGCTCTAGACTCCCGCCCTCTCCAGGCAGGGTCTACTCGGGGGGCACCCAGGGGCCATCTGAGCGGGCAAAGGTGGGCCTCTCTACTGCAGCCCTTCCTGGGGTTATGTCAGCCCAGCCCTCCCCCGGGGAAGTGAGGCTCCCCCATGGCCCCTGGGGCTGCAGCCTGAGTCTGAGCCCCAGCCCCTCCTGCAAGGCCCAGGTGTGGGCCAAGGAGGCAGCCCGCCCCTAGGGCCACCGGAGCAGCGGCTGAGGCCTCAGGTGCAGAAGGCAGGTGCAGGCCAAGGACAAAGGAGCCCTGGGCCCTGCTCCCCACGCTACCAACCTCACAGTGGGCCCTGCTCCCCACGCTACCAACCGGAGAAGGGGCAGCACCTCTGCTGGCCAGCAGCAGGGGAGAGGTGCGGGCGGGCCCCCCGGCAGGCTCCCCTCACCAAGCACATGTACACACACACACACACACACACACACACACACACACATACTCACACCCCTTCAGCCTCAGCCCCGTCTCTCCTCCCCTGGGTGAAGCTGCAGCCCCTTACCCACCGCCAGTCTCCCTCACAGCTCCTCTGACCAGCAGCTCCCACGTGGCCCACGATCAAACTGGAGGACAGAGGGAGCCAGGCCTGGGAGGCCTGCCTGCCGGTCTCTGTGGCCTGACCCACGTGGTCTGTCACACAGAATAGGTGCCCAAGCACTCAACGACCAAGCAACTGTCCAACCGATGACCCAACCAGAGCTGCAATGGCGTCGGCCACTGGCCACAAGCCTCTGACATCTGGCATGCCACCTGCACCTGGCTTTTAACCTCAGATGCTCAGAGAAGGCAGCGACCTCCATCCAGTTCTCTTCCTCCAGCATCTCAGTCACCTGTGGCTTCACTCGGGTGAGGCTGCCAAGATCAAAGCAGTAGTTCACACAGGTGCTTTGGGTCACTTCCTCCCAACTTGCCAAAAGTCTGTCCTGAGTCTGACGAAAAGACCCCAGAACAGACTTGCTTGTGCACAGCCCAGTCTCTGAACACAGCTCTCCCTCCTATTGCACACCTGGGGGTAGCAGGGGGCGGCGGGCACACAGCATAAACTTCCTTCACCTGCAGAGGCAAGCGCCCCAGCCCCCGTCCAGCCCAGGAGACACCTGTACAGTGTGCCACCTGGACACGCGTGCGCCCATTTGGCAGACCCAACACACCACAAGCGTCTCCCTGAGTGTGTGGCCAGGCTTCAGACACTCAAGCTGGGGCTGCTTTTATTCAGAGACCGAAAATGCAAACCCGATGGGCACAAGTGGACAGCAAGCCAAATCGTCGGGGCTGTGTCACCAACGCTTCTCAGCTGAGCAGACCCAACGTGCCAGTGGAGAGGCCCACAGAGCAGGCCACCAAGCAGTCTGCATCACGGAGGGACACAGCGTGGTCTGTTATAATGCAGGCAAGCCCCTGGCTCGTTTAAGGAGAAATACTTTCCTCATTAACCCAGATTCCTAAGGAAATGATCCATCTGGAGAAAAGAATCACAGAGTCTCAGGGAGATACCAGAGCCCCAGGCCACGCCATCGCCCGACTTCCCACAGGGCTCTCCCAGGGTGACCCCACGGTTCCAAAATGCTTAGAAACCAAGTGCTCATACCAGGGGAAACCACCTCCCCAGACCCCCCCTACAATTTTATTGGCTGGAGAGAAAGTTTGTTTGGCATACTCAAAAAATAGTTCCAAATGGCATCAAGACTTTTATGAGGCCCTTGGAACCTCCAACCACAGGCGTGTAAATGGAACACTCTTTCCTCCCTCCCCGAAACTGGAGGGCTCCCTGGTGGTCTCCCGAGAGGCACGGGGAGCAGAGGCCCAGGTTAGCTTCTGGGTGGAGGGGCCAGATTAGGGCAGTCTGGTCCTGGTTTGCTTGCCTTACCGGAAAGGTCCACACGCTCCCAGGACGCCCCCCAGATGGTGCCCCTCTCTCACCCCAGGGGATGTAATCAAGAGTCCCAGTCACAAGCAGACTTCCCACATAGGAAACCCAAACAAATCATGAGGAGCCGCTAGGCAGGCCACACTCTGCTTCGGCATAAACACACAGGCAGACCGACCCATGCTAATTAAAACGAGATGCTGAAGATCAGGGTTCCTAATTACGGGCCAGATTAATGCACTGTCTTACAGGCTCCCTCCTCCTCCCCGAAGCCTACCTTCCTCTACACCCTCCTACTTCTGAAAACCACCTTCCCTGGAGCCCTACTGCAGGTCTGCTGCAGGACTGGACTGAATGTTCACTACCAGTTACCTTCCCTGAATTTCTGGCCAGAGGGGACTCAAGAGAAGAAAGTCTCTGTCCACCCAGTAACAGGCGCCTGGGGCTGGCCTTGGTTCAGGGCAAGTGGGCTGGGCTGCTGCATGGATGGTGGCTCTCTGAGCCCTAAGCTGAGCTGCCTTCCCACATCAAGTGACCTGAGTTGAGACATTTTCAGGGGGAAAAAAAATGCTACTTCTACTGCAGAACATAGGGTGATCCACTTAGGAACATCAAACATGCTTACAGGTGCCCTGAATGGCTCCTCCACCTGCAGCCCCACCACACCTGCTGGCGGCCCTGCCCCTGGCTGACTCCAAATCCAAAGCCCTAGGAGGTGACCACCGAAAAACAGGCCTACCGTGTGGCTCCACATACAAGCTGTTATCCAGCGTCTCCAGGGACCAGGCTCCATCCCACACACAGATCCCCCTGCGGATCAGTACAGGAAGATGTGCTCATACAGCACAAGGTTTCAACCAGTCCTTTTAAAACCGACGACGACGAGGAAGACTACGGTGACTGTAACAGCAGTAATGATTCATGAAGTACTTACCATGTACTAGTGTTCTGGAAATCTGTCTTTCTACACTAATCCTCACAACACAGCAAGACAAGTATTAATGCTACCTGCTGATGAAATAAAACTGAGGTTCAGAGAAACACACATCTAGGGGGATGTCACACTCACACCCATGTAAACTCTGTGTGCGCGTGTGCATGTGCACAGTGAGGACCAAAGTGGGCCCCGACGCTCTGTACTAGCGTCCACAGAAAGGCCGTTGTTGCACTGCAGAGCCAGCACCTGGCTCAGGTGAGAGGGACATACGTGGCCCCTCACTTCGGGTACTACATTCTGCAGCTGCATTCCTATAACTCAACTCTCTGGACTGCAGGCCCGGCTCTCTCCTGCTTCCTCCAACTCTACGAGCCCTCCTGTCCCAGCTCTCAGGGTGCGAGTCTCTCTGCATCCACAGGAGCTCTATCTCTGCCACACCCGGCTCCAGACCCCCGACAGATGCTCACCCTTGTCCGTCATCCCCGCAGGTGAACCAGCTGCTCCCACCCCACGTCCCCACACCCGACAAATGGGAGCTGCACCTCTGACATTTCTGGTGAGTCAATGACTGAATGAAGGAAGGATCGATGGAAGCATTCCACCCTTTCCGGAAAGTCCTTTCCCCAGGGTTCTGCACTGTATCCAAAGAGCCGGTGGTTCTGCTTGACCAAGTGACTCCACTGGTCTTCTGGCCTCCACCAACAGCAAACATTAAACACACAATGAAATCCCATTTGCATTATAAGTACACCAGGGAAGCGTTCCAAGCCTGGTTTCCTAAACTATTTCCAGTTATAAAATGTCCCTTGATAAATTTCTTGGCTCCAGCTTCTCTCTTCTCCCTGCAGTAACTGTGTCTCTCAGTGCCAGCAACATGCAGAATTTAAAGTGGATCTAAGCAGAGCCGCCCAGATGCACGTGGCCAGAGGGCAGGTTAGCAGCCCGTTCAGGCGGTTCTCAAACTCATCTGTGTAATGCTTCCCCAAAGTTCTGTTCCAGTGGGGATTGGGGCTGGATTTAAATCATTCACACCAGAATTCTCCAGGAGGCTTTGCACACTTCCTGTACCTTTTTAGACGCAGGTAGAATAAACCGGGAGAAACGGCACGGGGCCTCTCCTCCCTCCCGAAAGCATGCACTCAGGCTGGAGGAAGGGTGGCAGCTCCCCGGGTTTCTGCATCACCCCACGTGCTGGGGTGCACGGTGCTCTCTGCAAGTCCTGCTCAGAGCACCCTCCCCTTTCACCCCCCAGACCAACTGGTCATGGGAAGAGAAGTGAGCCCCCTCCACATCCAAGACTCTCGGGGTGTAGCCTTCCTTCTCTAGAGGTGCCCCACTCAGAAATCCTTGGCAAATGCCCTCCAAGAATGTGCCTAGGAAAGAAAATCCTTTGAATCAGTCTCACAAACGGGCCCAAGAACCTGTCTGGCTCCTCTCCCTCCACCTTCTCAGAATCAGCTGGGGAGATGCGAGGCCTGGAACTTTCATTTCCAGAAGGCAGGAAAAGAAGTAAATAGGGCTCCTCAGAGAGGAGGGGGAGGGAGGCAGACATCAGGACAAGGCCGGACCTTTCTGGGGCGTCTCACCTGCCCCGGAGGTGGGCCAGTGGAGCAGGATGCTCCTGCCCCATGCATGGAGCACCAGCTGCCGTGTCCTGTCCCACAAAGTCAGCCACCTTCCTCTGACATACATGCACTTTTAAGAAACACTATTTTAGCACCAGACTCAAGATCCACAAGAAGGATCAAGGTTCTTCATCCCATTCCAGCATCCTGCCTCCAGCTCCTGCTTCTCAGGTATGGGCCAAAAGACAGTCAGTCCTAAAGTCCTGCCAAGCCCTCAGCACCACCAAGGGAGACACACCCTGGCGGCTCCCAGGGCCGCCCCCGGCAGCGGGGGTGGGGTGGGGCCCATGACCTGGCGCTCCTGGCAGCTCCCACCCAGGCTGGTGCCATCAGTGGCACTGGGGACGTGGGGATGAAAGGACAGAGCCCGATCAGGACCTGAGAAGCCACTTGGAGCTCTCGGCTGACCTCTGTGGGTGAGCAGCTGGCAGCAAAGGGCTTCAGTTCCATAAAGGGCTCAGAGGGAACACCAGGGAAAGAACCATATGGGACGGCGGCATCAGGCCCAGACACAGGGACAAGCGGGCGTGACTGAGCAGGGCCGCCAGACACTGTGAGGATAAGAGCCTTGGGCCACCAACCCGTTCACCTACCCAGCTGCAGGCTCTGCCCAGGCCCTGCCCACCTCCAGCCAGCACTCCAGAAAAATCAAGTCCTGTTCCCACCTCTACCCAGATTTGCACAGGCCCCAGATCACTACAGCACCAGCCCTACCTGATGCCCCTAAAAACTCACCTGACACGAGGACAGATACAGGACATTCACCATTTCACACACAACAGACCACAAGAGTGAACTGCATCCACGAGAGTCCACAAGAGCCGAGGGCCAATCCTCCATCACGGAGGCCCGCACAGGTCACTTCTGGTCACCTGAGAAACCCATCACATCTCATCGCCCTGCACCTGGGCAATGCCGGTCCTTACGGTCACTCCAGCGGCTGTCTGTACCCTCCCTCTGGCAAGTAGGAGCTGCTGAAAGCTCAAGGCCCAGCCTGACACAGGGAAAGCCCAAGCAAGCACTGCCCGTGGCATGCGAGCCTAAAAGCTAGCTAACAAGAGGTAGCACTGCAAGTGCCACCAGTTCCAGGTGACTTTATGAGGATAAAACTTGCTACAAATGTACTACACAAGGTGTCTGCAGCACAGTCTCTGCACAAGGCTGTAGTAAGGGGCCCCAGCACATGGCCAGGTTTGACAACAGGCTTCCCCGGGCAGGTGATGGTCCCCCTTAGCTGGTGGCAGCCCTGAGTGCAGTCAGGAATCCCTCTGATGAGGCGGCTTGGAGGAAGGGTGGGTCTTGGCTGCAAGGAGTAGAGAAGGAGCTGCCCGTTCCTGAACCCACAACGGTCCTTCTCTTTTTAGGCCCAGCCTGGAATGCTGGGGAGGATGGTGTCCTTCCTTGCCTTCTACACAAGGGACACCACACCTGCAGCGTAACCAGGTCACCATGTCCGCACCACAGACCAGAGAGAATGGAGCTGCTACTGCCTCCTTTCCTGACTCCCTCCACACAGGGTGAACCATGTACAACAAAGCATTAGCACGAGGGATGAATGGGGCAGCCCGGAGCTTCTCGACCGCAAGGCGTCCGGCAATCACGTGGGGATCCAAATGCACTTAGGACTCGAGCACACATCTTCCATTTCCAAAATGCTCCCAGGGGACAGGAGTCCTCATACTGTGAGCTGCAACTAGGGTGTTGTCCATATTTGCTACCTTGTTTCTTGAATTTAACAATTCTGAGTGGCTTACATGGGGCTTTCCTATAGAAAAGGCTAAGGGTGCTCATAAAACAGACTCACGTGAGTGCTCAGAAATTATTAATTTCTGTTGCTGTGATTCACCAGATGCTAAAATGCAAACAGTACTAGGCTCATTTTTAAAAATTAGATTGTGGAAAGGGGCTTTAAAATAGTAATTTAAAGGGAACAAAAGCTGCCCACAAGGCATGCAGAAAATTAACGGACAAACTCAACTTGTACCAGGAAAGCTGGGAGCTAGGACAGGCTGGCATAGCTAAAAATAGAGGCTGAACGTGAAGCATTTCGTGCAGGCTGGTGAAAACCCTGCATCTCCCCTAAACCTCTATCACAGCTCTCCAAACAAGGGGCCGGGGCGAGGGCTGTTCTCAGGAGTCCTCAGAGAGCCTGAGGCTTATGCAGTGTGCAAACCTGGACGCTGTCCTTCCAGAGGGAGGCAGATGGCAAGTGGGCCTCCTGCCAGGCTGCACTCACTGATTTTCCCCAACTGTCTTGCTCTGCTCCAGCACTCCTTGCTTGATTGCCCTGCCTACAGGGGCCTCTTCCAGACCCCATTCCTTATACAGAGAAGAACTTCATTTCTTTAGCGTCCCTTCCTCCAAGAACTGGGAGGTACACAACACCAGAGGAACAGGAAGCCTTGAAATATTTAGCCACCTGGGTGAGCTCCATATATCCTGAGGCTGTTTCTCCCTTTCTGCCCAAGCCCCAGAATCCAGTGTGTTCCATCTGAACTAAGCCATCATGCAAACTCCTTGGTTTCTCTCTAGGGCAGGGGTCAAGGCATTTCTGCAAGGGTCAAGGCATTTCTGCAAAAGCAGCCAGTGGCAATGTACAAACAGAAGAGTGTGGCTGTTTCAATAAAACTTTATTTACAAAACAGGAGTGGTGGGATGGATTTGGCCTGAGAGATGCTGAACCAGCTCTAGAACAGCCCTAATCAAACACATGGAAAATCTGAGAATGAAATGTGTGCACTTTCATATGTATAAAGACCAGAACCAGACTCCCAGTTGAAGAGCCCAAGCTTTGCTGCAAACTTAGGAGCTTGTGGACTTCTGTATACCCAAGTGTTTTTGCAGGCAAGTTGCGAGAGAGGGGAAAGAAATCTTCAAGTCAAGGAGAGAATCTCAGTATGCACCACCTGCAGTGTTTCACCACTGGAATCACACAACAGAACACGGAGACTGATGGGGAGCAGTAAGTGCCTCCAGACCCAGGCATGCCAAGGCAAGGTCGCCACCATCCCCAGGAAAACAGTTGTCTTGAGTACGGAGTCAACCGGTGCCTAAAGCACTGGACTTTCCTCTCTGCTCCAGAATCTGCTCCAGGAACCTTATAACCATCACTCTGTTTTCTTGCACTAAAATGGACAGAACTATTTCTCATGACATTTGGGCAGAAATGGCAACAAGGGGGAGGCTAACCTTCTCCAAGGCCTGGCTAACAGGTATCCATCATACCTGTCACTGGTGTGTAGGTATTTCCATAGAACCGTTTCAAGAAGAGGCTACTACACATATAGATCAGCAGAGAATTTTATTGAGGTCTTTTTGATGCACAGACACCCAAGCATCCACCTGTTGCCTCCACCCCCAAGCCTACCCCCACGCCAACAAATTCATCTTCTCATGGGAACCACATGAAACAAGTCCAACACCATGGTTGAAAGGGCTCACACAAGCTGAGGTCACCCAGGAGGTTGGCATTATAGGGTTTGAGTATCTCCTAGGAGAAACAGACTCCTTTCCACATTGGACATGGAAGATGCACATTCTCGATGGCATCGTTTCAAACGAGCCCCGTTTTGAATCTCAGGCACACTAGACACACTCTGTGAAGAAGGCAGGGCCTAGAAGTCATATTAATGCAGACAAAGGGAACCCAGGCAGACAAGAACAGCGAAGGCCCTCTCACCTTCCAACGGATGGGCTCCTGGGGTTCGCTAATCTTGTGTTAATGGATTTCACAGCACCCACAGGTTCTACGCCAGGCTGAAAAAAGGGCCTCACAAGTCTGTGGTCTCACTCATCTGTATTTAGTTTTCCTAGGGCGGCTGATGGAAAATGCTGGAAGAATGTGACTCGTTTCTCTTATTGTGTTATAGGTGCTCCAAGCAGCAACCCAATGTTCACAGGACCAGGACTAGGAGACTCACAGAGAGTCCCAGGTTCTCTTGAGCTTCCAAGAGTTTGAGAAAACATTCAAGAAGTCAATAAAAGCAGCACATAACTCCCCGGAGGTTAGTTTGTTTTGTTGTTGTTGTTTTGTTGTTGTTGTTGTTTTTTCAAGAACTGGAGAGGAAAAAACCAGATATGTGGCAGAGATTTGCTCAAAGAGTTCTAAAAGCCTTCTAGAATCGTAAGTGAAGGTATGCAACTGGCAGTGGGTACCAAATGGCTATGCTAGCTCCCCAGGGCGGAAGAAATGGGGTCTGACTCCCAAGCCTGCTGCTTCCATCACTTCTCTGCTCTCCGCCAGTGGGTAGAGAACATCCCTCCATGGTGTCGTCTTACACCACAACCCTAAAAATGTGTGTTTTCCCTGAGACACTTAAAGGTTCCTAGAGATGAAGTCTCTTTCTCCCGTAGTTCACCTCTGCACAGCTCCATGGCTAACGTGGCAGCTGCCTATGGATTCTGAGCTAATGACCCATGATCCCACCTTCTCACTCTACTTCCACAAACTGCTTGGTTTTCTTCAATGGGCAGGATTTTCCATAACCTTCTTTAATCTGTTTCAAGATTCACATCAGTATCTAAATAAAACCTTCTCATTCTGTCCAAGAAAGTGAAGAGCACAGTGAAGCAAGCTACAGGGCAAGGTAGTGCTCACAGAGGGGTCTCCAATCAGCAGGTCCTCATTCGGGTCCCCACGAGGGCCCTCTCACGGTATGGGAGCCAAGGACGAGTGGGGGGAAGGCAAGCCATCACTGTCACCCCCGAGGATCGCCCTTCAATCTCCCCATAAGCTTCCACCCCATCATCACCATCAGCTGCTAAATAATCCGAGTCTTGGACAGAAACCAAAGTCATCTTGGAAGGACCCCAGCCCTGTTTCCCAAAAGAGATCCGGGACAGATGCGCAGATCCCAGGCATGCTTCTGGAACCATTATTCTTTCTCCTGACAGGATGCCAGGAAACACCAGGAGTTCAACCTGGTTAATTGAAAACCAGGCTACTACTTCCAGACTACAATCTCCACTTTGCTTGTCCCCTCTGCCCCTGAAAAAAGATCTGTAAGCTTCTTATTTTCCATTTCACAGGATAATCCAGGCCCTAAAGAAGCAGGACAGCTCTGATCAGGGTAGGCAGGGGGCCTGCCGTGCACTCAGCCTCGGTGTTCCCTGCAGCCTCAAGCTTGGCTCAGAGCAACACTCACACATGATGGCAAGGAGACAACTGAGGTATGGGAGGTATGGGAGGTATGGGAGACAGCCCAGATGGGTTTGGCCTGCTTTGGTGACAGCTGTCCCCATGTCCCCGGATTCCTGCCCTCTGACCCCCTCCATCACAGACAGACCATTACACCCAGCATGGAAATCACTGCCCAGAGAGTGAAGCCTGTGCTGAAACTTGAAGAGTGAGAAGGGTCAGCCAAGACCTTGGGGTGGGGGTGGACATCCAGGACCCCAGGAACAAAGACCTGGAGATTAAGAATCGCACTTTCTAAACCTATTTCATTATTACCCAACCTAAGAAGTCTTTTCAGAATTCTTTTCCTAATCATCTCCCCTGTGAAACTTTAGCAGCAGAGATACGCTGTACTCCTGTTTGTGTCCTGTGGCCAGGAACCATTGTAGCATTTGGGACTTTTTCACCTCTCAAGAATGGATTTTCACCCCTGTTGAGAGGTACGGAATAAAGGGGTTCCAAGCAGCTTCCAGTAGGGGACTTGCTCTGCCAACTGGTGGTCACCTGCCGTCTGTAGCCCACCCTGTCCTCCAGGGTCAGGAGAGGTCTCCCAGGCCCTGCCTGCCCCACCCGTAGCAGAAGCCCTACCTTTCCCATGTTCTGTGTCCAACAAGCAGGCAGCAAGTGCCAACCAATGCTTGGTGCTTTGGCAGATGACGGGGTATGTAAACGATGGTCCCAGGCCGCAAGTGCTTTCAACTCTAGCAGAGCAGAAACAGTTCAGCTCTGTCCACCCTAGAGCCACAGCCAACAGGGCCAGAATTAGAGCGTACTACTGCAGGAGCAATCAGGGCCAGCATCCTGGAGGGGCCCCAGGGCGGGTACACGCTGCTTTCCCCAAGCAGAGGCTGCAGGGACAGCTGCAGGGGACGAACTGCAACTAACTATAGGGACATACACCTCAAAGGCTTCAGAAACAGTTCCTGGATCTGACTAAATCGGATCAGGTGCTGGGGGCAGAAAACCTCATCTCCTATTGCCCCCTGCTTCATTATCAGCAGGCGCAGAGATCCAGACAGGTTTCACCTTTGTCTCCAATTTCCTCTAAATAAATCTTGAACTCAGATTTCCGAGGCTGGCCCTGCAGCACTGTCATCAGGATGGAGGCAGGGCTCCTCTTGACCCTCACAGCCTTGCAAACACCATCCCCTCCCTGCAGCAGGCAAAGCGCTCAGACTCGGCCGCATGGTTGAATGAAGCTGTGTTCACTGATGCCCTTCTTGAACACATAACGCTATTCTTGACATGGGATGGAAGAGAGAAATCGAAATGACCTTAACCAACAGTACCATGATTAATAAGCCCTTTGAACCCCGGTGGGTCACTGGAGTCAGCTTTGGGAGTGCCCACCTCCCTGAGAGCACAGGATCCTAATCCCCCTAAGGGACTGATCTACACAACAAAACAGCAGTAACTCAGGGGAAAGAGGAAACCGTCTGATTCTACCCCAAAGGATGCAGAAGATACCTCCGTTCGCGTGTTGAAATGACTGCTGGTCTCATTAGAATATTGTTTAACTCAAGCCAACATTTAACAACTATACTATAAGAACCTCTATCCACAGAATACAGGGCCATTGAGAAGAAGGTAACATGACCCTGGCTGGCCCAGCCTCACCCACAGGAAACAGAGCAATTCTGAAACCTGACACGAAAGGTTCATAAAGTCGACCTTCCAATAGGAAGACAGACTTTCCCGTTTAATCAACTGGAAATTCAAGTTTGACAGTCACAGCACGGGAAGGCCTTAAGCAAAGGGCTTCGTGTGATAAGGAGCTCTAGGCATCTTAATGGGGGTGGGGCTCAGCGGAGCACCCCCACTTTCACCAGGCCAGGCAGGCACTGTGCCACCCTGGTGGGCAACAGGACCTAACTCACAGGGGAAAGGGCCAACGTGCTCAGCCTCTGTGCTTTGAGAACTTGACTTCCAGAGAACAAAAGCCTGTTCCCAGCCACAGTGACTCTGAAAAGGATCCTATTTCTACCCATGGAGGCTGGTCAAGCCCCAAAGAGCATCCTCCTTTCCTTCTAAGCTTACATAACAGGAACTACACACAGATCCATGTAGAGGGGAAACAGGTCCGTGGCAATAGGGACTCGGAGCATTGCTGGGTAGCACGGAATCCCACTGGGTCGGGACATTCTTCACGAGGGCAAACGGCAGCTTCCCGTGTCCCTCTACCAGCTTCATCCTGTCCTGCCACAGAGCCTGATGGGCCACTGCACGGACAACTGGACTGGAGACCTCTGCCACTGGCTCCCGTCAGATTCTTGGTACCGGCAGAAGCCCATCTGAGCAATGGGTCATCACTCATGCAAATGGCCATTCAATGCGAAGTGTTGGTAAGCCCTGAACACTCTCAAGCTTACACCTCAAGAAAACACACCCCCAGTCACTCTGCTGTCAAACACACTTTGAGTGGAGGAGAGGGAGGCAACAGGGAAGCCAGCACACACGGAACAGGGCAGGACCAGAGCCAGAGGAACACACACGCACTGTCACAACTGTGGCAGCGAGGGAAGAGCGGTGCAAGTGCCGAGCCCTTGGTGGGATGTCATCTTAGATCTGTCCTGTGCCCTCCTTCCTGAGCCTATGTTTCGGAGGGCACACGCCACCGCTGGATATCCCAAAGTACACCTGCCAGCACTGGTGAGGGCTCCCAGGGGCGCCTCCTCCACACCACCCAGCTCCTGCCGCTGCTCCTCAAAGGCGTGAGGCCTGAGCTCACTGCAGGTGCTCCTGGCTGAGGTCACATCTACGATTACTCTGTCAGGGGTGCCAAGCTGGAAAATGAATTAAGAGGAACTGGAAAAGGAACAAGAGGAGCCTAACAGGATCTGACCAGAAGAACACTTTCTGCCTTCACAGGAGAGCTCCTTTTCTCCCCCGGAGCATCCATTCTGCTGAAAAGTGCTCAAGAAACTCCTAGAAAATGGAATCCAGTATCTTCTCTTGCTCAATCTGCTTGGAAACAACATGTCAAATGGTACCAACAGATCTACACAAGAGGAAGCCACGTCCCTGGGTGGGGGTGGGGGGGAATCTCCCAAGGAGGAGGTGCGGTGGGAGTGGGGATACCCAGACTCCAACCCTGGAGCAGAGCCTGGCCCTGCCTCCCTCCAAGGTGAGCCACGTTCACGTCCTGCTCTGTTGTAACATGGTCCACATCCTCTGGAGCTTGCTGGTCCTTCAGAAATATACTTTGTTTCTCTAAAGCAGGAAAAATGACCTTTCTAAGCAGGGATGCTCCAGGCAGCCTCTCAGAGGAGGCCAAGCCAGGGCAGCACTTCAGACTGGAAGGACAGGACAGAGGGTAAACTTGAAAGGAAAACCGACGGGAGGGCAGCCTGGGGCCAGGCCAGCTGCCGGGCGTGGTCTCACCCCAACTCTCGGCCTGAAGGGCAGAGCTCCAGCAGGCACAAAGATCCCTGTGGTACAGAGGTGCTCAGGCCTTCAAGCTGTCAGACCCCTGGGCACAGCTCCAGGCCTGGGTGAGGCCCCGAAAACCACCGCAGGCAGCCCCAGCCCCTGTCCTGAAGCTCAGGCCAACAATCTTCCTCCAACTTCTCACCAGGACGCTCCGAGGGCCCGTCGTTCCCTGCGGAAGATGGAAAGCCAGTAATTCTCCCCATGCTCAGGGACAGGGAATGTCGGCCAAACCGCCCGGCTGATTTAACGATCTCCTAGTGAGCATGCTCCTCTGCAGGAGTGGACACCTAACAGAATGAAGCAGCTCTCCTCTATCCCACAGAACGGCTACATTGTGACCGCCCAGCTCAGGCACCTCCCCTCTCGGAACCTGCAGGTGATACTGACCCTTTACCTGGCCCAGCCTGCCCCCGGGGCCTGTCACAGGCTTACCCCTGTGGGAAGGGGCCAGATGACGCCTGGGGAAGGACACTGCCTCAACCTACCCAACAGGTCCCGAAGAAAAGCCAGCCCTCAGCCAACGGGTAAACAGCTCCAAATCCCAAAAATGAAGGACAAAATCCCAACTGCAATTTAGTGCCCCCCTGATTCTGGTGGTCTAGCTCCCAGAGGTAAAAATAAAATTCAGAGACTGTCAAAAAGGCTATGAGGGCCATTAGTGGGACAACTGGGAGCTATAAATAGAGCCAGCAAAGTAGAGGGTGGTACTGGCTTAATGCTCCATGGCCAGCGGTTACTGAGAATTACTGCCTCATTTCTCAGGGCACACATGTGGCCATGTCTGGTGCTCAAGTGTCCTAAAGCATCATCAATGGTTCAGTAAAACAAACCAAACATACATTTACATAGATACAGATAAGGTGAAAGCCAGAAAGAAAATCAACTTTCTTTTTTAAGATTATCTCCTATAAAACATATAGTTTTATAATCATTTCTAACAATTTGAATGGACACATTAAACTCCTGTGTATCATCAGGTAGGTGAGGAGGATTTAAGAACTCGGGGCCTTCCGGGCACTGTGCAACTGTTTCCTTTTTTTTTTAAGATTTTATTTTTTTATTCATGAGAGGCAGAGCGAGAGAGAGGGGCAGAGACACAGGTAGAGGGAGAAAGCAGGTCCCACACAGGGAGCCCGACGTGGGACTCGATCCTGGATCCCCAGGATCACACCCTTAGCCGAAGGCGGCACCAAACCGCTGAGCCACCCGGGCTGCCCTGTGCAAATGTTTTCAACAGTGAACAGGGTATTGCTAGAAAGACGAGATTTTACTTTTCCGTGATGGAGCCTGGGGACTGACAGGCTCTTCTGATCTGATAGAGAAGCTGCCTGAAACCGCAGGAGGAAATGAGCCATATATACCGCTTCCTTTTCATCTACGGACTCACTTCTGCTCCACGTGTCCACACAAGGCAGGCTCCCTGAAGGCCAAGGCCACAACCCAGGTCTGGCACTGGCCCTTATGCTCAGGATGGTCCCCGCTCTCGGGATCAAACACCTGACCCAGGATCCCTGATGAGTGGCCCGCAGGCCCTGCTGTTTGAACCACACTCCGCTCCCTGGCTCCTGCCCTGCAGATGAGTTATATACAAACGTCAAAGACGCTGAGCACACCAATGGTTTGAAGCCTGAAGAGCATCACCCTGCTACCACAGAGAACAGCAACTTCCTTCCTGGGAGAGAATGATCGTTCACAATCAGGGTCCTTGATCCATTTAAGACACTACATAACATCCAGCGCCCACCGGGGAAAAACAAAACAAACAAAAAAAAACGACATGTCCATTAGAAAGAGTAAGACACAGCCACAGTGGTGGTCATGCTGCTTAACCCACAAAATGGAACAGTACACGGAGCAGGAGTGGAGGGACCACAGCTCCATGTACTGCCACGACTCGGTAACAAAAACGATGGTAAGCCAAAAAAAAAAAAAAAAAAAAAGCACAATCAGAGCACCACAGACACATAAATCACATTTATGTAAAGCTTACAAGAACAAGCAAAACCGAGCAATACTCTATTTTAGGATACATCTACTAAATGATAAAGCTGGAAATGAATAAGGGGAACAACAGGGAACAATGAATGAGACTGAGGCCAGTAGTGACCAGGGGGAGGAGGGAGGATGATAAATCAAGGCAGAAGGGGTGCATGGAGGACCCCAAAGGTCCCTGTTTCTTCCACTGGATGGAAATGCAGGCGTCCACTCTCCTAGTCCTCAGGCTGACCCAGTGCAGTGTCCCCTCCTGTTTGTGAGGGGTCGTCTATATGTCCTGAAGCAGAACTCTGTCCACAGATACTGTTAAACACAAAAACTCAAACATAACTGTTTGAGTAAGAGACACATGCTTAGGTAAGAAAAAATTTCCAGAATAGTCCAAAGAAAATTAACTATAATTACTTTTGGTATTTATACTCCTTAAAAACAAAACAGACAATCCATGAGCAAGTATTATTTTTATTATTTTTTTTTTTTAATGCTCTTCAAACCTGTGTCCACCTAGACTTTGTTCGAGCAACTGAATGATCACACAAAGGACCATACTGGGAGGAAAAAAAAAAAAAAAAAAAGGCTGCAAACATCCTTCCAGGTCTGCAACTTTTTTTTATTCCAGAAGTCATTTATTTCTGCATGAGGTTTATGAGGCCCCCCGGAGTTGCCTCTTCACTTATGCTGTCCCAGTCCTGGGAAGAGAAAGAGATAAACGCCCTGTCTCTACGGGCAGCTCCAATTTCTCCTGTATTTTTAATCCCTTTATAATGGTCTCTGCATCCCACTTTAATTCATCTCAGGCTTTCTCATTGTCTACTCTCTTAGACACCGTAAGAAGATTTTGTAGAGATTTTCTCCCATCTCCTCTTCCCCTCCAAAGAGAGCACACCCAGGAGAGTATGCAGAGGCTTTCTGGAGTCTTTAAGTATCATTTGCTTTCCTGATAACCAAGCTCTTTTCTCTTTTTTGATCTTATTAAATAAAAATGACACTCTCTCCTCAACAGGGATGTAGAGAAGGACGACGGTGAGAACCGGAGTGCCCCCCACTACCCCCAACTGCCAATCGCCGTGTGTGTCCTGCTCCCGAGGATGCTGTGGCAGGAAGCAGGACCCAGTGATCCTCAGCCTGGACAGAGACCCAGGAGGTCCGAGGTGGGTCCCCAGGTGCAGGCACTAAAGCAGCTTCCTTACCCCAGACTGAGAAAGGGCTGTGTTTCCTTTGCCCAAAAGGAAAAAAGGTAGAAAGAAAATCTACGTCCCTTTGTGGCTCTTCTTTCTCATTCCACATCCACGTCTCTCCTAGCCCCAACATGCCTCCCCCCAAACTAACACATTTGCCCAGAGACCCCAGAGGCCCCACGCAATGCCTCACTCCAGCATCTTTAAGCTTCTCTTCTCAGAAAGGAATGAATAGTGTCTTCAGGAAGAAGTGAAGATGAAACCTATCTCTGCTGCCTCTGCCCCAGCGAGGGCCCCTGGAGGCTGCTGCAGTGATCTGTGCCACCTCATACCCGGGTCCCCTCCCTCCCGTGCGACAGGGGAAAGCACAGGAAGGAGGGTAGAGAGAAAACTTACAGAAGTGGGTGCAACGTGAGAAATAACCACTCGTGGCAGCTGGCGCCCTAAAAGGGACCAAGAATGGGAAGCAGGAGAGACTGCATTCTAACTGGGCCAGGAGCCCCTCAACAAGCAGCCCTGGGCAGGGACAGGATGCATCTCCCATCCCTGTATCTCAAGAGTTGGCAACGTGTTAAATGTAAAAATCCCCAAAAATCACCTCCTGGCTCAGCTGAAGATTCCAAAGCACTGTTCCTGCTCTATGCCCTTCCGGTCATCTCCTAGCATCAACAGTTCAAAGCATCATCAATTTCAGCCACAGGAAGTAACATCCCTAATCCCAGGAGGAGGTGCACAGAGTAAGCTACTAGATGCAGTCAGATCTTTGCAGGCAAGCGCGGCACTGCAGGCGCCCTTCCAGAACAGCGGAGATCACCACTGTCACAGGTTTGCTGTGCTTTCCTACAGCATCCGCAAGTCGGTAGGTTAAAACACAGATCATGCTTTACTGCAAACAAAAAATAAAGGATTTAAGACTTGCACTTTAAAAAGTGGATAATGAGGGATGCCTGGGTCGTTCAGTGGTTGAGCATCTGCCTTCAGCTCAGGGCCTGATCCTAGGGTCCTGGGATGGAGTCCCGCATCGGGCTCCCTGCATGGAGCCTGCTTCTCCCTCTGCCTGTGTCTCTGCCTCTCTGTGGGTCTCTCATGAATAAATAAATAAAATCTCTTTAAAAAAAATTAAAAATGGATAAGACATGGTTTTCTTTCTGCCTTCCACCAGGAAAAAAAAAATGGTTTAAAATGCTATAATAAAGTAACAGTAATAATTTTCCACTTATCTTAATGATGTTAAAACACTATAATCAACCAATAATAAACTTAAAAGGGGCGCCTGGGTGGCTCATTCGGTTAAGCATCTGCCTTCAGCTCAGGTCATGATCTCAGGGTCCTGGGATCGAGCCCCATTTCGGGCTCCCTGCTCAGTGGGGAGTCTGCTCCCTCTGCACCTCCCCCCACCTTAAATAAATAAGTAAATTTTAAAAACGTCTTCCCTGTTCTTTTCTCCTAAGGTAATCCAATTCTTCCCCACTGGTCAATTCCAGGCCCTTCTCCAGAATACTAAATCCTGTACTGAATGACACACATTTTAGAAAAGTGTCCTCAGAAAGGAAAAGGCATCCAGAGGAGGGGACTCTGAGGAAAATGTAAAAAGGGGAGCCCTAAGAGGAGGATGAAGGCTGCGAGACGGCTCAGGGTAGACCCAGGGACGGGGATGGTCCTTGCCGTGGGAGGGACCACCGGTGATAACCTGCTCTGTGCACCAGACAAGGGACAAAGTGGCATATGAAAATATGAAACCTGTGCACAGAGAACATTCCAGAGAACAGCCCCTGGGCTTGGGAGCATCTCCATCCTCTGTGCAGAGGCGCGTGCACACACAGACACACACACACACACACACACACAATGGCTGAGGCTTCCTTCTAAACTGAGGGGGGGGGGGGGGACACATACTCAACAGTCAGAATATAATCCAATGGACTGTGGGACCAAATAATGCTCATCACATAAGATGCTCCATTTTCTTCAACAGCATCACCACAGATGCAATACACCTCAGCTGAAAACTGATCTTGCCCCTGCCTCAGGAACTCAAGATTTTACATTGTATCAGTTACACCCATTGGTACCACCAAAAAGGCTCAAAGCCTCCAAATAAACCTGTAACCCTATTTTCTTTTCAACAACATGACGATATGGATCAGACTCTACAGTTGTTCTCTGAATTTACCCTGAAAAGAGCAGGGCATAATCTGAGATTTAGCATGCATTTTCAATGTGCAACAATTATGACCAAACCAGGCATATTAGCTACTGCAGAAAATATGGAGAGCTGACATGAAGCCACTTAATGTGGCTGGTACAAACATTAGAAGAAAGGCTGCTCTTTTGGGAAAAGCAGGACAGCTTTACTGATGACAGGCACAAAGTTTAAAATGTGGCTGACCTAATGCCACAAAATGCCGAAAAAACAAGGAGGGCAGGAGAAAAACAAAAACAAAACAAAACAATGCAAGTGCCTTCCAGCATGAGTCTCCCCACATCACTCAGTGACTGGGGCCTTAAACCATCCGTGACTCTCAGCCAAGGTGTCCTAACTGTTAACAGAACTATTGGGCAAGATTCAGAGTTCAATCACTTGAACTTGAAAGCTCCTATAGTAATCTTAAAAGTGATCATTAGAATCAAAGTGATAGTTTTCATTCATTCACCCAAGCCTCTAAGACTGTTCCCATCAGACATGGGGCAGGGAGGGGGGCTGTAGGGGACTGTGGCTGTAAGTGCCCTGCCCCCACTTGCAGCCACCCAAGGGCCACTGAGGGCCACCCACTCACTGCCTACCGTTCACTCACCCTACACGGGGCCTCTACCCTCCCGCACTGCTCCTCTGAACATGTACAGCCCTTTCCCGTGGCTTCTAACATGTTCCTAAAATGCCTCATTTTAGGCTCCCTCTCGGGGCTCTGCCCAGAGCTCCCACCACCCCAGCCGGCCCATGTCTCCATCCCTCTTTGCTCCCTCCCTCCAGGTCAGTGGCCAGATGCCCCCCTCAGCCATGCCTCCTCTCATGACCCCCCTATTTCCACACCCCCACCCACCTGCACACATACACCTCCCCACTCTTCCCCACTATGTTCCGCTCCTTATCTGCATATCACACCATAGACAGTGCTCAGTTTCTCATTTATGTCTTCTAAACTGTGCAGGAGGGAGGGATGGAGGAAGGGAGGGAGTGGATAAACAAAGGCACTATTTGGGCTTCCATATCTGCCCAGATGTCAGAGAAGCAAGGAGCTGTTAGTCTGTCATGCTGGAAGGCTGGGGGGAAGGACAGAAAAGCCGCAGAACAAGGGAGGAAAACAAAGTTTCTAAAACCTACGAAAAGCACACTTGATGGGATGAGCACTGGGTATTATACTATATGTTGGCAAATTGAACTTCAATAAAAACAAAAACAAGCCAAAAAAAAAAAAAAAAAAAAAAAAAAACTAAGAAAAGCTGACACACTGCCCGAACCAAGCACACAGTTAAAAATATGTATGTGCTGGGGCACCTGGGGGTTCAGATGGTTAAGCATCAGACTCTAAATTTCGGCTCAGGTCTTGATCTCAGGTGAGATCAAGTCTTGCATCAGGCTCCGTGCTCGGTAGTCTGCTTGGGATTCTTTCTCTCTCTCTCTCTCTCTCTCTCTCTCTGCCCCTACCCCAACTCATGCACACTCTCCCTCCCCCCACCCCCTGCTCTTTCTCTAAAGTAAACAAATCTTTAAAAATATATATATTTACATGTGAAACTTGGGTGAGACTCTCCTCCGGATGGAGCTCTGCCTACACTGTTCATGGAGCTGCACTTACGCACCAAGCTACACCGCGCAGGGGGATGAAGAGAACAGTACCTGTGGGACACACACCTGCACACCCATGCCCATGTGCACACACACACACACACAGAAGCGTGCATACACACACACACACACACACACACACACACACACACACGGGGCTCCATGTGATCGTGCTGGAATGAGAGGGGGCCACAAAGAAGGTGATTCCAAGTCCCATGGGGACCTAAAGGGAGACAGTTTTCAATGGACATTTAGATCCATTGATCTGTCCTTGAAAGATTATTAGGACTTTCACTAATGGAAATGGAAATTTTTTGTTCTTAATGGAAAAAAAAAAAAACATCAGGAGCAAGGAGAAATGCAATGCGATTTAGTAATAGAAGCTCTAAAAGATGAGCCACTTACAGAGACAAGCAAGTAACAGGGTTAGAAGCAAAGGCCTAAGTCCTGTGTGACAGGCCAAAAAGGCCTCTGTGGCCAGCCAGGGCCCTGAGCTCCAAACACACATGCCCCAGTTGGAGAAAGTTCTGGAAAGTGGACCACTGCCCACAAGAGCATACAAGGGGAGGCAAGGGCAACATCCTCCCACCACAGTGGCCTCACGCTGGACTATCAGAGCTCAGAGCTCACTATGCACACAGGCTCACTAATCGGGCAGACCAGTTCTGCTAAAGGCTGCACACAATCAAGCCCCAGAGAGGGCAGCCTTTGCACGCGGACCCCCCAGGCTGCTCTGCGGCTCTGACTGCACTAGAGGGGGGCCAGACATACAGTCCCACCTCTTCCTAACCACCTTTCTCCCTGAAAGTTCACAAGCATGCTCTGGGGATGGGGAGCAGCACTGGGGTCGCTGCCCACCCCCTCTGTGGCGTCTCCTGCAGGGACACAGGCACAGCTCTCGAGGCGGGGGTGTTCATATGGCGGTGGGTCCTTCTCCATCTGCAGACACACCAGCAGAACTCCAGGGGAGGAGAGTGGGAAGTGCTGGAAGGCGTCTGCAGGGAAAAAGCTCCCTGGTTCCTTCCCTAAGGCTGTTGCCTGCTTCCCACTTGCTTCCTGCCTGGGTTTCTCTGCACCATTCCGTAGAAGGCCAGTGCTGCAACTGTTAACTCATCCACGGGCCCTGAATGTGGCAGAATGAGGAAAGCAAATGCCCCAACAATCTGAGACAGAGAAAGCTGCCACGGTTCCTGAGCATTTACCTATACAGAGGGTTCCCAACACAGCTCTCAGGACAAACTACCTGGTCACTGGACCAGGAAACTGAGGCACAGGGTATCGCTGGGATTTAATTAAGGAAGCAATCTGGGGCCCCTGGGTGGCTCAACGGTTGAGCATCTGCCTTTGGCTCAGGGCGTGATCCTGGAGAGCCAGGATGGAGTCCCACATGGGCCCCGTGCATGGAGCCTGCTTCTCCCTCTGCCTGTGTCTCTGCCTCCCTCTCTCTATCTCTCATGAATAAATAAATAAAATCTTAAGAAAAAAAATTAGGAAGCAATCTGGATGTGATATTATGATGAACCAGAGTAACAACGTATACGTGAATGTATGTGTATAAATAGACTTCTGATCTGATTAAGTTTCAAACATTTACCCAAAAACAAAAACTTGAAAAATAAAAAATTTAAAAAAAAATTAAAAAAAAACATAAACTTGGGTTATGGAGACAGAAGCATCAGCGCAATGAGGAGCCAAGGGATGGCGGGGCGGGGGGGGGGGGGGAGCAGACGGGCAGACCTCAGAGCTCATAACCGGGAGAGAAATACTACCACATTTGCACTGGCCTCCCAATGCCACTTCTTGAGCATTCCTTTTCATTAGAGCAAAGGACAAAAGAACAAAGACCAAAAAAACGTAATAAAGAGCCTGGCTGGTGATTTTAAAAACTGGAATAGGATGTTTGCCATGCATTTAATCTGAGCCAGAGTGTAATTTTGCTCAACATTCCAAGCAAAATCTTTGTTTTGATCCTTAGCACAAAATGCCACCCGGTTTCTAATGATCTGACATGCGCCTATACAATTTTAATTATCATACAGTAAACTCATGAGTAATGGATGTACACATTTCCCTAAGACCATTCTCCACTTGTCTAATCCAGAAAAAATTACTCATTAAGCTTCCTTACATAATTTCCTATAAAATCCGCGTGATTTCCTGCCTACCACAAACATCTGGATCTTCATTAATTCTAAAAAGAAAAAAGTCCAAACCTCTTTCATCGGAAGGTGGCTGACTGTGGTTTTTAATGAACTTGACCATTTTTGAGTTTTAATGGACTACGAGTAGATTGAAAAAATAACTTTTTTGGAACAAAACATGCACCGTAGAGCCCACAATCTTATAGTATCTCTGATGCTCATAAACCTGGTCGTGGCTCACTCTGCAGCCCTTCCCTCTTACCAAATGGGCACCACACATAGTTTTGGGGGGATTCTTCCCTTTCCAAGACCAGTAGCAAAGCAAAGCTTGTTTCTGTTTGCTCCAAACACCATCATGCCCAGTCCAAAACACTGAGGACACACACCAAAGAGAGCAAACCATGTGTCTGCCAACTTCCAAGAGACGCCAAGTGTAAGGGAGACCACAGCCACCACTCACCTGCTCCAGGAGGGACCAAAGCCACACACAAGTAAATGTGTGTGTGTGTGTGGGGGGGGGGGGGGGGGGGACCTGGGTGGCTCAGCAGATGAACCTCTGCCTTTGGCTCCGGTATGATCCCGGGGTCCTGGGATCAAGCCCCGAATCAGGCTCCCGGCTTCTCCCTCTGCCTGTGTCTCTGCCTGTGTCTCTCATGAATAAACAAAATCTCTATTTAAAAAAAAAAAAAGGAAAGGTGGGAACACAGACACCCCACACACACAAGTAACCATGGTTACTTGCAGATGGAAGAGTTACAGACAATTTTCCTCCTTCTTTAGAGTGTCGCACATTTTCTATATTGAGCAGGTTAATAGGTTAGTAACCAGAACAAGAGTAGTAGAATTTACTCCCTGCAAATTCTACTTTTTGGGTTCAGCTTTTTTTTTTTTCCTGTTTTCTCTCTGTCCCATTTAAAAGTCTAAAAACCTAAACAAGCATCTGCCAGGTGTCCAGGTTAGTGGAGGCACCCACCTGGCAGGGCTGGGGCTCCTGCTGGCAGCACAGGGGCAAATCTGGTCAGAGAACCAGTCTGCCAACCCCTTCGTCCCCTGAGGGATGCTACATGAACAAGGCACGCGTCATTACAGCATTTCCAGGCAGACAGTGGCAGGTGACACAGGAGAGGAGGTCATCATAAGTCACAGGGTTCAGAAAGAGTGTCCAGGGGATGAGGACAGGCTACACCACTGCCAAAAGATAGGTCGTGTCCCCAAAGCCAAGCAGGAGGGGACGGGCAGTCAGCAGATGGGAATGCTGCACAGGGGAGAGCAAGCAGGCCCCCTCAGTGCCCGGGAGCGGGGGCGAGGCTGGCTGCACAGGGGGGAGGGGAGCCCACAGGCATCAGTCTGGACCAGGAGAATAAGCTGGATTCCAAACTCAGCCGCCCCATACTGAGTCTAGATCCATGGTGCACACCCATTAGCCGGCCTGTGCCAATCGCCCCACATCACTGTCCAGCTTCTCATTTCCTAACTGTACTTTTGAAACAGTGGCATGAGTTAGCAGATGGTGCCAATAGCCTGAGACTCGGCAGGGCGCCCACCCAACCCTGAGGGGAGAGCTGAGCCCCAGTGATGACAGGTACACTCCCGCTCTGGATGTTGGGAGAAGAATCATATGCAGGAAGAAACAAAGAGTAAGGGGACTGCTGGGACCAGCAGAAAAACGCGCCCCCACCCAGAGATATGCACATCCCAATGCCCAGATTCTGTGACTGTTACCTAACGTGACAAAGATAGGACTAAGGTAAGGATCTTGTTCTAGAGTGTCCCGATGGGCCCAATGTAACCATGAGCATCCTAACAATTTGGCAATGGGAAGCAGGGGAGAGAACCAATGGGTGGATGGAAGCAGAGGTCAGAGAAAGTCTGCCCTGGAGGATGGAGGACAGGCCGTGCGCCAGAGAACACAGGAGAAAGGCAAGGGCATGGGCTCTCCCGTGGTGCCTCCAGAAGGAGCACAGCCCTCCCAACACCTTCACTGTCGGCCACATGCCCTCAAGAACTGTACGAGAATAAACGTGTGCTGCTATGTTGGGGCTTATTTGTCACAGCAGCAACAAGGAACTAATACCGAGGCCACAGGGACCCTGTGCACACCATGTAACTACTCGCTACAGGAAGCAAAAGGACAATCTTTTTTTTTTTTTTTTTTTTAGATTTTATTCATTTATTCATAGAGACGGCAGGTGGGGGGGAGGGGGCAGCAGGCAGAGACACAGGCAGAGGGAGAAGCAGGCTCCATGCAGGGAGCCTGACATGGGACTCGATCCCAGGTCTCGGGGATCATGCCCTGGACTGAAGGCAGGTGCTAAACCACTGAGCCACCCAGGCTGCCCACAAAAAGACAATCTAACGGGATATTCCATCTGGCAGGAGACAAACCAAGAGCACACACCCCCACTAACGGACTCTCGGACTCTGACATGCCAACACCAGGAATTGCCAGCATTTGCTCAGTCCAGTAACCTGGTGATAACCTGGCCCAAATTTAACTAAGTGCCTCGTGCACTCTGGTCACAGGTACTTTGTAGCTCACATCCATCCAGCACCCGTTCTTCCACAGAAACTTCAGACTGCAGCTGTGTCGGCCTCCGTGACAGGTGTCTCCACACAGAGGAGGGGCATGGGGCGGGTGGGTGCTGCCCTGCACCTTCCCTGGGCTCAGGCGCCGCTTCCTGCCTCCCCAGCCCTAGGGTCCCAAAGCCACACTGAGACCTAAGACTCACTAAGGACCTCATACACTTCCCCTTGACTTTCCAAGCCCTGGAAGACAAGGGTTCCCGACCGGCCCCCGTCACCCAGGGAGGCACACAGCGTCTGCCCAGATGCCGTGCCGTCACCGCTGTGTGCCCTCCCCAAGGGCTCGGGAGGGCGGCAGACCCGGGCCAGAGCTCTGTCTGCCCTGCTTCCTTCTCTCCTCCGCTGCTCCACCTCTTGCTCCTGATGCTGCCAACAGCCCTGACTCACAGGTCAGGCTGCGGGGGTGAAATGCATGACGGTCCCAAAGGTTCTCGAGCACGTGTGCACCTTACAACCTACTTGGGGGATCACCCAGCTGGGGACAGATTAACTAACACAGGAAGGAAAACCCCCTGGATGCAGATGCCTACTCTTCCCTCCTGCTCTCAGACTCCGCAGGAAGGGAGCTGAACTCTTCTGGCCCGAGCCCTCTGGCTTCTGTACTAACTCCCTGGAGCTGTCCAGTCTGATGCTGGCTGTGGGCTGTGTACCTCTCTCCCTTGTCTCAAGGACACTTCAATCTCTACCCACAGGCTCTAGGGTCAGGCAGCCTGGACACCAAACCTGGCTTCCCCATTCCCCAACTGGAGGACCCCACATGAGGTTCACATTCTCTGAGTTTCTTAATCCCTACAATGACATGATAATTTGGATTTTGTGGATTACTGTAAGAGGTAGCCAACGTACACAGAATTCTTGGCACACAGTAGATGCCCACTAATTGCAGCTACTACAACCATGAGCACAGAGCAACCTCTGGCACATGCTACAGAAACACTAGTTCCCTGGAGAGGACTTAAAACAATCACTTCCCACAATATAAAGAATCAGTGTTCTAACTATGACAAGGCAATACTGGGGCCTTCTGGCAGTCCCTACCACACTCTCAAATTGCAGACCTGAAAACACCCACAACTCCATAATCAATATTCTTTTTTTAAAGATTTTATTTATTCATTCATTCTAGAGGGTGTGTAAGCAGGGGGAGAAAGAGAAACTGAAGCAGACTCCACACTGAGCAGAGAGCTTAACATGGGGTTCAATCCCACAACCATAGATCATGACTTGAACAGAAACCAAGAGTCGGACACTTAACCGACTGGGCCACCCCGGCGCCCCTCATAAATAATATTCAATTTAAGGCACCTGAGCAACTGAAGGCTCAGGTGGAAGGGGGAGGGGAAGCAGGAGGAGGGAAGACTCCCTCCACCCGAGGCTTGCAAAGTAGAAGGATTAACTCCTCCAGCAGCCAGCACCTACCCCTCAACAATGCTTGGCAGGGGGAGCCAAGAGGAGGCATCCTCTCTCACTGGAAGGTAAATGGGTACAAACTTTCTGGAGTCAATGCAACAATACATTATTTTTATTGAAGAAAATGTTGACAGAAAAATGACCCATCTAGGACATCACAAGAAGTGCTCAATGCAGGGCATCTGGGTGGCTCAGTGGTTGAGCGTCTGCCTTTGGCTCAGGTCGTGATCCCCGGGTCCTGGGAGCGAGTCTCACGTCTCCCAACAGGGATCCCACTTCTCCCTCTGCCTGTGTCTCTGCCTCTCTCTGTGTGTCTCTCATGAATAAAGTTTTTTTTTTTCAAAAAGTGCTCAATGCACTTATTATGAAAACATCATTTACTGTATTGTTCAGGACACTGAAAAGTCAGAAGGAACTTCCATGTCCAACAAAGTGACCAACGAAGAAATGTCCACACATTTGAAAGGATGACAGAAGCAATCTGGTGGAGATGCTCTAGGAGGACCGCTATGTGTAAAGACATCCTAAGAGCCTCTGTCCAAAGATGTGAATGGAAGCAAGATCCTAAATGACATATGCAAAACCTATACACTGCATCTTAAAATGCTAGGTTTGGGGTTTTTGTTTTTTTTTTTCGGTTTCTACTTTGAATAATCCTACAATGAACACAAATCATAAATGTTTAAAGTAATGGTCTGTTTAAAAAGAACAGGTTGGTTGTCTTTCAGGAATTTTCCCACTTATTACTAACGTCTTCACTGAGGTCCACTTAGACACACACACCACACCTCCACGCTGGGACTGCCGCCTGGCCAGTGGCTCGCTAGGGAGGCCAAGTCCTCCCCTGTGGCCACACGCCACCCGCCGCATCCCGCATCCCAGGGACTGTGCAACCTCCCAGCTCCTGCCCATCACTGTGACGTGCAGACCAAAACATGAGGTTGACACAGAAGAACTACTATTTCACGTTCACTGGAGAAAGTCCTAGGAAGACTCCAAGTTGGACAGTATTTCCACTCCATGAGGAGAACAAGACTGGACGACCCCCAACCCTAAAGTCTGCAGAGAGATGCCTCCCAATAGGAGCCACCATGGTGGCTCCACTGTCTCATCCCATCAGCAGAAGTCTGCGTGCATATTTCCTGGACAAACACAACCAGAAGTCACCCACTTCCACCTATGATTTGAGAGAAAACAGTGTTCCTTTAACTTTTAGGCTCATTATGCATCAAAACTATTCTCAACCTAAAGAAGCACCACGTAAAAAAAATTAAAAAAAACATAAAAAGAAAAAATAAAAAGCACCACCACGTGCCTCACGTTTCCAACCTCAGGATGGTGATGGCCTTTTACACCTCATTCCTACTGTTCACACCCACATCTGCACCTGCTTCTGGTTTTAATTTATGCACAGCGATCTCATAAAGATCCTACTGCTTGTTTTTTTTTTAAATGTTATTTTTAGGATTTTTTTCTATAAATAATTCATTCCTTGTTACCCTCACTTATCCACAAGACTTTCTTTTTTAATGTAAACAATTTTGTGAGACAGGATTACAAAGATATTCTGTATTTCCAAATGATTTTCTTGCTGAAAAAAATTAAAATCTAATTCACAGTCCCCAAGTAAACAGAGATAAATTATCAACAAAGGCAACAGCCATGCCCAAGCCTGCCCTGGGAGAAGGGGCAGGCTAGGGCACCCATGCTACAAGGAACGCCATCTGGGGACGCTCATCATAGCTGGTCCGCAGGTTTACATCCACCACAAGAACCCAAATGTGCCTGGGTTCATCTGCCTGAGTGGCCATCTGGGGGGCACCTGGGGGGCTCAGCCGATTAAATGACGCCTTAGGCTCAGGTCACAGTCCCGGGATCGAGCCTCACCTGGGCTCTCTGCTCAGCGGGGAGCCTGCTTCTCCCTCTCCCTTTGCTGCTCCCCCTGCTGGTCCCCCCCCCCCCCTCGTAAATAAAATTTTTGTAAAAAGAAAAATAGCCATCTGGCTGTTAGCTCTCAGTCTACCCACTTTATAAATCAGTCCCCTCTCTCATTACAGAGACGTTTGTTTATAATCGCATCAATATCTCAAGCTTCAAAGGAGGCACTGACATGAAATACAAATTTAACATTAAACAATTTCCAACCTGAAAAGGGGGACGTAAATGTAGTGATCAATCTCAATTTTCTTTGCTAAATTTCAAGCCCGCCCCATCCACTCACCTTAAGAAATTTAAACTTAACCCTGACATTTTAAGGTGATATTCACATTCTGCTGACTCAGGAGAAATGCAAAATGCATTTTAAAGCTTTTATTTTGTAGTGAAAAATCCTACTTTGCAACAGAGACACTGTACCTAGAATGTGAATGCACATTTTATCTAGAACTTAACACCTAGTTAGCCAGCCGTAGACAAGAACGGACCCAGGAGACCCCTGACCTGATCCCTACAGAATGCCTCCTTCCCGTTATATCTGGTCCAAGAAGGTTGGTTGCTAAATAAAGTGAAGGACGACACGCAGCCTGTTGTCTTGTTCTCTCTGATGCACGTCACCTCCTGCGCTCGGGGAGCAGGAATTGTTAGGCGCCTCTCCAGTTACAACCTTCTGTTTTCCTACTTGGTGAGCCGAGAATATTTGCGGGGAAAGTGAGGTGTGTACTGCCAACCAGTCCCTTGGGAGGTGCCTCTGGGGATGAGGGTGGGGCTCGACACGTCAACTGGGGCCTGGTCAGAACCACAGGGGCACTGGTTTCTAAAAGAGGTTTCGAGCAACCACCCCCCACATCTTCTACTGTCTAGATTCTCAGCGAGAAGCCTCACAACCACCCACCAGGTCAAAGCCTCCTAAGAACATCTATTTTCACTCCTACAACACAAGACACTGCAGTTTCCCGACGCCCTGTGCTTGTACCATCAAACCCAACAACCATGCAGGGCATCTGGGGCCTGGGCCAGCCCTCACCTCACCTCAGGGCAACCCACTGGTTGGTTCCAAGCAGAACTTTTTTTTTTTTTTTTAAAGATTTATTTATTCATGAGAGACACGCAGAGAGAGGCAGAGACACAGGCAGAGGCAGAAGCAGTCTCCATGCAGGGAGCCCGACATGGGACTCAATCCCAGGTCTCCAGGATCACACCCTGGGCTGAAGGCGGCACTAAACCGCTGAGCCACCTGGGCTGCCCCCAAGCAGAACTTCTAAACAAAACCAATGTCTATGGGTGTCGCTGGGTTCAGGGTCTGCTGCGCGCACTGCAGGGACCCAAGTTCAGCCAGAGGTCATGTGACAAGGGTGCCCCCCCCATGACTGTGATAACGGTGCTCACCAGAAGCACAGACTAAACAGCGCCTGTACGGTGCCAAGCCCCATGCTCAAAGGGGCACCCCCTCCAGGGCTTTTCACCCCTTTCAACACTCATTGCACAACTCACAGGAAATGGGTGGAATCATCCCCGTTGGATAGGTGGGGAAGTAGAGGCGGATCCCGTGATCCTCCTGCTGAGGTCACGCAGTGAGGCCAGTGGGGCATCAGACGGCCACCTCCCCATCTACACTCACGGCAGCTCCTTTCCTGTGGACATCAGGACATCAGTCCAGCCTGCTCTGCAGCGGGATGAACACTTGCTGTTACTTCCTTGCACAGCATGAAACACTTCTCAAAATAGGCTTATGACGGTGAGGAGGACTAGAGATGGGGCAGGGGAGCTCAGCAGACGGCCCCCACCTCTCCCAAGAGCCGGCTTCGGCAGGATACCATCCACCGCGGGTCTGGATCTAGTCCTAGTCACTGATCCATTGGCTTACAGGAACCTGCTCCCTTCCCTGAGATGCAGCGGAGGTGGGCAAGAACCAGCATAAAGAAAGGTTTTCTTCCCGAGAGCTCCCCAACAAGCAAACAGAACGAACAACAGAATTACAAACTCAACTTTCCGCAACCTCTAAGTGTAAGTGGATCCAGACCGTGACGGCTACTACCATCAACGGGAAGACAACGAGAAGATGTGTTCCTCCTGACGAAGCCCAGCCACCACCCAGGAAATTGTCCACCAAACAAACCAGAAGTGAAATCAAAACAAGCCTCCAAAACCGTCAATTTATGGGAAAACACAGAAGACATGTAAGTAACCCCAAAGGGATGCAATTAAAAAAAAATCCAGACTAAGGAAACACCACAAGATGCAAACGTATCACACGGGAAGAGGGGAAAGATGGCCACAGGACCTATTCATTAGAAGAGACCTAGAAGGATCAGCCAATCGCACTGTGTAGACATTAAATGGATTCTGATCCAAACAAGGTGAAGGACAAGAATTATGGTACTCCGATTTCCAACTGGACACAAATGGGGTATTTGGTGATATTAAGGAACTGTCACTTTTTTGTAGATTTACTTATTTGAGAGCACGGGCACACACAGGGGTGGGGTAGAGAGAGCAGCAGACAAGCATACTCCCTGCTGAGAGGAGAGCCTGCCGAGGGCCTCGATCTCAGGACCCTAGGATCATGACCTGAGCTGAAACCAAGAGTCAGACACTTAACCAACTATCGAGGTGCTCAGGGGCTATTACTTTTTTAAGTGTGGTAATGATAACGTGGTTGTGTGTGCATGCGTGTGTGTTTTAAGTTCTCATCTTCTGAGACAGGTACTGAAATATTTATGGATCAACTGATAGGGTGTTGGACTGGCCTGAAAATAACATTAATCGGTGGCAAGGTATATGGAGGAAATAAGACCAGGCGTGGGCTGATAATTACCGAAGCTCACTGATGATATCTGGGAGGTCATTTTATGTATTCTTCACGAGTTTGAATTTTTTTTTTTAAGTTTTAGAAAATAACACCACAAGGGCACCTGGTTAAGCATCCGACTCTTGATTTCAGCGCAGGTCATGATCTCAGGGTCGTGAGTTCAAGCCCCGTGTGGAGCTTACTTTAAATAAAAAAACACTGCAGAAAGTTCAAGTTAGACTTTCTTGTACCTTCTCTCACACACACATATGATTCTCTGTTTTCTATGCATATAATTGCACCTTCCAGGGAGGGTGGGAGTGAATTATCATTCAATACCCTTGGTCTCAAGGTCCCACATCTATAAATTGGCAATTGTATCCATCTTTGAGTTGCTGTGAGGATTAAACCAATTAATAAATATAAGCTGATTAACATGATTCATGTCACATAATCTGCAAATTGTGCTAATTAACAGTGCCAGTTTCCAACATGTCAAGGCTTTCGGCTGCCGCCCCCCCCAAACAGGGTGGGGTCCCCTATTGCCACAGCTGGATGAGGCCCAGGGAGAGGACCCTCCCCTGCACAAAGGAGGGCAGTCAGAGTCACCAGCTTGGAAACAAAGTGAACCTAAGGATTATAACTGCTGGCTGTGTCACTGTCAAGATATAGGAAGTATTATCATTTTGAGGATTTATCAACTGAATCATCGCTCATCTTTTTTTCTTGGTTTGGTGGGGGCTGAAGGTTGTTTCCTATTCAACACTCCAAACTTTACATACTCTTCTTCTCTTTGTCCAACAGCAGGAACACCAGCCTAAGGGGTGCTGCAGAAGCTCGGCGCCCCTCCCAAAGGCCGGCTGCAGGGACAGCTGACACAGGCTGACCTGCAACTGCCACCCTCACTTCTGTGTCAGAACGCGGAGGTCAAAGCCAAGCCCAGATGCCCAGGGGCTCAGGGCACAATCACAAGACGTCTTTAGAACAGAACTGAAAGAGTATGGGACTTGGGCTGGTGGCCGATTTTATTTCTGTCCTCTTTTAAAGTTCATAATCAGAACTCCTTTTTTAAAAGCATTCAAAGATCACCGCCGGCAGACGAAGAGTCAACGCCACCGACCCAAATTGTGGAGACTCGAGATAGAATTCAATCATTCAATCAGTCAACTGATTATCGGTATAAACATTTCCACCGTTCCTACCTGGATTTCATGACACAGCTATGGAAGGAACTGAACGTGGCAGACAGAATGAGGCAGGGCAGTGGTCTTCAGGCGAGACGAAGAGGCACCTGGATATTGTTTCTGGGCCCACCACAAGCCCAGGCTGCGGGGCCAGAGGAGCTGAGGCCTGGCTGAGCCCGCCGGCCCTCTCCCCTTCCAGCTGGAGCAGAACTGCTGCTGTGACAACCGCAAGAGGTGCCCCGAAATGAGCCCTCACCCCCAACCACTCCACTTTTCTTTAAGCCAAATTTCAACCAAATTTTATTGTTTCACAATCTGTTCTATATTTTTATTTTATTTTTTTTAAAGATTTTATTTATTTATTCATAGAGACAGAGAGAGAGGCAGAGACACAGGCAGAGCAGCAGTCTCCATGCAGGGAGCCTGATGTGGGACTCGATCCAGGGTCTCCAGGATCATGCCCTGGGCTGCAGGCGGCGCTAAACCATAAACCACTGCGCCACCGGGGCTGCCCTGTTCTATATTTTTAAAACATCGTTCTGATCTAAACACAGTCTTTCAAATTTTCATAACATAACACCCTAATGGCTTTTATATTTTCCCACTAAAAATGAAACCTCTACAACTTCAGTTAAAATGAGGTTATCATAAACATGGGAAAGTACAGATGTCAGATAAATACAATTAAATATACGAAATAAATAAAGACATTACGATAGAAAGATATCATAAGAAATTACAATAAGGGTGGTTCAGTTTAGGTCCAGAAATTCACTGTTCCCTGGTTCCATCCACTTGGGAAGTCCGTGCCTGAACCCCCCACCCACCCACGCGGACAGGATAGACAATCTGAGTGAATAATGAAGCACCTGTCATACTGCAGCACCAAGTGACCTGGGGAAGAAGGTAGGAGCAGGGAAGGACATGGTCACAGATTAATCTATGCCCCCTCCACCATTCCCACTCCTATGCTGAAGCCCAAACCAACAATGTGGCTGCACCTGCAGGCAGGGCCTCTCGGGAAGCAACCAAGGTTAAGTGAGGTCATGAGGGTCCTAAGTGTGGAGCTCTAATCCAGCAGGACTGGGATCCTCAGAGGAGAGAGTCACCAGGGATGGATACACGCAGAGAAGGCCACCTGAGGACACAAGGAGGTGTCCATCCATTAGCCAAGGAGAAAAACCAACCCAGCCGCCACCCTGATCTCAGACTTCCAGCCTCTAGCACTCTGAGACAATCAACGTCTGTTGCTCAAGCCTGCCAGTCTGTGACAGTTTATGAGGACAGCCCTGCAGACGGATACAGACACCAAGCTCTATGCATACCCCACAGCGTCCCCAGCCAATCAGGTCTTACCCTGCAGGATCCTGGATGCTTCTGCCTGCAACTGCCCATCAACAGCATTTGCATGGTTGACTTTTGGGTCAATCACATTATAGAAGGTGAATCCTGCTGTGGCGACCCAGCTGGTGGAGGACAGCCCGACACTGCCTACTCCCTCAAGCTGAGCATCCACACTGCTGACCCCCATAATATGGAGATGATCTTAAGTCTCCCCGGGGGAGCCAAATGAATGCGCATCCACCAAAGAGACATCTGTCCGAGCGTCTCTGGGTGTGATGGGAGGTGTGATGGGAGGCCGGTAGAGGAGATCAGTCAGGAAGAGTCCTCGGAGAACAGGAAGACAGTGAGGCTCAGAATTCAGAAGACCTCCCCAAGGCACACAGCCGGAAAGCCAGCAGCAGCACCAGACTTCCCTCAAAGACTCTCCCTGCGACGCTACCTACATAGTCAGGAAGCAGAAAATGCCATAAGGAAGGTTCAAATAAAAGACTCCTGAGTTGGACAGCTGAAAAGGGCACAGCATCTCTGTTTTGTCTGGGGAGCAGAGGACACCCAGGACGCCCTTCCTTCTATAGGGCATTCAGTACTGCCCGGCATGCACAGAAATGGGGTGGCCCTGGGGGACAGGAAGACAGGAGGCTACAACAGGGCAGTCTGGAGAGGAAGGAAGCGCGGCCAAGTGCACGCCCGTGGGAACCACGCGGTCTGCCAGAGTGGCAGCAGCACACACCACGCCCGCCACCTGTCACAGTCCGCAGGACACTGGTCTGTGAAGCCCACACACAGCCCAGCAACGTCTCCCCACACCTAAGTGGGCTCTTGAGACACCTTGTCACTGGCCCACCCCCACTCTAAAAATACCCACTTCCACTAGGGCTTAAAAGGCGACACCGTCCACCAGCGTTTTCCCGGTTCCCTGGAGGTTTCATTTCCGTCCTTCCTATTTGCAAGGCGTCACTCGAAATGTCTGAAGCTACTGATGAGTTTGCCTGTGATGTTTGTACATCTTAAAGATTAGTATCTGTGTCAAAAGTCACCAAGGAACCCATCACATTGTCTTTTAAAACCACAAAGTGTCCAGCTCAACAGAATTTTTTGAACAGAATTACGAGGAAGTGGTGGACTTTGGCAGAGGCATGAAATCACGCTCGTGACTCAGGATGAGCATTTCGCTGCTGCCCAGAAGACCCGAGCCCATTCTCCCAGCTTCTGGAGACAGCTTCTCCGCTGGCCTTCCTGAGCCTGCCCCTCCTCTCTGCTACCGTCCTGGTGGGGCCGTCAATCAAGGCCAGGAGGCCCAAGTGGTGGCCGAGAAAAAGGCAGTGCCTCAAAGACTGGGGACTTGTGCTTGCTCCCTGGACCCCACCAGTGGACCCGGCTCAGTCCATCGCCAGGGCTGGTTCTTAGGCTGGCCTCCCACGCCGACTCGCCCCCACATCTGCCCTGCATGAGCTAGAATGGGATCCTGATGTTTTCAACCAAGGACCCAACAGACCAACCTACCAAGCTCACCAGCTTAAAATGTAAGCATATTCTGCTCTAAAAGCAAAGACTACCTGCTTAGGATAAAGATTGCTTAAGTTTAGGAACTTTTTTTTTTTTCTTTTTTTTTTTTTTAGTGCCTACATTCTGAAGGCAATTCCCAAAATGGCAGCCACGGCGACCTCAAATTCCCGGTTGCATAGCCTCGCCAACTCATTACTATGACCATGGGCCTCTTCTCTGGGGTATCTGGGCACTAGACTATGTGATCACACATCGAGCGTGCACCTTGTTGCTTCCTGTGGACTCAGGCAAGGGATAAGGCCTTTGACGTCCTTCTGCTGTCAGGCAGTCAGGCTCCACGGAGCTCTCGCCACCCAGCAGGCCCTGGATGAGATACTGGGGTCCAGTCCCATGACCACAGTCCCAGAGCCCTTTGAGGCCACGCTGGGGAGGCTGAGTGATCCTACAATTGGATGAAGCACACAGGCCACACGCCCAGCACTGGTGTCAGGAGCCTTCTGAGTGACCTCAGAGGCCCAGTGGCACTTGACCTGAGGGATACAGGTATCATTGGGTTAGGAGAAGAGACATGCCTGGGGCAGGATGAGGAATGCCAGGAGCCTGGGGTAAATGAGGTGGCCTCCAGGGAACTGCGTGCAGGGATAGTGCCCCCAGGGAGGGGCAAGACCAGGCAGGCCTGTGGCCCAGGGCCCCGGGTACTAAATAAAGTTAACTTCTTTTTCTTTATTTACCCCATGACTCGTTCTCAGAAGGGTTAGGGGTGAGGTCAAGGAATTTCAACTTCCTTCTGAAAGCCTGCCGAGCCATTAGAGGCTTTTAAGCAGGGCAAGGCCTGGCCAGATTTGTTTTGGAATCTATTTACGGGCGAGCCAAGCTGTCAAACACGAATTACCACATCAACATCCTCGGACATCTGAGCACAGATGCACAGACAAGCTGGCACACACGGAGGGAGACCTGATGGGATCGCCTGGGCTTCATCACGTAAATAAACACACGTTCCTCACTCACACACATACACACACATCCAAGATGCAGGAGAAGCACACAACCTGTCAGGCTGAGCATAAAACATCTCAATAGGATCCTAGGAGTTAGGCTCTAAGATCATTACTCTATTGGAAGAGCTCAACGTTCTCTAGAAGGTCTAAAGTGGGGGGCTGTGTGGTGTGGGTCCCAGGAAAGGCCTGAAGACCGGCCTGACCTCCCGGGCGGCACATGTACAGGTAGAGACAGCAAGGCTGGGGCTGGCACACGGGGGAACACGAGGAGGGAGAAAAGGATACCCCACACACTCTCAAACTGCATGAGCTCTGATTGTCTGGTGTTGAGAAAACGCTGGTAGTGAAGCCCAATCAACAGGCCCAATAAACTCCAAACTAGATCGGAAGAGGAGTGACCACACCCGGCATGAGATGGCCTGAGCGGGCCCACGTGCGCCCAGCTCCATAACCACGGCCGACGAGCATCTCAGAACTAACGCTTTCACTCATGTACGTTCATTTCCTGGACGGTGGGGGGACGAAGGGCAGGTTCCCTGGCTGGCGCAGAAGCTCTCGTGTCGCTTGAGAGCTGCCGAGCACGGCAGGCAGGAGCCCAGTGAGGCCAGGATGTACGTCCAGTCCTGAGGTCTGTCCTGCAGTGAGCACCACAGCACATCCACATCCTGACTGGGAAAGCAAGGTGGATGGGGAAGGACATGCGGGGACTGTTATTGCTATGTCACGAAAACCACTTCTCATCCTTGGTATGCTCCCCCAAAAGTAAAAAAAAAACTGACACCCCAAACTCCCAACCAAGACACAAGTCAGCTCTCCAGCGCTTTGCTGATGTGGCATCAGGGCAGGAAGCAATGCGGACAGGCCATCGTCTCCCGCCGCTCCAGTAAACCCCACCATGAACATTTCCATAAAACTCCGCAGGAGCAAAATCCACTCTGAGGATTTTACACAGGGTTTCCCCCTCGACCCTGTAAGCAAAAGAATTAAACTCTCCAGAATGTGGAGTTGTCAAAAAGACTTAAAAATAAAAGTTTCCAGGTTTACTCTTGGCCAGAGAACAAGTGAGTAACTTCCCTGAGCCAAGCAAAGGTTAATAATCAAAGAAGTTCGTTAAGGCTGTCCTGAGCTCAGGCTGCCAGGCAGTTAGTCACAGAGACGGTGGAAGCGTGGAAGCGCTGACTCCAGCAGCTGGAGGTGGGATGGGAAAGTCACACCCCCACGGGAAGCCGGTTTCCTAGAAAACTTGGGGGAGAAGGAGCCCATGGGGGCTCCTGCAGCCCCTTACTCCCCCCTCCCGTCAGCCTCCCTTACAAGGAAGTCCTCGATCCCAGTGAGCCCACAGGGACACACACCTGCAGGTGCCGGGTAAGCCTCGGTCAGCACAGGGCTCCATGTGCCGATCAGGGGCTGGGAGGAATCACGGAGGTGCAGGGAGCTGGGCCCCTTGGCAGCATCCTTCGTCACCACCCACCAGATGCCAAAGTTGTGACAATCAACAATTTCCCCAAACACTGCAAAGCTGCCCCCTCCCCCTCGCATTAAAAACCACGGTTCTTGGCCAAGTACTTGGAGTTACAACAAGCCAGGAAATAGGCCAAGGGTCACAAAGTGGCAGAGGACAAGAGACCTCACTCCCGAGGTCTGTCGACAGCCTCCGGCCCACCTCATCTCAAAGCCCACGCCTCGTGCCTGCTGAGGAGGCACCTGCAAGGCAGCTCTTGGACTTTACCCAGATGGTTTTAATGTTTAATCTCCTACTAGCACCCAAATGGGTCTGATTAAGAGCATGAATGTGTGTGATCACAACTCCTCTCCCTTGGGCGTCTTCACCTGGTTCCCACTGGGCCTCTTCCCCCACCTGGGCCTCACCCCCGCACCCCCTTTAGTACAAGACCCTCACAGCCGGTGAGACACAGATGGCACACGCTCTTTCCGAAGGACAGGTGCCACCCGAAGCAGTCACTGCCAGTGGCCCACTGAGCCTAAGCCCTACGTGGAGGCTCTCACGCTGCTGGCGGAGCATAAAATCAAACAACTGATTTGGAAAAGTTGGGCGGTTCGTTAAAAGTCAGATATATACCCACCACATCTTCCGGGCGCTTCACTCCTAGGTATTTACCATGGGACTCTGAAAGCAAGTACCCATATGAAGAACCGCACTCGGGTGTTCACGGCAGCTTTATTTGTAGAAGCTAAACCCTATAAACACGCTCAATATCCATCAACCGAATAAACTGCAGTAAATCCACATAATATGATACTAGTCAGCAATGAAAATGAACACCCTGCCGATATACCCAACAAGCTCACCGAATCTCAGAATCAGCACAGTGAGTGGATGAAGCTGGACAAATAAGGAGTCTGGAACTGCATCACGTCATTGCTATCAAATTCTAGAAAATACAAATTAACCCGGAGACAGAAAGCACATCCAGGCAAGCAGATGGGGGCAGCAGGAGGGCTGGGTCACGAAGGGGCACAGGGAACTATGTGGAGAGATGGGCACGTTCTGTATCTCGACTGTGGTTTTGTGGGTGTGCCTATCAAAACTCATCAAATTGTAAACCTGCCTCACGTGCAGCGCCTCGTACATAAATCTTAACTCTCTGAAATTGAATGTGTGCAGAAAGAACACTACTGTTAAAGTTCACCAGCAATTTTTTTTTAAAGACTTGAGGGAGAGCGCAGCGCGCCTGCATGAGAGCACAAGAGGGAGGGAGGACCACAAGCAGATTCCCCACTGAGCATGGAGCCCAATTCGGGGCTCGGTCTCAGCACCCCGAGACCACCACACGAGGGCGCGGGTCCTGCCAAAGCACATGAGAACCTCACAGGTGGGCACACTCAGGAAGCAGTGCTGCACACCGTCCCCCCCCCCCCCCCACACACACACACACACTGCTAGGGAGGAAAGGGGGGCACGGCCTTCCCAATCACCCAGCTGCAAAGCCCCATCGCCCCTCACGGAGCCTGCGGCCCCAGAGGCTCTGCGGCCAGCTCCCCACACAGGGGGACAGTCAGGCCCAGGACAGGGTAAGAATCCAGACCACCACCAAATGCCCCTGGTGGGAATGCTGTAGACAGACCACCAGACGGGCATCAGAGAACCCGGTCCTGCAAAGTCAACCACCGCACGAGCCGGGTGAGTCACGGCCTGCTCCCCGGCCCAGGCCCGGCATGAAAGAGGGAGGAGGGTGCCAGCTGACCCATCCGCCCCACACCTGTGGCGCAAAGCAGCTCCTGGGCCGAGCTTCCCAAATGGAAAACTGGCTCCGCCCCCCCACTGAGGCAGCCACCAGGCCAGAGCACTAGCTCTGCCACTCCAGCTCAGCCACCTAACTTTGCGTGACCTGGGGCAAATCCCTTTGATTCCCAGGGTATCAATTTCTCCCTATTATGCTAATTATAGCCCAGAGGAAAAGTAACTTCTATTTATATGTGTTAAAAATTAACTGCCTGCTAGCATCTCCATTATTAAAATGTCACGGAATTCCTGTGGCTTAAATTTAAGAGCTCTCTATCCAACCCACCCAGATTCAAGGTGCTGCAGATTTTCTGAACCTGTGTGAATTTTCAATGGCGTGCCATTTTGGAAACTATCCCTGTCGGGGACCTCGAACCTGTCACTGCAGGCAGCCAGCCTGCCACCCTGTCTCCTCCTCCCGCAACCGAAACCAGCAGACACCAGCCAGTGTCCCAGCATCACCAAACCTCAGCAACGGGATAAACATGATCCAGCTGCTTTCCTTTTCTTTATAACGTCAGTGATAAACACAAGACTGGGTGTAAGCATGAGCTTCGAATCACAAACCGGGATCTGCAGGAGGTGCAGACAAGAGGGAAGGCCCCCAGGGCCTCTGCAGACCTTGGTCTGATCGGAGAGGTTTCCTTTCTGTTTTATTAAAACATCATGACTGTGACTCCTGAGTTCAAATCTTAACTCAGCCAGCTCAAGAGTGTGGGTGGATCCAGGCAAGGCTTTAAACTCTAGGCCTCAGGCTCTTGACCTGCAAAATGAGGGTTCTGCTTACTACCTGTGTCCAGGGGGGAGCTGCATAAAATGACACAAAGCATGTTGGAGCCCTTACCACAGGGTCCCACGCACAGCACATGTTCAATAACCAGCCAGAGCTGTTACAGGTTTTACTAAGTGAAGAAAGGGAAGCAACCAGGAGTGTGTTCATGAAATGTCTCATAGAAATTTCTGGAATCCAGAGCAGGAGCAGCTGTCAGAGATGCCTCCAGGCAATGGTGTCATTTACAAGACAAACCTGCTGCCGGCCTGGCTGGGGGAGCAGAGCTGTGCCCCAGGCCTGCAGGGGGACACCCGGACCCCCGCACCAGCCACGGCCCTGCTAGCCTCTCCCTGGACGTCTGCATGGCGCTCTCAGGCCGCTGTTTCTGTCCTCTCTTCCTTAAAAACGAATCTGTAGCTAAGGTCTGGGATGAAGAGCCGAGGCGGGGAGGCTGAGGCTCCTGGGCCAGTCAGCTCCAGCGCTGGGCCTGGCACACAGGACTGCTCATAACCAGCCGTCAACCGCCCGCCTGACAGATTCCCGGCAGCTGCCTCATCTGGGGCTTTCCAGGTACAGAAGCTTGGCGTGGAAAAAGACCACGAGTGGTCACCAACTAACTCCCCAAAGAAAGAGCAGGAACGAAAGAGCAGGAAGTTCTGAGGAAGGGCTCAGCGAAGAGGTGGCCCAGCCCAAGTATGACCTTGGCGGCCTGGGGCTTTTTTTTTTTTTTTAAGATTTATTTATTTATGATAAACATAGAGAGCGAGAGAGGCAGAGACACAGGAGGAGGGAGAAGCAGGCTCCATGCAGGGAGCCCGTCGTGGGACTCGATCCCAGGACTCCAGGATCGCGCCCTGGGCCAAAGGCAGGCGCTAAACCGCTGAGCCACCCAGGGATCCCCGGCCTGGGGCTTTAGAGAAAGAATCAGCAAGCGGCTGTTCGGGCTCCAGCTTCCCTCAAGCTCAGGAAAAGGCTGGAAGCTAGCCTGAGATCACAGTGCTCGTGGAGAAACCATCAGGAAGACGTAGTCTTGTCAACTCCATAAGCAGACGGTTGGGGTCTCAGGCTGACGTGCTGTCCACCAGCCCCTTCCTCCCCATCTCCGGGGAGTGCGGGGGGAGGAACGACCTGCGTGGACCTGGGTCCAGAAAGCAAGCATTAAGTGCCAGGCCTGCGGTGTGGCCTCAAGGCTCAGTGGCCCTGCTCCCGTGGACGCAGCCTCTGACAGGTTCTAATCAGGAATGTTCCCAGTGGCATCCTTTCAAACCAACAAAGAAGCTTTTAGTCAAACAAACTCAGGTTTCTGATTACAAGTCCTGTTTTGATGTCCAGAAAGCCCCAAAAAGGCAAAAAACATACCATAGTTTAAGTCATGTTTTTCAAATACCGGAACCCAAGCTCCAAAAACCCCAGTATCTAACAGGACTTATGTAACAAGAGCCAAGGTAACAGTAACCATGGAAAGTGGATCTTCCAAACACAAGTTCCTGGAAAAGTTCACTGCAATTAGGTTTACGTGGTATCTTCCTACAGAATTTGTAGGCAGGGACTGTTTTCAGAATCAACATGTGGCTGCAGCAGAGTGAGGACTGTTCTCTGGCGCGAGAAGGGGTAGACCCCAGTGTAGACAGTCCATGCATTTCTCCACCGCCCACCCTTCCTGTGGACAAGCCTCTGCCAAGTGTGCCGGGCTGCTCTCGGGATAAATGAGGGGAAAGACTTCCTTGTGCGTGTACACACACACACACACACACACACACACACACACACACACACGGAGCAGAGGGAGGGATGACTAGCGAGTCCGGCTAGGCGGGGTGGACAAGGCAGGCATCCCTGGATCCCTGAGAAGTAGGATTTAAGATAAGGCCTCAGAACAGAACATGAGAGATTCCTAACTCTGGGAAACGAACCAGGGGTGGTGGAAGGGGAGGTGGGTGGGGGGTGGGGGTGACGGGCACTGAGGGGGGCACTTGATGGAATGAGCACTGGGTGTTATGCTATGTGTTGGCAAATTGAACACCAATAAAAAACAAAATTAAAAAAAAAAAGATAAGGCCTCAGAATCCTCGGAGGGGGCCAAGCCGTAAGGAGGCTCTGGGCTGCCTGTTAGGAAATGACCAGGTGAATCGTACAGGCAAGAGTTCTGGAAGCGCCGTCCACCATGATCACACGTGAACGAGGCTGGAGCCTTCTTTTATAAACCGAGCTGCTCCACCCCAGACGCCGTGTTCAAAGTTCAGCTTTTCCCGCTCTGGGGAGAAGCCTTCCCACCCGGTGAGAAGGGAAGGAGTGGGGAGAAAGGGGGACACGCGGAGCCACCAAGCTTCTCTTCCAAAACTCAACCCCTCGCTGAGCGACAAAGAGGTGACAACCGAGCCATTCTGCCGTAAATTCCCCTCGCCTCAAAGCCTGCTCACGCTGAAGACGTGACAGTGACCAAATGGAAAGGCAAGCCCGAGCTCTGGCTAGAGATTCTGGACACACGGGCCCATTCAAACCGCGATCTGGTGTGGAGACAAAGGCCGGGCCGCGAGCGAAGATGCTGCAGTCCCGGGAAGGGGGGAGGCGCGTCCCACCCGCCGGCAGAACCCGGGCCGCCCGGAGAGGACTCGGGAGAGGACTCGGGAGCCGCGGTGGAGGCTTCCAGAGACGATCCGGGAAGGAATCTGCTGATTCAGTGCCCCCCCACCCCTCCGCAGTGCTCCGGGCCAGCCCTGGGCAGGATGTGGGGAGCACTGCAGGGGCCAGGGGAGGAGGAGGCGGCTCGGGACTCTAGCAGCCCACTGTGAGGTCACTGCTGGCTCAAGGACAACCCCGAAGACGTGCCCCATTTGGGCCCAGTTGGGAGAACAGGAATTTGGGGCCAATCAGGTTCTATAATTAACACTGCAATTAGCGCTACACAGACAGGGATCACACTGTAATTCAGCTCCCCGTTCAGGGCCAAGAAGACTCCAATTTTGGAGGCTCTCCCTCAAACTCACGGACCAGGGAGGTGATTTAGAGTTTAATTAGACTTCTAGGATCTGCCTTAAAACCTGCCGTAGAAGTCATACACACAGCAGACTCGTTCCTCCCACCGGCAGCTTTTACCACAAGCCCGACAAGGACGGCGACACCGTCCCCAGGTCAGACAGCTGCGCACTTAGCCACGAAGTCTGGGGCGCAGAGTGTGCAGGGCGCTGGAGAGGACCAGCCCGAGGTTCTTCCCCGCAGCCCTGCGCACGCTCGGGTGTCAGACAGATGCACCCGAGTTACACCAGGCACCCAGCGCTAGTTTTTCCACATACCACATGGGTTACACACACACACACACACACACACACACACAATATGTTTCCTTCCCGTTACTGGATATTGCTCTACTGAGTGGGGTTTCACTCTGGGTTTGCTGGAGGAGGAGCACTATGGATGAAACAGTTCAACCCAAGGCCTAGGGGCAGTCTCGCTTCATCTGACCATCGCCTCCCCACCCTTCCACCCCCACCTCCACCAGACTCCGTCATTTTGGGGAATGAGGAGCAATGGATGAGACAAGGGCAGTCACCTCAGAGACAGGAGGAAACCTTGAGATCAAAGCTCAATCTCGTGGATTCTAAATTGAAGGCCCAAAAGGACACGTATCCCAGGAATCTCATGGCGAGTCACCGAGGCAGGAGCCTGTCTCGGATCCCCAGGCCAAGAGCTGTGGGTGCACTACAGGCCGCAGAGTCACACGGCCCTGATCCTCCATGACATCACTCTACTTCCAGGAAGTGGACGCAGAGGAGCTTATTACACAAGAAAACGCCTGCCTTCCACATCAACACATTGGCTGCTCCTAAAACCAGTCTCCTAAAACCCCCCAAAACCACCGAGGCCTCAAGAGGGGCTGCCCTCCCGAACACACACGCGTGTGGGGCCGCAGCACTCAAGTCAGGGTTCAGTTCAAAGCTTCCTTTTGGGCTCACGTCTGCACTGAATCAAGATTAACACAACGAAAAGCTGTCCTTCCAAAGCACTAATTAAACCAACTCTCCTGCAGAATGACACCCCCTCCCGTTCGATCCACACTCGGTAAGCACCTTGCCCCCGCTCTGAGGGCGCCACACGTGGGATCTGACGCCATGACCCCGTGACTGGCACCCTTTCCAGAAAGCCTCTGGATTCCAAGCCAAAACTGGAAAACTGTGCATCCTACTACACAAGAAGCTAGATAGCCATCCTCTGATGGATGGGGAGATAGACCGCACTAACAAGTAGAGAAGCGAGGCAAAGGGAACGGAACAGTTCCCTCTAAACGTTCTTTCAACTCTTCTGTTTGAAAATTTTCATCACAAGACGATAAGGAAAAGAAAGCCTCCTCGGGTTGTGGCTAAACTGCAAATTTCATCTCTTAGTCACAAAACGCCTGGTTTCTGTGAATCCCAGGCCCTAGACTAGTGGCATATCCCCCTGCAACAAGCAGACCCAGGAGGAGTGCCTGAGACCCCACACAGGTGGGTGAGGGCTCCCTCAACTCGGAGGAGCAGCTGCCTCTTCCCACACTCTGCTCCACACAAAACGCCCCAATATTCACACCAACAAGTGGAGGGCGGCCGGATCTCCCCAGACCAGTAAGACTGTACCACTCTATGATTCTTTTATCTCTAAGCAGGCAATCTGCAAAATGAAATACCTAAGTGCACAGCAACCCACACCCCATCAGAAAGAAAAGGTGGAATCTAGAAGAACACAGGCTCTTATGTCTAATTCTGGAATTCTAAGCCACTTTCTGGAATGGAAAAGCTGTACTGCCATCACGTCCACCCTCCCTTGGCGTCCAGGCAGGGCCTCCGAGCCTCAGAGAGAGAAGCACAAAACACACCTGCCCATGATTTTATCACCACTCAACATTCTCCTGGCCAGCTGGGAATTCAGGGAAAGATTGTGGATTTGTGGGGCCTGAACCAGGAAAAATCCTATAGATTCAGACTGTGGACAAAAAGAGATATTAAAAAAAAAAAAAAAAAAAAAAAAAAACTTTTTTATTCTCTAGTATGAGATGACCAGAAAGGCAAACATAGATCGAGAAACCTCAGTAAAACTGAATTTTTTTATATGAAAAAAAATGGAAACTTTGTGTGAAGACAGTGTGGTTTCTTTGGGTAAAGTGAGAGTTTCCCAAGACCTCCTGGTCGAGATGACAGGGCGCCCTGTGAACAACACCCTCCCCCCATGTCATTAGTTTCCCACCTTCTGGGGCTCAAACAGGGCATCATCCAGGAGCCCCGGGGCCTCTTCATGGCACCCTCTCTACCTCCCTAGCCCACTATACACCTGGCCCAAAGCACACACCTGTCCTGTTTACACATGGCAAATGGCCCACTCACCTCTGTACTCCTAGCACCTGGCTCTGGAAGTCTATGGATTCAAGCCATTAGGTGAAAATTACACACACCTAACAGACTCAACCTAGACTTAGGTACAGATATGAATGTGAAAATATAAATTTAGACGTAGCTGGAGATGGATACATCAATCAAGCATCGTGGGCTATGCACTCCGCAATGCTCTGAAAAATGCACAGTTGGCCAGGAGACTACCTGGTCGGTCAGACAAGCAGGACCTCCGAGGCCACCACAGTCCAGGGTCTGTGAGCAACAGCTCAATCACCCAAGTCCCCCCGTGGCCTGATGCAGCTCCTGGACAGATGCACACCAGCCACACTCCCGAGAGTGTGAAATGGGAGCCACACTCCTATTTAAAGTTTGCGGAGGAGGAAGGGGCCACAAGACATCCCAGATGCCTGCCTCTGAGCCTGTTCCACAGCCTGCAACTCCCTGATCTATGTAGGCAAACCAACCCCATAAGGACAGGGCCCTCTTCCACAAATCCCAGGTAACGGCTGTGCATGGCCAAACACCCCCTGCCCAAACATCAGGACATCTTTAGATGGAATCCCCTCAACCAGGCCCCACTCTTGTGTCCCCAGGATCAAACCTCAGTCTCTCATTCCCCACCCCACCCCCATCCTGAGGCTCACAGACCAGGCCTGCATCTCCATGAGCACCCACCCCTTGGAGCCGGCGCTGTTCCCACCTTCCTGCCAGGCTCCCACCTTCCCCCATAACAGCCTGGGTGTCGTCCCCACCTCTGAGCCCTCCCTGACAGTCCCCACGACTGCACCGGCCCTTGCCACCTCTAGCCCACAGGGCCACAGTGGAGCATCACAGTGCTCCCCTCCCCAAGCGGAAATCCATCATCAATAGCTTCCCACTGTCCAATAAAAGTGCTCCGGACCTGCTCTCTGGGGCTTGCAAGGCGCTGCTCCATCCTCCTGGACTCCTCAATTCTCTGCAGACTGAGGATTCAGTCCAGATGTGTCAGTCTCGTTACCCTCCAGCCGGAAAGCCCTCCACTGCCTGCTTCCAAATTCGGTTAATCCCATTCCCTGCAAGGCAGCCCTCCCTCTCCCACATGGCCTTGCACTACCGTGGCCAGTTATCTCAGTTTGTACCCCTGTGTGGCCTCCTGAGCTAGATCTAAAGCGTGCTGGGAGAGGGGCTCAGGTCCCACATGTCTGTGTTCCCTCTCCCACCCTCGATTTAAAACTGCCCTTTGCCCGTATTGTAGGTGCTCAACAAAATCCCGCCTCTTGATTCTCACACTAGCCGCTTCCCATGCTAGACGGGGAAGATAAACACCGCCCTCCCACCCCCAGCCCTCAAAATAAACATTTGCTTGGGTGAAGCCACTGGAGAAGCTCTTACCGCACACACACCCTTCCATCCTCAGGAGCTCCCAGGCCTGGCCTCAGTCATTGCGGCCTTTGTGGAGGAGGATGGGCAGCTCCAGGACACAGCAGAAGGAACAAAGACAATAACCCCTTGGGAATAACACAGTTGGCAACACTTAGCTTTTTTTTCTTTCCTGTCTTGCACATAATTGCTACAAACAACAGAAACGGAGCAGTGCTAGTATGTAACTGTAAGACCACAGAACAGTTTAGGCCCAGAGTATAAAATGAGTTTTCCTTGCGAATGCCAACACAGATCCAAAGGTTAGCTAACACCCAGGGTGGGGTGGTGAGATGGATTCTGGGCTGGGCAGGGCCCCTCCAGGAAGGGGACCCCAAGTGATTACTGACTTGCCGAGAGCCAGCGAGGACAGCCGGAAGGAGCCCATTCGGGCCTCAGGGGGACTGTGCCATCGAGTTTTAAAGAAAGTACTTCCCCGTGAGGACTTCACTCACACAGCTCCCTTTACAGAGCCGTAACTATTCAACTGACGTCTAAGACAGTGCCGGAAATTTATTAGCCACTTAAATGTTTATGAACAAACAACGCAGAGAATTAAAATCAAAGGAGGAAGGCGGTACCTACTCCACCTGAGTGTCATGAACTGAACGTTGACCAGCAGCGAAAGGTCTCTCCAGATAGGGGCTCCCCGCGCCCCTGTAGACAGGTTGCACGGCTGGCTGTGTCCACACAGGTAACACAGCACTGCTCCCGACTCCCAGGCACCAAAGACGAGAGCCACAACGTGCTCAGCGGCGCTGCTGGTACCAGCCGAGAATAGGAAGCCACAGACGTGCCCTCCGAAGGGAGAAACAACCAGTGGACCATCGGAACCCCAGACTTGGTTGCTGACCCTGACACCGGGGCAAGGCTCCTGTCCGTGCATCTGGCTCAGGTTTACCCGCCTGTCGTGCAGGTGCAGGCCATGTTAGGAGGCGGAATCACGGCTCATAGCAGCACCCCAGATCCTCAAAAACCACCACAGAGGGTGGGCGGGCAGGCTTTCCAGAAAGCACCCTCCCTGGAAAATATGCCAGTTCTCCCCTCACAAAAAAAAAAAAAAAAAAAAAGGGATGACTGGAAACACAAACAGCTGAACCTCATGACCATCGGCTCCCTCCAAATCAATTCTGTCGTCATTACAGAAACCAGCAGGTAACCAGCTCACCTGCAATACCGCACCTTGCTGGCGCCACCGACCGCCCTGGTGCAGGGAGCACGCTGCTGGGCTTGTGCTTAAGATGTAAAAACTCCACCAGGAAACCAAGGTGGGCCTGGTTTTGTCCCAGGCATCGATAACAAACTACCTAACTTCTTCCGTTCCTCAATACTGTTGGAATGTCCCTGTCAACTGACGCTCCTCGAACCTCAACCACATGGACTTCCTAAAGCCGCCACTCCGCCTTGACGACTACCGTCTGAGAACACGGGAACGGTGGCTTCGGGAAGGCTGTGTCCTGAGCTGGAAACCGACGTGGTGCTGTCTGCGAGAGCCTGGTGAATGTTGACATTTCTGAGACCAAACATAAATCGTTTGCGGACATGGCCGGTAATTATTTGAATTCTTCTCCCAGAACCATGAAAAGTGTTTCCCACCCTTAAAAAATAAAAAATAAAAAGCTGCCTCTAAACCACGATGCTAATGACAACCAGACGGCATGAGCAGCTTTAAAGAGGAGACAGTTGCTTGTGTAGAAACACTGTACAAATACTCCAACACTGAAGCCCAAAAAAAGACAATCCCCATCAAACAGCGGGAGAAGTGTGAAATTTGCAAATGAGCCCCTGGTTAAACAAAAACACCAATCTGTTCCCAGACAGCTCAGGGTGGCCACCTGTTCCGGGCTGGTGGCAAGTTCTGATTACCAGTGGAAGAAACAATATCTGAGGGATGACAGCCCCCTCTTGGGCCCGGGCCCCCACCCTCGAGCCTATATTTAGTCTGCTCTTTATGGAAAATGTTCCGACCTCGCACACAGACAAGCTATTTGGCTGGTTATTCAAAGGGTCCGTTAACAACCTCTTCTGGAGGGCGTGGTACTGCTCTCCTTCCCTCCCAACCCCCAGAGGCAACCAGGACACCCCCTTCCGGCCTTGGGCAGTTGTGAGCAGGAGCACAGGCAGGGCTGGGGGACTGGGCCCAAAGTGCTCTGCTCCCGGATGGGTCGTCACTGCATCCTGGGAAAAGTCACCCCAACGCAGCCCTGCGTGCGGGCTTCCCACACCATAAAGCCAGAACCAAAAGTCCCTCTCGGCCCCTCGGCAGCACACAACTCCCAGGAGAAGGGGGCCCGCCGCGGCACATACAAAGCCTTGCCCTGGTCCCCTGTACAGAAGTAACAGATGCTGCCGAGATTGCAGATTAACATCTGTAGAGTGCATTCTGCTCTCAGAGAAAGGTACTTAACAAAGGGAAGGAATTACGTAGCTAAGCACCAGATCAGAACCCCGAACCCTGGATTTTGAAAATAACTAAGCCTGATCCGCTTTGCCAAACTCAATCACTTAAGCAAAGGACTCAAAGGATCTGCAGTGTTGAGGGCGGGGGCGGGGGCCACGGGTTTGCATGAAGGTGGAGAAACATGAGACAAGACCGATCAGTAGTTAAAACAAGCCAGAGCGAGACTCACCAACCATAAACACCTGCGGGGTACACAGGGAAAAAGAAGGCTGCCAACTAAGGGATTTCAGTCTTAACCAAATAAAAAAAGTGTGGTTTGGACAAAAAAAAAAAAAGAAAAAAAAAAAAAAAAAAACACCAGAGGTGGTAGTAAGAGGGCCACAGGTTTTGTTGTGAAGGTTCCTGCAGCTGCTCCAGCCGCTTCTCCCTTCTGACTCACTTCCTCAGCTCCCTGTCAGCCCTCCCGGGCTGCTAATAACACGCAGCTCTCCTCCTTCCCTGAAATGCGCTTTTAGCTCCACACCAGCGATAACAAAACACATCATCTGACAAATTATCATATCAAGTGAATATCCAAGAACCCCATCGAAATACACGGGAGACTCCACTAAGTATGAACAATCTCCAAAGGACTGGCAGGCAAGTCCACAGAGCAGCAGACTGAGACTGAAAGGAAATGAGGCATCAGCTGGTCCTAAGTCCCCCCCACGACCCTCTTGATAAGGTCCCCTCCCCCCCCAATCTGACCGCTTCCCTCACAGGGCGCTCGGCCTCATGGAGGTAGAGTGAACACAGACGTGAACCCATTGGGACCTGGATTGAAATCCTTCCTCCACTAAGTTTAAGCTGTGTGGCCCGAAGCAACTCCCGGGCCGCTGGCCCTCACCTGCAACCTGCATGAAAGACCACACGCCGGGGGCAGGGCCCAGAGAAGATGCCCTTCCGGCCCGAGCTCCTCCACCCACAGCGACACTTCTCAAAGTGCGGTCCCTGGACCCACAGCACTGGCAGGCTCTGGAAACTCGATGGAAAAGCACATTCTTGGGCCCCACTCCAGACCTAGAGAGCTAGAATATTCGGGGGCGGGGGGGACAGCACTCTGCCTTCCCGAGCCCTCCATATAATGTGACTGCACTTTCCACTTTGAGAACCAGAGGTCTCCATGGTACACTGAAGATACATTATGGGCCACCTATGTCTGAAATTCACTTACACCAGCCACAAAGAAATACCCACCTTTTGCAGATAGCCTGGCCGAAAAAGGTGCTAGATTCAGCAAACAGATCCTTCCCTTCCCCTAGCCACACTAAAAAAAAAAAATCTCATTTCCACCCCCAAGCATCACATGGTGTTTAGTTTCCACCCAAGCTAAAACCCATCAGATCCAAAAGGTGCCCAGCCCTAACATCCGTACTCTTGTGACAAGTCTCAAAATGCCCTCAACTTCTGCCAGAGGATAAACACTATTTATATTACCAACGAGGAGCAAAAAGACTCAAAGCCTAGGGAAAAGGTTAGCCCCTCTGGCAAGTGAACGAGTCAACAAACAATTCCTGGGCATCCTCCAAGGGCCACACAGGACACACTGAATCTCTGAGGACAGAAAAATTGAAAAGGACCCCCTTTTTCTGCCCTCAAAAAGCTCCCAGTCCTTCAGGCTAGAGATGAGCCAAAGGACACAGAGCAGGGGGGCCATCAGTCTGCCTGGGAAAGGTGGGGGAAGATGCTGCCCTCAGCCAGGCCAAAAGGAACACCTGGATTGCAGAGGAGTTGGATCCTGGGAAGGCATGGAATTTACCCTGGAAGCAACCAACAGCCACCTGAGAATTATTTTTAAGGAAGAAAGTGCAATATTTTATATCAATAACTAAAAGGCCCCATACCTGTACCCTTTGATCAAATCTGAAATATTATGAATTCAGTTGATACTGGCCAAGAAAAATTATGCTCGTCTGTGGCAGGAAGAAGGTATTTATTCCCCACACATGTACACATGCAACAACCAAATTAAATCATTTTCTATATGAAAACCAACTCTTACACGTTCCACCACAGTCAGCAGCTTCACAGAGAAGGTAACAGTCCCGGTTACCTGCAGCATTCCCAAACCCTTTCTCATCTTGGGGAAAGGAAACCCATGCTTGGGATGGTGGCACATACGGCCTGGGGAAACCACGAACAACCAGGAGCTCCACTCTGTCTCGTAAGGAGCTACCGAGCCGGCGCCGAGGTCAGACCAACCCAGGTCAACTCTCTTGGGCAAGTGTCCTACACTTTCGGGACCTCAGAGGTGGCATCTGTTATGGGATCATCACAGGATGAATTGACATGATGCATGCAGGGACAACAGATGCTTCACAATGCGGCTGGGTCATAGGATTAAGTGGCCCCTTTCCCCACCTACCCCGGTCCCCCACTTCGGGGGCTCAGTCCTGGAACACCCCCGCCCTGTCAAAGTGCCCTCACCAGAAGTATCAGGCAGAGCTGTCCTACTAAGGACTGGGCTCTTGTGCCTCCCCAGAGGAAGCCACACAAAGCACCTGTGGGGCCGGTAAGGTGCCTGGTTCCCCTAATCTGCCACCTGGTGAGGGTGGAGGCAAGAAAGCCGGCTGGGGGGGCTCAACCACTGCCCCAGTGAATGAGCCTGCTGCATTATTAGTCCCAACACAGTTCTGTGGCTGGCAAGCTGAATTACAACGTGCAGTTGCTAATAGAGGCATTATCCCTAAAAGAAGAACAAGCTTTATTTAACAAGAAAGGCAGCTGACTCATTTACCTCAGTCCCATCAACCCCAGACAGATTTTTTAAAGGAGAACCAAAGTGGGGAAACCCAGACAACCTGTCCACACTGGAGGCAGCAGGTCCCAGACTCTCGTTTCCGGGTATGGAGAACACCCGTGCTGCAGAGCTACATTTCAGGGCCTGCCGCACGCCTGTGGGACACCCCAGGACTCTGATCAGGTAAATCTGAGAACAACCAGCAACGCTTCCTTGAAATCCAGAGATTTAGGAGAAAAAAAAAAACCTCTCAATGTCTGAAATAAAAATTTGAAAGAAGTATTTTTGACAAGGTATTAAAAAAAAAAATCTTATTTCCCATGCCCGCAAACAGGGTCCAGAGACATAATCTTATTTGGGAATCTTGGTGAGCTCTTTCAAATAAGATGTGCACAATTCAGCCCATCACTAAGAGATTTTCCAATTCAGACCCATTTAGAATCACTTTGAAATGAGCTTTGAGGGGCACCTGGGTGGCTCAGTGGTTGAGTGTCAAGCCTTTGGCTCAGGTCATGATCCTGGCGTCCTGGGATGCATCCTGCATCGAGCTCCCTATGGGGAACCTGCTGCTATAACATGCTTCTCCCTCTGCCTGTGTCTCTGCCTCTCTCTGTATGTCTCTAATGAATAAATTTTTAAAAACCTTAAAAAAAAAAAACGAACCCTGAAAGGATGTGAGCTAACCATCCTTCCCTTTGACAAGGCCACACCTCACCCCAAGAATAAAAATTCTTGAAAACACCAAAAAAAGGAAAATTTTAAATAAATTATGGCACGGCCAAGTGCTGGTTATTAGGCCAACGCAAGAAATCTTATCTCCAAATTTTTTTGTGACATTGAAAAGTGCTCATAATATGCTAATCAAGAAGCTTTGTAACATATAAATCCAACTTGGGATATGTACCCACAGAGGTGGGGAGAGCCTAGCTGGATAGCCTCTGAAATGCAGACTGTTTTCTGTTTGGTGGGACAACTGATCTTTAAACTATCTGCTACGATGTGCATACGCCTTCCTGATTGGAAAGGGTTCTACTTTAAAATCCAGAAAGACATATTTTGCTCCTGCTGTGTCATCCTGACCTGCAAGGTGCTCAGCGGGGCAGATCTGTGTATGTCTGAGTTACTATGACGCTCCGGGCCCATGCTCACTTACAGCAAGCACTGAGTTCCTTCGAACAATGTCTGCAGTCTCTGTACCCCACAGCCACTCTCTTGGTTTCCATCTGAGTGAATAACGCACACCCCACACAATTACACAAAAATTGTTTCTGCGCAGTGTTCTTTCCATAGCAAAAATGTCATCCTGCCACAATTGAGCAATCCTCTCAATTTCCAAAACACCAACAATATAGACCTAAATCACACCCGTATATTGAAATTGGCACAGAATGACATAACATTTCATTTTCACAAATGAACTTACTCTTTCATTAGAAGGGCCAGCGTAAGGTGGTTTGGGAGGCCACAGACGTGGGCTCTCTATTCAAATGATCCTTTGGTTCAGACCAGACTTTGAATGACCTCAGTCAAATGTTCAGGAGGTCATTATCCCTCCCTGAACTGCCATCCTTTACAACATGAAGATAATGAAGCTGCCCCACATTCTCACAGGGTTGGTACAGCCACACAATGAGATGATGAATGCAAGAGTATTTCTGCTGAAGTTCTACACAAATGAAAGGTGGTACCACTGCTGATAGTAACGCAAAGAACAGAAACATACTTGAATGGTGCTTAAGCTTCATTACCAGCCAAACACAACACAGACGTTCCTTTTTCTAACATAAAAATAATAGCATCATCAAAGCCCCAAACAAGATTCATTCACTGATTGAGCCTTATTAAAAATGACAAGTATTCCAGCCAAGAAAGGGCTTATCTTGTCACATGGTAAAGGTAGACATCAAGCTACCAAAAACCATCATCTAGGAACCACATAATGTTTTTGTGTGTGTGTGTGTGTTTTTTTTTTAAGACAGAAAGAAAAGAAAAACGTAACCACATACTCTTGCTAGAAAGTCAGATTGCTTTGCTCGAAGTGCTCGAGACCCCAGAGCTTGGCTTCACGAATGAAAAATGGAAACGAGGCATCATGAATCACACTCAGCTAGAGGTCTCAGCACAGCCACTAGGTGCTCTCGACCAGGTGCATTCAATACTTGCTACTAGCTTTCAAAGTGTTTCATCAGACTTCTGATGAGAGCCACAAAGAGACAAGGAAAACAAGAACAGTGCCCCTTTCCCTTTGACCACAACAGAGCCAGTGCTCAGGCACTTGGAGGGACCTTCGTGCAAAATCACCTGGCCATCAGCAGATGCATGCAGATCCCATGGCCTCCCGCAAGTCTTGCTGGAGGTACACGGAGACTCTACCTCTCAGGGAATCTGGAAGTATCTTAAATTGCCAACAAGGTGGCCCTGTGCTCTGACAGCCAGGTCCCTCACAGGCTCCAGCACTGCTCAGATCCTCCCAGGGAATTAACAAGTCCCCTATGGATCCAGGTGGCCAATCAGCAGCCTGGCCAGGACGTTGTTCAAGTCCACGGGGCTGCCAAATGCCAAGGGGATCGGCAGTATAACATCCACCTTCCCCCATCTAAGTGGCCAAGTGTCAAACCAAGACACTTTGGGGTTAGTAATTCAGACTGCGTGGTGCCAAAGCAAAGCCTTCCTGTGGCCGATGCCCTCACAGATGGAGGGGAGCTGGGCCAGTGCCTGTAGCCAGGCTTTTGGACAAACTCTTGCCAAGCCTTGGAACATTCTCAATGTTCCTCAACAGCGGCCCCAGTGGCCTTTGCTAGGACAGTCTGTATCATGGCCCACCCTGCAGGCCTGGTACCATCTCTGGCCAACAGAAAGGAAAAACTGCTGACTGAGTGTGTGAGGGGAGGGGGGTTAGAACTCCACACGGCATGCTGACATCCCGCCTTGTCCCCCAGGTGGATCTTGGCAGGGGACGGGGGGAGGCCAAAGGGATAGAGCAACGAGACAATCCAGAAGCTCACCAGCCGAGAAATAAGAGCCGCTTGAAATCCCAAGAGAACACAGGCCCATGGGAGGCAGAAGTCGGCTACACATCTCCTGCAGGGTCGCAGCCTAACCTGACAAGCTGGGCCTGGGAAACTGAGCCGGTGAGGCTGAGCGACCACTCCCCCGACCCGGTCCCCTGTCCCCTGTCCTCCTGGTGGGTGGGAGGGCGGGGGCTCTGCTTCTCACCCGGCGCAAGACTTTTGATAGAAAACACTCTACGGAGACCAGGCTTTGCACACAGGCAGGTGGACATTCACCTGGACACGACACTCCCTGCGCCCGGGCTGGCTGTCTGCAGGGGGCTCGATACAGGGCAGGGCCCCACACGCAGGGGACGGTCCTGTCCCGCCTGAACACGCCGGCCTGAGCCCCCAGCCCAGCAGCGGCGGCGGCGGCACTTCCAACACGTCGTCAACGTGTAGCCAGATGCTCGCCCGGGCCTGGTGACTGTCACGGGTCCGGTGGCACCAAACTCCCCCCCAAGGCACCCACCCACCCACCCACCCCAGCTGCCACCGGGGTCACCAGGGCGGCCCAGGGCGCAGCAGCATCCAGCCACCTTCACGCAGCGCACACGCCGCTGCCCATGATGGAACCAGGGCTGCCGCTCCACCGTGGAGCTGCCGTCGCCCGGCCTTGCAGGACGCGAAGCACCCGCAAAGCTCCCTCCGCGGGGCAGCCGCGTGCCACGGCCCGGCGCGTGTGTACACGCGCGCACACACACACACACACACACGCGCGCACACACACACTCGGGCGCGCGCGCGCTCCCCCGCGCTTTCCAGAAGCCCCGCGGCGGCCCGGGCCTCACCTTCGATGGCGATGACGTGCTCCCGGATCTGGTTCTGCAGCACCGGCTCCTCCACGCGCTCCAGCAGCTCGTAGATGGAGTAGATGTTGGGGTGGACCGACTCGAAGCGCTGGATCTCGGCCCGGATGGCAGCCGAGTTGGCCAGCTGCTGCTGGTAGTTCATGGTGCAGGCGCCGCGCCCGGAGCCGCGCGCGCCCCCCGCCGCCGCCGCCGCCGCCGCCTCCCCGCGCCCCGCCGAGCCCGGGGCGCCGCAGCCCCCGGGGAGCCCGGGCCCGCCGGCGGCGGGCGCAGGAGGCGCGAGAAGAAAGGAGCGGCCGGAGCAGGCGCGGGGCCCCGCGCGCTCAGTTCATGGCCGGGACGCGCGGCCGGAGAGCGAGCGGGCCCCGGCGCCCCGGGTCAGCGGGCCCCCATGGAGCGCGCCGCGGAGGGCGCGCCGGCCCCGGAGGAGGCTCGCTCGGGCGCCTGCCCGCGCCTCGGCCGCTTCCCCCGCTAGGCGCTGCCCCGCCGAGCAGCCATTAACGCCCCGAGCGCCGGGGCCGAGGGCCGCTCCGGGCGGCGGCCGCGCCGTGGGTCCGCGCGCTGCGTGTGCGCCCCCCGGAGCCCCGGGGCCCCCCGCGCCGCCGCCCGCCGCCCGCCGCCCGCCGAGCCGGGACCGAGCCGGGACCGAGCCGCAGGCGCCGCGCAAGCCGCGGAGCCCGCTCCGAGCGCCGGCCGGCCCCCTCCCCGGCACGCAGGGCCCCGGCCCACGTCGGCCCCGCCTCCGCCCGCGCCCCGCCCGCCCGCGCGCGCGCCCGCCCTCCGCCGCCCTCCGCCCTCCGGCCGCCGCTGCGTCCTCCGCGGCGCTTCCCAGCGCGCCGGCTCCCGGGGAGCCGCGCCAGGCCCCGCCCCGCGCCCGCCTCTGCGCTCCCTGGGACTTGTAGTCCGCGCCGCGCCGCGCCGCGCCCCACCCCGCGGGGACCGCCTGGAGCAGGGCGCGCGCCGGCCCGGGCGCACCGCAGCCTCCCCGCGCGCCCCCCGCGCACCCCCGCGCGCCCCTCCGCGCCTCCGCCGCTTTCCGAGCCGCCGGCCACCGTGCCAAGGACCGTGGCACGCACCGCGCCGCCGTCCCCCAACCCAACCCGCAATCTTCTTTTTTTTTTTTCCTTGCTTAACTTTTCGCCTCTTTGGAGAGTGGCATGAGCGCTTCCTCTTGGATGAAATTCATCTCAGCTCAGGTCTTTTTTTTTTTTTTTTTGTCTTTTTTTTTAAGATTTTATTTATTTATTCATCAGAGACACAGGCAGGGGGAGAAGCAGGCTCCATGCAGGGAGCCCGGTGCGGGACTCGATCCCCGGCCTCCAGCATCGCGCCCTGGGCTGGAGGCAGGTGCCAGACCGCTGAGCCACCCGGGCTGCCCTCTTAGATGAAATTGCTAAGCGAAGGCGAAAAGCCTCCACGAGTGAAGTTTGCACGGGGTTGGGGGGGGGGTGCGAGGGGGTTGTTAAAAGACCACGGAGGCTTCCCAGGCACCCTTGCCCTTTAGGTTGAAAAGGTTGAGGTTTGGGTTCTACGGATCCTTGCCTGTCCCCCACGCACCACGCATCCCCACACACACACCCACCGCAACCCCTGCAGGACCTCGCGGAGCTGCTCCGCACTGCAGCAGCGGCCTGGGCGCGCACAGGGCTCTCCCCGCAGACTCGAAGCAAAGGGATTGGTGCAGACGTGCGGAGCCCCGGGGCCAATCAGCGGCCCCATAGGGCCTGCTTAGTGCGCGCCGGCCTGAGTCCCTGCCCCCACGCATCCGAGAGGGCTTTTGGAAACAGAACTCCGCCGCCCAGGCATGCCTGAGCAAAGCCAGCCGAGCCTTCCCCGGGTTCACCTGCAGCCTGCGTAGGGCACCCTGATATCCAGCCTCTCTCTGGTGACCCTCTCTGGGCTCACAAATCCCCCAACCATCCTCGGCCTTCGGAGCCTTTGCTCATGCCCTCCTCCCCATCCCCAAGTCCCAGCAGGGTTCCTGACACACTTAGAGCTCCTTGCTCCATCTGTGATATGCCTCTGGCTTTACACTTACTGTAACTATAATAACTGAGATGCCGGCATGTGGCCTCATTTTACTTAACCTATCAGCAGGCATTGGTCACCCCCTCTCTTGGAAACCTCTTCTTCTCCTGGCTGCTGGGATAACGTGCTCATATAAGGCTTTCCTACTACCTTCCTGGTTTCTCAGTCCCTTTTGTGATTCCTGCTTACTTCCCTAACGTCTTAAATATAAAAGGCGGGGGTGGAGGGATGGTGTTCATCCTTGGGCCTCTTCCCTTCTCTATTCTCTGTGCAATGACCTCTGTCCTTAGGCTTTGAATATCAGATGCAGGTTAATGAACCTGATTCATATCTCTTGCCCAGACCTCTCCCCTGAATAACAAATTCATATCCAACTGCCTCCACATCTCTTGGATGCCCCCTGGCCATTTAAATCCAAACTCTCAGGCTGAACTTTGGCTCTCCCCTCCCCCTGGCCCCCCCTGAAATCATCTCCATCCCAGTTTGGGGCGACTTCTGGCTTCTCTCTGCTTCTCTCTGCTCAGGCTAACAACTTGGTGCCGTCCCGATGCTCTCATCTCATAACCAAATAGTGGCAGGTCCACCTCCAAAAGATCCAGAATCTCACTTCTCACCACCACTCTGCTGCCACTGCTGAGTTTCTATCATCTTGCCTCTGGGCTCTTGCTAGGTGATTGACCTAGCCACTGATCTCCGTGCCCCTTCCCTTGTACCCTTACTGTCGATTCTCTATAAGGCAGCTTTGGTGAATCTTTATGAAACCTAAGTCAGGCCATGTAATGCCTCTGCTCAAAACCCTCCCATGACTCCCATCCCACTCAGAGTAAAATCTAGCTCCTTACTCTGGACTCTGAAGCCATATAGGCACCGGTGCCTATCAAGAGCTGTCCAGGGTCTGAGCATTCCCCGTACTTGTAAGCTAACAAGCTAGCCTGCCTCAAGTTCATGGATGCTACCAGAAGACATGAGACTCTTGGGTCGGAAACAAAGGACTTTTTATCATCCACAGCAATAGCAGTAGGTAGAGCATAAGCATTTTCATGCACCAGGTCACCTAGCCCCCATTCCCACGGGGCAATGAGGTCCGGAGGCACACATCACATAGTGGGTTGCCCTGTAGGAGAGGAACCCTGAGCTTAGAGCACCCCAATCTTTTATATGGGAAGTAAGCATGTCTGCCCTTAACTGTGAACAAGAAACACTATCTCTATCTCCCAAGGCTGTTTGCCCTAAAGAGGATCTTAAAGAGATGGTTCAGAGCAGGGCCCCTGTGTGGCTCAGTCAGTTAAGCATCCAACTGTTGATTTCAGCTCAGGTCATGATCTCAGGGTTGTGAGTTCGAGCCCTGCTTGGGCTCTGCACCGAGTGTAGAACCTGCTTAAGATCCTCTCTCTCCTTCTCCCTCTGCTCCTCCCCCATCCATGCTGGTGGGTGCACATGCTCTCTCACTCTCTCAAATAAAATAAGATGGCATCCCTCTTCCCCAATCCCTCTTCCTCAATACCTCATGTCTCACTTCCTTGTTGTGGCAAGAAAAAGGTGCCCATATCCTAACCCCCGGGACCTGTAAATACGTTCCCTTACATGACAAAGGGCTTTGCAGATGTAATCAACTCAAAGATATTCAGACGAGGACATCTTTCTGGAACATCTGTGTGGATCCAGTGTAATCACAAGGGTGATTCTCCCTTCACGAGAGGGAGGCAAGTGGGTCCATGTCAGAGAAGGAGATGGGAAGACAGATGCAGGAGTCAGAGCGAGAGAGAGAAGTTGGAAGTTGCTATGCACTGCTGGCTTTGAGGATGGAAGAAAAGGCCATGAGCCTGGGAACATAGGTGGCCTCTAGAAGCTAGAAAGGCCAAGAACATGGGTCTTCTTCTAGGGGTTCCAGAAGGAACACAGCCATATTGACCTGCTTCTGACTTGTAACCTCCAGAACTAGAAGGTAATCAATTTGTGTTTACACCACTAAGTTCATGCTAATTTATTCCGGCAGCAATAGGAAAATAATACACTTGCTTTATTTTGGTCTTAGCACTTCTCTCTGAGACAATACATAGTTTACTTGTTTATCTTAGGTATAGCCTGTGTCCCCCACTAGAATGTAAGCTCCACAGAGACTGGGATTTTGGTCTCTTTTGTCCCTAATTCTATCCACAGCACCCATAAGAAGTGCTTGACACAGTAGATGCCCAAGAAGTGCCTGCCAGGCGAATGGCTTCCCAACTAAATTGTAACTTCCATGAAGATGAGACCATCTTTCTTCTGCACTGTGTTTGGTCATTATAGGGGCAATAAATATTCGATGAATTAATGAATGAACAAACATCTCTCAAACAGGAAGACTTTTGCCATGCCATGCACATAGCTAGGTAATCAATAAATGTTAGCTGCACTGAAATAAAAGTTAGTTTTTCTAGCAACATGAGACCCAGTGGCATTCACCGGAAGATTATTTTAGATTCATCTTAAGTGAATACAGCCAAGAATCCTGGCCATTTTTGACATGCGAGTCCTTCCAAGGATTTCAGTTTATGAGTCACTATGACAGCAAGCTGGCCCTCAAAGTATTGAATTTCTCCTGTGACCAGAAGTATCAAGGAAAGATCTAAGGATCATCCCATTCATTCATTCATTCATTCTCTCATGTAGTCAGTCAACAAATCTTTTTTTTGTTTACCTCCTACATCCTGGGCAGGGTGCTACATTCGAGGAATACAAAGATGAGAGAGGTGATACCTGCCTTTCATGAGCTTACATTCCAGGGGACTATCTGTAGAAGTCCCCTGCTTTTAGCGTTCAACATCTGAATCCACGTCAGAGGCCATGGACAGAGAGTGAGGGTAGCCACAGATGAAGGCATGAAGGCATGAAGACCACCCCCTTCCACACACACGTGGACACAGGGTTCACACACAAAGACATTCGGTGGCTGAGTTAGAGTCGGGTGAATAATTCTGGTAATTATTTACTGGTTGATTAAAAGTGTGAATTAAGGATAATTCTTCTAGTGTCGAGCCATAGACATACGTGTTCCCCTCAGTATGGCAGTGTGAATTGTGTGGTCTGCAGGAATAATTTTACAGCCATAACCTTAAACCTCAAAATGCTCCCCATCCCCTAGACCTACAAAACTGCCTTTATACATAGCTACATTCCACCTAAAATTATCTCTAAGAAGTTGTTTTCAGAAAATTCATGAAGCAGGGGCACCTGATTGGCTCAGTCGGTTAAGCATCCCACTCTTGGTTTCAGCTCAGGTCATGATCTCAGAGGCCCGGGATTGAGCCCCCATCATGGGCTCCCCACTCAGCAGGGAGGAGTCTGTTTCTCCCTCTCCCTGGCCCCCTCCCCCTGCTCATGTGCTCTCTTGCTCTCTCTCTCAAATGAGTCTTAAAAAATATTAATGAAGCATTACGTGCCTTTGGACTTTGTGTGTGCTTTATCCATTTGCTTCTGCTTGAATTGATTTCATTAGATTACATTTGTGGTTGAAGCGTTCTGGGATTTTTGTTTGATATGTGTATGGGCTGTACTATGACAGAGGTCAGTTCATCTCATGGGGTCATCTGCAGAGGGCCGTAGGTAGTTTTGGAGAATTGGTGTCTACTAAAGGCTCTGGGTTCCTGGTGGAGATGGGGAAGAATCATATAGGGGTAGGAGAGAAGAGCAGGACCAGGGGGAGGGGAAATTCAGAAAGAGAAAACATTAAATTTCCTGACCTTGCATTTGCCTATGGGTAGATGTTCCCCTCTGGGGAAATGACTCTATGATGGAGACCAGAACGTACCCACAGTGTTTGCAGTTTGGACCCTTGGCAGATCTTGGCTGGGCTCTCCACGTCCGCTCACCTTTACTCCATGGAGCTCTCATTCTCCACCTGGCACCATGCACTGGACCAGACAAGTATGTCTCTTAGGGATGGTGGAAGTTCAAGAGAACTACCCCTGGTGGGCAAGCATTATTTCAAGGCATCTGCACTCCACACCTGCTGACATCCTTGCGGTCAAAGGGAGTCACAAAACCGAGCCCAGAGTAAAGGGAAGAAAGTGCTCACAGCAGGATGGCCCTGGGAAGTTGCTGGTCAAGTGTGGATAAAGCAGCACCTCCTGCTGCTGGGAGGTGGCACAGAGCTGGTTCCTAGCCTGGTCTACCATGCCATCCTTGGCCATGCAACCGAGCTGTCCTGCTGGGATACCGTTCGTCGTTCAGTCTTTGGCCCCAGAGAGAAAGCGGTGACATGTCACAGGTGGTCAGGAACATCAAATGAGATGCGTGTCACGGGATCCCTGGGTGGCCCAGTGGTTTAGCGCCTGCCTTTGGCCCAGGGCGCGATCCTGGAGACCCGGGATCGAATCCCACGTCGGGCTCCCGGTGCATGGAGCCTGCTTCTCCCTCTGCCTGTGTCTCTGCCTCTCTCTCTCTCTCTGTGACTATCATAAATAAATAAAAATTAAAAAAAATTTAAAAAAAAAAAGAGATGCGTGTCAGACGCTTTCTCAACAGAGTGAGGTTATCTTTAAGCCTTGGTTTCCTTATCTGTAAAAGAGAGATTATACCACCTCAAACACAACTCTCCCAAGTTCACATGGCTATTATAGGTGACTGAATCTGGATCTATTCTACTCCGCTTCTCTAAGGGAAGCACAGAGGGACGGCATCCCCGTCTTCTCTGTGTGCAACTTCCCAACCATCGAAGGCAGAAAAAGCAGTGAAGCGGGGTGTCATATAAAGCAAGACCACTTCTGCTCGTCTTTTCTCCCGCTTCAGCCTTCTTACTGCTCCTCCCACTTGCCGTTGGCCACCGTGTTGGGAGGAAGCTTAAGCCACATGGAGAAGCCACTTGTGAATAAAAGATCCTTCAGGTGGTTCCAGCTCCCCAGCTTCAAGTCTTCCTGCTGAGGCCCCAGATACAGTACAGTGAGAAAACCCATCCCCTCTGTGCCTTGTCTGAATCTCTGACTCATAGAAGCCCGGAAAGATGATGAATGATTATTGCTGTTTCAAGCCACTAAATTCTGGAGTACTTTGTCCTGTAGTAATAGATACTGATAGAGAGCCAATCCCTGAACCCTGTGAAAATGTCTGAGCATCGTGGCAGACATGTGAGAGTACAGGTGTAAGACATTTTTGTTTCTTGGTTCATCATTCATGGGGCCTTTGCCCTGAACAAGGGACCCCTTGAGGGAGAGCCCAGTTCCCCATTGTCTCTGCCTATCAGCTCCAGGCAGCCCTTCTCCGATGGCCATGACTCATTGTCTGAAGCAGCATTATTAGTTTTCTATTGCTCCACAGACTTAGTCCTGTAGGTCAGAAGCCTGCCTTGGGTCTCATCAGACTATAAAATCAAGATGGTGGTGGCTGCACTCATTTCCGTAGGATCCACGTAGGATCCTTTCCTTGCCTTTCCAGCCTCTCCGGGCCGCCTGCACTCCCTGGCTTGTGGCCCCTTCCTCCATCTGTTTTGCAGCCAGCAATGTTGAGCTGAGTTTTTCTCCCATTACATCTCTCTGACCCCCTTTCTTTGCTGCTTTCTCTTGCATTTTGGAGAATGCAAGAGAACACTTGTGATTCTATTAATCCCACTTGGATAATCCAGGAGAATTTCTCCATTTCAAGGTCATTTTATGCACTTATTCTAAGTATAGCGTTCAGTGACCTTAAGTAAAACCACGCCATCCAATCTGCAGAACTTTTCTGTCTTGTAAATAGGAATAACATATCCATTAAACAACAATTCCCACTCCCCCTCCCCCAGCCCCTGGCGACCACCCTTCTACTTTCTGCCTGTATGAATTTGACTCCTCTAAGTGGGATCATGCAGTATTTGCCTTTCCATGTCTAGCTTATTTCGTGGAGCGTGATGTCCTCCATGTCCACCCATGTGGCCCCATGTGGCCGAATTTGTTTCCTTTTTAAGGCTAAGTAACATTCCATTTTATATGCACACATACATATAATGGCTGTTTATATCACATTTCTTTACCCATTCATCCCCCAGCAGACACTTGGGTTGCTTTCATCCTTTGACTGTTGTGAATAATGACGCCATGAACATGGGTGTGCAAACATCCCCTGGAGACCTTGCCTTCGTTGTCTTTGGGTGTATTTATCCAGAAGTGGGATTGCTGGACAAGCCAAGTCCTTGTAACAACATGTCAAAGCAAAACTCAAGTCTGCTTCCAGGGGGTCGCAGCTCCTAAGATTTGTGCCAGGGAAAAGTAATTGGCAGGCGGCAGTCTGAGTGTCACGGAATCAAGCTGTGCAAAGGGACCTCAGAGTCCCTTTTCTGCACGGATAAGAAAGGCCCCGTGCGTGAAGTCACTTCCCCAATGTGCACTGCTTGTTAGAAGCAGAACCAGGAGCAGCATGGAGCCTGTGGAAGCCACCAGGTCCCAGCCCCATACAGGGGTGGGAATGAACAGGGCTACAGACACAGCAGGTTTGTGGCGTCGGGTAGCTCAGAGCAGAGGGGGGGTCCTGGCCCCAGGGCAAAAATCCACTGCCCCTTCCCTGATGGCCATATAGCCACCCAACAACTGTTGCCCTGGAGGGTTTCCACGGGCCCAGCTGCTGTCACCTCTTTGCTTTTCCCAAATGAAGGTAAACGGCAAAGATGTTTTATTCTCCTAGCAACCCCCTCAAGCCATCTTCCACGTGCCACGAAAACACTGGTCTGTGTTCATGTCAGTACCTGGGGGTGTGAAAATGCATCTACCATTTGCACACTGACTTCTGATTTGCAGCATCTTTTAAAGTGGGGGTTTATGGAGACACGTGCTCACACAATTGTGCAAATCGTCTCTATGTGTCGAGTGCAGAATGCATGATAATTCTGAGTGTATGCATTTTTCTCTCATAAAAAGGGAGATTAATTTGCTTATACACATTCTGTGCACAGATTAAATAGCTGGTTTTATACACATGGCTTTGGCTGATGAACAAATGAGACATTGAGAAATCAGATGCAAATGAGTAGTTTACAGACACTTTTGAAATTATATAATCGTCTCCCAGATCATGTGAAAACCAAGTAATGATTTAGAATGGATCTACTGAGGCAGCTAAAAGGACGGTTTCTGTGATGTTTACCAACTGTATTTCTCTCATCACACTTGTCATGTATTTTTGAAAGCATCTTCATGCTCTTCATTTGAAGATTCCCTGCTACCATAGCAGGGGGTTTTGTTAAACTTTAGGATTTCATATATTGGGTAATCCGTTCCTCCCGGCGTACCCTCTGAATGTATGCAAAACATCAACCAAAAAGGATTGCTTTTCTGTTCTTCGATTTTCACTGGGTTTCCAAATATAGGTTCAGTTTAAATATTTATCAAATTGCCACTGAGTACTTGGCACCTTTGGATGTTATCTCATTTAACCTTCTCAGACCTTGCAGGCTGGGTCAGGGGGTGGTGACGTGCCCACAGCGACGCGGAAGCGACACACTCAGAATTAAAGACTGATTTTCTATTTTCTGAGTGTGAGCACATGTGCCTTCCTTTCTAACCACAGCATCTCTCCTGATTTTAAAAACACAGCAGAATTTTCATCAGCGTGATCACAGAGACATTTTGTGCTGTGTGGAAGACGTGCCCACTACAAAACCTATCTGGAGCGATGGGTACGGTTACTGCGCAGCTTCCAAGAGCATTTTCTTGCCCCACCCTTGCTCTCTCATCTCACCAGGCACGGCTTGGGACTGTGAGCTGCTGCCTGGCTAAGCTCTGCGACCCACCCAGCTCAGCACACCAGCTGTAAGAATCCCTTCCCACTATTGCGCCCGCTGTCACACCCCCCCAGAGTGTGAGATGAGGCACTGGCACGTGCCCGGCTTGGATCCAGGGCATACCTGGTGTGCAGCACGCCAGGCAACTTTCCATATATCTCCCAAGATGGTAAGACTGGCTTTGGAAAAGAACAGCAACTACTTGTTTGGACTCCCCTCCTCCTTTTCCTAGACCCAACAGTTGTCAAACTATGTTCCTTGGAACCCCCAAGCAAGTCCACTGGTGGGATGGGGGATGGTCTGAGTGCACTGAATTATCCCAGCTCCCCTTGTGCCCAATCCAGGTTCCTTGTACATAGAAATTCCCCTTTATCTTAATATGTGAGGTTCCCCCACTAGATTCACTTTAGGGGAAAACTTAAGAAGCAAGAAGCACCAGCACAGGGCATCAAAATGCTTCCTAAGTAGTTAAATATTTTCTAGACCTGTGACACTTCTTCATTATCATCTGTGGGCGTTATCCGCTTGGAGCATTTTTGCTCTGCTCCTCGTGGAAGGAGAGAGTAAAGAGATGGCGTGGGCAGAGGGGGAATTGGCGAAGAACCCTCCCCTTTGCTTTTCCTTTTGACACCACCCTCAGCTTCTACTTTCCTTCCCCATTCCCTCCACTGACACCAGAAGGGTTGCTGACGGAGCACTAAGTTGTGGTTCTGCAAACTGCAGCCTGAGGACAAGATCCCAACCACAGCCTGTTTCCATACGGCCTATAAGGTAAGAATTGTTTTTACATTGTAATGGTTTTTAAAAAGTCAAAGAAGCCTATTTCATCACATGCACAAGGTATATAAATTTAAGTTTCAGTGTCTGGATAAAGTTTTATGAGAACACATCCGTATCGAGTCATTTGCATGCTATCTATGACTGCGTTCACACTGCAGGGTTACGTAGCTACGACAGAGACCACAAGGCCCACCAAGCCTAGACTACTTCCTGTTGGGCCCTCTGCAGAAAGGGTTGGTTGACCCCTACATCACTGTTGGAAGGTTCTACCTGCTTTTAGAGGGGTCTCCAGAAGATGTTACCTTAACAGCAAACCTCTAATGGTAACAGCACAGGAAATCACAGGATGGGTCTGGAATGGAAGTCAGGGGGTCAATAATCTGCACTCCCTTGGAGTTTTAGCTTCCCTGTGGGGGAACCTATGGATACAAAAGGAAAGGGTAGCAAGGTAAGTACAGAACTTTCATCCTGATGCCATGGGGCTGAGCACACAGGAATTGTACGAATATGCTAACAGTATAGACCAAATTTTGGCAGCTTATTTCTAAATTTCACTAGTTATGTCGTACCAACGAGGCCTTTGAAGTAGTTGTATAACCAAGAACATCATGCAAAGCTGGACAGAGCTTGATGGGTGGCCTTGGCATCCATCCATCCAATATTTAATGTATGTAGATGCAAAGCTGGGCTTTCCAGGGGAGTAAAGAAAGAGGTGCCATGGGGATATCATGAGCCAGCCCTAGTCTCCATTCTCCATGGCTATTCAGTTCCACCCCAAACCTGCATCAGTTATCCAGCAAAAAATTCAGCTCTGGAAGGCCCTGGAAATCATTCCGTAGAAAGCAGCGTGGCGACTATCTGACTGTCTTTGGGTTTCTTACTGCAGTGCAGTCATACTCCTTCAGGAGCAGACCTGGAGATGAGGATTTGAGTGCAAGGAGGTGATCTGAGAGGTGATCCCAGGAAGCCCCACAAGGGGTGCTGGCAAGTGAGATGGGGAATGGGAGAAAGCCAGTGTAGGGTGTGCCCCTAAGAAGGATGCTGCTATAGGCATCAGGGGTTCAGATCCCCAGGGTGCTCTAGGAAACTGTGCTGGGATCACCTAAAAGGATGAGGAAGCTGGGATATCTGCTCATCAATCCACTGAATGGTGGATTGGCTATTCTCTGAAGCCTCATTTCCCTGACATTTCTTTCTTTCTTTTTTTTTTTTTTTTAAGATTTTACTATTTATTCATGAGAGACAGAGAGAGAGACAGAGACATAGGCAGAGGGTGACGCAGGTTCTTCACAGGGAGCCTAAAGCAGGATTTGATCCCAACATCCCCTGGATCATGACCTGAGCCAAAGTCAGACCCCCAACCACTGAGCCACCCAGGCATCCCAGTTACCTGGCATTTCAAATTTAGCACACTCCTGTGATCACAGGAATCCTTCAGGTTCCCACAGGGAAACTCCATCTATGTGTTTAGGCCGTGAGCCTAGGGCATTGGGAAAGGCACCAGCCATGTTCTCTACACCCTTCTCCACGCACTGGGCAAGAATCCTGGGAAGAGCACATTCTCCACCTCGGTTCATTTGCAGGGGTGTTTTGGGTCCCTTTCAGTCTGCTGCTTTAGGAGGCCACCCAGTTGTCCCACCTCCATCCATCTCTGGGGCTCCAGGAAGGGGAAGACAGCCTCACAGTCGGGGAGAAGGTGCTGGGGCACAGTAAGCCATAGAGATCCTGCCTCAGCCAGGGGTCAGAGGTCTGGGGTGCCCCAAGCAGTGCCACCAACTTCCTGTCACCAGAGTAAATGACATCCTCACCTGGGCTTCTGTTTCCCAACTTGAAAAATGCAGGATGGACCAGAGGACCTATAGCCCAGCACTTCTCAGATGTTCATATGCTTACAGATCACCTGGAGCCTCACTAAAATCCCAGGTTCAGATTCAGTAGGCTCAGGGAAGGCCTGAGATTCTTTGCTTCCAACAAATTCCAGGGGGAAGCCATTGGTCTTGTTTGCCCATCTCACGTTGAATAGCCAGGCTGTGGCACACCTGTTCACCAAAAATCTCTGGGTAACCAGGACGGTGTAGGGATGGGGTCTTGCAACTTACATAGATGTTAATGGGAACATTTTTGTTGTTGCTGTTCTAATCCCTGCCATTAAATTTCTCTCTAAAATGTTTTAGACCACAGCTCTGTTTTTGGAAAGTCATGGTATTTTTTTAAAACCAGAACAGCTTCTAGAAGTTTCTCAGAAATGACTGCAATCGCTGTGTCTTTCCCTCAAAGACTCTGGGACTCCAGAGGTCCTACTTGTGTCTCTACTTGTGTCATTTATCCCACACCACCTGCCTGGGTTTACTAAAAGCACAAAGTCACTCCCAGGTTTATAGGGTAAAATGTCCTAATTGGGGTGAGGTGGGTTCTCGCCAATTCTCCCCACACCCCATTCCCTCTCCACCACCCCCTCAGAACTGGTGTAGAACTTTGCGGTCCTTGACTTCTGGCAGCAATTCTGACCCTGGGAAGGTCACCTGCCGCCACCTCGCCAGCAGACTGGATCACGGCCTGGCTCGCTTTCGGCCAAACTGCTCTTCCTGGAAGTGGTGATGGGCTCCACCAGTCTTGTGCCCGTGATTTCAGCATGCCAGACCTGTGCACAGCACTTCCAGATGGCTCTTATTTATGGATGAGAAAACAGTGGCTTAAAGCTAGCCTCAAGTCACCCAAAGGTCAATGGCAGAGGCAGCAGTAGGACAAAATGTCTGGTCCAGTGCCCTCTTCACAGAACCATAAAACTAACCACAAACAGAACCTTGCACATGCCAGTCTGCTAGGTTCAAATTCTGGCTCTCCCTGTGTTCACTGTGGGGCTCGTGTGAACATCCTGTCATCTTCAAGCCTTGGCTCCCTCATCTGTAGAATGGAGTTACTAAAATATCTACCACATATGGTATTAGGATGATGTTTCTGGGAATCGGCTTTACCCACAATCTTCTTAGTAACATCAGTTACTAATTTAATGCACACATGTGAAATTACAACAGTTTCTCATATTCTCAGACTCCGAGTGTGTCTAACTGAGCTTAGAGTAAATATGCCTTCTGCAATTGTATTCTTTTTCGGGTTATGCACGTTCATAGGCTAGGTTGGGGGTAGCATAAACACGGGGCGGGCCGGCCAGTCAACAAATGTTTATTGAGCACCCATTCTTTCCAAGGCAGTGGGCCACAGATTTGGGACACTGTGATAAACAAAATAAGTCACTTCCTTCCTAAACTGTCCGGGGGGTCGAAGGTAAGCAAATACTGTCTCATGGGTACTTAAATCATTTCAGGCGTGTGCTCCCGTGGACTTGAGATAAGTCACACTTTACATCAGCTTCAGTGTCTTTGGACCGAAGGTTGGGCCAGATTTCCATTTTCCTTTTTCCCAGCTTCAGGTTCTTATTACCCTGTAGCACCTGAACTTGCCTTTGACCTTGACCTTAATGGCCAAGATGAGCTGAAGTCCTAAAGATGGGTTTGAGGAGCAGACTATGGTTGGGTTATTGGCAAATGATAGCGTTGTTTGTTTTAAAGAGAGAGTACATGTTTGCACAAGAATAGAATTGAAAAATCTTGGATGATAAAAGGTGTTTTTTTTGAGGTTCTATGGGAAGAGATGGGGGAGATGGGGAGAGGCTCACTGATAGGTAATCTGGTCAAAAACCTAGAGAGAGAAACAACATGACTAATGGGGCAGTCTCATTAAATTTTATTATATGACGTGATTTAAAAAAAAAGATATGGCATTCTTTTCTTTCCATGGAAAATCAGTAAAATCTACATTACTTGCACATGTGTTGGACCTAGATATGAAGTTTTTATTTTGGATGGAAGGAACGATGAGTCTGGGTGGGGAAGCGGGCAACAACACTCAACAGTTCTCCCATAGGTACAGGGTGTGGTAGGGTAAGCGCATGGTCATGCCATGCTTGCTCTGCAGCCTTAGCCACCAGTTCTGGTCTTGGGGGCACCACATGTCCTTTCAAGAAAAATCCCTGTGGTCAAAGTGTTGATCCACCTAGGTCCTGTCCAGTGCTGACTGCCCAGGACATATCAAAGGTCCAACAGAGGACAAGATGACACATTTGCAGGCATGTTTTCTCCATCTTACCTTGAAAGGAAGGGGCCCTCTTGTGTGGGATGATGGGAGGGGATGGGGACTGAACTGTGGGGAAGGCGATGCAAAGTAGATTCATCTTTGTGACACTTACTCCTTTGACCTCAGCCTGAGCTCATGTACCACCTGTTGCCAAGGGGCTGGTGACATCGGGAGGCCAAAAATGTTTTTAGAGATTCTCTAAAGCAAATTAACCTGTCTTCATGAAGCTATACCAAGATGCCAGGGAAGCTGGAAAGGTTCCTGGTGGTGGTATCAGGTTAAAGTAAGGTCCCAAAAGATCAGTGGTGGGAGAACCTGAAATCAGATGACTGCAGGCATGTTTGGGTCTAGAATGTAATAGCCTCGTTCCCAATTTGTATCAGCTGAGCTCATATTCAATGATTATCGTCTTGTAAACAAGCTGGGTGGAATGGCCATCCAGGTCTCAATAGGAAAACTGGAAAGCCTTCCCCACTCCCCGGTTTTGTTGACTTTATCCCAGATTCCTTTAAGGTCAGAGCTCACGTTCCCGTCCCACATACCACACTCTGGCTTTTCTCCAGAGAAGTGACTGGTGTGATCTTGTCTCTAAGGATGAGCTGGGCTTAGATGGTCCAGGAGCTTCCCTAGTGGCAAGCCTGCTGCTACGGATGGAACTGTGTTCCCCCTGAATTCATTTGTTGAAGCCCTATCTGCCAGTGTGACTGTATTTGGAGACAGGGGTTTTAGGAGGTAATTAAGGTTAAACAAGATCATAAGGGTGGGGTCCTAATGCAATAGGATTGGTGGCCTTATAAGAGAGCTCTCTTTCTCTCTCTCCGCCATGTGAGGACACAGAGAGAAGGGGGTCATCTATAAGCCAGAAAGCTCTCACCGGAACCAACCCACGCTGCCACCCTGATCTCAGACTTCCAGCCTCTAGAACTGTCAGAAAAGAATTTCTGTGTTTGTAAGCCGCCCATCTATGGTATTTTGTTATAGCAGCCCAGCTGACTAGGATAGCTAAGGCCTCCCTGGCTTTGTGGTTGCATCTTTGATCATCGAAAACCATTATAACCCACCTGGGAAGCAATGTGGAGATACGTTGCAAAAATGTGTAGGTCTTTTGTCTTGTGATTTGGGTCCTGAGTATTTTTAGGAAGTAATCTGTTAGGAGGAAAACACTGTATACATTGGAGATGCTCACTGGAGTAACATCTTTCAGGTTACCAAATCGGAAGTGTCCGGCGATGAGCAACCACCCAAAACAGGAACAGGGTGTCGTCTTGGTGAAATAATGGACTTGTAGCCCATTGTAACTATAAGTAGGAGTGCCACGCAGAGATGTGCAAAATACAGTTAATATTACATGGTTTAAAATGGCAAAATGTCATTTTGGGGGGTATGTTTTAATTAGAAATGTGGAAAAAACATGCATCCAAGTGAAGAAAGAGAGGAAGAGAATATGTCAAAATAAAATGAGTTAACACAGGGTGGTGGGATGTTAGAGAATGTGAAAAATTTAAACATTTTCCCGTGTCCTGGAAGCTCCATTGTTTCCGCAGAGAACAAAACAAGGCTGCTGCTTGTCAGCTGACATCCCCAGCAGTGCCTCTCGCCAGCCTGTCTCCTCCAGGCTGTTTCTAGACCCACAAGAGGTCTTCTGAGCCTCAGTCCCAGGGGCTCTGTGTGATGATAGAGAACATCCAGTTGTCCCAGAATTGCGTCTCTGCAGCCGCATAAACTGTCACAGCCGTCCCCAACAGCCTGCTCTGCGCCTTTCCATTAACCTGGCACCTGAGTTCCCCTCTGGCTAATAGAAAAACCTCTGTGAAGCCCGGAGCCAGGAGCAAGGTCAATTTTCCACGGCGTTACACGGGCCGGCTGTTCCTCTTACTGGGTTGTCACATGATTTACTCTTGAAGACAAAATTCCCTGGAACCAGATCCTTCTCTGAGTCAGAGCTGGAGCCTCTCACCGCGTATCCGGTAGCTGGAGTTAGGTGATACCTGGCCTGGCGTTTTGACACTGAGACATCAGGAACGGGGTGCTTTTGCTCCACGGTGGCAACAGCAGCAGCTCCCGTGTGCAGCGCGTGCTGGGCCACTTTGGTCTCAGTCTCCAAACTCATCTCGGTCCCTTTGTCTACCTTACGTGGGGGAGATATCATCTTTTGGGAATTAAATTTAGGTAAGAAGTGATGGCTCTTTTCCATTTATGCAGTGACTTTATCATTTTTTAAAACTAGATCCTTTCTGGGGATCCCTGGGTGGCGCAGCGGTTTAGCGCCTGCCTTCAGCCCAGGGCATGGTCCTGGAGTCCCAGGATCGAGTCCCACATCGGGCTCCCTGCATGGAGCTTACTTCTCCCTCTGCCTGTGTCTCTGCCTCTCTCTCTCTCTCTGTGTGACTATCATAAATAAAAATAAATAAATAAATAAAACTAGATCCTTTCTAAAAAAACAAACAAAAAACCCCAAACTGGATTCTTTCTAATATAAACAAATGAATGCATAAGGTAAAAAGCTCCAAAGCACAAAAAGATCTAAAGAGAAAAAAACAAAAACAAAAACAAAACAAAACAAAACAAAACGATACCTATCCCCCAGCCCAGTTCTATTCTTTGGGAGCAATCATTAGCAGGGTTTTATGTCCCCTTAGACCCGTGCATATTTACACGTATGCAGAAACTATATGTATATTTTGTATATCTGAAAACAACAAAAACCCAAGTTAGGACCATACCATGCACTGATCTTGCCTTATATTTTCCTGTTAATTATGTAACTCAGGGATCTTAACTTATCAGCACATATGTTTTTTTTTTTTTTAACAGCTATGTTTTTAATGGGTGCATGATACCTCGCTCTATGACCGTAGCATGATTTATTGAAATCGACCATTTAATAGACATTCAAATTTTTGTTTTGCTGCAACAAATAATGCTGCAAGTGACCATATGCAAGTACATAACTTTGCACACACTTCCAAAGTTATTTGCAGGAAATTCTTAATGATGGAAATACCAGGCCGAAGGTAATGTGCATTTGGAATTTAGATTTCTGCTGACAAATTGCCTCCCAAGTGGTTGCTCTAGCTTACTCTTCTACAAACCATGTATGAACCCACCAGATTCTCCACATCCTAACTCACGATGCATGCAAACCTTGTAAAAATATTTTTTATTTTTACTGAGATACAATTGACACACATCATTGTCTAAGTGTAACGTGGATAGCATAATGGTTTGAATTACATCTATTGTGAAATGATGGCCATGGTCATTTTAGTTGCCATGCATCATCTCTTATAGATACAATAAATAGAAAGAAAACAAAAAGAGAGAAAGAAAAACAGTTCTCCTTGCGTTGAGAGCTCTTAAGAGCTACTCTCTCTGCAGCTTTCCTGTCTACCCTACAGCAGCGTTGGCTGTCGTCATCATGGTGTGCATTACATCTCTAAATATCTTGTATCTGGAAGTTTACCCCTTTTGACAAAGTAAAGTTTACCCCTTCCTTCAGTAACTCCCTTCCTCCCTCCCTCCTCGCCCCTGGTAACCACAAATATGACCTCTTTTTCCATGAAGTTGGGTGGTGGTGTTGTTTCAGATTGCAGATTGGAGTGAGGTCACACAATAGTTGTCTTTCTCTGCCTGATTTATCTCACTTAGCCTACCGCCCTCAAGGTCCATCCGTGTTGTCACAAATGGCTGGATTTCCTTGTTTTTCGTGGCTGAATAACATCACAGCTTCTTTATCCACTCATCTGTCAGTGGACACTTAGGTTGTTTTGCCATCTTGGCTGTTGTAAATAATGCTGCAGGTATCTTTCCAAGTCAATGTGTCTGTGTCCTTTGGGTATAGTCTCAGAAGTGCAATTGCTAGATCGTAGGGTAACTCTGTTTTTAATTTTTTGAGGACCCTCCATACTGTTTTCCAGAGTGGCTGCACCAGCATGCATTCCCATCAACAGTGCACAAAGGTTCCTTTTGCTCCACATCCTCGCTGGCATCTGTTATTTCTTGTGTTTTTATCTTAGCCATTCCGACAGGTGGGAGGTGTTATCTCCTTGTGGTTTCGCAAACTTTTACATTTTAATCACTGAGTTTTAAACTGGCCTCTTCCATTATCCAAAGACAGATGGTATCATTGTTATTTAATTTTAATTTGCATTTCCTTAACTATGAGTGATGTTAAGTGTCTTTTCCTATATATCTTTGGTTCTGTGAAATGCCTGGTCCATGGAACGTTTTTCTGTTGGTATTTTTCTTATGGTTTTATTAAGAAAATTAGCTCTTTGTCTGCTTATGGGTTATAAACAAATCTTCTGTTTTTTTGCTATGTAAAACTTAGGTTATTTTTCATACAGAGAAAATGTTAAATTTTTACTTGCTGAGTTGAACCATTTTTATCTAATGTCTACATTTTTGAACCATTTTGAGATCCTTCTTCATATCAACATTTTAAAATTTATGTTTATTTTTCTTCTAGTGCTTCAGTAAGGTAAGTTGTAACATTCAAACATTTGAACCATCTAGACAACCTTGTTTGACAGAACTTTCTGTGATGACAGATATGTCCTGTGCTGTCCAGTCTGGTGGTCACTAGCCACATGTGGTTCTTCCCCACGTGAAATGTAGCTAACATGATTGAGTAAATGAATACTTACTTTAAATTAATTAATTAATTAATTAATTTACTTAAGAGAGAGTGTGTGCACAGGCAGGGGAAGGTGCAGAGGGAGAAGGAGATTCCCCCCTTGGGCCAAGCCCAACACAGGGCTCAATCCCAGGTTCCTGAGATCATGGCCTGTGCCAAAATCAAGAGTAAGTTAACTGACTGAGCCACCCAGGTGCCCCTCCTTTTAATTAATTTAGATTTAAACAGCCACACATGGCTAGTGGCTACCATATTACAAACTATACATCTAGAATTCACTTTGGTGTTGAGACTGTGGTAAGGAGGGGTACCTGGAGAGCTCAGTCGGTTAAGCACCTGCCTTTGGCTTCAGGTCATGATCCTGGAATCCTGGGATTAAGCCCTGTGTTGGGCTTCCTGCTCAGTGGGGAATCTGCTTCTTCTCTCCCACTGTCCCTCCTGCCCCTAATCTCTCTCTTAAATAAATAAAGAAAATCTTAAAAAAAGACAAAAAGATTGTGGTCAGGATCACTTCCCCTCTCCCACCAAATGCCCTACCAGTTGTCCCAATATCGTCTACTGAATCTTTTTCCCTTGATTTGAAATGTCACCATTATCATATGCTGGGTTCCTGTGTGCATTGGAGTCTATTTTTGGACACTCCACCTGACTCCATTGATTATACGGAACCTCCATATCTGAAAAGAACTTTCAGAGAGCTTCTCTCATTACAGTATCTCAGAGCAGTAGGATCACTGAACAGAAGCATCTATTTGCCAGCCTGAGCACAGCAGATGGTGATTCATTCCTTGGCATTTCCTACGCTTTTATATACCATTTCCATCTATTTTCACCTTAATATTTAACATCTAATATCTACATTAACAGTAATGCTAGGCTTTCTGCTCAGCAGGGAGTCTGCTTCTCCCTCTTCCTCTGCGATCTTGCTCTTGCTCTCAAATAAGTAAATAAAATCTTAAAAAAGAAAAAAACCTGATGAATTTGTATGACTGTATGGTACCCTCTCTTCTAGCCCTGCCATTATGGGTGCTGACCCCATCAGGGCCCTTCCGTGGGGAAGGGTCTCCCAAACCCAGCCATCTAAGCTTCAGCCCAGGGCAGCAGGATGGCCAGGAGTTTCTACAGCTCAGTCCCCATCCAGGCAGGGCACAGCCAGGTAGCAACACTGTAAGGAATGTCTTCTTGGAGCTTTCTGAGGTTGGAGGTGGGAGTCATGAGAAACAGCTCCTGCCATTATCACGACTCTTCCCTATTCCTACCATTATCCCCAGTACCCTCTAGTCTTTGCCTGGAGAGCCTGCTCACGGTATTAGGTTTGAGGAGCAGAACCTAGGAGGTCAACTCAAGATAAGTCCCATGGGCATGTGTCTTGAAGGTCTACTTTAGAACCTGAGGTTACAATTGCCCTCAGGAAGGGGTCCTCCCTGAAATCCTAAGACATCAGAGAAAAAAACCAATCAAATATGCCTGCCCATGAACACCTCCTTGCATGGCTTTCGGATCGTCCCTGATTTCCTTTCCCTTCTCCCTCTCTTCCTTGTGGCATGTCCTAGCTCTCTTCAGAACAGAGAGTACAAGGACAACCATCAGGGAACAAAAAGAGACATTAAAAAAGTTGGCAGGTTACTATACCCTGTTGTGCAGTTCTTTCGGGTTTCGGTTCTGCAGGCAGCGGGGTTGGGAGTGCTGCTCCCTCTCTGGCAGAAGCTGACTTCACACTGTGCACCGCAGCTCCTGTGGGAGGAGCTACCCGGCTGGCAAGTGGGGGGCATTGGGCACCAACCATGGAGCACAGGTGCACAGCAGACATGCCACGGTGCCCAGTGCCACTATAGGGTCTCCCCGTGGGAACAGGCAGCAATGATGCTGCGTTCAGGTGAGAGGTATCTATCTAATTAACAAGACTTTAGAGAAGACCAGTCTGTGCTCCACGCTGCACAATTCCACAGATCTGTGGCCACGTAGGGACCACACAGCCATCATGGGCCTAGCTGTCCTTTATTGAAAAACCACAGAGCCCAGTTGAGAGGTGGTAAAAGGGCTTCAGGAAGGAGGTATCTGGTTCCACGTTCCTTTCCCTCAATTGCTTGTGAACGGAGAAAATTTCTTCACAAATGAAAAACAATATTGAGTTTTGAAAATCAAGTTAGAAGGCTTCTAGGCTTGTATTTAAGTACCAGGAACCCAAATCTGTCCCCGGAGCCAGACTGCTCCCTTTGTCAGTACTGGACCACCTGAGCATGGCTCCATTTCTACTCCACTCTCCGTAGGTGTGTGTTTCAGCATCCTCTCTCTCGGGTGGAACAATTGTTTTGTTTGCCCCACGTCCCCTGAGGAGTATTGATAACGAGCTCCCAAATGAGTAGCAGCAAGTGGGAGGAAGAGCATTAGGAGATGCGGGTTCTGATCCTGGTCCTGGGTGCACTTCTGAGCCCTTTTGCATTGGTTTCCTGGGGCTGCTGAGACAAAGCACCACAAATTGGGCGTTGTAAGACAATAGAAATTCTTTCTCTCACAGTATAGAGGCCAGAAGTCCTGAATCAAAGGTGTCAGTGGGGTTGTCTCCTTCTGGAGGCTCAGAGGTCAAACCTTCCATGCCCCTCTCCAAGCTCTCCCAGTAATTCTTGGCATTCCTTGGTTTGTGAACATATCACTCCCCTCCCTGCTTCTGTGGACGTGTGGCCTCCTCCCTGTATATGTCTCTTGTCTTCCTCTTGTAGCGACACCAGTCTTACTGAAAAAAGGATCTACCCTACTTCAGTATGATCTCAACCTAATTTAGGTCTTAATTATATCTGTGAAGACTCTATTTCCAAATAAAATCACATTCACAGGTACCAGAGGGTTAGGAATTCAACCTATATTTTGTGGTGGTGGGAGGGGCACAAGTCAGCCCTCAACATGCTCTAACCCCGGCTCCCACTGTTCGAATATTTACTGGGAGCATCGTGAAGAAGATCTCTGGTGCCAGGCTTGGGCTCGTCCAGGTTTCCTGGTCATACCCAGCTAGCCTGTGCATAGCTATATCCTCCCCAGCGCTCTTGAAGAGCATTCTGGGCTCCTGATGGCAGACCAATAGATGTAATGAGTGTTCTTCATTTGGTCACAAAAACCTCAAACTGATGCATGAAAAACAAACGCAGAAGGCCGCAGTTCGTAATCGAACTAGTAAGATCTATTTTTACCTCTTATCCACAAATTGCAAATTCTTCTTAACCACTGGCCTTTGGTCTCATTGAATGACGGTAGCTGTACCCGGGATGTATGTAGTTCTTCTGAGATCTGAAATGAGTTTCCCTGTGAAAGCACACACTTACCACATTTGTTCTGAATTTTAGTTACTTTAATTCTGGTCACCAACACCCATGCTGTTTCCTGTGCTAACAGACCAACGGCTTTGCTCTTATCTTCGTTCCCTGGCAGCATGACTCTGGGCTGTGTCCCCAGATAGGGTGTAATTTCCACCAGTGTTTATGGAACATTGCATTGATCCTGCCTCCTCCATCTGCCTCTCACTGTGTTCAGATTGGGAACCTCAAACTGGCCAATCCTGGCGGTCACCCAAGAGGCACACGCGGGCCACCAGCCTTCTCTGCAGGGTCACCTCTTCGTTCCGTTTGCACAACTCAATCACAGTCTTCCCACCTTGCCAATCTCTTCCAATGGCTGGATATTTCATTAGGAATTGCTGATGTTGAATTCTTCAGGCCTTGTCTGGAGGAGATGCTGCTAGCAGCCTGCCTGAAGTCGAGGTTCCACAGTCCGTGCCCGGGAGCTGTTAGAGCAGAGGGCCCAGGGTGTCAGCATCCAGAACACAAGAACCTTAGCCTTCCTGTCTTCAGAAGCGGCCCTGCCCTTGAGGAAGCCTGGGGCGGCCAGTCTAGAGGCCGTCTGCCTCACTCCCTGGAGAGGGTCCCCTTCCAGGCTTCGCAGGGCAGGGTGGGGGAAAGAGGCATCCCTCTCCTTGGTGTAGCTTTATACCACTCCCACTCACCTCACTACCGGATGTACCTGGTGTTCTAATTCCCAGACCTTCTGGGGCCTCTGCTTCTTGGTTCTTAGCTCTCACTACCTGTTTAAGCTGTCTCAACCCTGCTGGGTCATGGTCACTCTTTGGTCTGTTTCCCCAGTTCCAAATCCTACTGCTATTGCCTAGACTTGCATTTGTGCTATTTGTACACCTTTCAAGTATCGTTCCACTGTTGCATGACACTATTTTTAGAATTTTATTTATTTATTTTTAGAGATTGAGAGAGCAGGAGAAAGGGCAGAGGGAGAGGGAGGGAATCTCAAGCAGACTCTGCACTGAGCAGGGAGCCCATGTGGAGCTGGAACCCATGATCATGAGGTCATGACCTGAGCCAAAATCAAGAGTTGGTTGCTGAACCAACTAGGCCAGCCACACGCCCCTGCATGACTCTGTTATGTTTAATTAATCAACTTCTATTTGGATATTCAAATTGTTTCCATTTTGTTGTTACAAAGAAGCTGTATTGAACAGTCTTTTTTTTTTTTGAACAGTCTTATATGTACATGTTTATACAGCTCTTTGACTCTTAGAATAAATTCTTGTAAGAGAAATTGCTGTATATACATATATCCATATCCATATATGTATATATGATACATATGTATCAAAAAGTATCAAAAAGTATGTCAAAGTATCAAAAGTATGTATCAAAAAGTATGTCTACATATGCTCATCTATATACTCATAAACTCATATGTGAGTGTATATATATATTCATAAGTATTATAGGCAAATGTATTATATCCATATGTATTATATATGCATCCATGTGTAGTTTATATACTTGTATATTATATTGTATATTATATTATATGTATTATGTAATATATTATATACTTATATACTTATATATAAGTTTATTATAAAATTTGGAATATATTATAATACATATTATATAATATATGATTATATATAAATATATATACTTATATAAGTTTATATACTTATATATTATATATTATGTTATATAATATATAATATATAATATACTTATATACTTATATATAAGTTTATTATAAAATTTGGAATATATTATAATATATTCACAGATCAGAAACAGTGATCACAGAAACATATATATAATATATATGATATATATTGCCAGCAAAGGTTTTGGTACACAGCTTTGCTTTTCTTCCTTTTTTTTTTTAAGATCTTATATATTCATTGTGAGAGAGGGAGAGCATGAGAGTGGGATGAGGGGTAGAGGGAGAAGCAGACTCCCCTCTGAACGAGGAGCCCAATGTGGGGCTTGATCCTGGGACTCTGGGATCATGACCTGAGCTGAAGGCAGACACTTAACCAACCGAGCCACCCAGTCTCCCTGCAGGTTTGCTTTTCTGTCATTAACTTGAGGGTTTGGGGATCAGACTGCGTGGCCTGAAATCTCAGCTCTTCTGCTCCTGGTCTGTGTAATGTTACTCAGCCTGTCTGTGCTTCAGCCTATCTGTACTCATCTGTGAAATGGGATGATAGATTGCCTTCCTTCTGGACCAGTAGTGAAAACTCAGTACCGCAATATTGTAAATATTCCTGTAGGGTCCTGGCATAGAGCCCAGCACAGGGCCAGACCTCAGTAAGGGCCAGTGGCCTTTGCTTTCAGGGTCGGCAAATGGCACTCCCGTCCCTCCTCATTTCTGACTAATGGTGAACTGAGACAATCAGCAGGCAGAGGCCTTAATGTTACCTTTATTATTGACAAAGCCAGGTTCAAGAATGGCCTGCGAGCATCCTGCCTGCAGGTGAGACTTGGTATAGGCTGCAAAGGGAGAGAGTGAACCTGTGTCCCATGGACACATTTTATCCCGTCCCACCTTGTGCAGGTCTGGGAACAGAGAGAGAGGGAAAGACAGACTCTGAGGGGCACAAGATTTCTATAGGTTGTTTCATGCAGCCCAGTCTCTTTATTACCCACAAAACTTACCTGCTGGGGGGATCCCTGGGTGGCGCAGCGGTTTGGCGCCTGCCTTTGGCCCAGGGCGCGATCCTGGAGACCCGGGATCGAATCCCACGTCGGGCTCCCAGTGCATGGAGCCTGCTTCTCCCTCTGCCTGTGTCTCTGCCTCTCTCTCTCTCTCTCTCTCTCTCTCTCTCTCTGTGACTATCATAAATAAAAATTAAAAAAAAAAAAAAACTTACCTGCTGGGGCAACGGTCATCCAAGCTCCAGGTCTCCGAGGAGGAGACCAATGGTATGTCAGGGTAGGGCTGCACCCCACTCCCCACAAAACCAGGCTCTGCTCTTGTATGGATTGTCTTAGGAACTTGGAGAGCAGTATACTCTGCTCCCAAATAGCTCTGAAATCAGTGGGAACACTGCATTGAGTTAAATCAACTCAAGGTCACTTTTTTCCCTCAAGGCCACACACTCACTCCATGTTCTGTTTCCCTTTCACATTCTATCCAGTCACGATGTTTGACATGGCCTGCCAGAGCTTCTGCAACAGATCAAGTGACATCCTAAAGATTCTCCAAAAATTGAGGCAGTAATAAGATTCCTCATATGTGAATACTAACCCTGTCTTCATTAAGAAGTTTCTGGGGATAAAATAAAACTAGAAGATTAGGTCCTCTTGCCAGTAAAACCTCAGAGAAGTGGGAATCCAGAGGAATAAAATTTGGATATAATTTTTTTTTCTTTTTGCCCTTGTGAGTTAAAAGTCAAAGAAGTTAAAGACCAGAAATCAAGCTCCCGTTTCTAATTCCTCTCTGGTGCAACCAGACACATTCTTGATGGGATGTGCAGCAGACGGAGGGTTCTTCATGCAACTGGGCTCTTTTCCATTGGAAAGGGCAGGGGTTGCCAACTTGGCCACATGGAACAGTCAACTGGTGTCTTCCCTTCCTGGGGCTACTATAACAAAATGCCGCAAATCGAGGGGCTTGAAATAACAGAAATCTTTCTCTCACAGTTTTTGAGGCTAGAAGGTCAAAATCAAGATGTCACTAACTAGGGTTAATTCCTTCTGGAAGCTCTGAGGGAGCAAACTTCCAGAAGTCTCCTAGCTCCTGATGGTGCCTGGAAAACCCTGGCGTTCCTTGACTGATAGACGCTTCCTTCCATCCCAGCTCTGCCTCTGTCTTCACATCGACTTCTCTGGGCTCTCTTGTATCTAGTCTGTCTCTTATAAGGACACTATTTCCAAATAAGGTGACATTCTGAAGTCTGGATGCCCCACTACACCTGGAGAGTATGTACAACTTCCACACCTGTTCATTCAGAATCTCGGGTGAGACCCAGGTATCAGTACTTTCTCAGGGCTGCTCAGGTGATTCCATTGTGCAGGAGGTTGCCCGAGTCTCTTGAGTGTGGCTCTTTGAAATAATCCAAAAGCTGAGAGGACAGGCATAAGAAAGCACCCATGTCACACCCACTGCCCAGCCTTGCAGTGACCCAGGTACATTAACAAAAGGTGTGGATGGAAACAATCTTGGTTTCACCCCCTCCCCCCACAGGTGCCCATCAGGCTGTGTCAGTTGGCTGAAGTCCTTGACTTCTGAGTTAAATTCAGTTGGGAGAAATATGCCTTGAGACATTATTACATAAGTGCTGTATTCATCTCATCTAGGAAGAATCCACCTGCACACGTGTGACGTGACACTGCTGCCTTCTTGCAGAGCATAGACATTCATAGTCTGAGACCCGTTCCCAGTCTCGGGTTTTGGTGCTTTGAGGCCATGCCCTGAGCTGCCCCACTGGGAGTGCTCCCTTTCCAGGGCCTGATGGTGAAGCATCTGGTGGCACGGGCATCCCTCTGCTGTCCCACTCTTCAGAGGGCCCCTTGAGTTTCCAGCAGCTCGGGCCCCTTGCTGAATGGCTCCCTCTCCTTGTCTCATGGGTGTTGGGTTAGGACTGTTTGTCTAGCCTGAGTGCCTTTTCTCCTTCTATTTCCTTGTGGCTTTTGTTCCTCAAATTATTCCTCCATATAGTCTTCTGAGGCTGTCAGAGCAAGAAAAAGGGAAAAAAGACTGCCCTAGGTCTGTAGCAACCACCCACTGCCCATCTCCTTACAGCCCCCTTCCTGAGCCGCATCATTCTGCCATCAGATAGCATCTCAGCCAGGCCTGGACTCGACCTGTTGTTGTCCTCTTGGCTCAGGGCATCTTGGCACCCTCATTCCTGGCGCTTGTCCTCACAGGGAGCACACACTGGTACCACATCGACCATGCACCCGAGGGGGCTGCTTTGAGCGTGTGACACTGGTCTGAGTGGCCTTCTCTCAAATCTCTTCAGATTTTCTCTAACCATTTGAAATGTCTGCCTGACCATGAATGGTGGTTTCCCAGTTGCTTTGACCATGGATTCTGATGCTCTAAGTACCTCCTCCAGGAGGTCCTCCTGGCATAGCTCCTGAGAGGGCAGATCTACCAGATTTCACTGGGCTCTATCACTGTTTCTGATCTGTGAACAACCAAGATCACTATTTCCTTCTAAGAAGAGTTAGAGCTTTCCTGTTTATACCTGTCTCTCCTGGCCTGAGAGCCCAATACTTATCCTTTCAATATGGTTTTGGATGTCTGCTAAAATCCTGCCATTCTCCTGCCTCTTAAAGAAATCTCTCTCTCTCTCTCTCTCTCTCTCTCTCTCTCTCTCTGGTTTAATCCTCCCAGTCTGCCTTATTTTATTTTTATTTTTCCAGGGCTACTGTTCTGACTATAAGCCTAAAGCTTTCTTTTCTTTTCTTTCTTTTCAAGTGTCACTCTGATTTTTCCTTGATTTTCTGAGCAAATGTGATCCTTAGAGGCAAAGGCATTCCTGGCTTTTGGGTTTGCAAAGGTTTCACTGAGCTATTTCTCTAACCTAAAATGACAGCTTTTGTTTCATGAGAGACTCCTGTTTCTTTTTCTTTGTTTATTACTAAAAATCCACCACCTCGTGCAGGTGAGGCTGTTCAGGTCCCTAAAATCTAAAGCCAGGAGTGGGGCTTTTGCAATGAGCATGTCTAGAGCCAACATGGGGCCCTGTGGGGAACCACATGATTAAAGCTTCGTCCCTCCAGCTGCCTCTACAGCTGTGCTTCCAGAATGAATCGGATGGCCAGTGTCTCGCTGCCCATCTCCCCAGGCTTGTCACCCACATAAAAGCTAGACCTAACTCCCTGCAGAATTCAGCTAGCTCCCAGTTTAAAACCAGAAACTGTTCTGACAGCCAAAGTCAAGGTCAAGGTCAAGCCTTAGCCTCACCTGTTATACAGGTACTGGTATGCCTGTTTAAATGTCAACTGTGTCTGCATAGCTCAAGGTCAAGCTGTACCAGCTGACACCCCACAGCCGCCCAGGCAGTTCATATTTGGCTAATGCACCTACTCGGTCCCAGTGGCACCTGCCCTTGCTGAGGCCTGGGCTCTGTGGCCTCCTACCACCCACCTGAGTTGGCTAAGGCTAGGAGCATTTGCTAAGGTGTGCGTAGCTTGTGCTCTGTCAAGGTCAGAGCCTGCCGTCCTTCCTTTTGAAAAACAACACTGCCCAAAGCTGTAGTGACTCACCAAGATCAAATCTCACTTGGACGGCCTTAAATCTGCTTGAAACTGTTAATATTCAAAATCTGCAAGGCCTATCCTCACTACAACCTCAATTGACCTGTGTTTTTTGTAATCCAAAAGGTACTCCTGGACCAGATCATGGCTTAGGATGTGCACCAGGCTTAGACCTCCCTGCTCAACCACAGGCAGAGACAAGGAATCACAGCCCTCCACGTATGTGACAGTGGCCCTGGAGCCTTTGGGGCTGGGAGGAGGCAAACCAGAGCATCTCCTCTTTGCTGTCAGGAGGAGGATGGGCCTGTGGTGTATGCCTCTTCTCTTCACCTGATTTTCCGATCTGCTCATGGACCCCAGCTCCCTTGGGAAAAGTAGGAGACAGGACAAGGAACTGGAGTGTTTAAGGGAAATTCCTCTCATGGAAACCAGTGTAGCAAGGGACAAGCTTCCACATGCTATTACTATTATATGATTAATGAGGAGGACTTGACTGCCTTTGGGAGGATTAGCGCTATTTTGGGGTCATCCCTGGTAAGTCTTGTGTTAGCTTGTATAACACAGCAGGCCTCATGCCACGTGAGTACCTAACCCCTGTGATTTCAGTCACCTTCATGTGTGAATTCAAATCATATGCAGCTCTTTTTACCTGAAATGCAATGAGTTTCTGTGGATTGGTAGAGCTCCAATGTTAACAGAGTGTAATTTTAAAGACAAAATTCAGCAGAACATAAGCATCTTGATTTATCTGAGTCTTTGCCAGTCAGAACATTTGGAAAACTGGCAATTGGAATTAGGTCATTTAAATTTTATTTTGTATCCTTGGTTTTATGAAGGACAAAGGTGATATACTTATTCCTAATGGACGATGAGCCCTTATATCTGTTTTAAGTCATGGCACTCCAGGGGGAGCTCAAGTAATGTGCCCCCTGAGATGTATCTCTGAGACCCCACAGCTACAGGATGGACTGAGGGTTTCCGGAGGATTGGTTTTGCTGTCACTTCTGTGACACTGGTTGCCTCTCCATTGTATCTACCTAAAGAAGGTGTTGAACTGGGATCAGAGGTACTAGTAGGAAGTTTTATTTTATAGAGATAGTTAGAGCTAGTTAGAGAAGTAGAGATGTGGATACACACATGCGTTGGTTGCTATATTTACATACATTTTTATTTTTTAAAGATTTTATTTATTTATTTATTCATGAGAGACACAGAGAGAGAAGCAGAGACACAGGCAGAGGGAGAAGCAGGCTCCCTGCGGGGACCCGGATGTGGGACTCAGTTCCGGGACTGGGATCATGACCTGAGCCAAAGGCAGATGCTCAACCGCTGAGCCACCCAGGCATCCCTATTTACATAAATTTTAAAAAGGTTATTTTCATTCCAGTTAGTTAACATATAGTGTTATATTAGCTTCAGGTGTACAATATAATGATTCATTCCTTCCATACAACAGCTGATGCTCATCACGACAGGTACACTCCTTCATCCCCAACACTTGTTTCCCTTCTCCCCCCACACCCCTTCTCTCTAGTAACCATCTGTTTATTCACTATAGTTCAGAGTCTGTTGATTTGTCTCTCTCTCTCTCTTATTTTTCCTCTTTTCTTCTTTGTTTTGTTTCTTAAATGCCATATATGAGTGAAATCATATATGTCTTTCTCTGTTGACTTATTTTGCTTAGCATTATACTCTCTAGCTCCATCCATGTCATTGCAAATGTCAAGATTTCATTCTTTTTATGGTTTAGTAATATTTCCTTGTATGTGCTTAGTGTGTATATACATACACACACGCATATATATAACACATCTTCTTTATCCATTCATCAATCGATGGATACTTGGCTGCTTCTATATATCTTGGCAATTGGGATCCCTGGGTGGCGCAGTGGTTTGGTGCCTGCCTTTGGCCCAGGGTGTGATCCTGGAGACCCGGGATCAAATCCCACGTCGGGCTCCCGGTACATGGAGCCTGCTTCTCCCTCTGCCTGTGTCTCTGCCTCTCTCTCTCTCTGTGTGACTATCATAAAAAATATATATATATATATATATATATATATATATATATATATCTTGGCAATTGTAAATAATGCTGCTGTAAACATCAGGGTACATGTAACCCTTGCATTCTTTGAATAAATATCCAGTAGTGTGATTGCAGGATCATAAGGTAGTTCTATTTTTTACTTTTTGAGAAAACTCCATACTGTTTTCCACAGTGACCGCACCAGTTTGCATTCCCACCAACAGTGTGCGAGGAATCCCCTTTATCCACATTCTTGTCAATACCTGTTTTTTCTTGATTTTGATTTTAGTCATTCTGACAGGTGTGAGGTGGTATCTCATTGTAGTTTAGATTTGCATTTCCCTGATGATAATAATGATGAGCATCTGTGTGTCTGTTGGTCATCTACGTGTCTTTGGAGAAATGTCTGTTCATATCTTCTGTCCATTTTTAATTGGATTATTTGGTTTTGGGTATTGAGTTGTATAAGTTCTTTATTTACTTTGGATATTAATCCCTTATCCACTATGTTCTTTGCAAATATCTTCTTCCATTTTGTAGGTTGTCTTTTCATATATTTCTTAGCTCTGTCCTCTGAGAAAGCCTGGAAGCAGTGACACCCCAGTAACAGTGAACATACCTGCTGCTCATATCTTGTCTCCAATAGAAGGAACCAAGGGAAAATGGTTGGACCCAGTGCTGGGGAAGGGAAAATGCAAGATGAGCCTAGAATATCTTGTGCCAAAAAGTAAGGAAATACTTAAGAAAAGATCAGAACCTGTCAAAAGAACATAGGAGCCAACCTGAAGGAGCCCCAAGTGGCCAAAGTGGAAATGTTTGAGAAACAAAATAAATGATGATAGTATTGAATTCTAGCATGTAGAATAAAATAAAAAGCCACCACTATTTTGTACTAGTATACGTAAATAATTGAATAATAAGTACGTAATTGAGGGAGAAGAGACAGCTCTTCCTCAAAATAGAATTTTGATTGTGAAATAAAGACAAAAGAGGGAAATAAAGAATAACCATCAAGCAAACACCGCAGTAGTAATTGTTGCAGACAAGATCCCTGACAACTAAAGTTAGAGGGAGAGTCTGAGAAGTAGGGTCTGCAGAGTCTCAAAGATCTCCCCCAAGATTCTTATCCACTACCAAAAAGGGAAAGTTAGTGAATTTATGATGGGAAAACTCAGCAAATGCCAACTTAACCAAAATGACCAAGGGAAATGTCATAATTAATAACATGTACTGGTGTCATAAACTCCTTGATGAGATGTGTTGAGATGTAATGTCTTTTTTGCCATGTTCTTGCCAAACACGTACTACCTTGCTCCAATCTTGAGGAAACATTGGCCAAACCTTAACTGAGGAACATTGAACAAAATACCTGATCAGCATCCTCTCAAAGTGTCAGAGTCCTGAGAGACAGAAGACTAAGGAACTGTCCTATACGGGAGAGGCTAACTGGAACCAGCAGCTAAATGCAGTACAGATTCCCAGATGGGACCTTGGGATAGAAGAGGGGTACTAGAGGAAAAATCAGTGCAGTTCTAATAAGGTCTACCATTTAGTTTATTTCCTGTTCTTGATTCAATTGTAGTTGTGTTAACAGGAGCTGGAAGCAGGGTATCCTACTTTTACAACTTTGTTTTACATCTGAAATGAATTCAATGAGTTCAAAAGGAAAACAGTCTCTCTCCCCATCCAGATCCTGATTTTGTGGGGCCTGCAGCTTATACAATTTTGGAGGGCCTCATTAAGAAGAATACAAAACTATGAATATAAAATTAGGCACAAAAATGAGTGTTTATAAAGAGTAAAGAAAGTGCAACCGATTTTTGATTGCACATAATTTTGTAATTAAGTTGTTCTCATACCACGAACGCTGACTTCTAGAAAAGTACTACTTTCAGTGAGAACCTTATTTGCTTAGGCCATTTTGCTGTGTGGGCAACAACTTTGTGTGCCATTTCACCCAGAACCATCAGGCTTTGTAAGGACATGATACATCAGATACCCAAAACCAGGATCCAGGAGTTGGGGTGCATAAAATATGTATCTTTATTCCCAGATGTGTCTACTGTTTCTGTTACTGATGCAGGTTAGTGCAACTTACACAGAAACTCTGATAAATTCTATTTACACGATTCTGTGGTAAAGGAGAAGCTATGGTCCATTTACAGCTGTCTGTGTGGCATTGTAGATATGCCCCTGATGGGAGTGAGAGGGCTTCCATGTTTGCAAGGCATCCACGAGAACTGAATTCTCAGCTTGTAATTTTATATATATAATGTTGGAAGGATATTTCAGTCTAGCTCCTGATTCTTATTTTAAACTTGGTTTTGCTCCTTTATGTACATCCTTGTGATGCTGGGAACAAAAGGATACCTTCATTTAGAGAAGTGGCCTCCAGGGTAGTACAACAGGAGAGTCACAGAGAGGGTGATAGGATTATTCCTGGCAGCCATTCCCATGCTGAGATGGCTAGAATTACCATAACTATGCATAAAAGTAACCACAAACCAGATAAATATATCCACTAAACCCCAACTAAATATAGGCAACTTCACTCTAACACCACTGACCTGAGGAGAAGGTGACAGAGGGGAAGGAGAGAGACAGAGAGAGATCATAAGTAACTGTGGTTAAAACATCTTACTTTTGCAAAGTTTTCACAGACATATACAACCATGTCAACATATCACTTGGCCCCTCCCAGGGTCTTGGGAGAGGCCCTTGTAAACCAATGGCCCCAAAATGTAGACTCATTGGCTTCAGCTGAGTCAGCTTCTGGCTGTCCCCCTCAAGTGAAACTACAGCTTTCTCCCACATTCCATTCCTCATTCCCAAATCAGCCCCTCCCAGACCTTTGGCCAGAAAGCTTTTGCTGCCTCTGTTTCCCATCTCTCTCCTTGCTAGTCCCACATTATGGGGACCACCTTCTACTCTTTGGCTTCCTTTGTTCTTCTCTTCAAAACACCATAAACAAGAATCCCTTCCCCACAGAAGCTAGAGACAAGGAGAAGACTTTTGGTGACCCTGCAGTAGGATTGCTTATCTCCATTCTACACTGTTGGTTTAGTTTCAATTATGATCATAATTCATTACTGATGGTTCGTTTGTACTGAGTGCCAGGTGATTCCTGTGCATCATCCCAAATATCCCCAGTGACTCTATGAGACAGGCAAGAATACTTTGAAATTACTCAACTTTGTTAGGGCATGAGCAATGGTTGATCAAAAATGGACTTGGGGTCAGCCCTGGTGGAGACCCGGGATCGTGTCCCACATCGGGCTCCCTTGTGTGGAGCCTGCTTCTCTCTCTGCCTGTGTCTCTGCCTCTCTCTGTGTGTGTCTCTCACGAATAAATACATAAAATCTTTTAAAAAAATGGAATTGGCTCTGGTGATAAAGAAGGGAGTTGCACTGATGTGCCAGGCATGAACCCTTTAGTTGTGGAAGAATGAGGGAGAGCCTGGGGGAGGGGCAGGAAGAGCTGACATGCAGGGTTCAGGCAAATTGATGAGGGCAGTAGCTATTCACCCACTGGAACAGGAGTCATTCAGCATTTTATAGCCTTCCTTGTGCCAACAGCCATGGAAATACCAGTCCTGGAGATAGGAATTGATATTGGCATTCTTTTACTGAGGAGATAGAGGTTGAGAGAGGTCAAGTAACTTGCTTCAACTCACACGATGGTAGGTAGTGGAGACTGGAGTCTGCTTAGTTTCTTGACCACTGGCCCCAGAGACTCTAAATGAAGGGCCTTCATTCTCTGCTGTGTCGTTTATTATATCCCTTTGGGTTGTTGCACAGGGACGTACAAGCAGGTGGAGAGCTAACCCCATGACTTAAAGGAGCTGAAATATAGCAAGAGCCTCTTATTGGGAATCATCTGGGCCCTGGAGTGGACTCATGGCACCTGGAGGGGCTTTCTCACCAGAGGGATACTCCCCTCGACCCCTCAGCCTCTGGATCATTGAAGGCCAAACTAGATTTTGTATAATTGTTAAAAAACAAAAAGCAGAACAAAACAAAAAAACAACTGTAAATATTTCAAGAGTATCTGACAAAAATTAACAAGAGAGTCCCTTCAACATGATTTCAGCCAGTGTGAGAACACCTTTCCCCAAATCCTCACTAGCATCAGTTACCTCCCAACTGTTCAGTCTTTGGTAGTTAGGTGGGTGAGAAATGGAACTACATTGTTGCTTTGACTTGCATTTATTTATGAGTGAGGTTGAACACTTTTAGAGAAGTTTTAGGAAAGTAATTTAGCTATGTTCTCAAGTCTGTGCTCTTTTACACATGAATATTACTTGCAGAAATGTATTGTTTATTCTTATAAAGGAACACAGAAATTTATAATAATAATATTCAACAATTGCTGAATGTTTGCAACATGCCAGATGCTCTTCTAAGTGCTTTATATTATGATCTCATTTTATCCTTACAATAGCCTATTGGGAGGTACTATTTTTATTTCCATTATTCAGATGAGAATATTGAGATAGAGATTAATTATCTTGCCCACAAAACACAAAGCTAATTTATTATAGCACTGCATACAATCACAACATCTAGACATTACTTACATAGCTAACAATTAGGAACTGGCTAAATAAATTTTAGAATAGCTATTCAATGCAATACCGAACAGATGCTTGGAATATTAACATAGACACTTATTTACCTACTGATAAATAAAGATGTTTAAGATACACACATCTTTACAGATACAGATATATATATATATATACACGTAGATATGTATCCTATGTGTATATACATAGCACATACATATATTTGGTGCAAAAAATCAAGTGGAAAATAGTATTAGCTGACATAGATGGAAAAATGTATATGTCATAAATGTATCATGTGGGGGGTCTGCTTCTGTATGTACAGGCATGAACTACAAAGATATATAAGAAACCTATATAAGACACATAGCCTACTTGTGGTTACTTAGGGAGCATTAAGTGTTGGGATGGAGGCCAGAAACCTTATTTTTCACTTCATATACGTCTACAAAGTTTGATTTTAAAAAACAAAACATGAAAAAAAAAAAAAAAACAAAACATGAATACTATTTTATTTATTTATTTATTTATTTATTTATTTATTTATTTATTTATTTTTATGAATACTATTTTAGAAATTTTTTTAAAGTATAAAATTATGGGTTTTTATTTATTTTTTTTTAAGATTTATTTATTTATTTATTCATGATGGACAGAGAGAGAGAGAGAGAGAGGCAGAGACACAGGCAGAGGGAGAAGCAGGCCCCATGCTGGGAGCCCGATGTGGGACTCGATCCCGGGACTCCAGGATCGCGCCCTGGGCCAAAAGCAGGCGCCAAACCACTGAGTCACCCAGGGATCCCCCAAATTATGTTTTTTTTTTTTTTTAAAGAAGATTGATTATTTATTTCTTTATTTCTTTATTATTTGTGAGGTAGGGGAGTTGCAGAGAGAGGGAGAAGCAGAGATTCCCAAGCAGAATCCATGGGGAGCACTAGGCCTGACATAGGACTCTATCCCATTACCCCAAGATCATGACCTGATCCAAAACCAAGAGTTGGATGTTTAACTGACTGAGCCACCGAGGCACCCCCAAAATTATATTTTAAATGGATATAATGGTCTCTATCTCATGGAACTGTCTTAAGAACTAAATGAGATGGCAGGGAAAGTGGGGAGCCTGTGCCCAAGTCAAGGCTGGGTATCATGACTGCTAGTCCTGAATCTGATACATAGCTTGGCCTGGAGCACACAGTACATCATTATCGATTGCAGAGTGGGGTTCAGGAGCCAATTTTGCACCAAAAGGCTCCTTGAGCAAGGACCCTAACTGCTTGAAAACTAAGCTTCTTTTTAACTAAAATGACATAAGAAAAATAGCATCTGGCTTGTATAACTCAGGACTGTTACAAGGATAAGCATGTCATAGAGAAAATAATCATAGATTTGGCCCCGAGAGCTGGGTTAACGCCTTAGCTCGGGCATGTGAGCCCAGAGACTGTGTGGGAGTCTCGGGTTACTGTGAAGATCATTAGCTAATGCACCCAAAAGAATGCCTGTTGTAAACTGTAAAACACTACTCAGAAATTCCAGGGTTTTGTCTGATGTATGTAAAAGTATCGTACAAAACAAACCACTCAATCCCTGAATGCAGCTACGTGGATCAAAACCAAAACCAAACAAAATGGACTCAAAATAAACTTAATCCTTTTAAAACCCTTTTATTCTTTTCAGAAAAAGGTAGGGGGGAGGAAGGGGCTTCTGGATTCTGCTTAGGATGGAAGAAGGTGGAGAGGACAACAGTGCCGCACTCTAAAAGTGAGAGGCAGCCAGGAGCCTGAAATCTGGGGAGACACTCATGGCTCCATGAGGAGCAGGACATGAGAAGGATGGGGCCAGTGTGCAAGCAGCTGGGTGAGTCTACCCAAATTTTTAACCGATTGTCAAGGCTGTATGTGGGCTCTTCTGAGAGCACAGAATCCCAGGGAGGGGCAGACACAAGGGGCGTTGGCACCCAGTCCTGGCTCTTCTCCATGGACCTCACCAATGCATGGTGCACAGAGAGGGGTGGGATGGGAAGGGGTATGGGACAAAACCTTCCTAGCAGTGGCCTAGGCCTGGGGAGAGCAGCTGCTGCCTCTAGAGGGGCACCCAGAGGCCCAGCAGGACCTGATTACATGGGAAACAGGAGCCTTAAGGTGTTTGCGTAGGGGTAGCAAACCCAGTTGCTCCCTAGGGCACAGGGAAGACCCACTGAACCTGGAGGGAGGGAACAGGAACAGAAGAGCCCTCTACTCCTGGGAGGAGGGTCCATTTCCCCTCAAACTTCTCCATCTCTCTCTCTCTCAAATATAACATATATGTACTTCTGTAATGTGAATGTGCTATTTTGATTAAAGCTATTGCTAGAACAAGCCAGCCAAGTCTCCTTTGCCAACAGGAATAGAAGTGACAGACTCTGATATTTCAAACCCTTCAGGGAAGAGGCTGGTGGCAGCGCCAGCCTCATGCCGTGGGCTGGCGGCGGAGCAGCTTTCTGCAAACAAACTTCCTTCATGCAAGTGAGAAAAGGCACCCGATGACCTTGAACCTTCATGTTTGCTGGTCTAATGATAAGTTGGAAGGAAAGACCTTCTTTTTGCCCTTCTGCTGTCAACTCAGGGCTTGACCACCAGGCCACCCATGCCCCGGAAGCCACGGAGTGTTGGAGGTGATCTGGGTGGGCTTAGCGGGCTGGTACCAAGAGGTGTGAAGCACAGCCCGCATCCCCTGGGCATGAGCTTGTTCACCTTAGCGGTCCCTTGAGCCTGAAAATGAGGGAACAAATGAGAGAGAGAGAGAGAGAGATTGAGAGAGAGAGAGGGATTCTCCAACACAGGAGCCATGCTTTGCCTTCAAAGGAAACAAGTTTCTTTCTCCCTCCCAGGGCCCAGGCTTTCTCCAACCTCCTCATTTTTCCTTACCTGGAAATCTACAGACTTTTTAAAAAGTTTACTATTATTATTTAAAAATATGGGGTACCTCGGTGGCTCAGTGGTTGAGTATCTGCCTTTGGCTCAGGGCATGACCCTGAGGTCCTGGGATCAAGTCCCACATCGGGCTTCCTGCAGGGAGCCTGCTTCTCCCTCTGCCTGTGTCTCTGCCTGTCTCTGTGTCTCCCATGAATAAATAAATACAATCTTAAAAAAAAAAATAATGTCGAATCCTTCCTGACCACCTGGCCAACTCAGCTCTTCTGGGTCTTGCTGTCTCTAATTTTACTTTTCAGTTCTTCCGCAAACAGAAAAGTTAACATCAGGTTTTCCCATCAATAAGGCCATGGGAAAAAGAGGTGCCGGTGCTAACTTCTGAGCTGTGCATTGAAACAACACTTCCCAAACACCGTTTCATGGAACATGGGGAAGTGTTTGTGGTTATTCTGTGGTCAGAGCACCCGGTAGTAAGACAACAACAAAACTGGGGGAACAAATCATGAATATTGGTGATTCATGCAGAATCAGTGTTAGTATTTTAAAAGCATCTGTGGAGGGATCCCTGGGTGGCGCAGCAGTTTAGCGCCTGCCTTTGGCCCGAGGCGTGATCCTGGAGACCCAGGATTGAATCCCATGTCGGGCTCCCCGTGCATGGAGCCTGCTTCTCCCTCTGCCTATGTCTCTGCCTCTTTCTCTCTCTCTCTCTCTGTGTGACTATCATAAATAAATAAAAATTAAAAAAAAAGCATCTGTGGATAAGTTTTGCAGTAAAGAAGCCTGTTTAACATTGTTACATGTAGAGTTTTCCAAACTTATTCGACTCTAGGAAGAATATTCTTTTCTTTTTTTTTTTTTTAGGAAGAATATTCTTTAAAAAATTCCCATTCAGTTTGAAAACCTCTGAATTGCATTGAATAAATTTAAGTAAATTTATGACTGGGCCTACTTCCTTACAAACAGTATAAACACAAGCTTGAGTCTGCTACAGGAAGAAATGGCAAGCCTCCATTGGAAGGCTTCCTAATGGCTCCTCTCTTCTTCTAGTGTGTCATTTGCCCTTTGGGTCCTAGGTGGTTTGTTCCTTAGTTGGTTGGTTTATTCACTCATTCATTCATTCATCCACTCACTCACTCATTAATGAATGTAAATCGTTCATCAATGTGCTAAGTACTAAGTACTAAGAGAATCCAAATGTTTCCCTTAGAGTCTCTGCCCTTAAGAAGCTGTAATCTACAGATGAAGGACATGACAAATGGCTCCACTAAAGAGCAGAATAATATGAATAGGATTGATTAATCTATTAATTAACCTCATAATTGAGTGAATATTTATCGAGGGCCTACCGCGTGCACTCAACCAATGGAGGCACTGGGGAAATGCCAGTGAGCAAACTCCCTGCCCTCATGGAACTAGCACTCCTTTGGGGAGACAGCAAACAAATAAGTAAGTAAAATGCTGGTATGTCAGGTGATAGGTGGCACAGAGAAAAGCAAAGTAGGGACAGGAGCACCAGGTTGGGTGGGTGCGAGGTTTGGGGTGGTTGGAAGAGGCTACATCAGGAGGTGACATTGAGCAGAGATGCAAAGGAGGAGAGGAAGAAGTTGTTTGCTTTCCTAGAGAAGTGCTTTTGGGCAAGGGACAGAGTTAATGGTGGGGCAAGTGCATGCGGTGGGTGGGGGACCTCTTTTCACTGACTAGAATTCTGTGTTTAAGAACAGCCCTACAGGTGAGGAAAGAGAGTTATGTGTCCTTCCCTGGTTTGTTACAATTTCCCACAATTGAACAAGATGTAACCCACCAGATTGTGCTTCCTTAAACACTGCTGGACCTTTCCCTGTTTCCTTCCAACTATGGTTCTCTAGGAGTGGTCGGTCCAGTGGGTTGGATGTGGCCTGAAACACCAAACACCCAACCTACATGGGCATAGACACAGTTCTCCTATCATTGCAGCCCAGAATGATATTTGGACACATGACAGCCCCATCCTTGAACTTGTAGTCAACTTCTGCAACACAAACTGCTGCAAGGTCTTGTTCATCTGTCCTGTAGAGGTGGGGGTGATTTCAAAACTCACAGTTGAATGTTGCCTGGTGACAGGTCTAAGGACAGGTTGGTTGAATGATTAGAGATTCAAAATTACCCCATAAGATAGAACAATGGGTGGAACTAACACAATCTTTCTTAGAGATCAATTTAAGAAAGATTGAAATTCCATGTATAAAGTCAAAGCAGATCTTCTGGTTCCTGATGCAAACATGTGTTCAAGAAGTTGATTCATTCTGCTTGGGCTTCTTGAATCTTTTGTTCCAATTCCATAAGCAGCCTGGAGAAAATGTCATAGCACTAAACCTTTGTGGTTAAGTATTGCCTCCCTTCCTACCATGACAAGGGGATGATTTACAGGCTGGCTTTGTATATGCGAGTATGTGTGTGTGTCCGCATAGACCAAGGTGGTATTTCAATAAAGCCTTTTCTAGGCCTGATTTTCTAATGGAAGGACAGTAACTTCACCAGACTATAGCTATCACCACCTCATGTTAGCCAGGAGTGTTTATTAGTTATCTATCGCTTCATACAAATTATTACACACTTTGTCGCTTAAAACATCCTGTTTATCATCTCACAGTTTCTTTATATCAGGAATTCTCTCATGATTTAGAGGGGCCCCCTGCTTAGGTTCTTGCAAGGTTGTAATCAAGATGTCATCTGGGCGTGTTCTCATACGAAGGCTTGGCTGGTGAGGAGTCCAGGTTTCAGCTCATTCAGGTAGTTGGTAGGATTTATTTTCTCGTGGTTGTGGGACTGAGGGCCAGAGCTTCTTGCTGACTGTTAGCTGGAGGCCGTGCTCAGCCCCGAGAGGCCACCTGATGTTCCCTGCAATGTGGGCTTTCCCAGTGTGGCCACTTACTTCATCAACCCTCATTGAGAGTCTCTAGGTCTGGTCTGTTTAGAGTCTCATATAATATAGCAGATTCATGGGGTGACATCTCATCATCTTTGCATATTCGGGTCATTGGAAGCAAGTCACAGATATTGTCTGTACTCTGGTGGAAGAAATTGCGTAGCCAGCCAGCACCAGAAGGCTGAGATCATGAGCATCATCTCACAGTCTGTCCACCACGGAGCATATCCCCTGGAGGTCAGCTGTCAGGAGATGTTCAAAAACTCATGTCTCTGACAACAGCCCACCCAAGTATATTGAGAAAATACCTCTCCTATAAGCTTATTGAGAATAGAGACCCTTCGCCTATACATTCCTGTATCTTCAGGCTCTAGCTCAGATATACAGTTGGCACTCAATAAGGCCTTTGTGAAATTGAATTACACGGAGTGAACTGGTATACATGATAGAATTTTGAAGTTACTGGCAAAGGTGAGCTGCTCTGGCAAACACTGGTGGTGGTGATAAAAGTACGGTACATGCCTAATGATTTAAAATAGAGAATGGATATATTATTATAGAAAATTTAGTATGTTCCCTGAAACTTTTAAGATCTTATTAAATCATTGTTTGTGAGGCAGTTACTTGGAGCCAGCAAGTATGCGCTTCCAACAGGTCATTCTGCTCACACAAACAAGCTTTTTTTCTGATACACAGACTGGAGGAGCAAATGACAAGAATGTGGGATCCCATGGACATCTCCAGGAGGTTCCTAAAATCTTCATGCTATTGTCGATGAAGAGCTCACGAATGGCCCCGGATTATGGTCTGTACAATCATGTGTAGCTGTTGAAAAATTGTACTCACAGAATGTTGTATCATTGACCAATGTGAATGTAAAGAATGGGTTTTTAAAAATTTTTTTATTTTTACATTTATTTATTTTTTAAATATTTTTTTCTTTTTTAATTTATTTATTCATGAGAGACACACATACAGAGAGAGAGGCAGAGACATAGGCGGAGGGAGAAGCAGGCTCCATGCAGGAAGCCCGATGTGGGACTTGATCCCGGGACCCCAGGAGCACGCCCTGGGCCAAAGGCATGTACAAACTGCTGAGCTACCCAGGTGTTCCTTATTTTTACATTTTTTAAAATTTATTTTTTTTCATTTTTTAAAATTTAAATTCAACTTGCCAACATATAGTATAATACCCAGTGCTCCTCCCATCAATGCCCTTCTCAATGCCTGTCACCCAGTTACTCCATCCCCCCGCCCACCTCCTCTTCCACAACCCTTTGTTTGTTTCCCAGAGCGAGGGGTCTCTCATGGTTTGTCTCCTTCTCTAATTTTTCCCACTCAGTTCCTCTTCTTTCCCTTATGATCCTTTTCACTATTTCTTATATTCCACGTATGAGTGAAACCATATGATAATTGTCCTTCTCCAATTGACTTATTTCACTCAGCATAATACCCTCCAGTTGCATCCACATCAAAGTAAATGGTGGATATTTGTTCTTTCTGATGGTTGAGGAATATCCCATTGTGTATATAGACCAGATCTTCTTTATCCAGTCATCTATTGAAGGCATCGTGGCTCCTTCCACAGTTTGGCTATTGTAGACATTGCTGCTGTGAACATTGGGGTGCAGGTGTCCCATCATTTCACTACATCAGTATCTTTGGGGTTAATACCCAGTAGTGCAATTGATGGGTCATAAGGTAGCTCTATTTTTAGCTTTTTGAGGAACCTCCACATTGTTTTCCAGAGTGGCTGCACCAGTTCACATTCCCACCAATGGTGCAAGAGGATTCCCCTTTCTCCATATCCTCTCCAACATTTGTTGTTTCCTGTCTTGTTAATTTTCACCATTCTCACCGGTGTGAGGTGATATCTCATTGTTGTTTTGATTTGTATTTCCTGATGAAGAATGGTTTTATATAGAGCTTTACCTTGTTCTGGTCAATATTAAAAAAAATCCAAGCCCCTCACTCATTTGTGGGATATACTCCTCTTTTATGGACTGTCCTAGTCACAGCTCTTGAGCTGAGATTAGCCATGGAACTGGATTTGCACAAAGCCCCCTTCTTGGCGATCATGAACACCAAGATGGCCTGTCTCTGAAGTTGCAGCATGTCCACTCATTAGCTCTTCCTTGTTGCTTAGCCTATAATTAGCATGGCAGTTCTTCTTATAGACTTAGCTGCCTTCTTGGCAGTGAACTTGTTGCAACCAGAATTTTCAGAGGCTTTGCTTTTAGCCGAATGAGACATCCAATGGACACCAAGTTCCTTCATATATTTCATGCCACATTTGGTTTTTGTAATTTTTTTAATTTTTATTCATGAGAGACACAAAGAGAGAGAGGCAGAGACACAGGCAGAAGGAGAAGCAGGCTCCATGCAGGGAGCCCAATATGGGACTCGATCCTGGGTCTCCAGGATCATGCCCTGGGCTGAAGGCGGTGCTAAACCACTAAGCAACCGGGGCTGCCCTGTAGCGAATTTTTGATGTTGAATGACTTAGGTGTAGGATGGAATCATACCCATCCTCTGAAAGGCCACCCTCTCCCATTTAAGATGTTAGTCCCAGGTGTTCAATCTTCTCTCTTCCTCCTCCCTGCCCCAGATTAGTTCCTACTTCTTTATGGGCACACCTGGGGCCTCCAAATCCTACCTAACTTAGCCAACAGGGTTCAAACCAAGCTTAGAAGAGCTCCCCTTAGGTTGGAAAATGAGAATTCTTAATTAAATGATGGTGGACTATTCAGGGCTAAACGTCAACCTTTTCTTTGGACAGTTACACAATTATATCCCTTATAAACATTTAAACCTGCAAAAAAGGTCATGAATGTACAAGGAAGCATTTCAAAGTCACGGTGGAAATTATGTTCTGGGCTGTGCTTTGATTTTTTGACTGGGAGTAGGACACACAGTTGAAGTAATGTCCCTTCTAACTTTGGAAGTTGTTTTTATAAGTTCCAGGAAAGTCTTAGCAGGTCCCGGGCAAGTTTGACTTTTCTCAGTTGTGTTCTCTACCAGGGGAGAGAGCCTGCTTCCTTGGGAGAGAGCCCGCCTCCTTGGACTAAGTCCCATCCTGTGAAGTTGGAGTGGCATGAGTATTGTTCTTGGCAAAGCCCAGCTTTTGTGCCCTTAACCACCGTGGTCTTTCCCTTGGGCCCCTTCCAACAGGATGGTGTGGGCATACAGGTGCCAAATGACCCAGAAACAGGAGGCGAGTGGAGTACAGAATGGAAATCTACCTTATATCCTGACGTCCACACAAACAGCTCGACTCCACATGCGGGGGGGGGGGGGGGGGGTTGAAGAATAGCAGAGGAAGAAAACCTGCTTATGTTCACATCATGGAACAGTGTGAATTCATTCTCACAGTTGAATTTTCTATATTTAGGCTCTTCCTTCATTGCGGGAAACACCTGCAGGTCATTCATGCTCTATCTCAAGGTGCTGATCTCCTTTTCCTCCAGAAATCAACACATCTAGGGGTTGATGTGCTATCACAGCATAAAAATAGTCTGACACTTGCAATCACTGAAATATGCTAAAGGGGTGTAGAGGAGTTGTACTTGAGAGTTGGCACATTACCACATTATTGCCTACTGGATTGGTTTGAAAATTTTGTATTTCTTTTCTGTATGAGTCACATATGTTCACTGCTGAACTATCAGAAGACACAGATAAACCAGGAAAAAAAGTGGGAAAAGTACTTGTTATCTCAGTGGTGGCAACATTTAATGATTCACTATGTGTTCTCTTTTTTTTAAAAAAATTATTCATTTCTTTTAGAGAGAGAGAGAGAGCACACAAGCAGAGAAATGAGGACAGGGAGAGGGAGAGAATCTCAAGGAGACTCCATGCTCAGCATGGAGCCAGACATGGGGCTCGATCTCACAACCTTGAGATCATGACCTGAGCCAAAAATCAAGAGTTGGCGGCTTAATCTACTGAGCCACCCAGGTGCCGCATTTGCTAGATGTTCTTATGGAATGTTCTCTATTTTATGTATGAATCAATCACACATAGTATTTTATAATCTGCTTTTTTACTAACCAAAGCATCATGAATAACTTTCTATATCAACTTATTTCTGCAACTCTGATTCTGATTTCAGTTCCAGCGTGTGGATTTTCTCCTCCACATAGCCACGCAACTCTGACACCAGCTGAGTGTCCTACAGTTTAACTCAGTTCTGACACTGGAGACAGCTTCAGATCTCAGATCCCACAGGTTAAAGGTTCAGTCCCACAAGACCACCTGCCTCCCCACCCCTCTTCAGGTGCCGATCATGAGTCCAAGCTGTTACCTCTGCTTCCGATGGACTGGCTGCAGAGGTTCCATTAATTTGCCAGAGCTGCTCACAGAACTCGGGGAAGCACCTTATTTACTAGGTTACTGGTTTATTATAAAAGGATGTAACTCAGGAACAGCCAGATGGAGAGATGCACAGGGCAAGGTGAGCAGGACCTTCTGAGCTCTCTGAGTGCTCCATTCTCCCTCTATCTCTGCGAGTTCCTAGACCTGGAAGCTCTCCTAACCCTGTCCGTTATGGTTCTGGGGAGGCTTCATGACATGGCACGATTTTTTTTTTAATTTTTATTTATTTATGAGAGAGAGAGAGAGGCAGAGACACAGGCAGAGGGAGAAGCAGGCTCCATGCACCGGGAGCCCGATGTGGGATTCGATCCCGGGTCTCCAGAATCGCGCCCTGGGCCAAAGGCAGGCGCCAAACCGCTGCGCCACCCAGGGATCCCGACATGGCACGATTGATGAGATCACTGGCTATTGGTGACTGAACTCAATCTCAAGCCCTCTTTCCTCCCGGAGTGGGAAGGGGGATATTAAATGGTCCAAGCCTCTAATCACAGGGTTGGCTCCCCTGGCAACCAGCGCCCATCCTAGGTGCTCTCCAAAGGCCACCTCATTAACATAACAAAAGACATCTTTACCTTCCTTCCTTAGAGGAAATGCCAAAAGTTTTAGGTGTTTTGTGCCAGGAACTAGATGAAGACCAGGTCCATGCTTCTTATCAATCCTAACATCACAGTGCTGTGTACTTTTTAATGGCTGCATAGCATTTCATCATATGGATGTGCCATAATTTATTTGATCGGTCTCAATTACTGCACAACTAAGCAGCTTCTAGTCTTTCACAAATATTCCTGGCTGTGCATGTTCAATATTTTCCTGCTTGCTTTGTATCGTAGACACACGCAATTGGATGGCTCCTGACCTCCTGCTCAGGGCACTCTGTCTTCATTAAACCATTAGAAACATTTTGGGTTATTATATTTCCTTCTTCATTCCGTCCCAAATTTCATTCCATCGCTCCTTCACAGATCCCTACTTTGGAGTAATTTACGTGCGTGTGTCCTTCTGATCTATTTTCTAGGTCTTTAGTTACACATACATGTAATTGGGGGAAACATTATATGTCATCTTGTGGGTTTTAAAACTCGCATTTCTTAATTTTCATTCAGCACCACAGGTTGAGCTTTCCTCTAGCTGGTGTCCACGGCGTCTGCTCCCCCCTCTGCATGTCTGGAGAGCATTTAGTCTTGTGTGTGCACTGAGAATACGTACACTCTCGTGTCTTTCCCGAGAGCCCTGGGAAGAGTCCTGAGGGAGGCTTTGCTTACTGGCTTGAGGCTCATACTACCCTCGGGAGTGAGGAGAAATGGCTCCTTGATTTGAAGCCACACAGAAATTCCCCAGAGAAGAAATAGTTGCCCAGAAGAGGACACGCAGGCTGGGCAGATGAACGTATGTCCGTATTTTAAATTTTTCAGTACATACTGATTCCAGAATGGTGAAATCAATTTGCATTCTTAGAAATAGTCATAAATGTCTATTTCTTGGCATCTTCCTAACAGTAGGTATCATCATTTTAAAGAATTTATGAGTTTAATAGGCAAAAGATGACCTCATTATTCATTCAGCTTGGATCTCTGTGATTACTACAGGGGTTGAGCATATTTTCATATGTTTATTGATCATGGGCTCTGGCAGGATGGGGCATAGTGGAATTGGTTCCTTGCTTTTCCTTTTTTTTTTTTAAGATTTTATTTATTTATTCATAAGAGACACACACACACAGAGAGAGAGAGAGGCAGAGACACAGGCAGAGGGAGAAGCAGGCTCCATGCGGGGAGCTCGATGAGGGACTCGATCCTGAGACTCCAGAATCACGCCCTGAGCCGAAGGCAGACTTTTAACCGCTGAGCCACCCAGGCGTCCCTTTTTAAAAATTTTTAAATGTTTTGGTTCCTTGCCTTTCCCAGGACATTATACCTAATGGGTAGAGAGGAGGCTGGCCCGTTCTCCGGTTGGAACACCCAAATCTGAAGCTGGGGTCAGAAACCAGGGCCTGTCTGTGTTTCATGAAGTGAAGCAGGGCCTGTTCAGCTGGATCCTGGGGATGCTCTTCCTAATCTAGCTTCACTCACCTGGTAACTAGTGCCAACTCTTCCCAGATCCCCGCGATAGCTCATATTGTCATTTGGAAGTTGCCCTGAGCTCCCATATTCTCCATCTTCATGGAGACTGGGGGCTGTTGTCCAGGCACCATTTGAACTAGAGGCTGGATGTTTTTAGATTCCAGGATCGGGGGAACCTCTCCTTCCTGCTCAGTCTCACTTGGTCGTGGGCGCACACTTGTGGCTTTGAAGCTTCCTACTGGAGACGCTGGGCACCCCTTGGCCCTTGACAGCCCCCTAATGCCATGTGTCACACGCACCCTGGAAGCAAGTCGGTGTGGGTCAGGCGCGGGGCCTGGGAGACACAATCTCACCCCGGGCCGATCCTGTGCGGGCTGCCTCCCCTCCTGCACCCGCGAGGCTACACACCGGAGGAGGAAAGCCACTCAGCGGCTCTGCACCTGCCCACGGACCGCCCTCCGGGGGCCTCCGGGTCCTGCGATCCTGCCCCAGTCCCCGCAGCACTGGCCGCTGTGCTGGCCGGCAGGGAAGCCGCCCCCACCACCGCCACCATGGGGGACAGAGCCCTCCCCTGGTGGCCCTCCTCCGCCTGGTGGCACCTGCATGCATCTTCCTGTTTCCCTCCTACCTTCTGGGGGGAGCGTGTCCTTTTGAGGACACGGATCCCTTCCCTCGGATCACCAGGGAAGGTCCCTCTTGTCAGAGGGAGTGGAGCTGCTTTGTTCCACCCTGGCTCTCCCCCGCCCCCTAAAGTGGAGTCTAGGCAGGCAGGGCTCCCCGACGGCCAGGAAAGCCGGAGACTCTAGAGGAGCACCTGCAGTCCAGGTCCTGGGGGAGCTGACAGGCCAGTCACCACCCAGGAGCCCTGGCCTTGGCGCAGCTGATCCGTGCTCCAACTTGGGGCTGGGTTAGCGTCTAGGTCATAAAACAGATTCTGGGGGAGTGAGCTGGAGGTTCTGGGGAGATTGAGAGGAGGCCGGACTATAACCAGTGCTTAGACCTGTGCGGGGCGGCCCTCCATTCCTGCCGTGTGTCCACAAATGTAAGGGGTTTGCGGGGTTCGGAGATGCCCGGTTCTCCACATCCTCTATCTGACTGTGTAGACGTGGGACACCCACCCCAGCCTTCACTGTGATCCAGGGGTTGTTACGTGTGGACAGGGAGGACAGGCAAGGGGCTTGTGTGGCTCTGATGGCCGGGCTGCCCCTTTCTGGGGGTGATGGGAGCACGGAGCCTGCTGGACGGAGAATGGTCTGCTGGAGGACTGGTCCCTGTGCCGAGGGGCACGTGGGGCAGAGCAGACGGCTTTCCAGGAGACAGAAGGCCAGGTTCCCCAGGGGAGGTCGTGGCCCGGGAATGCGATTCGAGGCCCAGTGTACGACTCAAGCAGAGCGCTGGTGGCCAAGTGTCTGCTTGCTCTGCTGGGCGGGGGACAGGCGAGGCACAGGGGAGACCTCACTGGGTCATGGACACCGGATGTGCGGGTGGCCGGAATCGCCACCCTCACGTTCCGGATGCGCCAGGAGGCGTGGGCACTGCAGTCATTCTCGAATGTGCCTCGTGAACCCTGGATGTTGAGAAAGTCCAACTGGTGGACCTCAGATGGGTTCCCATAGGCGAGTTACTGTGCCTTGTGGGCTGGGGAACCCACGTCCAGGGACTCGTGTTTTACTTATGACCTCGTGTTCTTACTAATGAGGTATCAGCAGCCTTGAAGATGAGTATTTTTCAACTAAAACTGACATGTTACTAGCATGTGCTGAGATTCCTTTTGTTGGTTTCTAGGAAAACTGGCTGCCATGGGGTGGTACAAATTTCTACCAAGCCTGTGTACACCTAGATTATCGAGATCCTTATTTTGGGGGGGGCAGGCGTCTTGTTTTCTTCTTAAAATGTTCTAATTGGTACATAATCCCTGTGACCCTCAACTGAGCGGAGTGATTGACTTTAGCTATTTTATTAAAAAGGCAACTTTAGGGGCACCTGGGTGGCCTAGTGGTTGAACATCTAGCTCGGGTCGTGATCCCAGGGTCCTGGGATCGAGTCCTGCATCGGGCTCCCTGCAAGGAGCCTGTTTCTCCCTCTCCTCTGCCTGTGTCTCTGCCTCTCTCTGTGTCTCCCATCAATAAATAAATAAAATCTTTAAAAAAGGGCAACTTTAAGACCCAATTTACATAGGACACCATGCATCTGTTTTCTAATATACAATTTGATGACTTTTGTTAAGCGTATTATCATACAACCTCCATCCCAACCACAGTGTAAGATTTATCCATTGCTCCAGAAGGTTCCACTGTACAGAGATGCAAGGTTCTTCACATCCTCTATCCACCTCTGCAATCGAGCGCCACCCCAACCCCCCACGCCTCTAGGTAACCACTGATCTGATGCCCATCACCCCTGGTTAGTTTTAGCTACTCTGGATTTCATATAAATGGCACCATCCAGTGTGCACTCTGGTGTGACCAACGCCTTGTGCTCACATCCAGGTTGTTGTGTTTCTCATAAGTTCATTCTCTCATTGCAACAGCCGCTAATGTCACTTTTAATTACACATTATGATGATCTGAGCACTCTCCTAATGTTTGGAAAGCCGTGGGCCGTGTGTCCATTCTCTCTGGGCACTGATATGCATTTCCTCAGTTATTCTTTTGAGTTTGCCAACAATTTTAAACATGCATGCAAAGCAATAAATGTGGCTTACCCCTACCTCCCATTGCTAAGCCAGATGTGGTAATATGTCGCGAGTACTCGTGAATTTGGGATATTTAAATAATTCGTAATACACGAGGGGAGCATACTAAAATTTCTCGGTTGTTTTAGTTTGTAGGCCATTATTTTACCCTGGAAAGTCATGTGTCAGAGCACATGCTCTTCTCTAGTTTGGTAATAAACCGACTAACTTTCATCTCTCACTTTCTGCACAGGTGGAAACCCTGGCAGAGTCACTGTCACCCTCGGGTGTTTAAGAACTCCTTCCGAGACACCGAGAGGCTTCACATGGTGAGGGCGCCCAGGCCCTCATCTCCCATCCTTCGCCTCTATCCGGCCTCCCATCGTTTGTTCTGTCACCGAAGGCACCTGATGCCTACACCTGTGTTTTTCATATTATGGGTCATGACTCTCCAGAGGTTGATGGGATCAATTTGGAGGGTTAGGATCTGCATTTTAATACAGCGAAGAGGGATAGAGAAAATGAGAGAGCGTATCGTACTGAGTAATAGTATGCTACGTAATGATAGCACACTAACAATAGATAATGTTTTATGTGTGAGTCAGGATGGACTCTGTGAACAGAAGGAGGGCATAAGAGGCCTGTCTCAATGTGGCAATGGATGCCTTGGATGGCTGGGGAGAGCCCGCGGGCCCGGCAAGCTGGCAGGCCCCTGGGACCCCTTCTGGCCTCCTGCCCTCAGGAGCAGGACAGGAAAAGCCTCTCAGACTCTTCCTCTGCTCCAAGTGCCCTTCTTCCTCCAAGCAACCTACCCAGGCCTTGTGAGGTACCCTCCTTCTCCTGCTGGTTGTTTAGACTTGGAGAGTCTTAACCTAAATGCAGGTGATCTAACCTGAGCTCCAAATCCTCCTCAAGGACCCAGTTCATGCAGACGAAGCTTCGGGACAGAGTCCCTGACTCTGGCCCCAAGGGAGAGTCCCAAGTTCTACCCAAACGATGGCCACCGCGTGTTTGGTGAGGGGTGCGGCACTCGGGGTGGCAGGGATTCTCCGGGCCTGGGCCTGCTCTCCGCACACACCCAGCAGGTAGCACACAGGCTCTGCTCTGGCTTTGCAGGAGACTACTTCCTGCCACCTGTTCATAAACACAGTGTATTTGGATACGTGGTTTCCTCCTGTTCAAAACTATACGCCCACTGAGGCCACAGATGCTACCTGTTTATCTCATCTTTCCCGACCCCACCAGGGACCCGCACACAGCAGGCGCTAACTGAGTAGCTGTTGAATAGAACCGGAAAGTCAACATGAAATGTCCTTCTGTCTCACAACGGGCTATTCTGTTCTCTTTCAAAATCTCCCTCGAAAAAATAAATAAATAAATAAATAAATCTCCCTCGAAAGCTACACTGCAGTCATCCACACGAATCGCGGGTCTGTGTTAGCTTGGGCTCTTCTCCATGCAGTGAACCACTGTTCTTCTTCTTCTTTTTTAATAGCTACACCTCCTATTTTAAAACTTGCCTTCCTACTGGGAAAACAGCCCCAATTTGTGCAACAATTCCTTGCTGGAGAGGTGGGTGTGGGTGTTGGGTGGAGCAGGGGGAGGGAGGAGGTGTTAAAACTCCACGGGAACGGGATGCGTTGAAATAATTAAGGGCCAGGGTGGTGGCTGGGTCTTCCCATTTAATTATGTGACTAAGAGTACTGGCTCGATGGAGCTCCGTGCGCAGATGCGCCAGCAGGCCGGCTGCGGTCACAGGAGCACCAGCACCCAATACCGAGGGTGTCTGTGGGCCGCCACTCTCCTGTGCCTGCACCAAGGAGACGACGCAGATGGCCACGAGGCCACCTGAGATGGGGGAGGTCCTGGAAATTGAGAGAGTTAGGAGGCAGCCTGTGTCTAGCCTCTGACCCACTGAATGACTGGGGCAGGTCATTTCACATCTCTGCAATTCAATATACAGGGTTGGATGAGTGACCCGGAGGTCTCTTTCCTGGCAGGCATCTTGAGCCTGTGATTTCCAACATTCTCTACTTCAGAGGCAGAAGAGTGAGGAACAAGACCCAGATTCCAGGGCTCGGCCATGGCTTAGGTCAGGTGGGCGCTGCTGAAGTTGTCTGGGCACAGTGCGCAGGTGCAAATGAAGGTCTGGCCTGCTCCTTGGCATTCTGAAATTCTCAAGCCATCAGAATGGCTAGTGATATAGTTTTTCCAGTTCTTCAGCCACTTAGCTATTGAGGGCATTTATGAAAATCTCCTAAAGTGTGAGCAATTAGGCCAAAGATTTTTCTACTGGGGTTCGGCATCGCACATCTCACATACAAGCACACGTCCCCAGAGCAACCATGCCTTGGAAAGGCAACATGTAAACTTGACAGTGGCCTGATGAAGTGGCTTGCTGCCATAATGGAGTCAAAGATAAGGTACGTTCAATGTGAGCAAATAATATCATTCACACTCAAATGATAGGCCATGGTTGTGGGAAAATATTTTGCATCCGTACAGCTTCACAGAGGACACCCGATTCCACCCTCCTCTCTCCCACCTGATGTTCCAATTTTCTCCACAAGGGGTGAGCTAAGCTGGTCTCCAGCTCAACATTCCTCAGACCTGTTGGGCAGCAAACAGACTCACCAGGGAAACTTTTTCTTTTTTAAAGACGCTCACAAAAAGTATGCCATTTGGAAAAATGCATGTCCCAAACTATAAAATCAATACAGTGTTTTGGATGTTAGTGTGAAGGTGAAAAGTAGTAAGACGAAATATATTAAATGTTGACGTGTTCTTACATGGCAATAAGGATAAGCACAAGACTTCATGGAGTGAGAACTTCAAAAAAAATGTTATAAGGCATCTGTGTTCCTTAGTAACTTTTGAGACCTGGAGGACCCCAGAAGCAGGGAGCTGTACTGTTCACATGACATCACTTTACCAAGTGTTGGGGTTTCAGGAGACGTCTTTACCATGAGGTACACGGGGTTCTTAGAAAACAACTTAAAACAACTGTTGCTTTAAAAGCCCATGAGCTATAAAGAGAAAAACAGGTGCTTTTGCACAGCTGCAATGGGGTGCTTCAAGTGCTTTGCCCAGAGATCAATATGTTGTCTTAGCCTGGGCTGCCATGATGGAAAACCATAGACAGGGCAGCTTTACATGGTAGAAATGTATTTCTCACGGTTCTGGAGGCTGGAAGTCCAGGGTCAAGATGCTGGCAAGGTGGGTTTCCAACTGAAGCCTCTTCTCTTAGATTCTGGGTAGTTGCTATCTCGCTGTGTGTTCATGTGACTGCTTCCTGTGCAAAAGTGGGGAGAGATCCAGAACTCTGGTACTTGTCACTGCATCATGGGAGCCCCCTTCCCTACTGGCCTCCCAAAGACCGCTTCTCCAAATACCATCCTCCTGGAGGGTAGGGTTTCAAAAGATGAGTTTGGGAGAGGGACACAAACATACTCCATAGCATATATTTTGTGTATATATTGTGTAAGTGCGTAGACTTTCATACACATATTTACTCAAAAGATAGACATCTTTAGACTGTTGTCTTGAAGACCAGCATCCAGAAAAGTCAGGAACACATGGACATATGGCCAATGTGAGGGGGCTTCCAGAGAGGAGGTGAGTGGAGCTGAAGGGACAGGTTCCAGCAGGCAGTCCGGCCTGGCCTGGTAATGGGAATTGGCGGGCACCGGCTCCATGACCAGCTCTGTACACCGCATTGGGAGGGCATGGGTCGGTGGGACTGGCAGGACAATGCTCTTTCCATTTGTCCATGAGTTGACTCTGGATGAGAACACTCACACGAACCACGGGACAGCCATCTGGGAGAGCTCTGACAATCACACTTAAACAACCAGAGCCATATATAGTAGAACAGTAGGAATTCCGAGAGGCTGTTTCTCACTGTTAGATTTCCTGCTTCGTTCCATGTGAATTCTGCTCAACCAAAGTTTTGCTCACTTCCTCTCAATCCCCAGATGCTTTGCCAGCCTGGGCTCGGCTCACATATCAGTTTCCCTTTGGAGGGAAAGACGTGGGCCTCCTCTTTAACCATCCGATTCTTCTCTTCCCAGCCTTGCCTCATGGAACAAGTTCTCCATGACCTTCCCAGAAAACTCAGCTTTCCAGGAACCTGACCGAGCACACAGCACATATTCCCTGTACCAGCCGAACCACCTTGCCAATTTTTTGTGCCGTCCACACTGAGATTTTGAGGTCTTTAAGGTGAGGGGAAAATATAATCCGATCCTTCTCTGAGCTGAGCTTGCTCAGCTGTGGAGAACCAGGCTGGTTTGCTGTGTTTGCTGATTGCATCAGCCCCCAGGTCTCAGCCTTGGCCAAACAACTAAGTAAATGCAGTCAGAAAGTCCTTTCCTACATCCAGGGGCATTTTATTGTTGTTGTGAAACATTATGAAATTCATGACACTGTGCTATTACAAAGCTCTCCCCAGCCAAGTATTAGAAGGAAGAGAGAGAAATCAAAATTTATTGACCATCAAGTGATAGGTCTCTTTCAATATATTTTTTCATTTTCACATAAGCCTATGAATTAGGTATTTGTTTTCCTTTATTACAGATGAGGAAGCTGAGCCTTATGGAGATTATGTAAATTGCCCAAAGCCACACAATTAAATGACAGCACAGGGAATAAAACAAACTTAGGGGGATCCCTGGGTGGCGCAGCGGTTTGGCGCCTGCCTTTGGCCCAGGGCGCGATCCTGGAGACTCAGGATCGAATCCCACGTCGGGCTCCCGGTGCATGGAGCCTGCTTCTCCCTCTGCCTATGTCTCTGCCTCTCTCTCTCTCTCCGTGTGACTATCATAAATAAATAAAAATTAAAAAAAAAAAAACAAACTTAGGTTTGTCTGCTTTCTATGTTTCTTTTTTTGTATATTAAAGAGCCTTCCAACACATTGTATAGATCCAACTATATATTTTTTAAAATTTTATTTATTTATTTGAAAGAGACAGAGAGGGAGCGAGTGAGTGAGAGAGAGCACATGGGGAGGGGTAACTGTAGAGGGAGAGGGAGAAGCAGCCTCCCACTCTGAGCAGGGAGCCTGACACGGGCTCTAAGATCATGACCTGAGCCGAAGGCAGACGCTCAACTGACTGAGCCACCCAGGCACCCCATGACTGCATTTAGTCATGGTAAATCTCAGATGAAAACATCCTCTTTGATACCAGGAATTAAATAGATTAATGGGTTCTCAGAGCTTCCCTCCTTCACAGTGTGCAGCGAGTCTTTACCTGGCTTGATAGCTATGACTAATGTCTGTGCTCTGTCTGGGCCCAGCAATCCTTTATCTACCCAATCTGCAGTGATGTTCTTTAGCTCCTTCAATCACTTCTTAAGTCAAGAAGTCAGGCATTTATTTAGCGTTAAGAAAGAACTTTAAAAAAGAAAGAGCACATGAAAAGATGATCAGTATCTTTAGTCATCAGGGAAATACAAAGCCAAAACCACAATGTGGTATGATGTCACACCTCCTGGGATGGCTTTGATCAAAAACACAGAAAATAGTGGTGCCTGGGTGGCTCAGTCAGTGAAGCATCTGCCTTCTGCTCAGGTCATGATCTCAGGGTCCTGGGATCGAGCCTTGCATCAGGCTCCCTGCTCAGTGGGGAGTCTGCTTCTTTTCTCCCTCTCTCTCAAATAAATAAGTATAATCTTTAAAAAAAAAACCCACAGATGGGATGCGTAGGTGGTTCAGTGGTTAAGCGTCTGCCTTTGGCTCAGTGTGTGGTCCTAGAGTTCTGTGGGATCAAGTCCCATATCAGGCTCCCTGCATGGAGCCTGCTTCTCCCTCTGCCTATGTCTCTGCCTCTCTCTCTCTCTGTCTCTCATGAATAAATAAATAAAATATTAAAAAAACTCAGAGAAAATAATAAGTATTAGCAAATATACAGAGAGATTAGAACATGCATACATGGCTGGTAGGAATGTGAAGTAGTGCATATACTTTGGAAAGTAGTCTGAGGGGGGTTCCTCAAAACACTAAACATAGAGTTACCATGGGACCCAGCAATTCCGCTCCTGGGTATGTACCCAAGAGAAATAAAAATATATATCCACACAAAACTTGCAGGTGAATATTCAAAGAAGTTGAATTCATAATAGCCAAAAAATAAAAATCAACTAAATGTCCATCAATGGATAACATGAAATGTGGTCGATTCATACACTGGAATGTTTCTTTTGGCAGTAAAAGAGAATAAAGTGCTGCTGCCTGGGTAACCTTGGAAATCGTGGTGCTCAGTGAAACAAGTCAGTCACAGAAGATAATATGTTGCATTATTCCATTTACATGAAATGTTCAATATAGACAAATCTATAGAGATGGGATTAGATCAGTGGTTCCAAGAGTTGGAGGAGGGAGAAGTGACTGCTGAGGATAGAATATCTTTTTCAGGTGATGGAACATTTTAAAATTAGATGGTGGAGATGGTTGTAGCTAAACATGCATGTACCTAAAACTATTGAATCATTTGAATGATTCAACTATTGAATCATCACTATTGAATCAAACAGGTGAATTGTATGGCATGTGAAATATAGATATATCTGTTATTAAACAAACAAAAATTTAAAAAAAAGAACAGGAAAGAAGTAAGGAAGAAAAAAGTTCAAAGGGTATTTCTACTTCCTGTACTTATAGGGCATGGATGGGGTCTGGTTCATTCATGGAACTGGCCTACTAGCAGTTTTTCAAGGCCTTCAAGTTCCTCTTCAACACCATGCTTCTATGCATCCTTTTCTCCTTTCTGGAACGTTCTTCCCCTTCCTGGCTGCTTGGCAGACCATCCAGCCCACCATCAGGGCCCTGCCCCTCCACACCCACACTTCTCTGTGCTTTTCCTGGACCAACGTGGCATGTTGCCTCACTCTGTTCTCCGCGTACCCAAAGACCGTGCTCCTTTTGGACCTGTCGCTTGGCATTGTGGCTCCTGCCTATCTGTCTGTCTTCCTGATGACCCTGTGAGGCTCCTGGAGGGCTGAGACACTGTCACATTTGTTTTTGAGTACCCAGCAGCTAGCACAGGGCCTGGCAAGACAGCAGGGACGAGGGAGATGTATGTGGAGTGGCACTGCGCATGCCTATACAAACACAAGCAGAATTTACTGAATTTTTCTTTAGCCAATTTCCTCCTTCCTGTTACATTTTGGACAAGTGATCAGATATACATGTTCCCATTATGGTTGAAAAAACAAACAAAGCAAAAACCAAGTTTGACATTTAGGCAACTGGAGACTTGGCCACCTGGGGGCCAAGAAAGGCTGGCACATTCTGCAAGAAATTCAGAATGCCAAAAAGTCAAAGGCAATGACCGTAAAAATAGCAACCTACCTAGTGAGATTGGTATATTGTGGCTGTGTACAATAAACAAAATAGATTTAACTTAATAATTAGCTAATTCTGAGAAAGCTGGTCAGAATAGCAAATGATTTCAAGGAAGATAAATATCTGCTGCATGGCAGCCAGATTAATTTGTTCACAATTTAGATGCATTCTATAAAAGTTCTTGAGAGTATTGATGGGAAATTCTGATTGCTAATTGATCAATGCTGGTCTTTCTCAATTACATTGATATTACTGAGGAATTTTGGCTGCAAAGCCCAGAAAGTCACATGAGCTGCTTAAGCAACAAAGGAAATTCATTTATTAGGCATAGGGTCCTTTCTGAACCCATGGCCTGGAGGCTGCTGGTTTCGGGGTGGAAGGGAGCCAGGCCCTGGATCTTGATGGAACCTTCCAGGAGACCACTCTGAAGGACTTTGATTTTTCTTTCTCTCGGTTTTTGCGTCAGGCTTTCCACTGCTGCAGAAGGCCCACCTCTGTACCCCACTCGGGAGAGTTCAAAATGGTGCCCCCAACAGCTCCCATATTGGCCTCTGCTCCATCCAAAGACAAGTGTGAGGCTGAGGTGGAAAGCCTCACTTCCAAATTAGGTATATGTTAGACTTAATCTTGGTACATTTTGGGTCAGTGGGTCGGCAGGCTTTCAGGCCCTGAGAGCAGATGGGACTCAGGCATGAGCCCAGGATGCAGCAAGGGGCTTTGAGCTTGAAGTTGGGCTGTGGCTGGAGCCCAGCTGAGGGATGGGGGCACGAGCCCAGCTTTCAGGAGCTCCCCCACTCCCACCTCATCCCAGCCGCCACGAGCTGGGGAGCCCCCGAGGAAGCGGGCTGCCCCACCTGCCTCGTGGGAAACCAACCATTGTTGAGGGTTTGTTTGCTCCTGAAGCCGAGCTGGGACCATCGTCCCCCAGACAAGTCATCATCTACAATAAAAGGAAGACTTGGGAAAAGGAGCAGAGGAGAATTGGGGAGCGGCTTTTAGTATTTACACACACACACACACACACACACGCACACACGCAGCCTCCAGGTTCCCAAAAAGAAATCCTAGAAGTGTCTAGAAGGGGGTTCTAAGTCGTGCACAGGCCCAGGAGTGTGAACTTCTTGCCCGAGGACTGTGCACACTAACTTAGCTCGAAAATGAAAAGCCCAGAACCAGCGGATCCTTCTCAAGATGCCAAAGTCTGTCATTTCCGAGGAGAGGTGCTGATCATTCTTAGGGAACGCCAAGAGAGGAAGAGGAAGGAGGAGGAGAGGAAGGAGAGGAAGGAGAAGGCCTGGGCTTCGGGCACCCTGAGACTCGAAGAGCAGGAGAGCGCTGGAGGTAATTTCGGAAGGAAGGAGGGGGCCGAGCCTGAAGACTCAGCTCGCAGGGGTCCTGCTGGCAGAGCAAGGGTTTGGGAGATGGGGGACCCCCCCTTCTGCGGGCAGGACCCTGGGCAGGTGGGGTGGCGCTTGTGGCTGTACTGCACAGAGCTCCTCATCCCGAGTGCATCCTTCTGTGAAGCAGCTCCCACCACCAATGGGGGGCTGCTGCCCGGAGTCCCTGGGGGGCTCCCCGAGCTAAGGGAAGCTCTCGGGAGCCTGCACAAGAAGCTGGCTGTGAGCCTGAGGCTGCAGATAGCTCAGGGCGGCGACCCGCCGTGGAGACGATGCTGACGGAGTGAGACCCAAGCCAAAGCCGGAGGCCGAGGGTTCGTGCAGCAGCTCTCCTTTACCCAGGCAGGCCCCGCTGCGGAGATGATGCTCCCCCCGAACAACATCACAACATCCGACATGCGCCCCGGGGTCCATTCCTCGCTCCGTCCCTGAAATGCAAACACGAAGCCCCTCAAAGTGCCCTTCCTGGAGCTTTAAGGCCAAAAGACAGGAAGCCCTGTTTTTATGAAGAAAACCACCAGGGCTCCTTCACTCCCTAAGACTTTGGATTCAGCTTAGCTTGATATAGATTTGAAATGAGCCCTTCCATTAAATAAAAGCAACACGGGGGGGGGGAAAAATAAGACAAAGACTGTAAACCCTTCATGGAACATGTCATTGATGTGACCTTGGAGGGCTGATGGCCCCTATCAAAAGCTCGGTTTTCGTTGTATGGCCAGCGTGGCATTCGGACAACACTAAAGTGGCTTCTTGCTTCCAGAACCGGTGGTTTGAGCGAGCATGGCATGTATAGAGGGTGTGCAGCGACCTGACTTACAGTGGATCTCTTTCTACAATTTAATGTTCTAGGCTAGAGGGTTGTTTTATACTGGTTTTCACATTTTAAAATTAATACCTTATACGGTATAAGATAATCAGAGCATAGAAGGGCATAGCCTGAAAGGTAGAAGTCACTCTCCCCATCTCAAACACAGTCTATTCCTGAGAAAGTTCCTCACAGAGCTTCTCTTTAAGTATAAGCGTGTAAAAAAAAAAAAAAAAAAAAAGAGAAAAGAAAAAAAAGATGACAATCAGGATTATCCTGGGCCTATTCTTCAACAATCTGCCTTTTATATTTGAAAATAGACTTTCAATATGTTACGTGAAGATATACTTAAAAAATTGCTACATCAGGTGAATACATGTGAATAATTTACTTAAATATATGGTTTTCAGAATTTTTCAGTTGCAGGGGCGCCTGGGTGGCTCAGTCGGTGAAGCGTGTGCCTTCGGCTCAGGTCATGATCTTGGGGTCCTGGGATCGAGCCCCACATCGGGCTCAGCAGGCAGTCTGCTTCTCCTTCTCCCTCTGCCCCTACCGCTGCTTGTGCTCTTTCTCTCTCTCTCAAGTAAATAAATAAAATCTTAAAAAAAGAAAAAGAATTTTTCAGTTGCAAATAGTGCTGCCAGAGACACCCAGGTTGACAGCTTCCCACACTTGTGGGGCTTCATCTGGGAGGAGAATTTCTAAGTCAAAGGGTATGTGCTGTAGAAACGCTTGGAGATTTTGCTGACTTAAACTTCTAAAATATAACACCAATTTGCACTCCTGAAAGGGTATGTCAATGCAATTTATGTATTCATTGATGCATGCATGCACTCAGTCAATCGATTAATCAATCAGTCAGTCAACAAAGTACTTATTGGGTTGCCTTTTATGTGTCGGATGGTCTGTGGATACCGTGCTGAGGGAAACAAAGGTGACAGAGGTGTGATGCCGTGACACTGTAGAGGGGAGAGGGATGTGAATCCTCTAATTTACTTTTTTTTTTCTAATTTACTTTGGTAAATGTGACAAGAACAAGCGTGAGGGACCACAGAGTAGTTGGTAACATCTATGTTGGGGGTGACCACTCACGCTGCTTGCAGTAACGACCAAGACTATCTAACACACAATATTTTAAAAAATTGGGGTGGCCCGGGTGGCTCAGCCGTTTAGCGCCTCCTTCAACCCAGGGCGTGATCCTGGAGACCCGGGCTCAAGTCCCACGTTGGGCTCCCTGCATGGATCTTGCTTCTCCCTCTGCCTGTGTCTCTGTGTCTCTCATGAATAAATAAAATCTTTAAAAAATAAAAATTTATTTATTTACTCATGAGAGACACACACACACAGAGGCAGAGACACAGACAGAAGGAGAAGCAGGCTCCATGCAGGGAGCTCGATGTGGGACTCGATCCCAGGACCTGGGATCATGACCTGAGCCAAAGGCAGATGCTCAACCGCTGAACCACCCAGGAGTCCCTAGCACACAATATTGAGCTAACAAAGGAACTCTCTGTGTTCTGTTTTTCTCCCCCTCCCCCCCTTTTTTTTTGCCTTGATTCATATTTATTCCCTTTTTTCTTTATCACCAAACACCACTGAGCCTGTCACGTTTCTACTTTCCTTCTTCATTAAATAGGACCAACTGTTGATGACCTGTCTTCCCTTTTACTATAAATCATTGTGCCTTTATCTTTATATGATGTTTAGACTTTGGCTTCCCCCCCAAAAAAATGTTATTATTTAAAGAATCATAATTGTAGTAAAATATACATAACGTTAAATGTACCATCTTGAGTATTTTTAAGTGTACAGTTCAGTGGCGTTGGGTAGATTCACGTTGTTGTGCGACGTCTCCAGAATGCTTTATCTCCGGAAACTGAAACTCCATCTCCATCAAGCAACAATGCTGCATTTCCTCTCCTCCAGCCCCTGCAACTATTATTCCACTTCCTGCCTCTGTGAATTCCACTCCTCTACGTCCCTCATACGAGCGGTGTTCTTTTTTTTTTTTTTTTTTATGATAGTCACACAGAGAGAGAGAGAGAGAGGCAGAGACACAGGCAGAGGGAGCAGCAGGCTCCATGCACCGGGAGCCCGACGTGGGATTCGATCCCGGATCTCCAGGATCGCGCCCTGGGCCAAAGGCAGGCGCCAAACCGCTGCACCTCCCAGGGATCCCATGAGCGGTGTTCTAGTGGTGTTTGTCTGTGTGACTGGCGAATTTCACTTACCATGATGTCTTCATCCATGATGTAGCAAGGGATGGGGTTTCCTTCTTTTTTAAGATGGAAAAACACTCCATTCGTTGGATATACTGCATTTTCTAGTCATTGTCAGTGGACGCTTGGGTTGCTTCTACCTTTTGCTTATTGTGACAGTGCTGCTGTGAACCTAGGGGTGCAAATCTCTCTTGGACACCCTGCTTTCTGTTCTTTTGGGTGAATGCCCAGTAGTGGGCTTGCTGGATCATATGGAAATTTTGTTTATCCTGCTGCACCATTTTACGTTCCCATGATAGTGAGTGAGAGTTCCAGTGTCCCACAGCCTCACCAATATTTGTTGTTTTGTGCTTTTCTTTGAGAGCAGCCTTCCTGATGGGTACGAGGTGGCTTCTCATTGTGGTTTTGATTTCCATTTCCCTAATGGTTGGGGATGCTCAGTATCTTTTCATGTGCTTGTTGGCCATCGGTATATCTTTGGAGAAAGGTTGGCTCAAGACATATATCCATTTTTAAGTTGGGTTGTTTGTTTTTATTCCTTTCTAAGATAAGAATATGCAGAAGCAAGTAGATGAATTTTGAAAGATGCCATTGGAGCTTTTATTCTGAAATGATAGTCTCAACTCCAGGCCTTGGGCAATGTTCTCAAACTCAGAAGAGTCATTTCTCCTACTCAAAGTTCAAAGAATTCAACACCCACAGAGTTGTTTTCAGAGCATTGGCTGCAGGCCAAAAGGGCGAGCGTTATGTTCCTCCAAGGGCTTTATGTTCCTGCAGGGTCTCCTTCCGGTTGGGAGGCTGGGGAGAGACCACTGGGCCGGTCTGCTTGGACTGGAGGGTAAGTGGTCCAGGAAAGGGATGCCTGATAAAGTGCTCCTGGGTTTCCCTGCCTCTGAGACCCTCCCTTACTACCTTGCTCCCTAGTGCTCCCTCCTGTCCTCCTCAAGGGTCCTTGAGAGCAATTTCTGCGAGGACTTCAAGGGTCCACCCAATGTGTCCCCAATCCTCACTGTTCCTGGCCACCCGTGTTGGGGAGCTGCTAGGGACTTGGGATCTGGAGGCCCTAGTTAGCCATTCGATGACCATCTTCCCTCGGTGGCAACCAGAGCAGCTGCGCTTCTCAGTTTTCATCCCTGATTCTCTGGTTGTGACCTAAGTCTGGAGAGGCACGGAGGTCTAGCTCATGACAAGAAAGAAGCCTTGACTGCACGCTCACCACGGGCTCTTGTGGAGGGGCTGGGAGTGGAGGCTGGGCCTCTGCTGGAGCGCGGGGACTCCCAGGAGGAAACAGGGTCCCCCCCCACTGTCTGTGCTGCCCCCCCACCTTCCCTTCCTTCCCTCTGTTCCTGCTGCCTCCCTGCTCTGTCCTCCTGGCCCTCACGTCCCTCAGGGTCTGAAGCCGGAGACATTCCCACGGCCAGCAGCCCTTTCCTCAATATGACTGGCCAGTGCTCACGGCATCACTTCAGGTTCCTGAGGTAGGCCAACAAGACTTCTGTTCTTTTTTTTTTTTTTTTTAAAGATTTTATTTATCTATTCATGAGAGACACAGAAAGAGGCAGAGACATAGGCAGAGGGAGAAGCAGGCTCCATGCAGGAGCCCAATGTGGGACTCGATCCTGACTCCAGGATCCCGTCCTGAGCCAAAGGCAGATGCTCACTGCTGAGCCACCCAGGCGTCCCAAGGCTTCTGTTCTTAGGAGAGAGATTTTTCCAGAAAATGAGATTGGGAAGGAAGAGGGCACAAAGGGCTCCCACATAAGATTTGAAGGAAGTGCTGCACTGGTTTAAAAGGAAGGAAGGAAAGAAGGAAGGAAGGAAGGAAGGAAGGAAGGAAGGAAGGAAGGAATGAAGGAAGGAAGGAGGAAGGAAAAGGAGGGGACAGAGAGAGAGATGGAGAAGAGGGAGAGGGAGAAGGAGGAGGAGGAGAAGAGAGGAAGGGAAGGAGGAAGGGGAGGGGAGGGGAGGAAGAGGAGAGAGGAAGTTAAGAGGGAAGGAGGGGGGAAGAGGAGGAGGGGGAAGGACCAGTGTAGAGCGATGTGTGAACACCATGACTGTCAGTGTTGGGGTCCAGCC